>NC_071402.1:103163794-104428294 GCF_017976375.1 Cuculus canorus | reverse complement strand
ACTACAAGCCTATCTGAAAAAAAAAACAACTCCCTTTCCAGCAACACAAATCTGCCCTTTCTTCTGCATCTGAGAGCAGGAATGTCTCCTATGGTTACACTGACACAGACAAAATTAAATAGTAGCCCTCACTGTTTTCCATAATTAATATTCTTTCCTCACACTGCCTCTGCCTCCTTTGATGACTTAAACACAGCTGTAATGAAACACCCTCTATGCTTTGGCTTCTTTTTCAGTCACAGCCTCAGAAAACCCCAAACCTTTAGTTTGTTCTATGACTTTCAACCATATTCTCCTCCTTCCACAACATACAAAAAAATCAGTCAGCAACCATGACCTGCTCTTTTTGGGCAGAAATATTGTCTCTTGACACAGTTACAACACACTTCAACAGCTCTTCTTACTCACTCATTGAATTCAAATAACATTTAAACAGAACACATAGAGGAGCAGATCACCAAAGGTGGCAATTCAGCAGTGACTTCAGTTACCATCCACTGTGATGAAAGAATAGTCAGCCATGTGCAGACGTGAATCCTTCCCACTGAATCCTTCCTTCTAGCAGGATATTTTGGAATTAAGCCACTGTTGCTTCCCTATCACCAATGCAGCAATACTAAAAAAATTAAAAAGAAAAAATCCCACCCACTGAATGAACTCCCTTAACGGGAACCTCTGCCCATTTGGACAGAGCTGCCTCTCAGCACAAGCAGCTTTTGTTTCATGGAGGCTGCCAGGTATTGTAAAGCTAAAATTCCTGTTTGTACTTATTTGAGGCACAAGTCCCAGGACAGCAGAGCAAGGGAAGAAAAAGTAGCAAAAATACATACTCCAAGGGGAAAATAGCAGTTGATTCATAGCTATTGCATATGCACTTATTACTATTTATTAATAAACAAAAAAATCATAATAAATAGTGCCTCTTTTAATTTTTGTTATTCAGATCAAAAAAAATTATACCACCGCTCAAGGCAAGATACTAATATTGCTGTGTTATCTTCTATTGTAAGGTACTGTTACCCTTCCATATCTCTTATTTGTTCTTAAAATTTTGAAGGTTGTATCACGAATACTGATTGAAAAATCTTATAAAATCTATAAAGTGAAAATGAGACCAAGCAGGAAATAAAGGGTTTTTTAATAAGCAGTGATGATTTGCTGAAGAGCAAATAAGGGTAAGTAACAGCGATGCATTATGCCAATGCTCAGCCAAAGAAAGGGTACGAACATTTTGGCACAGGAAAAGGTACACTTCCTAGGAGATGTACAGGAAAGGGGAAAAGCACAAAAAGAATTTCCAGGCCAAAAAGAAACTACTCTCACTTGCCTTTCCAGATTTTCTTCCTGCCTCAGCAGAAGTCTTATGCTTTTTTTTATCACTGTTTTCATTAATTTTATCTACCCTCTTAATATTCAGCTCCTACATTGCCCTTCACGCTATCAGACATGATGAGTCTCTCTGTAAAGGTGTGGATTAACAGGTCAAGGGAAATGGAAGACTCGGGACATTTGTCTCTGCTATGGAAGATACTGACAATTTTTTTCAATTGTTCAAGGACATAAGGGAAAAAAATAATTAAGTAAACAAGGGGAAGCTCCTTGTTAGGTGTTTCACAGATCAGTACCTATGTTCAAGTATCACAGAAACAAGACAAACATTATCAGCCACTGGTGAGCACAGATGTGAAAAATGGTATGCAGGCATGTTGTGAAGGTTTACAGTAGGGAAGAAAGCTATTCTGTTTATATGGACACCTTGTGTGATTTCCCCAGGCAAAAAGCTTTCCCCTCTCATGAATGCCTAAAATATTCATCTCCCTTTTCCTACAAACTGGGATAGATTGATCCAGCATACACAGTTGTCATGAAAAGATGGGTTTTCTTTTAATTTTCCTAAAGCTGAGCATACATTTTCAGATGTGTTGCATCCAATAACACTTAAGCAGTAATATCTCTTTTCTTTGGATTGCTGATAAAAGTTGCATCTGGTTTAAAATACACTCTAAGGAGGTTGAGTGTGCTTTTCATCAACAAACAATAAAAAAATGTAATTGGACATTTTCTTTCCTAAAACATGCAGCTGTTTTCATGTGCTACTCAAATCTGATAGTTTAATGATATAACTTGTAGTATGTCGTTTAGTAACTACAGATGCCCAAACATTGTGGCAGATACTGTTTGTACGTTTATTACACAGATCATCACGTCCTGATGAAGCTGTCTTTAATACAAGTCTGACAATGCTGATGTTAAAAACTAACAAAGCCCTGAACAATATTTGGGAGAAACAAAAATATCAACAAGGGTGATATCTAACATTTTTTAAGAGTTGGAATTTCTTCTGCCTAAAATATGCTTGTACATCGAGAAAAGGTTCATCCCAGATGAGTACAGAGGTATATCATGCAAGGTCTTGCAAATCATGCTCAGAGGTACTTCTGCAGCTAAAGAGAAAAAATGGCTTTCAAATTGCTATGAAACCAGGCTGTTCCCAAATGATGTCTTCCCAACGACATTCTTTTAACAAAACATGTATTTCTCAAATCAAAATAGCCAACTGGAAGAGCTTAGTTGGGACAAACAACAGTACATTTCTACCTCAGTGAAGGTAGACATCTGCAGCTCTACATTGTCAGCAGGGAAGTTCTCCAAAGCCGTACCACAGTGAAAATGGGCCAGGATTTATCTCTGTTGAGACTGTGTACTGAGGTGGCATCTTTGGCTTGTAATTCTGGTATCAAAGTGGTCTTGTAGCACATATAGGGCTGAGAAGCCACCCCAGATCCTATCAACACAGTGCTTCTCACAGGAATTTCAGTCCCGTGAGAAAAGAAGATTGAGCTGTGTGTGTGTCCTTCACTATGATGATAAACAGAAAATGATGTGCAGCCAACCATATATATGATTGCTAGCCTGACAGAAAAATAATCCACACTCAGTAATGAGTTGGACTTGAGGAAACTGTGCATCTAGAAGGACACAAGACTACAGGATCAGGGAAGAAAGCAGGGAGGGATGTTACCTAGAAATTTAATGCCAGTAGGAGGATGGGACATAATATAGGCCAGTTGCCCTGGTAGCATCTGTATATCAAATATTTAAAATGACTGTTCGGTAGATAAGAAAAGAGCTATTCTTGGAATTGCTAAGATCTTCAAATATGCATTGCTGCTCACTGTCTCTTCCTTCAGGGCCCAGGTAATAGCCCTATCCTGGCATTTCTCTACAGTTTCACAAGTCTAAATTAATTTTTTTTGTTTGGCAGATGACCCTTAATAAAAGGGCCATACACAACATGAATGAGCACAGCTGAGGAAACTGCAAATCACATACACTGAGCTGTCAAACAAATGCTCTGTAATAAACTTCTCAAAGCAAAGTAAGCCTAAGAACAGCTTGTATGTTTTATGCGGGCCCCTTAGCGTGGGGTATCTTGTACTGGAATAAAGAAATGTGCAAAAATACCTTAATTTGTGAACTGATCGCTTGCCCAATGTGAGTGTAGCAAAAAGTCATTGTTATTGAAGAAGGGGAAAGACATACAGGCTGTTTTTTATTCACATTTCTAAAAGAAAGAATATTTGCAGACTTTAGATGCTTACTATCCTGCAGGCTGACATAGGATCTGTAGTCACAGCTTACAGAAATTGCTGTAGGACTTGTCTGCCATCATCTCCATGGACAGATCCTCTGTTAGCATTACCCAGAAAGAGGCAGACATAGCTGGTGGTAGTGCATTCAGAGCCCCTCATCTAGCATCAAGAGTCGTATTCAAATAAAGCCTTTTCATCTGGTCATTGGTGGAGGTAAGATGTTCAGCAGGGCATGCATCAAAGCTAACATCCACAGTACAGCAGTAAAAGAGAGTTAGAAATCCTTTCCAGCCTCCAAACAGAATATTTGTTTTCCCAACACCATCCATGGACAGCTAACGCAAAGCTGAGGTTTGTCAGCTATGTCTGGGTTTCAGTCTGCTCACACACTCTCTTTCAAGCTGGTATTTTGAATATTGCACTTCCCCTTCATAACCCTGCTCATTTTTTGATATATTTATTGCAAGGGAAGGTGTCTTGCTGCTGGTGTAATTACAGGTGCTGTGAGAGGGGCAACAATCCTCTCAGAGGCAAGCAGATGAGCACTTCAAGATTGCTTAAAGATCATTGCTTCAGGGTATAAACAGAGGGCAACTGCCAGACCACTTCAAATTATATTGCCCTGTGGATGGAGGTGACTGTGTAAACCTTTTCCCTGGTACCTGTAGCTGTGACTCCATGCGCAAGAGATGGTGGTCAGGTTTGCCCTGGTAGCAAAGAAGTCAGGGATTTGGTGTGTCAACAGGGAAAATCTCAAAACTTGATGCTGTGTTATGTTTCATATTACCTGCTGAAGCAGATGGAAGGTATTTATTGCATTAATCAGGAATTCCTGGATGATTTTTTTTTCACTTTGTCATTAAGAATTAATTAAGTTTCTTTACCAGACCACAGTCTCTTTGGTTTTTGTCTTGAGAGTAAGTATCTTGCTCTGTTGATACAGGGATGAAAACACAGAACCCTACTTTGACTGAAGACCTGATCTTCAGAATTTTTATAACTGTATCCAGCAGTATGAATCAGCACCACTCAGTCAGCCTCTGAAGTGAAGGGGAAAAAAGCCCATCCTAACTCTTCCCCACCCACTTCCACCCTCCAACGCATTAACGTTTGACAGAATCTCAGTCTAGGCACCAAAACAGCTCTTGGTTGTGGAAACATTAGCTCTGCTCTGCTATGCTATACATAGTAAATACAGATTATAAAAATATCAGTATATTAGTAATGCAATGAAAAATATATTATAATATATTATTTTATATATAAAATGCAAATATATTAGGACTGCAGTACCTTCAGGCTATGTGACATATATATGAAAATTAAAAATCATGTCTGTGTGTGTATATATGCACATATATAAAAAATCCACACAACCTTGCCTGGGGAATTTCACAACTTGCAGTTTGATCTGTAGGTCTCACATTGGACTGAGCTTTTCCAAATGCTTGGGGCTGTGCAGGGAGCGTGCAGTTGTGTGTACAACCTGGGGATCTCCAGTAACACCTAAAGGCAACTATGTCACTGGGAGCCAACGGACATAGCTAGTTTGGGTTTAGAGTTTTCAGCAGGTTAAAAAATTTTCAGAAGTCACAGTTTTGAGAAGCAAGAAAAAAAAAGAATTAAAAATTTCTGAGTCTGGTAAATGCTTAAATGAAAATTAAACTTCCTGGATAGTATTTATTCTTTTCATTATATGTGACTTTCCATTTGCAATTTTATTGTAATAGTCTTCACAGAGTCAATGGAAGGGGAAAGTGTTATGTATAAACCCCAACTCTGTTGTCAGACTCGGGGTATGACGTTTTTATCTTTAGGAATCAGGAGGAAAGGGTTGTGTCCTTATTCTAAAGAAGCCAACGAGTCCCATGGGAACACAGGTCTGCTAACTTTCATTGCTGTTTAGTTTGGGGTCACTCTTAATTTCCTGATCTTAACAAGGTTCGAAAAGAAAAACATAGCTGATCAAGTAAATTTCATCTGCACTAAGAGATAATATACACATAAGTATATATTAGAATAGGACACAACAAAACCACACATATTCACGTATATATATTGTCCTACATTAATAAACATCTTTGTTTCAGAGAAGGCCAAACAGCTATAGGATACACAGGCTTTTGATAAATTTGTGTAAATATCTTTAGATGTTTTTGTAGTTAACATTGGTTACATAAAACTGAGATTAAATAAAGAAGTAGTTTGCAGAGGGTTTGATTTTTCCCTTTTGGAAGACAAATGAGCAGGATTTCTGGTTTTGAAATACTAGCAATGGGCTAGTCATGGATAAACTTTCCATTGAGATAAGAGGACTCTGAAGTCCAGTTTCCCAAGTGGTGTGAGAACAACCAAGAAAAACTATGAAACTATGAAACTCAGTAAATAATGATAGATGAGAAAAATCCTGTTTGGGCAGAAAAGGCTGGGGACGAGGTGGGAGTTAAGGCCTGAAAAGTGACCAAATGCGAGATATAACAGGTTTGAAGGGAATTTCTGACAGCACAGACAAGATTTGGCACAGCAGGGACTGCTGGTTTTAAAGCTTTTTAAAGAATAACACTTCTAGGGAAGAACACTACAGCAATAAAACACTCACTTGTAGACAAGGACAAACTTACACTACACAGATACATGGTCTCTGAACCTGCTTTACCTGATCTTTACGACTCTGAACAACAGCCTGTGTTATCATAGCTTTTATTCTGCCAGACACATATCTTCATTCAACCCTTTTTTTGGAAATTCATGCTAAGTCTAGGCACTGCAAAGACACGATTTCAGATCGGTGTAGAGACCTGCCTTTCTCATCTCATCACCTGAAGGAAGATATGTCGCAGGTAGGTGTGCAACAACAGCAGCCTGAACACAAAAGTTGGGTAGCTTTGGCTTTAAATGGAAAATGGGACCAAAAATAAAGCCAATGTATGCATCCTAAAAGCATAAGTAGGCATATTTGGGGCTCAAAACCCAAAGGCAGATCTGCATATCTGAATCTAGGTACACACCAAGTTTGCAAAGGTTTGGAATAACATAGGGCATTGCTGAAATACTTTAAAGGGCTCTGCAGTGCTCAAGCAGAATATCAACAGCATGACACAGCTGTGACCACAGGACTTTTCCGGATGCTAATATGAGACTTGCTCTTTAAAGAAACATAAATCAGAAGGCAGATAGTATTTGGCAGGGATTCATATGCTCTCAGAACAAGAAATACTTATCACGAGTGCATAGACTTTGGAAAGATGTAAAAATTAAACAGAAGTAATGTTTGCCAGTTTACAAAATGTTCTGTTTAAATATTAACATGAAAGTACTATATATAATGAACGTGCTAGGATTTGAATTTCAATACAATTTAACATTATGTTGTGATTTACACCAGGAGGCAAAGAGTTACTGAAATAGTTAAGCAAAACAGATCAATGCGTTTTATGAGGCCTGGGAATTTAATAAGCCACAGGATAAATATTGACAAGCTGCAGACAGGTGGAACAGGTTTGTAAAAAGACATAAAATGACTGTTCTAAGGTTCAAGAAACCTTGAAGTTTACTAACGGGTTGTACAAGATAAGTTCTTGGTATGCTGTCCTCCTGCTAAGTAAGGTCAATCAGGCTCAAGCCATGCAAAACAGGGATGGCTTTTAATGTTCTTCTGAAGTAACACTGCCATCTAGACGTAACCTCATTACCCAGGCCTGCTGCTGCTGCTCATCTCTTATTTAGGAGATGCTGCCAACCGGATTAGAGCATAACAAGAGCAAAGCATGCTGTGCAAAGCTTCTGTAACTGAAGGTCTGAGTCCAGCCTCAGGCATGTGCTACTTCAGAGGGAAAACAGAACCTCTTAAGTTCCTCAGTCTGGTGAGGTAGGGGAGGGCTGAGGTACCGATGTGCAGTGGAGAGCTGGGTGAAACTTCAAGCCAATTACATAAATGGACTGAATTCCATTTCATGCTAAGTGTATGTAAGGAAAGATCAGGCTACTCTGCAGTCACCATTAGTGATTGCAGACCATCACCTTGGGATATATGCATATGAGACTATGAAGTGCTTAGAGTATCAGTATTGGCAGCCTCTCTTGTGAAGCAGGCAAGTACTTTTGCTACCTGGTCCCACTGAAGAACTGAGGGCAAGGCAGTCTGGTTCAGCTCAGGGGAAAAAAGTTCAGACAAAAAACCTCCTGTAAGACTACACGAGAATGAGACACTAATAGTTCATAAGAGTTGGACCTGTTCAACTCTGAGTCTGTACAAGAGCGCAGACTCACCACCTGTGAGCTGAAACACCTGCCAATGGGACATTTTCATATCTACATAAGGTGCTGCATTTTACCCATGAGCTGTGGGTTGTGGATCCTGAGAAACTGAAGATTCTGTTCAAGCTTGGCTTTTTAGATTTCTTAAAGCCTCTCTAGCACCACACTTTAACCAACATGCTCTTCCTGAAGTAAACTGTTTTCATTCCAGGCACACGCATACTCCCCAAATAGGCATATATCTAGATCTAGATGGGAGAAGGAAAAGGTTACGTTGATTTTTATAGCCCTTACCCTTTATCTAAAGGGCATGTAAGACGACAAAGCAAACCAGTAAGAACTTCTGTTATGAAGCTCCTACGCTGAATCCCTTAATGCATGTTTGCTTTTTCTCACTTGTAATACGGAAATAGCATTTAATCTTTTAATGCCTACAGAAGCAACTCCAATTTGCATTGCTTAGCAGAGGGAATAGAGCACTGGCCCATCCACTGAGCCTCACTCTGCTTGTATGTAGAAGATGAGCTGGAAATGCGTCACTCTTCTTACATAACACTTCTGATTCATGTACATAAATAAGCAATGTAGCTGGCTATTCTATTATTTTTATTCATTGTAGCTCTTAAAAGAAAGCAGAATCGATACAACTATGAAACAGTATGCTAGACTTTAGCTGATCAGCCTCTGAATATATGACTTACACTGTCCTTAGCCACAAACAAGGTGTATTGATCAGCAATTCCAGGCTTTGCTTGAATGGGTAACAGTTAGAAAAACCATTCTGGTACATGTTTGATGCAGACATTAATTCAAAAGCATAACCAGGTAGGCAGACCCCGCACAGAAAGTCTATTTAAAGGCATACCCCTTCAAATGCACAGCAGAATTCAAATTTGCAAAAAAGGTAGGAAACACAAAAGCAGAATTTCACTAATGTCGAAAAGGAAAAAAACACACACAAAAAAAAGGATGGTAGCCTTTCACAGAGCCTAGGTCTTTACTACCTCACAGCACTGTTGCAGAATTGAATGTAAAAATGTTATAGCCACCAAGAGTGAAATTATTCAGGATTAGCAGCACTCTACAGAACCTCAAAATAACATTGGAGCTGAAGGACAAGGCAGAATAAACACACAAGACACCAGGAAATCAAATAGATTGTTGAATCTAATTTTTTTGTGCCTGCAGCACTGTGTAGTTTCGTAAATAAAAAAAGATATCCTCTGTTCCCAGGCCAAGGGCAGTCACCTTGCTATGACTTCTGATCTCAAAGGTCTTTTCCAACCTGGTGATTCTATGACTCCATGCCTTTTTTTTTTTTTTTGGCATTCAATAGAAAAAGCCTTCAAAAGGGCATGATCCCTTTATTGAAGAGCCGATATGTAATACTTGCCCCTCAGCCGCAAATAGGGCTCTCTGCCTCCCTTCCTGCTCAGGAGTAGCCTTACAGGCAGATTTCCTGCCAGCGTGGTCACACTCAATGTGGGAACATCAGACGCAGACAATGAGTGTTTAATAAAAGCTTACGAGGTTTGTTGTTTTTTTTTTTTTTTTTAAATTGGGCTCTTTTCATTGTTAATGCAATAATTGATTATAGTTCAAGTCAAATGCGGTCAAAATTTAAAACAAATCCTATAAAAGCCCTTTCTGGGAAGTTACAAGGCATTGGAGCAGCCAAACATTTAAAGAAATAATCCCCCGTGTTTCTCAAGACAAACAAATGGCTAGCCCAAGGGTTGCCAGAGAATTCAGGGCAAGGCAGAGCAAGAGTGGCTCAGAGCTCTGTTAAAACACGGAGCAGATTTTCTACTCCTGAATTCTGCTCCCAGCCAGTGCATTGCTTTTACCTCCCATCTGCTGTGACCACGCCTGGGAAGTAAGCATCTAGAGGACAGTCTTTGTGTAAGCTGTCCATTTTTCAGAGAGAGAAAACGTGCATCTTCCACATTTCAAGATGAAGAGGTTAGAGAGAGAATTAATGATAAAGCACAAATAGCATCCATTATCTCCAAGCATTCACCAAGGCAAGTGCCATGCAGAATATCCCAAGCATTACACTACTTCAAGTGTTACAAACCTAGCAACAATGTAAACTACAGATTTCTTGGTTTATAATGATTTCTTTCTCCAACTCTCTGTATGGCTTCAGTGGAAAGTTTAGGATTTTTCTCCTTATTTTGGGTTTGTGATAGTTTCTGTCCTCCGTTTTAACTGCTTCTAGCAAAGTTCTTTAATCCTCTGCTCCCTTGCTGCATGTAGAACCATGAAATCAAGCTAAACAAGGACAACGTCTTTTCACAGGTTTTAAAATGAGTAAGTTTCCCATAAAAAGCAAGGAAGAATCTGTAGAAATCTTGCACCATTCTTTCTTGTGGTTATTTGAATGTATTCAGATATTTAAAGAATGTGTCTTCAGAGAGCTTGTCTCTCCAGTTTTCCTGTCACAATCACTTGTTTTGGCAGCTAACATTTTTCATGCGAGTAAGTTCAGTGACCACTGTTAAACAAATTAAGGACTGCGATCGCCTGTGCGTAACTGTCCACATCACTAAACCCACAGCTCTGACTGGTATTGACACATTAGCCGGAGACTACAGAAATAAAAAACATTGTCTGTCCAGAAAATGGTTTTAAAAAAAAACAAATAACAACATCAGGGTAGTATAGAGAAGTCTGTATTTTTTACTATTGAGATAATGGGGGAATTTTCTTTCCATCAGTTGATTTTTCTAGATACGTTCTTTAACGTATTATTGAGGTAACAATGGTCAAGCTGGCAAGTTCCTACTAGTTACCAATGCAAACCTCCCAAGCCCTAGCAAAGGTGTGTTTCCGTCTGTGGCAGTGGGGTTATTTTCTCAACTGCCTATCTGGGTGATGAGACGTTTTCTTAAATTCTATCTCCCTTTCATTTTCTGCTAGTTCCTGTGGTAAGGTCAAAATCCTGGTGATTTATGACCAGTTACCAAGGGCTGGATTTGCAGACAGTGGTCCCACCAAATCTGACAGTTCCAGCGCTGGAGGAGGGTGGCAGGTTTTGCACCCAGTAATGGTTTAATTTATATACTCTTACCAAAGATTCAGAGTTTAGGTAAAAGCGAACCAGAGCAGAATAAACCAAAATCAGAAAATTTATTTGTGTAGAAACAGAACCAAAGCCAGTAATTTCATGTTCCTTTGAGCATTTTGTGTTTTCAAAGACCATTCAGAAATCATGTGCTGGCATTTCCCTACACACTCTACATCACTGAAACTACCTGCTGCTACCTCTCCTCAAGCAAGATCATCTCAAATTCCACCCTTCAGGGATGTTCTTTGCACCATGGCATTCACCTCTTTCATCAGGGTCTTGTCATAGACTTGTGCATTTCCAGCAAAACAATACTTGTAGTGGAAAGCTTAGTAGATGCCCAAGATTTACCTTAACATTCATTTATCTCCAATTAAAAGATTACCTCAAGTGCTGCTGTGGTACAACCAACATTCCCTATGAGGGTTTTGCCACAAAGCCACTGTAGGTCATCGTTGGTTTCCTCAGAAGCCACCAGTGCCTCAAGCGTAGTTCCCACTTGGAGAGCTCCCACATCACTAGCTGGCTGTGCCGGGACATGAAGTGCTTGGCTTTCCGCACCCTCAAGCTATAGGAGGGAAGGCACCAGCATAATACCACAGCCTCTTGTTCCCAGGTTACCTGCAGAGCCCTCTGCCACTCACTTGTGGGCCTCTCCCTCTTCCATTCAGCGCACCAAGGGATGCTGTGCACCAGGGCAACTGGTGTCTCGCACGAAGGGCTGTAAAGTTTTGCTGCTGCAATGGCCATGCAAGACGATTCACACACGTTTTATGTAACAGATTGTCCTTGCCTGTGACATTCCTGCTATACCCAATCCGCTAAATAACACATGGTAATGACAAAAACCTTGTGCAAAATGAAGAAATCGGCTGATGTGGTAAAAGCACTGGTCTGTAACAGGACCCTGGATAATGAGACCATGAAGAGAGAGCACTAGGGTCACCCCATTAGATTACATCATACTCAGTGCATCATTACACCTGACATTTCATCTAACCTGTTTAATACCTCTACTTATAGTATGTTTGTCACACAGCTTGGGATCAATTTCTCTTATTACTAGGCACTCCCCCTTACTGTTTAATCCAAAGTCTGTTTCACTCCAGTCACTACAATGATTAAAAACCCACCTATTATTGTAGTGGGAACACCAATTCATTTGTCCTACTGCAGTTATATTTAGAGCTTAGGATGCCCTATCTACCTACATAATGTTCCCTTCTGCTTTCAAGAGAATACAGTGGTTTCCTCCTAGGTTGTTCTGCAGACTTATATTGCACTGCTTGATACAGTGATCTTGCCTTGTAAAGCTAAAGAAGGCTATATAAATAATTCAGCATGAAGAGAACAGAGTGCCCTGAAATCTATCACACCTTACAGCTATCGCTGTCTGAAAAAAAAAATTTAAAAAATTAAATCTGCAGAAAAACACTTCGTTAGCTTGGAAACACATGCCATGATCTGCTTACTTTAACAGAGAAATTTCCAAAGAATTACATCATCTGAATTAAAAATGGATTAATTTTTCTTAGCATGAAAATCCTTTAGAGTCAACAAAATCTTCCTTTTTCATTATCTAGAGAAACCCACAAGCTGGAGAGAGCTCTACTCAATTCTCCTTTAACGAGGCACTCCAGTCCTCCATCCTCACTGCTACCTATGGGGAGTGGGCTGGAAGCCCAGGAAATGAGGAAGGAGAAAGCGAATTTCTCCAAGAGGTGGCACCAAACTGCCGTCTGAGGATCCTGCAATGGAGAACGAAAGGTCCCTCCTTCTCAGTCTGTCATAGACTCCCCACTTAAAATCATTTTCTTATTTACAGCACATGGAACAGGTGAGAAGGACAAGCATTTCACATGCAGACAGGTTCTTATAAAATCTGAGGTACCTCATAGCAGAAAAGCCCCCTTGGCACACTTTCACTCTCAGCCTCTCACCCTCGTGTGAGTAAATAACTTGCTGGACAGACTGGCTCAATTAATTCTTGTTGAAGTCAAAATGGCAGAAGTATTCTAGTCTAGTTCTAAACCCTGCAGAATCAAAATTCAGTATCATTTATATTTTAATCTACTCAAGTTTTTATGGTCTTGATACAGAAAGGAAATAGAAGATATCGAATCACATGGACAAGAACATCAGAAGGAACAATGCTACAGAATCCAGAAGTAATTTCCCTTCTCTTGTGGTAAGGAAAGATTATTTACATTAAGTATTTCAGCTGCTGAGGGTGTGGACAGAGAGAGTCAATAATTCAGATCTACTTCAGCAATGTGTAGAAGTATGACTTGGTGATGTCTTACCTCTTATATTGACAGTACTAGTTTATATTTTCTAGTGGTCAGCTAATATTGTTTCCTGATGCAACTTTCTTGCTCATGATATGAGCTATTATCCAGGAAGGCTGCCAAAATAGAATTGTTTCCATGATAAATCCCACCCACATCTGAGGTTACACATCACAGCTGGAACTGTGATTTTATAACTACTAAAAAGAAGAATCAGCCAAAATGGTTAGAAGTTCAGCAGCATGGTCTCTGTTCTCACTGCAATATCTGTACTGAGCCACTGGCTTCGCAGTGCCGTGGGAGAGATGCTGGCCAAGCATCCTGCAGATCCTACAGAAAAGTTAGCCTTGCCAAGGAACACAGCTGGTTTGACAGAGCCTTTCCACCACCTTAGTGGGATCAGGGGATAATCCTTTTCCTCAGGGGTCACAGTTCATTTTTCCATCACAAACACGTTACTGGATTACCAACTGCCTGTAACATGCAGCCTGTGAGACTGAAAAAAACATATATCAGAAATGATAACGACCCCCAAAACAAAGTCATGACCTAAAAAAGGGCAGCATATATCTGCCCAGATCACCTTTCTGGTTCAGTTTAACAGCCCCCAAGCTTGCAAAACCTCTACTCCATTGGTAGGATTGGCTGTGGCTGTTTCATTTGACCCTGAAAGGCTGAAGAAATAAATCCCATTTGGTTCACTGGAGATCTACAGATCTGGAAAGCTGTGAGGGTTTTTCCCCAGGATGAGGAATGGCAGGAATGTGGCACACTCTTTCACTTAGAGCTTTTTGGTGGAAGCAGAAAAAGTAGTGGGGGAAGAAAGTAGAGACTTCCTCAGTAAGCCCTTGAGTATAAGCTATACAAGAATATGATCAGTATTGCCAGGTCTATGGAAATAACAGTAGTCTAAAATGTGCTCTGGCTAACTCGTTCCTCAAATTTTGCCCTCAGTTAGGTAGGGGCATTCTGGCTCACTAATCATGCAGGGAGTGGTGGGATCCTACAGGCCACCTAAGAAAAAGAACAGCTTGCGGCATCTCCAAGAAAACTGGTTGGTTTGTTTTCCTCCTGCAGGAAGGAGGGGGCACAAAGACCATTCTCTCCATCCCTCATTGTGGTATAACAGAAATCCAGATTGAAGCCAGAGGATCTCATACACTCTGATAAGTTTCTCTGATCATCACAACTATTATTTTATTACTATTATTCTAAATAATTCTAATAATATTCTTAGTAATTCTAAATTACTGTCCTCTATGCAACAGGTATGACTGAAGTAGTACTCTTATAGCTATCTTGGTTTTTCTGTTTCCTTCCATACAAAATGTCTAACTTAGTATTGCTCCAGCCCTCTTCATTTCCTTTCCTGAGAGAGGCATAATACCAGAACTACCAAGAGAAAAATCAAAAGTGGTGCCTTAATATGTTAACAAGGATGATTTGGCAAGGAATATTACACACTCTTTCCTCTCTTCTTTTTAGTCAGACCACAAGAGGTTTCATCACAAGATGTCAGTAATCCAAATTTCTACCCAACCCCAAAACCAACCTTTGCTTTTTTCTCTCTGAAGGTGGTCTGTCACTGGGGCTAACTCCATCTGCACGTCCCACACGGCCACATCACTGAACACGGCATCCTGACTAACAATGAGTAATGTGAAGACACTCATGATAGTATGATTTACAACTCTCCAATATATTTCCCTTACAACCACCTCTGGTCAAGCAGCAGCACTGAGCTGTACTGCAGTGACACCCAGCAGCATTGCTTTGGATGGGCATGCCATGTGCCTGCCCTGGCCTCTGCTGCCACGCACAGGCATGTATGTGCCTCTGCCCAGGCTGCATGCAAAGCTGCTTTTGCAGCACTCTTTCATGATTTCCCTCATCCAATCCAAGGAGCACCTCAGTTTTGATGTGTAAAATGTTAACCCCCATGTAAGGGATACGTGGCGAGAAAGCTAGCTCTCCTTCGTAACGTGTAAGAACAAGGAGAACCTGTGTTTTCGGCCACAGAAATTTGTATCTGCTTTCTCCAGTCCCTTTTAAAATTATAAATGTCAGTCTGCATTTATTACTAAATGCACAGGGAAAAAATGGCTTCTGCTACGTACTGGACTGATTATAGATAACAAGCTTCTAGTGATGGTGATTCATTGCCCTGAAATGATTGTCGAGGAAAGCCAGACACGGGGATTACTCTCTGGCCCTGAGCATCAAACTTGCTCATATTCCTTTCCACTAAAGTGTGCAGGCCCAGCTGAATACAGGATTTCTCAGGCACTCCAACCATGTCCCAAAAAACAGTACCCTCAGCTAAGAGGTGCTTTGGCAATGTATACTGCTTTACAAGGTGCTGGCACATTTAACATCAACAAGGAATGCAGAGGACAAAGTGCTTCAGATGTCTTGGAGGTGGAATACAGGAAAGACATCCTTTTCTGAGAGCAGGTACTGAAACCTTGGTAGTTGTCACCAAATTCAACTACTTCTCCCATGTTCTGGAGGGTCCTCTTTCATATTCCCATTCAAACTAGTACCTAGAGAGCTGTGCCCAAGTTTTATAAAATACCTCAGAGCTTGGGACACCTTCTGTCTCACTCTTTCCCTTCCTCTCACTCTCTCACACATATGTGCAGAGATTTTTAAGTAATTGCCCCCTGTGCCTAGACAAATGCCCATCTCCCCTTTCTTCTGATCACATAACTCCTTATTCCTTTCTTGACATCACTGGGCCTCAAAAAAAAGAGAGAAGAAAGCACAGTTATACACATGGCCAGACACTACAATACCCCCAGGGGCTATATGCTATAAATCCATCCCCTGAAGGGAGGTAGCTCTTCTCCCAGACTTTTATTCCCTGGACAAGCAGCCCAGCCAGTGCCTATCTCAATTCCTAGTTGCCATGGGTATCCCAGCATAACAGGAGCTGCTGTGGCCTGAGAAGGCACTCTGGAACAGGTCCTCCATCAGCGTGAATAGCCCTGAGCTACTCGGTAAAAGGAGATCAGCCCCAGTTTTGAAAAATTGAGACCACAAAGGCAACAACACTGGTCAAGCCACATTACAGTTATTATTGCTTTTAAACTCTAGCCCTTACCCTAAACTGATTTTTGCTCCCGCCTAGGAAGCACCAGATCTTCTCCCCACCTCTGAACAAAAATAACAGCTCTAACCTCTACCATTATAATGGACACCCGTTGGGTGGGGGACAGACAGTACCATACCCAACAACACTCATTTCTTATCAATTTTTTTCCTCAGTGCTGTTTTGAGTGCTATCATAACACCAAACAACTTCCACACTAAAATACAAGAACAGACCATGCTCAGAAAGCCATAGGAGTAATTTGTCAGGCACAAAGGCAAGACAGAAATAAGCCTGCTTATCATTACTCTTATGCATTTTATACATCTCCATATGTTTAGGAAGCCTTCCACCCCCTTTCTTACTGAGTCATAAAAAGACAGGAGTACCTTCCTGTATAAGCACAAGACTCTCTCTAAATAAGCTCCATACCACTCATAAATATAGAAGAAAACAACCCAGGTAAGAGTTCCTCCAACAATGCCCCTGAATAAAACTGACAGTAACACTTTACACAACTATTTCAGCAGCTCCTAACCACTCCTTCAGCAAGCAAAGAGCTTCAGAAGCTTCCATCCAACCCAACTGCCTCTAATTCCTCTCTCCACTTGAAAAGAGGCCAAGAACTCCTCTCTTGTCAAATCCCCCTCCTGCCAACAAGCGTCACCTGAAAAAGCCTCCTGCCACAATGAAGCAGCAATAATACCAGGGCTTCTGCTCTCCCATGTCAATTTGTGGGTCTGAACGTTCGCTTGTTTTTACTTTGGGATGCTGCATATACGATGAACCCCAAAATACCTTCAGCCAACTTTCACAATACTTGGAGTTCACAGTATACTTCAAACCTCTTGAAGCAAGTGATTAAAAAAATAATCCTCAAAATAAGTTGTTAGATGCTCCTAGCACTCACAGTTGCTAAGCTTGAGAAGAAGAGCCATTTTGACTAAAGGCTCAGAATTGAAATAAAGACAGCCAAAAAAGTTCAAAATACTTTAAATTTAATCATTTTACAACTATCCCATGATTTTATTTTATTTTACTTCAAAGACTGAAGTCCTGTTTTTTCATTTTTTTTAATGGCTGCAGACCTCAACAACTGACTATTAAATAGGTATTTTAAGAGTAAAATCTAGAGTTTGAGTGGCAAGCCTTCAGCATAATACGTGCACTCCAGGTGGCTGAAAGCTAGTGTTTGTAAAGGGACTTGCTGACATCAGGATGCTCCCCCCATCCCCTGCAGAGAGTGGCTTGGACAAGCAGGATTTCTTTTGAGATTTCAACCAATTCAGACACTGATCCCATCAAGCTACTATACATCAGAAGCACTATACCATTCAATTTTTTCTCCAGGCCACATATTCACTTTGCCATCTTTAACTCTCCTTTAAATGCCACTTTTTCCCTTCAGTGATTCCCACCATTGTTTAACCCCTAAGTCCCTCATTCTCCTGGATAAGGAGCCATTAAGAGTGTCAGATATGTACAAAGATTGAAAGAAATTGAACCTACACGAGAACTGAACCTTGACAACTGGGACTGTCTTTTCAAGGTCATGTGAGCTTGTATGCGAGTGAAAACATGATATGGGAAATGCTTCTAATATTTGCTTTAAAAAATACAGTTTAAAAGATATATCAATTCTGTGTGTCTGCTTTTGAAATTTTACTTTGAAGGCAAGAGCACTTGCAGATGACTCCAAACTGAGCTCACCTCATCAGTAAACGTTTCTCCCTTGTTTGTTTTAAGATCGGATAACAAATTACACCTCGGACCTCAGAGGACCACTCTGACTCAGAGGAGTCCCAGTTAGGCTTTGCGGGACTTCTCAGTAAACTTTCTGGTCAGCCTGTACTTCCCCCAGGATTCAGCCCTTCCTCCAGGGCTTCCTGTTCTTCTGCTTCTTTCTCCCACTGTCTCCCCATCACAACAATAACATTGGTCCTTTCAGGTCACTCCTCTGAGTTATTTGCAGTTCTCCAGAGAATATTTTGCAGACTGACCGAGACTCTTCAGTATCCTTCTGAAGCACTACTTCATCAGGAAGCACAAGGTCTTTCCCTTTCCCACAGCACAAGGTCTTTCTCCTTGAATTTCCCTTGCTTTCCAACATGCTGCTCCTGAGATCTCTCCAAGGTTTTCTAAGGCCTCTCTTGTTCTTTCAGGACTTTCTTCTGAGCTTTCCCTTGCTCACATGGGAGCTCTTTGTGCAAGGTCCCCAGCAACCTGCGGCTAGTAACCCAGGAGCTGAAATGCTTTCCCTCCACACTTGTATGACTCTGCAGAATTCAGGTCAATTTTTATGGCCTTGTAACAGTCTCTGATGGCAGCATTTGGCTTTTGCAACTGTAAAAAACATAAAAAGACACTGGCTTCGTTGACACACAAAGTACTAAGCTGTGGGTTCGGTTTGATGGCATCAATGAAGAGCTGAACAGCTTTTTGAAATTCACCTATTCCCACTGCATCAAAAGCCACCTTTTTCTTTTCATCAGCCTGCTTCATCATATTGCTGATTACCTCCAAATTATCAACTCCTGTCTCTGGGTGTTCATCCTCTTCTGGTTCAATCTCTGTTTGCCTCCAGTTTACTCTCATCCTTCCCCAGCTCTTCACTGGCTTCTTCCTCCCTCTCAAACTTTGCCTGAGCCTCAGAGTCTAATTTATAAGCGAATGAAATGTTACTGGCAGTCTCTTTTAAACACCCCAAAAGCTGGAGGGCTTTTCCTTAGACTGTATAAGCCTGTGCTAAACTGGGATTGAGTTTAATACCTCTGTCGCTGTCATTAATGGCCATAGTTGGCTCTTGCAGCTGCCAAAAGACACTGGCATTGTTGACGTGTGAGCTGTCAAGGTGTGGATTCAGTTTGATGACACCAGACAGTATGACAACTGCTTTCTGATTTTCATCTTTAGCTAGGAATTAAAGGTTTCACTTGGTTTTTTTTCAATAATCTGTTTCATCACCTCCTCCCATAGCCCTACATTTTGTCTCTTTTTTTTGTGTGAATTATCTGTTAGTGGATCATTGCCTCCTCTTTGGCTTTTTCCAAACCATGCTCACTCTCAACTTCTAGACTTTTTTCTCTGCTGTAACTAGCTCCTTTTCATCTGTTTTGCTTGAAGTAGATGGTAAGTAATTTTCTGTACTTTCTATGGATTTCCAGAGAAAATGATGATCATCAGATGCCATTATTTTCCTTGAAGGCATGGTGCTCAGATCCTGGAAGACTGATATTACACAGAATTTGTTGTCACTGAAAACAGAGGAAGAAAGATAAGAAGAAAATGGCTTATCTCAGAGCTCTGACTGTTAAGTTAGTGTCAGGTATACGTGGCAAGCTTCCCCGTTCTTCCTTCTGTTGTCTCCCTGCTGGACCTAGTTAATGCATTAAGACCTGTTGCAGGGTCCCTATGATTTCAGGAACTAGAATAGAATTTATCACTTCATATATTGTGTCATCACTAGAATCCTAAGATGGCTTCTTAAAGCTGTATCACACAGGAAGGGGGTCCTGTAAATTTTCTTCTTCAGTTTATTGCACATTTTGTACTTCACAAGTGTACATGTGAGCATTTCTGTGTGTGCATGCCTGTTCCAAAGAGCAGATACAGGACTGGAGAGTCTGTTTATTTGTCTTCACATTTAAACAAAACCATCTTTTATGGGCCACAGCTGGATTAGAATTCTGTGTTTAGACATGCTTTGGTCAAGTATTTTCCCTTACAAATGAAAAATGAAAACTAAACAGCTTGTCCTGACAGTAACACATGCCTATGGGCAATATGAAGACCCAAAAAAATGGGCAGCACAGTTGCATGGGATATTCTTTGTTAGGACATTTTCGAGAATTTTGTAAAACTAACTCTTTGTGAAGTTTACACTCTGCTCTCATATGATTCATGAAGTTTGATAGTGCTTCTTTTCAAATAAAAGGTTTGTTCTTTTTTATTTTTCTGTTGTTCCTAAACCCCACCTGTTTATTCCTATCAATTTCAGCAGCTTACTATCTTGCCCATCCTAACAGATCTCAGTCATTCTTTATTTCCTTTCACTCTTGATGTGCTTCTTCCCTTTTCTGAAACACCAAGTCCTGGAAACCTATTTCTTAACCTGTGTTTTTCTTCACACACCATTGTCTTCTTTACTAAATCTATCTTACAGACTTCAAAAAAAACACATGGACTTGAGGCTACATTGCCTGTGTGTATTTCAGTCCTGGAACCACCTTTTCTAATTTTGCTAAAAAGCCAACTCAGAATTATGTTTGCACAATCTGTGCAATATCGATCAGCATATGCACAGCAAAAGCCAGCAGAAACAGAGCAAAAATGAACAGTTTGGACAGACTCAAGAAGTAATGCTGATGTCAATGATATTTACAGCGAGATTGAGTGCACCCTCAGCAAGTTTGCAGATGACACCAAGCTGAGTGGTGTAGTTGCACACCAGAAGGACGCGATGTCACCCAGAGGGACTTGGACAGGTTGGAGAAGTGGGTCTGTGAGAACCTCATGAGGTTCAACAAGGCCAAGTGTAAGGTCCTGCACCTGGGTCGGGGCAATCTCCATTTTCAGTACACGATGGCGGATGACGTGATTGAGAGTAGCCCTGCAGAGGAGGAATTCAGGGTGCTGGTTGATGAGAAGCTCGACATGAGCCGACAATGTGCACTTGCAGCCCAGAGGGCCAACTGTATCCTTGGCTGCATCAAAAGAAGCGTGGCCAGCAGGTGGAGGGAAGTGATTCTGCCCCTCTATTCCCCTCTTGTGAGACCTCATCTGGAATACTGTGTCCAGTTCTGGAATCTTTAATGTAAGAAGGATATAGAGCTGTTGGAATGGGTCAAGAGGAGGGCTACAAAGATGATCGGAGGGCTGGAGCACCTTCCCTACGAGGACAGGCTGAGAGAGTTGGGCCTGTTCAGCCTGGAGTAGAGAAGGCTCAGAGGAGATCTTATAGCAACCTTCCAGTAACTAAAGGGGGCCTGCGAGAAAGCTGGAGAGGGGCTATTCATAAAGGCTTGTGGGGATAGGACCGGGGGAATGGATATAAACTGGAGAGAGAAGCTGTGGCTGCCCCATCCCTGGAGGTGTTCAGGGCCAGGTTGGATGGGGCCTCGGGCAGCCTGATCTAGTGGGATGTCCCTGCCCATGGCAGGAGAGTTGGAACTAGATGATCTTTAAGGTCCCTTCCAACCCTAACTGTTCCATGATACTATGATACTCTGCAACAGAAATTTCTTGATTTGCCACATCTGCAGAACTCAAACAAAACACAGTTAACTGAAGCAAACTAAATGTAATCTGTATGCCTTTTCGCAGTCTGCGGCTGTCACTGTTTTGAGGATAATGCCATCTAGTGAGACAAAAGGCTCAATGTCCTGTTCACGTTCCTTTATAGGTACAATTCAGAGCATCTTAGATTTATCTGTTTAAATGGTTGCATGAAAAGTGCACCACAGGAAATAAAATATCTTCACATAAGGCCATTTATATTTTTTAAAGGCATGAGACTAATGGATTTCTCAGCAACACCTGAATATTCCATTCAGGGGATGATTTTGTTAACTCTTCTGGACTTGCCTATTATACACCTATATTACAAAAATCATTGCAAATGTATTTTTTTCTTTATGGAGTAATTTTCAATAAACACTACATTTTTCACCGGTTTGCCTCTAAAAAGCTATCTGACAATTGATTATGAAGACAACTGATCAAATAAAAACAGGTTTCAAAGTTTATTTTATTTCTGTTGTCCTATTGACTCTAAGAAAGGCTGTCTGCCTGTTAAGCACTTTCTTTTAATCCATATGCTATGATCACACACTGAGAAATATAAGAACATATGTAATACACATTTATGTCTGCAGTCAAACATTCCTGGGCTGACACATCCAAAGAAATCTTAGACCAAGACTGAAAGCCTCCAACTTCCACACAGACAAAACTGTCCAGGCAAAAGAAGAAAATACATTTGCAAGAAGAATGGAGGCAGAGATGCCTTAATTATCTGTAAAGACTTCAAACAGGTCGGATGCTTCTCTTATACATAAACCCTTTGCACTGCTGCATCTCATAGCACAAAAGCCACCACAATCAGCACAGGGAGGAGAGGATGTGGCACCTTGCTAACGCATGAGGCTGATACGGTTACAACACAGGTGTCTTCCTTTGCTTTTTTCACTTTCAAGTCTGCTCCAAAAGTTCAGGTTGATGACTTTATGCTTACATTAGGCTAAAAATATTCAAAATTACAGTAATTAGGGGTAATTGCAGAGAAGGGATGCAAACATGAGCAATATGGGTGAACTGAGATTCTATCCCTGACCCCAGTGGCTGGAAATATGGCTTATCTCCGTCCTTGGCTCTGGAGGAGTCTGCATGTATCCCTCTGGCCAACATGGCCTGGGTAACAACAGTGATAAGGCAGGAATGTGAATATGTGTGTGAATAAAATACCTGTAATTGTTCTGGGAGAAAACTGGTAATGCTAGGAACAATCTGTCAGTGCCAAAACCTGCCTGAGACAACCATCAGATGGATTAAAAAGTTACTGGAAGATTTTTGAAAGAAGGCATCAGCTTGGAAAGAAGTATTAAAGTAGTCTGGTTGTTTGTGGCTGTGAGAAGCAGGACTGGAGCAGTGGTCAGATAGGTGATGGTATGGCCAGAAGCTGCCCCCTGTGGGCACTGCCGCCTTGGAGAGCTGCCCTCGTGGCACTATGAGCATCCTGCCTCTGACCGTCCCAGCAATGGGGGATGTGAAGTGTGCTCCTCTAACATTGACATGGAGGTGCATGTAAACAGAAATATGTGCTCATGTATGTATTCGGGATGAGCTGCAGAAAAGTGCTTAGAAATCCATAGGTGTTTATTAACATCTTGTGTCTGATATTGGGATTTACCTGTTACATTTCTCATACTGATCCCAGAAGTTTAGTTCAAAAATTGTTGGTTACTTGCCATTAATAAATCAATAGGACCTTGAGGTCTGATTCAGAACATGTGAGTTGACCGTTTTTTCCCTGAAACAGCAATAGCCTGTTCACCTTGGTAGATTGGTGAAGCTCATATGGACATTTGACTCGCAAGGGCTGATGCATCTTCTCAGATGTATGAATTGTTCTGATTAGAACACCTTCAAGTTCATGGTTGCAGCACCTACAGTCCATGATATTTAGCTCCATGAAAGCAGTACGTACCCAGCAATGCCTGAAATAAACTTCTGGTAGACACGTATACATTTGTCACTCGTGGTTTGCTCTTTTATTTTGAAAAATTGCAAGAAGGATCCCCTGACAGAATTATGACTTCACAATTCACAGCTGTTATTCATGCTCTCTCAAATGTCACCAACAGCTGCAAGGGTAGCCAAATGCAGTACTATAATGTGATATTAAGCTCAGCTGTAAACAAACAAAAGTTGTTTCCAAACAATGGTATAAAAGGCAATAAAGCTGAAATAACCCTGAGTATTTTAAAATCTGAAAGGATATAAATCAGTTGAATTTTTATGGGATGAGATGCATATGAAAACAGAAAACTTCAGTTATCCAAATGTAATTCTTATGTGTATGAATAAATTTAAGGTTTTCAAGTACTGTTTGTGTTTTCAAGTCTGCTTCTATGCAATGTTGGATTCCTGGTTCTTACATTTAACATTCACAGAAAGACAGGTGCCCCTTCACACAGTGCCCTAGGATCTGTCACCTCTGTCACTTCAGAACTGCCACAGGCACGCTGACAGTCAGATCCAGAAAGGGTCTTAGGACACAGAGCCAGACCTGCAGGCACGGACTGTGTGAGGTTCATGTCACGCAGCACTCAGGCTAGCAGCCATGCTGACTTGGCTGACAAGAGGAACATACACGCTTGCCTTGGGGCAGTCAAATGACTCCAAGTGTTCTTTCCAGCATCTGGAAATATCTTTGATCAGTGAAAAAGCATCAATTCTTGCAATGCAGATACCTAAAACTCAGAAACATCTTGTGATACACTTTGAGAAACATAATCACTGCCACAAACAATGCTAACCCAAACAATCTACTTCCAAATACACAATCTGATTCTTACAGTCTGCAATGGATCTCCACTCCCCATCTTTTGTTTCCTTCAGCGCCAAGAAGTTGCTCCTTGAACCTGTCTCAGTCTCCTTAAATTCCAAGAAAATCTTAACTTCTTGAGTTTTTTTCTGAAAGAAGTATCTGGAAAAATAATCAGAAAGGGACACTGGAAAAAGCATTCGAAGGCCAAAGGCTGGATGATCAAATCTCAGGCTGCTAAGCCCATTTGTTGGGACATACTAACAGCCAGTCTCCAAAAAGCAAACTTTACTGCGACAGGCAATGATGACATCTTTTTCCAAACTCTATCCATATACCTCAAAGGTTTGGGCTGGTGCCAGAGAAGCTTTCAGAATAGCCCCGTTTTCCGTGGAGTCATGTGAACAATGTGTCTAATAGGGTGGAGATGGTGCCAAATGTCTTGATAGTGCTAAATAAGGTCAATGAGAAGCTTTTGTCCACCTCTGGCAGATGGAAAAACTCCCAAGGGTAGCCACAGAATATGAATGCCATCTAACTTTCTACTCTGAAACGGACCCTTCTTCACCAATATTTGGAGATGCCAAAAGATTGCAATCACAAAATTTCCCCAGCACCACAGTTTTAGTTTGGCACAGGCAATGTATCACTTGAATCAAGGAAGTCACCATTGCTAGACAACCTTTAAAAAGCAATGTCTTGCAAACTCTAAATTTTCAGTGAAAAATTCTGAGAGAAAGATAGCTACAGTTGGCTTAGTACCCTAATGACTCATCTGGAGGAGCACAGCTTGAAAGTGCCCAGGAGGTTCACAAACCTTGGAGCTGTGAAATGCCCTGAAATTGTCTGTCCTCTTCCAGGCTCTAGCTCCTGAGACTGGCTGGGACAGTACTGTACCAAACAACTCTCACCGAAGATAGCCAGAAGCTGGATTTTGTCAAATGGGACTACCTGTGGCTAGCAGGCTAGCATTTATTAATGCTACCTTACTTACTAGTAAGGTCTGGGATTAAGGAATGGAATAAAACATCTTCCACTCCATGGACTGTTCCAAGGACTTAGGGCTATGTTTGATGAGGGTGACAGCATTTCAAGCAGCTCCAAGGTAGTTCAGGAGTCTAAGCACAGACAAGTAAAGATCAACCTACAGGGGTAATTAAGAGCCAGAGAAGACAGAAGAACCTCTGCTTTCAGTACTGCTTTGAAGGGCCAGCAGAGAGTTTGAAACCAATATAGACAACACTATAAATGATTTTAAGAACAGCTATCTGATAAGCAAAATGTACAGATAGAAAATGCAACGCTTGAGGAGTGTTAGTAAGGCAGGCCAAGGCCACATTACTAATTAACCATAGATAAGAGACTGAGCCAAGATCTAATGCCTAGGAATAAGGTGAAGTCCTGGGTTCTCCAAGAAAAGAAAGCAAAAATGCCCCCCAAAACAAAGAGGAACTGACAGAGAAATGCAACAGCCCACCCTTCCATTTAAGCTGAGTGGTGGGTGGGTCCACATTTCAGACTGAAAGGACTGACCTCATTAGCAGACCCCAAAGAAGATAACCTAGCTTCAGTGCTTGTACACAGATACCCCTATAATGCAACTGTACATTTAGGCAAAGCACTTGGGAGTGCAGTGAAAAATTTTTTTAATTACATAAAGGAGATTCACCACATAGAATGGGTGGGAGTTTTATATAAAACTTTTTGAAGTCCAAAAGGAAGCCCAGCCCATTTCTTATTACCATATATCAGTGGTTGCTTCTTAATAACTCTAAGACTGGAACAAACTGGTGTTTGCCATTTATTTCCAGAGAAGATCACTACCCACATGAAATCTGCAAGTGATGCCAACTGTGGTTTCTTATCTGTCCCGTAAGAGAGGACATGGAGCCTAGGAGATCCCATATTACTCAAGTCCTGTCAAGCTCTTGGGGCTTATTAAAGTCTTGTCCATATCGAAAAACTTCACAGAGATTATATATTTGATAACTTATATCCACTGTCTCCCTTTCAGGCTGCAGCCCTGTGAAGTGAGGCATTCACTTCTCCAAGGTAAAAGAACAGAGAAAGGCATCTTAACTATTTTCTACGTACCATATTTTGCAAGTATTTAAAAAGCCTGAAGTCTTATTAACACGACCTCTCTCAATCCATGACAAGCTACAGAATGCCATTAAGATTAGAACTACAAAGCTGTTGATGTAATAGAAGACCCTAACTTACCTAATTGAAGTTGTATATTTCAAAGGCCAAGGGTATCAATCATGTTGAAATGACAATAACAAGGATTAGTCAGCCCCTGAAAGCCTTACATCTATAAAGCAGAAAGAAGCCTTTGCTTTCCCAGCATTTAATATCATTTTAATAGCTTAATGATTAACTCAAAATTAATTACACCACGTTTGGTGGCCAATATGGTAGTTAGGTTCATGTCTATAAATGATTTAGAGGAGTCTAAATATTGGTCTATCTACACTGCAGCCCCAAAGGAATAATGTGAAACTCTCCAAATGTACAGATTAGCCACCTAATACTGAAGTCAAAGCTGAGTTACTGACCACCAGGCATCTTTATCCTGCACCCAAGGCAGAAAAGGCCCCTGAAGAGCCATCACTTCTTCAGCTGTGCTACCTAAATAGCCTGGGGAGACGGAGACAAATATTGCTGTACCCTGAGTCAAAGGATAGTTTTGCTTTGCAATTTAATTGCCAAATGGAATTAACCTAGAAGTACAGAAAGAAGTATTAGAAGAAAATGAAACAAAAATAGTTTCTGTACCTTTACAGTGTAACCAGTCCATCACTGCTTTACTTTGCACTTTCTCTGGCTCCTCAGCTCATAATTTCCTTCAGCTCAGACCTTTCACACCAAACACACTAACCAAAATTTCATTTCCTTTTACTTACATTACATAACATACCTGAATTTTCCCTGGCTCCATCACTGAAGGAAACACAGAGCAACACGTCATTATCTTGTTCCTGCAGGTAGGATGTGCCGGGGAAGGTCATGGAACAGGTGATCTTGAGTGATATCACACAGTACAGACAAGACAATTGGGTGAACAGGCCCAGTCAACGTGACTTCATGAAAAGCAGGTCCTGCCAAATTAAGCTGATTGCCTTCTAGGTATGACAAAGAGACCCGCCTGCTGGATGAGGGAAAGGCTGTGGATGTAGTCTTCTTCGATTTCAGTAAAGGCTTTGACACAGTTTCTCACAGCATTCTGCTTTGGAAACTGTCAGCCTCTGGCTGGACAGGTGCACCCTCTCCTGAGTGGAAAAACTGCCTGGGCCTGAAGAGAGGTAGTAAACGGAGTTAACTCCAGCTGGAGGCCAGTTACAAGTGGGGTACCCCAGGGCTTAGTACTGGGTCCAGTCCTGTTCAATGTCTTTATCAATGCCCTGGATGAAGGCACTGAGTGCACCCTCAGCAAGGTTTTGGATGACACCAAGCTGGATGGAAGCATGGATCTGCTGGAGGGTAGGAAGGCTCTGCAAAGGGATCTGAACAGGCCGAACCTCTGGGCTGAGACCAGCGGCATGAGGTTTAACAAGACCAAATGCCGGGTCCTGCACTTGGGGCACAACAACCCTGTGCAGTGCTACAGACTGGGGGAAGAGTGGCTGGAGAACTGCCTGGAGGAGAAGGACCTGGGGGTGTGGATTGACAGCTGAGTGAAGATGAGCCAGCAGTGTGCCCAGGTGGCCATGAAGGCCAATGGCATCTTGGCTTGTATCAGAAATGGCGTGACCTGCAGGTCCAGGGAGGTTATTCTCCCTCTGTACTCGGCACTGGTGAGACCACACGTCGAACGCTGTATTCAGTTCTGGGCCCCTCACTACAAGAAGGATGCTGAGGCTCTGGAGCGTATCCAGAGAAGAGCAACAAAGCTGGTGAGGGGGCTGGAGAACAAGTCTTACGAGGAGGAGGCTGAGAGAGCTGGGGTTGTTTAGCCTTGAGAAGAGGAGGCTGAGGGGAGACCTTACTGCTCTCTACAACTACCTGAAAGGAGATTGTGGAGAGGAGGGAGCTGGCCTCTTCTCCCAAGTGGCAAGGAACAGGACAAGGGGGAATGGCCTCAAGCTGCACCAGGGGAGGTTCAGACTGGATATCAGAAATTTTTTTTTCTCAGAAAGGGTTATCAAGCACTGGAACAGGCTGCCCAGGGAAGGGGTTGAGTTACCATCCCTGGAGGTATTTAAAAGACGGGTAGACGAGGTGCTCAGGGCTCAGACGAGGTTTAGTGGCAGATAGGAACGGTTGGACTTGATGACCAAGGAGGTCTTTTCCAACCGGGTGATTCTATGATTGTTCAGACCCAGGAAGCAGGTCCTCGCACTCAGCCTTGCAGAACCTGATGAGGTTAGCCCAGGCCCACCTATTCCGTGACTTGCTATAAATGCATGTGCAACTAATTTTGGAACTGGAACCTACAGTTCAAATACTGCTCCACGATACCGGTCACACAGGATGGAATTGCAGCCTGTGGTGGAAACCCAACAGCCTCCATTCCTAATCTTTACCAGCGGGATGGGATATGGCTTCTTTCCTGCAAAACTCACATCTGTGGAACACTTCAACCCAGGCTTTTAATACCCACCTCTGACTGCTAAAGACGTGACTGAAGGTTGCTGGTCTATCTAAGCAAAGTCCAACTAGGTAGGACTGATGGCAAACGTGGGCACATCAGCTGCATGATGGCCCGTAAGGAGCCTACAAAGGCTGTAATTCCTGTGGTAATGGGAGCATAGGATGTGGAAAGCTCCCTGTGTTTTACTGGAATAAAATGTTTCTATATTCTTCACATCCATCCCTTGCCTTAAATGAAACCCACAAAACTACAATAGCAGCAAGAGCTGCAGGATATGGATCTGTCTCATGGTCCCTGCTTGCTGGGGGGGGAATCAGAGTTTTAAGCACACATGGTTCTGAAAGGGGAACCGGCTCCCTGTCACTAGAGCTGCGTGAGCTGTGCAGCTGTAAAGCTTTATTGCTCCCTCTCCTTTTTCTCCAGTCATTTTTTCTGGCATTCCGATATGCTGTGACTGAGCAGGGCAGAGGGCACTGAAAGAATGAGGGGCTAACACCGCCCTCTGCATCTTCAGTGACTGTGACTGAGGAGGACAAGGCTGAGAGCTCCTAAACCTGTAAAAGCTGAGAGACCAAACAAATTCAGAACACTACGTTGGAGTGATAAATTAACAACTATATTTATACTCTGAAAACAGTTCTATAAGTAATCAAACTTTCGCAGCCAAGTCCATTTACAGAATGGGGGAAGGTTGCAGGGCTTCTGTGGGCTGTTGGTTGTGCGCGTGTTCTGTCAGGGGCTGACGAGAAGCTGCTCTCCAGTTGCCAGCCACGTCCAAGAACATCGCCCCTCACGATGTGCCTGGGAGGCAGGCGTGTTTGATGTTGAATGACAAAACTGAGGCACATGCTTGACACCTTGTTTTTCATCTTCAGGATTTCATTGCTGTCGCGATCAATCTTTTCGCTGTGTTTCTGCTTCTCCTTCTCTGTGGGCTCCAAGTCCAGCGAAGTCACCTCTTGCCCCTCTCTCAGGGTGCCTCACCTGCCCTCTCCGCTCCGGCACTGCCAGCTGCTGCCGAGGGCCTGGGTGTGATGGGTGAGGATACCCCAGCTCCGGTGGTCCCGGTGCCATCTCTGGCTTGGATGGCTCCTCCAGCCCTGGCTTCCTCAGACCCAGCTCATGCATCTCCTATTGCTGGGGCTTCTCTGATCTTGGCAACTTCATGTCTTCTGGCTACGACAGCTCCATCTCCTCCGGCGCCATCAGCTCGATCACTTGCATCCCTGGTGCCTCCATGTCATCCAGCCATGCCTCCTCTTGCCCTGGTTCCTCCATTTCCTCCATCCACAGCTCCCCTGGGCCTGGCAGGTCAATCTCCTCCATCTGCATCTCTTCCATCTCCTCCAGCTTCACCTCCTCCATCTGCATCTCCTCCATCTTGTCCACTTCCACCTCCATCATCTGCATCTCCTCCACTTCCATCATCTGCATCTCCTCCACCATCTCCACCTCCATCTGCATCTCCTCCACCATCTCCACCTCCATCTGCACCTCCTCCACCATCTCCACCTCCATCTGCACCTCCTCCACCATCTCCAGCTCCATCTCCTCCATCACCTCCCTTCCTGACAGCTCCACCTCTCGTCCGGCTCTGGCTCTGCCCTCTCGCCGTTTCCCCTGTCGCCTAGCAACGGGGTTTGGCCCCGCCCCCCGCCATGGCCCCGCCCCGCCCGCCACTCAGCGCCGGGGTCTCTCGGGGCTGCCTCTCCGATTGGCTGCGGGGAGGGCGGACGGGTCTCTCTCGGCCAATCACAGCCGTTCCCTCGGTTTCATTGGCCCCGGGCCCATCCTCGCAGCTTCTGCAGTCCATGCTGCCCCACCGGCTTGAGACGTGGTCTCGGGCACGGTCACCTCAGCTCTGGGGTGGTGGGTGCGACTGGGACGGGTGCTGTTTAATGTCTTCATTGATGATATTGACAGCGAGATGAGGTGCACCCTTAGCAAGTTTCCAGATGGCATCGAGCTGAGTGGGGCACTTGCCACAGTGGAAGGACGGGATGTCATCCAGACGGACCTGGACAGAAAAGGCCCCTGAAGAGCCATCACTTCTTCAGCTGTGCTACCTAAATAGCCTGGGGAGACGGAGACAAATATTGCTGTACCCTGAGTCAAAGGATAGTTTTGCTTTGCAATTTAATTGCCAAATGGAATTAACCTAGAAGTACAGAAAGAAGTATTAGAAGAAAATGAAACAAAAATAATTTCTGTACCTTTACAGTGTAACCAGTCCATCACTGCTTTACTTTGCACTTTCTCTGGCTCCTCAGCTCATAATTTCCTTCAGCTCAGACCTTTCACACCAAACACACTAACCAAAATTTCATTTCCTTTTACTTACATTACATAACATACCTGAATTTTCCCTGGCTCCATCACTGAAGGAAACACAGAGCAACACGTCATTATCTTGTTCCTGCAGGTAGGATGTGCCGGGGAAGGTCATGGAACAGGTGATCTTGAGTGATATCACACAGTACAGACAAGACAATTGGGTGAACAGGCCCAGTCAACGTGACTTCATGAAAAGCAGGTCCTGCCAAATTAAGCTGATTGCCTTCTAGGTATAACAAAGAGACCCGCCTGCTGGATGAGGGAAAGGCTGTGGATGTAGTCTTCTTCGACTTCAGTAAAGGCTTTGACACAGTTTCTCACAGCATTCTGCTTTGGAAACTGACGGAGATCAGCTCACAGGGACGCCTAAATCGACAGACGGACTACCGCTCTGGTGGCAAGTAGCAACATTTTATTCTCCAAACGGAGTTTTTATACTCTTCTGGTTGAGATAATATCGTACTTGTATGCACTGTTTACATACTTTATTATTATTCTTGTCAGGAGAAAGCAGGCTCTACAAGTTCTACAAAACAAAGGTCTACGTGTCTGTCCAGAGTTCACATAACATCCTTAACTAAATCTGCAGGTGTTCCTGGACTGTATACATTTAGCTTGGGCCCTGGAATGGGGAGAAACACATTATACTGCCAAGAACCTCTGTGTCAGCATCCTCCCTTCCAGGAGGAGCAGCTTTTAATCTCAGCACAGTTTTCTGTTATTGACCCTTTCAGGCCCCACAGAACACTGCTCTCAAGGCCTCTGGCTTCATCATTCTGCTTTTGACCCTTTCAGGCCCTCAGAATGTATAATGGTTCTCCTCAGGAAACTGTCAGCCTCTGGCTGGACAGGTGCACCCTCTCCTGAGTGGAAAAACTGCCTGGGCCCGAAGAGAGGTGCTAAATGGAGTTAACTCCAGCTGGAGGCCAGTTACAAATGGGGTTCCCCAGGGCTTAGTACTGGGTCCAGTCCTGTTCAATCTCTTTATCAATGACCTGGATGAAGGCACTGAGTGCACCCTCAGCAAGGTTTTGGATGACACCAAGCTGGATGGAAGCGTGGATCTGCTGGAGGGTAGGGAGGCTCTGCAAAGGGATCTGAACAGGCTGAACCGCTGGGCTGAGACCAGCGGCATGAGGTTTAACAAGACCAAATGCTGGGTCCTGCACTTGGGGCACAACAACCCTGTGCAGTGCTACAGACTGGGGGAAGAGTGGCTGGAGAACTGCCTGGAGGAGAAGGACCTGGGGGTGTGGATTGACAGCTGAGTGAAGATGAGCCAGCAGTGCGCCCAGGTGGCCAAGAAGGCCAATGGCATCTTGGCTTGTATCAGAAATGGCGTGACCTGCAGGTCCAGGGAGCTTATTCTCCCTCTGTACTCGGCACTGGTGAGACCACACGTCGAACGCTGTATTCAGTTCTGGGCCCCTCACTACAAGAAGGATGCTGAGGCTCTGGAGCGTATCCAGAGAAGAGCAACAAAGCTGGTGAGGGGGCTGGAGAACAAGTCTTACGAGGAGGAGGCTGAGAGAGCTGGGGTTGTTTAGCCTTGAGAAGAGGAGGCTGAGGGGAGACCTTACTGCTCTCTACAACTACCTGAAAGGAGATTGTGGAGAGGAGGGAGCTGGCCTCTTCTCCCAAGTGGCAAGAACAGGACAAGGGGGAATGGCCTCAAGCTGCACCAGGGGAGGTTCAGACTGGATATCAGAATTTTTTTTTTTCTCAGAAAGGGTTATCAAGCACTGGAACAGGCTGCCCAGGGAAGTGGTTGAGTTACCATCCCTGGAGGTATTTAAAAGACGGGTAGACGAGGTGCTCAGGGACATGGTTTAGCGGCAGATAGGAACGGTTGGACTTGATGACCAAGGAGGTCTTTTCCAACCGGGTGATTCTATGATTGTTCAGACCCAGGAAGCAGGTCCTCGCACTCAGCCTTGCAGAACCTGATGAGGTTAGCCCAGGCCCACCTATTCCGTGACTTGCTATAAATGCATGTGCAACTAATTTTGGAACTGGAACCTACAGTTCAAATACTGCTCCACGATACCGGTCACACAGGATGGAATTGCAGCCTGTGGTGGAAACCCAACAGCCTCCATTCCTAATCTTTACCAGCGGGATGGGATATGGCTTCTTTCCTGCAAAACTCACATCTGTGGAACACTTCAACCCAGGCTTTTAATACCCACCTCTGACTGCTAAAGACGTGACTGAAGGTTGCTGGTCTATCTAAGCAAAGTCCAACTAGGTAGGACTGATGGCAAACGTGGGCACATCAGCTCCATGATGGCCCGTAAGGAGCCTACAAAGGCTGTAATTCCTGTGGTAATGGGAGCATAGGATGTGGAAAGCTCCCTGTGTTTTACTGGAATAAAATGTTTCTATATTCTTCACATCCATCCCTTGCCTTAAATGAAACCCACAAAACTACAATAGCAGCAAGAGCTGCGGGATATGGATCTGTCTCATGGTCCCTGCTTGCTGGTGGGGGAATCAGAGTTTTAAGCACACATGGTTCTGAAAGGGGAACCGGCTCCCTGTCACTAGAGCTGCGTGAGCTGTGCAGCTGTAAAGCTTTATTGCTCCCTCTCCTTTTTCTCCAGTCATTTTTTTCTGGCATTCCGATATGCTGTGACTGAGCAGGGCAGAGGGCACTGAAAGAATGAGGGGCTAACACCGCCCTCTGCATCTTCAGTGACTGTGACTGAGGAGGACAAGGCTGAGAGCTCCTAAACCTGTAAAAGCTGAGAGACCAAACAAATTCAGAACACTACGTTGGAGTGATAAATTAACAACTATATTTATACTCTGAAAACAGTTCTATAAGTAATCAAACTTTCGCAGCCAAGTCCATTTACAGAATGGGGGAAGGTTGCAGGGCTTCTGTGGGCTGTTGGTTGTGCGCATGTTCTGTCAGGGGCTGACGAGAAGCTGCTCTCCAGTTGCCAGCCACGTCCAAGAACATCGCCCCTCACGATGTGCCTGGGAGGCAGGCGTGTTTGATGTTGAATGACAAAACTGAGGCACATGCTTGACACCTTGTTTTTCATCTTCAGGATTTCATTGCTGTCGCGATCAATCTTTTCGCTGTGTTTCTGCTTCTCCTTCTCTGTGGGCTCCAAGTCCAGCGAAGCCACCTCTTGCCCCTCTCTCAGGGTGCCTCACCTGCCCTCTCCGCTCCGGCACTGCCAGCTGCTGCCGAGGGCCTGGGTGTGATGGGTGAGGATACCCCAGCTCCGGTGGTCCCGGTGCCATCTCTGGCTTGGATGGCTCCTCCAGCCCTGGCTTCCCCAGACCCAGCTCATGCATCTCCTATTGCTGGGGCTTCTCTGAACTTGGCAACTTCATGTCTTCCGGCTACGACAGCTCCATCTCCTCCGGCGCCATCAGCTCGATCGCCTGCATCCCTGGTGCCTCCATGTCATCCAGCCATGCCTCCTCTTGCCCTGGTTCCTCCATTTCCTCCATCCACAGCTCCCCTGGGCCTGGCAGGTCAATCTCCTCCATCTGCATCTCTTCCATCTCCTCCAGCTTCACCTCCTCCATCTGCATCTCCTCCATCTTGTCCACTTCCACCTCCATCATCTGCATCTCCTCCACTTCCATCATCTGCATCTCCTCCACCATCTCCACCTCCATCTGCATCTCCTCCACCATCTCCACATCCATCCGCACCTCCTCCACCATCTCCACCTCCATCTGCATCTCCTCCATCTTGTCCACTTCCACCTCCATCATCTGCATCTCCTCCACTTCCATCATCTGCATCTCCTCCACCATCTCCACCTCCATCTGCATCTCCTCCACCATCTCCACCTCCATCTGCATCTCCTCCACCATCTCCACCTCCATCCGCACCTCCTCCACCATCTCCACCTCCATCTGCACCTCCTCCACCATCTCCAGCTCCATCTCCTCCATCACCTCCCTTCCTGACAGCTCCACCTCTCGTCGGGCTCTGGCTCTGCCCTCTCGCCGTTTCCCCTGTCGCCTAGCAACGGGGTTTGGCCCCGCCCCCCGCCATGGCCCCGCCCCACCCGCCACTCAGCGCCGGGGTCGCTCGGGGCTGCCTCTCCGATTGGCTGCGGGGAGGGCGGACGGGTCTCTCTCGGCCAATCACAGCCTTTCCCTCGGTTTCATTGGCCCCGCGCCCATCCTCGCATCCTCTGCAGTCCATGCTGCCCCACCGGCTTGAGACGTGGCCTCGGGCACGGTCACCTCAGCTCTGGGGTGGTGGGTGCGACTGGGACGGGTGCTGTTTAATGTCTTCATTGATGATATTGACAGCGAGATGAGGTGCACCCTTAGCAAGTTTCCAGATGGCATCGAGCTGAGCGGGGCACTTGCCACAGTGGAAGGACGGGATGTCATCCAGACGGACCTGGACAGGCTGGAGAAGGTCTCAAAATGCCAGGTGGGGCACAACAACCCCGTGTAGTACTGCAGACTAGGAGAAGAGTGGCTGGAAAGCTGCCTGGAGGAGAAGGACCTGGGGGTGTTGGTTGACAGCTGAGTGAACATGAGCCAGCAGCGTGGCCAAGAAGGCCAATGGCATCTTGGCTTGTATCAGAAACAGTGTGACCTGTTATTCTGCCCCTGTACTTGGCCCTGGTGAGACCGCACTTCAAATCCCGTGTTCAATTCTGGGCCCCTCGCTACAAGAAGGATGTTGAGGCTCTGGAGCGTGTCCAGAGAAGAGCCACAAAACTGGTGAAGGGGCTGGAGAACAAGTCCTATGAGGAGGAGGCCGAGGGAACTGGGGTTGTTTAGCCTTGAGAAGAGGAGGCTGAGGGGAGACCTTATTACTCTCTACAACTACCTGAAAGGAGGCTGTAGAGAGGAGGGAGCTGGCCTTCTCCAAAGTGACAGGGAACAGGACAAGTGGGAATGGCCTCAACCTGCACCAGGGGAGGTTCAAACTGGACAGCAGGAAAGAAATTTTCACTGACTGACTCAGACACTGGCAGAGGCTGCACATGGATGTGGTTGAGTCACCATCCCTAGAGGTATTGAAAAGATGGGTACCTGACATAGTTAAGAATATGATTTAGTTGCAGATAGGCACAGTTGGACTCGATGATCTCAGAGGACTTTTCCAACCTGGTGATTCTATAATTCTATGAAACAAGGCTTTTCTTCCCTAAGCACCAGGCATCTTCCCAGAAGCTAACTAAAGGGTAGAGCAGGATATTCTTTTACAGTGAAAATCAGGCTTAAGGGTGAGAAGGGACTGACTAGGCTAAAGGAATGGTTACAGACAGGATGCTTGTAAGCGAGCTGTGGTTGAACAGTTATGAGCATCGTGTGTTTTTGCCTGGTATGGCTAAAAATGTGGAGAGAGAATATGTAGCCTCCTTAGTCCAGAAAAATCTCTCAGGCTATGTTTATCAATGATATTGTTATATTACATATAGTTTATTATTTTACAGTATTAGGTTCTTACATGTATATTTTTATGCAAGAAGAGAGCAATATTAAATTCAACAAATAACTCAGAGAGGCAGACAATAACACCTTGTGATATCAATTTCACAGCTTGACTTAGTATTAGGTTCTAATCAGGATTACAGTTTTCAGATGCCTGGAGCAGGTATCTTTACTCCAGCTGCATAAACACAGAATAATGAAAATTAATGATTTATACTTATGAAATACATAAAGGATCAAGTTCTCTGTTGCAGGTAATAAGGAAAAGTGCTGTTGACTGCACATGGAAGCTGTAATATTATAAATGACAGTACCAAACATCTGCCAGGCATGTTTAAAATGGATTTTATAAAGGTATGCCAGATTTCATTCACATTATGCACCATGAATCCACTAGAAAAGAGATAAACAATCCAACTGATATCAGGATGGCAGTGTGTCCACACATTAAGATGGATACAAGGTTTGAAGTACAGTTTGGAGATAATCATTTGGGCAAAATTATTTCATACTTGACTAATTTAGCTAATAATTTCAAAAAAGTGCTAATTAAAAAATGCCTGGGGCTGTCATTTGCTGCCAAAATTGCAGAGGTGCTGCCAGTGAAATATTTCCATGTAATTATTAAAGAAAGTATTTGGACTGGTTCAGGAGTTGGAGAACAGACACAAACTTACATTAGGGTTATCAAAACTCACTTTTGAAACTTCCTAAATCTGATTACTCCAACATTTTTGAGTTTTACAACACTAACTCCATGACTGAGAGAAAGTGACATCTGGGTAATAAAAGCATTGCAAAGTGCAAGATCCTCAGGTATTTATTTTTTAAACCAACACCATCTTGCAGGCTTCAGTTCTTCTCTCCAATGATGCAAGTAATTGATTTTTATCTTACTGGGAAAGGAAATGAGAGAAACAAGATTTACAAATATTTAATTGCCTCCAATTGCAACCGTTACTGATGGAGCTAAAGAACTCCTGGCAATTTTGTGTTGAAAAACTGCTGGATACATTTGTACCAGTTGAACAGAAGATTATTCAAATCCTTTGCACCAATAAAGTCTTGGAGCATTACTGGTGAGATAAACAAGCAGAGTAATCCACTGAGCCTTATTCCCTATGCATGATCAAATAAAACTCACCAAGCCTGCTGCAGATTCGGACAACAGTGAGAAAAGTCTACAGCTTCTTCATGCTGTGAAAAACAGTTTCTCCCTCAGCGTGCATGCGAGGAGAACTGTGCACTCAGCCACTGACCAAGGAAAACTGTGTCTCTACTGACTTAATATTTTCAGGTCATTCTCAAGACGCCTTTAGAGGATTTACAGCTCAGAGACACTATGTCTGCTCGCTGAACAGTAGGTCCCATTAAGGTTCCTCAGACTGAGCACCTAGAAACTCAAATAGTCAAAAGTCCCAGATTTCTTTTTAGGTAACACACAAAGTGAAGATTTATGAAGGCAGAAAGAGGGGAAGGGGACATTTTAAAACATCTTCAAAAGAGGTAGGAAAAAGGTACATTAAAAGAAAAGAAAGTTTGCAATTTTAGTTTTCTGAAGTTCAGGAATGTTCTGCATCCCCCTAAAACCTTCTGGAGCTGATTTTCAGTTCTCCCATACCCAAGCTCCTCTGGATACTTTTATGCCCAAGTTATAATGTATTTACAGTGTGTTTCCAAGGCGTTCCTTGTGAAAGCACAGGCTGCTAGTGTGCCTGAAGCAACAGCTCCTGCCCAAACCAGTAGCAAATCAGTGCCTGTTTGGCACAGGCATTTGGCGAAATTCAGGAGACCTCAACAGTATTACGAAACGTGAACTCATAATAGCTTAATCTGAGCCAAAGGCAAATGTCCTACTTAATCTGAAAGACAGGAATGAAGGCAGCCAAGTGATTTTACATAGATCAGTTGGAAAAGAAAAATGTCAAAACTCCCTAGGGGCAAGTATGCTATTGCCCTTTTCAGCAGTAAGAAGCTTTTCTTCTGTTTGTCCATCTCTACAGTTTCAGTTGCTTACTCTGCTCTATCTATCAGATGGCTCCCATTCTCATAAAGCAGTGGCTCTCAATTTACGTTTTTACAGTTTTCCAGTAGGCAAAGGCTGAAAAACTTACTTTTAACCTTCATAGAAAGACATGGCATTCTGGCCCCCACAGGCAGCTGGGGTTTTGGACATGCAATAAAATAGCTTTTATACCAAAAGATATATCATGATAGCAGGACCATAGTCCACCTCAGCTGACCCCACTACCAGGACAGAACAGCCACCTTGAAGTAGAATGTGTATTAAAACATCACAGAAAGAAATTACAGTTGTAGTTTATTGCATTTCTAAAATAACAGAAAGGGGTAGGGGGTAAGCTTTACAAACTGAAATAAGTGCAAGTTTTTCAGAACAAAGTAAAACAAGATCTCATCCTAACAGCGAGGCTTTTAATTAACATTTGACACCACAGCCATGCACTGATGAACTGCTTGCTTATGGTTACTGAAAAAATTGGTTGCTCTGTCCTCTTGGCTTGAAGCAGATAGGGACCATGTTCAATATACTTGAAAAGATGATTCGCTTCCATTTTTTGCTGCTATGTCTGTACCCGCTATATGGTTGAGTCTTATCTATAATACATGCAATCACTGCATATTTTTGAAAGCCATTTTTTAATATCTGAATACAGAGAAAGCACCTAAAAAATGTTTCTGCTGACATAAAATATTCTTCTGCTAGAAAAAGAAAGCTATCAATTCATTTTTAATCAAACTTTGTCCTCAGCAGGTTAAAAAAATGTCTTAAGGTTAAGAATATTTCCAGTTTTAATTTAGCTTTCTTTAAAAACATCGGAGGTTGTAATTAGTATTTACTGACATAGTAGTTGTGTTATTATGGAGAATTGAGTAATTTGTTTTGTATGATACATGAAAATCTTCAGATGGAAACTGCAAAGGTGAGGACAAGGCCTGTATCATCAGTTGCCATTTACCAGAACAATATTTAGAGGCAACATTCTCTGGCCCACTGTTTATCAAATTTACTTTTCTTATTACTTTATTTTTGTTGGAAGAGCCCCAAAATAGTGGGAAAACAATATCAATTAGAACAAAAAAACCAAACTGTGAACTTAAAAAGTGGTGAACAAAGAAAGAATTGAGAATTGGCTAAAATAAAGAGAAATCACAGCCATCAAGGCCAGAGCAAAACCAAAACAATATCACAAGCATTGAATCAGAGAAACTAGTAAGCATTTAATTTTTCTTTACCCCTCAGACCTGAACAGCTGCTGGAGGCACACCTGTTCCTCTGTTAACCTCTCTATATTGCTTTTGGTATCTAGAAACCTTATCTTCAGATCTTTTTAGCTGGAGGCATCATTTAATGAAGACATTTTAGTATACTGCCCTTGTTTATCTCATACTGCATCTATCTATCATTATTTAGATACAAATCTTCTGAGTGCTCTCACTAGGTCTTTCAAATGAAATTGAATATGGACTTTATTTAAAAGGTCATCTTTGAAATTATACACAATAAATCTAACACTGGTAAAAATCTATTTTAACAGCACTCCTCCCTTATCCCCACATTTCACCACCATTGAATATTAAGCAGCACAAATCAAAAGATGGGGTTTGTTGACTGCTTCAGACTAGCGACATTTGCTTTCACAACCATGGCATTAAAGTCCAATCTAGTGGCATTTTTGTAATTAATGAGGCTAACGCAAAGACATGGACCACAAACGCTTCATCATTTCCTTCTGAACCCCAAATCTGAGCTATCATTTCCTTCCTAGCATTAATTCCTCATTTATGTCCTTCTCCTGCATCTGTACAGCTACTGAGGAGGGAAATCATCTTTCTTCCCATCGTAAATCATGTAGATGTGCTTATCAAGTCCAAACAGAGACGCAGGGTCATTTAGGAGAACAAAAACCTAAAACAATTTTTAAATGTCAGAAGCACATAGATATTCCAAAGGTTCCTCAAGTTATAAATTAATCAAACATATTTACGATAATGTAAAATTAAGATATAAAAGGTCTCATATATCTTAGCAATTTCTAAAGACTGAATTTTATGGTCATTTATTCATCAGACAACACCAACTGTCAAGTGATGGATCATTAGCACGACTTCAGTCAATGGGGCTACTGTGCTGCGTTTGCAGATCTGAGGAGGCATGTATCCACAGCACTGTGCAACAGGCTGTTCTGTCCAAGGAGGTCCCCTAATGTTTTTCCCACACCATCACCTTGCTTTGTCCTCTCCCTCTTCCATCTCTGCACTCTTTCCTTGTTTGGGCTGTAAATTTAACATTGTTGCACGGCCTTTTTTTCTCTGCTGTGCCTGTTTTCTGTCCCAGAGCGTACCCAGATGCCTGCTGTCTGCAGTGGTCTGCCTTCCTTGCATATTCAAGTCTACAAACAGCCACCCTCCCAGTTTTCTTAGTCTTTTTATTTGCCTTTGCTGCTTCTCAGGATAATTATTTTCCCCATAAATTTGCAAGGGCAAGTCAGGTTCTGTCCCTCAAACAATCCATCCCTCCCGAAAACTCCTCTGGGAAAGACTGATCTTTTGCCTTGCCTCATTCCAATTCAAATGCTGCCTTGTGCCCTGCCACAAGGAAGGCATTTGGAGGTGCTAGGCAGAGCGCTAGCTGTGCCTTCTGCCCATCTGCTCATCTCTCTGGACTTTCCTCAATTCCTGCTGCCCATCATGGAAAGGGAAGGAGACAGATCAGCAAGACCCCATATCCCAAATGCATCACCTTTTGTGCAGCCTACCTACCAGGTGACCTACCCGGATTACTACACCAAAGTATATTCTTTGTATTCCAAAGTACACAATGGGAGTAAGTATTCCAGTACATGATGGGAGATGATGTGGTTGAGAGCAGCCCTGCAGAGAAGGACTTGGGGGTGCTGGTTGATGAGAAGCTCGACATGAACCGGCAACGTGCACTCGCAGCCCAGAAGGCCAACTGTGTCCTGGGCTGCATCAAAAGAAGTGTGGCCAGCAGTGTGAGAGAGGTGATTCTGCCCCTCTATTCTTCTCTTGTGAGAGCTCATCTGGAGTATAGTGTCCAGTTCTGGAATTCTTAACATCAGAAAGGTATGGAGCTGTTGGCACACACTCAGAAGAGGGCTACAAAGATGATCGGAGGGCTGGAGCACCTCCCATATGAGGACAGGCTGAAAGAGTTGGAGTTGTTCAGCCTGGAGCAGAGAGGAAGGTTCCAAGGAGACCTTATAGCAACCTTCCAATGCCTGAAGGGGGGCCTACGTGAAAGCTGGGGAGGGACTGTTTACAAAGGCTTGTAGTGATAGGACGAGGGGCAATGGCTGTAAACTGGAGAGGGGCAGGTTTAGGCTAGAAATAAGGAAGAAATTTCTTCACAATGAGAGTGGTGAAACACTGGAACAGGTTGCCCAGGTAAGTTGTGGCTGCCCCATCCCTGGAGGTGTTCAAGGCCAGGTTGGATGGGGCCTTGGGCAGCCTGATCTAGTGGGAGGTGTCCCTGCCCATGGCAGGGGGTTGGAACTAGATGATCTGTAAGGTCCCTTCCAACCCTAACTATTCTATGATTCTATGATTTTATGATTCTTCTAAGACATGGGCAGTACTCCTCAAAATAAGAAAAGCAGACTTCCAGGTGTCTCCACTCCAGCATGTAGAGAGAAGAGCAACCCACCTCAAGCTGCTGCTGAGGCCAGGTAGCACCAGCCCCCAAAGAAGTCTGAGCAGGAGCAATCACTCTGCTCTGCATGTTTGCCTGGGTGGGGGTCAGACAGTAGGGAAAAATGGGGCTTACCTCCTGCACAGAAGCTTGGAGGCCCATTCAGAGAGAGCTACTACTCTGTCCTCACTGTGCCACTCAGGGATTTCATATGTGGCATCTCAGCATGAGCCTGAGCTTCTTCTGACACTGACAGTTGTGTCTTTCCCCCTCTCCAGCTGATCTCCCACTATGTTTGCTGCAACTACTGACAGCTCTCTCACTGCCAGTCACCCTGCCATGCTGTGTGGCCCTGGTGGGATCTACCATGAGGCAGGCCAGCAGCATGGAATGGAAGAGGCTGAAGTGGAGATTTATCTTGCTCCTCCTTCTAAGCATTGGCATAAACATCCAGATCCAGAGGGATGGATGTTACACAATAGCCTAATGTGCCAGTAGTTAAAAGCAGATATTTATCTTTCACGTCCTCCATAGAACAAGAAAAACTACAAATCAAAACATGTAAACAAGCAAAGTAAAACTATCATCAAAAGAATTCTCTCATCCTTGGATTGAACAATAGGATGGGAAAGAAAACTCAAAACATGTGGCTCTAGTTTATGCAAAATGAATATCCAGAAGCAAATCAGCATTAGCACACTACAATATAGCATAACAACTGTCTTTTCTCTGTTTAGAGAATGGTTATTTACTGCTTGGATATTGTCATAAATGCAGACTTGTAAAACTGTCAAAAAAAGTTACATGTGCAAGCACACCTCTTTTTTTCCCAACCTTGGAAGGACCATGAGGAACTAGAAACAAAACACCCTAGCAATAGTCTAGCCTTTGATTAAAAAAATAAACATGTGGCAGACGGAAGCTTTTTGGCATCTTCTGTAAAGACAGATGACTCTTTGTAAATATATACATAACATAGATGCTCTGAAGACCAAGCCTAAATAACAATATGTTGAGTTCAAGGTCACTAAAAAGATCCAAATGTTAGAAAAAAGTTTGGGGAAGTAAATCCTGTCTATGCACAAAAGAGGACTCTGTGTCTGCCCCAAGCTGCGGAAGTCCAGACTTGCAGCCTTGAAGGGAAAGAAGATCACCACGGGAGAGTGAGGTACAGCTGAGACAAGGGACAATCCGTATCTTCTACCCCACCACAGACAATGGATGGTAACAGACCCATGACAACCAAGTCACGTTTTTAAGCCAGGCAGTAAGTACATGCTAGGATTCTCCAGAATGTTTCTCTGCAGTAAAAATAACATAACACAGAATTGAGGGAGGGAGGCAGCAAATGCTTTTTAATCATAAGCTAATTCAACTAGACATCTATGTCACTACATTGTTTCACATACGCGTGTCTTCTTAACTCAGGTTAATTTTTTTCTATCACTGCCATTTGCTTACAGGAACAGAGTGCTGTGGAAACCACTCCTGTGCAGCGATGGTTCACAGCAAGGCTCATCATGCAACACATTTCCTCTGATGGTTAAGTCTCTAGCATTTATCTGTGACGCTGAAAGGAAAAAGCAAACAAAAATATAAACAAAAAACCCCATCAAAGTCAACCTCCACACACTGACTTTTCATGCAGAGGACCAACAACCTGTTCTGCCCCACCATGCACTGTGGACTATAGTTACCAGGCCTTCAGCTGCTTTCCATAGGGATCTTCCTCTCCCTCTGTGGTGAGACAACTCATCCTTGCAGACTGCGAACTGACCTCAAAAGTGAGAGACAAATGACACACGTCTGTTGTGGGAGGCCTAACTGACTGTGATCTTTCTGTGCTGGTGTGCCAATGGAAAAGGTCCAGAAGAATCTGGCCACCAAAATTACAGCCCCATCTGAGGCATAATGCTAGATGAGGTCTGATTCAAAGCAAAATCCAATTCAAAGTCAGGCTTTTGGAGAAAACTTGTAGAGAGCCCAAGGCAATGGCCTCCCGAAAGCCAAAGAGGAGGCTCGTGTTTGAAGATGAGTAATACTGTGAGACCTGCCCTGTGGGCAAAGACAAGGAAGGTATCTGCCAAAAAAATCTGTGGAATATCCAACATACCCTTTAGAGTGATGTGATTACACTTTATCTGTCATGAAGGCTGTCAGCAAAAAGTTAAGCCCAGAAAATATTTTGTGCGCACTTAAAATCCAACTTTACTCCAGTGAGTTGAGATCAGTGAGGCATTTGCCTAATTTGACTGCAAAAGCTCCATAGCCTGACTGAATAATTAATAAGCTTTGGATACTCCATATACACTCAAAAGTGGCAGCCCACTAAGAATAGGGTTCTAGACTTAAAGTAATATGTAAAGCAAATTAAGGATAAAAATCAATAAATGTTAGCTTTGTTCTTCCTCTACCTGTTACATGATCCAATTTTCCTTTCAAAAACAGCAAGGAAGGACTCACTTTAGCCCGTGGCAGCCTCTTTTACCCCCTCATGCAGGAAGTGTTCTACATAACACCCGTAGTGCTAAAATATGAAAAGCTTTCCCATTTTTAAGTACTGTGCTGCACACTGCTTTACACAAAAGAGCCACAAGAGCCAATGTTTGCAAAGGTGATGAGCTCCTGTTGTTCACAATGGCTTCAGTGCTCCTACAAACCAATAGATGTCTGGCTCACGGGCAAACACAGAACAAATTTTTCATGTTGGTTTCCTGCTCCCCTCCCCTTCACTGAACACCATTTTTCACAGGTCTGTTGGTATCACCTTCCCTTTATTTTTTGCTACAAGGCTCTCAGATGCTATATCATCTCCCCAGGGAAGCGGTAGATTCCTCTACACTGGACGCTTTTGAGGCTCAGCTTGACAGGGTGCTGGGGCACCTCAGTTAAACTGTGCGTCACCAAACCCCTTCCAGGCTGGCATATAAAGAGGAAGAGGGGAAAAAACAGAGAGGAAGAGGAGAAAAAAGAGTGAGGAAGAGAGGGAAAAAATAGAGAGGAAAGGGGGAAAAAACAGAGAGGAAGGGGGGAAAAACCAGAGAGAAAGGGGGGAAAAACCAGAGTGGAAGGGGGGAAAGACCAGAGAGGAAGGGGGAGAAGAGAAAAGGGAAGAGAGAAGAGAAGAGAAGAGAAGAGAAGAGAAGAGAAGAGAAGAGAAGAGAAGAGAAGAGAAGAGAAGAGAAGAGAAGAGAAGAGAAGAAGGGGGAAGAGAGGAGGGGGAAGAGAGGAGGGCAGGAAGAAAGGAAGGGGGAAGAAGAAAGGAAGGGGAAGAGGAAAGGAAGGGGGAAGAAAGGAAGGGGAAGAGGAAAGGAAGGGGAAGAAGAGAGGAAGGGGAAGAAGAGAGGAAGGGGAAGAAGAGAGGAAGGGGGAAGAAGAGAGGAGGGGGAAGAAGAGGGGAAGGGGAAGAAGAGAGAAAGGGGGAAGAAAGGTAGGGGAAAAAGAGGGGAAGGGGAAAAGGGAGGACGGGGGAAAAGGGGGAAAGGAGAGGAAGGGAGGGAAAAGGAGAGGAAGGGAGGAAAAAGGAGAAGAAGGGGGGAAGAAGCCAGAGATAAACAGATTGAAGACAGAAAGACAGAGAGAAAGAAAGACAAAGAAAGAAGAAAAGATGGAATGAAACCAAAACAAAAAGAGACACACAAAAGCCCACCCCCATCGCCTCCCCCGCCCCGCCCCCCTCGGGGCCCGCCGGGAAGGGGCGTGACCGCGCGCGCGCGATTTGCTGTTCCCGCCCCCCCAGTTCTCGGCGACGTGTCCTTCGGGGCGGCACAACCGGTAATGGCGGCGCGGGGGGCGAGGAGGGAGGGGAAGGGGAGGCATAGGATGGTTTGCTTCGGGAGGGACCTTAAAACCCATCCAGTTCCAACCGCGGCCGTGGGCAGGGACATCTCTCACTGGATCAGGGACTCAAAGCCTCATCCAGCCTGGCCTTGAAAGCCTCCAGGGATGGGGCAGCCACTGCTTCCCTGGGCAACCTGTGCCAGTGCCTCACCGCCCTCACAGGCTCTGCGGAAGGATCTGAACAGATTGGATCCATGGGCTGAGGCCAATGGCATGAAGTTTAACAAGGCCAAATGCCGGGTCCTGCACTTGAGGCACAACAACCCCGTGTAGTGCAAAAGACTAGGAGAAGTCTGGCTAGAAAGCTGCCTGGAGGAGAAGGACCTGGGGGTGTTGATTGACAGCTGAGTGAAGATGAGCCAGCAGTGTGCCCAGGTGGCCAAGAAGGCCAATGGCATCTTGGCCAGCAGGTCCAGGGAGGTTATTCTCCCTCTGTACTCGGCACTGGTGTGACTGCGCCTTGAGTACTGTGTTCAGTTTTGGGCCCCTCACTACAAGAAGGATGCTGAGGCTCTGGAGCGTGTCCAGAGAAGAGCAACAAAACTGGTGAAGGGGCTGGAGAACAAGTCCTATGAGGAGGAGGCTGAGGGAACTGGGGTTGTTTAGCCTTGAGAAGAGGAGGCTGAGGGGAGACCTTATTGCTCTCTGTAACTACCTGAAAGGAGGTTGTAGAGAGGAGGGAGCTGGCCCCTTCTCCCAAGTGACAGGGAACAAGAGAAGGGGGAATGGCTTCAGGCTGCACCAGGGGAGGTTCAGACTGGACATCAGGAAAAAAATTTTCACAGAAAGGGTCATCGGGTGCTGGCAGAGGCTGCCCAGGGAGGTGGTTGAGTCACCATCCCTGGAGATATTTAAAAGACGGGTAGACAAGGTGCTCAGGGACATGGTTTAGTGGCAGATAGGAATGGTTGGACTTGATGATCCAAGAGGTCTTTTCCAACCTAGTGATTCTATGAAAACATTTCTTCCCAAGATCTACTCTAAATCTTTCTTCTTTCAGTTTAAAATCATCCCCTCATCCTATCCCTGCACTCCCTGATGAAAAGCCCCTCCATAGCTTTCCTGTAGATCCCTTTAAGTACTGGAAGCTGCTCTAAGGTCTCCCCGGAGCTTTCTCTTCTCCAGGCCCAGCAACCTCAAGTCTCTCAGCCTGTCCTCATAGCAGAGGTGCTCCAGCCCACTGATCATCTTCATGGCCTCCTCTGACCTTCTCTAACAGATCTGTGTCCTTCCTGTGCTGAAGACTTCAAAACTGAACCCAGTAGTCTAACTGAGGTCTCACAAGAGCAGAGGGGGAGAATGTACAAAGTGGAAGTATCGTCCAGTTAGGCTGGAGTATGACATTTAAAGTTATTTAAGGTCTTTACAAATTTTGTAGATAACAGCTCCTACTTCTGTAATTTAAAGATTCTCTCTTTATATGTAGAACCACCAATACTAAGTACATTCCTCTTTGCAGGTAATCATGGATCAGGTAATGCAATTCGTGGAACCCAGCCGTCAGTTTGTGAAAGACTCCATACGACTTGTTAAAAGATGCACCAAGCCTGACAGGAAAGGTAAAGCACGCAGAACACAATCCTTATTTCATCTTGCGTCTTACTGTCTATCTTTCCATACATCACTTCTGTTGATTCAGTTGTTGTGAATGTTTCTTAGCCCCCAATATGAATTTTAAACTTGAGTAGTTGTCCAGTTGGTAATAGGTTTACAGCTCTGGGTGTAATAGACTTGAATGTGTCCTTATCTGGTATGTATGTAAGTGTTTGAGTGGTATTAAAACTCACCTTATGAAATATTTTAAGTAGCTGAAATTAGCCATTTTGCAACAGGCAAGTAATTTTCATGTTGTAGGTAAACTCATCTGAGAAGAAGTTGCATGCTTTTTGAAAAGACAAATGCAGTGGTCAAGTTTGACTTATTGCGGTCAACTTGGGCGAAATTCTAGAGGAAACTGTTCCATGATCTTGGAGGACACATTTCATTTTGGGAGACTCAAAAGGAGTTAGGATTGCTTTTTTGCAGTACTCATTCAGTACTTCACAGTTGTCATTAGCTGCCTGATGGGGACAGGAAAAACTGTTGCTGGAAGTATAGAAGAGAAGGTTCTGGACTTTCTCAAAGGCATTAGAGAGAAGCTATAACTATAACCAGAATGCAACTGGTTGTCCTTACTGGTCATAGTTATGATGCTTTATTTACATGCTCAGGATGAACTTTAATGAAATCTTTTGCGATCAGTAAGAAACTTCACTGTCAGACTGGCACGGTGTTGACCTTCTTAGTAGACTTCGTGGTTGCTGTCTTAAAATAATTGAGACTGTCACTTAAGTACTCAGTTTTCACAAGGACTTAAGATGCTGTCTTTCTACGACAGACATAAATGCAGCTTTTCCATTTTTCATACTGTATTGGGGATTATTTGCAGGGTTTGTGGGGATATGAAGGAAGTGTAATGGAATATTCCATAGATTGCTGTGCATTGTATTTCTGATTCTGCTTATTATTTAAAAATATTAAGATTGGCCATGCTTTGTGGAAAGCAGCATCTTCTCTCTTAAAAACTTATCTGTCTTCTGAAAAAGTGGGTTTGTTTCTGAACATCAGTGCAGTCTACTTTTGAACTTCTTACTGCTTTCTGAAGAGGAAAAATGCAGTGCACATCTGTAGTGTACACCTCCTTTATGCCATACATGAGGCTTCCTAGACTAAGTTTTTGTTTGATTGTTTTTGCAGAGTTCCAGAAGATTGCGATGGCAACAGCAATAGGCTTTGCGATAATGGGATTTATTGGTTTCTTTGTCAAATTGATTCATATCCCAATCAACAATATCATTGTGTAAGTAAATCTGACCTTCAATATCAGTAAATTTTGCATTCATTCAGTTTTAAACAGAGGATGTTAGTGAGCCCTACAGGATCCATGTGGCTTTGGCATCTGAGCTTTTCACATGTTGGTGTAGTATGACAGGTATTACTTGACTGACTCGATCAAGAAGTAAGTTGCTAATTTAGCATCTGCAAAATTAGATACATAGAGTATCAGGTTTTTATTGAGCATAGAACATTTACCTTATTTGGGTTTTGCGTAGTCTAACTGTTTCCATTTTAAAATTTGAGTATCCAAAGAAAATGCATGGATGGTAAGTTAGAAAAAAACTGAATGACTTTGCTGGAAGATGACAGGGCACAGAACAGAGTTTGTCTTGTTTCATATACTGAGTGCTAGATCTGTTTGCAATTTTGTTTTACGTGTAATTTCATGCTGTAAAATACCTCTTAGAATGAATGTTGCAGCATGAAAAACTTAAGGTTCATGGCAGCCATGGTGCTGACATATTAATACTACCAGTTAAAATTCCTCAGATTCTCCCTTTTCCAGCACTGGAACAGGTTAAATACTATCCCATGACTGTGTTATGTGGTTTGCTTATTCCTGTAAGAGTAGTCCGCTACGCAAGGAGAAATGTTTGAAAATAGGAGATAAGCTGTAGTGGTAGTAAAGTTGTCCTAACAAGGCAGCTTTGGGAGAATAAATTAGACTTCAGATGGGATCACTTGATCACCATTGATTAGTTGAAACTGATTACTTTGTTCTCTCAACAGAGGCGGCTGAACATTCATCACCAAGAACAAGACGATGTGACAGTTGCTGCAAAGATTTCATTGCTTTAACTTGTTTACTATTAAATGAGCTCAGTTTGGGTTTTCAAACATTCTTGTCATGTTATTCCTCTTTTATAGTGTATGCAAGAATACCTGCATACCTTACAGGTATTTTTGTAGTAGTACTAGAGTGTGTGTTTTGTTTGGTTTTGTTTGGTTTGCTACTTCTTTCAACCCTAATAGAATCATTCAGGTAGGAAGGAACCTTGGCAGGTCTCTAGTCCAACCTCCTGCTTAAAACTGGGTCTGTGTTGCATTCTGACAAGGTTACTTAAGGCTCTATCCAGTTGGATATTGAAAACCTGCAATGGTGACAACTGTACTCCTCTCCTCAGAAGCTATTCCAATGCTTAATTTACTGCTTAGTAAACAGTGTTGTTCCAGCAAAAGCAAGAGAGCAAGAAAACGGCATTACTGTATCCCCTCAAACAGCAATTCAGAAGTCTGTCAGCTGGAATTCTTGTCACTAATTTCTGGAATCACAATCATTACCCTTAATTCCCATCTGCATTTGGAAATCCTGTTAGGTTTTATGTAGTTTACTGGTAAGGAAACTTCCATCAAATAAAGAACTTGCATTGCCAGTCCTTATTCTGATGGCGTAATTAAGGGAAGCAAGACTTGGTTACTGAGATGTACAGTTTAAGATTAATTTAGTTGTCAGAGATACTAAGCACTCCTTCAGTGAATCAACAACTTGCTCACACTGTTGGATAGGATATACAGCCATTTTGGATATTGGTTCTGTAAGAGAACTGCCCAAAGAATTATAAACAGCTCTGCATTTGTTGACCTGGAAGTTTACATTATTAAATTAGTCAATGTTTTGATTTTAAAAACTAACCTTGCAGAAACTAGTAGATGCAGTGCTCTTCCTCTTCTAATCGAGTTTAAGAAGTTTGTATTTCCTTCCAAATGTAAGCATTTGGTATTTGCAAAACTTAAAACTCTACTTCTATTACAGATTTTCAAAGCACTTAATGCTGGGAAATACTGATATTACAGCAAACCTAAAGATCTTTCAGTACACAAACTTACTTCCTAAGCAGAAAAGTTCATTTATTACTTTTCTGGAGAAATCTTGACCAGCACTTATGTCACAATCCAGGACAGAAAAATGAGATTAACTCCTCTTAGTGCTATCACCTTCTAATATAGTTACAGTATGTGCAACTATGTACTAGATTTCCTTTTGGCAGAAGGGGAAAAAGTAGTAAAGTAAAATATTAAAAGCAAGAGTAAAATGCTTTGTAAAAATAATCTGAAGTAAGCAGAAATAAGAAGGATTTTTTTAACATTCACTTGTTTGTGATTGTATTGGGTGGCAGCTCGTGCGTCTTCTGATTAAGTAGTATGAGGTACCAGAATGCAATACTCAGGGCTAATAATCTTGATTTCATCTCAAGTGACTTTTATTTCAAACTTATTTTCCATTCAGTACATATAAACCACTGCCTGCTTATATCTTTCAGAACAGCTTTACTGTCTCAATTCAGTAAAATTTTGCAGTCACTTCAGTTGAGTCAGACCAGAAAAGGCAGCTGTAGCTCATCTTATCCTTTGATAGCCATTGTCCACAGCAAAGGCTTGTCAGTCTCGATGGTCACAATCCCGGAGTCATCATAGGTGTTGGAAGTACTGACAAGGGTTCCAAACTTCAGCACCTGGTTAGCTATGAAAAATAAGTAAGAGGCTTAGTGATACTCTTGAAACAAATGCATCAATGTGCATTTATTGTTCTAAAGACTGCTGCTCCTGCAAAGAAGGAAAAATAAGCTGAGTAAATTTAACCCAAATAAACAACATCTAAAATAGCTCTGTTAAATATTAATTAGAAGGCTTTTATGAGACTGTCCAATGACCTGTAGAGGAAATGAATTAATACTTACTTCCCAAATTAGCCTTTTGAGTTTACAGCACATTAACATGCAAGCAGATTGTTGAATGTCCCCCAGAGTTTCACATCTGGAAATTTGTACGTCATTAGCATCAGCTCAAGTACCAGTGCTAGAAAGATACTGAAAGTAAACCAAGACAGAGGATCTTACTGTAGTTCTAAACATGGGATTTGGTTTAGCTTAGCAGCAAGCCTATAACCTTTTAAAGTGTGAACGGTTCTAGAGCAAAGACCAGCAGTTGAAAGTGGTATTATTTAACAACTTTTGCTTTGAAGCAACTGACTTGCACCTTCTATCACATGCCTAGTGAGGCAGGTGTCCACATGCTTTAGAAACCAAGTGGCACTGCTGTAACAAACAGCTAATGTCAATTCTAGGAGAGCTTAACGGTGCAATTGTAGTGATAAATTTGGAATGTCCACGAAGTTTTAAACAACTGTTCTGTATTGTTTTTGCTGATGCATTTTATGGGTTATATAGACTTCCTACAAGCATAGGCCAAAGATAAAAGCTGCCCCCAAACCAAAATATGCAGTTTAATGTTCCATTTCCTCTCTTTTGGAGATAGCATTGCTTACATTTTGCTAACTATCCCAAAGGCACTCTTAAGACCAGTCAGTTCTGTATTAATTCTTGTTCTCATAAAGGTTCAGAGTAAGAACTCCAAGACTGTACTTAGTTTTACTGTTAAAGAACCCAAGTGACAGCTCTTGTTCACTGCTGCCACAGAGTTACGTTTCCATGGAAGGTAACATGGAAGGCTGCAGCTGTGGAGATTTGCTCAGGCAGAGCAGCAAGTCTGTGTGGCCTGTCAGAATTTCCAAATTGTGTATTAATACTGAAGGATGAATCCTCTGGATTTGCTCTTAAGTAGCCCATGGCAAATGGAGATGTTCCAGTGATGGAGAGGTGTGCAAACCAACACATTAAGCTCTATTTCGTGATTTGGCACAGGAGACAAATATTCCAATTGTAGAAGTGAACATGGGCTATAGTAAACTTAGGTGTAGTAATGATTTATTACAGTGCATGTTACACTGTCTACCCATTTCTGGAAGCTGCACAGGAGGAACTGATCTTGCCAAGCTCTGTGGCTTGAAATTGAGAGACAGGCTGACATAAGGCAGGACAGATAGTGTGGGTCAGTGTCTTTTCTGCCACATCTGCGTTTGCTGCTCCTTTTTCCTGTTCCCACTCTTGTTATTAGCCTGAAATGAGCTGAAAAGAAGGTTCCAGCTGCTAGTTGTCTTTGGTTGGAATGAGAGTAAGACCTGAGTTTCACTACTGCTTTAAACTGAAGAGCCCAGCCATATGAATCTCTCGGGAGCTTGGAGCATAACTGCAATGCAGTGTGGAAGTTTAACGAGGAGGAAATAGAAGAAAGTACTGTACTTGATCAATAATATATCGAAAATAAAGGTGCTGGATTCTATCAGAATGATTTTGGACACACAACAGTACTAGGTAGGCTTCCAGACAAATGCCGGAATGAATGTTGTCAGCAGAGGCCGATGGGGTTATGTCTTGCCAGAAACTGATGCACTGGGTGGAGTTGCCAGAGAACCCAGTTTTCGCTCTTTGCAGTTAAACAGCTTATTTAATGAACACACGGGCAGAGTACTCTGTGTACAAGTTCTCCCACAACAGCCTTCCAGTAAGTGTTATGGTCAAGTTACAGATCTTTCCAGTCAGTTTTAAGTAAGAAAGAACTTTACAATTGTTTAAAATATTTGTTGATGCACAAATTACCCATTTTTGGTTACTATATTGTGAAGCTTGTAGCAGAGAGAGGAAGGACTTTATGGATCAACTCTTCTTCTGTATAAACCCACTCAGTATCATTTATTGCTTTTTGCTCAAGACACTCAGAATAATTCTTAATGTTTCAGCTTTGCATATGAAATGAGGGCTCTGTAGAAGGCAAGAATTAAGAACAACATGGCAGTTTAATGAAACATAATCTAAAGCAGTATTTCTTCATGCATAAAATTAAGTTAAAATCTTGCCTTCCCCCCCCCCCAATAAAAAGTTCTTGCCCACTAGGTGGAGCCTTTTATCTTCCTCTGATTTTCTTCTGTGCAAGGATCACAGTTTGAAATTCTGAAGTGAAAAAAAGGCAGACTATGAAACAGTACTGCTGATTCACGTGGCTCAAATGGACTTATTCCAAGTACTTGGTTTCACAACCAGCCAACATTTCAACTAACATAATTAAAAATGCATGTTTTGCATTCAATAAATGATCAGTAATTAAAGTGCAAAACTAGGTTTAAGCCAGTAAAGGAAATCAGAGGATGTACGTACCTACTGCTTGTAGGAAAGCTTCCTGCTGTGTCAGGCGTTATGACACAAGGTTTACAAGGTCAAAGTAGTGAGAAGTTTTATCAGTTCATACCTATTCCATTCCTTTTTTTTCAAATGGCTTTCAGTCTTATTTGTTAAGTCTTAGCAAGAGCTTATGCCTTGTGAAAAAGCCTATCACAACCCCCCTCCATTCTTGCTATTGAGATTATTTTTCTGAAGTGCATTCCAAAGAAAATGAGCTTTCTATTTTCTCATATTTAATATTTATAGTTTTGATGGCTAGCAAAAATTATTTTAATAAAGAATTCCACTTTGTGTTTGTTTTCTTTTCTTAAATCTAAATCTCAAAACCTCCAGGAATTTTAGAATTCTCTAAAAAAATTTTAGTTCACTGAAAATTTTCTTTTAGACAAACAGTAGTCTTTTATTTTTCATGAGAACCTTCAAGAGCTGATTTGGATAAAACCAGAAATGATTCATTAAAAAACAACACCCTTACTTCCAGCAGCATTAGACATTTCCCCTCCCCACCCTGTGAAATTTTGCTTAGCACTTTGGTTCCAATTGAACTGTTTACTGAATTGACTGTTGATGAGAAAAACACTCTACCCAGCTCCTCCAGTGGAGCTATGCTATTTTTCATTAGTCTCCGTATCTAAAGTCAGCGTGTCCCAGCGGCACTCAGCTGAGGTGGCCAAGGAAAGCCATGGTCATGAGTGGATACATGAGAAGGTAACTAGGTAGTAGCTCTGTGGCGGGTTTTGAAGTCTGACTGGACTTTTAAAACTAAAAGCAAATGCGATCCCTGCCTTTTTTTGAGGGGGGAGAGGGAACCCCTCCAAAATGGAAAAAAACCCAAACCCATAGCACCAAAATTTGTTAAGAGAAAGCTTTTTATGGTGTGCCCTGTGTTCTTATCAGTAATGAGAGATTCTTATTTCTGTCTGATGGCTTGCACTATATCACTAATTCAGACCTAAACAAAGGCAGGGCTTATTTTGATGGGGTGGTGGAGGAATGTTTTCCTAGCTGTTTTTATTTCGTTTAGCAGGTGGTTGAACGTGTCAAAGTTGAAGAACATTGGAAATAATTTAGAGAAGAAATGCGATGGCTCATAGGTGAGCTTACCAAATGAGCATAATCACAAAGATCATTATTTCTTAGATATCGCTTTTGCTGACTAAATTATATGACAAAGGACCTTTGCCCTATAATTGTCCCAAAGGACATTAACCTGGCAACTGCCCACTTCCAGTATTTTATTGCTCATCTTTTGATATATATTTTTTTTTTTAGATACAGAATTCTGAAGATGCTATGTGGGAAATGTTAATCTCAGATGTAAGATTTTGAAAGTTTATATTCCTGTGGTTGCCAGAACAACATTTGGAAATAGGAACCAAATGCACCCTATAAGTAATCAAGCTATATAAAAAAACACAATCAGCCAACAAAGCTTAAACATAAAAGGGCATTTTAAAATCTCTTACAATATCTGTGTCTCCACCATGGTTGGGAATTTTATATTTCTGTTGTCGGTGCTGAGGGTGACATGTTCACTCTTGCACTGCACGCTTTCAGCCTGGAAACGGAACAAGTAGCGTGGACTCTCATTATAACTAGATTGGTCTTGTATTAGGCACTGCAAAAACACTGACTCTCACTATCCAGTTACTCCTCTTAATAACCGTATTCATGATGTAGTAGACTTATTATTCCTACGACTTCAATGTACTATGAGATATATGTAAATTCAGTGCAGCAGAAGAAAGCTTATACCAAGGCCTCCTGTACTTTTTAAGCTGCACTTAAAGAGGGCTTGATGGAGGCACATACAGAGAAAAGTTTCTTCTTAAATGCATCATATATGGTGAAAGCAAATTATGTCATTAACTTAAAAAACTTTATTGGACAAGCAGGCCCTCTGGTTGGTTATCCCTACATCTATATCAAAACCACAGTGGGATCCGGAAAGCTGAGAGGCATTTAACTGCCGTATCTAATGGTCATGCTAGAAGAGGAGTTTACAAGGTGCAAGTCCTTCTTTACCAGAAGAAGATTTAGTGAAGGAAGTGATATTGGTGTGAGAACGGGTGAACACTCATGCTACATGTCTGTTTGCAAATACATTTAGGCTAATGGAAACCTTTTGGAAAGCCCTTGAATGCAGTGGCATAGTGCAAGGGTCCCCACTTCATGGGATTTCACCAAGTCAGTCACAAATGACTGAGAACAAAACACTGTCATGATAAGCATGTCCCATATAAGATATCATGATATCTATACGATGCTTCCTTTTCTCAGCTGTGTGTTTCAATTACTTCCTGAAATATGTAAAGTCACACCTTGCCTATTTCCACCACCAAAAATAGAAATAGGCACAGGAATACAAGCAGATTGCCACTGCTGGCATGGATGTTTGGAATATCAAAATAATTAATTATTAATGAAAAGCTTTATTATAGTGAATGTAATCCTTTTCCCCTTAGGCAAATGCTTCATCAAAATGATAGAATATTAAGATCAATAAGCTGAACCACAAGATAAAGTGAAATACTGAATTACCATTTGGTATCCTATTACAATTTATCTGGAGAGGATTTCCCTGAAGTTCTGTGTTAGGAGCAAAAATCTGCATTTAAATGGAGATGCATTAGTAATGCATGAGCTAGTACTTTGCAGGTCACCCTGTGTCTGCAGAACAGCAGCATTAATTTTGCTATTTAAAAATATAAACCAAATAGTTTATAGCCCGATTTTTCTTTTATTCCTCCTAGTTTTACACTTGTGATTAGACTGACTTCACTGGAGTTGATCTTGAATTACACTGATGTATACAAAGTTAAAATTGGATTCTTGATCCCTATGCAGTGGAAACTGCAAAACTGGAAGTTGTAAATAACAGTAATTTACAACAAAACATGAACTATTTTCAATCCTGACACAACACAAAAGTGCCATAAAGGCTTGCCTAGTTTGCTGACAGGGGATGGGTCATGGCATGGATTCCTTTAGAGCCAAGAAGAGTTTTGAATAAGGAGAGATTGCATTGAGCAATTTTTATAACTATTGTAATTTTTGGTACCTGATTTTGTGGCACAGAACAATGGTTTTGTAGTCTCAACAGATTAGTATGAGCAGGCTCATGAAAGCGTCAAGATGATACGGGGTGAAGGGGACCCAGTAGGCCCAGCCAGGTGGTTATTCCACCGGTTCAGATGCTGGCAAAGACTCTGGGCAGGGGCTCTGCAGCACAGGCTGCCTGGCCTCACATGGTTGGGAATTCAAGAGGTGATAACAAAAGCACTGGCTATGAAGGCCTACCAATTTCATCTAAAAAGAGAGAAAAATACGTTAACAGAACTGTGTGTTCTACCCTGGATAGAAACCACTCGTGTTGGGTAAGCCTTCAGAAATGCAAATGGATGTCAGAAGTTTTCACTTTTATTCCCAGCCCACATTTTTTTCCCACATATTTTTCTAGCTTTGTGATCATGATGATACTGTAAGAATAGCTCAAACTCCTCCTGTCACATCACCTGCTCAGTGGCAATTTAAAATGCTAAGCTGATATAAATGATGCTAAGAAATAGAGCGCCTTCTACACTAATGTCTCTGCTGCTATTACTGCTTCACCAAAATCAACAAGAGTCATGAACTGCAGGAAGTTTGTACGGCAGCATTTTAGCACTACTAACAAGATATGTCCCAGCATTTGTTCCAAATCATTTTAGCTGCTTAACTTCAAGTGGACCAGAAAGTCTGACACGGAAACTTTATATACTATTTCCAGTAGTGCCTTTCCAGTCTAGATGTGCTAAAGCTGAACCAATACTACTATAGCAGAAGTGATTTACCAAAAATGTAAGTATAGAGAAAGTTGGGGAACTAGCTGGTCTAGAAGACTGTTTCACTAAGCTAAAAGCAAACCTGGGTTATGAAGTAATTTAAAGAATTTATTTTAGCCAGTAAGAAGTGGAGTGTTTACTTAATTGTTGATGCTTTCCGCTAAGTTTGTGTAATGTTTATTAAACTACTCAGAACTCTGAGGGGCTGTACAAGTGACAGGTATATTAATAATAGTCTTACAGCACTAAAGAAACAGCTGCAGAAATAAAATAAAGCTTCAGTTTGACAGTCACTACTGTAGAGATCTTGCATATAATCTAGACAAAATAACTTGTTGCTATTTCAGTCTGTCTCTATTTCGTGTTGTGAGATAAAGAATGCTATTCTCATGAGAAAAAGGGGCAAGAGTAATGCTGAGATGCATCAGCTAATGAATTGTCTTAGTTCTAAACATCCATAAGATGCCTCAGAGTGCACATCATCCTATTACACTGCCATGCTTTAGAGACATTACTTAGTCACACAAAACTGAGAATGGCAATCTGTTACAACACTGAAATCCAAGATTAGCTAAAAACAATGGCATTCTGTCTTGGCATGTAGGTCTGAAGACCTGGTTTGACATGACAGCAAAGAACCTTAAAATACTTGCTATTTTGAAAGCTGCTATGCTGCCAAGCTGATACAATGCATCTAACGGTGAAATACATTGAACTTGTTAGAGGAAGATATCCAAATCATCCTAGCAGATGACCACACAGTGCTGCAGAAAGGAGTGAAATTCCCCATACATTTCTTGTCATCAGGCTGTTGGAGACAGGGAAGAGAGATGGGGGAAGAGGAAGAAGAGACAATCTTTTCCTGACCCAGATCTCAGGGCTAGTAGACTATGTCCATGTACTTAGGCTTTGAACAACTTGGCACTAGAAAGCTTTTCATCACAACCAGATCCAGGACTGACCCTGATCAACCATCTTGCCTCTAGCTACAGTCATTTTCCAGCGCTTCATGTAAAGATTAAAAATAAATATGCTTCCACAGAAACTTGTCTATCCTTCAGTGGGGTTTAAAGCGTGTTATTAGTTAACGAGAACACAAAGTTAATTATTTTTTGCTCCTGCTTCTCGGAATCATGATAAACCCTGTCACATTTAGATTTATAAATTCCCAAGAAGAGGCAGCAATAGAGGATTTTAAAACACCTAAGATTCTTTCAGCTTCTGTATGGTACCATTTTTCCCATCATTTGCAAAAATGTGCAGATGCAAGTTATTCCTGTAACATCCAAACTGGACCTTTAACTGAAATACAGGTATATAGATATTTGGTCAGTAAATACCTACACAGCTTGGGTTAAATGGAGATCTTGTTCATCTGCTCCACAGAGCAGAACAGCAACGCTGCCATGAACACTGCACATCGGTCTCAACCAACTTCTTCTACTGCTTATCAGTGCATAGGAGGAGTCCATAATATCAAGTCTTCCATCAAATTTGCTCTGCTTCCCTTCTTTGTGGTGGGGATGCAGTTTTCCTAAGGGAGTTGATCTAAAGCCAGTCCCTAGGCAGACCTTAAAAATAAATACAAGCAAGCTAGTTTCTCCTCCTTATTACTGCTGTGAGCACTAGGTCAGCTCCACATCCAGAGTCCTATTCTGCCGCACAACTTGCTCTGTCACTGGGCTCCAGTGCAAAATTAAATTAATTATAAAAGATCTGTAAAGCTCTGGTCCTTAACTTCAACTTCATGTTTTGTAGGGGCAGGACGCAGAGCAGCTGAATGGTTGCGGGTTGGAACCAATATTTGTGGCAGAACAAAGGTGCCTGTACATAATGTGCAATGTTACAACAGCGAAGACCAAAGCAGATCTTCTGAACTTTGTGAGAGGTTCAACACATTGCAGATTTAAACACTTCTCCTCAAGTCCAGTCTCCACCAGAACTGACCCAGCCCACGCTTGCTCTGTTCAGTCTCCTGGATGGCCCCCGGGTGCTGCAGACTCTACACAAGTTCCTAGCTGCCAAAGCTCATGCCAATCAAGTTGTCAGAACATTAAACTGTGCTGGAATAATGTATCTGGTGCTTAAAGAGGTCCACGAGGAAGCAAACGGTTGCCGTCACATCTGAGCACTGGTCAGGGTGCAGAAGAAGATGATGCCTTCTGTGTGCCCTGCCACACTGAATCCCAGAGCAGCTGTTTGCACAGTGCTTTCGGAGGGCAAGGGTATCAGCAGCCTTGAATGCAAGCAGCAGCCCCACTCAGCTACTAGCACTTTACTGCAAATAACTGACTTTGAGCAAATTAAATCCCTGACAAATAATTTTATTATGCAAGCTTTAATAGCAAACAGCACCATTTCCTAAAAGAGTTTTATGGAAATATGATATTACATTTACATGGAAAAATGAAAAGAACAAACTAGAATATTAATCCTTATGCACAAAAGGCATCATCAATAAAGCAGCTGTGCTTTTGTCTAAAGCATTTCTCTGGAAGTGGGTAATTATTATTTAAAAAACCCACACTGATCTGCTCCTGACAGCTCACAAGGTACATGTTCATCTACTTGCTCTCCGTGACAGCTGATCTATTCTGAGCACAGGTGACTAACTAACAAAGTCTATTATACTTCTAATAGAAAAGTAATTCCATTTATCTTTACCCTTCCTAACAGAACTGCTTCTTTTAACTGCATTGGGGTAGGATGCTGCAAGAGCTTTCTAAAATGTGGTTATTTTCACCCCTACAATTGCTGTGCATTACTTAGAATTTTAGATTGCTCTGCTTTCTTCAGGAAAAACAATTAGACACAGATAATATCACCCTGAGGATGAAGCAAAAGCAATTATTTCTGTTACAAAATGTCCCCCTAGATCTGCATGTGAACAACTAAGCTTTTTGATTTTTAATTTTATTACTCTGTCTTTCTGCTAACAAATAATTAATATGATTACTAACACCCTATGTAGCTCTAACGTCTACACTATTTCAATTATAAAGCCATTACTGATGCTTACTGATTCTATTCCATTTATCTTCAAACTTCCATGGTAAACTTACAACATTTGTTGACATTCATGGAGCTGCAGCTCCTCTAAACTCCCTCAGAGGAATCCAGCAACGTGTATCTGTGCCACCCCTGAAACAGAACATGAATTCAACAGGAGACTGCAAGCCACGCCACGCTGTTTTTAATTCAGAGTCACTCAATTGGATTAGATGGCTCTCCATGCCCTCCAAAAAATAAAGGATTTTTAAAATAGTGCAGCCCACTGTGTCTTTGCAATCTTCCTTCTTTCTAAGCTACAAAGTCAGCTTTTAAAAAGGATTTCCAACAAAAATGTACCTTACGAAACAGCAAAGCCTATTTTAGCTAGCAGTAGCTGCTTCTTCCACTTCACTCACTGTTAGAGCACTTTGCTTCATGAAGGACATGGGACTGGAATCTGCCGTGTATACGAATCAGTAAACCAGTGCATATGGCTCATTTAAAGTTTTTGTGTGTTTGCTTTTGCAGTCTTTTACTAGGATGCAAGATTCAGGTTTGTTGTCAATGCTGCTGAATACAAACACCTTCTTTAAGTTTGTCCCCAAAATTAAAAAAAAAAGCCCACAAACCCAAAGATTCATCATTAAAGACAAGTCCTAAGTCTCATCGACCGTCAAAGACTTAATTCAAGTGGAAAACTAGCTACTGGGGATTCTTTAGTTGTGCATTCCGGAAAAGTTCGATTGATTTCAAGTAACGATTTCCAATACAAACAATGCTCTTCGTGTTGCTGCGCTTCCTCCTCCTGACCTTTGAAAGGCCTTTTTTTCCCACTCCCCTGCTGCTTTTGCAGGCTAGTGGTTCATCCTCTGGATCTAGAAACATGTCAAGCACTTCAGGGGCTGTGATTGTTAAGAATTCAATGGTTTGGGGGATGTTCTCTCCCACTGCTTCTTCTCTGGAGAATACTATCTTAGCAAGCCTAGACCATGCTTTCTGCCTGGGCTGAGCAGAATTAAAGGCTTCAGCATTAATCATGCAGCACCATCTCAGGCATTGCCCAGGCCAGGTGATGTAAACGTTTGACCCTTGAATGCAGAGGCCAAATGCATTACTAAACTAATGTAGTGCTACATGATGCAAAGACATTAAAGTTTTAAGAGTGCAATTGATTATACGTAGTTCAACTTCCAAACACGTTGGTCAAGATAGATTGCAACAGTCATGCCATGGAACAGTGACGCATGTCAGTGGGCTCTCTAGTTGCACTGTACAGAGGACTTGACATTGGCTTTTAACGTACCAATAAACCACCCCTAACACACTGCAAGTAGTGGGAAGGAAAAAGAATTACGAATCCAGTAGTCATGTGAAAAAGACTAAGGCAACTACATTACAGCTTGTCTACTTCTGCCAACACCAACTAATTTCTAGCACTTGGGGCTGAAAGACCATGACGGCTGCAATTGCCAAGTAAGGAAATATATCCTCAAACAGTCTTTTTTGTTTTAGGCTATAAGGAGCCTCTATAAAGTGAATCCGATTTATAGCCAAGGATGTTACTTATCTTGCCTGAAATTACTGCCATCTCCAAACATTCATCATTCCTCATTAATGACCAGTGTCTGAAGGGTATTGTAGGAGAAACATTCCTATCAACGGCTAAGGATGCCACCTTTCTGGATTTTATTTTGAACTCAAAAGCAAACTTATTAAATATGATTGGATCTTATTTGACATTGCTTTTCCCATCCTGGCCATTTGGTATTCTCTGCATTTTCCACTCTTTGTTTCATAGTCATTTAACAAAATGTACAATACCTAGCAGAATTTCATAGACTTTAACATTCTGACCAATTGTTTCAAATCACCAGATGTGAAATACTTTATTATTTTGTAAATAGGAAAATTTTACTAAACACAATATTATCTTGGAGGAAAAGCAAATTTTGCTAAGAATTACTTTAAAAACAATGATAGCAACTTAAGTTGCTCTTAAGTTCGTATCTTTCTTAAAAGTATCTGAAGGATTAAAAATAGCTTTGCAAAAGGTTTCCAATTAATCTGCCTTCTACAGTAGTCTAATGCAACTTTTTAGAGGTGTGATGTAAAAGTTCAAAAAGTAAATAAGTACAGTTAAAAAAAAAATAAGAGTATGAGTGAGTATCTCTTTACCCTGAGGGAAGAATCATAGGTGTAAGAGTTAATTTCCTATGTTGTTTTGAAGCTTACTTTAGGCATGTTTGCTTAAGATTGAAAAAATTCCAACAACATGAATTTCTAACTTCAAATAAAGCAGATCAATAATAAAGAACACAATACTTCCAAATTATGAACACACCTTTAACTACTGCTATGGGTTTCCCTACCAACAATTTCAAGAAGTCTGTTGCATAGTGCATGACGGATGTATTTACAACTAGTGGTCACAGGAAAAACTTATTATAGCTACAAATCCTTTCATTTGAATTCTTCTGTGCTCTACTATCTTAAATGTTCTACAACATCCAAATAATAAAACCTAAACCTCCAATGTCTACACGCTTACAAAGCAAGCAGAAGTACCCAAGAATATATTGACACATCTAAAGATTAATCCTGGGATATTCCAGTCAGAGTAGATACTTCTCATAATGAACCAAATGCAGAAGTCTCAAAGCAAGCAAGACCTACAACCCTATTTCACTTCTTGGAAGATGCAGATAAAGGCACATATTCCTTCTAATATCATAACTTTAGGAGTATACTACTACAAAACATCCAGCCATATGGAAAAGGCCAGTGTATCTCTGAGGTAACCCTCAAAACCTCGAGATGTTTCATGCAAGTTTTGGACTCAAGATCATGATTTGTGACACTGAACAATTATATCCATTTTGTAATTTAAGGCATGGTCACCTATCAAAAGGCGCCTCTGTTATGGAATAGGCAGCACTGCTCTTCTAAAACCAGGCAGGCTTGTTTTAAGACCCATCCAAATAAGACATCATGTATGCCCACTACAATGCATACTTCATGAGACCAAGGGAAGCACTTTGCAGTGATCCTTAAAATCAGCCACGAAGAAAGTTTGACATGAGATTAAACCTTACTGGAAGGCGGGTATAGGAAACACCAAGTAAAACACAAATATTTCCAGGCAGAGCTGAAGAACCTGGTAAGGTCTGTGCTGAACTATTACAGATGAGCCCTGCAGCAATAAGGTCCGTAGATGGCAAGAAGTTTGTCATGTCATGTGCAAGCATGAAACCTGGATGATACAGATTTTGAGGTACAGGGCTCATTTAAAGACACATAAGTAGAAAAGAGAGAAATAAGGTGTCACGCCTAAAAACTCTGAGCAAAAACATGGTTATATGGCCCTTTGAAAGGGGACCCATAAATAGTCACAGGATTCTCCAGCAAAGCAGACTATCTTTAAAGAAAGCCAGAATGCTGCAGAAAGCTCTTACTCAAACAAACCTAAAATCAATCAGCCATAAAGGATGCCTTACCAATGTTGTACACACAAACTATACTGGTAGTGTACCAAGGGGCTTGAAAACAATACTGTAGAACAGATAAAGTCCCTAAAATCTATCATTTTGAGAAAGGGAAGTATTACTACCAAAGATTTAACAGTAGAAAAAAACATCTCTTAGAAAGCTTGCCTTGCTATAGCACTCTAAACTCACTAAATGCAGTTTGCTGGCAATATTCTGTTGCCCACAGGTAAACATTCCTATTAAGAAGTTTTGTTCTCTCTCTTGGATCATGGACTTCAAAAGTCAGGGGATACTGAATGCTACACTGAGACAACTCCTGTAATTTGTAGAGGAGAGAATGGACAATATCATTGATGTAGCGTAATGAGCCATTTCCCTCTTCCCTACTGTGATTAATGGTGTGGATAGGAGGTCTGCTCCTGAACTGATAGACAGGATTCTGGCCCTGGAGGCATGCCCTATATATAGCGCTGTGTGAATACATGCATGAGAGATTGGCAGGCAGAAGCGGCTCTGGCAGCCTGTGTTATTGTCCAGTTTACTCTTTCCTGAGCTCCTCCAGCTTGCACAGTCTGTGTAGCCTCTGGGAAAGCAGCTTTAGAATTGGCTTACTTGATGGAAAAAGCTGCTCTTCTTGATGCATAGGATGCAAAGTAATGTGACAGTGATTGACAGCTGGGGGGGGAAGAAGAGAGGGAAAATGAGCTAAGTCAGGGCATTGTGTGAAGGAGCAGAAAGGAAAAGGAAAAATAAAGCAAATTCCTCATTACCACAGTACGTGCACAGTGGTGGAGATAAGAGTTGCTGTTTTTTATAATAATAATTATTATTATTAAAATCAGTTAAGTTGACACACATTTATGATGATATAAATAGTACCTCAGTGATTACCGGATGTTTTCCTTCAAAACTTATTCTTCTCCAAATAGAAAGTAGTCAATAAGTTCAGGAGTCTGCCAGTCTACTCCCCCTTCACATTCTGTAAACAGGTAATGTAATGAGAATATAACCCCCGGGGCCTAGTCCTATCTACTCTTCCATTGATACGCACTATGCTCCCCATGCCTACATTTAAGGGGAGCCAGAATTTGCCTGCCAGCTTCTTATTCCCTTCTGCCTTATGCTGTGGAGCCAATTGTAATTTTTATTGAACAGTGCAATTACATTGCAATATACCAGGCAAAAGTGTGCTACTGCTTTTGTGCTTTCTTAGCTCAGTTCTGAAAACAGAAAGAAAGAGCTGCAATCGATACCATCAGCCTTTTTCACATTAAACCAAAAGGTAACATTCAGAGAAACTTCCTTCCATTAAAAATATGAGGAACTCAAAATCTGGAGTCTCTCACTTTTTTCCTTTAGGAGATGGTACATCCCCAGCAGAGACATCCCATTTTAGTTTATCTTCAGCAGATTGTTAGGTTCTGGACCACTAGCTTGGAAAGCTGAAGTCTTGGGGAAAAAAAATAACAAAAAGGGAAATTATACCAACGTGAAGATACTTGTGGCAAACCCAGAGATATTAAGATACATCAAGGAGGAAAGAGCTTATTTGAATGAATCCCAACTGGCTTTTATTCTTCGTGCTGAGTAAAATACCCACTTCCAGAGCTCCAGGAGACATGCTGGAAACCACAACTCATTGCTATTTGGAAATAAAAATTTTACTAGCGTCTTATAAGAATACGCCATGCTTGCATTCAGCCTAAAGGAACGACCACCATCAGTAAACAGGTTATGCTATAGTTTCCTTTCTGTTGCATATGTGCATGCAGCTCCGTATAACAAAGTCATAGCAAACAAGGTTTGGAGATGACATGCATAGCAGTTGTCTGTCTGTCAACACAGAAACCTTTTCTTCCAGGACAGGAATAAAATGTTGGATGTTTTATGATTAAATTCATACCTTTTTACAGTTGCTAGTATCAGACCATAAGCTATTGCACACTCAGTTTGATGTAGCATTAACATCGCTATTTTAATAAGTTCTGCAAGGAATCATGACAGCCTAAAACATCAAACCCTCTCCTCAAAACCCCTTAATTGCCAGTGGGACTAATTTCAGTGTATGCCCCTCTGAAAACCCCTCACACTTTATAGAAGGCCGTAGTCCAGGGTCATGTTTGCAAAAGATCTGCATGTCAAGATGGGTCATGACAGGTCAAACTTTGAATGCATTTCCTGCTTTGAAATCACCTAGCGGAACTCACTACCATTCCTTTCAAAGATCAAGTTCAAGCAGTACAAATCTTCAGGCATTTGAAATTTCAAGACACATGCATGCTCATCTTTAGGAGAAATTCATACCTTATTTGGACCTTACCTAGTTGGTCTAGTTTACTGTTCCTTTCTGCAGGCTACAGTTGAGAGAGGTACCAAATCATGTGCTTAAGCTAAGTCCACACAGTCGTGTCATTGATATCCTAAAAACCTTAGCACCCAGCCTGTGTTGTGCTGAATTAAAGTCCAAAGGATTTCTTTGAAAACCTCTAACCATATAACATGATGGAAAAAGGACAGAGAAAATTGTAACCTCTGATAACAACATTTAGACCCACTAGTGCCTTTAATTCTTGATTGAAAAAGCAAGAAAAACAAGATAAAATTTAGTCTAGCAAAGCCCTTCTACTTTTAAATTAATCTCTCTATTTGTAACCTTAATAATAGTAAGACACATCAATAATAACATGGTATGAAAACTGCTCTCTCTTTTCCCCAAAGCAGTTTTTCTTACAATGATTATGGTAATTTTTCTTGTCTCTTGATTAAACGAAGGTGGCTTGCTTCACTTAGCTATAACTCGCTCGAGCCAAGCTGGCTTTACGTTCTGGCAGACACACAGAACTCCAAAACCGAAAAACCTTTCCGAAGAAAGAACTAGCATTCAAAAACTACTCAGTCTTGATACTGTGTAGTCTTTTCCTCTTTCCTTGCAGCTTGGTTATGGAGGAAGTAAGTTTTTTTACTTGTCGCATTAAGCCAAAATTGGGTTAATCTGACCCTAGTGACAATGAGCCAATTTCAGGAACATGTGAAGGTCCTGTGCTACTTTTCAATAAATGGTACATGAAGGAGTTATCTTCCCCCCAAATCTCTCAAACAAATTCCCACCCCCAGAGATGTATGTTTAGAAATTCACCCTATGAAGTGATCTAGACATTCTGATGGCCGCAATTTATCAACATAAATTACTGCACTTTCACAGCAAAGCATCTGTCATAAGAAAACACCATGTGCCTTAAATTGCCTGCTGCCCTCTTCAATAATCAGCCTAGTTTTTAAGATCTAGAGATCTGCTGGTAAAGGACACCTCGGTGCATACAGCGACAAAAAAATTGAGTTTCATACACATCACTGGAAATGTCTACACGCTGCTCTATTAATCTTTAGATTGGGGTCATTTTTCTCTGGAGATGTGCTAATAGATTACTTTGAGAGAAAATGGGGAAGAGCACCCAGGCAGGGGCCTGCTTAACACTAAACAAGCTTACCTCCTTCCTTCTTGGTTTAATCCTAAAAAGTATCAAATGGCCAAAGCTACTGTTAACTCTGTATTGACCACCACTGATGCAAAAGGAGTGCACAATGTGTTAGTCACACCAGTCTGCCCCTACATTTTCTCAAGTACCCTACACCATAAGACCCATGTTGGCACTGCTCCTCTTCTCTCCCTAATTACAGTCCATTTTGCTGGTTCCAGCATCATCACCCATCTACCCGAGAGCTCTTCAAATCCCTTACCCAACCTCCTTTGCATTTCTCTATATTTCTGTTTTCTCTGGGAACCAAAATCTACTCACTTCTGGAAAAGCACAGGAGAAAGTGGGCAGGCTCTGACCCCTTGTCTTTTCTCCTGCGAAGATTCGGACTGTAGGTTATTGCAGATAGAAAAGACTTTTTCTCCTCTTCTTCCTCAATCCCTCTGAATGAGTCTCAACATGGTCCGACACCTTCAGTCCCACATTTTAATGTTCTTTTGGTTTAGGACTTTTAAAACTATATGAGGAAAAACATACCTGAAAGTGCCTTGAAGGGACTTATGGAGAGAGGTGGCCTCATGTTCTTCAGTACTTCTGCCAGTCCTGATTTTTATAGTATTTATTCTCATGTGGGCTTTGAAAACTGTGAGCACCAGCAGCACAGTGAATGCCACTGCTGTGTTTAGGGGCACACCACCACCCACAGAGCAAAAATAAGGACTAGGAACTGAAATCAATGGAGTTCCCTGGATGCAAACAACCAATACCAATGCAGTGCCCTGCTTTTGCTCTTTGCCTTTGGAGGATACTCACTGGGTTCCTCCTCTTTCGCTATATGCCTTTCATTCTGCACCCAAGAAGATGGTCCATCACGGTAAAGGAAAAGCACATTGTGCTTTGCCACTGCTGTATCAGTTGAACTGCCTGTGGGGACCATATCTATAGTATTAAACTAAAGTAGTCCCAAGCTGCTGCATGGTATGCTGGCACCCAGACTGCCTCTGCATGGCTCAGAAACACCAGCACAGGAAAGGACAACTCTGGGGTTTAATGAGATTGCTGCTTTGCATCTCTGCAGCTCTCTGGTGTGCTTGTATCTTCAGGGAGCCTCAAAATTAAGATCTACAGATGTATTTCTCTCCTTTCATGGTAACCTCAAAACACTTCCTCCTGTATAACACACTACGTACTGGCAATGCTGAGGCTGAAGAGTTAGGTTTTCACTGCGTCTTCCTCCTTCCAAGATATCAATGTAAGTTTTATGTATTATTGCCCATACAAGTTTCTCAGAATGCACCCAACTTTTTTTTAAATGACGACTTAATGTCTTAAAAGCTTTAGGATTTCTATTATCAGTTAGGAAAAACTACAGAGAAGGTGGCCACAAATGTGAAATTTTTGGGACAACACAGACTGGACTTTACTAAGAGAGAAGAAAGGTATTTATTTGAGAAATAAATTAAAGTTTTACCAGGTAGTCCCATATATAATGGGACAGTATAATAATAACCAATTTTAATATATTCTTTAATGGTCCTGTTCTAGTTCTCATTTATTTCAGTCTTGAATCCCTAAATGTCACTTGTCCTGTGGGAGACTATTCAGACCTCATTGATATTAATGGCATCTGCCTCACAGAGCCAGCAAACCCCCACTAGCATCAGACATTTAGAGCTTTAGAACGGGAGGCTCTTCCATTACACTGTAGCACAGACTGTGCGAAATTCTGCCTCTCTACACTCTGGAAACACCTCCCCAGCTTCACAGCAGGGATGACTTCCTCATTGTGCTGTTTCTTGCTGTTCAGATGCTACACACAGTATTTTGCAGAATTTCCCCCCCCCCCCCCCCCATCAGGGTTATGCTAGTCCCACAATTTCATGGAGGGAAAAGAACTTATTCTGCTTCTTTGCTGAATGACAAAAGTCTGCACTGGGAACATGTTACAAAAAGAGACATTGAGAAAGAGCAACCATTTATACTGGTCTTACCTGAATGCCAAACAATAGATAAAGTAGGGTTTGGCTGCCAGCACATCTGCACACGACACTTTGAGCACAAACTTTGAAAGTGTTTTTTTACAGTAAATAGGTCATAATCTTTGTTTCCAAGGCACTGCACAGAGAAAAAGCAAAACCAGCTGGGGCACCCACTGACATTAAGGGAGGTAGGGTGAAGGTAAGTCGACACTGTTTACCTCTTCGTTACAGCAGAGCATCTGCCACATCATTAATACTCCAGTATGACCTGCTCTCAGAGCTGTGAAGGCAGCAATGATTAAAGCCAGTTATGACTGGGGAAAACGCATGTTACACTGACCTCAAAAGTGTAACTCAAAATTTATGCTGCTACACCCACCAGCTGAGTGGTCTACACTCTAATTCAAGGAACCATCTGCAAAGATGTAGGCACAGTACCTGCACAGTTTCAGGAGGAGCACCCTGGGCTTAGCAGCAGCATGACAGGGAACAAAAGATGGTCTACTGTCAACTCCTCCTGCCTGAAAAAACCAATTTCATGTGAAGCTTATGACCTGGAGGGTAAAAAGTTCCTGAACCTAGACCTTAGAGAGGCCTCTCCACTGACCCAATCAGCTGTAGCAACTCAAAGAAGCCACCACAGGCTGCTCAGGGCAGTTTTCCTATAAACAGACAGCTGTGAACATAGGAGACTACAGTGGCTTCCTGCCAAAAATCTGCATTTTAATAACTTTGTAATTGCATATTTTTGCAATCTGTTGACTCTGACTTATTTTAAGAACATCCAAGGAGTAAAACAGTATCACCACCAGATTTTCTGGTACTTTACATTTCATAATGAAGTTTGCAACAACTCAGTAATTACTGCGAATAATTCATAATAAGGGTTATAATGATGTGACACATTTTAGTGAATCCCTGAAATTTAGGATGTTTAAGTGATAAAAACAAAATAAAAATTAAATTCAATAGTAAACATTAAAAGAAAAATAATTAAATTCCATAATTAAAAAAAACAGATCACGAACCCAGTCTGGGTGGTGGTGGTGTTATCAAGCTTGTACAATTTCATTAGAAGTGATTTGCTTTAAAGATGAAGCATAATTTTAACAAAAATGGCCGTGATGCTGCAAATGCCAGCAGCCACAGGCAAAGCGTATCAGGAAGCTCACTGCACCATGGGACAACTCGTGTGCAATTACTTGCAAGATTATTTGCAAGATTAAAGTCACTGCACTGAAAGAAATAGAGTCATGCATGCCTCGGCTCACTGTACCCTTTTCATCGTCCAATATTCTGAAACTGTGGTCCCTAAAGCAGGCTTCCAGGGACAGCCACAAGACACCTAACTCCAGTATTTCTTTCATGCACTAATATGGTCTGGGATATCTTGAAAATCTTGTTTTACTTGAAATTGAAATAATAGGCTTTTTACATCTTCACTCTATACAGATACACTGACTGACCATTCAAAGACAGCCACCTGAACTCCAGTGCTTAAAGAGAATAAGGCTTGTCGTTCTATTTCTTGAGAGGAAGAATGAAAGCCCAGTTCTCTTTACCCCTTTTCCCAAGGAGGCAGCAGGCTGAAATCAAAATCAAATCTCCCGCTTCCAAGACTGCCATCTAAGGAACTGTCTCATGATAAACCAGATAAATAGTCATGACTGAAAATGTACATCTCCAAAGCTTGATCAACAAAAATAAGCAGTGACTGACTGCTCTTCTTTCCCCTTCCCGAAAAGCAGCTACAAAAGTCCTTCGTGGGCAGGTGAATTCACCAGCCCCAGCATAGACTGGCGGGGACAGTGAAAGACTGCCAGAGGCATGCTTTAAGGTGCAGCTACACAAGCGTACAGCTCAAGATGTGCAGGGCTTTTTATCATGTCTTGCCTCTCCCAGAGCTGTCATTCCTTGCCATTAGAGTTTTCTTCCTTAGTAAGGCATACATGTTTGCTAGCAAGAAAGGGGAAGTATGGGTGACAGATTTGCCACATACAATGATACGCAGATGTGATTTTCATTATGCTTTACAGAAGGAAACAGTGTGTTTTAATACAATTCTGAAGAATGTAATAAATGCAAGGAGGGTTTTTTAAAAAAAAAACAAACTTGAAGGTTTAGCAGTCACCTTCTTGACAGCTTGTTGCAATTATTTTTCTGTTATTCCATGAATCTCCTAAATACTCTCTTCAATAGCCACTACAGTTACCTTAGCCCTCTAGTCTGAAACAGTCCAAATGAGGCCTCCAATGTACAATTTTTAACAACAATGAATGAAATACTGAGAGAAAACAAACTAGGGTCACAAGTATTTAATACTGGCCACTAAACACAAGAGAATAAACATAAGATCCTAGAAGGATGGCAGTCGTGGTAGAACAGATAGATTCATGATATCTGTGGGATGCACTCCCCCCGTTGTCCTAATGCCACGACTTTTCTAATGGCAAGGGAAATGTAACAGTCTTTTCATCTCCTTGACAGCTCCAGGAGGCAAACCAAAGCTTTATTCACTAACATATGTAAAGTAATAGACAGTGAAAGACCATTCTTGAAAGAATCACTCATCACTCGTCCACTAAAACACCTTCATTGTTACGGCAACAACCGCAACACTTTCTAGTAGAGGCTTCCAGCAGCTGCTTTGAGGCTCAGTGATGCCATAGGAACAAAGTAACATTTAATTTTACTTCTTTATTGGTAGGTGGGAGGGAAGGAACGTAACAAATGACCCCTGACATAAGGCATTTCATGGAGAATTGACCAGTTTGGATTAATGGCCCTTGGCTGCATTTGAGCTATAAAATTTTTCAGCCAGCCATTAATTTTCAGGAAATGCTCTGTGCCTCAGTCATTATTACTTAAGTAAAAACATATATTGTATATATGGTCAAATCAAATCGTGGCTAGGATTTTGTCAAGCACAGATAAGGGTGTAAATTTACTATATTAGTAAAGCTTTTCCTTTTACATTCAGATAACTGTAGTTTGTTAGTGGAAATGACTGTTAAACATGCCCAAAGCAAATGTCCTTGCTTTGTCCCTGCGTAGAGTGATCACAGGATTAGAAGCCAGGATAACTATTAAAAAAAAATAAATAAACCATCATCAGTTACCTTAATTTTTCTGTTACAATCATGAAGAAAAGTAGTGTACATATACATAAGTATTCACTGTAATTACATCCAACAATATGTATACTTATCACACAAAGATATATACAGCATATTAAACAGAGTGTGGTGCGGTATTTTTTAATGAATTTGGGCTGACTGCATTAATTATGCTTGCCAAAGCTGTAAATGCATAGTGCAGATCATCCTAAAGAAAGGCTAATAAAACTTTCCTATCACACTTCTTTTTCCTAGATTTGCCACACACTGTAGGAGCACCGATTTATGAAAAAGGAGTTTAACAACATTTTATTGAAGCTATGGCTTGCAAGCCTCAGTCTGTAAGGCCAGGTATTCAGCTTCCATCAGTGAGACCACACAGTGATTTGAGAAAAACTATAACCAATAAAATTTTAGAAGCCTCTATAAATGACTTAAAATAGATTTTCTATACAAGTGCCTCGACTCGAAAATCTAACGTTAAGGTCTGGGCCCTTGATAGGTATACGGTCCAGTGTAGTTAGTTTTAATGTAGGCTTTTTCCAATGGAGAAAAAGAATTTATACGTTTACCAGAGATTACAAAACATCTATGTAGAGCCAAGGATGATCCACGGATATCTGACTTTAAAATCTTGAACACTTTCTATATATACAGAAGAGATGTTAGTTCATGTCTGGAGCTGTTTTACCTTTATGAGAGGCACTGTTTTTCTTCCAGCCAGCCCTGAGCAGCACATCAACTGGGGCAGGCTGTATCCTTAGGTGTGGCCCCACCGAGCACGCAGCAGAGCACGGATCAACATTAAGGGGACAATAAAAATACAGGGAAGCTTCCCCAGCAGTAATAGGGGACTTATGCCATTCCCTGTCTCTGAAGAGAGGCAGGGCTGGAGATCGAGCTCCATACTGCCCTTCAGCATTTGAGGCTGACAGGGCATCTGCAGTGTTACTCCAACACTCCTGATGGGTGATACTGGGTTTTACGCTATTTTTACAATAGCACTTGTAGAAAATGAAGGAAAATCTGCATCAAAACCACCGATTTATTGAAGGGCAAATACCAATGTTACTTACACTCAAATGCTGCATTTAATTTCAATTCACGGGCATGCTGTCTCTAACCTTCTCTCTCACTTCCCTACGCTGTTGCTGGGCTCCTCAGCATCCTCCCTATGGTGTCCTTGAGGTACTCTGACCATTCCTCCTCCCTCTCAAAACCAGCCTCCAATCTTCTCCTCCTTCTCCTGCATGGGCAGGCATGCTCCTCCATCCAGTTACCATACTCATTGCTCTCACACTCCCTTCCCATATCAAGAAATGCCTCTGTAGCAAAACAACACCCTGAGCACTGCAAGCTGCTCAGCACCTGCAGTTTGTCAAGTAAGAAAGGAATTTGTCAAAAATACATGAAAACAGGCCTGTTCTAGAAAGAGTTTCAGCTTTCCAAATAATTTGCTATTCCTAACATCTTCACAACAGTCTGCCTCATGCCTTGTTAGCTCCATAGACTGCACAAAGACTTTAAAGCGGTGTGATATTAAATGCTTTAAAAGATGACAAAACCAGGAAAGGACCCAGTGTAATGCGCGTTTCATACTGAAACACAACCAGTGAAATGATGACTTACTGCCTCCACACTTCACGGACTCATTTGAAACAAAGGAATTAAAATTGCATGTTCTGATTCACCTTGGCCTTCTTCAGCCTTGTACTTAATGTAGTCACTGATATGCAAACCAATTTTATCAAGTCTCAAGAGATTATTCTGGCTGCTACTAATGACAATGAAAAAAAAATCAGGCTTGATCAGGCTCTGACACCTAATAGCTGCCTATTCAGCTCTGAATTTTTATTTCCTAGCAACTGCTTGTTTACAGTGAACACACAAAGCCAGCCAAGAAGTGTTTTGTAAGGACACAACACTGGATGAAATTTATCCTGAAATTCTAGCCCGTGTCCACCCTAGGAACCCAATGCATCACAACTGAGAAAGCAGTCAAAATTTTCTTTCCTTTTTCATTCTTTGTATAGAAATGAAACTTTTTCTACACACTGTGTTAAACCATTAAAGAATCAGAAAGCAGGTATTAATTTCTGCCATGAAAGCAATAAGCAAATGTAGCAAATATTTTATGCTGTAATTTCTGTAATCAGCACAGTGAAAGTTGGTAAAAAATGCATATCCACCTTAAAAAGCAGTGAAAGCCTATAATAAAGGTTAATAGTAATGATTACACTTAATTCACCAAACAGATGAAGTGTAAGAGATCACAGAGTGTGAAAGGTACAATTCAAACAGCCCTAGATTCCTGGAAAAATATATAAACAATAGAGAAGAAAGATATATTTATATGACATGGATTTTAATTCTTTTCTGAGTGGATTAAGGCAGGAAGACACTATTAGGCAATATTGCCATGTATGCTACGTGCACAAATGTAGTTGCGAAACAATTATCCTTTGGATATGCAGATGCAGCTAATGGTCAAAACCAGACATCAGAAACCAGTATGTCGTATCAGCATTTCAAAGAAATGTATCAGTTGGAAGACAGAGAAAACAGCGGTACTGTTAAAAAAATAAACCCTTTTTTTTTTCAAAAGGAAAATGCTTTCCCTAACAACGTGGCTAGAGGGAGATAATAGCACTGCTGTTATCTGTTATGTGACTATTGTTATCTGTTATGTGACTACTGTTAATGCATATCCACTTGCTTCTATTGCTATATCCTCCATGCTTCATTTTTCTCTGTTTGTCCATGTATTCATTACTTTTTGTGAATCTTTTTTCAAGACTGAGACCCATTTGAGACAGGGCATGTACATACGGTATATGTCCATATACTGCTTCTTCAGGCTTTTGTTATAGCTCCTAGACATGCAGCGACTGAAAAATAAAATTTCATCAGCTTAGAAACACAACCCATGAGATATAACACAGACAGATACCTGAAGTGTACAGTTTGATTTTAGAAGTATGAATCCAAATACTTCCAAAAAACTATAGCAGTAATCTGTTCTACATCTAAGCAAACTAAATATGGATTAAGGGGTGAAAGAAGTAGTCTTCATTTCAAAGACTTCTGGAGATTTTTATCTGCAATGGTTATTAAACATGGTTATCAGAGGGAAATTGTTAAGTATGTCTGAAAAAATCAGGCCAATGAATATAGGGCTTAACTTTGGGGCACAAATAGAGGTAGCATGGGAAATGCCTGATTGAGGAAAATACCTAATACCTTTTGCAATTTAAAACTGTACTATACTATTCTTTTCCACATCAGCCAAAACACCCTCAGCCTCCTTATGCACATGAAAAATAATCTGCCAGATGATGAGAAGCAGTTATCAGTTATTCATGTATAATGAATCCGTTGTGCTTGTAATTAATGTATTTTAGCTTTAAAGCAAACTAAATCTATAATTAATAAGTATTTCACTATACTTCCTTGTTTGTTATAAAAAAAAAAAAAAACCACCAAGCAGCCAAAGAAGAGCTGTATCAATATATATTCTAGTAGTTTTCAAAGTTTTTTGGCCTAGGTTATAACATAATTAAAGATGGTGGAGGAAAAAATTGCTTATAATGCTTTGAATGATATCACGATGTTATCAGCTTGAGATGATTAGCTACTTATTAATATAATGCTGAAGTATTTTTTCTTACATGTCAGTCCTCATACACATTTGCATACATACATTTAATATATGCATGCACATCAGGAAAGAAAACAAACCTACTGTTAACAACATCATTCAGTCACTTTCAACTGAAGCTGACAATGAACATGAGAATCATTTGCTTCACTTGTACTCATCTATCAAGATATAATTTTAAACACTCTCTTAGCAGTCATATTTTTCTCCTGCTTCCTTCCTCTTTGATACTGAGGGGTTTTGAATCAGATCCTTGAACCACGATTTTGCAAATAGTTTTGCCTGTGGAATATTCTGCACTTGACCCTGTTTACTCCAGCAGCACTGAAAGGTTTCTATCTGATGCACAGCTCAAGTTGTGGCGATGCTGAATTCAGCACGGATGCCTCAAAAGCTGTGAAATCTCATAAGGCGAGAAACAGCATGAGCTTACTTGATCTTGGTATTAAGGCCTTTTGTTCACTCCTGAATGAACAGGCACTATAGGTGAGGACTTTGATTGGGAAAGAGAAATTTCAGGCCAAAAGCCTACAGTGAAAGGCAGTCTCCAGAAAGGTTAATGTGTTCTTCAGAACAGCAAAGACAGATTGCTGCTCATGAGTAGCACTGCGATCCGCTTAGCCGAGGCATACAAAAAAAAATTTCACTCCTTCTGCTTCCTGATGCCTTTCATCACTCTTTATGTAGGAAAGTAAATAGTCGATGCTCGCCCAGCACCTGGCCAGTCATTGCCCTGATCATAAATCAGAATAAAGCAAACATCACTTTCTCCACAGTGCAATCAGGACACAAGTTCCCAGTTGATGGTGTTTTCAGCTGTCAGGTTTCCATATTTATCTTGTCTTTTGGAAATCAATCCTATACAATGTAAAAGTGGAGAGGTGGAAATGAAGAAGAGTGAAATGTGCACGGTATCACTCCTCAAATTTACTTATCTTTTAAATCCATAAGGCACCTCTCACACTCATGTAATGAGCAGGTTATAAATAATAAAAAAAAGGAAACAAATCGTCCCTGCAAAGTAAAAGCAACAACAAATCTAACCCTTTCAGACTACTAAATGCTAGAAAAATGCATAGAAAAGAAAACTCCTCTCTTAAATAATTTAAGGCAATGTATTTATGCCAGTATAACACATTAGGCATGCTTTCAGTATTAAAGGGAAAAAAAATTCCTTAAGACTCAAGGTATAACGGAAAAGAAACAACAACAAAAACATTTATAGTGGAACAAGTCTTCCTCGCATGGAATCAGACCTGTATAAATAGAGTATGTTTACAGACCTCTATAAAAATACGCCATCATATTAGGCCAATATTAACTGATGTAAAACTTCTGCTGCTATTGACACATAATTGATAAAGCAATCTATTTTCAAAGACAGTTTGCATGGGTCATGACAGACTATTTTACTTCCAAACACTGAAGTGGACCAGCTCCCTTTTAAGTGGCCCAAGGAAGATTTGGAGATAAGCAAAGTTAAGGGCCTCAGGACTTCAACCTGTGTCAACACACAAAGATGAATATATGTTTTTTTTAAACTTTGACAAACTCCTCTATACTGCTTTAGCTCTGTCTTATTTGCATTACCTGCTATCACCTCACAATCAAGCACAGTGCAAACGCATTAGAATCATGAAACTTCCTCTGCTAGTCCTGAAAGTAAGTATTCATAACATTTTCTTTACACATCTAATTTGACGTCTAAGTAAGAACAACTCCAGAATCATACAGAATAAACCCACCACTGCCTAGCACCACAGAGGACCTGAGTTGCCCAACTTTGAGCCTCTAAATCATACCTAAGCTAGAAGCATAAAATGATTCAAAATAGGTGGTGGAGATGCCCTTAATAGAGGTTTCTGGAGGACTCTTCTAAGCCACTTCTGATTCAGTGCTTATGACTTCCTTGGAGATTGTAGATCATAAGCCTGTGGAAGTGGAAGGCCCAACAGCAGTGATATAGAGAGGTGTAAATAATTATAGTGTTCACCTCAAAAGTGAAGTAATTCTCTTCATGTCCTGGATTCACGGAGTACCAGCATGCCTTTTAAACAGACTTGAAACGTGTGTTCCTCAGAAGGAGAGGCCAGGAATGGAGAGAGGGATATTTTCTTCTCTAGTGCAGCTCATTCTTTTCAGGTTCAAGAGAATTCAGTTTGGTTTCATCTACAGAGGCAAATTTCTAGGGGAAGCAGACCCTAAATAGCTTTCAATAGGAAATGCCAGCTGATATTAATTTTTGCCATTTCACCTGCAGATGCTGTGGAGCAGAAAAATCAGGAGACAGACAAAACACAAGTGAAGTTTAAATGAGTGTGGTGTGAATCATGACTGTAATAACCAGCTCACCTGGGGCATCTCTCCTATGTGTAGAAAAAGAGCTCAATCAAAACAGTCTGGTACAAATGGTGTGATTTTATATGGAACGACTTAAGCTAACTCAACCTCGTATGTGAACATTTTGTGTTGATCAAAACCTGAAAAATCAATGCAAAATGAAGATTCAACTGGTCAGGCCTTGAGTAGTGGCAGACCCTGACATTTAGGATCTGAACAGGCAGATGCCTCCTTTTCAGGTAAGCCACGTCTCCAAATCAGACTGCTCATTTCACTTTCTTGACACTGTAGGTCTTCACACTGATTGTACCTTACTCCCTTTGGACCAAAAAAAAAAACCAACCAGGTTAGCTCAGCCCAGCAACTGAAACTGTTAGAGCTAACCTGGCCTGAAGAAAATCACGAAGCACACAGGTGCCTTGCTCTGACAGCAGACTAATGGAGTAGCAAATCCACTGGGGAAGGATTGGGTAGTGATACACCTCTCCCTTGGCTGCATCAGGACCACACCATGGCCACAGCCTCAGAGGAAGATGCAAGAATTTATACAAAGGGCCTGCCATGCAAATCCATTACGATGGGACAACCCCAGGACTCCTCCTTCCTTATCTGCATTTGGTGTCTTTGTAAAACAGACCAGGCTCAATTCCCATGTGCATGCTCCAGTTATTTAAATGCTTAAAGCATATACACAACCTTTAGTGAAAAGTTTTTCTTTTTCAACAAAGCACAGAATTACAGAAGCAAGCAGCTTCAAATAAAATCAGTAGCCTGCTCCATATATGTGTGATAGGTAAATGCACGCATGGGAAATGTGAATCTCTTTAACTAATTCTAATATATATGATACTTATTAAGTAAAGACGATTTTAGGTAATAAAACTCAAAAGATAAGAAAAGCCTTTGTTGACAAAATAACTGGTGTATTTCCTACAATAAAGGGGTCTCTCAAAATTCTTTGGGTTCACATCAGACTATCCCTAGCTGCTCTTGCTCTTTCCATCTGCTTTTCTCTCCCACTTTCACCCACAGCTGACTGAGCATTGGCTCTGCTTGGGTTAATCGGCTCTATTTTTAATCTACTTCTCATATGCTGGACAGGACTGAGCTATACTTGGGGAGAGCTGTACAAATACAAATGAAGTGAATAAAAACAGAACAGCTTTCCTTTGCTTATAAAAACTTACGTAGGATGCTACAACAGGTATTATATTAAAATTTAAAGTAAATAAATGTAAGCTGTTCCTAGCATAGTAAATACGATATTATTCTTCGTTTAACCTAAGGATCTAAAAGAGAAGGAAAAAAGCATAAAAGAAAATGGTCACAATGTCTTGGTAAAAACAGTTACTTGCGCTAAGAAGCTAAAGCAATACTTCTACCCTTTCTCCTGGCTGATCAACAGGCAGTAATTATTTGTTCATTAGCTGTTCAGATCACCATAGTTTTGTGATGGGTTCAGAAATGACTGGGGAGTAGACAAAGAAATATTTCTTGCAAGAAATCAATTTGGCTGCTCCAGGAAAACATGATTAATGTTTTCTTGGGATGCTGCCTGCACTGGAAGGGCAGCTATGTCTTTAGATATTATGAATATAGAGTGCACTCCTGCTATAAAACTCTCTCAAGTAAAGCCACCTATGACAGAATTACCGACCTGTCAAACCCCACCAATTTGCCTTGTAATACCAAGACCATCCAAACCATGCGAGTGCTTACCAAAGCTGCTGTTTCTCACTCCTCCTGCTTTCAAGGCCACATGCCCAGTAGGAGGCATGATGAGGCAAACAGGGGTTTTATCCTTTCTGCATACATGCATAAACTTGAGGATCTTAAGAGAATAATGTAATGAACTACAGTCAACCAGGTGGTGAACACACTCTTACATTAAACACTTAAACTGCTCCAGGCTGGGGGAGATGATTCAGGTTTGCCCTTCAAGGAGAGAAATACAGATCATTGTTTGTCCAAACAAATTTACTGCTTTGGAAATTGATTTTTGAATAGTTTTCTCAGGATTTTTGGACTTGACTACAGGTCTTATCTCATTGAAAATTCACCTGATAGCGTGATGACAGCATATGTTTATACTTTCTTAGCCACCAAGACATAGATGTACACTTGTGCATTTTTTTGTATGCAAATATCCACTTATATAATGTAAATTACCCTAGAACATAGCATTGTGCAAGACCTTTTTATTGTTAAAACACACCCCAAAAATACAGACCACAGAGCATCTAACTTTTTCCACACAAGAAAAGACAACACAGATGAATACAGAAGTTTCTTATTACTACAAAATCAGATAATATATTCTCAAGATGTCAATTGAGTGATAAAGCACAAGTAACCATAAAGTATTTGGCAACTTTTCTACAGTTTGCTGTGCTTCTTTATCCAAGATATTTTTATGTGTGTGCAAATGAGCACATATATTACCTGATTTGTCATTGGCTTATCTAAAGCTTGACATGGAGTATAAATTGTTAATGACGTGCAAATAATATACTAAGAACTGTCAGAAGTACATAGTAGGGCCAAAAGTCAGCATAAAAAGATAAATAGGGAGACTTTCAGTGGCATCTTCTTTCCATCTATAAAAAATTAGTTCACTATAATACTAGTAAAAGCTTTATACCACACTGAAAAGGTGAAAGAGTAACCAAATCCTTATTTCACATGCAATAGCACTGATGAGGAAACAACTAGGATTCCTTAAATGAAACCTGGAAAGGTCAGTCCTAGTCCTGCCCCCAAAGCAGAAATCTTCAGATTCTCATGTCCTTGAGCACAACTGTAGGCAACAGACCTCCAAGCAGGACATTGCACTCCAGTGCCACCTTTGATTTTACACTGCATTTGCAGTTGGATACACTAGTTATCGTGAATAACGGGGAGTTTTTTTGTTACTTGCATGAGGAAGGGTCTTATTCATAAGCACCATTGAATATTTACACATCAAGATTTGAACAACAGCTGTTTTAGGCCTAGAGTTTGACAAGGATTACACCTCTAATGAGAGACTAAGAAAACTGCACTCTGCAATGCAAAGGTATATCACAGGGAAGGAGGGAGGGTAAGAGGTACACTGTCCATCTTCTTTCTTGGGACCCATTTGGATGCTGCAGCTTCCAAGATAAACAGGAAGATGTTGATTTCCACTTTGTGTCATGATGTACAAATTGAAAACTGTAGGGACTAAAGAAGGGACTAAAACTATAGAAGGGAGAGGACATTGAACATCTTCCCACATTAGACACGTGCGGGTATGTGAGTCAGCATGGCTACTCTCAAGATGTTATGGTTTGAAAACTCCCTCTTGCATAAAATCCACATCAAGCCCATCCTGGCTTCTAGCAGTTACAAGGTAAACCAGAAGGAACCATATTGAAGCTGAGCAATTTATGATTCACACCAGTTTAAAGCAAAACAAAATAAAGTAACCTCTGTAGCCCACATCTTATGTACTCCTTGTAAATTTGTGCAACAGTAAAAGTTTATCCAACCTCCTTGTCTGAGGAAATATTTACTTTGTAAGTGGCACATTTCAAAGTCACATTTTACAGCCAACATGTGTTTATACTGAAGTATATCACATTAGCAACTCTTGGCACACTGGTCTCCTCCTACACACAGTATCAATTCTCCGGCTAGCAAAGCTGTCCTACTTCCTTGAGACTTCTATGCTTTGCATCAATTTTCTATTTCAACGCTCTCTGACCGAGGTTTAACATCCACTAGAAGCCCTTGCTTCAGCTACTTGCAACTGAGAAAGACACATATTTTACATGAACAATTTTTATTCAGTTTGCAGGAACACTGGTTTGTGAAGCGCAGTGACAATTCAGCGTTATTATATGTTGTTTCCTAAACCATGGGCCATTATTATTAATACTGAAAAAATTGTTCATTAGTACTTTTTGAAAATAACTCTTTTGCTTGTACATGGATTCACTGAGTACTCAGAGAAACACACAAGTGACAATATAAAGAATGGGTGTGACCAGCCAATTGAGGTGGCCTAAGGCCATGATAGCAAAATGCAGAAAGTGAAAATAATAACAAAACCAGAAATTTCCAAGTGGTGAAGTTTGACATCCTGCAGGTTAAATTAATTCAACCGCAAATTTCTGCATTAAAGGAAAACAAATTAACAAGAAATTTGTCCAAAATGCTGTATTTGGAAAACATGCCGATTCAGCAAGTTAGGATCTGTCAAGTTATTGCCACACATTAAGTCAGCAATTAACTTCTGGGTTCTAAATTTTCTTTTCATATCCACTGCCATTCATATGCAGAAACTCACAGTGCATTGTTTCTACTGCCTCTGTGGAAGCAGACATGCTCAAGAAATTAGATTTAGTCAAGAGACGTGTTTATGGCACAACATTTAATTTTTATTTAAAAGTAGAAACATTAATCTTGAAGTCTTAAGGACATATATTTATCAAGCAGGAAAGGGGAACTTCCAAGGTATCATGTAACAAACAAAGAAATAAAATTAGGTGTTGAAGAATATGACATCTATTAATCCTGACTAGAAACCACAATCGTCCTATCACCTAAGTAAAGTAAGGATTCTTTTCAATACAGTTGACTTCAGAAAGACAAAAACATAACTATTGCACTTGCTGAAAAACCAGCGGAAAAGCACACGATAAATCGTAACATTTCCAAGGCTCTTGACGATCCGTAAGAATGTGCCAAGGCACGGAATCAATAGGACTCATGTACTTTTCTGTCATACCTTCAAAAATCTTTCAAAATACTCCAGTAAATAGAATTGTTTTTTCCAAAACGTGATTGAGAATAGGTTGCTCTCAGGACAGAGAAGAGCTGCCACTATCAGGACTATTGGTATCTTGGAAGTAGAGAGGCTTGCTTAATATCCAAGATATGATGCCTTACATCAGCTCTTACACTTGCTAAGTTGCTAGAGAAACTGAGTTTCAGGGAAGGGGAACAAATTACTTCCTTTACTTTAAACTGACTTTGAGGACCATTCCTTATCTCCCTAAGGAAGTGGAGCAGGGCACAAAATGATGTTGTTTATTTTCCAGCAAAGCTGAAAATGAGGAAGGTGCTAACAGTCAGATTACTGAGTTCTTAATTCCCTGTTCTAGTGTTCATTCTCATAATGTCCTGGATTAAAACAAATAAAAGAACCTACCAAACATAGATAAAAACTCACAACAAAGAGCAACAACACAGAGTAGATATGAAACAGGAGTTAAAAGAAGTTGGGAAAAGCAAGGACCACTCCTCTCCACACTTGACATGTAAATTATATATTTTTTCATCATTTATGACAGATTTCAAGGAGTACAAGTCTTCTGAATTCAGAAATGGATTTTACAGAGATTGATAGCTTTACTAACTACTGAAAACAACAAAATAAAGCACAGATTTCAGAAATGAGGGGAGTCCAAGCAGGGCTGCTATTAAGCTCAGACATTTAATTTAGCTTCCGTTCTAAAAAAAAAAAAAATACCAGAGGAATAAAGTCCACACTATCTTGCTGGGTATATTTTTGCTTTTGCAAAAGTGACCTTTAAAGTTTATTATAAATGCTCTTGATTAAATGTTCTGATGTACAGCCAGAAAAAACATAGAAAAGGAAGTGCTGTATCTTTTCCATTTTCTCAGTTGCACCAATTGTTAATGAAACACTTTAGAAAGAAAGTCTGTTGCATTAAGAAAACATTAAGAAAGTGTTTGTCAGCGCAGTAATGGTCATCTTTAGAGATCATCAAAGGTGTGAGATGGCAACCATTCTCCACACAGCCAGTTCTGCGGAGGACACAAGGATGAAACAAATGTGCACTTTTGCACCCTTTAATGAAAATCCACTGAAAATATATAAAAAAAAAAGAATGATGGTAATTTATAAAGTAGTACTTCTGAACAATATTTCACTCAGGAGAGGAAATGGGGATGAGATTCATCTGAGTAAGCAAACATCTACAATGCCCTCAGGCTGTAGCTTTATAGAAGGTGTGACTCAAAGTAAACACATCCGGAGTAAATCAAATAAATGATGCTCTCAAACTGCCCACTCGTCTACTAAGCATAAAAGAAGCAACTGTGAATAGCTAGCTGCAGACTCTAATGTTTGGCAAGATGAATCACAGCATTGGTATCTACATGTCCACAGCAGTGTTGTTAGGAAAGGCAATTTATCCCTTAGTCCCTTGTCCCTTCTCCCTGTGTTAATGTTGTATTTCCCACATATTTTCCTAGTTACAATTTGAGAGAAATGCAATAACTACTCTAAGTGTGAAGTACCTACATCAAAATGGTCTGTAATGGATTGTGTGTGCATGTATGGATCCCTGGATCCCTTGCTGTGCAGGCAAGGATGCAATGGTATTCCATCTGATTATACGCACATCATAAAAATGTCTAAATATTGTCAAAAGCAGCCTACAATACTTTGAATAACATCAACTACAGCTGGAGATTTACATCCATCTAAAGAGCTACTGACAGTTTATGAACTGTATATTGATGGACTCTGAATAAAGAGTGACCCCAGTTTCCAGAGAGACGTTCATTTTCTCCTGCACCAGGAATTACAGGCTTCTCCAGTGGAACCGTATTGCCATTAGTTCTCTTCATCACCCACCCAGAACAAGTCCTCAAGAAGTGATGTGGATCAGTGCCAGGCAAAGGACGATGTAAATCACCCCCCAACTCTGGCGTTGCACTGGAGGCTCATTTAAAGTGCAACAGGGGGAGGAGTTAGAAGTCAGATTAATATTAAATGAATGAAAGGACAGTTATTACACTAAATGTGACATTTGAGAAATTGTGTGCTAAACAAACAGAGAAGGAAACAGAAGGCAGCCCAAGCTGTTTTGCCAACTCTCACGTGCACATATATTAAACTTTCAACAAAACATTTTAATCATAATTCTACAGTAAAGCTGGCAAGCAATTCTCAACTAGACTCTCTTCCCTCCCTTTCCCAACCTTGTCTGGTAGCACAAGCACATTTGCAGCTGGCCAGCTGTTAACCACTTCATGCTGTCACGTGGAAAAAAAGCATAATAAAACACACAGACCAATAAAAACCAGTGTCAATGGTGCTGAACATGTTGGAAAAAGGCAAGTTCCCATGCTTCTGATGTAGCAGAATTTTACAGACAGTTTAACCAGCTGTCCAGGAGGGAAATAATAATAATTACTTGGGAAAATGATAATGGTATGGGTAGAAAAAGGACAGGGTAATTAACATTGAGTTGTCAGACTGCCGGCTGGTGTTTCTTTCAGTGATTTGGAGTCCCACCTCTCAGTAAGCCACGGCATTAGCTTTACAGAACAACACAGTACCACACAGGACAGTGTGTTCTTCTATGGTCAAAACCTGGGTCAAGAACCTCTGGCAGGACTTTCTACATTTGCTAGTATGGACCATTTTCCTGCTCCCCTCTCTAGTCATCACAGTTATGAAGACAATTTTGAAGATGTGCACTGAGTGAGACAGGGAAAATGCTACCCGAACAGCTTTCAGACGCAACAGACACCTTATCTGTCACAATGACTTGTTAAACAGTTGAACCTAAAAGGTGACAATTAAATATCAGCACAATCATTTACCTGATCATTTAGCAGAAATATCAAGCCTGTCCCACAATCCAAACTGCCTCCCACGCAGTGCCAGGTAGAGAATTGAATATTGCAACAACACAAAGGGAAGAACTGCTGTTTCTAGTCTGTATGCTCATCTTCTCTCCTGTTAAAAGATTAAATTAAAAACTTCCTTTCTTTTACAACTTGCTAATGTGAAAAAATTATTCAGATTTAAATAGAATACCACTTAAACTGTTACAGTTATTCTTGTGTAATTCCCTGTATTAGCTGAGAGAACCTCTTTGTATAGCTCAAATTTACTTGGTCAGAGATATGAGACTAGCTTAAAAAGCTTCAGTTTCTAGGAGTGAAAGCATCTAAAACAGTGTTACTGGACCAGTTTGGCTGTACTGATATAACCAGAGAACATGAAGTCTGGAGGGATATGAAGTGAGAAGCTATGTTCTACAGAAAGTGGGTAACGATGCAAGCAAGAGAGATGATGTATCTCTGCCCTATGGTATATTTTATAAAACGGGCAGCTGGAGATACAAAAGAACAGGATGTTTCTTTTACAGATCTCAGGCCAAGCCTTCTCCTAAGGAGTAAGGTGAAGATGAGTTGCAGTCGAGGACTTTCCAGGACCCCTCAACCTGGCAGTCAGAAGGCAGGAGCTCCCCCAATGCCTGCCTTCTCCCACCTCCTTCGTGTCCTCAGCTCGGCTCCTTGCTAGCTCTGCAGAGACCTTCATCTTTTTTTTCCAGCTTTTTGTCCAGACCACACTACCCTGTGCATATTGGCAGCTTATCACTGCTTCTTTTGCTGACTGCATTTCTTCTTTGTGGGAAGCTGGGACCCACGGCAGGGATCGCTTTAGGAGCACTTGGGGGCAAGAGCAACACAGGTGGATGGGAGCAAAGCGTAGGAAGGAAAGACTACTAGGGCTTGCGTAGGATGAGGACTAAACCACAAGTTCTGTTCTTTTTCTGTATCATTTAACAGTTTTCAAAGATTTCAGGTTCTTTGATATTAAAAACAAATTTCATGCCTGCAGAGCTGGTAATGGTCAGGCAGAACAGATGTGTAATACAGAAACCTAGGGCTGTTCTCTCAGCAATACTGCTTTTTCCATCATACTCACTAAGAATACAAGCATTTTTGATGCTTTGGCAAGGCTTCTGTAACTATTAGGTACCTTATTTAATAACAAATGAAGGACCAGTCTTAGGAAGTGTTCAACAGAAGCAAAAACAGTGTTGTATTGTTTGTATTCACAGCTGCAAATGGAGATCCACCTGTGATCTGAGACAGCTGAGAGAATAAACAACTCTGAAAACTCAGGTACATAACCTTGCAACCTTCATAGCTCTGTTAAAGCCCTTTATGTTTCTTTTTTAAATGCCATTTTTCCTACATATTTTTGACTTCTAAATGAAACAACCATCCACCCCATATTCAGACTTGTCATTGAAAGATTGTGTTACAGCTGTGGCATCTCACTGAATTCAAAACAGTCTGGGTAGAAGCAGTGAGAAAAATATTCTTTTTTTAATGCTCTGATACAACCCACTGATTGTGCCATCTGTCTGACACATGATGAAGAATCTCAAAACAGAGAATAGCTGTGGGGGACATGGTACAGTATTTGTAGATCTATGCTCAGTAAGAGATAAGAGCTTGTATTAAAAAAGCAAATTCGGCTTCTTTGAACACAATATATTAGATATGCAGTATGTTTCCTGCATGAAGTGAGAAAAAAGACTCCAGAAGATCTGTCCAGATGGAGGGGGAGAAGTACAGCCAAAGGCAGGACAAGAAAAAGGTGCTTGTTCCTGTGTGAAGACCATGTCCATGCAATCTGCCTATCATGATCATAAAGGAAGATGCTGGGAGTTTTAAAGATGTCTTTCTGCAATGCAGGAAGTCACACAAAGGATAAAAAAATGCACAGCTCAAATTACTGTGGAAAGAGTATGCAAAACTGTGCTAATAAAAGTGACAGAGCTAAGTGCTTCAGCTAAGTATTTAATAGGATTGTAACAGCTACCTGCATAAATCTGTCCATACCAAATATCAATTATGTAGGGATCTGTCTCACTGCAATAATTTCTCTAAATTGGCTCCTCACTGGCGCCTCTCCAATTATTTTTAGTAGTAAGGATAGTATGTCTTTATCCTTTCGATTGGCATAGGACAACATATCTTCAAAGAGTTTGATATATTTATAGGTCATTCCACCTTAGAAAAACCAGTGGGTATTGCAGGAATTTTAAAGACTCAGGGAGAAGCAGCAGAGACCAGAGACAAGCAAAAGCTACTCCTCTGGCCTTCCGGAGTACATAAGGCCAGGTGAGGACTGTGTAGCTGGATCCTCTGCATGCCCTTTACATGCGGAGCCAGCCAAAGGCCAGAGAAGTAACTTTTAGGCTATGGAGATTGATGGTTTGTTCTCAGTTTTCCCACCTGCAGAGCTCACAGTCTTATGCTTCTCCCTTCTAAAAATGCATTGCTAAAATCCTAATCTGTAGAGCCAGCAAGAGCCTTTCAGCAGCACTGCTGTTAAAGCTGATGAGAACTGAGGCGCTTTGAAATCATTATATGTTTAAGTACTTAAACAGAGTGAACACTCTTTCCTATACGCTTAAAGCCAAAACTACAACCTAAAATATTCAATGGCAATTTTTCTTTTTCCAGAGAATTTAAATTATACAGAATTGTAATTACAGCCCATGCAAACACTGTAGATTAAATAAAGAACAAGTTAGCTGCCTGTGGTTTAATTAAAAAATCTTAAAGGTTTCAGTGGAAAAGGCAAAGGGTCTTGTAAATGTAGCAAGACATACAGAGAAACAAATACCTATGACCAGCTTTGTGAAAACAATGGAGCAAATATAGTTCAAAACCTGACCAATGGCTACTGTATTTTTTCTCAAAGTATCCCAGCTTGTCTAAAAAATCTACAGTTTGCATTCTACACAGCGAGAAAATCTGCAAGATCAAAATTCTACAAGAATTCAAGAGGATAAGAAAGATGTAGTTCTATGCAGGAGGGATTTACAGGTTATTAACATAACCATCCCATCAACTTACTAAATTCAGCTTTTCAAAATGAAAAACATATGATTCTCCCAATCCTGAAAAAACTACCTCTTGAAGGAAGCAAGACAGTGAGAAGATGGGAAGAGAAGCAAACCAATGCAGAGTGCAGTCTTTTGCCACAGTTACACAGCACATCCAGTGACCTAGTCAGGAAAACCACCGTTATGTTTTGTATAGAAATTTTCAGCAGTAGATCTCCCAGCACTTACAGGATGTCAGTGGTATTGCTGATGTTTTTGAAGTAGGGGAAAAAGAAGCATGGAGAAGCATGCTTGCAGTGGCCCAGGGTTATCCAACAAAACCTGAGCAAATGTCCAGTCTAATGATTCCTAGAACAGTTCCCCATCCACTGGACTATGATGTTTCTAATTTAAAAAATAACTGAAAAGTTTAATGAAGTATAATGAAAATAAAAATCTTTTTCTTATGAGGTCAAATCCAGACAGGTTATTGGAACAACTATCCAGAACACAGGTAGTGAATATTCATGGCAACAGATATTCATGTTTGCATCAGATCATAAAAATCACAGAAGTGCTAAAGACTTTGTACCTAATGAAACCTGCATCCTTCTCTATTTCATAATTCTGCAAGAGGCATGGGAAAAATCCAGTGTTGAAGAGAGTGTTTTTTTAAAATGAAGGGTCCTTTAGAACTTACGGTAAATACTATGAATTATCAGAGCTTTTCCTGACGTGGCAGAAGCACCCAGCAGTTCCTAAACCATCAACTGGCTAATTCTGGTGATAAGTCCTTCCTCCCCGTTCTGACTGTATACTGGCAACACAAATTACTTGTCAGTATCATTGCTTAGATAAGTTATTTCTTTGAAAATATGTACATTAAACAACAAAGTAAGGCTGATTTAATGTCAGAAATAATAACTTTCAATATAACCTAACTCAGACACTGCCTTTTTTTCAATGTATCTATAAGAATAGGGGAAAAAAACCCACTTTAAAAAAGGACTTCCTGGGCTTAAAAATATTTTGTCTCAAATGTGAATCCAAAGAATAATGAGCATCTACACAACACAACTCAAATACACTCATTATATCTAGGCCAGCCTGTCTGGCATCTCTGCCCCACTTGCCTGTAGACACAGAGAAAGGTTTTAGATTCTCTGGTTACCTAAAGCTGTGGTCTAATTTCTGAACTGATTAATAGTTCATCTTTAAAACACCTAAAGATCCAGCTGTGATGTCATCCTTTCCGGAGACACTTCTCACCCCAAATTTCCATTCCTACCTAAAAATGAGGCACCGCAGCTATTAACTTATTTTTCCTGCAAAACATCACATTGATAGATTCACTTGTTGTAGTGAGGAAAAACAAACTACTGAGACATATCACAAGAATTTTATCAGTCTTCTCACTAGTTAAGAAGCTGCCCTGAATACCACTATACAGCATAGCTTGAGTTTTTATTAATACTGTCACTGAGATTGCCTCTAAGTTATTTAAGCATTTCTTATCTATGCCTGAAAAAGGTTTAGAAAAGATATGGTATTTACCTAACATTAAAAGTTGCTTTAAATACATATTTTGGGTTTTAGGCTAAAAAAAACAGCCTTAAGTGTTGATTCTAAAAGGAGGAAAATCTCAGGAAAACAATAAGAAACTAACTGTATGTGAATGTAAAATAATGATGGGACACTAAAACACATTCTGGATCTCTGGAAGCATCAGGTTTTTCTCAAAATTGCCCATAAAACAAAAGCAACAATACGATGTACTTGGAGTTTCTTGTCATCTTAGAATTTCAGTGTGCTTTTATAAATACTAATTAATTAAACTTCAAAGGGTTCCTGTGAGATACAGTAGGTAGTATTATTATAGCTATTAAACACATATAAACTAGAGTTGCAATGTTTAATTATATTCAGAGTTGTTTCTTTTTAAATTGGTTTTGCTCTATAAAAGAAGATGCTGATTGTCTGTTACTTTTAGAACAGGTTTTTATGAGTTCAGTTTTTAATAGCCAAGATTTCATTGCACCATGTTTGCACATGCATTTGCTCATTTAGGGCTTAAAGATACACAGCCAACCAAAAGGTGGTAACATTCTGAACAAATTGTTTGTGAAACAAACAAGCCTTAAATCAGAACTAGAAGAAATTACGGGAAAGATCACACTAATCTCACCAAGATTCTTTTTCCTGGTTTGTAATTTTGGTAACTTTCTAACCAAATTAAAAGGTAAGAACAAAACTCTTCTAATCTAGGCAGTTCTGACACAGCTAGGATATTTCCCCAGGGAAATATTGTCCCAACTCCTAAAGACTAACTATATGCAAGGAAACACAAAAGATATCCAAAGAAGCATTTGTGTCTTTTCTATTTTAACTATGGACGGTTCCATTACTCCAATTATCTCCTCTTTTGGATCTTCCACCATCCTCACATCAGGAGCATCCATGACGGTTTGCATCTGTTGTAGGCATTGCATGTTGTACCTTCATATGTTATATGCAGCCAAGGACAAAGCAATCAGCTAGGATTACTTGTTGCTGCCTGACACTCACTTTGAAGGAACATAGTGTAGTCACATACAACCAGTGCTGAACAAACCCCAACGCCATATCTCAGCCCAATGTGCTCCGAAGTGAAACTGTGCATTGCAGAAAGCAGCCCTTTCACATCAGTTTTTGATTTAGCACCATTTAGTTTTGCCAAGTATTCCCAGTTGGCTCCTAAGTCTGCATTTCACCCTAGTTTCAGAAGAACAGGATGTATTTAGTAATTATTTAATTGTAATAACCAATTGCCAAGTCTTTCAAGAGCAGGCAGAATAATGAATATGTATGTGTTCCAAAATTAAAACACACAAAGCAATATAATTCCACTAATCATAAAATCATATAATAGTTAGGGTTGGGAGGGACCTTAAAGATCATCTAGTTTCAACCCCCTGCCATGGGAAGGGACATCCCACCAGATTGGGCTGCCCAAGGTGCCCTAATGATTACCTTTGCTTTGATACAAAAATATCATCTGATTATATTGGCTGACCTGCACAGAAGGATCTGATTTGTCACTTTTGGTTGTTCAAGAAGCAAATTCTACATCAAAAAGTATCTGCTTTGCTTTGCCTCTCAGACAGTGGAGTTCTCATGTAATTATCACTGTGACTGTCATTCCAAGCCAGATTAGTGACAGTGGAGACTAAAGTGTCATCTCCAGGCTATGCCAGAAACTATATATTTGAATCAGACTCTACTAGCTCCAGTGAGCCTTGCTCTGACAAGGAAGAAGGTCTAAAATACTAAGTACCATAATTTAATGCATTTTTCTTTCCAAGACAAAACACCGCATTTTCAAGCCATGGGATGATTTTTCTTCTTCTTCTGCACTGCAATCAGCAGCTTGGAAATTTCCTACTATTAGTAGAACCACTGATTAGGGTGCAGGAGCTCCTGCATCATCTCTTCCCATCAATTTCTTTTCAGTATATCACATAGGAAAAGTAAGTTATTTCATGTCACTCCTTACATATCACTCTTCCAATAGGGGCAACTTGATTTCTGAAGTCTAAGACCTTGCACTATGCTGATGAACGGTATTGCTTACTACGAAGGACCCGCTGTTTCCCTATCTTTCTGTAAGGCCTGGGACCAAGATTGAGAAACATTCAAGTTTGTAATTTTCAAGTCATGGGCTATTTCTCTTCCAATATAGGATTATGCCTAAATGGTGGGGAAACAGACTTATTTAGGCTACAGAAACATAAAGAATGGGCAAGAAATAGGATGCGGATGGTGCAGCTCATGCAACATAAAATAACACTGCAAAAAGGCAAAGTTACATAGGAAGCACTACTTTTGGACTAGAAACTGCATTTGCTTGAGGTCAATCACTGCTCTGCTGGTGCTGATTTAATATTTACCCTCAAGGGTTTAGTTTTGGGGAACAAGCTTTCTGCCAGAGTCAGGAGATACAAGTGAAAAAAAGCTATGAGCTACTTTAAATAAATATTTAACATTAATTCCCTGAAGGTATATTTCTCCAGTCACCATATAACTAAATGACTCTGATAATTTCAGTTCATTATCCCATACATATATATCTCCTGTCTATGCTTACAGACATACCTCCTTCCACAAGTGCCAAATTACAAAACTAATGTCCAGAATACTTCTCTTCTGCATATGGGAAAAATTCACAACCCTTTGTTGGATGTTATTTCGATTACTTTCCACATTAGCTCTGTAATGCTTTAGTCAAAGCATCTGATTGAAAAATCAGTCCGAAAGAAGGTTTTCTTTTCCATGGTGATGGCTAGGTGTATGGATCTGAAAGGCATCATCTGCCTGATGTTCCTTGGAGGCAAGGTGCTAAAATACCAGGATATTTTACAAAGATGTAAAAAATAACACATTTTGTATCCTATAGCACAATTCAATTGCCTTTCTAAATTTGAAGTTAAAATATTTTACAGATGTGAACTCATGGCAAGGCAGTTGAAGACAAACAGGTTCTTGAAATTTTGGTTATTACACAACAGGCCAATGATGACAAGAACAACCAATCAATCTGCAAATGACAACATCAGATGAAACCCCCAAAGTGGCATTTCTTCCAGTATAAAATATAACCTGCCAATGCTGGATTTTGCTACTACAACGTGCAAATACATTTCACTCACCTTCCTTTCCTATCACCTTGTATATAAATGTTATGTAGTAGCATAAAAGCTATGGAGATATAACGGCTGCGGTAAGAATTTTGCAACCTTATGCTCCTGCCAGCTGCTACTATATCTGTAGCAAAATAAAGAGACATTAAAGCCTTTAGAAAGCACTATCAAGTGGCTATTATACTGTAGTTTTACCTTTCAAGTCAGTGATGCAACATGCCAAGAAGGTACCTATGGAACATCTCATCTGCAGTTTCAGTCCTAAAACTGATTTACATAAAAGCCATTCTAAAATCAACATGGGCTAGACAGAAGCTTTGTTCACAACTATATCTTGTCAAAAATTGTTTCCTTTGAGCCAGCAAAGATTATATACATCAGAGAAGATACAAATGGGCTGAATTTGAAGAGAACTCAAAGTTAATTTAATTATTTCTCAAAGAGGGCTTAAGGAAACAGTAGTTTCCACCTGTCAGTTGAGCTGCACTTGTGGTCAGCAACCATGCCTTCACAAGAGTATTTAAGGAAAGATCAACTTCCTAAGGCATAACATAGCTATTGTTTTCAGTTATGTACATCTCTACTCTTACAGCTCAGGATTCTAGGGGTTCTTGTTGCTGAATACCCTGCTACACCACACGGCCTCTGGAAGGGAAGCTACAATCATACCAGTTTTCTGTTAAAAGAAACCTCGAGAGAGAGTAAGAATGGAAGTCAACTTGTTCTCTGCTTGAGACTCTATGCTTTGGGCTTGTAAACCCACTTCCATAGATGCCTGTACATCTATAACACCACATTTAGAAACCCCGACCAAAAAGCAGGTTTTCAAGTAAAGGAGCAAAAGTCCTCCTCTGCAACCTTTGCTGCTAAAGCCCATTAAAATGCGGAGGCAGACTCTCAATTGCCGAGTTTGACAATTTAGTAAGCAATCCGAGTCTGTATTTTACAGCAGCCCAATACCGCAGCCTAAAGATGCTAAAAAAGATGTGGCAGGTTAGATGTTTTCAACAGAGATAAGCCCATATTATCACCACGGTGCAGGCAGTACATTGCACTGGGGAGTGCTTTCTGAAGAAGGGCATATAATTCTAGTCCTCTGTCCAAGAAAGGACAATTTAAACTGCAATGATGAGTTCCTAATCTGGGCAGAGGTCAAAACAGCTTGGAAGAGCAGGGAGGCCAAAAGGAATAATATAACTGCTCTCTTAGGAGGAAACAGAGTTACAGACTCTAAGGGTCAAAAGAACACATAAGCAGCCACTGCTGTGTTCCAAGGCCGTATCTTATCAGGACACTGACACTGGAGCCCCAGGCAATAGTCCATAATGGGTATGTAGGAAAGAATTTTATAGACAAAGAACTATGGTATTTCCCTCAGCACAACCTTCCTCTAAGAACCTCCAGCTTCAGAATTTCTTGAGGTGGAAACTGTTGCTGTGTTTCTTCCTTAACTTGTCAAGATCGTTCTTTCTTAACTTGTCAAGTTTTCTTCTCAATCCATTTATATCCGTGGTCTGCACAACATCCTGTGGCAATAAGTTCCTCTGCCTTGCATGATGGAGTCTCGCTCAGCATTGCACAGCATGCTTTCTTGCAGGATTAAAGACTTGAATCAAATTATTCATATCCTTAAAATTCCCTCTAGTAACACTCAACCCAAGATAATTTCAGTTCTTGGGCAATGAGTTATCTCAAAGGTTACCTGAGTGAGTGCAGGTGCTCTCACATTGACAGTCAGTGGTTAAAAGGCTGGTAAAGCGGAGACCAAATATTATGTTTTTATTTTAAGTTTTTAGGAAACTGAATTTAATCCAATTTTCACACTTAGACAACCTCTTTACATTCAGGGATGGACACATACTAAATGACCAAGAGTTGACATATGTTCTAAGAGGCAGTATTTCCAAACATAATTTCATTTAGATACACTTTGGAAAAGTAACTATGTACAGTAATATAAAATAAATCTTAAAAATATACCACAAAAAATTAATTCCTTTATCCTAATTTATTTCTATTGAGATAAAAAAACAAACCCAAAACCCAGGATAATAGGATTCCTACCTTTGATTAACTTTACTTATAATCTCAGACCAAACAAATGCTCTGTGACTCAGTTTCCTCATTGAAGAGATTGGGAATGAAGCAGTTTCTCTCAACAGAACTGTTTTCCAGATAAGGTAATGCACTTGCTTATGGTAAAGCAGCTATGTAGATTGCTCATAGTAGGCACTATGTAAGTGCAATGAATTATTTCCTGCTGCTTGCCCGCTTCCTTCTGCATGAAGGAGGGAACATGTCATTCTTCTTTTTATTAGGAAATGCATCTGGGAGCTAAATACACTGGTGACTCTGACTGACTGATTTGGTATGTGTTTATGCAAGTAAGCAGCAAGAAACACTAAATCAAAGCATAAGCAAATCTCAGACTAAATATGCAGATGAAAGCCTAACATACACTAAAAATCATATGTTCCTGGAATTAGTATTCAATTGGTAAAGATCTCAATTTTATTTTCTGGTTTAATTTTCAAATAATTTCAGTACTAAAGCTTAACTGCAGACCGCACAGGGAAAAAATACTGACATGGTTATTTTCCCCAAATGTAGAAACCATCTGTTTTGAAGTTCTGTGTGGCTAAGTGAATTATAGGACACACAGACCAGCTAAGTACTTTAATACATACAGAACACCTTTTCTTCAGTGCAGGAGAAAACTGTCTTTAGCTGAGCTGTTTTGCATGGCACCTCCAATTTATCCCTTCTCAGTTCTCTCTGGCATCTGTATTGCTGCTGCTAGGGTAACAATCACATCAGGGTGCTCCACGAAGGTTAATGCAGACAATAGCCTGGCAGCATTTGATGTGTAAGCAAACAGGACTACCGTTTCCCTTGCATCTAAAAGGTCAACACACCAAAACCTAATTCACTTCTTTTCTACAAGCCCAAGGGCAGGCACATGACAGAAAGGCCAGCAAGTTCATTGTCAGTTCTACAATGCCACAGAAAAAATAACAGAGTTCAGCACTGCAGGTGAAGTGATGTAAAGAAACAGAGCAGGCAGCAGAGGCTGCTAATGGTCTAGAGCTTTTCCCGCTTATATTTTTCCTCAGCGAATAGAACAAATTATGTAGAATGAAGACTTAGCTTGTAATTTAATTAGTACAGGTTACTTTTTGCGTTTTATGGTACACAAAGAGCTGATATTAAACTCAAGCTGCTGCAATAAAAATCCCTTTAAAACACTCTAACTACCAAATGTTGTTACGGTGATTAATAATTAGCAAATGGCAGGTGACAAATCAAATATAATTACAGCATCATCCAGATTATAGAAACTCCTTATCCCACTCTGCTTTTCTGGGGCCTTTCTTGTTTGTCTCCCTGCTCCTATCAACTTCCAATTATCCAAACATACTTGTTCTGTCCCAATGATTGGTACAATGAGGGTGTAAAACATTCACTCCCATGGCTGTCAAATACTGCACTGTAAATATCTTCTGGACCTGAATGATCTACAACGCAGAAAAAATTCACAAAGGCTGACTTTAACTTGAAGACAGGATACTGGAAAGTCGAGAAGAAAGGCAGAAAATGCAAGAAGCAATAGAAGAATAGAGAGAAACAGTATCTCCATCTCTTCTTTTGAGCAGTGGGTCTTCCTCACCCAAACCATTGTTCCACACTGCTCAACTTCCCCACCTGCACCTCTCCTATTAACCCACCTTCCCAGTTGCACTTGTATTCAGGCCCTGAATGTCAGCTGGAAAAAGTTTGATGCTCAGCTTATTGATATCAATGGCAAAGTTCACCAAGTACTCAGGTGGTGGCTCTGGGGTTATCCCAGCCTACAATATCAGGCCCATATAGTCTTTAAAGTATTACAGTTTGAATTCACATCATCATTTTGTCTATAGGCTCCATCCTTGCTAAGGAAGAAAGTGTTTACAATGGTATATAATGATAAACATATAAAGCCATCATCAATCATTCATCAGTTACAATTACCATTTGCATCCATTTATCTAATCACAGCCTGCAGTAACTGCTGCACTTAAGCAGTTCAAAACCACTTTAAAGATGGAAATGTTGAGGATAACTGCTACATAATTACCTCCACATTTTGTAGCACTCTGCTAACTCATATTTCTGTCCCTTTTCAGGTTTAATGTATATTAAATAAAGAGGAATTATTATTTACATACACCCCCACTCACCTACACACTCACATGTACTGACTGTGACAGTGCAGGTGAGAAATGGCAGGGTAGTCTCATAAACTCTATTTAACGTGCAACTTCAGCTGTCTCAGACACTCAGTCTCCTAGTCTATCTCCACTGCTAGTTAAAATACATTGAATTTCACGTCTAACTATAAAAAAAGCCCAAAGATTGCTCTCTTTTTTCCCCTCCTCCTTCTCCTCTGCAAGATCACCTGCCAGAAAATTATTTTGTATCTGCCCTGGATGTCAGAATTCATTCTCGGACCTCCCTTCCCGTTTCTCTTTTTTTCAGCTCTGCTAATTTGAAGATGCCAAACAGTGGGACCTGAGCTAGTAACAGCTTAAAGGTCAGATAACTTCCGTTGTTCAGAAACTAGACAAAAGAGGACAGACAAGAGTTTATTCTGCAGCGACTACAGTAACTTAATTTGCTATATTGCATACGTAACGGATTCCTGAGAATGGAAGGAGTGATATTTGTGAGTTCTTTCAGCTTTTCTATCTTTTTTTTTTTTTTAAAAAGAAAATTATAATAATCCAGCTTTCTACTCCCAAATTAACGTTTGTCTGAAGAGGACTCTAAAGAGCTGGGGGATTAAATCCAACTTTCTCTGCAATTCCAATACTACAATTCCAAAAAGTGAAACATGCAAACACACACCGCCTACTTCACAGTTTTTCTCTACAGCACCTGCTTAGGCAACAACATAGGAGGACACCCTCCCCTTGTCCCCCACATTTAAACTGACTCTTAACAGAGAGCACCGCTGACATGTTGCCTCACTATACCAAATGTTCACAACATGATCCCAAATGAACTTCTTCCTTTCTGGTCTCTTCTCTCATTTTTCCACTTCTGTGTGTCTTTCTGTATCTGCATCTGCGTCTGTGCCAGTGTCTGCTGTAGCAGGTTATGTGCTTGCTAGGAAAGATAGCTGCAGTTGCAGCATTTCGAGAAACAGCTGTACTAAAAAAAAAAAAAAACAAACCAAACCAACAAAACCAAACAATGTAGGCTTCTAAGAGAAAGTTAATAACCGGTGTTGTTGATGAAGCGTGGCCTACAGACATTGCAGATTACGACTGAAGTGGATGAGTGCACAAACCACCCCCTATTTGGGTATCCTGGGTAGCAGAATCAACTTCCCCAGCAGCTGCAGCAGAGAGAGAAGGACCTGCAGCCCAGCACTTCAGCGAGAGCTCAGTCAGGCCCCAGGGCTCTTGAACTCTCATCCTCCAATTCTGCAGGCATTGGCTAAAAACTTCTAATACACTCTTTAGCCATGAACTTCAACTTGTGCTGTGACAAAAAAGAAGCAAACCAACAACAACAACAAAAAGAATCAACCGAAAACCCCATAGAATGTATGAAGTGCAGGCTGCACAACCTATTCTGTAGATGGCACTGTATGTTAAACAATAGTTTTCTTCTTTCCGCAGCACAATTTCTGAAGATAACGATCCCGATGCAGCCTCTAACACATACAGAGTATGCATTTATTTAAAAGCAGGAATATTTTCATGGTAATAACTATCAAATGTAACTCCAGAAGTCATCTCCCAATTGCAATTAATTATGGTTATCCCTGTGGTATGTGATTACCAGGCAGCACTGGGTGCACTGTACAGACCCAGCGCCGTAGACAGTCCCTTTCCTAAAGAGTTAACAAGACAAACAGTAGGAGAAGAGAGACAGTATACTAATGAGAGCTAATGATGTGTTCCAGCCCTACTGCTGGATCCCCAGTCTGGTGTGCTACCCGCTGAATCAGCAACCGGAGCTGTGCCATGATGACAATTAAGTTTTTATGGTTTTTTTGTTTGCGGTTTTTCATTTTTTTTTTGTTTAAGAGACTGCCTTGATTATCAGTAACTTCTGAAGAATTTGTTGAATACGGTATCAGAGGACGTAGACCACAAAATTGGCAGAGACATTCCAGAAACGCAGATACAAAACCAAGACTAAGAAACAGGCAAATCATTTAGCCAAGAAGTTAGAAAATGGCATAAACTGAAAAAAGTTAATTTCATGAGAGCGAGTAAAATTCTTCTGAGGTGATATCAGCTGGGACTCTAATTGTGGATGCATTAAAAGGAACATAAGCTAATCTAAAGAGTCACTGACAACAATGTTTGCTTGAGATATTTGGGATGTAAAGTTAGTTATCAGCAGGAGAGCTCCCAAAAAATCCAGGACAAGTCTTAAATGGTCCAGGGCTGCTCTAACACAAACACACAGGATAACAAAAGGCAGCAGCAAACAGGAAGTGACAGGCATTAGCTCTAAAGAACCAACCAAACTTCCCACTGTATATTGCAAATGAGCAATATAAATCTCTACATAAGCTCACAACAGAAAGCTGCCTTTCAGAGTATTGCCAGCATTTGTTGATTTGCACTTGCCAAAAAAACAGTTTGCCAGGCTTTTGGAATGTTAAAAGGTAAACACGGCAACCCTTCATATTTTAAAACAAGAAAAGGAACAATACTTAATTATTCTAGTACAACTAAGATTTATGTTAATGTTCGTATTTCATACATTTCAGCCCATAACACAATGTAGAAAAATTTCCCTGTTCCCTAGTGAGTGCCTTGCATTGGCTGCATCCAAGGTTTTAATGTGAATTGAAAACGTTGCTTTACATACAGCAGACAAAGCCACAGAAGTGTGGCAAATTTTTAGTACTGTAAAAAAAAAATAAAATAATTCAAATCCACTGTGGTTGAATTATTCTATTCAGAGTGTTTTGTATTCTTACAACTGTACAGACATATACCATATTCCAATGCTCTTGGCTATTTTAATGAAAACTTTATGATTGTATAAAAATTCTGGTATGTATCCAAAAACATTTTTTCCAGAACACTCACATGAAAAATTTGCTTGAAGCATGGACCTGACAGCTGTATTAATAGGGTACCACATCTGTTGAACTGCAGGTAAAGAAGCCAGATGTGAGAAATATTTGAAAGTCATTTGCCTTACAATGTGTTCATACTTCGCCCAGACATTCAACAATAAAATCAGAAGGAACACATGTAAATTACTACAGCCAACCAGCAACACATGAAAAAAAGTGCAGAGCTAGAAAAGGGAGCTTTATAGCATTGGGGAGTGAGAAGAGATATCTGAATAGGAACTGGCACTGACGGCTAACCCTGGAGACTGAGATTAAAGTCGCTACCACCGTATTTTACATACAGAAAAGCCATTTCAGGCATTTTTGAAGGTTATATCTCCCACTGCAGAGTTTAACTTGTAGTAAGTACTTCTGCACATGTTTAAATTTAGCTACTGAATGATCTTTTTATATTCCACCGAACTAGTCACATGTACGAAAATACATGGATATCTAAAACTTTTGATGAGTTACTTTAGAGGCTTAAGTTTAAGTTACCTTAGAGTTCAGTGAAGGAAGGGAAAGAGGCACCTCCAGATTAACATACAAATATTAAAGTCAGTGCACAATTCTCCTATTAATTCCACAAACTCAGTATTAAGCTCCAGAGTTTTTATAAACCATGAATTCTTCAACACCTATTGAATATACAGACTACAGGATGGCAATTGTGTTTACAAGGGTTTTACAATGATTACTTGGGGATAAATTTGGAAGAGTTACTTTATTTGTGTGTACCAAAGCTATTTATAAATTGTGTAGGTCGACTGAAGCTCACCTTGTTAAAATATCCTAAATCATGAATTATGTCCATGTGGAAAACATCTGACCCAGCTTATATGTGACACAGATAGCCTTTTTAAAATTAAAGCTATTCTGTCCATTACAGAACAAAAGAATGAAATATATGGGAAGAGAGCAAGGAATAACTAATTATTCTTTGAGTTGGAGAGAGGATTGTTTAAATTTATTAGGATGAAAACTAAAATTTGACATGTTAAATGAATGGAAAACTGACCATGCTTCAGCTTCAACTGACTAGACCTCACAGAATGTCTACAATATTATTAAATGATGATTGGAAATATAAGACCTGTTAAAAAACCAGAATGTTAATGTTTAAGCTATCATCATCCAATTTCAAAACAGACCAAAGAAATACGCTCAAGAATACTGAGTCATTCACACCACAGATATTAATTCTACATTGAGCTTTTAAAAGTATATCCAGATTCACGGCACCAAAGCTCTCTGTAGCTGTGTTTTGCCTTTTTTCTTTTTTTACTGTATCAATGCTTTATAAAATGGAAAAAAACAACCCTGATATTTCTCTCTGTAACTTGCTTTTCTCCCAGTTTGTTTTTATAAGTAAACCAAACCTTATCTTTTTCTCCAACTGCTCTGCTTTAAATCAAGAAGCAAGCTCCTGATGAGTGTTCACGCAGCTGATTAGAAAATTGTCTTATAACCAGCATCATTAAGTAGCATGCCAATCAGTGGCGATGCAGTGGTACTGCTGGCGCCTCTGTAAATTAGAGTTATGCCCTACGCTTGGGAAACCTAAACGTGCAATTCTGAGATTTCTTATTGGCAATTAGATTATAAGTGTTGTGTTCCAATGCTTAACAGCATGAGAATATATTTATCACATACTGTATCCGCTGCACACAGAAAGGAAAAAAAATTCTAATTGAAGCAGACTTTCGGAAGAAACCCCCAACACCGAAAGCTTATAAAAGAGGGACTTTTTTTAGGTTTTTCAGGAGTAATGCCATAAGAAAACTACATGGATTGCAACATCTCTTCCACTCCGATTTATTGGATTTACTATTTTTTTTAATGACATGTATCACCATGCACTTAAAATATACTAAAAATAGTTGGACTTGTTTGAAAGGTTTCATTAGTTTTATCAATATTATCTTCTTAAATACAAGGAAAAGCTTCAAAATCTAGATAGCACAGGAAACTTGGGTACCACCTACTAAAGTAGACTTGCAGTCATACAATGTGCCATGCTATATAGTTACCTGTTAATAGCACATGGACCCACATTCACCTGGATATAATGCACATGGAAGATGACTCTTACAAAATGATAAAGCTGCAAAGTCATGGAATGACAGAATTAAAGTTTGCTGGTGAAATTTTAATTGAAGTTCTTTAGCTTTCATCCTTTAATTATACAGCCATATTAACCAAGCAGGCCAGACTCTGTTAACAGCATTCTCTTAACTGACACACTTTGAGCCCTGATTCATCATAGGTCTTTATGCCTTATTTACTGCATAGATTTAAACTGTATTGAACACATGCATATTAAATTCCTCAGGGGCTTCTGTATGTTGCTCATTACAACAGAATTGATAATGCCATTGCACCTGCTAAACTGTTCCAGAACAAAGGCACAGACACATTAACGTCAGAAGTGTGTATCTTAAAGATGATACCTGCACTATAGAGGACCAAGGTAGGGCTCTCAGGAATGTCAGCGTGCTGACAGCTTAGCTGCAGTGCTAAGAGAAATTTATGGCCAACTTGCAAGTAGCTAAAGTACTTGCATAGAGGAAAAACTCCAGACGATCAACTGCCTGAACCACAAGAAAATCCCACATTTCAGCAGCCCTTCACCTCATTCCCCACAAGTGCCTCAGTTTCTGCAGTGGGAGAGGCTGATGTTGTACACATATGCAACTTTGACTACAGCTCCAGGTTCGCTCCCAGAGAATACACCTGGGACATTGAATGATGCTGGTGTTCTGAATCTAAAGCCAAAATTACATAACAAAATAATAGCTGATTTTATGTCTCTGTTTCTGTTTTTCCCTGATTCCAGAGTCTTGAATTGGTAGCCATAACAGTGCAAGCAAAGACTTATCCTTCTTGTTGTCAAATGAAATGTCTAATGCCATCTTTTGCTGTTGGATCAATACCCAGGCAGAACCTGTGGACAGGCCTGCGTCACTTGAGCTGACCAGTTTACTGATAGTAAAAGTATGTTGTTATGCCCAGGCGGTAGTGGAAAATGAGGGAGATTGCGAACAGCAGAGAAACAACAAGACTGAAAAATTTTGGTCTCAGTTCAGTGCTTCAAAAGGAAAGATGTCAACTGTCTACCTAAAACACCTCTGTTCTCATTTTCTCAATCTTTGTACTCCTATCTTCCCAGATTTTGATATTATCTGCCCTTTTTTCTCTCCAAAACATGTTTCTAATTCCAAATGAGATCTCCTCACATTCCAGTTTTGCCACTCTACATCCTTTTTCTCCCCTTTTCCTGCTGTTGCCCTGACTCCACCATATGTATTCACTGCTCAAAAGAAGCCACAACTGTTTCTACAGCAAGGTATGTACTCAGCTATCAGAAATCTGTATTTTCCAACTCACCTGAAAACAACAGATTTTCTTAGTGGTCTGTAATTGGTACATACATACATCTAAAATTAATAATTTCAGAGTACACGCACTGCAGTCAATTATGGTTTATTAATTACACACCAGGATGCCATAAAGAACTTACAGCCAAAACACAACAACAAAAGCCAGTGATGACATCCACCCTCTCCAGAACTTCATGTAACAGCAATCAAAAATCCACCTCTTCTTTTCCACAAACATCTAGAGGCAGAAACTGGAAGAGAGGAGGGACCCCTCAGGAACAATGTGCAAAATGTTTACAAAGGGAGCAGTGAGCGAAGAATTGAGACACAGTAGAGGGAGTAGCCAGAATTGTTTGCCATTAAGGTACAGGAATAGATCACTGCAGAGGAAATAATTTCCCTCAGTGTCATGTTTTTGGGGAAAAGAGATCAATCAAATAGACCAGTATGTACTAAAATATAAACAGCAAAAAAGGTCTGTAAACAAATAGGAAAGTGGGAGTCAATTCTTAATGGTAACACCTACCAACATGAATAACTGCTCAAAAATCTGAATAGCACATTTGTTCATTAACTGAGTCATTTTTTAACTCTGGGAGACTCTAGCCAGACATGATTGATTTGTCCCCCTACTGGTCCTTGCCCTTTTGTGGTTCTGCAAAGACATTGGGAACCTGCAATAACTCACCACATGCCTCAAAGAGCTTTCTTGTTTTTTGAAATCTCTTGGCAGTGTGACATTTAAATTTATTATGGCTGATGTGGGGCATTTAAATATGAAAACAATTAAAGTATATTTGCAAGGGATATGACAAACAAGCATTTGTACTCTGGCCAATTTTTCACTGACTTTCATTCAAGTACACCATTATGTTTCAGCTTTGCCTCTGCAACTGTCTAAATGAGATGATTTCCCAGTATCCATATGGGCAGGTTGACTGATGAGAATGCCTTTAGGGCTAAATGTCTTTAGTATAAACTCAAAGGTTTCTTTTTTGGACAAATTCTGCCCCCCACACTCACTAATGAAAATTCAGAGCCACAGCTGAAATCCACAGAATTACTTTGGACACCTACCAATCTAAACAGCAGCTCTGGGGCTGTGAGCAGATCACACTCTTCTCCAGAAAGGTGCTTAGTCTCTATCACACCTATCCTTCAGTCGCAGCAAGTTGCTTTTGATTTTCAAATGGCTTCAGTATTCTCACCAACCTACTGCCACCAGAGAGATGAGGATTATCTGCACCAAAGATGGGATGAAGCAGAGCGCTTATTTCCTCATACCTTCATATCACATTTCCATCAGCAGAAGGAAAGACTGAAGTAACAGAGGAAATACTAGGGAAACGAAAGCATTCTGCTCTCTTGACAAGCCTCTCACCTCTATATTAATAATGAAATCAGTTTCCATAGTTGCAGTGTGCCATGACAATATAGCTAGACATAAATAGGTGTCTCCAAGTTTACTTCAGCATGGTCTTACTTAGGCTCTGTAGAGCTACATGCTCTGTGGACAGCTGAGCTGGAGCAGTTCTTTTTATTCTACCCCTTCCCAGCAATTGCTGCCTAACCCTGCTGCATGGAAGGATCATATATGCAGCATGTCCTGTTAAAAACGGCCACCCAGCTGAGCTAAACTTACTGCTAGAAGTGGTTTGAGCTAGTTCAGAACTATGGTACTCTCAACGAATTTTTCCTTGAGTGGAGCCTTACAGCAGCAATGCTGCCCCAACAGTGTGATCTGGAACAGCCTATCTATTTATCGCATTAAAGCAGCCTTTCCAAACCAAATGTCAGGACCCTGCTATAAAAGACATGGAGCCTCCCACCAATTCCAACGATTTGTTGAAATCTGTTGAAATGAACTGAAAGTGTGACCTCAAATCCCCATCTCAAGACCCTTCACAAAGTGTAACTGGGTTTTCAAGCTGCGGCTCAGGAAAAAATGCAAATACAGCTTTAGGGGCACAGCACAACCGAGGTCTGTGTTCATCAGTCCTTTAATGTATACCAAATGTCTTTTTGTTTCAAAATTATTTCACGCAATGCTAAGCAATGCCCTCTTTGTTGCTTTTGCCGACTTGCAGTAAACCAGTGTGAAGCCAGGCTGCCACCATCAGAACAGCTGCTTTATTGGAAAAGTATTTCAGCAGGCCTTGCCTTGTAATAAATTATGTGACCCTGGATGGCAGGCAGTAACTCTCCTGCAGGCAAATAGCTCACAAAAGATTAAAATCACGCAAAGCTTTGGGAGCAGCAGCATCATTTCTGTCACCCTGCCCTCCCCAGGGTCTTACAGCTGTAATCAATAAGGGAAAAAATACATCATTGAAGCTCTGAAGATCAAACCCAGTTGGTGGACTGGTAGTCTTCTACCAGTGAAGAATGTGAGAAGAAAGGAGGGAAGGAGACAAAAGCAGAGGAGAAGGAAATCTAGTCATGAAGATTTTTACTCTGCCAGTGAAAACAGAGCTACTCCTGGGAATGCCACTTAGTTTGCCTCAATCAGAATGAACTGGGGCAGGAAAATGTGCCATATAAACAATTCCAGTTATAAAACATGTTATAGAGTGTTTATACAAACAGCTTTGCTAGCACACAAATACTTGTCCTTTGTCCTAATTCACAGCCTTTTCCACAACAGTCTCTCACCCTGTGACTTTTTAAGGTGTGAGGTACTAATTTTCTTTTGCCTTTTCGACTTTGCATTTTTCTAAGATATAAAACTCCATTGCTTTTGCAGTCTTTTTGTTCCATTCACAAGGAAACATCAACAAAACCCAGAAAACTGTGAAAAAAAAGCAGTGTAAACATTTCAATTTTACTAACAATGTAAACGGCATCCAAACCTTTTTGGATCCTGTTTATCTGCCTTTGAAGTTAGTAGTCAGTGGATGCTCTGTTGATACAGTTAGAGAAAAGTCTTGCACTCATTGTTATTGCTATTTCATTTTGAAGTGAAATGATAGTGGCACTCTTTTGAATGGTAGTAATTTACAGCAATTTAACATCCTGCCTAAAAAAATAACTTTGCATGAAAATTATCTGGGAAGCACAATCACGTACATAGACATACATGCTGGTATTTTCAGTACAGGTATGACATATAGCACATAGGTATGAAGAGTAAATTAGTTGGCAAGACTATTTTCCACAATAATTTTCCAGAAAAAGAACCATCACCTAGAAAAGCCTACCATTACTGTCCAACCTCTTCTATGATGAACAGTGCAACTGATTTCTGCTTTCATTCTTATTCAACTTCCATGAAAGCACCACTGAGGACCTAATGAAGAATGCTGGGTAATTCTGGTGTTATTGGATTTTTTGTTATTTATTTATTAGACATGGAGGCTGTTATCAGCAAGCAGCCAGGTGAGTCAAATCAGATAAAGCATTATCTGATTCCTGTGCTGTAAATCAGATTTTAATAGAGAAAATATCTGTATCCCTTTGGGAGTGGAAAGAATATGTTTATAATGTGTTCTGAATGTGTGCTGCACAATAGCAAGTATGGATAAAAAATACTTTCTCTAATCAATTTTCCACTTTCTTCTCCAAGTTCTTTCACCTAGAAGATGAGAACTAAAATAAATGAAAGATCTTTTTGTGCCAAGTGCTTGCAAATAACTAAGATAAGATAACCGTGCATAAAAGCATGCATACATGTTGCATCTTCACATAGATACACAAAAAAATACTGAATTCTGCTATATTAAAAATATAATCAAGACAACTTTGTTTCTCTGCTGGCAGAATTGTTTCCAGACTTTGGGTACATCTGATTCAGCCACTGGAACGACACCTTTGGTAGCCTATTGGTCTCCTATGCTGGAGAACAAGTCTTACGAGGAGCAGCTGAGAGAGCTGGGGTTGTTTAGCCTGGAGGAGGCTGAGGGGAGTCCTTATTGCTCTCTACAACTACCTGAAAGGAGGTTGTGGAGAGGAGGGAGCTGGCCTCTTCTCCCAAGTGACTGAGGACAGGATAAGAGGGAATGGCCTCAAGTTCTGCCAGGGGAGGTTCAGGCTGGACATCAGGGAAAAAAATGTCATGGAAAGGGTCATTGGGCACTGGAACAGGCTGCCCAGGGAGGTGGCTAAATCACCTTCCCTGGAGGTGTTTAAGGACGGGTGGATGAGGTGCTGAGGGGCATGGTTTAGAGACTTATAGGAATGGTTGGACTCGATGATCCAGTGGGTCCTTTCCAACCTAGTGATTCTATGATTCTATTCTCAACCCCAACAAAGCTTCTGTCTTAGGTATTTATGCTTGTCTTTTTCTATTCAGAAGTTTCTTGACAGGACCCGCAAATTAGACACAGATAACGTTTGACTCCTCCTTGAAGGTTTTACAAATTTTAATCAGCAGAGTAATCTAGGTTGCTTAGACAGACATCAGTGTTAAGCATTAAAAACTTCATGCAAAGCCACCTTTTTCCTGTAATGCAGTGTCTTTTGAATTTTGAGTTGCTGGAAATTGTTTGCAAAATGAGGGCTCCTCTCTCACCTAACACACCATTTTTTACTGTTCAAACAGAACCTAAATTCTGGAATTAGTTTATTGCCGAGACACTTAAAACAAATATTTTTAGGACTCAAACACTACTTTTTAAAAGCAAATTTGTTAGGTCATATTCAGTTAATTCCATAACAAACTGGAGAAGCAGGCCTTCGTGCCATGTTTGGCTTAAAAGCTATGTTACTTCAGTATCTTAAAAGTTATGTTACTTCAGTATCTTCTCATTCCCTTTTCTTCCCAGATGAGCCTTTCTCTCTCAATCACAATTTACAGGAGGACTAACATTTTTAAATGTAACTGCAAAACTACAAGCAGCACAGAAGTCATGAACACAGTGAAAGCTAATTTGAAACTTGAATGTACGGCTTATTAATTAGTGAAAAAAATCCAACCAAGTCACAACTAACCGCATGCTGGATTTGAGATATTGGTTTCCCTTTTGGGGTGATGTAACTACATTTATCAGTATCTTAACAATTACCTGATTAAAAATCTGTATTTGCATGAGTAAAGGTTATCTCTAGTCACTTGGGCACAAGTATTTCAGATTGTGCTGACCTTGGTGTCTCAGATAGATTAAACAACTTCAAGGAACACTAGATCATTTTTGCTTGTATATATCTGTAATGATAATGCAAAGATATAAATGAAGGAACTATGACCTGTGAGAAACACGAACAATGAGACTGAAGGTGTAGCCTTTAAGGGGGTGCAATGATCACAAAAAAACCCACTGCAAAGGTCTGAGGTTTCCGCTTGGAAACAGATAGCAACAAGGCCTGGGAGAAGCAGATATGCCATGTAAATATAAAACAAGTAAGAAACTGTCACTTAAATACATTGTTATCCCCCAGGAAAAAAAAGAAAAAAAAGACCTAATTAAGCATAATAAAAATCTCTGTAGGTCATCATCTAGCTATTCCTCAAGTAACCTGAAGCAGTATTACAGCAGTAGAACTATAAACTTAAAAAAACCCCCAGTATCTCAGCCCAATCCTAGATACAAACTTACTATGTGTTACCACTGCACTTCCCACTGCCTTCTCCTGCTGGAACAGGTAGAGGAGTAACCCCTTTCTCTTTAGCTTCTAGCAGATCAGGCAATCAGAATTTGGAAGTAAGTGTCATGTAATTTGTGGGAGTGGACAGACCATGTTTAAAACCACCACCTTTCTAATAAGCACCTCGTATCACTAAACTAAAGGAAAATTCTGATGCAGCAGAAAAATAACTTGTCTTTTAAACTAATAATCAAGAAAGAACTGTAACCTTACAGCATCTACCACATTTTGATTTGATACCACGTGCAAAATGACACAGGCTTCAGAGATTCTCTCTTCATTAACGTGAGGCTTGTTTGAGCTTCTTTCACTTCATGCTGGAGGGCAAAACATTGATGGAGAAATGAGGGACCCCTCAGTACAATGGGACACAGAATTCATTGCACAACAGGAGATGGGCAGATGAAGATGCAGTTCCTTACTTGTCAACTGTACTTATCCATACAAATGAAAATATTTAACTCTTTCAGATTAAGAGAATGTCCCCTATACAATACATACAGCTCTTACAATACAGTTTAAAAGGATGAAAGCATTACTAGCCAGACAGCAATTTTCCTGGCAAGCCTCTCATGTCTTGAACTCAATGCCATATTTATATTTTTTACCATTAGTGAGCTACTGACTGCCACCTCCTTAACTGCACATGCTCAAACTCTCAGTGGAACAAGACACTCTCTAGACTAGCATGTGTGCCACTGGCTGGCACAGTGCATCAATCTCAGATTAATTACTAATCAACGAGGGCACTGCACTGTAAACTGTGAGAACCATGTGCCCCTTTCCATATGGGATGGCTCTAAAGTCTTGGCCATGTAAATCAGACTGCAAGACACGAGGCTTTCAATTACTGCTTTGCCTCCCTGAAGTTTTAATGAATCTTAATCTAAAATATCCCATTATTTTCCTGAATAAACACATTCTGAAGGACTCAGCGTGGGAGGAAGGAGGATGAAGATTGTTTCAAATTTTTTTGGTCAAGAAACCTCCATTCTCTACAGATGAATGTCTCTGTTCTAGATCAAATGCACCTTTTACCACTTTAAAATAAGAAAAAGATCTGTTCATTCAGAGTTGACAAACAGACAATATACGTGAAGCACTTCAGGGAAAGCGAGGTAGCTTTAATAATCTGTATCACATTATTATTTGTCTGTTGTAACTTTATGGCTTATAACCAGGAGTTTAGGCACTGGCAGCTTCCCCTCCCTGGAGGGCAATGTATCAAGATGGAAATGCATCATGACCTCAATAAATGTTCTATTTAAACAGCACAATGACCCCCAAATGGAAAACACATTTCTGCCTGCAATATCTCAGGTTTAAATATATTTCTCCTTCTTGTTTTAAAAATTCATTTCTAGGAAAAAATGGCCTGGCGGAGATTCAATTCCATGTTCAACCTTCAGACACATAAGGCTCTTCAGCACTGGTGAGGCTAAAGTAAATGTGCCTCTAGGATACATCAAACCCACTGTCCCAAAGGTATCTGACTTACCCAGGTTCCACTTGAGGCCTGTCGTGGTCACGCTCTCACAGGAGTTCCCAATGGGGATGAGGCCACACCAGTCACCTTCCAGTCCTGTGTCCACATGCAGCTTATGCTTACCCTGTAAGACACAAGGGCCTCTGGAATCAGTGCTCATCAGAGACCCAAACAGCATTTGCCAACAGACCTTGCAAGTAAACCAGAAAATACTTAGATGGATATGGGTCCAGAATGTCCCCCAAAGCCTCAGAAATATTTAGCATTCATGTCGCTGATGTTTATAGAAGGAGGAGAGACATGTGCTTGCATTCTAGACCTCAGGGATTTCAAAAAGTTTGTTTCTGGGCTTTTCTAAGTAGAATCTGGCTTTTTTTTTTTTTTTTTCCCCTGTCATTTTTTGAAGAGTATCTATCTGTCAAAGCTAAGCTTTTTATTCCTGTGAAATGAAGGCATCCTGACCCATTCATTCATTTTTTAACTCATCAAAGCAGCTGTGTTTCACTTCCTAACAATGCTAGTGAAAGCATCACTGAAACTCCTTCACTATTTTGACACCATCTGTAAAATTTCATGTACTTCTCCAGGCATGTACTCTTCCTAGAAGGGAGAATATGTGCAGAAACTTAACAAAGTGCTAGAGAAGTTAACCTAAATATTTAAAGAGATATGTCTGAACAAAGAAAGAACAACAAAGTGAAAAGAACCCCACAATTTTTGTACATCTAAGATAAATTTATCTTGTAACTATCAAGTTCATAGGATGCAGGAGAAGCAACAGCTATTTATGGTGATGGATTTGTGACCAAGATCTTAATTAGTACTTACAGACCCTGTGTGAACATCTTGCCAGGTGCTAGTATATGAATAGTTGCAAGGAAGAGTAGATAGTGGAAATCTTTTGCATAATAATAATAATAATAATAAGTTGAATGCTTGAGTTCTGGCACAATTTGTGTTCTAAGAAACTAAGAAAGTGCTTATGAAAACTAATAGGTTGGTGCAAAAATAATTGCCACTTCTGTCACTGTAAAATGCGATGCTTATTTTTGATTAAACTTTTATTTAACTGTGTTCATGTAGTACATCATCTTAAAGCATGCAGTTTGCTCTTCTTATTTATGATAATGCCTTTGGTTTCACTGTTTATTCTTTTTTTACATTACACTGTCACATTAAAGACAGAAAAAAGCAAATTCAAGTGATTTTGTTGTAAGGGTTCAAAAGGGGACCTAGAGTAGTGGGAACTGCTATCAATTTCAACCAAGCATTTGGCCAGGGGACTGTCAACCAATGTACAGCTCAACATTGGTTCCAAAAATTTCCTAACGTAAAGAGCCCTGAAGATGAGGAGGATTGCAGATGTCCTTCTGCTATAGGTGACAACCAATCAAGGGCCAGTATGGAAGTGGATGCAGGTAAAACAACTGAAGAAGTTGCAGAAGAACTAAACATTGGACATTCAATGGTTGTTCAACATTTGCACTAAACTGGAAAAATCAAAAAAGCTCAAAAAAGGGTGCTGCATAAAATGAATGAAAATACAAAAACCCGCTGCTATGAAGTCTGCTCTGCACTTCTTTTGCGCAACAATAATCAATTCATTTCTTGATCGCCCTGTGACATCTGATGAAAAATGGATTCTACATGACAACTGACAACATTCTGCACAGTGGCTGGACTGAGGTGAAGCACTAAAACACTTCTTCAAATAGAAGCTGCATCAAAAGAAGGTCAGCAAGTGGAATCATCCAGTACAACCTCTTGAATCTTGGTGAAACCATCACAGCAGAGAATTGCCAGGAAACAGCAGTGTTTATTGCCAGGAAACAGACAAAATGTACCATGAACTGCAACATTTATGTCCAGCACTCGTCAAGTGAAAAGGACCAATTCTTCTCTATGACAATGCTTAACTGCGTGTCTCACAAATGACTCTGCAGAAACTGCATGAACTGGGCTACAAAACTCCACCTCACCCAGCTGACTCACCAGATCTCTCTCCCACTGATTACCACATTTTCAAGAATCTTGACAACTTCCTGACAGGTTTTCCACAACCAAGCAGCAGCTCAAAACAGAATCACAGAATAGTTTAGGCTGGGAGAGACCTTTAAGTCCAACTGTAAACCTAACGCTGCCAAACCCACCGCTAAACCATGTCCCTAAATGCCATGCCCTACATGTCTTTTAAATACCTTCAGGGATGGTGACTCAACCATCTCCCTGGGCAACCTGTTCCAATGATCGACAAACCTTTTGGTGAAGTAATATCTCCTAATAGCCAATCCAAACCTCCCTTGGCACAACTTGAGGCCATTTCCTCTTGTCCTATCACTTGTTACTTAAGAGAAGAGACCAACACCCACCTCATTACAATCACCTTTCAGGTAGTCATAAAGAATGATAAGGTGTCCCCTCAGCCTCCTTTTCTCCAGATTAAACAGCCCCAGTTCCCTCAGCTGCTTATCATTAGACTTGTGCTCCAGATCCTTCATCAGGTTTCTTGCCCTTCTTTGCACATACTCAGCAGCTCAATGTCTTTCCTGCAGAGTAGCTCAAAGTTGAACACAGTATGTGAAGTGTGGCCTCACCAGTGCAAAGTGTAGCAGCATGATCACTTCCCCACACTATTTCTGATATGAGCTAGGATGCCGTTGGCCTTCTTGACCACCTGGGCACACTGCTGGCTCATATTCAGCCAGCTGGTGACCAGCACCCTCGTCCTTTTCCACCAGGCAGCTTTCCAGCCACTCTTCTGAAGACCTGTAGCATTGCATGGGGTTGTTGTGGCCCAAATGCAGGACCCAACACAGCCTTGTTGAACCCCATACAACTGACATCAGTCCAACAATCCAGCCTGTCCATATTCCTCTATAGCGCCTTCCTTCCCTCAAGCAGATCAATAGTCCAGAAGAATTCATCCATTCCAGGACCTCAGAATTCTACACTCAGAGTAGACTTGTTTCTTGTTGGCAACAATGTGCAGATTCTCATGGTTCTTATTTTGATTAATACATTTTACTCTAAGCTGATTTATACTGCTTTAAACTTAATAGTTAAAGCCAGCAATTATTTTCGCAGCAACCTAATACCTACAAGAAAACAGCAAATGCGAACCAGTGACAAGAAGAGCGGAGAAATCACCCTCTAGTTTCTTCTACATAGGTCATTTCTTCTTTGAATGGGCTTCATCTGGGGGAATGTTAGGGTCCTTTGAAACAGAGGTCTCTTTGGGGTTTTATTTTATTCTCTTGTGAATGCATAGGCTAGTTAAACCCTTGAGCATGTCTGTTACACACAAATTCTTCATCACTATAAATAAAATCAGAGATGCCTATTTATTAATTACAAAGATAAAAGAAATCTCTGAAATCCAACGAGTACTCAGTGAGTACTTCGTTAAGCAAGAAACCAAGGCTTAATACGAAAAGAGAAAAGAAGAGCTGAAGCATAAAAATCAGGGAAATTTCCCAAGAAGGAATCAGAATCACAGAATCACAAGGTTGGAAAGGACCCATTGGATCATCGAGTCCAACCATTCCTAACACTCCCTAAACCATGTCCCTGAGCACTTCATCCACCCGTTCCTTAAACACCTCCAGGGAAGGCGACTCGACCACCTCCCTGGGCAGCCTGTTCCAGTACCCAATGACTCTTACTGTGAAGAATTTTTTTCTGATATCCAACCTGAACCTCCCCTGACGGAGCTTCAGGCCATTCCCTCTTGTCCTGTCCCCTGTCACTTGGGAGAAGAGGCCAGCTCCCTCCTCTCCACAACCTCCTTTCAGGTAGTTGTAGAGAGTAATAAGGTCTCCCCTCAGCCTCCTCTTCTCCAGGCTAAACAACCCCAGCTCTCTCAGCTGCTCCTCATAAGACTTGTTCTCCAGCCCCCTCACCAGTTTTGTTGCTCTTCTCTGGACATGCTCCAGAGCCTCAACATCCTTCTTGTGGTGAGGGGTCCAGAACTGAACACAGTATTCAAGGTGCGGTCTCACCAGTGCTGAGTAGAGAGGGAGAATAACCTCCCTGGACCTGCTGGTGACCCCATTTCTGATACAAGCCAAGATGCCGTTGGCCTTCTTGGCCACCTGGGCACACTGCTGGCACATGTTCAGTCGGCTGTCAACCAGCACCCCCAGGTCCTTCTCTTCCGTGCAGCTCTCCAGCTCTCACAAATTTTCTTTCTGGCAATGTATTTAAACTTTTCTCTTATGTCCTGTTGTCTCATATGCTCATTCCAAATGCCCTTGCAAAGATAAAATCTCTAGTTAGAAAGTCGAAACTGGAGGCGAAGTATCTTATTGCTGAGATGTTGATGTCTGAGGCGTTCAACAGCTTCTCCTGTTAATGTCAAATGCATTATGAAGAAACAACTTCAATATATGTCATGCTCTCAGTTAACAAATGAACCTTGGAAAAGTTGTCAATTAGGGAGTATCAGACTGCATAGCTTAAGCCTGTTTGATTGTTTGCAGAGCAACAAGAAAACAAATCCAATATCATCTATCTTCTCAGGGTGTCCAGCTTCACGTGATGAGCCGTGTAGTTCTACAGTGGTTGTGAACACTTGTCTGCCAAATCCTAAGGCGTAACAAATTCAGGCTTGATAACCTTTTAGATGTGCAATATGCCACGCTACTTCTTTCTTGCAGCATGGAGGGAGGAGGAAAGGGAAAGGAGAGGTACAAGTACAAACTTTCTTGTTATACAATTGCAGATACTGTCTATAATGCAGCTTATGATGGAGAGTACGAAAGGATGGGACTACCTGTGCCCAAGAAATGTACATACTGCTGTTCAGAGCTACTCAAGGAGAGGAACAGACTCACTACATTTATGAGTTAGTTAAAGAATATAAAAAGGAGAGGTAAAATTATCTGGCCTGACAGAGAGAACATAGTTAAATCCTGTATTCTCAAAATCTGTGTCTACCTACTATTAGGTTTACATTTACTATTTCATGACATTCTGGCCCAGCTTATAGATAGGGATTCAATTCAATAAGAAATTAATGCAGAAATCTTTCTGCGCTCATTAAATAATTTTTTAAAACAGAAGACGTCATTAATAGAGGCTTGTCAATATCTGGAATTTCATCAGAAGTGTTTCAATGTCTGATACTTCACTAAAATCCCAGCTCACATGTCCTAGTGATTACGTAAGAATCTTGACTTTCTTCCCTAAAAGGACATTTTCTAGCCTTCAGTTGTAAAGAGAAATTTCAAACTAGGAGCCCAAAGGGCTAAACCTAAGGCAGCAAGCAAACAGGAACAGAAATATTAACATGTAAATTACTTTTTAAAAAAACACCTCTCAACTGTTAAGCGAAACTCATCACTTAGTGATTGCTTCACTGATATTACATGAGACAGATTATAAGAATTTTCTTTAAATAAATCAGTACGAGATCTTAAAATTATTTGGGACAGAAAAGGGAGTTGATTGTTGGGAAAAAAAAAACAAATGAAAAAAAATGACCCAATCTTTTTTGCCAAAAAAAGATTAATCAGCCAATGTGTTTGCACAGTAAAGCTCTAAACTCGGAGCACTGTGAATCTGCCATGGGGGAAATTAGGTACTCAAACTTATCGTCAAATTTTCAAGTATAGATTTTTCATCCGAGCAAGATGGAACTGCTATTTGCAGGAGGAAGGGAGGATCAGAGCATGTCATTTGCAAATACAAGTAATAATTTGTTCTATTTAAGTCTCTGTGATTAAATGAACAATTATATACAAGTACTTAAAATATGAAACAGTTTTAAGTTTCTCCAGAACTTGAAGACCCAAAATTAGGATTAAAATGAAAGCAAAGTTTGACTAAATAAATCCCTCCTTATTAAGTCTTTTTGCCTCTGTAAGAAGGCAACTGAAAAAAAAAATCCTTTTGACTTAAGAATCAAATATTACCATGTTTGAATGATACTGGTAATAAAATAATGGCAAATAATACAGCTGTATTGATTCTTATCTTATTAAGTCAGTTTTGAAAAACATTGATCAATCATCACCATTGATTTTTTTTCTTCATTTTGTCTCTGATGCTGGGAAATAAGATCAATTTCTAAGTTCAGCAATAAGAAGAAAATGCCAGAAGATATTTTCAAGAATGCTTCATCCATATAGGTTAAACTTTTCCTTTTGATTCTGATATCTTACATTATAAGAAGGCATTTAAGCAGTAGTGGGTCCTGATGAGATGCATCCCAGAGTCCTGAGGGAATTGGCTAATGTGGTTGCCAAGCCACTCTCCAAGACATCTGAAAAGTCATGGCAGTCAGAAGTCCCTGGTGACTGGAAGAAGGGTAACATGGTCCCCATTTTTATAAAGGTAAGAAAAGATTGACCTGTCACCCTCACCTCTGTGCCTGGGAAGATCATGAAACAGATCCTCCTAGAAGCTATGCTAAAGCACATGGAGGACAGGGAGGTGATTAGTGGTAGCCAGCATGGCTTCACCAAGTCCTGTATGACCAACCCAGTGGCTTTCTGTGATGGGGTAACCATAGCAGTGGACACGGGAAAACCAACAGATGTGATCTATCTGGACTTCTGTAAAGCTTTTGACACAGCCCTCACAACATCCTTCTCTTTAAATTGGAAAGATATGGATTTGATGGGTGGACTGTTTGGTGGATAAGAAATTGTTTGGATGGTCATATTCAGAGAGTAGTGGTCAACAGCCCGATGACCAGATGGAGATCTGTGACAAGGGGTGTCCCTCAGGGATCCATACTGGGACCAGTGCTATTTAATATCTTCATCGATGATATAGACAGCGAGATTGAGTGCACCCTCAGCAAGTTCACAGATGACACCAAGCTGAGTGGTGCAGTTGTCACACCGGAAGGACGGAGTGTCATCCAGAGGGACCTGGACAAGCTGGAGAAGTGGGCCTATGAGAACCTCATGAGGTTCAACAACACCAAGTGCAAGGTCCTACACCTGGGTCAGAGCAATCCACAGTTTCAATACAGGATTGGGGACGATGCGATTGAGAACAGCCCTGCAGAGAAGGACTTGGGAGTGTTGATTGATGAGAAACTTTATTTGTGTGCACTCGCAGCCCAGAAGGCCAACCGTATCCTGGGCTGCATCAAAAGAAGCATGGCCAGCAGGTTGAGGGAGGTGATTCTGCCCCTCTATTCCTCTCTTGTGAGACCTCATCTGAAGTATTGTGTCCAGTTCTGGAATCTTCAGTATAAGGAGGATATGGAGCTGTTGGAATGCATCCAGAGGAGGGCTACAAGTGTGATCAGGGGGCTGGAGCACCTCCCACACGAAGACATGCTGACAGAGTTGGGCTTGTTCAGCCTGGAGAACAGAAAGCTCCGAGGAGACCTTATAGTGACCTTACAGTACCTGAAGGGGGCTACAAGAAGGCTGAACAGGGACTGTTTACAAAGGCTTGTAGTGATAGGACGAGGGGCAATGGGTATGAACTGGAGAGGGGCAGATTTAGACTAGACATAAGGAGGAATTTCTTCACAATGAGAGTGGTGAGGCACTGGCACAGGTTGTCCAATAGGCAGCCTGATCTGGTGGGAGGTGTCCATGCCCATGGCAGGGGGGTTGGAGCTAGATGATCTTTAAGGTCTCTTCAACCCAAACTATTCTATGATTCTATGAAATATACTCCCACACCAACACTGCTTTTGCTAAGGGAAGACCTAAAGCCATACTTGTTCACTGTCAAGTCTCCTAACTCAAATGAATAGAAGTCTGATTGCCAGGAACTCTTATACTGAATCCTATCCAAGGCTGTGATCTGCTAAAATCCTTAGTCAAAAATTTGCAAACCTAAAAGCACATGAATGGCATCAAAAGAAAAGCTGATAGCTTCTATGCATGCACAGATACCCCACATGCACTTCATAAAGTAAAGAGAAAATTATTTCTCTAAGTGCTCTCCAGGCCAACCTGAATAAATGTATTGCAATAAATGTATACTCTAAAATAGATATAAGTGACAAATATGTTATGAAAGAGAGAGAATGAGGACTGATCTTCAGTGCTGCATTCTAAAGGCACCTGAAGAAAGAAAACATGGAAACTGGTAGGCTGAAGCAGGACACAGAGGAGAGTCATGAATCCAGTGAACAAGATGCTGGGAAGGAATAAGGAATTAAAATTAAGCTTTGAAAAACATATAAAATGATGTAATAAACAGATCTTTGAAACTGCTTAAGTACTAGGACATGTGAAGGGTAATGGACAAGGAAAAAGAACGAGTTACAGATTAGAGGACAAAGCAATCCTTATTCTAATTTTCAGATAGAATATCTGCCCTAATAGCCTGTCCAGTATAAATAAATCTACTGAATAGCTTAGCTCACAGAAGTCACCCAATTTCTAAACAGTATACTGTCACCTGTGCTTGCTGTGAGATCTGGGAATACAGACAAACAAGTTTCTTAAAATCTGGCCAACTGCCCTATGATACCTCCTCCACTTGGTTGTTTTCCATAATCTTTTGAGAAAATCTCTTTTTATATCAGCTTTATTTCAATGATTACTCCATAGATGGCAGCACACACTTCAAAACTACAACAGCAGCAAAAAACTAAATACAGATGTCATAGTATTACCCAGGGAAAAGCCAAAAACCACAATCTGTTTTAGTACATAAACATCTGGGCACGGAAAATGGTATACAGATAAAATCTCAGGGAATGGTTAGAAATCAACACAACTGCCAAGGACTGTAGTAGAGGGGAGGAGGAAAGGAACAAGGATGAAACTAAGCTGAGAGTATTTATGTTAAAATCAAATAACATGATTGGCAATAAAGTAAAAACAAAGTTCCAGAATATTTCTACTAATCATTAGTTGTGTAAGTGCTTGACTTAACAATAATAAAAGGTTTTAGACTGAGATTCTGAGCATGATAAATACAGTCAATTTTTCTAAAATAAATGTATTTAATAAGAGCTACTTTATTAGAACCCTAAAATATCATTAATTGTCTTTTCAAACAAATATACATGGTGCCAAGTTGTTATTACATGAATGCTATTCACAAAATGTTATTTGAGCCATCCAGGCTTTTTTTTTTCCCTGTTGAAAACAGAAGTATGTACAGTTCTAGTGAAAACTGAGAAGTATAAAGCTCTTATATCAGTGACTGCTAAAACTCATATGGAAAATCAGTACATTTATCTTACTTCAAAATTATTAAGAAATATTAAGAAATGTTGGATCAAATCATGTTGATCCTTACTATAAAATATTCGCGGTGCTCCTGTGCTGAAATGGATAGACTTCAGTTTATCAGTTACTTGCAAGACAAAGTCCCCCCAAGCCTACTCTTCAAGAGGAGTACTTCATAAAATGACAACTCTACAGTGAGTAAAAACCCAGGCAGTAGAGAGAAAATAAATTACATTCATTATTAGACCCAATTAATGAACACATCTGTTTCAAACCAATTTATGACAAAGGTATAGAAAGAAATCTCTGCAGAGGTAAGTGCCACTAAACCAAAAAGATTTACTATACCCTGTGGTTATATGTTTAAGTGATTGCTACTGTATATCTAATGTACAAATTAGCCACAAAGAGCAAATGATCCCACAGTTTCACACATTTGCACATGAACTTTTTCTGTAGGCCTAGAAAAACCCTCCTGAGAGTACGCTTCTCATGTCATATCAATGACATGTTTTACTGAGCATGGTAGATGCATCCTTGTTTGCCTGCCACCTGTTGCAGTGTGAGCAAGTAAACCAACTCTATCTTTTCTGACTGACAAGAAAACAGTCATCATGTGTGTAAAAAATGTGGAAATATACTTCTCTTGGGAGACTTCAAGCAGCTAAAACCGCCAGCAGTGCAGACACTGCTAACATGCCAACAAATGAAGTGATGAAAACACTTTATTAGGAAATAAAATAACTGAGAATACAATAGCTACTTTAAAAGGGAGCTTGGGTGGTTTAATTTCTTTTCACAGCTATATCTTAAAGACTGACAAATGCCGTAAATACTGATTTTTGTTCTACTCTGAATACTACCCTGAAGAAAAACTCATTCTGTTTAAACTTCTCACTCACAAATGACATTCAACATTTTCTTCAGTCTACCATAAGTCAATGTAAAATATACCACAAATGCAGCATGAAACTATGATCATCAAGAACCAGCTGGTCCTCCTTTAAGTTCAAGCAAGCCTTACACTGGCCCAGTGTGACATTTTATCCTTGAGCTTGTGCATTTGCTGCCCTATCCTCAGTAGGCCCATCATTATAGGTTTAATTAGCATTTTTAGCGATGTCTTAAAAAAATCAGAACGATTTTCTTTATATCCATTTATGAGACTACAGAGCATAATAGATTGCAGATAAGAGTGAAAAGTAGACAAGCTGCTGACGATTTCATATTGCCTGTATAATTATTATGCAATGTTGCAGTTAAATTGTCAATCTAGAGGGGCCTTTACTAAAGGCACTAATATTCTATAATTCCTAAGTGATGAAAATTACGGCATAATCTGTCTCACCATCCACCAGTTCATAATACATTTAGTGTCTCTGCTTATTGTTTTTTGTGCATTTCTACAGGGGAATAGTCCAGAGGATCTCTACTGCCTAAACTACATTCTCTTATTTTCCTTGGTATTAGAGAGCATGGGAGCTAATTTAAAAGACAGGATATTGTTCATCTCACTTGTGGCAAGAAACAATTTCTTCCTTGTGGCACTGAATATGTATTGCTGGAAGGCACCTTTAAGCTATGCAAGAATACACAGAATTTTTGTGGGAGTAAATAGTACTAGTTGTTTTTTGGGTTTTTTTTTGCTTTGTTTTTTATTTAAGTGCATAGGCTCTGTTGCTACACAAGAAAAAAAGTGCGGTTAACAAGTCTAATGCATATCAGTATTTACTACAATATGCTATATAACAATATTTTATATTTTTTTTCTTGCTTGGGTTGCTCTGACCAGGTTGTTTTCTCTATTTAATAATTCTCTAATTAATCTGTCCTCCCTTTCGCATAGTTCTTCACAGCCCATCCTGCGATGAAGCCTATCATGTCCTATTTAGTAGGAAGAGATTAATTGATTAATTCTTCCTTTCATCAACTACTGACCATCTGAATCTTGGCTGGCTATTGTAGCAGGTGCTTTTGTGACTTCCTCTAAGATTCAAATATGTCTACCTGTTCTCAGACATCTTCCCAGACATACTGGCAATTCTCCACAGCTTTCTTCCTGTAAATTCTCACTTGGAAATATTTGCTACTACACAAGTAAGAGAATGATCAGCACGCTGGCGATCAACATTTTCTTATGTTTTCTTGTACTCCTAAGTCCACATGCATGTCATGCTCTTGCTTTTTCATGTATTATACAATGCAGCAAGTTACGAGCCCACAAATCCTCTTACACACCAACATCCTTTTAGTAGAATTGGCTTCATATTTGGGGCCTCCTTGTTCATAAAAATCTGGCCTCTGTATTTTCTTTGGTGCAAACGAACTGATGGACAGAGTTCTTTGTATTGAGTGGGGTAATCTCACATACGCTCTCTCTCTCTCTTGCATTTCTGACTTTTACTTTCACAAATCTCTAGGTAAGAAAGAGAAAGGCTTGGGATTAAGTGAACAATGAACTTTTGAAACAATTTTCAGCATCCTCCTTCATCTCCATTACAGGAAGGAATAATTTGCTGTTATTATAAAAATATCATTGACCTAGGTAAAGAATCTGTATCTTTTTTCAGTAGGCAAGGAAACAGATTCTGCTTTATAACAACAGGCTTTGAAGAAGTGCTATGCCCCAGATCTTGTGCTAGCAATGACTGACTGTTTCTCTCTACACCTGTGAAATTCAAAGACCTATTGCTCAGGTCAGGAAAAACAAACATAATTAAAGAAACTTCAAGCTGGCCATTCAAACATTTTTTTTTTGTCCCCCCCATCTTCTCTCTATTTTCTTGTACAGATAAGTAGTCAGTTGGAGATTCCAGTCCACACAAAAATCCACTGTTTTCTTGGAGCATATGGCGGGGAAACAGAATACTGCACTACCCTGAATTCCATTTGCCTTCTTTATGAATCACACTTGGACAGGGGTGTAAAGTTTATTTGCAACAGCTTTTTATAATGGATATAGCCTCAGTTCCCTTGCATTTCAGTGCACCCAAGTCATCAGCGTCATCAGTGACAGATATGGTCCTCAGAATACAGAGGAATATTCACAAGCACGCTAAAATAATTCAAAGTAGGCCAACCCGAGTCCTAAATCTTTGACAGTAATTTCTTACCATAAACAAATACAGCCAGCCTTTCATCTTTTCTCACAAAACTCTGAAGGTCTGAAAACTGAATGCTTCTTTCCAGCACCCCATTTGTCATCACAGTTATAATTCTGAGGGAGCATCCCTAAAGAATTATACTGGTACATTTAAAACACCACAGAAAGGATTAAGGAATTGTGTAGCAGACAATGAAAGAACAAAATCCCATGTGGCATTTACCTTCTGCCTTCCTTAGACCTACATGGAGAACCTCCAATATCCTCCAAATGAGCATTCAAAATTATCAACATGCCAATAGTATACTCAGACTTAGCACAACACGGCGAGGTTAAATTTTTTTTTTGCATAATGAGAGAACTATCCAGCAGTGCTGCTACCCTGGATTGCAAGAGAAAAAATTTTAAGCTACTCACTTAACGTCCCCTGGGAATCTGCTTTTGAGGGCTTAGGAGTCCACAAGTGCTGGTCAGGTTTTAAGAACCACCTTCAAAAAGGAGAGGAGGATGGAACCCCACTGTGTTGGAAGTCGAACAGACCAGCCTGGCTGAACAGAAAACTCCTCTTGGAACTCAGGAGGGCTTTGCCCAATGTTTGCCCTTCCTATTGGAAAATCTTTCCTGACACACAAGAATGCACTTGCCTTTATGGTATTGAGGGCTCACAGTCACCCTGTGACCTACTCCATCTCAACATTTTGATTAGGTTAGGGATTAGGGTTAGGGTTTAGGGTTAGGGTTGAAGTTAAGGGTTATGGTTTAGGGCTTAGTGTTAGGGTTAGGTTTAGGGTTATGCTTAGGGGTTAGGGGGTAGGGTTTGGGACTAGGGTGTTAGCATTCTCAGTGTGAAGAGACAGCATTTGAATGTGTCTTTAATGTGCTTTAACTTTTGGTCAGCACTGAAATGGTCAGGCAGGTGGATCAGATTGTCATTTTAGGTCTCATCCAATTGAACTATTGTATTCTATTCTTTGAAATCCTTCCTATTTACTGTTTGAGTATAAAAGAGAATTCAATCCCATGAAACAGGGGACCATTGTAGAACAAGTTACACAATACCAAATACAGAGTGATATAATGCAAGAAGAAAAATCCTGACATAGAAACATAAAATAAGCATCAACAGAATGACAAACTGCTGTAAAAGCAATAGAGAGCTTACCCTGCCAAACGCAGAAAGGCTGGAACAGGCAATACTGCCTATTTAGGCCCCTCGACTCACACATATTGCATTTACCATCTATAAAAAAATTTCAGTCCATTTCACAGAATACCAAGTCTGAATCCATCTTCTGGAAAAGAAGCTGAACCATCCTAAAAACCAGAAACTTGCTAGGTCAAATCTATTCGCAGCCTGTATTAATGAGACAGAAGAAACAAATTAGGTTTTCCACCATGGAAGTGTCAAAAAGAAACATAAAACCAAGTTAGAAAGAAAACATGGCCAAATCCTTGAAAAATCTAAAAGCTAAACAATTTATTTCAAGCTATTTAAAGTAGCAATAAACCTCAGGAGAACTACAAATTGATGCCTTTCATTAAATAACACATACTCAAGAACCTTTTATGGCATTAACAGCATTACTCTTGAATACTAGATTTTCTTCCTTCCTCACGTTCTCCAGCTACATGCACCTCTTGGAAAGCCACTCACATGATTTCATTGCTGCTTCTGCTCCATGAAGCAAGATAACTTTAGGCTAGTATCAGGAGAGAATTGCATTGAGGCCACATAAGATTTCAGAATAAAAAACCTATTCCTTGCCTCAGAACATTATCAGAAGCAAGGTTGTGGAAGTTTGCACATCAGGAGAACTTTTCTGCTAACAGAAAATACACTGTCTTCCAACAAATCTCTAAGGTCTACACATAATACAAAAAGGAATTTGAATTTCTGTCTGGTTTTAAAAAAACTAGCTGTTGTCCTGGGGACTGGATAGGGGGAAAAGGCGACTGTCAAGTTTGCAACAGTAAACACATGGTATCATCTGAAAATTAAGTCTGTCTATTTAGTAGTGTTGATTTTGGACCCTCAAATTCTCTACACTCAGCTCTTCAATTTAAATTACAAATTATGATGAATGAAACACAATACATACAGGTATATTATTTTTCTCAGCTTTACTATATGCTTGTTAAGATTTTAGCCAAATTTCATAGGGGCATAGATGGATTGAGAATTATTTATGTGAACAGTCAGTCATCTTCATTATATAAAACCAACAGTGTGTAGATGTCTGTGAACATATCTATCTGTTCATCTGTCCATACCTCTGTCTGCTTTATGGAAAAGAAGTTTGACGTTGAATAGTATGACAATCTTCTATTTGATGACAATTTTTCCTCCTAAAATATATGCATGTGCACACACTCCCCTCAAAAATGAGCCATAGTGTTCATTTATTTTCATCCCTGGGCTGGGCTGTGTCTCTATTTCTCCTTGGCCAGCATCAGCACCTTTGAGTGCCTCGTTTGTCCCCTACAGGCAGCAGCAGACTCTTCCCCAGTGCTTCTCTCTCCACTGCCAGCTTCCCTGTGGAGGCCACAGTGAACATACATACCATAGACCTCATGGCATGGAGCGTAGGTGAGATGACATTAGGGCAAAGCAGGTTTTTTATATAATTTATTTTAGGCGGGTAGAGTATCCCTTCGTGGTCCCAGCCCCCATCCTCGCCCTCCCCACTCTCAATCAGGAAACTCAAACGTGAAATATAGGAGAGTCCAGAACAGGAGAGAACTTTTTATTCAGCACTGAAATGGGCTACTAAAAGCTTCAATAGGAAACTCTTACCTATGTGTATCACAGAATCACAAAATGTTTTTGGTTGGAAGGGACACAAAGACCATCAAGTCCAATCCCCTGCCATGGACAGGGACACCTCCCACTAGATTAGGTTTCTTGAAGCCCTGTCCATCCTGATCTTGAACATGTCAAGATCAAGGAATGGGGCACCCACAACTTCTCTGCGCAACCTGTTCCAGTCCTTCACCACTCAATGTAAAATACTTCTTCCTTATATCCAATCTAAATCTACCCTCTTTCAGTTTAATGCTATTGACCCTTGTTCTGTCACTACAGGTCTTGGTAAAAATGCTCTCTCCCTTTCCTTCAAGACTCCTTGTATGTCAAAAACGCCACAACAAAGCCTCTCCAGAGCCTTCTCTTCTCCAGGCTGAATAACCTCAAATCTCTCAGCCTTTCTTCACAGGAGAGGTATCCAGAAAACCATTTAGCTCAAAATATAGAGAACTAAGCCAGAACTGATTTTGTGAGGACTGCATAAAAAAAAACCAACCAATAACAAAACCCCCCAAAACAACAGCACTGAGAAAAAGCAGATAAAGGTTCATTACTTATGAGTTTCTTCTGACTTCTCATTTCAGAAAATCAAGTTTAAAACTATCTGGAATGTATTGAAACCTTGACTTGATTGATTAAATTCCAACACAGGCATCTCTGAAAAAAAAAGTACATAATTTAAATGCAGACACTCATGTACATACAAAAAATTTGCAGCCAGACCCTTTCCAGAATCAGAGCAATCAGAGACTACTGCTCTACAGTGTTTCTTGCAAATGAGAAGCTCAGGAAACAATGCTTTTTTGGAATTTTTTTCTGGTATGAGTCTCCGTCCCTCCCGTCATCTCCAATAGCTCTATTTTACTCAGCAAAGACTTACAAATTTGCTTCTTAATGACCATGACTTGAGGCAAACTGTAGAGAAGACTACAATGCTTCATTGGAAGGACAGAGTCATCACAACCTCTAGATAAAAACCCAACCTCTTTCATAGGTGTTTTTCATGAAGGTTTTTGGAAAAAGTTCAGATTGTTTCCTGACAGACTATCAGGGCGTGAAACACTCCTGTATGGGTTCATGAGCTACAGATGGCTGCGTCACACCGCAGTGAGAGTCGGGGAAGAACCACCACCAGAAAGGCTCTGAACTTCAGTGCTAAAGGCTGGACAAACAGCAATGAGGTACTTCCTCATTTAAAACAAACACTAAACCTCTACAGCAGAGATATATGACAGGAACTGATCCGTGACAGGCAGCTGACCATCACCATAACAGTTACAGCCCTTCAGCGGACATCTCCCTGAACAGTTGTTACTAGTCAACAATCCCCATGTGACCCTTTAGGAGGGCTGAACATAAAATTAGCCACGTGTGTTCTGGCTACAATGCCAAGCATGGTGGCAGGCTGAAAGCACAAAACCAGCTTAATGGATTAACAGATTCTCTGGAGACAAATCATTCCTTTCTTCTGATTTTTTTTTTGGAGGTTTTCAGAAAATAAACGAAATGGATGGCAAACACAGAGCTTCAAATTTTGGTGCAAAGTATGTTGGTTAGTCAATATGGCCACGAAATAGTAAGCATGTCAGACTTTAGAAACACCCTCAAGAGAAACATACGCTGTTTTAAAATATAATTCACCTTGACTGTTTTGTTAGCAGACAATGAAACAGGCACTCCAGATTTCTTTGGGAAGGGAATGGTAGAAGCCCCCTCTCTAATATGGTATCTCTGAGATGACATACAAGACAAAATACGTTATCAATTTTGCCTGTGTCTGGACAACAAAATAGTCTGTGCTTGTTGTAGGTCTCAGAATGTGGCTTGGAGAAGAGTTATTTGTGACTACATTCAAATGTGCACAACTTGTATATAATGTAACGAGCACTCTTTGCCTCTGTCTCAACTTTAGACCAAAAAGACACTCCAGACAGTAACTTGTCTTTTGGGGATACAAAGAAGAAAAAAAAAAAAATTGAAGTCTACCTTCTATACTTGTACAACCTGGTTTTCTTCATGTCTCGTCCTCTCTTGTTTTCTCTTAGGATAGCTTCACGACAGCATCTTTTCAACCTCAAGGACCAATAAATTCTTGAGATTCGTATTTTCTGTGAGTGTCAAGAAAACACTATTTCTGGTGAAAGCCATCACTGTTTTATCACTAGTGGTTGGTGAGGAAACCAATTCATCTGTTCATTTGTTCTCAGCCACCAGTCTAGGATACCCCCCAGGTTCTGAGAATGCCAAAAGGGTGTCAAAACCCAGCAGGTTTTAAGTTTCTGTCACTCAAATCCTCACCTTGTCGGCTGGTAAAGACATTGTAAAAGCCCATCAAAATACATGTTTAACTGCATCAGGATTTCCTGTTGCCATATCTGAGCCTTATGTTTCATGCTAAAGATTAAATGAGATTCACAAATTTTCAATTTTAGATGAATTATCTTTCACTGGTACAATTGAGATTCAGTCGTTTCTCCTATCTGCTTCATGTCTTGGAAGCTTGCACTTACATTTTAATCAGAAAAAAAAAAGGAATAAGATTTTAGATCTCTAAATTGCTTCCCATTGCAAATGCAAACATAGCTAGACAGCAGAAATGTCACATTTAAGTGTATTGAGTAAGACTGGAGAAGTAAAAGCAAAGTTTTTGGGGGACATCAAAAGTTTTGGGGCTGCAGAACTTTTATCAAACTGGAGTGAAACTGCTGGCAAACAAAAATGATAAGGTTTTTGAGAATTTAAATAAGATTGAGAAAGAAAGCTGACAGGTGCTAAAGAGCACTCAGGTCAGACACAGACATCTGCCAGGGACATCAGCAACATAAAAGTAACTTTGAATCGGGTGGTGGAGGACAAGACAAAAAAAAATTAGAATTGAAATGAAGGAAGTACAAGCTAAAATCACAGAAGTAACTTCCACAGAGAAAAAAATCCACCCAAGGGCGATAACAGATTTAAATAAAAGTATGCTTATATATAAAATAAGGGAAAACTTGAATAGCTTAAGCACTGAAATAGAAAGATATATACTAGTAGGCTTTTACTATTGGCGCTTGATAGTGTTGTTACATTAACATTTTGTTTTACATCAAGGAGGTCATTTTTTAAACAAAGAAACAAACAACCCCAGAAAACCCAACCCAGCATGGACTGCCTTCACATACTGTGCTTTGACTCACAGTGATCTGAAGCAAGCAAAGCAAACTACTTTTGGGCAAAGCTAAACTGCAGGATGTTCTTCAGAAGAGTACCTAAAGCACTCCACTCAGTGATAGGCATTCACATAGTCACAGACCGAGACTGGGACTACTCTGAAATAGAACACCCCAAAATATGTGCAGTGTGGACATCAGCCACCATGTAGTTTCAGCTCCAAGAACCTCCTTCTACCAGTCTGTACTGCTTGCTAACATAGACACAGAGCCTGGAGATTAAGAAGGTCTAAGAGAAATGTGATAATAGTTAGAGGGCAACATCATCTGCCTCCATGGAAAGTGGCAAACTATTACATTCAGCAAGATTTAGGAAGGCAAAGTCTTGACGTCTTGAAACAATATAAGTAATGTCCTTTGCAACAATTTGTAAATGTCATACAGAGTTATGATACAGTCTATGAATACTGTGATTTATCTTAGATAGCACATTTTACAGAAAACAGACAGGCAACAAAACACCAGCTCAGGGTAACAGTTTGAAACTGTCGCAATAAGATGGAGAGATGAACAGCTGCAAAGATTTTATTTCCTAACTCTAGGCAAAAAATATTGGTTTGTAGGATGTCAGATAAACTTCTGGATCCAAACAGTTTTAATCTGGTTGTATGGAAGGCCCTGACACTCTCTGGCAAGGGGTGCAGGCACTTTGGAGGAGCAGTTGGCTAAAGAACTCGCCGAGGGTATTATATAAGACACATCTGCCAACACCAGATAAGATTAAGGCTAACCATTCGACAGAGCTAGAAGCAGCAGACAGTGGGCATACCAGCTTCCTTAAATGTTTTGGTTTTAATGTTAAACTATGCAGCAGATTAAGGAGAATGTCTGATTATTATACTTACTGCTGGCCATAGACTCCTGAAAGGAGGAATTGCACATGCACAACTGCTAACCCCGAGTTGACCCAGCTGCTGATTGGATCCGCTGGCTTTACAGTACATAAGACAAGAAGATAGTCCTGACTTATTTCCAGGAAGCCTACACCTGGTTTAAGGAGTAATTGCAACCCAGCTGCTACCCAACCCCACAAAACTGAAAGGTAAGCTTCTCAACACCAAATTTATAAAATGCTGCATTTTCTGACCTGTTTACAAGTTAATGAACACAATTCACACATTATATTTCAGCTCCATTTGAGCTTTTTTCATCTTCTCTATGTAAACTTCTTTCTTGCTATAAAATAAACTAAAAAAATAAAAACAATACTGACACAGGGCAAAAAAACACCAGCACCAAACAGGTCGACCTGCAATCTCTCCAATGCCCAAGCTGGTGCCTTTCAAAATTACTACTAAAGCTGGGCATGGCTACTTGGACATACTGCCAACAACTCCCACTACAGTCATACCTGCAAGCGAGTATATAGATATAAATAATAAACCTACTATCATCTCACACTTACCGACACTTCAACTTTAACTAAGGAATTAAAAAATAATCAGATCAAAGAATAAATAAATAGCTTCTTGTTTACCAAACCTCTCCCCTTCTCTTTCCACCTGAATTATAACCCTATATGTTTCTTCATTTCAAACCAGAGTATACATGGTACAGACTCGCATTGCTTTAGAAAAAAAACACATTTTTCTCTTCAGATGTGTAAGGGAAGCCAAATTCAGATACAGTACAATCAGAAAGTTCAGATCCAACCTTAAATCCAAGCTTTCCTCAAGCTTTCAATGCCAAGATACAGAGTTCTGGTTTTCCACTACTGCATACTACTGCAAAGTGTGAATCATCACAGAAAGCTGCTCTCAAATCAGCGCAGGAGAAATACCTATGGAAGACGGTACATCTAATTTAGTTCTATAGTAAATGAATACAACAGAAACAAAATGAGAAAATACAAGCATTCCAGATTCCTGTGCACAAAATTAAATACGCATCTCTCTATTATTTCTTCTATACAGCCTCTCTGCCTGTCTGGTGGATGTATGAACAGCTGCAGAAACTGAAACAAGACCTGCATTACACTTACTGCACTGTAATTTCCTGAGATGCTGGATTGCCTACACTCTAGATGTCACTCATAACAGAGAGCTCTCTCTCTGAGGGCCCACTGGCATCTGGGAATTCCATCTAGAAACTTATTGGCGGTTCTGTTTTACAAGGGGGTTAATTCTCCATATGTCTTTTCTTAATGTCAAAATCACTAGCTGCTTCATTGCTTAAGCCCTTTTTCTTTTTCACCTGCTATATTTGGAGCTATCAACTGTGTAATCCTTAAATTTTGCTTCACGATGCGTAATTGGTAGGCAGTTTTCATCAAAGCAGCTAGTGATTTTCGCAGAGAATTTTAAGAACTCTGGAGATCTTTCAACAAAGAAAGGGCAAGACCTAACAAATCTTAAACTTGAGTTATTACCCCTAACCTAGAGTTACTGCAGCTACATCCAAAAGAAATGTGTCAGTAGTTAAAACTTTTACACTTAAAGTAGCAAGCTTGATTTCAGGATATTGCATCTTAAACTACTAACTGGTAAAGCTAAAAATGCCATTGTGTTTCCTGACATCTGCAGCTCAGGTAGCCTTAAATCCACTCTAAGTTTGGAGGTTTTGTTTTAGGTACCAAGCAATTTGGGGTACAGCCTTGATGCCTGCTCCTTTTTCTTATTGGTGTACTTTGTGTCAGAAGATATAATATGTATGGATAAAATTTAAATATTTTCAGACATCATAGAATCAAAGAATGGTTTGTATTGGAATAGACCAGGAAGGTCATTTAATCCAACCACCCTCCAATGAGCAGGGACAACTTCAACTACATCAAATTCACCAGAGTCCCATCCAACCTGACTTTTAATGTTTCCAGGGATGAGGCATCTACCACCTCTCTAGGCAACCTGTTCCAGTGCTTTACCACTGTCAGTGAAAACAAATTTCTTCCTAAGATCTAGTCTAAACTTCTCTTTTAGTTTAAAACCATTACCCCTCCTCCTATTGCTACAGGTCCTGATAAAAAGTTCTTCTCCATCTTCCCTCTAAGACTCCTTGAAGTACTGAAAGGCCACAATAAGATGTTGGAATCTTCTATTCTTCAGGCTGAACAACCCCAACTTTCTAAGCCTCTATTCATAGGGAAGGTCTTCCAGGCCCTTCATCATTTTTGCGACTCTCCTCTGGACCTGCTCCAATCGGTCCATGTCCTTCCTGTGCTGAAGAAACAATATTCCAGGTATGGTCTCATCAGAGCAGAGGGGCAAAATCACCTTCCCTGACCTGCTGACCATGCTTCTTTTGATGTGGCTCAGGATATGGCTGTCCTTCTGGGCAGCAAGTGTACGCTGCCAGCTCATGACCAGCTTCTCATCCACCAGGATCCCTAGGGTCCTTCTCCGCAGGGCTGCTCTTAATCTCTTCAGCCCCCAACCTTTATCAATACAGAGGGTTGCCCAGACCCAGGTGCAGAGCCTTGCACTTCACCTTGTTGAATGTCATGAGGTTTTCACAAGCCCACTTCTCCAGCTTGTCAAGGTCCCTGTGGATGGCATCCTGTCCCCTCAGGCATTTCAATGTCACCACTCAGCTTGGTGTCATCTGCAAACTTACTTCATATATCTCATTTGCATGTTCAATGAAATGTCTAAGTAGTCAAAGCTTAGGTTTGTTTTTAAAATTAGAAGAATCAGAAAGAGCTCCAAATAAACATTTGGCTATCATATACTCTTATGAGCTATTCCAACTGTCACTCAATGCAATGCAAGTCTAGAAGGCAGTTTAAGTATAAAATCTCTGGACAACTAGTACTGCCTTTTCTACTGGAAAGTTTGTGTACACAAGCAATCACACACTGCACACAACTTTTGCCTCTGCTCAAAAGCAGAAAGGTTCTGTGAATAACTAGCCTCTTTGCCCAGATTCCAATATCAGCGGTAAATGCATCTAGTGCAATGTATTATCTGAAATTATATTGCATTTTTGCTGAATCATCTATCTCTCCACAGTGTATGCAGGCATGCCATACAAAAATGTTACTGCGTATGGTATTTATTAGCATAAATCTCTATAACCCACTGAAATAAGTTTTCTTTTAATGAAATTCTACAGTTTTGAACATTCAACAGTCCATTCTATAAATTGAGTGTAGTAAAACCTGGGAAGTACAATTTCTCCAAACCCAAAGGTGAACTCTTCTAGAACAACTTTCCATACCACGGTGTCAGAGACTGCATTTTTGCCTATATTCCAAAAAGGACATGCAATAGATGGCACATTACCTACATTTACATTTTGATTCGTTTTTCAATTGTAAATACTGCTAACCTGTAATTTTAAACATTTAAAGACATCTAGAATGTGATATTTAGACTCTTACGGTATGTAAAAGCCCTAAGCCTCTGACTGCACGACACAGATCCCGATACAGATATATATCCATAATCCCATTCACACCACACACATTTTTAAATACTATTCCGATGTTGAAAAGGAATGAATCTTTGCTTAAGAAAGATAAATTGTAAGGTATTTTAAGTTAAAGATGAGCTGCTATACTGTTTAAGAAAAGGAAATTCTGATTACAACTTGAACTGGTTCACTGTACATTGAAGCTTGACCTCAGCATGAACATGGGCAGTACAGTAAACACAAGATCTGTCCTAGGGATATAAATGTCAATTACAGGAGAACAATACTGTTCCGAAATCAGTCCACTAATTAATCACATCTACACAGCTAAGAGATGAAAAACTATTTGCTGTAAACACCTACTTGTTCAGCAAGAGAGAAATAAGCATCCCTTTCTTTTGCTTCCATAAGAATGGCTTCTGACTCTCAAAAAAAAATTGTGTGGCTGTAAGATGGAGATGCTTGACAGCGGCCAAAAGCAGAGTTCACCATGGGATCTTACTAAAGACAAGCATGCGTCAAATTTTAAAGTACTTCTTCCTTCATTGGTACAGAGAATCTTCATATTGCATCTCAAGAATTTCTTCTTCACTGCTTCCTTCATATCATCATGCAAAAATATTTCAAGAAATTTCCAAAATGCATAATCTTTTAACACTGCCATCTGCAGAGCCAGCACAAAATGAACAAATCTGTTCTGACTTTGTGAATGAAAGATTCTGTTTCAGTGACTAGACTGTCTGCAGTAAATGCCCATTAACCAGCCAGCTGATAATGTTTAATTTTCACCATCTTCCCCAAAACCTCGTTAATGACTTCTGCAAATTACTGGCACGCAATCAGTCTCAGTTTGCGTGAACAGTACTGTATATAATTACGCAGCACAACTAAAACTCAGCAGGCTGTAGGCCAAATCTTCGTTTCATTGCAAGGCAATGTTTTACCATAAATTTCAATGACTGGAGGATGGGATTTTTATTTTTATTTTTTTTTTACTTCCACAGATTCATCCAACAATCATGGATTTGAATCACTACCAAAATACACTGCAGAGGCTTCAGCAAACTTCAGACTTGAAAGATTGAGGAAATCAACGCAATCTAGATCCTTAAAAGTCATTTAAGTTTCTACTTCTGGCAGCCCCTGCCTAGCCCCAAAGGAGAGTTGCTCATTGTTTTTAATTTAAAACACAAGATTCTTCCCCCTCCCCCGCTTGGAAAATTCTCACAAGGTTCCCTGGATAAATAGGAAAGTCAGCTGGCAAGCACCACAGGTAGGCGGGTAACCCATTCAATCTGTTCCTGCTTTCAGACTCACTATTATTAACCAGAGGCAGAGAAAGGCACCACAGGATGCTTTTTCTGTAGCTGTCTAAATATCAGTTCCACAATACCTGCCTGATGAGGAGAGCTCCCTCACCTGCTGGAAAATGAGAAATAAAAATCCCAAACCTATCCTGAGCAACATGAATGACTCTATTCATTTTCATATTCAAACAAGATTATTGGTAATTGCCTCTGCACGCCACGAACACACTGATGCTGATGAACCTCACGATTCCATGCAGCACATGGGTCTGCTCAGCTTTTCTCCCTTGTGTAAATAACTCTTTTGACCCAGGTTTCACATTCCCAAGGAAATCTCTTTCCATTGTCTGAAAACCAGCAGGTTTCATAAAACTATAAGCAAGGGAAGTACGAAAAGTGTCAATCAGCAGACTTAAAATCTACTTGTTGTCAAGGCAATGCAACATCTCTCACCAGCAGTCACGTAGCTCTTGCATATTACATCCGCCCCCATGCAACACTTTGTCTGTCCTCCAGAGCCCAGAAAGGCTGAGTAAAGAAGCCAACAGTGATTTTAACAGCACACAGCAGCAACAAACAGGCTCTAGGATGGAGGTCTTTATGGAAAAGCTGTGTATGCAGAGGGGAGGGCCTGACTCACATGGTAACTAAAAGCATCTGGAGCTCTCTCTCAGGTGAAATCTCTGAAAAACACTTCACTGATTTGAAGCACCAAATCCCTTTTCCACCATCCTGAGGGGGCCCTAAGGCACTACCAGCCCTGACCGTCCCTACCAAGCTCGCTGGTGCTCCCTTACTCCGTCTGCAGCTCAGAATCCCACATCATGTCTTGGGGCTGTCCTACATCCTGTCTTGTACCCATCCCCAGGGAGATGTCCGATGCCCAGGGCTGGGGCTACCGCCTGGCTGGGGTGCGGGCATTAGTTGAGCTGCCAGACCCTGCCTGGATGGGGCCCCCAGAGCACGAAGCCCCAGACCTCACCACATTCCACCACACCTCGATGTCTGTGCTTTCATGTTACTCCTAAGTAAAAAAAAAAAAAGAAGGAAGGCTCATGAAATTGGGATATATAAAAAGGGGATGGGGAGGAAGTTTGCAAGTAGAACTCTGAGGTCTTCCTAGATGAGGTTTAATATTCCTAAAGCACAAGATCAAAATAATAATAAAAAAATCAGATTCTCTTGTATCTTGAGTAGAAATAAAAGGTCACAAAATCATTTGGTTTTCCCACAAAAAAATTAGACCAGCTACCAGTAACTAATGGATCATCAAACAGAACATTTGTATTTTATTGAAAAAGGACATCTTCCAAACCATCTTTTATTCATTCTTTTGCAGAAGTTGTTTCATTTTGTCTAATTTCGCAATATTTAAATGAAGGTCAAAAAGGACTGTCAGTTACAAAGTTATTCAGCTGAGTCCACTGCATTAATTACAGACTGCATACTGCTGTACAAATTATGCTTGAAATAAGAATGAATGAGAAAAGCCAAATTAGTGTTTGAAATATTTATCTGAAATGAAGATTTCTGCATGCCTTTCTAAGAAAATCAATTTCCAAAATCCAATTGTTTTTTTTCTTACAGTGACAAGTAACCAGCCAGCAGTATATTGGTATTTTATTGATGGGTACATTAAAAGAGCACATACAATTTTTTCTATAGACTCATTTACAGCTTTTTTTTTCACGTTTCCTCATGTGACATTTCTTCAGCAGATGTCTGTCCCACCTTAAACTTTGTAAAAATAGTCTTGGTCTTGAAAAATCTGCTTTGATTAAGACATCCTTCTTTTAAACTGCAAAAGTTCGGAAACCACTTCACCATGCCACTGACTTTTTTTTTTTTTTGCTCCCAAATACTATAACCAACTAAATTAAAAAGACATGCTTCTTGGAAGCAGACCTGCAGATGCCCCAGCTTTCCTAACCACTATGGATGCACTGAAATGTAGAAATTAGCTTTCAAGTCAACATATACAATCCTTTTCCCTCATGCACTACAGTTTAAACATCTGAAAAGTTTTATTTCAGAACGGTTAATCATCCGTGAATATTTACTTATAAAAGCCTGCTTTGTTCAAGAGAACCTAACTAGACCATAAAAATTTGCTTTAGGCAGAGACAAGCACAAAACAAAACTTAATGATTTTAGTTTGTTTCCAGAATAATAAAAATTCATTTGAACATTGCTAAGTCATTGACACCAGCGGGTCCAGTAAAAATAGCTTTTACTTTTAAATTAAGTTTTACCAATCAGAGTGTAAAGATGCCCAACTGCTCTGACATTATGTTAGGTCTAAGATGCTTCAGACAATAGTATGTCTGATAGAAAAGACTTTTCTAGAGGAGGGAGGGGCTCTTATTACAAAAGGGTCCTGTTTTCATACCTCACAGATCAGAGCTGTCACTGGAAAGAAAATCTGTCGTTGGTCATGCTCCTATAGTGTTTCTTCTCCATATCAGTGAAATTTCCGAGGGGTGTTTTCAAGTACACTCTGGACTCATCTGCCTCTCCTCTCACTAACATCACCATCAAATTCTTTGGCGCCCAGTGGAAGCCCAGATAAGTCACACTCCACATCTTTTGAAAAAATGTTAACAACGACTTACACATACAAAATTGTTTTGAAATAGAAGCTTTCATTTTTCTAATGCCACCATCTCTGCCTTTTCCACTTATTTTTTTCTTTCTTAATTCAGATGCATTGGCTGGCTGCCTAAATCATTGTTTTCTCATTTGGTCCAATACAATTATTTGTAGACAGGTATAAGAACAGTGATCTTTAGAATCAAATAGAACTTTTGTATGGTGATGTTATATGGACAGGATATTTATGTAAAGGCATGATACGCTATTCTACCTGTAAAACTCTCTACCCATTCATTTCTACACCACACTCAGGCCTATAAAAATTCCTTTAAGAGTTCTTTTCATATAATTTAGAAACATAGAAACTGCCACAATGGAACTGTTCATTTGCCAGAAACAGGTGTTTACTTACAATGTACCATATATTACCCCATGCAGCGCTACAGGCTTGGGGAAGAGTGGCGAGAAAACTGCCTGGCAGAGAAGGAGCTGGGGGTGTTGGTTGACAGCTGAGTGAACATGAGCCAGCAGTGTGCCCAGGTGGTCAACAAGGCCAATAGTGTCTTGGCCAGTATCAGAAACAGCGTAGCTAGCAGGACCAGTGAAGCAATTGTGCCCCTGTATTAGGCATTGGTGTGGCTGCGCCTCGAATACCGTGTTCAGTTTTGGGCCTCTCACTACAAGAAGGACATTGAGATGCTACAGCGTGTCCAGAGAAAGCCAACAAAGCTGGTGAAGGGGCTGAAGAACAAGTCTTAAGAGAGGTGACGGGGGGACTGAGATTGTTTAGTCTGGAGAAAGGGAGACATTTATCACTGCCTACAACTACCTGAAAGGAAGTTGTAGAGAGGTGGGTTTTGGTCTCTTCTCCCAAGTAACAAGTGATAGAATGAGAGGAAATGGCCTCAAGTTGCACTAGGGGAGGTTCAGATTAGACATCAGGAAAAGTTTCTTTACCAAAAAGCCTATCAGGCACTGGAACTGCTGTCCAGGGAGGTGATTGAGTCGCCATTCCTGGAGGTGTTCAAAAGATGGGTAGATGATGTGCTCAGGAATATATTTTAGCAGTGGACAGGTATGGTTGGACCCAATGATCTCAAAGGTCTTTTCCAACCAAACGATTCTGTGATTCCATGATATGTATAAAGCATCTCAAACTCCTAAACACTGCTGTCATATCCTACCAGACATATAATCCATACATAGATTAGCATAGATTTCCCACACCTTTATTCTCTTCTTTCTGCCTTCATTTCTTCTTTACGCTTATCTTTGTTCACTTCCCATTCTATTTTTACTTTCTTTATCCTCTGAATACTTTTTATTTGTCCTCTACATCAAACAGAATGTCCTGAGAGCAACATGAGCTAAATATGTTTGAATTTAACTATTCATACTGCACTAAGCATACGGATTCAAGCCTACAACAAAGCCCTCTTATCGGTGAATAAGAGAACAGTCCAAGGCCTTGGACGAAGCCTCCAATGTGACCTCCCCAGAACTTGGAGACAGTTCAGATCTAACCTGACCTTCCCTAATCATGACCACACAAGTACAAGTAAAACTCATCACATTTTAGACAAGAGTTAAATAAGAAAGGTATAAAATTCCAATAAATACTTTAAGACTGAAGAAAAACAAGACATGCATACTAGGGACAAGCATGCAAGTAATTTGACAAATGTAAGTTTTTTTTCTTGACTACTCAGAGTGCTAGCGATGCCAGTAAGAGTTGTTAAGCTAAGGCATGTCCAGGCAATATTTCTCAGCTTGGTATAACATTTTGACAGGATTTTTAAGGCCTTAAACTTTAATGAATATGGAAGCAATAATAAGAATGCACAACATATGCAGCGTGTATTTGGTGCCTAATAGGATGTTTTTGTACCAGAATGTGTTCTGCCTGTAAACTCCCAAACTGTGGCTGGGTAGGCTAATGATCTCACAAATGCTCTTCAACTCAATTCTTTAGTATAAAAGTCCACACGGGATTTTTACTTGTGTATACATAAATACACCTGTTATGTCCTACCCATCATAAATATCAATCGGGCAAGAAATAAGAAGTCAAACATCCTCATCCATTCTCAAAAATCGCAGTATCTCATTTTCACCATTCAATACGCACACATACAGAAAATGCAGGTGTTTATTTCTAGCATTTCTATTATAGTAAATTAAACCAAAGAAGGGTTAAGGAGCTGCATGTGATAGAAGGGTTCAGGTAGCCTTTTAAAAAATTATCTCTGGCAAATGAGGTCCTGTCTCCCTGCAAACATCTGCATTCTTCTGGGCAGCACAATTACACAAGTGTCTTAGAGAAGTGTTGGACAGAGCTAAATATTCTCCTTCCTCTTTCCAATTAGCTTTGTCATAAACACATGCACTTTCCTGCTGATGCATAAAACATGTCTGTTAGTCTGAGCAATGCATCAGATACAAAAAGTCTTAAACACTGCACAGCTAAATCTTTTTAAAATTCTACTGAAAGCAGCATACACAATCTCAAAGTTGTGCATATATTTCTAGGATAGATGTTTCTGGGATATTCCTGTTATACAGCAAATGTTATATTCATTTTTCCTTTTAAAAAACAGATACAGGTAGACATCTGGAGAAGACTCTAAGTGTTTTAACTCTTTTACTTTGCATTTTACAAGAACAGATGCATCTTTGCACTTCTGTCTACATGAAAGCTGCATTATAAAATACTCATTCAGTTTTTATCTAATTTATCTTAATATCATAAAAAAGAAATATCCGTTTGAAACAGGAAAAACATAAATCAGTTCAAATAGAGTAGCCTTCAAGTAATTTCCAATAGATAACATTATATCGCTTTTTCTCCCCCATAATAACAAAAAAGTGGCACAAAACACTGGTCCTAGATGGCTTATAAGCATATTATTTCCATCCATCCATCATATTCTTGAAAGCATAACAGTTATAACACCATGGTTAATAACTTCCTCTTCAAAACTCACGTTCCATTTTTAAGAACATATTATACGTCTTAATGAAATTGAGAAAAATGTTCTTTACTGGATAAAACTCAGTTTTTGGAACTATGCAATTTGCTCCAGGTATGTAAGGACACGTTCTCACAACAGGAAAAAACCTTAAGAATTTTGGAAGGTGAAAAGTCCTACAGTTAGTGAATCTTAATTTTTAATCCGTGACTAAATTTATCATTGTGATGTATTTATAGTTACAAACACAGACCTACAATCTCTAAAACAAGCTATTCTTATTGTGTGTTACAGGATTTATCACGTTTAAGTGATACTTCTTCACTGAAATACATCAGCTACTGTGAGATGAAATTAATTCTGAGAAGCTGTATCTTTTACTCTGGCTTTGGCGCTCACTCATTTTGACTGTGGCCCATGATTGCCATGATTTTTCCCATGATTTTTCCAATCTCGGATTGGAAATAGTCAGAGATAGCACAGTATATACAGAGGGTGGTGCATGATCCTCGCACTGAGATTTTACCGGAATGTAGTGCATTATAAGCACACTCGTGAATATTTGCATTCATTTAACATAAATTCAAAACCAAACAACAAAGCAAGGAATTGCCAAGAATAATTCCGTTTTTCCCCAATAAAACAAACAGAGAAGAACACTTTCCTGTAATTTTGTCCCCTACATGAATAAACACTGCTTTGGGGAGCAGTCAACACCAGAAGCAAAGTGAATATAAGTGCCCGAGTGCGTGTGTGTAGGGAGAAGCTATTGTATTAATATTATGTAAAAGAATGCAGGAAACCCACTGCATTTAGACATTTATTGGGCAGTATTTCTCTGAAGTTGCACCTGAACTGGGATGGCTGAGACTCCAGTGGTCACCGCAGGAGTTACTGCAGCTTCTGCTGTAGTCCAAGCTGCAAGGAACACCACGGATACTCTGAAGATCAGGCAGAGATGAGATTTGCAACAGGTAATTCTGCTATGACCTTGAGTTCATTTTAATCTTTTCAATCTAACATGGAGCCAGATTATGAGCATCTCTTATCATTTTCCATAAACAATACAATAGGACAACAAACCCTTCACCATTTTATCCCAGTAGATAATTACCATATCCATACTCTGTTAGTACTTTGTATAATTTATTTCATCCTGTCCTTCTCTTCCCTGTCTAAAGTTCATAGTACTTTCCTCTTCAGTCCTTACACAAACTGCAAGATCTGCATTGGCTTTTTCTTCTTTTTGCATCTTCACACCAATTTTACTATTGACCATTAAGTGCAAATGCTCTCCCTCCACTTCTGAAGTTATTGTCTAACTTGTCCTAGATTACACAACTAACCCAACACTTAAAAATCTTCCTCTGTCTTCTCTCTATAAAAGGACAGACATGATTCTGATTTTCTCTTAGTATATTCAGTCTCTCCCTTTTTGTGCTGAACACTACCTTTCAAATACTTTATTTGACACATGTACATGAAGAATCTTAATTTCAGGAAAAAAAAAGAGAAAGAAATGTATGCTGGTTCTAGAAAACTGTGGCAAACAAGCATTCAAATTCTATATTTTAAAAATAATTTCAAGAAATTTGGCCTCTCTGAAAATATAGGTCATCAGCTCTTCAGAGAAAGGTAAGAATCAATTAGTTGTTTAGGGATTTATAGAACATCTACTGTTGGAGATTAGTTTGGATAAGAAAGGGGGAAAATGTGCATGTCAATCCATCCACAGAAGTTTATCTGACTACATAGTAAAGAAGCAGCAACAAATTGCTATGCTTGAGTAGGCTGTGTTCATGACAGCTCATTGGACTGGGACATGATATATGAATTTCCTAGAAACCTTACAGAATGAGAACAAACCTTGCTGTAAGCTTTGTTATGTGATATCCTAGGATTTTCTTTTGCTTAGTTGCTTATGAAAGACTGCGATAGCTGTAGTCATTTCCCCTTCTGCATTGCTAACCTACACATCTCTAACGCATTAAAAAAGGCAGCAGGGAACATACATCCATCTTCTAATGTCTGCTGTGGGCTGCTTTGTGTTATGAGAATCAAAATAGAACTTGTAATATTCTGATGAGGTGAAAAATGTTCTGCCAGATGGCACAATGCTCCCTGCTCATACACAGGGGCAGAAAACTAAAAGATATAAAAAAGTAGAAATTATTGTTTCTAATAATTGCCTACTACACTCTGACTAACTCTTCTTTTCTTTTGTGGATATTGTTGTTCATTAGAAGTAATCTGCTTTTTTATAATTGTCATATGTGTATATATATATATAAATCTGGCCAATCTAATGACATTCTCGGATTCAGATGTGAGATTTATTTCTCATGCTTCTTGGAAACTGAGATTAATTAATTTATACTTATAGACTTCCTTCACAATTTTTCCTAAGGAAGTTAGGAAGAATTTTTGACTAGTATAGAAAAGTAAGCATTTATGATTTTTCTGAGAGTATTAAGTACTTTCAATAAAAACCTCCATCATCTCTAAAGGTCACTCCTAATCAAGTCACAAGCACCAAGAAGTGGGACAAAAGGTCCCAGCTGACAGGTCACTTGGAGATAGAAACCTTGAAAACTGGATTAAATTTTCAATATGGTATTGACTCCCTGGGCAAATAATTTCACTTCCTCATGCCTTTGTCTCTCTTTCACTGTAATATAAGAGTAATATACCTTGAGATTTAGTGAAAGAGTGTGACATGAGATGTAGTCTGAGATTCACTAATGGAAGATATGAAAAGGTAAGTAAGTTATTATTCCTTGTCTTACGGATTCTTCTAAAAATAACTTCTTCAACTGAAGGCTCTGTTGGTCAGCCACCTTTCATGATAAAAATTTTTGAGACTACACATAGCCCTAATAAACTGATTTTGGTATGTAATCTGAAGGAAAGAAATCATGGTACTTCACTACCTCACTCTAATATAAGGCTGTACAGACCATTATCAAGCATGTCTAAGCACTAGGCTTATTTTCCTATTTACTTCATCACCATTTTCCCCTGCTCCAAGATGACTATGATGTTGGAATTATCAAAACAATCAGTGAAAAGAAAGCATCTTCAGTTAAGCAGCAGCTGACTTACCATTAGATTGCTATCCCTTAGATGGGAAAAAAATTCCAATTATAAAAGCAGCCTTAAAATCACCTTGCATCCCCAGATTCCTGTGGAGAAACATTGTCAAACTTCAAAGAGAGAAGATCTTGTTCTCACTCCCCTAGCTGAAAGCGAAGTTTGCATGGGAGCAACCAGATGCAGGCTCTCGGCAGGAGACACCTCTGGGCTTCCAGAAGGAGACACCAGCAGGGTGTCTTAGACTGCCTCAGAAACGTGAGCTCCTACCGTCTTTCATGATAAGAGATTTTAACATCATTATGCATAGGTTTCCAAGTGCTACAAAAATGAGCAATTACATTTGCTTCATTATCTGAAGACCATGGCTCAGGTTGATGCTTATGAATGTTGCCGCTCTTGCCACAGAAGAGCATAAATTATGAGGAGGAACTTCTCAGCTGCATGTTTGAATTGTATTCCCAATGTCAGGCAGCTCACCATAGTGCTGACAGTTATTTCTGACCATTTAGTGCCTTTTAACAGACTACACTAGATAGCTGAAACTGATTCACTTTTCCAGGTGACCTGGAACAAAAAACTGAATGTTTAAGTATTTTTACCTCCTTAAGAGTTTTCTGGGAATATGTTTGATCATTCAATGTGCTTCCATACTGGAAGCACTTAAAAACTTCCCAGAATATTGTTGAATACCTGTTTTCTAAATCAACAGCTTCATAATACCTCCCTAAGGAGACACAGAACACACTTAGTACAGTAATCTGGAACTAGGTTGAAGTACAAAAGAGAATGAAAAAAAGAGAGACGTTCATGAAGGGCATTACTATTCATATATTACAACAGAGATTACATGTTGCCCTCATACTTCCGCATCACTGATTGCTTGTGAACAGGTAAGAGAGGAGATCCATAAGTCAGACACACGAAAGACCACAAAGTGACACGGGTTGAGTGGCATTATTAAATCAGTTGACATCATTGAGTTTACAGAAAATTGATAAAATATGTGTAATAGAAATGATGAGCTGCTTTCTTTAACTGCACAGGTCCTGAAGCATATCTTCATTTTTGTCATCTGGCACAATGGAGTAGATGGATTTGTTTATGATAGCTCAAGCTGCTGCTCAAGAATTCTGCCTGTGGCCACCCATCTTTAAAGTTTCACCTGATACTCTAGTTATAGTGAATACCTTATCAATTTATTCCTAGTTCTCAAGTTCCTCTAATATAAAGGGGACAGGCATCTCCTCCTTAAAGAAATTCATGAAGCCCACAGCTAATGAGGCTTTCTGCCTTTGCCACAGAAGACTAATTCCAGACCTTCAGCTGCTCCCACTTTCTGAAGTACCTCCCCAAGCTGAAGAAAAACTGCTGGTGGTTACAAAGGAAAAAAAAAAAGGTACCAGAGAGACTTCCTCTTTTCCCTGCCAAAAAGGAACACGATAGCTGAGAAAAGACTGAACAAGGTGACCTTATTATTAAGAGCCTAAGGAGAGATACCTGCTGCAATGCAGCTTTTAGATGCATATATCTAAATATCTTTAAGTTGCTATGAGGTAGGAAGACCTCAGACTCATAATGCAATGGCATATTTCATTGCCAACACAGTGGTTAGTAGTACAGAATTCTGCAAGCTAATTATTATTCGATCTGATAATTTATTCTTTCATCAGAATAAAAGGATTCCCCTCTGGGAGTAGCTCCTTCTTCTCCCTCAGGTACCTGACATTGCTGAAATTGAAGGCCATAATTGAATTAACAATGGATAGGAACTTTTAATGAAAATTAACCATTCAGAAGCAGATGTTGATGCAGATACTCCCTGTGAAGCATCACTGGCTGTCATGTGGATGGGAAAATGCAGAGACATCTTAACTTGGAACTATACACCAGATGAGATACTATACTTAACATCTGTGGACCACAATTCAACAAAGTGCTTAAGCACATGCTTAGATGTCATTAATCTGCCTTGCCATATGCTTAAATTTATTCTCTATTGGTGAGATTACTGGCCAAAAGTTATACACTTTCACACTAGTAAAACTTCCCTGACTGCTAAACCACCTTTGGATATCTGTGATTTCTTAAGCATACACAAAAGCAATGCATACAATTCTGGCTATAGTAAATAAACTTTGAAAGGGAACTACATTTGTGAAACAGACTCTGTGCCTGGGGCTAGAACTAATGCTAACCATTTGCAAGCTGGCACTGCTGAAATGCTGGCCACGGACCACCACAGCTCATGTGACTCATGGTTCAAAATGACTAACTCGACTGCCAGGCTTCAAGTTAAAAATCAGAAAATGAAGGACAGTTGGAAACACAACGCCTACATAAGGTCATTTTCTGGCAACTTCTGAAAGTTTCATGTTCGTTTTTTTGGGAATACAGTTGGGATAATAAAATCAACATAGTGAGCTCTGTCAACTGTTCCCCTCCTCCTCATTATTCCCTTTTGGAAAGCTGTTGTGGAATCTCATCAGACCACTGATTAGGGACTTTCTTCTAGTTTTCCAATGGAAATTTATCCATCATTAGTTTAAAGCCATCTTGTACTAACATTGTCCTTGAGTTTCAACACAGTGTCTATCTCCCTGGCATTTACTTAGTACATTCAGAGATAGCAATCGTTTCTCCTTTCAGCATTTTTTCTGAGACATTACACAAGAGACTAAAACCAATCTCCTTGTAAGGTAACAAAAGCCTGAACAAAGGTCAGACTGAACAAAACTGCTATTTCCGACCATGGCCATGTAGTCTTCTGTATCAGGATATTCCCGATTCTCTCAACAGATACTTGTACAATGGCTCTAACACACCTATTCAATTTATCTGTGTCTCCACCAGTTTCCCAGAACCACTTAGGTGGATGGGGATCTCGGGAGGTCATTGAGTGCAGACTTCCAATGGGATTTTGAACACTGCAACAGATGGAGATTCTCTGGACATTTTTCCCTTGTAGTTACCCAGAATCTCCCACTTCAGTTTAGGACCACTGTCTCATTCTTCTGCCATGCATTTCAGGAACAAACCTGGCTTCATCTTCTTGCCAACCGCCTCATAGATTCTGGAAGATTGCTATTAGGACTTCTCCAGGGTGAAGAAGCCCAGTATCCTCAGTCTCTTCTCAATGGGCACATGCTTCAGCCCCCAATCATCTTGGTGACCCCCTACTGAACCTGCTGCTTTGACATTCAGAGCTGTCTCCCACAGGATCCCTTCTACTGTGAACTTGCTCATTCCCCAAAAGAGCCATCACCCTTTTCTTACTTGCCTATGTTTCCCAAAGAGCTGTTATCTCCCTACTAGGACTGAGTAAAACACTATCTATGCTTGCATGTAGGTTCATCTTTGCCTAAAGAGCTCTGCAGTCTGTCTTGATTTACTTCAGATTTTCTTTGGCAGTGTCACTGGTGTTCACCTACATGAATAGAAAGAGGTAACAGTTCAAGGGTCAGACAAGCCTTAGCAGTCTCTCCACAACATCCTGGATGCAGGCCCTTGCCAAGCAACACAACTCTTGTGAAAGCATGGCTGGTCAGCAGACAGGTTCTTTTGTCTCCTGCAGAAGGGTACCTCCAATCACTGTTACTGGCTGCTTCCAGGTGCTGCTAATGCTCAGATGGTTCTCCCAGGAGCTTGTTCCCTTTCATTGGCTATTAGGGCACTGCACCAATTCCGTAAATTCAGATTTGAGGATGGAGAAGAAGCCTTTCTCCTGCTGCCAAGTCACAAGCTTCCAGCCTCCTTTGCTGGCTTTAACAGGAACTCATTCACTCCAGATATCTTGATTTTAGGGTTAGGAGTAGGAAGCTCATGTTTCATGGAGGCCATAGAGTCCAGATGCACTTCTGGAAAGTATTTTAATTGCAGCTGACATGAGAGACACATTGTAGTCTCAAAAAGCATAAAAAAACTCAATCTCTGATCATCTCCTCTTGGAATGTTTCATTACAGCAGAAAGTGTTTTGAAGTAATGTAACAAGTTGTTACCAATAACTCGGAAAATAACTCCGATTGCAAAGTAAATCATTTCCTATTGCAAGGCTGAATAGTTGCAGCTAAATCTTGTTTATCGGGGTAGTACAGCATTTTCCCTAGAACTCAGATATAGCTAAATATTATCATTCTTCTGCACTGATCCTTTTTTAACAATAAGGGTAAATGTAGAAAATCCATACATTGACACCATTGCCCTGGCAGATACCGAAATAACAATGACACTGTAAGGGACTGGAGAAGCCTAAGCAATTTCCTAAAGGAATTGAATTTAAGAGATAATATATTTTAAAATATAACCGAGGCCAAACTATGGATGCTCACCTTCTGCAACTTCAGCAAATGCCAGTACTCAGATGTAAGCAAAAAGGATAATTGTTAAGTTTTCCTCAGGAATCTATCAATGCTTCAGGCTTGGTCAAGCATTAAGTATTTAGCATTCTGAATTTTTTTTTTTTTGTAGTAGATAATAATTTATCATCTACTATCATTTCAATTTTTACTGTCATTTACGTTCCATCTAGGAACAACAATATTGATTTTCCCTGCTATATTTTTAATCGTACACAACAAAATGTTTTCCAAACATTCATTTTCTTTCCAGAGGAGGGTCTGTTATATTACAGCTTCTGGTACCTGTCAAGTTCCCTACAGAACTTTCTGTAGTGGAAGGGAGGGAGTGAAAAACATCCAATACCCCCAAAACATCACTGAATACTGTTTAATACTGTTTAATACTGTTTAATACTGTTTAATACTGAAAGAGGAAAGTTCTTCCTACAAAACTTTGGAGAAATTCACCTCAAGCAAGGCAATAGGACACATTCAGAGAGTCAGTGTCATGTAGTGGGTGGCCCAGAATCCTAGAACTTGAAAAATGTGGGCTAAAACAACAAAGCTAAATGAGGAGTTATAACTCAGCAATCATTTAGAGCAATGAGAAGGCATGCTGCAGTAGACATCATGCCAATAGTTTTCAGTAGAACACAGGTGAGGCCCCTTTGGTCATTGGTACAACTGCAGAATCAATAGGAAATACTGCAAGACAAAGAGGAATAGATGGAGCCAGAATGACAAAAGAGTATCGATGAATTAATGCTTCATAGCATACAATTGTAACTGCTGAGAGGAGACAAATGCTGGGAAAGATCTGCAGAACAGCAGTGGCTGCTTAAGTTAAAACAAGAATATTTTTCACAAAACTAACCTAAACAATTAAGAAATCCCGATGCACCAAGAACAGACAGCTGATGGGGTACAAAAACATCCAGGGGAAGCAAGGGGAAGGCAAGGAAAGAAGAAGAAACAGGATTAGAAAGAGAAAATAAGATTTTGCTGTATGACGATTAATCAGTAAAGGGAGTAGCCTCCAATTAGGCAACTCACAGAAAATGTTCATAATTATTGCTCTAAGTCCCCTTAGTCCTTCATGTCTAGTGGTTAACCTTGAAATTTCAAAACATTGTATTACTCCCTCTAGGTGTCAGGTGGTAGACAAATGTTTTAAAACACAGCAATAATCATAAAAATACTACAAAATCCGTCTGTAAAACAGTAGTCTAAGACATCTTCATACAGACAAGCATTTGAATAGTTTTGCTTTCTTAAAGTACAAAAATACGGCACCGTATGGAAAGCTTACTAAATTATGTACAAAGTATTTAATTCTGTTGATCAAATTTGGCATTAACACGATTTTAAAAAGCTTGGGAATTCTTTAGCTTGCTACAAAATCCCCATGTAGGATCAAAGTCCTACCTGGAAATAAAACTGAACAAAACTAAAATGAACACACACATGCAAGAACAATCCTGCTTTGTCTTGTTTAGTTACAGAAGAAAGATTAAATGAAAACACAGCAAGTGAAAATACTGCTCGTCTTCCTTAGCTCACCACTATCAGCACAACAGAAGAAAATTTTACCAGCTTCCCACTGATCTCAGTTTAAGTATCAGCTCCTACCAATGAGAAAATGTCAAAGACAAATGTTCTGTGTGATCATTTAACATAGAGCAGGCGACTTGTGCATGAGGAGAATTGCTTTGCAGTACAGAAAATTATTAATGTATTGCTCACAAAAAAACCCAAAGCACCACAGCACTGCAGAAAGAAGTTTGTTCTGGGTAGGGATGAAAAGAAGGATTAAGACTTCAAAGAAAACACAAGCAATTGACAGGTTTTTGGAAAAAAACACGGCTCTAAGAAAATTAGCTTTGTAACTGAAAACTTCTCGTGGTTTCCATAAAGCAGCAAAATAAATATTATCATATTAACGAGATCATATTACAACAGCTAGGGGCAACAACAGAGAGCAGGAACCTTATTGGAAGAGGTTTATTTAAGATTAAGATTCTCTTAGATGATCATCCATCAGCTGCCATAGCAACTAATTAAAAATCGTGAGAGCAGAACTGCTGAAAGTTACCAAACACCAGATATTGATTCAGAAGCCAATTGGATGACTCCAGAATTTGGAAATACATAAGTAATCCAATTAGACGCCTTACATCATCTCTTGCAGACAACTATTAAGACACAAATTTAAAAACAGCTGTGTGATTAACTATCCTGCTATAGACTATTACTTATTTCTTAAGAATTATGAGCAGATGAAAATCTCATTTAGTGAAGACTACACTTCCTCAGTTTGCAATGATGGTTTGGTATTTTCCTTTCCTCTCCAAAAGAGAAGTATTTTTTTTAAAGTGGTTACTTACAAGCTAACAAATTGACTTATGAATTTGTTGTAATTTGTCTAAGCAAAGCCTGCAGGTCTAACCCAGACCATTCTATGACTCTACGATAAGACTTACAGAAAAAAATATTTCCCATACGTCTTCATTATACAGTAGTGATCCATAATTATTAGATGCCATGGTCTGCAAAAAAAACCCCAAAACTCCATAAAAAATCCACACAATTCCAAATATTTCATAAAGCTAATGCAGACTCCACTTTTAAGTGATGCTAAATAAATTGCTTAAAAGGATACAGTGTTTCAAAAGCTGATTATTATTTCTAAGATCCTACATAAGCTTTGTCTATTTCATGCTACACATCTGCTGATGCTGGAATAGAATAAATTAGGAAGAATTTTGCTATCCTTCTAAAATTTTCCTTTTGTGGCAGTGAGAATCAAGACTGTGTAAATCTTACCCAGCTTAAGACAGGATTGACAAAAAATGAATTAAATTTGGATGACTTATACCCAGCAAGACACAGAAATCTTGTGGTAAACAGAGCAACACCACTTCATAGCCATAACTTATCATGAAATAAACCTGAGTCACTTTGACCTGGAGCCTTTTGAAGGCCCCATTTACAAAGACTCACTACAAGATGGCATAACATGACCACATAAGAATGACTGAATGATCATTAGCCCAGATGGATTCTCCTAGGGAAGAAGAAAACCAAAGGCTTTAACTCTAACAGTTTTATTTAAGAACAGAGGTTGATCTGTAACCAAATCCTCAGTTTCTTACCAAAGAAAGAAACTAAGGCAGCTATACTATCAATATACCATTTTTTGTTGTTGTTCTGAGAAGCTATTTAAAAGTGCTACTGAAGCTCTGGAAGCACAAACCTCCTTTCTGCAAGGGTTTCTGTGAAGGAGTCAGCCTCCCAGAGAAGGGCTTGAGTAATGCCCTCCCACTGCTGATATTTTTGCATTGGCAGTGTTTCTGGCCAGCTGAACAGCTGGCTTTCTCATAGAAAAAGTCACAAAAAGACGTATATCACAGAACAAGAAGTTGTATATTTGCAAATTCCATAGATGCTCATTCAAGTGACCCACAGGGAGTTCAAGGCAGAGAGACTCACTACTTTGTCTGCTAGTTTAAGTTCCAACAGTGCTCTTTGCGAGCAGACACCAAACAGGAAAGAGCCCTTTAGGACAACAAGTATTTTAAGTACTAAATATGTGTTTAAATTTATATATTAAATATATGTTTAAAACCTTTCCTTGGCAACTGGGACCTTTTTGCAACTGCATCTACCCACAAAATGCACTAAATAATACAGTAAAACCAGACATTAAAGGTTGGCCCCAAATTTCCAAAGCACAAGTTATCCCCCAGACGAGGTACACTCACTAAGGTTTTTCTCCGCTGAGTGTCAGTGCAAGCAAAACCTGCTTCTTATGCTATGAGGCATAAGGCCAGGACTGAAATTCAAAGAACTGGCTTCTGGAAGAAAACTCAGAAATTGCAGGTATAAACCCTGAACCTCTCATTAAACTTTACAAGCGTAGACATGAAGCAAACCAAATAACATTGGCACAGAAAACTGCAGCAACAAACTCCAAAGCTTCCAGTGTTAACACGTTCCCTCACTTATATCTATTGCAGTGTCTCCATCTAGGAGCAGACCCCCATGCCTAGTCACTCCACCTGCATCTGTAAAATGTCTCAGGTAACACTCTCCAGACCTCAAGCCAACTGGCACAGCACTGCTTATATCCGTATGATTATTCCCTCTTGCCTCAAAAACAAGGTGGTACCATCCAAACACTTATTAAGCAGCTACTGACCTGTGTTAACCCCAAACTGTGCCCAGGCACTGTCTGTGAGAATGATAGCTGGTTCCCACCGAAACTGTGCTTGGGACACCGCTGACTAATTAGCTGCAGAGCCTACTGTATGGCAATATTTATGTTAATTAAGGGCTTTATTAATGCTGTTGTTAGTATTAACATAATACTATGCTCTACCTTGGTGCAGAGCTGTGGATGTAACAGCTTTTGTAAAAAGCTAAACGACCCTCACAGTACCCATCCAGAGAAGGATGTGGAGTTTATCCAATTTACAAACCAGGAGGCTGTGATATCAAAAGACTATATAATTTACTTCTCTGCAATGAACTGGTAGTAAAGAGCCAAGAATAAAAGATAGGACTCCTGATTCTTATTGCTCATATTTAGCTGCTGGACTACTATTTATGTTGTTAAATTATTCATCATTTCTACAGGGAAGACAGGCACGCACTCACAAGAAAAGCTGTGTGCAAGAAAAAGGGTTATCAAAGTATTCACACACTCTTTCAAAAGAGTTAGCTAACTGACAAAAATATGCTGCTGTAACACATTTTCATGTGTAGGTAGCAATCCTTCTCTACATCCCAGGGCTGGAATCCTGCACAGGGAAAACTGAACTGTTCAGTATAATGTAAAAGGCAGGCCTCATTAACTCTTGGACATCTTCTCATTTCTTGGTCATAAATCCTATTACCTTGTATTACAAACTGCCATAAAACCCACAGATAAAAGATAATTTATACTCAGTGTACAGAAGCTAATGTTTCTGTACTCCTGAGAAGCACACAACCAGAAAATGAGAAAGTATGTATGTGAAACCTTAAGCCATTCATATTGAGCATGGCTAGCATGATAAACATGACTCTAAGGGCCTAATGCTCTTCAGCCAGGGTATATTCTAATAGTAATTGATATTATCAAAATTTCAAGCATCAAATGTATGAACTGTTGCATAAAATATCCTGCTTATAAAGAGTAATTACTCCTTATTAAGAATTCAGACTTTCCTCCCTCCCCCCACTACAGAAAGAAATATGATGGCTATTCAGAACAGCGATAATTCTTCTAATTTATCTTTTTTTTCCTTTTTTTTTTTTCTTTAATTCCCATCATCACACTAGAAAATGCTTCAGAGCAAGCATCACCTCCTGGAATTCTTACAGAGTCTCCCTATTTCTGACTCCTAATTAGTGTTGTAGGGCACACAAAAACTAACAAACCTTGGAGTTGGCAAAATCAAAGGCATCTCAATCTCTTCTTTGCTTTTTCTATGAAGTAATTTAAAGTCTTTTGGACTTTGGCACTGATTTTAACTGTGTTGCTTATCTGCTCAAAGAAATATTTTGCTTTGGTGAAGACTAAGCAAAAGCAGCATTAAGTTTAGGCTCTTCACCATTAGTTTTCCTTTCCTATTCAGATGAGAAAAAAATCTTTCCCTGTCAACTTACAACTTCTGTAGCTACAGGTTACGTCCTCATTGTTTGGGCCTTTCCACAGGTGCATCTTGTTTCATGCCTGCTTTCTTTTCTTAAATGTAGTAATTTCATCTATATTGGAATTAATTTATATAAACGTAGATACCTATAGTGCATACCTAGACTTCAGTCCACCACCCAGTATCTCCATAGAGTCCATGGAGAAAGGTATTTATAGGATGTAATTTTTCCCATCTTTTTCCTCTTCTCTGCCTCTCAGCATAGTTCATCCTTACAGGTCAGAAATTAATATAAAATAATTTACTTCCTTGTAGTTTTTTTCACTTTTTCTGCCAAAACATTTTTCCCAATATATTTCAAAAACTTGCACTGTCTGTCCATATGGTTCCTAAGAGATAACATTTAAATGACAATTACCCTTACATTCGGTACCTTGATCATTTTATTGGTGGATAAGAAAAGGCTTTGTTCACCTGGTCCTTGCTTGGCAGTCTGCAGTTGATTCCAAATTAGGTGTTGTCCTTGCCTTCTTACTCAATCACCCTGAAGACTTTAGCAAATTTATAAACCTGTTTCCTACAACACTGTGGACTTTTACAAGTCTGTTAAATATTTATACATTTCTTCTGCTGTACACCTCTGTATCAACATTGTAATAATGTGAAATAATATTTTTCCAATAGATTTTATGATCTATGCACTTAGATATCCACTCACACAGTCTGCCTTTTAGTTTCTGCATCAGTAATTAAAAATTCAGCACTTTAACTTGTTATCCCCCTTTGTATTCTTCCACGCGCTGTTAATGGGATTACCAGTTTCCATGATCTATACAAACATTTTAGCCTCTGCCTAGGTACATAGGATTGAGAACCAATACTAGTCTCCTGCTATAGTGAGCAGAGGGCTAATGTTATTTGGAAGGAAAAATATGGTTACATTTTGCTCACATATTTTATTCAAAGAATCGAGTAAAGATCAGATTCTTCTGCTCCAAGAGAGAAAAGTTTCAGTTCTACATTTTATAGAAAAAGCAAGATGCTCTTAACTTTATCATTTGCATTAGCATTTGAATCTTGAAATGTTGCTTTATTTGTTGCACAGTTTCCAGACTCGCATTTCAAAAAGTCAATGGGTCTCCCACTGTGTTCAGCTCCCTCCTACCTTGATTTTAAATTACAAAGAGGAGAGGGGAAAAAAGAGACAATGCCATGATTGTGGCTGTTTACAAGAGAAAAATATCACGCTGAACTCTGTACAAAAAAGAGTATTTTCCAAGCTTAGGATGCTCATTTCTTCCTGCGTATAAACTACTGACTTGATTTTTATCTAAATTATGCAGGATTAATGTTATTATCTGTAGGTACCACGACAGTTGACTGAAGATGCTGACAGTGACAAGTTTAAACCAACAATGAAAAGCAATTTTGTGCCAAAGTTAGCATTAAGATTGTTTAAAAGGCCTGCCACTTATATGTGCCCTTTATTTCTGAATGCTAGAAACAGCCTGATGTTACAGACGTCAGTTACTGGCAATGAAGTTGCAATGCAACCAGGAATGGCAGAAAAAAATAATATCCTGTGGAATCCTCCCTGCCAACAAAAAGTACTATGCAATGCTTCTTGTACGGCATTATTAAAAAGAGAACATAAAATGTTTCCTGCAAGCCCAACCAATTAACAATCTGCCATTTAAATGCACAGATCATAATTTTTTTTCAAGGTGCAAAGGGTTTAATTATTTATTGAAGCCTCTTCTGAAAGCAACCTTAGGCATGGCATTTTAAAGCCACTTATAGGAAAGACGAATGGAAAGAATTAAAGCCTTTCCAGTCCAAGTAAGAGTTTTATAAGCTAAATTGGGCATTTTCCAACTTATTTCAGCTTTCAGTATGTTCTTAAAAATATCCTAAAATTAATTTACAGTGGTCAGTGAAGTACTGCACCCACAGATCAATCAAAAGCAAGCTGCTACTCACTTTCAGATTTTAACCACAGTTATCCTTTAGCCCTCTTTCCCTCTCAACTCTGCTGTCTCTATCCATTTAGCTGTGCGACTAATGATCACAGTCATTCTTCATCGTACTGGGAAATGAACTCCTGTGCCTACTATCTTTCCTGCAGTCACAGTGCTTCAAAGTTGTTAATACAGCATCTGCCCCTGTGGATTTAAATCTATAATCTCATAGAACCTTATTAATGCTTTTCTCAAATTACAATAAAGCATGTGTGGTGCAGGGTTTTGTCAAATTTGTCTGTGAATGTTATTTATTTTAATGAAATCAGCTTTTCAAGATAAAATGGGAAAGTTAGTTAAGCTTCTAGAAGCCCTGACATCAGGATATTTCCAAACAAATAAATGAATCAGTGGTAGAGAAGACTCTTTGATGCTTAGATTTGCCTTTAATTTAAATCTTAGAAGAAGAAGCCTAGCAAGATCTTCTGTGTGTGTTGTTTTATGAATCAATAAATGGAATAACAGACCTGAAAAAACACAAAAAAGTACATCTTAAATAAATTCCCTCGTTGATCCTAGCTGGATTCCCATCATAATGAACTGCACCACTCAGACCACATAAGAGCTCTGCCTGATGTGTTTGTCAGCAGCTCCCTCGTATCTTCCTTACAGCTTTCTTTTGTTTCTTTTACCGCAGACATTCTTACTTCTACTAAACATGCAAAAGGGCTGTGAGCTAAATTTATACTTTCTGGAATCTAATTAAAAAGTTTTAAAACTTTAATTTATAACCAAAATCCTATTATTTACCCAAATTCAGCTTTCATAGCTTCCAGATTTTTACATTCCTCCCTTTTAAACAAAGCTATACTGAATAAATTAAACAACTTTTTTGTCGAGGCATGAATGCAAAGCCCATCATTTGCTGTCCACTTTCCTGTGACATATTTTATATTTAGGCTATAACCTTACAGATACAAGTGAGAAAATGAGCATTTAATGGTGCAAGAGCTACAGGGTCAGGGTGGGTGGGAAGGTCAGTTTTATTATGAAAAAATTTTTAACACTTACAGGTTGAAGCAGGTAAATCAGTGAGCACTCTTGGATAACTATCACTGGAAAAGGAGTGATAGTTGTTGCATGAAAAAGTGTTTCCACTGATGCCATTATCTGGTCAAAGCGTCCTCCAAGTCCACCCAAAGTCACAATCAAATCAATCTAAAAGATAAAGCAAAAATAGTCACCAAGAAAACTTTCAGGCATCATATCTAGACACTGAAAATCAACAAGAAAATCACTCTGGGGGAAAAAAAAAAAAAAAGAAAAAATAACTACTGACTATACAAAAGCAAACGTCAAATACAGTTATTTACTCCCATTACAGAAAAATACCATTATGCAATTTTTGACACTGAGTTTAAAGCTCAGTAAATTCATGGTCAACATGCGGTACTTTTAAAAAGGACATAACCATTCTCCCTAAAATATAGGCCAGTCTTTGCTGGTACTTATCCATCTGACTCAAATATATATGCCTCCACACCTAAGCTCCTCAGCTAAGTGTGGTACATCTGAGCCTTAATATCTTTCATCCCCAGATCCTGCCATCATTTCAGTATTATCCTCACAGTTTACAGAGCGAATAAGGAAATTTCAGGCTCGGGCCACTGTACATCATTCTTGTTCCTGACCCACAGGACTTTGGTGTACAAGCAATCCCACTCACAGGTCAAGGTTAAAAGTACTACTGAAGTAGGAGGTTTCATTCCAAACAAATGGCATGTCATCTCCCAGCTCTCAGGGACAGGAACAGGAGCACTCTCCCAGCCCCAGACCTGCAGAGAGCGCTGCCTGACTGCTTGCATTAGGCTAAGGAGTTGGACTGCTACTGCTTAATTCTCTCACACTCCATCAAGCCTCTGAACACTTTATTTCCCATAAGCTGAAAGGGAGTATTTAAAAGCCTTGGTTAAGAGCTTTTGGGCCCTCAGATAAAAGGTCACTGAGTGCAAAGTATTATTATTATTACATCAATAATGTGGATCAGTTACATTCAGTAATTGAATTTTAAAAAGCTACCAATGAGTAAGTCATATCTAGAGCCTCAACATATTGCAGCTCTAAAGTCTTTAGAAGCTACCTTGAAAATGGCCATCTGGTGAAGTTTCCAACTTTATAAGGCTGAAGTCTACGGCGACTGTAATTACATGAAGTTTTACTCAACCCAGGAGCTACATAATAGTGCTCTGTGTATCTGGCATTATGTATTAATAGCATCAGTTTCTATTTTTATTATCAGGGTGAGGGCTTCATGTTTCTGTTAAATACTGGTTTGCACAGGAATCAAACTCTTTTCCTTTTGGTAAAGAATTATACTATCTTTCTCATCACCACCAGGAAAATACTTAAGAAGCCAGAATGGATCAATGTAACACATTATATTAACAGCAAACCCTGAAACAAAAAAACTATTCTTGTACTGCAGACAGCATGTATTTTCCGTGCAGATTACAGATCACAAAGACCTAACATACAGCCAATAGAATAAAAAAAAAAAATCCTTAAAAAGAAGACAAAAAGGCAAAAGGTAAAAAGCATGTGATCCCAGCTAAGCTATAATACATTTTCCATTTTATTGATCCAGTGTAGAAACAAACTGCTTTTGTTTGACTGGCAATGACTGTGACTTAAAAGGGTGGATCAATTCTCTGAAAATACTGCTACTAAAATGACCCATTAACAACAGTTCCCCACCAGACAACTAGCAGTAAAAATACTCCCCATCCTGTGAGAAACGCTCACGATTCAAATAGGTAAACTGAGGCAAGCATCTTGTGAAGCACCATTATTTATTTATTTATTCATAACTGCAATCACGGGAGCGATTCCCTTTGGCAAGAAGGAAAGGGCTCAACTTTGTCAAAAAATAGAGGGTTTTATTACTGTTTCTTTCAAGGCAAGACAACCTTCTTGCCAAATTTACAATCCCAAAGCTATTACAAGGCAGTTACTAGGCTAATTTTTATAGATTAAATTTCTTACCCAATCTGTTGTTTTTAAGTATATATATACATATATATATATATATATATATATATTCCTAAGCATAACTTCTGCTGTACCAGAACGGTACCAGAAGATAATATTTCTCACATTATCTTATATATTTATTTTCTCCAAACTACTTGTTCAGCCATTTCTGAGTGGAAAAACAATTTATGCAATCATATTTTGCAAGTGTGCTGTAAGTTCAACACAGCAAGGCCCTCCATCTCAATGCTAAAAGTTCCATTTTGTAAAAACACAAGCAGCCTAACTCTCACAATCCCAACAGAGACTATGGGGAAAATCTCCTACATTAACCTGGAACCACAGTGAAGTTAAGATGGCTTTGCAAAGGATCAGGATCCCCACATATGTTGTTTTTCTTGTGAGTGACGGGACTGAATCTTAAATATTAGCCTACCGTAGCCTTCAAAAGCTGATCAACTACGGTAGAGTTTCTTGGTGTATATATCTCACTATAAACAAACTTGTTTATTTTGGCCTTGATGTTTTCTACAGTTTAAAAAGTAACAATGGAGGAAGCAGAGTTATGGCTGAATCGTAATTAAAATGATGCAATAACATTCTGAATGTGTCTTGTTTCCCTTGTAAAACTGTCAATCTGTCAGACAAATCCTTCTCTGTTATTCACACACATGTACTTATCACGAAGTACAGGACCTATCTGAAATAATAAAGTGCTCATTGGCTGCATCTTTGACAGAGTACTGCAAGTTGAAGAAATGCAGAACAATTTCTGTATTTTAAAGGAGGACAGAAGTGATTCCCAAGTCCTACTCCTTTCGCAATAGCATCGGTGCAGTGATTTTGTGGACTGGTGTCCAAAAAGTAATGAAATAAAACCAATCTAGCACAAAGCAGATCTGTTGAAAAGGCATTCGTAAAACAGAAGTTTGAGGTTGGGAGAAGGGTAATAAAGATATCTGAAAAGGGAACGTAGCTATTATTTAGGGTTTGCATGGCTTGTGAAAATGAAAAGTACGAATATGTGACAGGTATGCAAACAAATCCAGCTGGAGTATGAGAGGAGTGGAGAGAGGAAGCAGATAAAATTCTGCACTTCTGTGATGGTTGACAATCCTGCCTTTCACCGCATAGTCTTGGTAGCAGTGACAGGCATCCAGACGTAGGATTTTGAAAGCCTCTATTTCAAGGCCTACATATACACACTTCGTTTATTTAACAAAAACACAGAGATTCACAGAAGTCCAACAAAAACTTCAAAAGCTTTTTCATCCTAAAGCTATTCCCTCTGTTAAAAAAAAAACAACTAACCACCAAACCAAAAAAAATCCCACAACACAAAAATCATAACCTAATGAAACAATCGTTTTCTTCCCTGCAATCATTGCTCCTCTCATTCTGCCAAGCACTTAAGAAAATGAATGTGCCATGAAAGCACATACACGACTCTTGGTCATTCCAGAACCCAAGACAAAGTGAATGTCACAGCACAGGGCATTTATATAATCCCACACTTCAGATAGGAAAGGCCATTGATTTTTCTACTATGATTTCCTGTGTAACACAGGCTACAGAATTATAATGTTAGTGCTAATCAGCCCAGCATTTTACTAACACACTGTACTTCAAATGAAATGTCCATGCTTCACTCAAATGTCTTGTCACTCGCCCCCTTACACAATTTGTTTTCACACAATGCCATTCATTTCCTGAAAAAAAGGATATAAAATCCTAAATAACTACAAAGAAAAGCTTAGATCATTGCAGTAACAGCATAGAAGGCACTGTATTCCCTTAGACTATCTATAACCTGACTGAAACACATTGCGCAGTGTCTTTAAAGGTGATTGAGCTTTCATTTATAAAGAGCTGAAGATCTAAGGGTAGGATTCAGTCATCTTTAAATGATTTACTTACACATTAGTATCTCTTGAAGGAGTTTTAGGAGTCACTACCAAACGACAGGGCAGTTAAAAAGAGAAGCACAAAGAAAGACTTTGTCCTGGCAATGCAGGGATGTATTTCCACCTTGTCCCCTAAGGTGTAATTAGAGGGTGCAGCAACCTAAGGGAACTGAGGCTGCCACCACATCAGAACGAAGTCACTCAGGTTCTTGTTTTCACTGTCACAGAGACTACTGAAACGGACAACTTGCCGTGAACTGTTTGCAGGCTTGCTAAACACTATCCTTCTGTGAAAATTGGTCCAGCTGACATCCCTTTTACTGATATGGATGGGTTAAATACAAAGATTTTCACAGTACCATCGAGGAACTCTTATTTAAGAAGGGTGAAAGGACAAAAGAAGCTGGGAACTGTCTGGAGTGGGTGAAAAGAGCACAGTATCTAGCTCTGTAACGTCAGCATTGCTGTGACATCTAAGGACGAAGTCCAAGGCCCTAACTGACAGCAAAGGATGCCCGTTCTTTTCAAGACTGTGCTTGTTGATCAGAAATCCTCTCCCCAAGGTACAGGTAATGGCTTTGGATAGATAACTCAAAGGAATTCTGTCCACACAAGCTCAGCTTTAGCCAGATCACCTGCAAACAAACAAACCTAAGCCTTGGAGAAGGGGGGTAGATGAAAGGGAACACATTTACTGACAACAATCAGTAGCACTGAATTAACCACAAAGACCTCCCCTAAAAGAAAAAGGGAAGGCAACAGTAATCAAAATGTCATAAAATCTCTGGAGCAATGAATAAACCTTCCTCCTTCTGAGACCAAGGAGACCATCTACTGCTAACACCCAAGATATTTCAATGCCTATTATAGGTCAGATATTGTATCTGATTCGAATATAGCTTTCTTTTATCACCTTCTCACTTCACTGACACCTTTTTTTTTTTTCATATTTCACAGCCTTTCTTTATCTCCTACCATGCATAAGTCTATACACTTAATTTAAAATTTTGGAGGAACATGGTACAAAGAATAAAACTATTGTAGTAACCTGCATAGTATATTGAAATATACCATAGGCCGAGACACTTATGTATTTAAGTACATTATATGCTGAAAAGCAAACAATTAAGCAGTAGTGTGAATGCTACGTTTATTATCACTTTATTGCTTTGACGTTTTATCAATGTTGACCATTTCACAATAAAAGTATTTTTTTCTCCATAAGGCAATTTTGACAACTTGGAACATGGTTTGAAAAATCCAGATATATCCTTTCTGGTCTCTGTACCAGTTTTGGAACTGAAGACTTCAAAATGTAGCAAGCGCTTTCCTTGATAGCAAAGGAGCCAGAGTATATTTCAGCTCATGCTCCCATAGCCGTATTAGAGCTCTTGTATGGGCCAGATCACAGGCATTTTTTTATATCAGCCACAAAACTGCAATGTAAATTTAATGAACTACCAAAATTCCACAACCCAATGTTGAATATAGAGCAAGATATTGTCTATTTTAGTTGATAATACTGGCTCTCTGGCTCAGTATTTTATATAAAAGGTATGGCATTTATTTCCTATGGGAATTATATGCCCAGCCACACAGCAGCATCTGAATATTGCTCAGGTAAAATCCTCTTTATTCTGTCTGAAATTTGCTCATTGCTTCAGCCATCTGACTCTTCATAGGAATAAGAGCTCTCAGCTGAAGGCTGTTATCCTGTCTGTCCGAGATGATAAACTTCAACCAGCTTCATTGTCACCTCACCTCATTAACTTTTATATTATACAGTTCCAGCTCCTTCATGAAGCATTTCTTACTTATGTTCATTTTCTTACATTTTTGCCCTAGTGTTCTCTCTATTGGTAACCTTTTTTATTTCAAATAAGAGGTTAATTCTTTCCATTAATGACAACAAGCACACAAACAAATTGCTTTTGTCTGTTTTATATAAGTAACATGTATGATGGTAAGATGGAAAAGGCAAAGATAATCTTGAAATCCAGTCAGAGGAACATTTTAATCTTGGTTCTACTATTGACTTGGTTTTATATCTCTGGTCAAATGACTTGATTTCTTCCCAGTGCTTTGGCTTTGCTCTGTCCTGCAGGTAAATGATTTGAGGGTGTATGTAGCATCATCTGGCAGAAATTTTGTGGAACATAAACTTCATAGCCATTGACTTCTTTCTTTCTTACTTACAGAAACCTCATCTACAAAATCAACTTGAACTGCAGGACTCTAAGCAATCTGAATTTCACTGCTTGCTCTTTTGCTGAATATTCACGTGTGACCTCGATCAAACAGTACTCCTTGTGCCTCAGGTAGAGTAGGGACAGCAATCACTCCTGCTATACCTGTGCTGGCCAGGTGGAGCTCAGCTCTACAATTCGTGATGCGTATGAGATCACGGTCATTGGAATTCCTTATTGTCTCAGGTTTTCTGGGTGAAATGTTGGTCACTATTCCAGACCATGCTGTGTGAGTAGGCAAAAGTACAGTAAAACTCTTACAGCAACGTGCTCACTGAGGCTTTGGAGGAAAATGTGTGTTGGTTTTGACCCTGATGCATTTATTCTGTGCGTGAACAAGGATTCGAGGACTATCAATCATGTGTCTTCTGAAAAATTATAAAATCTTCCTGTCTTTTAAAACAGGATGAAAAGACATTCACAAACATCAGACCAACATTTCTGCTCCCACAGCTGAACGAGCATAGTTCCGTACGTACTGTGGTATTACCCCACAGAAATATAAAACCAATCACTGCTAACTACCATACCTTTATGAAAATAAGCACTAGATTTGTACTAACAGCAATGTAAGACGACCTCCAAAAATTATCCTAAAATGGTCCAGAAAATCTCTCTAATGATCTCATATCCAGTCACATCTAGTGCCAAAAGCTGTTTGGCACATGCTGTGTTTTTAATCTCTTTGTATACTGCTTCCAGGAGTAAAAAAAGGAAAAACAAACTAACCAAAAACTCCCAGCAATGAACAAGTTTGGGGAGAAAAAGAAAAAAAGTGATTCTATCTTCTTCAGAAGAATCTGTTCTTTGTGAGCTTTGTATTTCACATTTCACTTAACTCTGGCTGTCAGTCTTTACTTAGAAGAAATCCAGAGTGTAATCCAAATGTAGCTTTTACAATGCCTTCAGATGTGTATGTATAAAGCCAAAGACATTTTTTTTTTAAAATATTGCTGTCCATTTTCTTTCAGTTTGCTAACCAAAACCATTACTACACCTAAGGACACTTATTTATATTCAAAACCACAGCCAAGCAGCAGCTACAAAATGATCATTCAAAATAGCCTTCCCTCCCAACCCTTCAATATGCTTCCACACTGTCACAAGGTTAGCTGCCACACATTCCATGCCAGCAAGACCCCCACCCTGCAGTGTTGACGCCTGTTTCCTGCACTCCTCAACTATAGCCAGCAGCAAACTGTGTTGAAGGTTAACCCAGCCCTGCAGTATCAACAGGTGGGAAGGGCACTGCACAAGGGAGAGGCTCTTTGCTGTGAGGACTCTCCCTAAAAGCCTCTACTATCACTTCAAAGGGATACAGACCATAATCCAGATCAAGGAGCGTTGCTGGATCATGGCTCTTGCTATAGCGCTCTGGCAGTCTTGTGCAGGAAGGTCCCTGGCTACTCAGGACCTGATGGATCAGAGGCATTTTATATTCTGCCTGCTAGCCCACAAACAGTGTACCTATCCCAGGACGGAGACAGGTACGGTCGGAATTGATGATCTCAAGGCAAACCAAATGATTCTATGATTCTATGTGCATCTTTGCACACCTCCATGTGCCCTGACAACTTCTCTTTGATTCCTTTACAGTCCTGTGGTGGGTTAGCCTTGGCTGGCAGCCAGGCACTCATCCCAGATGCTCTCCCACTGCCCCTCCTCAACAGGATAGGGATGAAAATAAAATGAGAAAGCTCATGGGTCAAGACAAGGACAGGGAGATCGTTAATTAACAATTACCATCACAGGCAAAACAGACTCGACTTGGGGAAAATTAATTTAATTTATTGCCAATTAAAAATCAAGTTAGAGAGAAAATAAAAGGCAGAACTAACGCCACCTTTCTGCCACTCCTTTTTTTCCCAGGTCCAACTTCAGTTGTTAATTCCTGACCTCTCTAACTTCTCCCCTCCTCCTAGTGGTGCAGGTGAATGAGGGGACTGTGGCCAGTCCATACCAGTTCTTCTCTGCCTCTCCTTCCTTCTCATGTTGTTTCCCTGCTATAGCGTGAGGTCCCCTGCATGGAGTACCATCCTTCAGGAACAAACTGCTCCAGTGTGCCCCCACAGATTCCAGGCAGGAATCTGTTCCTGCGTGGGCTCCTCTCCACAGGCTGCAGCTTCCCTCAGGACACATCCACCTGCTTTGGTATGGAGGCTTCCACCAGCTGCAGTGTGGGTATCTGCTCCACAACGGTCCTCCATAGGCTGCAGGGTGGATACCCTGCGTTTGCTTTTCCCCTACAGACCACAGCTCCTTTGGGAGATCCCCACCTGCTCTGACAGTGGCTCTCCAGGGCAAACTCTGCAAATGGGGGCGTGACCAGAGGCCACCATTCCCCAGCTCTGTCCTCAGGGCTGGCAGGGCCGTTTCTCACACTTCTTCTCTCACCTTCCACTGCCAGGCAGTATTTTGCCCTTCCTTAGCTGCACTTTCCTGAGGCACTTGTCTGTGGCTGCAGTGATGGGCTGCACTGTGCCGGCTGGAGCCACCTGTGTCATCACCTCACAGAGACCCCTGCAGCCCCCGTCAGCACCTGGGCACATAAATCTGATATGAGTCCCCAGTTCAGCCTAACTAATACCCCTTATCACTTGACTCATTATTTATGCTTCTCTAGAAGGCCAAGACCAACACAAGCTGCGTCTGCCACAACCGCCTTTTCTCTCTCCATCACAACTTCATAGAACCACAGGATCATAGAATGCCAGGTTGAAAGGGACCTCAAGGAACATCTGGTCCAAACTTTTTAGGTGATGTATAGTTTAAACGAGATGGTCCAGTACCCTGTCAAGCTGAACCTTAAAAGTGTCCATTGTTGTATGCTTTTGTTTCAGCTGCTGCCCAGGTGCTGCTTTGGAACCCCTGGAAAGCCTCCAGAGGAAGCTGACCAAGCCTGGAGTATTTCGAGGCAGCGGAGTGGTTTGCTATAGAAAAGGGTCATTGTGTAAAGCACTCTATCAACAGCCACAGGGGCTTAGACATGGATAAACAGAGAAAGCCAATCTCAACACTATGACAGGCAAGATCTTTTCCCATGGCTTCTTAAACCAGACATGTCTTTTCTTTAAAACTAATCTTCTGCCTATTTTAATTTCCATTCTGTCATATTAAATTTAGGTATCAAATTTTAAGGAAAGAATCACAGATTTTAAGGGAAAATATTCTGTACAAAACACAGAAAAGGAAATTAAAAGAAAATAAATCTCAATTTTCACTAAAGAGTGAAGCTATTTTTTTTATTTCATGTAATTTTAAACTATGAAGTTTGCATAACGATACCACAAATATTGCAAAGCTGTAGGGCATCCTCACTCTCCTGAAGCAGCATCGTGGAGGAGACAATGGCATAAAAGGCATTTGTGCCTAACTAGGACGAGACATTATCTCTGCTATTTAAAAAGTTTAAATTTGGGTTCACACAGGTCTGAAGATCTCCCGACAGATCCCAACAGAACAGTAATATTTTCAGCTGGTCTGAACATTAATCTTCATGATGAACAAGGGGATAATAGCCTGTCCTATTATACTCAAGGGACAGATATAAGACTTGAAACTAAGGATGGAAAATTTTTCCCTGTGTCTCTCAGGCCCTATTCTGTGGATAGTTCCTCTTCTGAGTGATTTCACTGAGTACTTGGGCAGTACAGAACTATTATTTTCTTTTCCGTGGGAGTGCAGATTTGCAGAAAGAAATCTTGAATTTATATATTTGTTTCTAAGAGTCTGGAGATATTCTGATATTGAAGGAAGTAGGTTAGGATCTTGGATGCCAATTTTCCTTTGCAGAGCAGGTTCAGTATCTATGGCCGGTAAGCTAAACATAGCCTGAATAAAGTCAGCTTACACCCATTACAGAACCTATTTTATTTTTCTACACTGTCCTCTAGACCATATAAATTTAGCCATGCACTTAAAAATAAACGAAGCATGATTCCTTATACTGGAGGTGCTTGTGAGGCTGTAAACATTTTATGCTCACATTTAATTTGCACAAAATATTGAGTTTTAATTGTTCAGTGCTTAGTTGTTCAGTTGTTAAAAGGGAAGGTCTATGTTTTTTTTTCAGCAAGTGGTAGAGACCATCCCCCAACTCTCCGCCTTAGTGGTGACAAAGTCAAATTAAAAGGTAGATGAATTAAAAAAGAACAGCGTGAACATCAGAACTAGCAATGTCTGGTAGCCAGTGTGGCTCTGTTATGCAGACCCTTCAATCTTTACCTCTGTTGAGATTGTTCTACTGCCTTTTTCTGCAGTGGGAATACTGTAGGGGCCTTTCAAGTATTACCAGGCTGCCTCATTTTCACAATATTTGTGAAGAGTGAAATTACTTTAAGCCCTTCTGCCCCTCTTGAACACTGCTGATATCAGTCAAAAGGCCTGGAGTTAAGGGTCCGGGAAAGTCAAGGGACTGCAGGCTAAACCATTTCTATGTAGCACCAGCCACATGCTTTTACTTTGCAATAGTCGTAATACCTTCGTCTCTCCTCTGTCCCCAATACTCCTTTCTAGATGAGGAAAAGAAAAAAAATGGCAAAATACAACGCAGCTTCAAAAGATTTGACTAAATATTACAATTCCACTGTTTCTCTTGACTGTTCAAAGGACATATGATGTTACAAAGAGGGAGAAAATGTCATGGGGGAAAAAAAAGGAAACCGAAGGCAGTAAGGGAATGTTCTTATATACAGTACTTAGGTTGAAAAAATTTCCTCGAACAGGGTAGAAAAAAGAAGCCACGGGAAAAGGTTAATTTGTTGATTCACCTACTGCTTGAAGGACCAGATCACTGCAGTTCATGAAATGATGAAACTGTTCTCTCTATAGCCAATGTTTCTACACTCATTAATATAGAAAACTCCTAAAGGCTTTCACCAAACTGTCTCACCAACAGCCAAAAGCCTGTCATTTATTCTTGACAAGCATCTCAGTTTAGTAGGAAGAAGTCATATTTGAGATGTAAAAAATCCCTGACTATTATAATCTGCAGTTAAAATTTGCTGCACCAGCACAATTCTCTTAATGTGCTTAATTATAAAGAAAAACTGTACCTCCCATTAACTAAGCTGAATTTCATAAAAATACTCATAATGTATGGGAGATTTTGTAACACCACAGTATTCATGTGCCAGGCAGAAAAAAAATAAATCAAGTTATTCATGAAAATCTTAGGCAACAAACTGAGCTCTCAGTTCCTGAGCTGCATAAAAATACCTGGTGTCAAAACCTGCCACAACATCCACCTCCAAGACCCTGTCAATGTAAGCATAGCAGTCTTTTGAGAACAGTGGTATGTCAGTGCAGCCCGACCACTTCCCCAGCAGGGAGGCAGTTCCATCAGCAATAGCTGCTATCAGGGGAAGCTGCATAAACTGTGCTCCCTGTAAAGCAGAAGGGGCTGGACTGATTTAAAAATCTGCGGGGTGGGGAAGAGAATCACCTCTCCTATGAAAAACAGTTACAAACAGGACAAAACTGGACAATGCAAAGGGAACAGTAAATCATCTGTAGCAAGCTCATGTTTTCTGTTTAAAATGTATTCACCCTTTGACTAAGCTGAGAGAACGGTAGCTGGTTGCGTGAAACCTAGGCTTCCTTAATAACTTCCATAGTGTTGATAACGAGCATATCCTTGATCTCTTCATTCCCTGAACTGCCTAAATAAACAATATTTCTCCCCTTGTTCTTCCCCTCCTCAAAGCTGGATATGGGGTTTATCTTTTCAAACAAACAAACAAAAATCAATGCATTCTTCAGAAATCCCACTCTGCTTCTGCCTTTTTTCTTTACATTATCTTCATAGATCAAATACAACCCTGAGGAGTATACAAGGATTACGTAAGAAAATTTCTTAGTATATGATGTACTGTGTTCTTGCATGACATCCATTTTGCATGAAATTATTCTAACACAAAGATATTGTGTTTTGATGCCCACATCTATAGTGGAACAGGTACACAGTCTGCTTTCGTTGCATGAGATTTGAGTGTTTCTTTTTGGAAACTGGCAAGCTCTGATGTTCTGTATTACAAGAAATATACTTTACCATACCTTTATAATGGAAAGCCTCAAAATTATTTGACAATAGGAAAGATGAGTTAGATACTGCATTCCTGGAAGGTGGATTTAGACCTTAAGAGTCAAACCAGTCAGCACTCAAGGATATGTCTGCACACCCTACAAGAGGGATTTACTCGTCTTGAAAGGCATTATGAAATTCTACATTTTAGAAGTACGAATTAACAGGAAACATTTTAGATCCATTTGTTTCTTTCTGATAGGAAAGTTTTATGAAGAGGATTACTATTAATAACTCATGAAAATCTTTTGATACAGCACTTGACAGTATAGAAATCTTTTCATTACATGTATTTAACTTTCCCAAAAATATATCGCATTTGCATTTTCTATTCTCTTCCTTTGAGGCATTAAGAAGAAGAAATCAACAGTGCCACCAAAACTGAATAGGTGCATTTTTAGCCCTGCCTTCTATTTGGAATTTGGAGATAGAGCCACAAACTTCAAGGCTCTTCTGAAAGCTTCACACTCCAGCTCCATGCTGGAGTGTCTTCCAGACTGCCTCTCCCCCTGGTATTTAGATACTTATCTGTTCCCAAATCTAGTAATGGCCTGTCCTCATTCCTAGGCTTTCCTTTAAAAGCTATTCCCACTACTGCTCTGGGTTCCCAAAAGTTTTCAGAAACGAAAAAACGTAGTGATCCAGCATGAAATGACTATTAATGTGAGCAGCAAAATTATGACTGAGTTGGGAACTGAATCTGATATATTTACTGTTACAAAAATGTCACGTCATCAGGAATAACCTCAAATAACAGACAGACAAAACCAAAGCTAAGCCAAACAGAGCCTGGTACTTGCAATAATTATGCTCTTTCTACATGGGACTGTTCTTTATGTAAAAAAATATTCTCTTTTAATGTATTTTCTGAGTTTCATTTTAGAATATTGTCTGCTCAGGGTCTTTTTCATCATGTAAAGACAAACTAGAGTGCTTAATAAGCTATTTGAACACTGCATAGCTGAAGGTGGCACATGAACATCACTTCATTGCCTTCTCTTCCACACTTCATAAACACAGGAATTCACTAACGTGTTCAGTTCAGTCTCCCTCAACAAAAAAGAAACTGGACTAATTCAATGCTTTTTTCTTTCAAAGAGAAAAATACTTGCATTCACTTAAAAATAGTAATATCCCAGATTGCTGATAGATTGAACCTTTAAAGTGTAATTTTAAAATGGAAATTTTAGTATAGTATCCCTTTACTGCGAAGGGTTTTTAGGATGCGTTGGTTTGGATTTTTTCACTTTTTCATATTGACACTGATGCTTTTATCAATTTAAACACACTAACATTCAAGCACTAAAAGGCATGTAGAGTTCAATAAAATTCATTTTTTTTACCCTCAGCTCATATAACCAAATGAGCTGCTTTAACTTTTTTTAAGCAGAAAAGATAATAAAGTTAAATGAAAAGTTCTACAGCTTAGTTTTAAGATTAAATGGTATTTCAGATGAAACAGTTAAAGAAAGCAGAGTTTGTAGCTTTAGGATAAAGATAATGGCTTAAATATATCTTTACATTATGGGGATTCTTCTTGGAGCTGCATATCGATATACACACTTCCACTTCTCACTGGCGTGAGCTGCTATTAGTTCCCTATGAGTCAGACCAGGGACATTGTTATGAAAAGAGCACCTAATGAAGACTGGAGACTGGAGGATCATCCCCAACTGCACCACTGGTATGCTGGCAGACTGTGGACAAGTTGTTTCTGTACTTCTGCTTTACGATCTGCAAGCTGAAGATAACAACACTCCCTTTTAATGCAAGATCTGTTGATATCTAAATAAGAGATATTGTAAGCATGCCTACCACCAGTACAGATGGTTTCTTGAAATAGCTTGTGCTACATGAGAGAAAATTAAGAACAGAAAGTAGTACCAGGGAGAAATTACTATAAATAAGTGTACATGAATGTCTGGTAGTGAAGTAAGGAAAGTACTCACATAACTACAGAATGTATAAAATAGTGATTAAAGCACTATAAAGAGAGTGTTATTAAGATATTGAAAAATCATCATATAGGACTAGGAATGTATACTGCCAGAAAATTAGTACTTTTACCTACATACGTGCACACGCATGTGTGCGCATACATACTCACAGTCATGCAGAAAGAGAAAGAGATATCTATCAGCCTTTAAGCTTGAAAGAAACTGCAGGAGTCAGATTCTGTTGGTGATGCTTCACTGCTTCACCCATCCAATACAATGCAATTCACAAATGAATTAGGGCCGTTGAGAGGAAAAATTAAGACTGATTCTAGCTTGCACATATAAAAGGTACTGCTTGTTCTAGCTTTAACTGCAGTATGTAATTATAAATACATATAGTTAGGTGACTTCGATATCACAAAAAGATCCCAATGGTGCTTTCTGCATGGCTTGGCTAAGCAACAAGTTTATGCAATACAAACTGAAATCAATGACCCTGAGGATTCACAAACTATTCTAAAATTTTTTATTTGAGACATAAGGAAAAAAACACGAATTTGGCTACTTATTCTAGAAGACAGAATTGTTGTTTACACCAAACAAGGAGTTCAAAAACTAAGAAGGTTTTTTCCTTCTCCCAGATTTGTGTCCAGTTTATTCCCACCTGCAATTGCATCTTTCCTTGTGGTAAAGGCAAAATCTAAGCTCCTTTGCAACATTCTCTCCAGTGGGGTCACTAAGTGTCTACCTCACCTTCATTTTCACTCAGGCAACCTCTTAGAAAGCTTTTTGACATTATTATCTTTAAGTACTCTATTCCTCTGTTTGAAAGTTATTTGTTCAAAAGCTATTTGGTGAGCAAGAAGGAGGAGAAGGGAGGTGCAGAGGCATCAAAAGTAAATTACGCAAACTTAATTCCTTTGGAAGAAAATACTGTCCCTATATACTCACTTAGGCTCAAAAACCTCCTTTGCATAGAACTTCTGTAGAGGTCACTGACAGATCAGAGTAGAAACTTTATCTGTTCAGCATAGCATATAAATGACAATTTATTCTCTAACCAGCAGAGGAAGATCTTTCAAATACCTCAGGTCCTCACAGCTGAATTTCATCCAGACGAAATATGTCACAGGGCTGTGCATCCATGGTATATATTGAATGTAATGAATTTCCTAGCTTAGCAGATTGCTACTCAGAAAGAGCAGCAAACACAGCATGACTGTGCTATCCATTTTTTTTAAGATACTAAAGAGATATTTTCCTTGTTTAGTAACTTTAACTATAAATCACAGGGAAACAGATTTCTAGTGTCTCTTTGGCATATTCCTCTTCGACAAGTGCTCTGGATAAGCCAGCCAGAGTGTATAAAAATCAAACCTGGAGACATGTATTTTTTTTCCTGGAAACAGGAAATTTCCTAGTTAATACTCTCAGATAAGAGAAAATCTCTTTTGATACTTTTTTCCAGAAGGAATATAAAACCGCACATTATGACACGCGAGTTTGTACTTCAGGTCAAAAATGCAAATGCAGATCAAGAACCCCTTCTCTATCCACTTCTAGTTTTCAGACCTTGTCCCTTCCTTTCTTGTCAGTTGTATGTCCTTCCCAGGTGACCACAGAATTCAATGGCAGCTTTCTTCTCTGAAGAAATCTGCGTTCTCCTCAATGATTTTAGATCTATGTCTTGAACAGTCTGTTTTCTTGCACTTGACATTTATGCTAGAATACTACCCTAAATTAAGCGCAAATTTAGGTATTCAAAGTGGCAAGAGTTTCAGAGGAGCCAAGTGGTTACATCCACAAACTGAGGTCAGTAAATGTTTTAAGTGCTCAGAATCTCTGTTACTGGGGAACCAGGCATTAAGCTAAGCACTGCATTATCAGGATATCCAGAAGAATCACTAAGCCTCCTACCAACAAATTACACCTGCTGCTTCCAAGCAAAGGGAAAAATGGAACCCAAAATAATAATTTATACTGTTGTGGTATAATTCTGGGTTCTATTTGTGTAAGTTTCATATATTATTTGCCTAAGTTGAATGAATGACTTCTTAAAATTTCTTATACCAAACAATGCTGAAGATCAAAAATAAAAATGCATGCTTTAGCTAGTGTACACAAGTCAGCTGATAGCATCTTGTTATGTTTTATGGAACAGACATTCCAAGCAAGAAGCAGCTATGATTTAATGAACATGGTATGTAGTTTTAGAAAATATACATATGTTACTTATTGTACCTCTGAAAAACTCAGATTGTATTTAAAGAACATTTTACATTTAACAGCATGAAAATATAACTGAAATTCTAGGTTTAGGGCCTTGGCATAAGCTCTAAAAAATTACTGCAATTACACTCTGTCTTGCACTTTACAAAATATCGTCAAGGATCACAATGCAGTTTCCTTTAACCAACTTAACAGAGCTTTACCTAGGAGAGTGGTCAAAGACTTCTAAGTTTTACAAACAGGCTACTTATTGTTGAAACACATCTGTAGCTGTCATGTCCCCATTGTTCTTATTTTAACCACACGTTGATTAACCATTATAAAACTACTGGTGATAATTTAAAGAAAATCCCTCTATAGCAATAGCTGGGATTTGATAATGAACTGAATCTAGGAAACACTAAAGTTCTCCTTCATTCTGAAGGTAATTCTGTTAAGACAGAAGCATCTTACTTGCCAAAGTCAAAACAAATCCTAGGCATAGGTGGCTTATCTGTTCCGCCAGCACTCATTATCATTTGTGTCCTAGATGGCAAGACAATCCTCTATGCTCTTGTGATGATAAATTACAGGCGAAAAAAAACCCAAGCTATCATACAAAGAGATTCCTGGCTCACAGCCAGATAGATAACGAAGTGTATGGAGAAACCCTCCCATCTCTGTCTGTACTGATGGTGAAAAAACTGATGAATAACAGTGTGTATTGAAGGTGGCAAGAGGAGATGCACTTGCAGATGGGCATTGTGCAACAGCACTCTGAAATATCCCATGGACATATATTTCCTTTAGAAGAGCAAGACATTCAAAATAGCTTAAGAAAAATTGGTTAATTATTTATCAGCCTGGAGTGAGGAAAGAGGGAAGAGGGAGTGATATTGGCATTTCTATTTCTTGCTGCTTTGTTGGAGTACAGTGATCTCAGGAAGTTAGGTAACTTTCTGACCCTGCTACAATGAAAATGGGAAAAGAGGAGGCTTGTACATCTTCCATCTTGTGCTGTTGTTCTCATTTTCTTACATGACTCTTGCCCTCTCTGTTGGTAAAAGGAGGCCACAGGTGCTTCCTCTCAGTTCCGTTCACCCACAGGTAAAGAGCAGAAGAGAGAGCTCAGCCCTTATGAATTACTGTTCCACAGGGAGAAAAGGGCAGCTATCTCAAAAGCACATCTGCCATTGACTCATCTTGTTGGAAATTCCCAGGGAATTTTAACATTGCATTTCAGAGATGAAACAAGTGGGCCTTTGAAACCAAGCTGTGGACGAGGAGGGGGAACATTGCCTCCTTTGCTTTTCCAGTGAAATGAGCAGCTGACAACTCCATATGGCTCCTTTTAAGTTTAGCACACTTTTTGCTCTGCAAAGGTTCCTTTAGATTCCCAAAGAACCTTTTGCAGAAGGAGGTATTGCTCACCATATGTAATTTTGGCAGGATAAGTATCTCCCTCACATCTCACCTTTGGAACAGGAGAGAAAGATAGTGAGCATCAAGGCTCAGTGCGCCAAGACTTAAAAGATATATATACATGCTGAAGTGGGACTCTTGCTTTGAACACCAGCCACAACAGCTCTTCTGCACTTTGGGTAGTTCATTAACAGAAATCAATACAAGCAGCCTTTTAAGTAAGCCAACGCTTGTTCATTGACACAAGGTGTAATTCCTTTTATCAGAAGCATCAATGCTTACAACGTATGCAGTAAATTACGGCAAACCCACAGAATGGCAAGGCTAATGAAAATATTGTTTCATTTCAGTGCAAACTTAAAACATAAACCTAAATTCATTGAGAGGAAGAGTAATTACTAAGAACTAGAGACAAAAGATGTGTTGTGTTTACCTGGAGTCCCTTCTTCTGTATCTTTTTTTGGAGTATCTGAAGGCACTTGGTGAAATCTGTGAGATCCTGATCCATGGTCTCAATTAACTCACACCCCTAGTGCAGAAGCAGCAAAATGGAGAGAAAAAATAATGTCAGTTATCTTTCAATTTCTAGAACTAATGTTATCTTTAGTGAAATTAACTGCAGTCAACAATTCTCATGTCTTTGCATGGAGACTCAGAAGTAAAGGACTATAACCCATACAGAGCCCAAAGACCAGAGCTCCCAGCTGAATAAATTATGAAACTGCAGTTTGATAGGCACAGGAGTAGATGTTAAAAGCCCATTGAATACATTTGTGACTTTGGATAAGCATTTTCTACAATACTCTGCTGGATGGACAAGTACTGGTGTACTGAGCCCTGGGTGATCAGTAACGTTCCAGAATCAGGTTCCAGGAAAATAACCATCCTCTCTGGTGCTACAGTTAATACTTTTCTGTTATGTATATTCAAACGTATACAAATGTAAGCATACAAGCATTCAAACTTAGTGGAAACAGTGCAGTTTGTACCAGTTAAATTGCAGTGATACAACAATTGCCTTGCACTTGGGGTAACTTGGAGGAAAGGACCTTAAAGTGGAGAAGAGTAGGAGAACTGATTTCTTAACTGAGACCTAAAGCAAGTCCTAAGTCTCTGACAAAAAGCTGAGTGAAGAAAAGTGAAGTATACCTACCACATAAAGTCACTATTCAAAGAGGTTTCAAGGATACAAAATACCTATACAGCATCGTAAATTAATATTAGAACCATACATGCTGGATTTAGAGGTTCCCTTTCCTACCACTTCAAGGTCTCCTTAAAAGCCTCCTACCTTTGTCTTTATCTGACAGATTTTATGTTTGTGCTATACATGATAACAACTGATAAGAGAAAAGCATTCAGACTACAGAATCTTTGTATGTGTGCCTGTGTGTATAAAGTACATTACTTTGTTACGTTAGGAAAAACAAAACAAAACAATCAATCAAAAAAGTATTAAAGTTGCCTCTAACTTAGTGGCAAAAATAAAGGTACAGGGGACAAAATATCCCAGATCAGTGCACAGTTAGAGGATTGCATGCAACAAAATAATAAGCCCCCAATAGGAAGACATTCACTCTGACTGAAATGCTTCCCCACACAGCCAGAATGCATATAAAACCAAATAGAACTCTAATGCAGTAGGGGGTTTGGATGAAGTGGAAGAGATAAGGCAGGAAGTAACAGCATGCTTTTTATTATATCCCTTCTCCTCTCTCATCAAAAACTTCTTAAAGGAATTCTGGTTAAGAGCAGCAGCCCTTCTGATACCTGATACTGCTCTAAATAACTTTTCAAGTAGTAATAACAGCCCATAGATGTGAGACATCATATAGCCGTACCAGCACGTGTAATCAAAGATCTCCCCTGCAGAAGCGATGCTGCTGCCACCACAAAGAAGCCAGGGAAAATACAGCTGGAGCCTGAACTCAGTGCTAAGCTTCAAACAATTTGAATATCTTCACTCTTCAGGAAAGGCTGAAACTTAAAATTGGCAGAGGGAGAAGTGACACAAACCATCTGAAGTCTGTAATGAACATGTGAGTTGTGCGGTGCCAGCAGAGACACCAAGGGAGCTCAGGAAAGGCATAGGGATATTCAGGCCCATCCAGAAAACTCACAGTTAGACCTGAAAACTACTGAAGGGAACGTGTTAATCAAAGCCCCTCTAAATGAAAAGATGTCTCATTCACTAAGAACAGGGTGCTCTCAGACAGTCTTGTTATCAGTACTGATGGTGGCAAGAGAGACCAAGCTGCAAGAGACTGTGAAGAGACAGAATCTCTGCAGTCTTTCACAATCAGCCTTTGAACAGCGTGAGAATGTGACAGATGAAAACTATATCATGGCTGGGACAGTTACTGCAGAGCATAGGAGAAGAGAGAGAACCTGAGTTACCAGCTCTTAAATTAGCAGTGGAGAAGGAAGGTCTTCTATCTTTAGCTAGGACCATTCCTTGGCCCCACAATACTGGCAGAAGTAAGTGGCTTACAGGTACCAATTTATAAATAAAAGATTTAACCCCCACTGCCCTCAGGACTTTGAAATATTCCTTCCTGCAGTCATTGACAAGCCTGATCTCCTCCTTGGACAGTCAGGTTTTGGCAGCTGCAGGCAGGCAGGCTGTAAACCTGCTTTCCACCCAGGGAAGACCAAACTGTCTAACATTTTTTCTGAGAGATGATCTGCAACAGCTAAAATTATTTTATTATTTTATGCTTTCTACTATAAAAAAACTTTCCACTTGAGTATAGTACTTGCCTAGCTTCTCAGGATGTTATTCAATAAGAAAAATATTTCAGAGCAACTACAAGGTGCTACCAAGGCAAGATAATGTCAGCATGGTGGCTGGAGAGCACCAAAGCTCTGATCCGCCACACATAGCCATCCTGTTCAGCCTGGCTACTGTCTCTTGCACATATTCACAGTGGGAGGTCCCAAAGATGCATCACAGAAATGCGAACTAAATGTGTAAACAGGATGTCAAATGCACAATTCATTAAAGGCAGGCTAATATACCTATGATACCAGGCCGGTACTCTGGCAGCAGTAACTAAAAACAAAATCTTGGCTTAACAGTAGTATCCTGAAACTGTTTACTCACTGTCTGCACCTTTGACACTTTATACAAGTACTGCTATAGATCATAGTGAAAAATACTGACAAAGTCCCACCATTAAAGATACCACTTCCTACAAATTAAACCATGATTTCTCATTCTCTTTCCACATCAAGGAAATAATCAGTTCTGGAATTGGCAGAGATTTTAGATTTGCTCCTGTTGCCACAAAGGCAAAAAAGACTGGTGTCGTCAGAGGTCAGATAGTCCTGGGGAACAGGACATTCAGCAGCATTGCCATTGTCCTGCATTCTCTTTACGGCCTCACTGAAATGAATGTCTGTGCAGTTCATATTCACTGATGGTAAGAGTTTTAGATAAATCTATTGCTTCTGACATATCAAATTCAATATTTGATACCACAGAACTGGATGACAGTTCAAATGCAGTTCTTGTCAACCTTCACTGTATTATTCCCGAATGACAAAAATCTTCAAGACAGAGCTTCACGATGCAGCTAAGATTTAATGAAAGGACTGATGCTTGTAGTTTTATAGATACCTGCTCAACTTAATAACATTAACCTTTGTTAAGAAAGTTAAAAAAGCAAAACAAATTTAACAGTAGGAAAGGTTAGAAAAATCAATACCACACAGCAGGAAAGACTAGATTGCATCTGATGACGAAATAACTTCATTGAATAATACGATGAGGCACACAGAATTCCGTTTTGCCTGTTCTGTCTTATTATAGCAGTTACAAGAGGCAAATTGCTAAAGACAGAGTGTGCCAGACATATAATAGGATTATTGAACCCTATATTTTAGACAGATACTGAAATCAGACAGACACTGAAATGTCAATCTGAACATCTCTGCACTTCTCTCAGTTTTAGTAACATTACGCATCACAGCATGTTGTATGACTGAAAAAAAGCAGTGTGTAGATGTCCATTTCCCTGCGCCCCTATTAATCTCTTATTAAAAGAAAGTAATGTTTGTTCCTTCTTTAATCTTTCTGAGTGTAAGAATATAATTAGGGCAGAATACATAAAATATCCTAATTCGTACTCTATCTCCGAGACTCTGCTAAATGACAAGCCATTTGAGTCTATCTTTTGAAGCTTGCATCTGGCTGTGCTCACTCAGTGCAGTAGTGACATCCGGTTCAGTCTTCTAACAATCCTTATTGCCCTGAGGGCCAATTTTAAGGCATCAATCTCAATCTCAACACAGAGGCCCTTACACTTAGTATTAATAACAGACAGAGGAAAACCATATATCCTCAAGTAAAAAAACAAAAGAAGAGAAACAGCTTATAGAGCCTTTCAAAACCACAGGACAGACAAATAAAGTTTAAGGAAGCTATATAAATTAAATTATATCTCTAAACAATCTCCTTCCCCTAGACCTCGTCTGCCCTCTCACCTGCCGAAACAGTACAGCACTGTATAAGAGCTATATCACAGGACTATTTCCATTGGAAAAGATTTTTCAAAGTCATCTGCTCAAGGGTAGGTTAGATTAGCTCAAATTGCTCAAGGTCTTTTCCATTATAGGTTGAGCATCTCCCAGGATGGAGATTCCACAACGTCTCTGGGCAACCTCTTCCAGTGCTTGAGTACTTGCAGTGTTAAACCGGGATCTCCTATGTTGCAAATTGTGACTGTTGCTTCTTTTCCTATCCCTGTTTACCTTAAAGAAGACTCTAGTTCTGTCTCCTCTACACACTCTCATTAGGAAGTTGAAGACAGCAATATGATCTCTTGTTCACCTTGTCTTCTGGAGGCTGAACAAACCCATTTGCCCCAGCCTTTTCTTATGCATCATGTGCTCCAGACTTCCTTAACATACATTTCCCTTACTTGTACTCTACGGGTATGTGGTATTTCCACCTCAAAGATCCTGACAGGCTCAATTAGCAGCAATGTGGTAAAGGGTTCCTAGTTCTCTCTTCTTCTTAATATAAATTTCTGGGCCCTGGGGATTTTGGTCATTTTGCCCTTCTGGTAGCCTCTTCCACTTTTGCTCACTTGGAGAATAACCTCAAATCTCTACACTCTTCGCACAGTAGCTGCAGTCACCTGAATGTTTTAAACCCTCAAATATTTTCATACCCAAACATGCAGACAAGTGTTTCAACTCTCACTTGAACCCAATGCAGCTGATACTGAAAAACAACTGTAGGAAAAGGCATACACAGATCCAAATGAAGTGCTGCTCTAGACCAAGCACTGATGTTCAGAGAAGTTCCGACTGCAAGTCTTAGATAAGGCCTATCCACAAGGATAAATATGTGGATGTATCATCACACAAGTTTTACGGATGACAGACATTATGTTCCACTATCTTGTCTATAGTAGGAGGGTGGTCTTGTGAGAACAGAGCATTCAATCAGTATCAGAAAGAAAAAAACTGGTCTGGGAAACGTATCTTGCAGAGATGGCAGTCATCCAGACATTACTCATCCTTATTGTTGGTTCAGGGTTTCACAGCTAACTGAAAACAACTCTCCCAGAACGGAAACCAAGTCTTGCATTGGATAAAGATGGAGTAGACTGTAATGTCACATGGGGTTTCTGAAAACATTTAAAGAGAGAGGATTGGAGAATGACAGACAGAACAAGAACACCTAGCTTGAGCTACTGATAGGCATTAACGCCACATAGATTTTCTACAGGCCGTAAGATACTGTGGTCTGATGTAGTAAGATGGCACCAAACCACAGAGCTGGTTTATTTCTATGAATTACAAATCAGAAAGAAATTAGTGAATTGAATCCTTTTGCATTTTGGGACAAGGATGAAAGAATGAAAGGCAAAGAAGTTAAGTGCACTGATTTCTTTTGGGAGTTTCAAGTACTGTTGAACAACAAGTATTGAACAGCTGCTTTTTTATCAGCTTAATTGTGTGAACTGTGCTTTCATTTTTGCAGTAGACAACAAAAATCTGTGTAATTGGTTAAAATTATTTTCGATATTTCAATAGGAAAAAATAATTAAGTGAAATACATTTTCTTTCAGTGTTTGGACTCAAATTTGGCTTACTGTCTGGCATCAGTGCAAAGCTAATACTGTACAGATTGCTTGGCCCTCAGTTCTAGGCTGGATGATGTTTTGACTCATCCAATTGCACATTAAGTGGCACTGCCATTCAGAGTAACTCAAAGAATTTATTAATCATGTTGAATCATATGCACTGGAAGCAGGATAACAAAAAAGGAATGTTCAGTTTTGACCACTAATTCTAACTTTATATAGCACCACTTGATTAACTAAACAAGTACTATCCCGCGGCCTGAAACAAAACTAGTGAATACATGTAAACATATGCACAACTCTGCAAGACAAAAGCTAAGTGAAATGGACAAATTTGACAAGTGTTTAAAAAAAAAAAAAGAGAAGAGCTCTGTAGTTGAAACTTTGACTGCCACAGCTGCAGCCTCTCCTCCCTTCCCCTATTTCTATTTTGATATGGTCTTTTTCAGAGTAAATCAAATGTTTCCTGTTTTTGTTTTTAATGAGGCAGCATGTGGCTTCTGGTGGAGGATAGCTTTTTTATACCATACATTTGATGTTGACGTAGCAGCAATGAAAGGGTACTGCATTAATTAGGTTGCCTCCTTTCAAAAGAAAAGTCTATTGTTAATGAGATCATGGCAATTACTTAAAATGAACAAAATAGGAGTCTCTTTAGTTGGTATTTGACCAATATCAAAGACAGCCAACATGCCTTCTTTGCCACCTATCATAAAATGAAAAGCAGAAAACCAAAGTTTCTAAATCTTAGAAACCAAATCCAAGCAAAAAACCCCTCACAAATGTAAAAAACCAAACAAAATCCAAACAGCACAGCTAACATTCCGTTTGCTGGCTAAATTCCTAGTATTTATCTCTACTGAAGCAAATCCTTCTGGTTTATTAAGTTTGGTGAATGAAAGCAAACATTAAATACTCACCCATAGGTTAGAAAGTGCAATAAAATATGTCATTGCAACAGCTTTATCAGAAAACCTCTAACGTCTTTCAAAACATTTAAATCACCAAGCGAAAAGTTAAGATTCTTGACTGAGAAAACTGAGGTAGAAAGATCTGTCAGGAGCTGCAGTGTCATATATACAGGCTGTATCTCTCTGTACCCATTTCTGGCATTTAAACAGTAGACCTGTATTTCTACAACCCAGACATGTTATTTCTCCAGTCTGATGATTAAATGTGAGCACAGTGCAGCAGTGACAGTCACCTGCTATTTTTGGATCTTCTCTAAAATTTCCCTTATGTGCCCTTCCTTGGCTGCAAAACAAAGCTTCAGAGAGAGGAGATTTGATTGATGGCCAGGCTCCCTCCATATAACCAGTACTGTGAAAAGCTTTTGCCTACCAAGATGATTAGGTCCTTTGGATCTTAATCTATTGATAAGAATTATTATGGTATCTTGCTTTTCTTAGAGATTCACCTGGAAACAGCAATTGTTGCTCTATTTGTGTGCACATATGTATGAAGATATTGGGTAAGAGAAATTATCACACCAGATGAGAGACACTCTAAAGAACTAAAGTTAATCAGCAGACACTATATTTGAATCGACTTCAGTTTCCAGACATTGACAATTCTCAAGAATCATCTGAAGGTAAGAAAACAACGCAAAACCAGCAGTGTTTGTACTGGCATGCTTTCAAGGATCTGGGCTGCCAATTTTTAGCCACCCTAGACACTGTCTTAATATGATCCTTTACCAGCAACATGGGGACCAAAGAGCACTGTGACTGTGAAAAAGGGATAGAAGACAGCAAAACAGATGTTTACCTGGACGGCATTTCTAATCATTAAGCTTATTTAAATATATATTTGACCAGTATAGCTAGTCTGTCTCTCTCTCTTGCATTCAGGCAGGCTTTATGAGAGAGAATTCTTGTTCCCCAGCTAGTATCTACCAGTAAGTTCTTAGTTTCAGAGATACATAATTGATCTGAAAAGAATTGGGACTGTAAGAGCCGAGCTGCATCTCGGGTATCGATCACTGGACAGAATTAATTGAGACCAGGCCCCAGATTTGTGCTATGCTCAAAAAAACACCCTGTACTTTCTTGCAGAACTCTGTCTATATGTACAAGATGAGTACAAAGATTTTGATTACTCAAAGACAGCAAATTGAAAAGAGAAATATCCTTCTATTGTAGATAAAACAGCAAAACTTGTGCAATCAACACAATTTAGTAGCTCATTTTTCTTTCTGGTAATGGAGTATTAATGAAAAAAAGCAAGATTAGTCCCAAGTCTCATCCTTCAGGAAAGCCACTGATTAGTTCCCACTGCTTGTTAGTTTTCTTATGAATAGCCATCTGCCTTTGATCTGTGTATTAAACTCTAACTTGGCTAGGTATTCTTTGGTTTTTATCTTTTTTTCCTTGTTATTGTCCTATCTGACAGTTTCTAAAACGTCTCAGACTTGGCCGAAGATCTGCATGTCACAAGTAACAGCAGAAACCTTCTGCAGAGGGAGTTCATTCATATTCTGGAATACCCCATCATTTCAGGCTCATTTGACATAGATCAAAAGGAGAATGCTAGACTATATGTATTCTTAGCCCAATTCAGCTCAGCTTCTTTGTTCAACATTTTAAACAGTATGGCTGGCCCTCTTCCTCCTCCCTCAGTTTCTCAACTCTCTTTCCAGTCATATTTCTCCTTCTCCATGAAGGGAATTGGCAATTTAAATTTATGGATCCAAGGATCATTTGGGAGAGGCATATTATATAAGATTTCCAATATGCGCTGAGAAAGGCAGCAGGTTTACATCACCAAAGCTGGGTATCTCCCAGCACCCCTACACCAGGTTGAATTCCTGCTTATCTATTTATAGGATATAGAAATAGTAATGCAGAGTGCACTTAACACTTTATTAGGCATAACAATACATGTCAACTCGATGTTAACTACAGACAGAAAATTAACACCTAAAAGACATGTTGCTTTTGGGAAATAACTGGAGGAAAATTCCTATTCCATGCCGCAACGGATTCCCACGTCAGAACCACCAATGTGTAAAGGGTTCCAAAGTCAAAGGGCACATTGGTATTTATTTAGCTATTAGTGTTGTGTATCAAATGGAACTTTATGGGTCCAAGAATTATAATGAGCGAGTAGATTTAGCAAATGCCTAATCTTCATGTAGACCAGTGGAAACAAGTTTTCCGAATCCAAAAATAAAATAAAATAAAATTGTTCTGCATTTCAACAACGATATTGCAATGGTAACAGCAATTAAAATAAACAAATAAACAATTAGTTAAAAAAATATAATAATAACCACTACCACCACCTCATTTTACAATCTTTTTCCACCAAAGATCATCAATCCACCTGGGAGCAATACAAGTAACTGACATGCTGACATTTTGACAGACATAAGGGAAAGCTCAGAAAAATTAAACCGCTGCCCAGCAGAGCAGTTCTTACTTCATGACTAGCAAGTGTTCCACTGAATATGAACACATTGCCAAGTGAAATTCGGGATATTTACTTTATTTCCACATAACTGAGGTAGATTCTTGTATAATAAAAGGTCACACATCATATCTACGCAGTTGCTGCATTTTTCACTTGTGTAGGGCTTCAACTATTCTGAATTGAAATGATAGGTTGCTAAACAAATGTCCAGTCTTCAGGTCTGAGAGTGCTTCATTACTTGGTAAAGTGGAAAGCAGTTTTATCTTCCAGGTATACTTCAAGCCCTGCTTTTTAGTGGGCAGAGGTTTCAGGTTTAGAAACAGAGAACACCTGGCAATTGGGCCATACGTACTTCTTCCCATCTAACTTTTCCACATGATATATAAACAACTACTCAAGGGATTGTTTAATTAGATATCAGAACATCCCAAGATTTGAACAGCTGACAAACATTACATCAAACAAAATAAATAACGTGTAGCAAACTAACAGCATTGACTCTGCAAGCCACATAGAGCTTTGCAATACGAGAGTTTGCACTGGTACACCACAGGTGTCTCCTACAAGGATATTCCTTTGCTTTACATAGTGACAGTGATTTCTGAAGTCTACCAGTGCCGCTTCTACCTCTCCTCAATCACAGCAATACTCACTAGCAAAGGTAATCTAATGCAATGTAGTAGATATAGACAGTATAAGAGGCACTAAGCAGTCATCTTGTTCTACAGGGTCTGTTCAGAACTCCCTCCACTAAGCATCCTGTGAGCTATGATCAGTCCACTGGATAGGTTATATTTCAAGGGATATATGGTCATCTCTGGAAAGCAAGGGTCCTAATCTGGTTTCTATTAATGCTGTAATGTGTATGCCTTAAGTGAATTACCCTGAATACCTATGTGAAAGCTGAGATCCCATGAACCTCTCAAGAGGTTCAACAAAGCCAAGTATAAGGTCCTGCACCTGGGTCCTGTACCAGTTTCAGTACATGATGGGGGATGATGTGGTTGAGAGCAGCCCTGCAGAGAAGAAACTTGGGGGTGCTGGTCAATGAGAAGCTCGACATGAGCCGGCAGTGTGCGCTTGCAGCCCAGAAGGCCAACCGTGTCCTGGGCTGCATCAAAAGAAGCGTGGCCAGCAGGTCGAGGGAGGTGATTCTGCCCTTCTATTCCTCTCTTGTGAGACCTCATCTGGAATACTGTGTCCAGTTCTTGAATCCCCAACGTAAGAAGGATATGGAGCTGTTGGAATGGGTCCAGAAGAGGGCTACAATGATGATCGGAGGGCTGGAGCACCTTCCATACCAGGACAGCCTGAGAGAGTTGGGGTTGTTCAGCCTGAAGAAGAGAAGGCTCAGAGGAGATCTTACAGCGACCTCCCAGTTCCTGAAAGGGGCCTACAGGAAAGCTGGGGAGGGGGCTATTCATAAAGGCTTGGGTGATGGAACGAGAGGGAACAGGTATAAACTGGAGAGGGGCAGATTTAGACTGGACATTAGGAAGAATTTCTTCACTATGAGAGTGGTGAGACACTGGAACAGGTTGCCCAGGGAGGCTGTGGATGCTCCATGCCTGGAGGTGTTCAAGGTCAGGTTGGATGGGGCCTTGGGCAGCCTGGTTTAGTGCGATGTCCCGGCAGGGGAGTTGGAATTAGATGATCTTTAAGGTCCCTTCCAACCCTAACTGTTCTATGATTTTATGATCTTCCTTAAAGTGACCAAGAGCAGAATTTGGCCTCATGCATCTGTTATTGACAAAGGGCAATGGAACAGTCAGGGCACATTCGTAATTCAAAATGCAAGCCACAGTCATTTGTGTAAAAAGCTGTAAGTGGTTTGCAGAAACTGAATGCAACAAAAAAAAAGCAGACTTACATATTGTACTAAAATATGGATGCAAGTGTGAATAGAAGCTGGGTGCACACATGAGGGCAGACTGGCCTAAGAGACTATCTGGAACACACAAGGATGCCAGAGAAGCCATTTCCTTGACTGCTGCCTAGACAAAGCATGAGGCAGAGGAGCATCCTGCTGTGCTTTGAGCTTCCCATCAGTTATACAGGCTAACATGATTGCTGTGTGAACCTGACCTAACATCCATTAATACCAATACTCAGGACAGTAAGGCACAGTATATAATAAAATTTCCATAACGCACTATTCTAACACATAATCACATCTGGTAGCTTCTCGTTTTCTGCTCTCCTTTGTTCTATGTACCCTCTATTTTAAACTACCGCTGTTAGAAAGAAAATAAAAAAAGATATCAAGACTTGCTTGTGCATTTTGATCAGAAACGTAAAAAAGCTTACAGCTTGAAAAAGCTGTGAGAAGAGACATCAGAAGCTCAGCAGGGCTATATGAGCACTTTTTGAAGGGGAAATTTTAAATTTTTTTTTAGCTCATGCAAGTCTTGCACACATATTGATTATTTTTGACAGTACCTTGCCTGAGCTGTGAGTCTGAAGCAGATCCACATGGAGACAGCAAGACATGCAGATATATACTCCCCCAAATTCTGAAGTTTTCAGAATATTTGGGTCTTTACTAGCTGGGGTTTGCAAACAATGGTTATGTTTTGACCATAGTCAATACTGTGTTTGCAAACTGGAGTGAACCAAACCAAGTTTTAGTAGGCAAAAAAGCTCAGCCTAGGCTCTTCTTGAAAGCTTCTTCTTCTCTGGTGGGTTTTGCAGTCTAAACAGATCTGTGGCAAATACTGCCACTGTTCATGGAAAGCCAACTAAATAATTCATAGCTAAGTAGGTTTTCCCAATGACCTAGTTCACAGCTAGGCAGGCTACGTCTGCGCTGAGCAGGTACAGTGTAGCCCTATGAGCAAATGCCAGACCTTACTCTACCACTCAAAAGCCTCTGCTCATAAAATAGTTTCAAGCAATGATGAACATCAGTGACTGCTCTTTAAGCCATTCCGTTGAAGATTCACCACACATTTCTGAACATTTGAGGACACTTGCAAAGAAAATGCTGTCTAAACATTTTCCAGGGCTGGATTCGCTGTGAGAAGGCAATGAATACACTAACTGGATGATAAAGCATGGATACACTAACTGGATGATAAAACATGGAGATTAAACTAACCTTCTCAGTCATACTGCCCATCTTTCTAAAGAGAAAGTTTTCTCCGGTAGACTCCCAAGGATTGTGTTTGGTTTAATTAAAACATTTTTCAAGCCTCAGGGGTTTTGCTTCTTTCCAGCAGAAAACTGTACCACATCATAACAGATTCTACTAGGTGTTTCTCCTGGTATTTACCGAAGTCTCTTTTACACAGCCATATGCCCCCTTGCATGTAGGCATTACATAGATACATATTCCCAGTCCATGTGATGCCCAGTAACACTCATTTTCTTTCCTAGTCTTTCTTTAAGCTTATGTTTCAAGATCCCTAGCATTCAGAGAGAGAAAAAATAAAAGTAAAGCCTGTAGATAAGCAATAGCTGTGGTATATACAAAGAAGCCTTTTTCTACTAACAGAAACAAGAGAGCTGCTCTCCTTTTTTTCAGGAACTCATTGTGCTTTTCATTCCACGATGAAATGGCAGTCCTGGGCCTGAAGTGGGCCACAAAAATTATGCGTTGAGAGGCTTTGCTTTTCAAGCTGCAGATCATATTGTAAAAGTCAAGAGATTCCAGTACATTCACACACTTAACTGTTTTCCCTTAGAAGAGTGAAAAGCCCCCTTACACCTTTCATTCCATATCTGCCACTAGTTGTCCACCCATAGCATCTGAAGACAACACCCTACTTTTACTATGCACTGCAAATTAGTCATCTCTTTACCCATCTTCAGTTTTATAATCTCTATTAGAAGGAAACTGTCTTGTGATCAAGGCACTGAGACAACATTCATCAACTAAGGGTTCAGCCACTGATGCTACCATATGGGAACCTCACATGATCTGGACAAGCAGTCAGTGCACAGCCCTACAGTAATGTTTGGGCACTAAATGGCTTCTAGCTTCTGTGGGTGTTAGGCTTTAATTTTAGCCTTTCTCTATTTCAGTCCTGAAAGTGTGCAATAAGTAAATACGTTTAGCATGCACCCTGAAAATAAGTGAATAAGCATCAAGAGGTAGTCTATATGGCGACAATATATCATGATACAGCCGTGTAAGTCAGCCATAATCCTAATAAGATAAACAACTGCTTAAGGCAAACACCTACCTCTCCCTGACAGTTTTTGAAGACACAGACATGCATGAATATCTGTGATTTCCCTATTTTAAAATTCTTTAAATACTTAATTCCTTCACCTTGACTTTTACAAAAAAAAGAAGGTAGCATAAAAAAGGTAGCAATCGTCATCTATTCTACATCCCCATTTAGCCATCATAGAAGCTTTTGCATCCTTTGGAAATGAAAAAAACCCTAAGCACTCTAGGATAACATGCTGCATCAAGTAAAAATAAAAATAGCACAACAGAGGAAGTATACAGCTTGCTTATTTTATCATTTGAATGACTCATGTTGGAGACCCACAGTGGAAATGGTTTTACAGCAGATTTAAAGCAAAAGCTGTTTTTCCAATCAAATTACATGAAAAGAAGATAGCTGCTTAATACTGTCTTCATGTAAACTTGAAGAACCACTGTTACACTTCTAGATATTTTACGTGAAGTCACTACTTTTATTCCCGAGGTACTTTAATGCTTTCCAACTTTTTTGTGCATGTAATGCAAATGATATTCAACACTGCAGCTTTTTTAATGTGACAGTCAAAGACAAAAATTGCTATCTGACTGCAGTTTAGTGGAATGTAAAACACACTGGTTTTGATAGGTTCACTCAAAAAAATCCTAGAACTATGGTGATCAATTAATACAAACGATTATTAAGCAAGTAAAGGATTTGGAAGTAGAAGAGAAAGTATGGAAGTAGAAGCGAACCACCACAAACTTAGGTAAGAATATATCATTAAAGAGAAACTTTCTCTTAGGTAAGTTTTGTGAAAGACCATAACACAACCTCTTCTGACAACAGAAGCATTTTCCTTCATTCCTACCAAGCTCAGCCAAAATTTTGCTAATATTTTAAACTTCAAACAGTGTTATAGCACCAGACATTTTAATTAACTACTTACTGGTTTAAAATAATTTGACAGAAGGTGAAAAGAGCTCATTTTAAAAGGAGCTAAGCTTATCATGTGCAAGAAGAAATCAGTCCCTCATTCAAGAATAATTAGTAGGTCACTGTAAATAACATCTGCATTGTTACTGTAAATAATTTTGGTGACAGAAGGTACTGCCATGCAGTCTGATCAACATTACCAATGAAGTACAGCCAATTATTTTGATATGTTTATATGACAGATTGCAGTTATTATTCAACATTAGGATGTTTGATGTAGTTGCACAGGGCTGCCATCTCCAAACTTTTTGCACTGTACTCTCAAAAAAGCATCTCTGCAAAAATTAAATTGAGGTGAGAAACGGGGGGGAGGGTTTTCTTTTACTTACACCATGTGTATTCAAATTCAAGTTACATCTTCTCTTAACTTTCAGCAATGTGCAACTTATCTTGACATCAATAAGAATTATCTGTGCCGTGCCTTCAGCATCGTCCATCATCACCAGTCTGTGCAACCAAAACTCAGCCAACATCTATACTTTGCAGGACACAACATCAAATCAAGCTTCCTTCTCCTGCTGACCTGGAATAACTAAGAGCAAGATCTCCCTTTGTTTCAGGAGAATATGCCATTTTCTCCAAGCTTTTTCGAGCTGACAAAGCACAGTTGCTTTATCTACAGGTCATTGCAAAGGGGCCACAGTAATTCCAGTCACGTTCTGTCCCTGCTGTTAGGCCAACAGTGGTATAAGGTGCAGAGCTTTCAGTCTCAAGGATAGGAGACTTCCACAATACTTGAAATACTCTATTAGACTTCAGGGCCAAACAACTATAATGCAAGGCATTCAGCTGTTTCTTTCTGAAGACATGGACTACTTGAAACATGCATATCAATAAATAATTTGGAAACAATAAGCAGACACTAGAAACATATGCCAGGACACATTGCTGCGCAGACTGTCCTAGGTGGGTAAAGCAGAGGACATAATTGTAAAATTCAGAACGCAGTAAGAGACTCCCAAGCAATACAGCTGATTTGCTGCTGAGATTTGCATCATTCCATGTTCATCTTCCATTTAATTTTTCATAGTATCTTATATGCTTTGAGTAATTAATAAATTATTGCCTTCAGACACTTATTTTTTACATACCACATTCACTTCAGTAGGAGACCTGCAAGCACCGTCAACCACCACCAATCACTTTGTTGTGAACAGCCCATGTCTGAGAAAGGTAATGTGCTGCCTGCTTCTCTTGCCCAATTTTCTTTCTTTAAAAGCAGTGCACCTAATAGGTATTTAATTCTGAATCCCCCTATCACCTTGATAATCTCCACTGACTCAAATAGAACTTAATGATCTAAGAGGATATGCCTGCTGCACTACTCAGTTCTTGCTTTTTCTTCTTCCATTCTAAATACTCAATTGTTTCACTTCCCATGTTTCAACTCACTTTTCTAGATTTCTAGCTCAGAAGCAGAAATAAAAATAATACCAAATGCAAAATGTGAATGAAGTAGCGATCCACTGTTCCCAATGGTGGCCTCTTTCTATTCAATAGTGACCCATTCCTTTTCTTTATAACTTAGTTTCTCTGTCCAAAGCTTTTGGTCAAAAGCTGCTTCAGACAGGATTCAGTGTGTCAGTACCTCAGCCCTCCAGCCAAGCTGTGGCAAAGTCCAGCTCCTTTGTAGGATGATCGTCTCCCAAAGCAAAGCAAAACTTTGCCACAATGAAAGCTATACTCTGCCCAAGCTTGCAGCTGAACAGTGTCCCACCAGCTATCTTTCCGAGTTATCCCCTCCTGGCCTGTGTAACTTGGGTTCTCATTGCCAGCCTCCTCTGTGACCAACAGAAGGAGAGCCATTCATCTGCCTGGTCAGCTCTGAAATAAGTCTATGTTTTTAAACACTTAGAAGTTGTCTCCAACCTCTGTCTTGGCATTATCAGGAGAAACAACTGGATGGAATAGACTGACTCAGACACTGATTAACACAGTACTGCACCCATATATCACAATACAAGGAGGGGGGAAGGGAAGAACACATACCCTACCTAATCCTTGAAGATCCCCTTTACTCAGTTTTCCCTAGTAGTTGTGAAAGAGGATGAATGTGTGAACTGGTTCTCAAGAAGGACTCAATGATGCAAGCCTATAACCTGCAGACACAATACAGGGAAAGGCGAGAGTTTTTTACCAATCACTGAAAACCTCTGACAAGGCAACTTGTGTTGGAGGGAAAACAGAGTCTTTGCCTAAATGGGGAGCACAGTCCCTCCCTGGAACTGCTCTTTTAACAAGACAGAGTCGGGGACAGGAGGAGAGTTAGGGAAGAAAACAGCCTAAACATATGGGTCTCACAGGTAGTGTGCAACCACAAATGTTAACAAAAGCCTGTTACATTTGACTTCTAGATTAAGTGCAGGCACGTAAAATGAAATCAATAAAACAAAACGGACAAGGGAACAAAGCATTCAGAAATACATGGCCATGAATCAATGAGTTAATAAATTGACCTAGCAATGTTGGACAGTGGTTCCTTGCAAGGTATCCCTGATAAACTGAAATTGCTAGTGATGATCTGTATTATTCCATTTCCTGCAACTGTGCCTTATCCCTAAGCTAACATCATCCCCTCCTCTGTTAGTGATTTATTGTGTGCCATCCTTCTTCTGTACAGAGATGCAAAATAGCACTAACAGGATTAAATCAAGCACCTGCTTTTGAGTAAGCTATTTGTAAAACTCGAGGGAGGCAGGGGTGGGGAGAATGATCACTGTCTATTTGATTGTACCACAACAGTAGCTTTTCTTGCTCAGTAATGCTTACAGAGATGGCTTTTTTAGGCTGAAAAATGAATCACAGTAGACTTTATTACTTCCCATACTACAGAATGATAAAAGGCAACTAGTGGAATAATTACATTATGCTATAATTACACATTGCAAGCAATTGTCAAGGGCATGGCAATGCTCTGGAAGTACTTTGAATTCTAAACATTCAGTGTATTTCTCAGGCAGTTGTTAAGGGCTTTCTTGCATTGATTGATTCCTAGCCTATGACCTATAAGCACACAAGTGAAATCCAAGAGCACAAGCAGTGCTCTCTTCATGGCAGCTCCGTGCAGAATTGTTGCAGACACCTTTGTATCATGTTCTAAGTTTTGGCAGCACTGCAGGTCATGTTGCACACATGCCCAGGTCAATCAGGATAAAGACATCCCAGGGGACACCTAATCACCTCAAAGTTGGAAACAAAGCCCATGTTGGCAGGGGAGGCTGGGAAGAAGAGAAGAAAGGAGAAAAAACCAAGGAATGTTAAATTCCTTCCTCTGCAGGAATTTAGCCAGAAGCAGTAAGTGACAAGAAGCAGCACTTGACAGCCTGTAGTTCAACCAGAAACCAGAGAAGTCTGACAGACAATTGATTCTGAAACCAGTATGAAAGGAAACATTATATTTGATTGGTCAGGACAAAAAAAAACATTAAAAAAAATCAAGATTTCTTTCATTGTGTCTCTTATCCTACCTATGACACTATAACCATGTCTTGTCTTAGCTGATGAAAATACATTCTCTCTTTTTACACTGTTATCTCTACAGTACTTGACAAAAGGGTAACAAATATTAAAGAGCAATAAAATATCAAACGCAACAGGTTTATAACCTGCTCCATAACCACAAACTGGACATTTGATGTGGAAGCTGCTTGATATTGAAGGACAAAAGAGAGAGCAGATAAAAATCTGCATCTGTCTACAGCAAAGATGCATCTCTACTTCACATAAGTTTGAGCACAGTCCTTTCAGGATACTCATACAAACTAATTGGATTACCATCTCTGTAGATTGTCCTGTATGATGGATTGTTTGAATTTCTAACTAAAAATTTACATGAAACATGGTGGCTGGTTTATCTGTAGGTCAAAACGGAGATTTGATCTGAAAAATTTGTTTGTACTTCTTGTAGTTAAAAGGCACAGAGGTTTGAAGTTCCACTGAAAAGTACACATTCACTGTAGTATTCACTCATCTGCATTAGTAGTTAATTAAGTGAAGAGTGAACTTCAGCTCTGCAAATATGAAGATTCTATTTCCCATGAAAAATCCAGTGTTACGCCTTACAATGCACCAGCAGGTATAAAAATGCAATTCAATTAATTAAAAAAACATGCACACATGTTAGCACTGTTAGTTCATCGAATGTTTAAAAAAAAAATGCCTAAGATCTTTATCTATGAAACAGATACATGTTGATGTAAAAATTCGGGACATATGCTTTTGCTCTGTTTATTCTATCTTTTGCTGGATTCTTTAGAAATCACTAAAAGGATTTGCGGGAAAAAATCCTGGAACATATTTATGCCACTAATCAACTTAATTTTCCAAGACTGAAAAAGGAATGTTGGCATTAATGTTCAAGTTAGGCCTATTCTCATCCTACACTATTTAGCAAGATTTAATCTAGGAACTGTCAAATTAACCAATAAAGTCATTAAAGTGAAATACACGCTCTCTCCACAACAGATGCAAATCACATCAGGTCATATTAAACTGGCTATTAAAAACATGCAGGAGAAAAACAACCCAATGATTGTAAAATCCAGTTTTGCTTCTAATCTATTTATTACTGCAGATTCAACAAGTTTAAGAAACAAACAAACAAAACAATCACCTGCACTGTTTCTGCTTAGTGATTAGAATTACAACAGGAAAACCGTTATGTCTGAATTCTGTTCTTTAGAGTCAAGCTGGTTTCACCAAGGTCACTGAAGCATCTAAACTCATGATCCAGAAAAGAAAAAAAAATATTACCTGAAAGAAAGGTTCTTTCTCAGTAAGCTGTCACAATCAGCTTAACCAAGAAAAGAGTTGTGATTCTCAAATAATGACACACCTATCCCCCAGACATATCTGTCTAAACATGCTTTTAGTCAGACTATTAGTTTTTATATATATGTTTATATACATTTATATGTATTTTTTTTCCTAGAAAATGGTGAAATGATGCCTCTCATTCACAACACGATGAGATTTTTGGTGTTTTTCCTTTTTTGTTTTAAAAAAAAAATCAAACTGCTTTCATATGGAAATTGTATTCATATTATAATAAAACACACACAACCACCATTTCACATTTTTAAAAGCAATAGAAGATTTTCATTGAAACGTGGGACAGATAGGATTGTCCTCTCTCATCAAATTCAATCCAGTACTGCCACAGGAAATTCAATCCAGTACTGCCAGAGGAAACATGACTTGAAATACTGCTCATAAACTTTCAAGCCTGTGCTTTAAAATCATTGCCTTCCTCTTCCCCAACTACAGTCTCCGGGAAGGCTCATTCCTCTGATGGAGAACAGGACACTTCTAATTTGCAGCTTGATTTTATTTGAGTAGATCTTAAATCAATACTATGTTCTCTAACCCTTGTGTTTAGTCCCTCTATATATTTATTTTACTTTAATTTCATTAGCTAAACAATGCAAGTTAGCCTTTTTTTTTAAAAAAAAAAGAATAGGCTGCTGAGCCCCTTAGCAGGCATTTTTTTGAACCTGCTCAGGGCTTGGGTTCTAGGGTTTATGGGAATAGCACATGTTGTTCTAGCAGCAACATCAAAACTGCCTACACTGGCACTACGTGAGATCCTCCTGCTGGCTATGACTCCTTCCTTCATCACAGGATCATCTTTACTCCTGCTGCTGCCATATTGTAAAGGGAGCACATATCTCCAGCATCATTAAGACTATATCCTCTCCTGCATGTGTCATTCTGAGCTGGAGCTGTGTTATTTGGAAACTGAGTCTCCTGACCATCCAAACTAGGATGCTAACAGGAGGGTTAGTGGGCTTGTAATCTAGTGTATAGCTGTCGCCTTCTGATAACAAGTGATTGTTTTTCACTTCCATGTGCTCCTTCCCATTAGCCTTTTCCCCAACTTCTACTATTGACTTCTTTTTTTTCAGAGATTGTATACTGAAAAATTATGTGCCACCCACCAGACAGGTATACTTGAGTTTTACCATTTGAATAGCATTTTTTCCCCTCATGCCCAAAAATGTAAACCCAAATTAGCTGGGTTTGTTTGTAGTTTCATCATAAACACATAAAGTTATTTCACATTAACCCTTACTTTTCATTCCTACTATTCCTGAGTACTGCATGCCTTGTAATATTTCTAGTACATCCTTGCCTGTAACTTAGCTGTATTTCTGGTAAAGCTGTAAAAATCTATTTGCATACCCATAACAATTGTTTTCGTTCTTCTGTTTTTCTGCTAAGGTTCTTGTACATTAGTCAACAAAGCATTTGAGCTACTCCTCGCTGATCTTGTCCCATTTTCTAGCTGGATTATGCATGTTGTCCAACTACCGCTCCAATCAACATTAAATAGCACTTCCCTCCGTTCCATGCTCTAACTCCCAGTTACATCTTCATCCTCTACTAAATGAAACAATCTTATATGCTATGGAGACATAAATAAGTTTATCTGACCACATTTTGCATTTAAAAGTGAATTGATTTACTGGATGCACGTGGTTGAACTCAGTAGCTAGAGATAATATTGATCGTTTCTCATCACCAAGCCCTTCTGCACTTCATGAATAGTACTTGTTATCATCTCATACGTCATTTTTATTCACACACTGGAAGAGAAAGTAAACTACTCCACTTTTTTCAAACCTAACAACTGAACTGAAGTAAATAATAATAATAATAATAATAACAACAACATCATCTTGGACTCTAGTAGTCATCAATCAAAAGCTTCTTTAGATTACTCTAGCTTCAAATGCTAGAGTAAAATGTGGCCAGTTCCGTCTATTCCCCTTAAACTTTCAGCAGCTCGTATTTAGGAAAGCTTCTTTATTTACTTGGGATTGTTTTAAACTAAACTGATAAATTTAATAACAGTGCCACATTTTTCATTTTAGTTAGGTCTACTTGTCAAGAAAAAATGTATGAATTTAGTGAAATACAAATCCTATGTTTTTATCTTTCAAGTCAGTTGTATTTGTTCAATTTAGATTTGTAACAGTAATACAAAAGGTAGCTGCTAAATACTTACTAGCCGCTGAAAGCACTATATGCTTCTAAAGCAAATACTTACAGAAGTGCCTGACAAGTAAGGTTGCAAAAACTTTATTATCTGCCAACATAGCAACTGGAAGAGACCTCCAGCCTCATCACAGTTGCTGCCTGCTGTCCTAGGTAACTACAGGCTAAACATCCTTCCACGGAATCATCAAAGATGGGATCCCTGCACTCAGGCACAGAATTTGGGGTTGAAATGATTGTGATTGCATAGCCTCATTAATATTACTTTCAAGGACAGGTGGCCATTTAGAAAGTATGTCTGCATACTGTACAACTCATTATTGCACAAACACATTTAATTAATGCGTTCTTGAAGAAGCAATTTCAAAGCCTGGCTCTCCCATCTGTTTTAATTGAGATTTTTGGGTCCAACTGTAATGCTCTTACTTCCTTCACAACTCACACAAAACTCCCAGCAAGAAAGGCTTAAATGCAGTCATTTTAAATTAGTGAATCATTGGAACTACTTCCAATGGGAGGGAAGAAAAAAAAAAAACCCAAACAAACCAGGACAGTGCGGTGAGAAGAAATAAATGATCTATTGACAGACAACAGGACAGGAAGGCATCTTCCCTTGGATTGCCTTCTGTGCAACTTCCTTGAAAATGAATTTAACTAAAGGAGACACAGTGGAAACACCAGTAAGATGATTTAGGGACAGTTCATCTTTACAACATTTTCTGGTATTTTATCAAACCATATCAGATTTACCCTAACCCTTCAAAGCATCTCGAGTTGGCCACAAAAAGTACATCATGTAAGTGATAAATAGCGCTCCCTATGGAACCTTAAACCTTTTATACTATTTCCTTCCCAAATCTAACCACTCATTGTATGCTGGTGCCTACTTCCTGCTTCACCACTCTCCTCCTGCCACGGGGAATTCTGAGCTATTCCACAGCATCTATACGCCGTAAACCCATACCTAAATTTTTCACATTATATAGAACTATATAGAATAAAAATGTCAAATGCAATTATTCTCTTTCCCATTATATCACTTTATTTCTCTACCTACACATCTACTTGCACTTCAAGTCTGTGAGGCATTTAGGTATAGCATTGATACAAAAAGCCTTACAGAGGGCTGCCCTGTATTCTGTACAGGAGGGCACAGTCATAGAAGAATCACTCTAAATGCTGTGTAATCTCTGTTTCATCTAACAAGATGTCCCTGTTCAAAATCCCGAAAGCCGTGCAATTTGTCATTGTCTTAAATAAGCTGAAAAGTTTACAAATTCATTGTTTATTTCCCTTTATTAACTCTAAGAGATGAACCGAGATAACTTTTGGGCTTCTTTCTGCAGATGGTTGCCTTGGAGGGGACCCATCCTCAACATGGTATAACAATCAGCAGAACTGCCATCGACTGGGATGGGAACAGCACTTCACACCAGGACACTGGCCGTGCCTCCTGCGGAGCTGCTGCACAGCATTACGCCTTCTGTAGAAGTCTGGTGCCAAGGACAACAATCAATGCTTTATCACAGACTCCAGTCAATTGGAACAAACCAGTTATCCCTGATGAAAAAGTGTTCAAAAAGTCTTCCTAGGGAAGCAGGAAGCTTGCTTTACATTTAAGGCACAGATTTGACTTGTATTTAATTTAAGGCACTGAACCTCCGATGGCTCACAGCTAGTAGGGTGCTCTTCTACAGGAAGCAAAGCAGAAAGAAACTCAGTTTGACCACAGCCAGCTATTGGCATTGCTGGGAGCAAATTAATGCAGATCACATGAAAATAAATGGAAATGGTAAAACTGGAGGGGAGGGCTGTCTCCCATGCTGGACTGTTCCTAACTCTTCCCAGACTGTGGGAATGGCTCTGTGGCAGCTGCTTGCTACCCAAGGGGCTGCAAACCACAACCAGGGCAGTACACTAAGGGTGGCACAAGGAGTGAAGTATATAGTGCTGTTTAAACTCAGTAACTAAAGGCAGGATGCATGCTTGAATCCATAACTGCCTGTGGCAAGGAGTTGGCTTGTTCAAATACTCAACAAATTACAAAGTGTATGAAAACTTCTCCACTCCCCTCTCAAAGTTGAAGCCAAACGTATTTTACCTGGAGCATGTGTGAGTTGATTCCTTTGCTGTTGACAAAAACAAATCCCTTGCAACACTCCACCCACAGACCAAGCTACACTTGCTCAACACCTGGTGGGTGCTGAGCTCTTTTATATCAGTAATGGAGCTTTTAACATTGAAAAGCACTTCAAGGAGTTTCAGATCTCCTCCTTCTGTTTTTTTTCCCATCAGTGGGAGAATAAAATGCAAGTTGAACTGTGAAATTCCCAGTTTCCTCCAAGTACATGCTTCCAGCCCAGGATGAGCTCAAGATATTGAGCACATAACCTTTTCAAAGAAAATACTTTTTAAATCACTCTAGAGACCTTCCCCCACACTCAGCTATGTAAGCAACTGTTGAAGCCAGATCAGAAATGCACCTCTGGAAGTATGTTGGGTATTGATGAGTACATTTATTTGTTCCGAAAATCTGCGACATAGAGCATACAGAGCACATTCTGATGCCCAAATGCATTCCTCTACTGTTCCTGATAAAATTTCTATTAGGAAATGTATCAATTCTGAAGAAACACACCCATGACTGATTTGAAGACAGAACAGATACAGTCCCCACCCCTGTGAGCACTATTATCCCATGAATTTGCCTAGGCAAAGGCTGACACTTTACCTCTCAGAAGTATTTTTGAGACAGGATTTAAATAAGTCTCCAGTGGATGCAAGGAAAGTGGATAGGGCCACAAAGACCATTACAAGGCATTATTCCTTCCCTCTGTCCACAGCAAGCTCCTCAGTACAAGCTCAGTGCTAGAAGTACAGCAGCACCAGCTGGGACCGTAATACCCAGCACAACTCTTCATCTGTTGCAAACTCTGAGCTGTCTCTATAGACAACTCCAGCTTTGACTTCTTCCTACAAATAACAATTCAATAGTAATTAAAATACAAAGTATCTAAACCACTGAAGTACAGCATCTATATGTCACTATATTTTGAAAGAGTAGATGATGAATAAAATAAATGCAAGACTCCACCTTCCTATTGACATGTCAAAAGACTGGCTTTTAAATGCCAGGAAAAAAAAAAAAAGGAGCTGGGTCACAATTATATCCCATGTTTAATCCCTACTGTTCTCTAAACGTGTTCTCCCACTGCTGAGCTTAAAAGGAGGAAGGTCTTTTCAGCTCTCAAAAAAAAGGCTCTTTTTGACTGCCACATTTTTATCAATTAAATGAATATCTGGTAATGTAAACTAACAATTTAAGGTAAATTGCCAATTCCTTACTTGAAGGGTTATTATCAATTATGTGTGAAGTAAATACTTACTAAATTAGTTATTTCAATTGCATTAACAGTTGCTTAGACACATGATATATTACAGCAGCAGCTGCTGTAAAATTTGGAGAAAATCGTCTCAACACGTGTAAATTTACTGTAAATACATTCCAACTTCCAGTGCAGTTGCTTACGTTTTCTGTTCTTCACCTGATGAAACTTCTATCAAAGCTTGGTCAATAAAGGACTAAACACAGGTCCTCCTATTTTAACTTCAAAGAAAAACATTTGAAAACAGTAACACCCCCCACTCAACCCAACAACCCTACACTCATTCCTAATAAGCTGAAAATCTTACTTTGAGATTAGAAAAATATGGTTTCCATGCACATGTGCTTATCTTATCAAACTTGCTTCTTCACAGCTACAAAAAAATGACAGCAGAACTAATTTGCTGATGTTACAGGGAAATGTTTCCATTTCCATCTAGTTCTCTTTCCTACCCTTTTGCTGATGTTACCTTTATTTTTGTCTTATCTTTTTCTAACTTTTAAAGAGTCTCTGTGTTTTTCATTCCTCATTTTCCTCTCCCCTGACATATAATTTTTCTCTCTTAGCTCATTTAATCACACAGGGGACTGTTCTTACTTCTAATTATACCTCCAAACATATTTGGGCTTAAGAAACTTCTATTATTTTTTAATCAGAGACCATCATAACTTCTTCAAATGAAGAAATCTAACAGCACACTAGAACATAAACTAACTCATATTGGTCCTGAGACTTACTGGATTTCAGCTAAGCTTCTTGCTCAGTCAGCCTATCAAACCTTCATCCAATCCCTCTTTGTTGGGCTCTACTGAGCACACTATGGAAAACAGCAAAAATGAAACAGAAAAGCAGATCTTCAAATGCTTGCTGATGACAGTGAAAACAGCAAGAGCTCAAAAGAATATAACAGTAAGGAAACACATGACAGAAAAATAAAATGAGAAAGTACCAGGAAGGTAAGTATGAGAAATACCGCAATTTGCAGAGCTTTCCCCACCTTGCTGTAATTAAAGCTGCCAGAACTTGCGTTCTTTCATTCTCCTCCACTCCCCAGTAATAGTATTTCTTTGCCACTAGTGGTCTTTCAAAAATTATATTTTAAGTTAAACTTCCTCCTTGTATATATGAATGCAACTCTTATCATCTTGCAGTATTTTGGAGTGCAGCTATAAAAAAAAAAATTATCTCGTATTTTGCATGTTTTTTGACCAAATGAAAATTCAGTATGGAAAAAATACCTGTCTGTGCTCCAGAAGCTGCACTTCAGTTTTTCTGTGCAACTCCACCTCTGTCTTGGTTCATATAAAAGCTCCAGACAACTTTAACATTAACATTTCTGTGGTTAATTTTATTAATAAAGGCAAGCTCAAATGTGGCAGATTTAGCTCATCGTTCATTTAACTGATAAACTACAAAAGCATTTAACTTTTCTACCTGAACACATAATTGTATCTTTCTTTTCTATTTGGAGGCTTGTAGAGCACTCATCAGTCTGTATGAATGCAAACAACCAAATCTGGATTATAATCCTTGAAGTTTTGTAATTGTATTGCAGCAAGTGGAGTGGAAACACCACCAGGGCAACATTACAGTAAGTAAAGATGTGTTAGCCCTGTACCATGTAGCCCAATATATTATACCTTTTTAACCTCAGAGTTGTATCAAAGATGAAGAACCAAAGTTTATGGTGGCCTTGGTGAAGCTGCCTCTGGAGTTTGGAGGTTAGGGATAATGATTCTCCACAGTCCGCATACTCCTTTTAAAGCAAGGTAACACACTCTCTAAAATGCTTGCTACAGCTCCCTGAAGGCTTGTCAGAAGCATTCTTCCTCCTCCTCTCCAGCCCTACAGGAAACCGTCCTACTTTGAAAAGAGAACAGACTGCATCTTCTCAGTCTGCTTCTGAAATTAAAGTTGCCTCCTCCTTGACAAGATGTGCAAAAGAATCATTCACAGAGGCCGCCAAGCCATTTCTTAAAATTCTTAAAAACTGTAGCATCAGAATTTTGGACATCTTTTTCTTGGTTAATGATCAGGTATGTGTTCCTGTTGTTGGCCAGAGTTGTATGTTAGCTAAATAATGGGGTCCCCCCACATCAGAATCAAGCTTATAAGTCCCACAGAGCATTTGGGCTGAATTTGAGTTTGCAGCAACATTTGATTGAGCTGTTGCACTGTGGGTTCTGCAGCTTCGTTGGAAACTGTTCTAATTAGCAGTCCATAGGCATGGGCTCTTAATTCCCTAAAATGAAAAGATGGATATATAAATCCCTAAAACATCCCTTTACATCTAAAAAGACCTATCATCTGGGTCTTCAACCACTAGTAACATATTAAAGCTTCTCTTCTGTGTGAAGAGGGTTAATCACGAAATAACTCTGTTCAATTTCCTTCTCCAGATTAAGCTGTCATTGTTTAAAACACCTTTTTTCGTTCCTTGCACTGGAAATGAATTCAATACACTTCTATTTTTTAAACTTTCCTGTTATTTCCTCCATCACAGGCTGACAGACCAGAGTAATGACTTCTGTCAGAGATTAACACCCGATTAAATTTTTTAAAACTCTTGGAAGTAACTCAAATGTCTATTGCAATATAGATTCTACCCTTTCTCCTCCTCGGGCCATAACCAATGAAAAGGAGAAATAAATCTCATGCTGCAACATAATATTAAACTGAAATTGGATGCAAGACTAAAATACCACCAGCATAATTTTTGTTATATGGCGCACTGTTTTCTTGCATATTCTACTGTCAGAGAGCTGAGCTTCAGTTAAGGCACTTGTGAGAAGAAAGAAAACAACTAGTAACCTGCAAACTGTCATTTTGAACCTAAGCATAAGAAAGACAAACCACCTCTAATAAAAGTCTGATCTCTTAATTTCTATATGCTGTCTCCCAAAGCTACATAACAAGCAGCAAAATACTGCAAAGGAAAATAGAGTAGCGCTTTTTTAAAGAATGAGAACTTGGTCAAATTGCATTCTCTGTTCTCCTAGATAAATTAGGGCCTGACTCAGGTCCTAAAAAATGTATATGGTGACTCTCAACGACCTCAAAACTTGCTGAATCTCAATGATATTGATCTTACAACACAAGCAGGACTTAGCTGTTTCTTTAGGATTGGAAGGACTGATATGCAACACTAGGAGATAACAAAAAGAAAACACATTACTTTAAAAGATGCAGAGCTGTATAACTAAATTTGTTGTTTTGTCTTTTTTTTCCCACAAATGTAATTTGCCTTTAAATAGATATACTGTTCTCTGGAAACTGCTACCTCGGTGAAAACATAAAGAGTGATATTAAGGACTGGACAGAGATTTTTTTTTCAATTTTGCTTCTTTGCTGGCACAGAAAAACAGCCCTGAAATCTTTCGCTTTCCAGAGGACTGTTTTCAACAGAACTTCACAGCCATTATACAAATATTAACACAGCAGGGCACAGAACATCTGAACAGGTTGTACATGATTTTATGCCAAAAGTTTGGCGGCACATGCAATATTCCACTGGTTTAGCTGTGCACACACATGTCCCTACATACGGGACTGCTAGGCACAATCATACTAATACAATCAGAATGCGAGTGAAAAAGTGGTTCAATTATGTTCATCACTCTTTATCACAATATAAAAAAATCAGAACAATCAAAAATGACTATTGAAAGTCATGCTCAAAACCAAAATAACATCAAAAAGACAGATTTTCTCCATGGTAAACTCTTAAGCTAGGGAACACATCGCCAAGGTTTTTGTGGAAACTTGCAACCTCATCCACATAGTTGGAAGAAAAGTGTGTTGACTAATTTGGGAAAAAAAAAAATCAATTTATAAAGCGATTAAACACATAGATACCACCGTTGACCTGGGAAATCTTTAGTGGGAGATGAGAAAAGCATATCAAAGAAGCATCACTGTGTGTATCTATGCTTTCAGAGGTATACTGTACCAGCCCAGCTAAGATCAGACACTGGCTGAAAGAACCTCTGGTCTGACCCATTGTGACTGTCTGTCATGTTCACCTTTACAAAAGTAACACTGAGCACAGTATCTCTTACAAATTTATGACACTTCTGGAAGGTGATGATATAACTATAGTTTGGCATGAATGAGAAACCCACATAACCCAAATCACATACAACTCTCTTGGAAACACAATCTTGACAGGACCTCTGACATACTATTCAAGAATAGAACCATTTTATGAACGCTTCTGTTGAATAATTACATGAACAATACATACAGAAAGCTTCTCTATGTATTGCATACACAGTCATACACAATTTGAACAGGACCAACCCAGCCCTATAAAACATTTTAACTTGATGAACCTCTATCTGTGTTAAGACATTGAGGCTCTTTTAATGAACTTACGTCAGAAAATTCATTAGAATTAGAAAACAATTACAATTTATAACTTTGCTACAAAGTCCAGGTGGCACCTTTAACCCACCAGAAGCTGAATTGAGGTAGGCACAGCAGTTTTTATAGTTGTCAGAGAGATCTTCTGCAGGACACATAAAACAAGAGATTGCTTGAAAGCTTAAGTGGTGATTGTCAAGCCAGTTCAACAGCAAGACAGAATTGTTTCAGATCCACAGGCACAACTTTTACAGCTCCTTCTAAAACCTTAAAACCTCTCACAAAGTAATCAGGACCTGAAAACAAACAATCTTTTTCTTAGAAAACTGTTCAGTCTAGCAAGAATGCTTTAAATGAGTCAAACATCTTAATATTTAAAGTCCTATCCTGTATTTAAAAATAATTTTAGAAAAAAAAAACCCTAACATTTAGGATAAAAAGGAAATCAGGACAGTCACAGGAAACTCAATGGTTTTGTATGTATTTAAATAATCATAATCTAACTGAGGGAAATCAATTAACATTGTGATTTCCCAAAATTATCAAAAAAATTGGCCTCAGAAAGCAAGAAGGGAATACAATACTATAACAGGCACTTTTGCAAAAAAGCATAGAAGTTAGAGAGCTACAAAAACACTAACTCACTGCTGCAAATACATTTTGTAAATCTAATTACAGGTGCATCATCATAGAACAAAAATACAGTACCCACACCATACTTACTAAGCATTTCTACAGCCCTGATAACCATTTAGCCCTGGAAATGCAATAAAAAAAGGAAAGTGCTTTGGCTGCAGAACTGCTGGCAAAACCAAGCAGCCCTATGGAGCTTAAAAAGAAAAGAGAACAGGAAAAACAGCAGACTGGTAAATAAGTTCACAGCATTTAATTACAAATCTGAAGCAGAGCCTACTAAGTCTACAGAAGCCTTTTAAAGCACATGAAGTTTGCCTAGTAGAAAAGCCAAACTGGATTTTTAATAAATAGCATAATCTGGATTTCAAAGGCCACTGGATTCAATCTTCCGCTTCTAGGCGTAAGTACAGATTTGGTATAATTTTAGATAATGTCTTTGGTCTCAAAACTTCAGAAACTGAGCCTTGTTTGAGGCATAACAATACAAATGGCTGCTTTAACTTCAAAGTGATGTTTAAAAGATTTCAATAACAAAAACATTCAGCTAAAGCAAGAAACAGACAAAACTGCAATGACAGAAATCTCGCAAGTCCTCCCTGCTTGTGCAGTGTCATTCCTAATGCACTTCAGACTACACAGAGGAAGACTGCGAGTGCATCTTTTACGGGATCATTCAAATATGCATATTTATCATGAAAGTACAAAAACTCTTCTCAATAATTGTTTTAACAATGACAGAAAATATACAAAATAAATAATATTGAATTGTTCTACTTTCTCCTTCATTTATAGTTCAATGTGATCTAAAAAGGAAAATTTAAACATGATATTCCATTTCCAGTTGTGGTGCAGTTTTACCCAGTTTTAACATTATTTAACTACTTAAGAAATGGGGAAAATCATCAGTAATTTTTAACATAAAGAATGACTATGTGTACTTACTTGACAATCCAATGAGGCAAACCCAAGACTGTAGAGGATAAAAACTCAAGCTGAATAACCCTATGATGTATGTTAATTTATTCTCTCCCAAAAGCATAGTACGCATAACCCACCACTTAGATGTCCCACTCATAATTCTATTACACAGTTACTTTTCAACACAACTGAAAAAGCAGTATTTTTGGCTCCGTATCTCTTCAGGATCTATAGCATGTTGCATCTAACAGAGATAAAATGGATCTACTTGCTTCATAGAATCATAGAATAGTTTGGGTTGGAAGGGACTTTAAAGATCATGCAGCTCCAAACCCCCTACCATGTGCAGGGGCATCCCACTAGATCAGGCTGCCCAAGGCCCCGTCCAACCTGGCCTTGAACATCTCCAGGGATGGGGCATCCACAGCTTCCCTGGGCAACCTGTTCCAGTGCCTCACCACTCTCATGGTGAAGAAATTCTTTCTTATGTTCAGTCTAAACCTGCCCCTCTCCAGTTTATAGCCATCGCCCTTAGTCTTATCATTACAAGCCTTTGTAAACAGTCCCTCCTCAGATTTCTTGTAGCCCCTTCAGGTACTGGAAGGTCAAGATAAGGTCTCCTCAGAGCCTTCTCTTCTCCAGGCTGAACAACCCCAACTCTCTCAGCCTGTCCTCATATGGGAGGTACTCCAGCCCTCTGATCTGACTTTGGAAATTGCCTGGAATATAGAGAGTGCTTTACCGATCCAGTCACTTTACAAGAAAAGAAGCATATACCTCATTCCGAATTCTATGTATAATTATATTTTTTGCTCAAGATCTCCTGAGATGCCCACTTGTATTTACCATTCTAATTTTCTGACTACAGAAGTTTAATAACAAATGCAAAAAAATGTTTTTCTTACCATTTACACCCAAATTTACAATTCTAAAGTCAAACTGTGTTTTCCTCAGTCATATATGAGGACCCCGAGCAAAGATTCTGTAGGCTAGATTATGTTCTTCGTTACACCTTTACAATCTTGATTAAATACTGCTTCCTATACAGCCTGTCAGCCCAGCATTTGTCAGCCCAGCATTTGCACGGGTGTATTGACTCCGTATGAAGCAGAATGGTTCACTACACATTCACAGAGGAGAAATCAACACATCAAAAGTCAACTACAATGGAGCTGATAAAAGCAAGGGATGCTATGGCCACAAAAGTAATCCCCATGAAAAAGTGCAATACCAGTTCAGCTTAACTTATCTCTTTCCATATCCTATCCTATTTTCCCCCCTCCTACCTCTTCCACCTTCCCTCTCCCTGTTCAACAATCCTTAAACTGCATTCTTTGGCAGGTCTCACCTACCTACCAATATGCAGTTTATATATAAACATTAATACCAGTGTCCATGCCAAACAGAGCAGTGTGTTTTGCAATTTCCCTGTTTTCTCACAGATCATGAATTTCAAGTCTGTAATGAACAACATTAATCCAAAGCTTTTTATTTTAGTTTCACTTCCGAAGCTGTAACCTAAACATGCCGGAGCATTTTTCTTGCAGACCTCTAAGCCCACTAGAGTACAAGGTTCAAACCTCTCGCAAGCACAGCCTGCTGCAAAGGCAAGCTGAGACAAACCCTGAATTTGTACAAATCTGCTGTCCAAGATCTGAGCACTGCACTCAGCACAAAAGCCTATACAGGCAGGTAGGTGAAGTGTTAAATACCAAATAGTCACCTAAGGGCAGACCTGTGAGCCCCAGGAACTAAAAAATGCATATTTACATTAATGTTGCTTGCTGGAAATGTGGTGGCTACATGGGAATTAAATTAATGTATGCAGAAATTTGTCCAAAAACCCATTAAGGAGGGCATTCCACTAGTGAAGCGGAAGTAGCCGGGGCGTAATTCAATGCTTCAATGATAAAAGAGACAGATGTCTCCATTTGCAGCTTCCTGCTAAAAAGGTAAAGCCGTACAATGTAAAAATCACACAGAGAACCACTCTCTAGAAAGCCTGTGGGTGCCAGCATGTAGGAATCACAGGAGATTAATCTTTATCGCTTTATATCTCACTGAACAAAAGAAGTCACTGATTTTTCAGGAAGCTTTATCCTAGTTTCTAGTTGCATTCATCCGCAGCAATGTACAAACCATTTCTTGAGCTGGTGCTATGAAACTACACCCCATGCAGGACTCGAGCAGTACCACACCTTCCACGTTTACTTTAAGCATTAGAATGGAGCCAGGGAAAGCGCAACATCTGAGCTTGAAAGGTGCTTCACATTAAAGGTGTTTCACATCTGAAGCCTCAAAGAAACCAACTGAGTCAGAATCATTTAATGACTAATGGGTTGGATCCTACAATGCTCTCACACACAAACTCATTGAAGAGATTTAATTTACCTTGACCTTGTAGTACTCCTTGACTTCAGGCTGGATGGAATCAAAATCACCACTGATGTAATCAGGCAAGAAGCTGAAAGGAAAGCAATGAGCAGTGAAATGAAAAATTAATCCTTCTTACTACATTTAATATTTAGTTTCTCAAGAGCACTAAGGGGTACAAGCATTAATCTCTCAAGGGAATAGGAGTTAGCTAAAAGCATATTAAAAAAAGAGTTGATATGAGGTGATACAAAATAAGGTAACAGATGAACTGTAAAACTGGTAAATCTAGTGCCCATTTGTTGCTGAGGGAGCTACACATCACTTAGACGCTTATACATCTCTCTGGATCAGTAAGGCAAGACTTGTATCAGCATGGTTCTAGAAAGGCAACTCTCAAATATCTTTCAAATGTATCATTTAGTCAGCGAAGTATTTGAAAAACAATATCTGAGTGCTGTACAGCAAACCTCAGAGGATACTGTTTGACAGACAGTGATGATGCTTCTTGGACAGAATACATGAGATTTGTATTTTAGTTGTTACTGATATCATCCCATTTCTGCACTTCTTGATTATTAAAACCACAAAATATGGAAGCCAAATGCTGAGATTTTTAAGTCATATCGTGGATGTGCAAAATGTGTATGTAGATGATATCAAACCCTAACCATCATTTGTACCATAATATTGCTGCAAAGCACATAGAAATTGTAACATTGCAATATTTATCTCAACTTGCTTCGTTTTGTTTTTTGAGTGCAGAATGCTTCAAAATATTTACTGTATAAATTCTTATCAAATTCAGAATGAAACCTCAACTGCGCTACAGAAATAACAGCTTGAGAACACTTTTTTTGGAAAAAAACCCAAACCACTCATGGAAAAACAGCTTTTCATCTTGAAAAATTCCTGGAGTTTTAAGCAGCAGCTAAGAAGGAAGGTAAAAGTTGTCACTGTTAAACAGATAAGGTTGAGCTGAGTTTTGAAATTAAAGTTGCCATTTCAATGGTTTCTAACAAATTAAATACTTAACTCCTCCAAGGTTACTATACTTTATGAGCAGTATGACAGTAACTCAGCTCAAGATGAGTTACAAGGAACTGGGCAAAGCATACTGGGACATAGTTTTCTACAACCTCATTTTAGAAGAATGCTGCAGGGGGTATCCACTCCTCATATCAGTAAGCTTATAAAAACCTCATGATCTGGCTGTGTTAAAAGATTTCAAAAAATACACATTGTCACTTGCCACCATTTTCTTTGAAAACTGAAAGCTGCTCCAGCAGAAGCTGCTGAGTACAGTTGTTGCAAGTTCTTTCACATGCAACTAAGGCATTTCAAATTCACAGCTCTGTGCTTTACTAAGCCTGTTTTAAAAGGATATGTTCTAAAAATAATCTCTCAAAAAATTATCCTCCCCCTTTCTCACAGCGTGTGGAAAGGTGGTCCCTTCTGTATTGGGTTTTACCAAGGACACAGAAACCATCCAGAAAAAATGCAAATGCTTCAGTGCTATATTTTAAAAACTAAACAGAGAATTAGATTTGCTCTTTCATTGTGAAACTGACCTTTACAGCACACAAAAAAATCTTGTGTTTTCAAAATTAAAATTTTGAATTGCTGCTCTTTTACCTTCCTACAAATCTCCTCAATGAAACATTTACTGAATACAATAAACCTAAAAAAATACAGGTGCTCTCTTTCAATTTGTTATTTTCCTTTCATTTTTTTCCGGATTGAAACAAAGCCACTAGAAGTAAACTCACATTAGGCATTACAGTGATGGCCCCAAATGCAAGCTCAGGATGCAGCCCAGACAGTTGGGAAGGAAAAGCGACAGTGAATTGTCCCTGAAAGCCAACTTAGTATGATATACACATCCACTCTGATGAAAAAGCTGATGTCTTAGGGTTGTTTATCTTAGTGAAATGCGGTAGATAAATCCAGAAGTGTCTTTGTCATTTTTTTTTCTCTACAGTAACTACAGACTGTAGCACTTTTAAATAGTCAACCTTTTCTCCCAAGTGCTTCAGGAGGCATAACTGGAAGCAGAATTAGCTAAAAAAGTATGTTCTCTGAATCAAATGCTTCTGCACAGCTTTTGCTCTCATCCAAAGTAAAACCATTTCCATGACAAAAACTAACTGAAGTTCTGTCTGAATTTTTATAAGCAAAATAAACAAGAATCTTGGTTGTGCTTCCCACGTGCTCTGTCAGGGCTCCTGGCTAAACTGCCTGCACGGGTCTCCTGTCAGGAAGCCCTACGTCCATTTTCAAAGCATTCTCTCTAAGTGGCTCACCTAGAGCCACCACAAGGCCAACAGAGTGTAAGGAAACATGGCTGGGAACTGCCAACATTTCAAAAAGTGTAAGCCTCGCATTAATGAACACGGCCTTTTCCTAGAATAGCATCAATTCTTTTTTCTCCTCTTCTCCTTCCCTTTGACAAACACCAGAAACAAGGAAAATACGTAAAGACACAGCCAATGAATTAAAAAATAATCCCTTAAAAGAAAATCTCAACTTGCACCATTTGCTTTACAAACATCATAAAACATTTCAGCTGCCTCATCCAAGTGAGTGGAATTTAGTCAAATCTCTTCTCTTCTCCAATTAACATAAGTGAAGAAGAGTTATTCTGTGCAGAGCTGCACTAGGCTGACTAGCCTCGGAGGAGGTCAGCACTAGCTGATAACAGAAAAAAATATAAATAGTTGAGAGAGAGATATGGGGGAAAAAACCTAAATTAAGGTCACTTAAGAATATTTTGTAATAATCAGTTTTCTCTTGTTTGGTTTGGTATACTTTAGTATTTACTCCAGAGCACAGCATGGCCTGGGAAAACATGCTCTGAAGAATCACATATCAAGCTTACGACTCTGTAAGTAGAAGAAATTATTTCAGAAAGAAGTGGCAAGAAAGGCCCCTTCAAAAAAATTTAAAACAGCAGCCCCTATTTAAATATGGATTAAAATCAGGAGTTATATTAGTCAAATATTGTCAATAATTGTTATATTAGTCAAATAGTATATTGCCCTCTGACTTCAAATTCATGAATAATTCTTATTTTGTAGCATAACTGTACTGAAGATTACGTATATTTCAGTGATATATGACACATATCCTGTAATGGAGGGGGTTATCTTTTTGTTCATGATGGCAAAAGATGTCTTTTAATTCCTTTTCAAAGTGCAATTTAAAAAATTAATTTCCAAACAGTCCAGATGATGCAGTCTACTGGATTTTAGAACCGTGTTTCACCAGTCTCATTAGCTATTAATTATGCCTACGTTTCTCTGCTGCTTTACACTGACATTTATGAGGAGTGAGTTCTTTCTCTTCACATTCTCTTTGCTTTTTGAGGGGTTGAGGTTTTTTGTTATTGTTGTTTGGATTTGGGTTGTTGGGGTTTTTTTTTGTTATTTTGGGTTTTGCTCCCATGAGGGTATTTTAGAGCCATAAAGCATCAGCCTAATTTAGAGCATGGAGTCAGCAGGGCTGTGATTGCCTTCAGATAAGGACGTGAAGGCACTTCCATTGCAGACTGCTTATGTTTCATGTATATAACTTCTTTTAAAAAAACTGCACATAGTTTCAATATGAAACCTTTAGAGGTCTAGTTAGCTTACCAAGAAAAAACAGCATTATTTCTCAGAAATTTTGAGATGGATCTCAGCTAAGGGATTTATACAAATTGGATAAAGGCTGAATGTTGACTGAACAGTTTTACGAACTCCCAGGATGCTGAGCTGGAGAGCAATATAAAAAGATTCCAGCACGTTTGCCATAGTTTCAAGGTACACTAATGAAATTCTAGTCACCAATAACTGACTCTTACCATAGACAGAGACTACAACATAAATAGAAGCTATTTAAACTCTGTGGTTCTCATGCTAAGTAAGCACAACTGTGCCTTTTGCCTTCAAGAAACCCATCTAATGGACACAGCTTAATTCAAGAAGCAGTTTTATTTTTAAATATTCAACACTAATGAACAGCACGTTCAATTTAAAACATCAGGATACTTGGTTCTTTATTCACTTATTTTAAGAACTCAGTGTGAAGTGGTAAATACACATTTTTACACAGTTATGGAAAAGAAAAAAAAACTCAACATCACATTTTAGCAGCTTGTAATAAAAAACTATGCTGCCTCCTTAAATAAATTGCTCTGGCATAACTGTTCAGTTCTATCATTAATTCAAAGTTACAGTTTCCTAATACTATTGACTTTTCTTGTGATGTAGCGCCTTTAGCACATAATTGTCTGCAATTAACCTTTTTTAAACAAATGTTAACATCAGAGACATGAACATTTAAAGGCAGTATCTGCGGTATCCTTTGCTTCCACCAGTTACAGCGTAGAAAACAATCCCACACAGCCAAGCCGAATGTGTCCCAGCTGTATCATTCAAGGGCAGAGTAGATTCCCTATGCTATTTTTCACTACTAAAAATAAATTTCAAAACTGGTGCTTTTTACCCCAGACTAACAAAAACACACAAGCTACTTCCTAGCAGAAAAAAATACGATGAAGATAAAATGTTGCAGACTTAACATGAAGCAGTCACTAAAATCAGCTTTGACTTTCATAAACGTCTAAACGTTGGAAATACAGAAGATAAAGGATTACTAGCGTTACTTCAGGAAAATATTAAAATCAGAGTTTAACAAAAAAAAACTCCAAGAAACAAAAATTAATGCCCCTATATCTAGATTTACTAACTGTTAAGATGCACTTTCAGCTTGTCCTCCTGTCACTCTTGACTAGACAGGTGAGGGCTGTTCTCATCAGAAAGGTGTTAAGTCTGATTAAATCTGTCAAAAGTATACTGTTAACTGCTGTGAAGATCGAAGTGTCTTTTTAACTCCCAGAGACACATAGGGCACAAGTAGATGCCATTTATGTATTGTTTCAAAGCAACATACTCAGATACCCATTTAGCTCTACAGAGATGAGTTCCTGGGGAAAGGAGAAATGTAAGACCATAAGCTATACTCAGAGTTAATGTCTATTCAATGTATAATCTAAATACCTTTCCAGTATTACCTGCAAGGTTACCAAAAGTAAAAGTGACACCTGAATCTCAAAAGCTGAACACTGAGTACCAATGCAATTTAAAGCACTTCAAAATGACCATAAGCATTTTGTTTTGGTTCATCTTGAATAGACCACACTAAAGATTTCATATCTTACTATTATCATCAGGCCTTTCAAAAAACAGCTAAAGCACAGTCCTTGCCTCCTGCACCCTCTACTTCCCAATCAAGACTCCCTTGAAGTCAGCTAGCTTATTTTTTCATACTCCATGGTTCACATCATATTCGTGTTAGGGTGGCACTGACAATGCTGCAGTTCTAGTTGCTGTATGAATTCAGAAAGAAACCAAAAAACACCCCAAGTGCCCATTAAGACCTTCAAAGGCCTTAATAAACCTTGATGTTCATTATGCAATTGCTTACACAGAACATAATTCCCAAACAACATTTTGTACATTACAATAAATCCAGATGAGATTTAACAAGATTTTATATTAAAAAAAAAAGGGCGATGACGAAAACAACAGTACTGCAGACCACAGTTTAACAAAGAAAGCAAATATATGCATATATCAGGCCATACACAGAAAGCAGATTTGCGTGACCTTGCCAAAATTCTGTGCACAGACTGTTACCAAATCTGTGGATTACCATCAGGTAGCTCTGTAGTTAAAAGTACTTAGCAATATTTGGCAACCTTGGAGAACAGCATTTTTATTCCTTACTTTTTAGAGAGCATAGTGTTAAAGAGCATAAAAGTATTATTTTATTTGCAAATGCTGTGACTTAAAGAAAAAGATAAAAAGTGTGTGAAGATATGAGGGCAATAATGCATTCATTTATGCTTGCCTGGTATGCAGTGTCACCTTGCAAATAAAAAAAATATCTGAAATAAGCTGGAGAACTTACTTTCCTCAGCTTACTTTCCTCACACTGCTATGCAAAGCACACATCAGGGGGACATCTTCTGCAGGGGACAGCCAACTCGCTCCCATTATTGTTAACAAAAATTAAGCAGCTAACGCCCTGCCTTGAAACCTTATCCCTCAGTGACAAAGAAAGTGTTAATGATAGCTCCAGCTGCTGCATTTTTCTTTTTAATTGTCAATATCTGAAACTTTTCTCCAGTTTCAATCAATACAGTACAAATTAAAGTGATGCTCCAAGATTTGAGAACTGCTCACTTGTTTTCCATGGTGCTGAACATCCTCCTGTGTTCTCGAAGGTACTAGTACTTCAGGAAAACCCCAGTGTGCACAGGAAAAGTAACTCCCAAAGACTGCTGATAAGTACCCGTGGCTTCTTTTTCATTACTTACAGACTGGTGTTTCTTAAAATAAAGGATACATGAATGTGATCTTAGAGGGAATTAAACTGAAACTATTCAGCACCTCTTAAAAGACACTCAGTATCTCACAGGCTTAAGCATGATGTCCTCCTTTTGGATCCTGGGCAAAAGTAATGAAAATAAAGGGGACTGAGTTGTGAGTTTTCATCCTTGCACAGGGCAGCATGGCTTAGGACAGCATACTAACTCAGTGGCAGAAAAAGCACTGGTGCCTAGTGCCTCAGCATGTGTAACTCGCAAGCACATGCTTTTGAAAGCTGGCGAAGCACAAGTACTCGACCGGACGTGCCAGACTCTAGAGTTCTAGGACATGAGGCCAAAGGAAAGGGAAGAGAGAAGATGAGAAATACAACGAGAACTTCGGCTGACAGGTGAGGGTATCTGTCTAACTGAGGAGGTAGAGGCTTACAAGACGTCCAAGACTGTTTCCATCCTTTTCATGTCAAAGTAAAAGATGACAGAACTTGCCCTTAAAAATTGAGAAAAACCAGCCATTAGATTAGACAAAGATAAACTGTAAATTGTTGACGTTTTAGGCTGCATGTGAGGAATCAAAGGGATGGAGTCTAAAACCTGGTCAACTTAGATTGAAGCAACCAAAACTAAACCAACCAAAATTTAGATACTAGTCTCATAAAGGCAGCACTAGAAGCCAAAGCTAGCTCTATGGAGAGTCTATGGAGTCTCTTTATGGAGAGCCATCAAAGTTAGATTTTGCTGCTCCGTGGTGAGAACAAACTTTTCCAAGACAAGATGAACAACTTCTCTTCATTCTCAGAAGAGCTAGAAACACTCACATTATATTTTTCCCTATTAATTAGAGTTACTAACAACCCCTACAATGTGTCTCAAAAAGTCATAATATGGTTTTAAAAGTCAGTTTAAATGACCATTATTTTACCCCTACTTGTACTTTCTATGAACTTTCACACTAGTAAGAAGACATGTGGAAGATGTTCACTGTGATTTCCTTGCTTCCAGAACTTACTTACTCTCACCTGAGCATCTTAAGTACCTGCTCTGAGTTAGCACCAGTTTACATAGTTCCAAAGCCAGGGATGACCACCTAGACAGGAGAGGCTGAGTTTGAAGAAGTCCTTTGCTTCTTCAAGGCTTGAAACTGCAGTAAGTAGCTTGCAGTAGTAATTCTTTAGAGCCCTTTCTACATAATGATGAGTGCAACGAGAATGAATTTATCCCCTTACTGACCAATCTGTTCCAAGCATGTAAGGAGAAATGTGAATGTTTTCAAAAGTCTTAATTATGCTTCTCCTGCTTGGGCCTGCATTTTATTTTCTGATTTCCACGTGCACATCATTTTACAGGTTAAGTTTCTGTTTCATGGCCAGAAAAGAGACATCTTGTCACTTATCTATAAGGAGAAAGACCAGCCATGAAAGGTGAATTGCCACACAAAAAAAATATTAAAACCCACTTACTTAGAAGACATGAAGTCTTACAGAGAAAACTAGAACATCTGACAACACCACAACTACTGAAAGGCAAAGTTGACTCCCATATGGTTAGTGAAAATGTCTTCTGTCCTGGGCTCTAATTGCCTGTAGAGCAGCCACTGAGCAAATTCCCAATTCACATTTGTTTTTTTGTTTGGTGAAGCTATAGTTGAGTACCTTAAATATCTGAATAAAATTTCTTCAGGTATTGAGCATGCACACTGATAAGGTACATAACATTTGGTAGAGAAACAATGTGCTGAAAATACTTCGGCCTCACAGAAGAGCAAAACTTATCACTTAATCTTTCTAGGGAATGTGAGTCCACAGGGCAAGGAATGGAGAAAAGACACATAAGGGCAGACAGCTGTTTAAAGTGTTGTCTGTGTATGCCTGAAATTTGTTAAGTCACTGCAAGGCAGCAGAAGTTCTATTAAACTTTTTGCTGCTGACCTCTGTTGCAGCTTCTCCGGAGCTGACAGAGAACCAGGATATTCCACCAGAGCATTAGCATTTCAAAAGGTACCTACACCTCTTGCCCAGCACAGCACAGAAGCATTAATTAGACAGAGCAGAAGATGAATGCGCATACAAAATGAGACCTGGGCTCTATTTGATGCTAAGTAACCTTTACCAAAAAGCATCCTCACTTTCATTAGATTAACTCAAGGGAGTATTCTCCCATTTCTACACAATTTAGTTTTACAATATACAATCCTATTTCATTTTCTGGAGCATGTGATTTAGACAATAACATATTGCAAAGTATAATGGAAATTTTTTTAAGGTTAGTACTAATCGCAAAGGTGAAAGGTAGACCTCCAGAGCTCTGAAGGAACTGGTGGAAAAGCGTTCAGTATACCAGCGTCCCTGTCTTCAGTGAGCTGGAGCACCACAGCAGGGTAAGGCTTCTGCAGCTGACAGAGAGATCCTTCTCACTTTAATCCTCGTCTTATCCTTCTCACAGCATCACCACCTCCACAGAGTAAAAGTACTAGTACGGATATTGTAGTTAGCAAAATCAGCATGTTTCCCGTTGTGAACACATGCAAGTGGTTCCCTCTTTCTCAAGTAAGATTAGAAGTATTTCAAACAATCATTTTCGTGAGCATAGCTGCAATTAAAATGCCTCTGATAGAATTCTAATTAAAGAATAAAAAGCTCTTTTATAGTTACCTGACATATGGATGAAATTAAGAAACAAAATAAAGCTGTAACTCTCCTGGTTAAATAAATCTGCCTTCTGATCACTACCTGATGTACTCAGTTTAAATAGTTTTTCTATCAAAGTTTTATTTGTTCTGTGTTTTTTAAGGAACAAACAAATACCTCCTGCTGTTTTCTTCTGTAAAATGTTCAAACTGGTACAATAAACAGGTAAGTTCATACCTGTGTTCTGCAACTCAGTAGATGCAAAAGGATGTCTGGTTGACAGTGATTTGCAGGACCTAAAGTTTTATTTCTTTCTACTGTTCATTAGTGAACAAACTAATGCAAATATAATGAAACCTAGCAACATAAGGAAACCTAAGGCAACGCTACTGTGGCCATTATACAGGCCATCTGCTTTCCCAAAGACTGACTCTCCTGAGTGCAAGGAAACATGCTAATCCTGCTGTTAACACCTTCCTTTAGCTTTGTTGCAGTTTGATTCCTCCTCCTGGCAGCCAGCACAGCTTCCAATATCCCCTGAAGAAAAGGGCAGAAAGCAATTATAAAGCCATGATAGCCAGTGCAAGGCTGGGAAACATTCCCTCACAGGAAAAAAACCCCAGAATTTTGCACTAGCCAAAGCACCCTGCCACATCCTGAAGTGCTTATTTTCCAGAGCTTCCTTCGCCCCCGAAAGTGCCAGCTGTCACGGAGATACTCAGAAGGTACAATTGATTCCCATCTTCAGCTACTGTCTAATGCTAGAGTAACTTACCAGCCGCTAATTGGACCAAGAAAACTTACAGAACTTGAGGATCAATTTTATATTAATTATTTCATAATTTAACCCACAGCTGTTAAATATTAAAACCATGAAACAAGCCATCTTGCCTCCGATATTATCTCATACCTGTACAGTTGCTACTAAGGCCACACTGCACTCATTTGACCTACTGATACTTCACTTGCTGCTTATTAAACTGACTTTACCAAGGAAATACAGATCCTAAGGACAATGTACAATCGCTTTCATAACAACTACAGGAGTCCGTGCTGTTTTTTATCTCTGGTTCAGACTTAGTAGTCCTAACTTTCAAGAAATAACTAACACCAAATACATAAATGCAGCAAGAGGTCAAGGTCAGCAAACAATGCTTTCTTCAGACCACATTAGAAGCCATCTACCACTGTGAAGTCTTAACTACAGAAATCACTAACAAGCACTGGGAATTTGCACCTATGTTCTAAAATCCTTACAAGGTCCCAGTCCTTCAAACCCACTGATGTACAACCTCGGTCAGCACATGTAACCAGCAGCTCTCATCTCTGGGGAGAGGTAAGCTCTGCATCAGCTCCATCTGAATCCAGCACAGCTGTATGCAACACAGCTGGTGAGTCAACCACAAGGAGTTCAACGCAGAACTCAAATTCAGAAGCAAATTCAAGCTTATATTCAGACTTTGCAGATCAGAAGAAGATGTAAAATTAATTTATTATATTTTACTACATTTGAAACTAAGCAATTTTCCAAATAATCTTTGTTACCACAAAATAAACCAATGAAACAAAACAAGAAAGTGCAAGCATGACAAAGAAAAATCAAAAGGGCACTGTAATGGTCTCCAAGGCTATACTGAGAACTTGACTGACTGAAGAGAATATAAATCTGAGCTAACCTTAAAAAAGCTCAGAGAGCGGTTTTAGAGAATCACAGAATCACAGAATCACAGAATCACAGAATCACAGAATCACAGAATCACACAAGGTTGGAAAGGACCCATTGGATCATCGAGTCCAACCGTTCCTAACACTCCCTAAACCATGTCCCTAAGTACTTCATCCACCCGTTCCTTAAACACCTCCAGGGAAGGCGACTCGACCACCTCCCTGGGCAGCCTGTTCCAGTACCAAATGACTCTTACTGTGAAGAATTTTTTTCTGATATCCAACCTGAACCTCCCCTGACGGAGCTTCAGGCCATTCCCTCTAGTCCTGTCCCCTGTCACTTGGGAGAAGAGGCCAGCTCCCTCCTCTCCACAACCTCCTTTCAGGTAGTTGTAGAGAGTAATAAGGTCTCCCCTCAGCCTCCTCTTCTCAAGGCTAAACAACCCCAGCTCTCTCAGCCGCTCCTCATAAGACTTGTTCTCCAGCCCCCTCACCAGCTTTGTTGCTCTTCTCTGGACACGCTCCAGAGCCTCAACATCCTTCTTGTGGTGAGGGGCCCAGAACTGAACACAGTATTCGAGGTGCGGTCTCACCAGTGCCGAGTACAGAGGGAGAATAACCTCCCTGGACCTGCTGGTGACCCCATTTCTGATACAAGCCAAGATGCCATTGGCCTTCTTGGCCACCTGGGCACACTGCTGGCTCATGTTCAGTCGGCTGTCAACCAGCACCCCCAGGTCCTTCTCTTCTGTGCAGCTCTCCAGCCATTCTTCCCCCAGTCTGTAGCGCTGCATAGGGTTGTTGTGCCCCAAGTGCAGGACCCGGCATTTGGTCTTGTTAAACCTCATCCCATTGGTCTCGGCCCAGCAGTCCAGCCTGTTCAGATCCCTTTGCAGAGCCTCCCTACCCTCCAGCAGGTCGACACTTCCTCCCAGCTTAGTGTCATCTGCAAACTTGCTGAGGGTGCACTCAATGCCTTCATCCAGGTCATTGATAAAGACATTGAACAGAGCTGGACCCAGTACTGAGCCCTGAGGAACTCCACTTGTGACTGGCCTCCAGCTGGAGTTAACTCCATTGACCACCACTCTCTGGGCCCGGCCATCCAACCAGTTTTCAACCCAGGAGAGTGTGCGCCTGTCCAGGCCAGAGGCTGACAGTTTCTGAAGCAGAATGCTGTGAGAAACTGTGTCAAAGGCTTTACTGAAGTCCATGAAGTACAAGAAGTTACAATGGCAGTGGTTGTGCTGCTATTCTTGTTTCCTGGACAATATTAGCTTCAGGTACAAGGTTGTTAAACTGTGTTCAAGAAGCAAGTGGGTGTGTGCATCCACCTCCCCCAATCCATGAGTCAGGCTACAGTGCTAAGGTGTGTTTTCAGTAAAGCAAGTAGGTATGTACTATTATTGCTATTAAGGCTTTAGTAACCAGACTGTGGCTGTGACTTATCTACCACATTCCTACTGTCTGAGGCTTAGCCGGTTGTTGTCATTAATGATTCATCAAAACCAAGAAAATCACACTGTGGAAGGAAGGTGTTAAGATGAACCTGAGCCAGATCTCCAGTTTGTATCTGCAGCATTTAGTTTATTGCCACTTCCCACTATAGTATAATATTCAGAGCACAAATGACAGCATTTAGATAACTACCTACCTGACAAATAGCAAATCCAGGCAGGTCAATGTATAGATTTAGTGCTTATTCATAAATGGCATTCATAAATAACAATCACAGAAAAAACTGCAGACACAACCGAGGCATTAGAAACATTATAAATGTGCATATGCTATTACAGAGTTCTCTATTCTCAATCTCTCCTTTCACCAATCCTCCTCTATCCCCTCTTTTTGTCTATGTGGGTTAAAAACACTCTCAGACAGAAAAAACCTCATTCTGGATAAGTAGCACATAGTCCAAAGAGCCCCCATCTTGAGCCCTGTACAAGTAATTGTCTGTCAAGTAGAGCAGCTGAAAAAAACTTTAAATGTAAATTGTGGTGCTGTTGGTGCCCTGCTTATTATAAGAAATGTATAACAATACCCCTTGTATCAACTCATAATTTATTCTGATTAAAAATATATATATTTATAAAACCCTTAACTGCTATCCCACTGAGTTCTATTATTGTCATTACCACTTTCATTTAATCTTTTATTGAATTTCAACACACTAATTAACTTTTCTTATAGAATCAGAAATAGATCTTAAGGACACAGCTCTACCTATAAATAATACAAATGTGATGATGAGCTCCTATTAAAACCTATTCCCTTTGTATATACTTGTATAGTAGTTGTTTGTCAAGGAAGACATTCAGTGGTCTGATATCCCTGCTGCCATCTAGAGCCATGTATGCTGCTAGAAAGGACAGGAGAACTCTGAGTAGATGCAGCATTGGAAATGCTTTGGAAAAGACTGGACACAGAACAGTTGAGGATCAGACACTGAATTAGTGTGTACTGAGATGCTCCAGGAGTAGCCTGAGGACCACCACAGGTGACATGATGCAACATAACTGTCATTAGAGATGTCATTTAATAGAAGAATGAGGTTCTGGATGAGAGTGTGGCCCATTCCTCAGTGTGACATTCACTACTAGATAATTTTTTCTACATATTTTAATACCAGCAGGCTATTAATTCACAGGTTAATAAGTTTTTGAAAAATGTGTGAAGTTGGGAGAAGTAGACTCATCTACCCGATTATGAATTAAGAGACATATTATAACTGGAATGACAGAAAACCTCTCACTGAAGTTACTTTCGCAATTGTGCTCAGAAAGAAATGGAAAGTCCTCCTGAAGATAACAGAGAATATGTCATTGTAAGCAAACCCACCACCTAGGTTGTTAAACCCCTGGTTAAGCTCAGATGCAAAAGAAGCCTGCATTTGCCAGTTACAGCCAGTCAGTTAGTAACATACCTGCTGATATAAAAAAGCACACAGATTTTGGACCATTCCCACCTTCAAATTCAGTTCCATGCACTCTAGGAGGTGCCCCACTTCTATGTCTCTCTAGGTGGCAATGGCTAGTGCGGTTCACACTCTGGCAGTTTTTGGGAATCCCATCACCAGTGTTTTTGGCAACGTGGCTCCCTAACTTTCTAAAACACCATCTCTCTTACCTAGGTCCGTGATAGAAGGGGAGGTGGTGAAGACAAACTCCCCACTCAGAGCTGTTGGGATCACAGCCGGGTCCAAGGCCCAAGAAGGTGAGGCTAGAGCCATTGGTGAGCCAATGCAGCTTTTCCAGAGGCCAGACTGTGGAATCAATGAGCCATTTCTTTTCAGCTGCACTCCTGGCTTATGCTGGTACATGGAAGAGCTGATGTAAGAAAAATAATTCACAGAATTTTACAAAATGTATGTTCCTAGATATGTGCCTTTGCCTTCTCTAGCCCAAGAATTAGCAGAGACGTGAGCTTTCCCCATTCTTTTCTGTCAAAAGATGGCAAAACCAATTTACAAATGCAGCTTTCAGATTAAACAGAAAATTTAAATAATTAAACCTACTTTTAAAACACAGAAGTAAGGAATTAAAACTACAACCCATGCTTTTGAGATTAAAATCTATCACTCTTTAGAGATAACAGAGCAGAGAAAGCCAGTGTGTGAAGGTCTGAATCAGCTGATTTACAATGATGACTGGGGAAAAAAAATAAAGAAAAATCTACATTTTGATTGACAACATCTCTGTGGCCCTGTGCCAAGGGCCTGTCTAATACACTTGAACATGCTGAAATATTAAGCCTCAGAAGCACAAGAACTAAAAGAGAAATTTTGATGAGCTCTTAACCAGGGTCATGAACATGATTGTATTTCTGCCGGTGCTACTGAAAGAAGTCAAAATTTGCCATGGCTCTTCCAGTGTGAACGTGAAAAAGAAACCACTTTCTGCTCTGAGTAAAAATGAGATCCTGAAGAACAGGGAAGGTACCACGCTATTGATGAAAGCTCTCTTCAGAATGTCAGGAATGCTATTAGAGTTCTTGAAACTACTCCTGAAGTGTATTATGATCACATATATGCACGACAAAGGTGACCACTTAATCCTTTCTGTCACAGGCAAGTTGGAGAATCAAAATTACACTCACACGCAAGAGTATTTTTCAATAGAATATGAAATAAAATACTACATTTGCAGATTATTTTGTCTTTGCCCTGTGGTACTGCATTATATACCAAACATTCCTGGCCTCTCATTCATTACTATTTAATTACAACAGAATACCTTTCTTTCAGACTTAATTAACTTCCGAAAGGAATTTGTGACCTTGAAACCCTCCTGCACAATTGCAACGTGCTGTTTGAATATTGCTGTCCCAGGAAACACTTGTTTAATGCTGAGCTCTAATGAAATGCACAGGATTTTAAGAGGAAAATGCAAAATATGAGAACCCTGTATGTGGTCACTTAATGAGCAAAAGCTAGATCATATCAATTAGAATCATAAATTGATACTAGATCAACATTAAAAGATGCCACAAGAGTTTCCCCAGAGGACAGGCTCATTAGAGTAAACATGACTCTCACTATGGGGCAGTGAAGAGGGAGGAAGGAAACAGGGAGGGATTCGCCCGTGTAATTCCTATTTGTTTAAGCCAGATGAAGCTTAAGTGTCCCACCAAGCCCAATGACAGTCTATCACAGTTCCAGCACCTGTCTTTGTCAGAAATTGCTGTTCAGTCTGAAACATTTAGATTTTAAAAGGAAATCAGAGAGTAGTAACCTTTTCACAAGATGAGAGACAGAACCACAGCCCATGCAGTTGCTTTCATTGCTTTGCTGCAAAGCTTCAGATGATGGATCAATGTCGGCCCCTTGGTGCCAATCAGAGTGGATGCTTGCAGAGTGGGCACAGGTTCACTAACTCACTTGCTAGCAATGTTAACTCTTCAAAACAGATTCTTCATCATCCTGAGAATTCCCTCTGAGAGCTAATGCCCCTATCAATCTATGTATGCACCTCACGCAACTCTTTCCTGCAGAATGTCCCCCAAAATCACATTTCTGCAGTCTTCTTTTTTCCTATAATTAAAAACAACAGAAGGAAGAGATATTGACACCCACCTCTGTCACTTTGTTAATTAAAAGTATTTGTTGTCAAACCTTGCAGATGATCTTCTAACAAAAAAATTGGCACTGAAGCGTTTACTGATTCTTTCTTTTTCAGTTGTATTTTTGGGACAGTCTGTCATTCTCTTACTGCTCAAAATACCTTAATGCACACAATTCCAATCTGATCTGTCACCAGCATTTAACACGCCTGCTGCAGCTTATAAAATTAGAAAACATCAATCCTCCCACAGATACTGCTGGAACTTGCAGAGGCAAACCACATTTTTGTCTTTACTACTATAGAGACTTTCTTTCTTTCTTTCTTGTGACAGAATAACGGTTGCTGCACTGGAGTTATTAGCCTGTTTTATTCCAGAAACTTTCCTCTTTTCAGCTTTAGTACCAAACCCATTTTCATACCTTTCCTTATACACTGTTCTTCTCTCTCCCTTCCAATTCTTGCCTTTTTAAGATTATGCATGTGCCAACCGTCACCTAATCTGTTTAGCTCTCCTAAACACTGAGGCAAAAGCTCTTCTAACAAAGAAAGAGATATTCAGAGTTCTGTTGCATCAGTGTGTAAAGACCATACCATTTCAAGCCCTTGCAGAGTGACTTCACTTCTGCACAGAGGCAATGACAACCACAGGCACTCCTCCCAGCGCCCTGGCCCACAGCTGGATGACCAGCACTCTGAACAATGTCATCGGGTTTGTAACGCACACCAACTGAAAAAAGTAAAAAAAAAAAAAAATAAAAAAAAAATAAAAACCTACTACTCACTTGTGCTTAAAAAGTTAAAAGAAATAATAATTAAAAAAAAAAGCTACTACTCACTCACGCTTAAAAAAAGAAAAAGCCAACCTAAAAATTCTACTGCACTCATACTTAATATTTTATCCACTGACATTGCTACCCACTGTGTCATTGTTTCATACATCAGGCACTCTAAAAAAACATACCTTTCCTAACCCACTGATCCTTATCAATCTTCTTTACTGGCATCCCAATAGCTCTCTCCACTGAAATGGGATAATCTAGTCTAAAGCCACAAATACCAAATACTGTCCTCAGATAGTCACCCTTCTTTATCCATAGTTCTTATAATGACTAAATGAAGGGGAACATATGATTATGATTATTATTATATGATTATTTACTACTTCTACTCTTCTTCACATTCCAGACACCTTTTACACAGAGATTGAAATACTTAAAGACTCGCTGAAGGAAATACAGAACAAACTGCATGCACATGTGTAATCCGTCTCATACAGAACACCTTATCAACACATTCCCACCAGACACATCATGCGGATACCCTAAATAGGCCGTTAAGCTTAATTTCCAAAGAAAGAAGAAACTTATCCCATCTGAAGTTTCTTAACAACCAAGGAAAGTGTTGTGACAGTTTGAGAATCAAGCAGCTTGTGTAGGCGGGATATCCCTCAAGAGTTACTTGTCCAAGAACAATTTATTGCTAGAGGATGAATTTCATTCCTGGTGTTATCACTTCCAAAGACTATTCTACATATTTTGATCACTGTGTGGGCACCACAAAGTAATTCCAATAAGCAGTAACAATTTCCAACTATTGCCAATGCTGGGTTCAAATCTGAAATCAGAATAAAATATGCTCAAATGCTATTTACACAGCTAGAAGTTTTCAGTTTTGTTTTAGTTTTTAAAAGCTCACTGAACAAAAAAGGGATTATGTCCCATTCTCTGGAGAACCTCGTTACTGACAAAGTAGCAGCAAGAGTCTCATTCTTGCTTCATCCATTTCACAGGCTGTTGAAACAGCCAGTACCAGGTTGCTGAAAACAGTCTGTAATGGCAGTTTCCCTGCTTGCAACCACCGTGGAAAAGTGATGTATTACATAAAGCATTAATTACATTGAAAGAATTCAAGGTAGTATATGGAGAGTGTGCAACTGCTTAGATATCCAGAGCTTAATCTTTTCCCAATTAAGTCAATACAAGCCTCAAATCTGTAGAAAAGTTGATCTGGGTCCCTATTTGTCAAGTACAGGCCTTACCTATTCCCGTGTTGTGGCATTAAAGAAGAAAAACTAAACATTAAAAAAAAAACCGAACCCCAAAACACCACCTGTGTTAAAAGCTCTGCTGAAGTTGCATGGAATCTTTGTTTCCCCACATTCACCAACTGCATTTCAAAATCCCAAACAAATCCAAAACCTCATTTCTAACAGAATCTGCATGCAGTGTGCCCACAGAGGTAGTCATTGGTCAGCTTTAGTTTGTTGCTCTCTGTCTAGGATAAAACATAAATTTCAACCACGGTGAGCTGTATTCATTCTCAAGGATTATTTGTTTGACCTCTATTTTGTAGTCAACTTAGTTCAACATTCATTGCTACTCCGAGGAACAAATCAAGACATCAGTCCAAATCCAATAAAAGCTGTGACTTTTTACCTGAATGCATCCCTTCCTTAGTTCATTTCAGTACTTTCTTTACACAGTACGCACATATATAGGTATTTTAGCTAAAAAGAACTACTGCAGGACAGATGTATATTTATTCTGAATGTGTTCATGACCAGACTCTCTCACACCAGACACCCATTTTGCTGGTATTCTGAAATTGTCTACTGCTTTCTTCTCTCATCTCACTGAAGTTCACTCTTCTAGGTGTATCTTTGCAGTGCGAATGTGTTTTTGAGGTGCTTATACGTACACAAGTGCTTTCAAAAAGATAAGTGAAATGGAAAATATTTGCAAATAGAGGCATTGCCTACAGCATACAGAACAAGTTCACTCCGGTATCAGAAACCATCCTACCAACTTAGGTGTGTTTCTGCCCAAACACTCTCAATTTCTTGCACTAATGAGCCAGAGCTGAATGATGTGCTGATACTGGTCCAGAGTTCTGCACAAACACCAAAACCGGCTTGTAGGAAGACTTTAGATTTGCTTGTATGGAATGTCCCACACAGGCAGAGAAGCATCCTAAGTCAGCTCCAGTGGACCTCCATGCATCCTCATTTATTTTAAGATATCCTGTAACCTGGGATCCAATCTACCTTATCAGTTTCACATCCTGCCACATGATCTGATATCATTCTGCTCAATTATTTGGGATCAGTAGCCAAGATAGTTCTGTACCATCTATGCCATTTCAAACCGCCTTTTGACGATCTTTTAACATCACTGCTCCCTGTATTTTCACTTGTTATATAAAAGGATCTTTTTTCCCTTGCTCAAAACTCAGAATTCTCTACAACTGACATTCAATATGTTTCCCAGGTACATTGTCTAAAACTTCTTAAAAATAAAGTCTACATGCAAAGCAGAGACAGCAAATTATCTCTTTTTAAAAATACAACTTAGTCAAGGCATTACAAGACCTTTTCTCCAACATTTTGCAAAAATAAAGTCCAGATTGGCACTTAAATAAGGCAGAGAGTACTTTGCTTGCAGAAGAGTGTGCACACCCAGGAGCATGATTTTTCTATGAACTATGAGTTGAAGGAGATTTTAGTTTCTCTGAACATAAATGTATGTATGAGCTTTTGTATACATATTATCCACATGCTTGATCAAATTATTTCCAGTAGCGGAACAAAACTAGCACTATGATATCTCAGGGCTCTAACTTTTTACTGAGGATTAATCCTTCTGTCTTCAATTAAGGAACATGTAGAGCTGCCAGGCAACCTTACCTAGTCCAACCTATTCTTTGATGCTCAATTCTTCATTCAGACAGCTTTGCAACTGGTTCTGCACTTTTTGCTCCATGACTTGTCCTCGTCAGAAGAGGCACAGAGTACTCATCATTTGACCCTAAAGAGTTAATTTATCGACTATTCTTATTTATCAACTGTAATAGGTAGCATTGGTCATAGTTTGGGAGCACAGCTCCTTGTTCTTGATAGCCTTTTCTGCGAAAACAACTGTGGCACAAAACACTTTAAAATGAAAAGCTGAAAGAGTCCATTTGTAAAACGAAAACACTCCTGGAATATAACTAGACTTAAAAACAAATCTTAGCAGAAGAACTAGAAAAAAAACCAGTTTAATTATAAATGGATTTATATTTTAAGATTTTTCTTCTCGTTATATTCTATAATGCATAAAGTGCCCCATTCACTAGCTACTAGCTTTACTAACACTAAATTTAAACAGACTTGAAGTATATAATCATCTGTTCTCAAAATAAAGGTGCCTGTTTGAATGCAAATTGTTAAAAGTCAGAAGTTCTGGCTTTCATGTATTTATAATAAGAGAGCAGAATCTACTGAAGAAAGAGAATAGGAAAGAAAACCAAGAAATAAACATCCAAAATATGTTTATGCTCCAACAATCACTAATAAGGTTACTGAAAAAGCATTTTAGAGACAGCAAAAACTAATCTGAATAATTTATCTATGGGTGTTATTTGTATTCAGTCCCATTGTGTACTATTCTGTAACATGAATCACCTTCCCTGGAGGTGTTCAAGGGACAGGTGGACGAGGTGCTGAGGGGCATGATTTAGGGAGTGTTAGGAATGGCTGGACTCGATGACCCAGTGGTGCCCTTCCAACCTAGTGATTCTATGATTCTATGAAGTCAGATAGAAGGACTATATCCACTCTCTTCAGGAATTTTCTAGACTAGGAAAAAAAAACCAGTAGCTGAAGAAGTGAACAGGTGCTATGGCACTAATAATCCTTCTGTAAATCTCTGAGGGGCAACAGAGCAGATCAGACAACTTCAAGGTCATTTATTAACATTCATTTTAAAGCACCGTTAGCACATGTATTTCTGCCTTTCCAGATGAACACCGATATTGGCATTCTTAGTCTTAACAGAGCTGCTTTCAAGACTAAGACTGTTCTGGCCAAGTTCAATATAAAGTTAATATTTTAAATTTTATATGACAAGTACTATTGCAGCAAAGACTCAAGCCTAGTTTGAGGTTTGTAAGAACTTTCTAGTTTTGCTTTGTTTCAAGCACAGGAAAACTCCCACCCCTCAGCCCACCCAATCACTTGTAAAAAGTATTTCTCCATAAAAGCAAACATCCTAATTCTTCATTTCTATTGATATTCAGAGATCCAGAAGAAACACAAGCATACATTTCACCCTAACACTACATACAGAGCCAGCTTTCCCTGGATCCTGACAATTACTCCTTAGGCACTACGAACCGAAGCACTATAAAGTGCAGAGCGCTCTCAGGCCAGCTCAGGACTCTTTTCTGAGCTACTTTTTCCAGCAGTGGCTCAATGCACAGATATTTTATCACTACAGAGTTCTAACTTCTAGCATCGGGGTGGCCATAAATGATTTTTACCATGTCATAAAGCCAGAAATCACCCAGACGGTGATGACATTCCTCTACATACAGTACACTAGGGGCACAGATACAGCTATTTAAAGAAGAAGCTGAAGCAATACAAACTCTCTGATTGAGAGACCTGGGATTAACTGAAAGTGTCCCTACATTCTCCTTTCTTCAGCCACTTTTTTTCCTGTTTGCTTTTTTTTGGTTGGGTTTTTTTGTTTGTTTGTTTGTTTGTTTCCAGAATTACTGTTCTGGTCTAATTATGACCCTTTATTTTCCTGGTTAGCTACAGTGCTCTTATTGGGACAGCACAGTTTTATGGGCAGAGCACCTCACCGGCAGCCAAGAGATCTAGTTTCTAAGTCAAAACTGTCCATTTTTTTTTGGTATTTGTGCATCATTCTCCATCACCCCAGACTTTTATCCTGGCCTTCCCATCTACTCCTTAACAAGATTAGGATAATTCCAGAAAAGAGTCTCACACTTAGGTCTGTTGATGTGGCTAAAACAAAAGAGTCCTAATGCTGTCTTTGAATGTGTGAGGTATCTAAAAAAAACCCCAAAACCAAAACCAGAAACCAAAAAAGGAAAATATGTGGATTTATGCCAAACTGTGCTGCTACTGCAAGTGCTAATGGAGCTAAAGTCTGCCTCCACCTAGGACTCTCCACTCCTTATTAAGTTCCTTACTAAATACTGATTTAAGAGGAAATTACACCCAGTTCCTTCATAGGCCTAGATTTTAACAAAGAAGTGACAGAAACTCTGATGAGACCATGTGAACAAGCACATCACTTTAGCCCTTTTTAAGGGCTACTGCCTGCATTTCAAGGGTCACTGAGAATCTGAGATTACTTGATAATTCACAGGATGACTTCAAGCAAACTGAGAACAAAAGAAAGGTCTAGATTCCCAGGTCTCTGTTTTAACCAGTAGACAATACTCTCACCCATATTCTAAATGAAACCTGGTACACCTTCCTCTGCCACTTGTGAGTTCAATTAATTAATTTCAGTAATCATGTTCAGAAGTTCTACCTAACTGTGCTCTATTTTTTTTTTAAAACTCTTTCCTTGTAAAGAATGCATGGTCCTGTACTAAGGCAGAAACTCAATTCCAGTGTCTCCTGAAATAAAAGAAATGAGGCATGCATGTATTCATGCACACACATGTACATAGCGGATGAAAAGCTAGCCATTTCATAGCTTCTGTAAGAGCACAATGACAGTTAAGTCTTTCTAATAGTGGACTAACTTTCAGGAGTCACATCAATGGGCAACACAGTCACATCCTATCATTATTGGATATAAGTATTAATATTATTCTATAATTTCCATCTTGACTATCAACAGCAACCAAATTGCAACATAAAGAGTAACCTAATATCAACTAAACACTGCTAATTTTTGTAAGTCCACCCGATTTTTTTTTTTTAAAAAAGACATGTGATTATCCCACTTGATTTTCAGGTTGAGGGTATGGTAGAAAAGCCCTTATCTGTTTTCTGTTTCGGTTTATGGAATATAGTAGTAACTACTACTAGAAGCACCTCCAAATAAACCTAGCTTTTACAGCTGGTTGCTAGTGCCTCCCTCAAAATGTATCTCCACTTTGTGTGACCTGCAAAATACAGTACTCCTGCTCCTCCTAAAGTTCTCAAGTAAATCCAAGCTATGGTTATGGAACTCCCAGATTTCTCTTTTACAGCATCTGGTGACTAACTGCATAGAAATAAAGCACTACGGTGACTTAGTCAATAGTTTCAGAAGAAAATGTACTCCCAGTCTGGCTTTATACTGCTGTTTAAAATCAAGAAGAACCCAGCAGTAAAGAAAAGCACCAATGATTTTCACCTCTCATCATTTGTGTGAGCATTTGATTCAGAGACCCAATATGCTTGATAAGGCCTAGTGATGTTATTCCCCTATTCAGGAAGTGCCTCCCAGTATAGGAAGCTAATCTTGGTTTAAATTGAGGACTGAATCTATGAGTATCTCTTGATATTTGGCTCCTGATATCTCAATTCATAGTTACTGAAACAAACTTTGAATTATATTTGCAGTGTATTTGAAAATGTAATTGAGTGAAAGTAATTAAATTGAAGATATAAATTGAAGGAAAAAAAACCCAAAACCTAGATGATCTTAATATATCTTGAGAATTTCTCATTGGCACTACCTGAAACAAATATATTACGAAAGTCTAAATGGATTCATCTTTCCAAACACTGAGAGATAAGTTGCTTTGGATTTTTTTTTTTTAATTTGTTGATGTCTGTCTGTTTTCTAAAATAATCTAGGATTTAAAAGTGGGTCTCAAGTCAGGTATTTCCTAGAGGACTGTGGATAAGGACGGGTTTTCTGAACACTCCTGCAGAATTTATTAGGATAAACTCAAAATCCTGAATTTGATCTTTAAACACTGCTACAGTTTTTAGGTCAGGCAAAAAGGTCTGACGTAAAAGATTTCCTAAAGCCATTTGACAAATAAAGCACTGCCTCAGCTTCTAACTTCCTTGGCTTCCAGATCGTAATCCCTCAATTCCATGAACTCTTCAGCACCAGCGGCAATGGGAAAGCCATTTCAAACAGCCTTGACCTAACAGTTTCAGAGGCCATTTTTCTAAAAAAAAATTACTGAAACATATCTTTATATCAACATTAATAAAGCAAAAACTTCACATTTATAACTAGCTCACATCTCCTCAAAACTACATTGAATAGATTTTAAAAACAAGAAAACACCATTGCACTCTCCTAGACTAACTCTATACTCAGAAAATCTCATTCAGTGTTTTCTGCATCAGTGCCCTACATTTTGCCTGCATATAAGATAGCTTAAAAACAATATCCAGTTTAATCTGAAGAGTTCAAGCAAAGAATTCCTCTCAACCCTACATTAAGCTACATCAATGGCTAATTACCTTCATAAGTACCCTATTTCTAAATCCAATATGGAACACAGTGAAGTATATATGAATGTCTCACTCTATAATCCTATTAAGGACCCACTTTTCCATGAGCGGAAGGTTATTCAGAGAACAAGACAAAAGATCTCATTTCACATATTGGTGTTGCTAGCTGTTGCCCTGCTGCTTCTTTTTTATGACATTGACAATGGAGACTGGTTTCTAAAATAAGGCAAATTCAGTGTGATTATAGCCAATTGAACTAGCCAGCTAAAGGAAGACAGTGTGGCTGGTGAATTAGCACTACTAACGCTCACTGATTGCCTAAACACATACATGAAGCCATCAAACTACACAGACTACGAGTTATCATTCCACCTTTCATACAAGCAAATATGCAATTATTTTTCCTCATGGAAGGTATGCTAGCTTAGTCTTCCTGTTCAAAGATTAAGTCTATTGCTTTCTTTTCAAACTTTTCATGTAAAAGAAAGACCTAGAGAATGGATGCAGCGTGGGGAAAATCCCGATGAGTTAGTGATCTGTGTGCAGTTGCACAGCTACAATCTTGTTGGGATTGAGTATTAGAATGAGGAGATGCAGACTGTATAGGAAGGACAGCATGGGAAGATGAAGAGGAGCTGTTCTTTATGTAAGAGAGTAGCTACAGTGCCTGGAGCTCTGCCTACAGATGGATGAAGCTGGGCAAGGTAAAGCCCAAATGGATACGAACCTGGATAGGGATGTCAAAGACGATTTGAAGGGCTTCTATTAGTACACTGGGGACGAATGAAAGACTAGAAAAAATCTGAGTCCATTGCTTGACAACACAGGAGACCTGTTTACATAGGACACGGAAAAGGCCGAGGTACTGAATGCCTTCTTTGCCTCAGTCTTTACTATCAAGATCAGCCTCCACGAATCCTAGGCATCAGAAACCAGGGGGAAGGACTGGAGCAAGAAAGATGTACCATTGGTGGAAGAGGATCAGGTCAGGCAATACTTGAGCAATGTAGATATACTATATATATCTACATATATACACATACATATCCACATGCCCAGATAGGATACACACGAGTGCTGAAGGTGCTGGTTGATGTCATTGCAAGGCCACTACTACACTAAACTTCAATCAATCATGGTGATTGGCAGAAGTGCCCAAAGACTGGAGGAAAGCAAATGCCACTCCTGTCTTCAAGAAGGAAGACTCAGCTTCATCTCAATGCCTGGGAAGGTGATGGAGCAGCTAATCCTGGAAACCATTTCCAGGCATGTGAAGAATAAGGAACTCCTGAGGAGTACTCAGCATTGAAAAGTTCATGGTATTTCTAAATTTATTCATTGATACGAGTACAAAACTCAGTAAGTGTAAGCTGTACAATTAAGATTTCTATTTTCCACTCCAGCTTTTCAACACAAAGCCTAGGACATAGAAGAGTTTGTTATAGCCAAGTTAAAGAAGTAACATCACCTTGTACAACTAACATCTTTGTTTCATTCGGACTACATGGCTTATTTAAAACCTTGGGGAAGGAGAGTGGTGTCCAAGACAAACTGTATGTAGCAATCTGTGTTCCTTGTAAGTTGTTTCTAAATTTTTTTTTTTTTTTTTTTTTGAGATCTGTGCTTGAAATGTAGCACCTACCTCAACTGGAAATGTTTAAAAAGTTTGTTCCTAATGTTCAAACACACATGTGGAGTTTCTTGGAGTTGCCTCCCTGCATGCCCAGTTCAGAGAATAATTACACAGTAGCAACTGAATTTTGCGCATTGCCTAAATTCACCTCATGTGTGTTTTATATGCAGAAAATGCTACATTAAAATACCCACCATTTTTCAGTTTCACTGCTACTCTTATACTTTATGCCGTTCACAGAAAGAAACTGGATGTGTAGCAGAATTGATGTTATTATTGATTGTAGGCAACCCATGTCATGTCATACAGTAAGTCTGATATACTGAAATACTAAACAGAATCACAGAAAGACAGTATTTTTATGATAGGATCATCTTTCCTCTTATACAGCCACTGCTCCCCTCCTTGACCTGATGCTCTTAATAGTGCAAAACCTGAGTACACAATGGATTTGACATCTCTCTGGAAAATAGCATCTGAGACACAAGTACTAATGATTGTTTTTACAGGTGCCAGTACAATGATAGTTTTCGATGCATCTTCACCTTCATACATCCCAAAGACAGTGACACACAGGTTAATCAATGCCTTAAGATTTAATCAGAAAGTGTTGAGAAAGAAGTTGCTATAGTGCGATACAGATAAGCGACAACCTAACTCTGAAGTGGATAACAGTGCTTCATAGTTATTCAGGATATATTCAAGCACAACAGGACAGGCAAGGCAGACAGAATAAGGCACAGCAAAAAACCCGTAAAGATCAGTAATTCACATTTAAGTCTGATTACCTGGAAATGTTTAGCAATCAAGAATGGTTTAGCAGTAATCTTTATTTCCAAGTGGCAGCTGATGCTAATGAAGAACTGGTCTAAGGAAAATAACCTTTCTGGACTGTAGAGCTGGAGAGAGAAAAGTAACAGCACAGAGTCCACCCCTTCGTCCTGCCTTTGCTCTGTCCCCAACACTGACAGCTCCCAAGGACAGGCCTCTCGAGAGAAAAATTATCTTGCCCTTTGGGTTGCTCTTCCTGCTGTCCCTGCTCTTCACCTTAAGAAAGAGGGAAAGAAGTATGGAACTCTAGCCCTTATTTTTCTAAGATTTGGAAACTGACTCTTCAAAATAGAAACAATTAGTTCACTTATCTCTGAAGGAAGACACCCCTATTACAGTCCCATATTGCAAGCGGTCCTTTTCCCAGAATGTTATATTTATTCCCATTCTAAAAGACTCTTCACACTGTCACAGTAGTGGAAAGACTTTGGTGTCACTGGCAATCAAGCCCCAAATATCCATCAAGTTCTTCATTTATATCTCTTGGGTATAATAATCTCTCTATAATTAAAGGACTATAGTTTTTAGGTTTTGATACAACACAATTAGCAATCAGGTCTTTGAATAAAGTGAAATTATAAACCAAAGGTTAAGACAGCATTAAAAAAATTATTAGCATGTCAGTAAAGTCTGAGCAGACAGCTCTTCAATAACACTGGACAGGGAATTCAAGAGAAAATACTTCAGAGAAGTAAATGAATATTATTTCCAGCACAATGATTTCTTTAATGACAAAAATGAAAATTATGCAAGTCCTTTTTTCTTGTTTCAAAAGAAGCACTTTGAAGGTACAATATACCTACCCAAAGCAATTAAGATGAGAAGAAAAATAGAGAAAAAGAATACTCCAAGGGCCAAGTATGCAAGACTGAAAGAAGTATGCAGTCAAGGTATAATAATCCATTTTCTGCTGAATTATATTTGTTTAATATGAACATAAATGTGTGTTGAAGAGATGAATGGATTACAGGAGAAGGTAAAATGAAAGCTCTAAAGGTTGTTCTTTGGAAAACATCATCATTATCATAGAGAACTGTTTGCTGCAAGTTAAACAGATTCCTGTTTGATTTCAAGATTAAGTTGTGCATGACTCTGTGAGTCACTACTAGAAGAAGAGAAATAGAATATTCTTCTTCTGAATAGAAGATTTCAGAAGGAATATTCCTACAACACTTAGCAGTTCTTGACAGACTCCAGTCTTGGTTTTAGCAGCTGTAGATCTCAGCCATCAAATGTCTTAGATGTGACAAAGCCAAAAAAACCAAAAATTACGTTAACTTTTACTTTAAGAGTATAGCGTTCCACTCCAGCTCTGGTCTTTACTTTGAAGGACAGCGGGAAACGAAGTTGCCTCTGGTCTCTGCCATATACTTGCTATGAGATGAACCACAAAATATGTGTCAGATCCTTCTGTATGAACAAAATTGTTCTTAATTTTGTAAGTTCTACTAAATGAGACTGTCTCATTTGCTTGCCTGAAGAGTCAGCTTTATTAATTTATTTACTTTGATTAAACTATTCATTTATGAATTCTTGTTCAAACCAACTGAAAATCCTTAAGTCAAGCACAAAGGATCCTTAGTAACCTCAGATTACGTAGCATTCCATGGTCCCACTACAAAAATGAGAAGCCACTTGAATGCAGAATTTTGCATCGATACCACAGCTCAATGCTTCTGCAGCAGAAATCTGGGATATCTTACCATTTTAAATGCCATTACAGAAAAAAGAACATGTTCTCCTTTCAGCCATTTTTCCCCAGCTAGCATACACATTTATGTTCATCTCTGTACTTGCCTTTGGTCAGATATGATGCTTTGATGCTAATTTTGAAACAAATCAGAAAGAAAAGTAGACTTCCTATTTTATTACCTATCTTACTCCAAAAAGCAAAAACATTTCCTTTAAGGCCTTGCAAGGAGGAGGAAGAGGATATACTTTGCTTCAGCTCTTGGTAAGAGGCATCAGATGCTTCCCTACTTAACCCTTGCTGGGGGCACAGCAAGTTTTTTAGAGGTTGCATCAAGTGCCTAATTCTGATGGATGTGTAAAATAAGACATACTGAGAGCAAAGCTTTCAAGAGGAAAAAATACCAGTAAGCTTAAGGAAAAAAAGGCATTTTAGGCTGAGTGTGTTTTTAAAACTTGTAGCTGGGAATGTAAATTGAAGATAAAGTGGAGAAAATATTGTACTACTTGCCACATTCATTAAAGTGCTGCGCACAGAGCAGGCATCTACTTCAGTAATGAACAGATCCTATTCCTCCACATTTTACTTTCACTGAGAAGAGATGAGTTCAAGTTTATAGTTACCATACCTGTCTTGGTTTCCTTCTGTGATGTGATAGAGACGATTGGCACCTCCATCAGCACAAGCTCTCAGTGCAGCTGCAAGTGAAGAAACAGAGCATCGATGTATTTGTACTGTAAACAAAATCCCACAAACAGTAACTCCATTACAGATACTTCTATGTAAACTCAGTATTCATTGCAGAGTAGGGAATAAACTTGAGCTCTCATAAAGCTTTTAGCTTCCTTTACTTGACTAAGTGCCTTATTTCTCTAAATAGATATTTGAACTTGTTTTATCAGACTGGTGTCAATCTTCATCCAACTGTGTCACTGTACTTTACAAATAATTTATATTTCTAACTATCCTAAACTACTGCCAAATCAGCTTAAACTACATGGGGGGGCAAGTGCTCAAAACTTGACAAGGACCCACGCCCCATGTATAGGCATATACATGTTTGAACAAGTCATAACTTGTACCTTAAACCAAACACCTCGTCACTCAGGCAAAAAGGTTCACAATAGTGGCTCTATAATGACCTGCATGAAAACTAGGAGTAAAACGCAAGGCATGACAATACCCATTTTCTCTTTTTTTCCCTTCCTATGACAAAAAAATATAACTCTACAATTCCTATATTGTTCCACAGACTGTTTGAATCATCTGATACAAGGCAGATGGGTTAGGTCTTGGCTTTAAATCTTGAACTATCCTGGTACAAAAGGCACAAACCCACAATAATTTTCAGTGCTTCCACATAACTTAGGGATTGCAAAGGGCATGTGCCACTAATTCTAATTGATTTAAGCAAGTACAGACATGCTGTACTCTTGCGATCCCTTTGTTTATAGAGACCTAAGTCAGAGAAAAGTCTAACACTATTATTACAAAATCAGACAGAAATCAGTATATGTTATTCATAAGCTTCCCTATTAATCATCATTTAACTTCCATTAGATTTTTTAAGTATGATAAGCCATTAAAGACTGAAAATGACCATCTTGTCTTAGCAGTCTTTATCAGTTTTGCTGCGAGATGCACAAGTCAGATAACCGCAGCAGATAAGACAAAAGATGCTGTCACTTCTACGGTAGAGCAGAGTGTTCCTTCCAGGTCTGCAGGCAAAGAGAGACCAAATTGGTAGATGCGGGAGGGCTGAAAGTCAGGCGACAGGGGGAAGAGAGGAAAGGAAAAAGAGGAGAGACAAAGAAAAGAAACAGCCTGCCCAACTTTTGGAAAAAAGCTATAAACAATCAGATCAAGCACTTCCTGCTGCTGAGAATCCAATTTTCAGCTAAAGCCATTTCGCTTTGGTGTTTATTTCTGAGTCAGAACCAACTCTCAGCAGTGATACAAACCTACATTTTCCCTCTTGGCACTCATTAGGTGGGCAATCTGTGTCTCCTCTTAGCTTAGCCATCAAGTTAGCCAGCCTATACAAATTAGGACAACAAAGTTCTTTTCTGTATCTGCTCTTATCTTTAAACCATTACTTCTTATGTGACTGCTGAACTCCCTCAATAAGGTATGTTCTGTGTAGTTATATCTACCAGGCAGATGACCTTAGCTGAGACATTGGAAAAAAAGGAAGAAAGCAAGGCAGAACACAAAGCTACCTGTTCATCACAAGTAGCTTTGGGTACAGCAGCTTTTTTCCTGGAGGGCAGGAGAACTACCACTGCACTCCTCAGTATGTCGTCTAGCACTGCTCCTGGTCCAGCAGCCCCTCTTCTCTCTTGTCCATGGTATTACAGTACCCACTATGGCATGCACTACCTTTCTCAGCCTTGTTGCACAGACTGTGGTCAGTTCTGTCTCCTTATCCTACTTCACCCACTCCTTCTAGCCACCATCCCAACCCATATTAACAAGTCAAGGTCAAGCAGATTTGATCCTGACAAATCTTATTAGCTGAGACAATTTACAAATTATGGTAGCTGGCCAGCTATTTACCATGCTTATTCACTGCTTCAGGCTCTTGCCAGGTTCCTCACCCATCCTGATGAACATAAACATCACACGACAAAAAGAACAAACTTTCATGCCCACTGTGTTTGACTGGAAGTTTTTAACTTCTCCTCTCACTTGTGGTTACAACCAAAACTGGATTAATGTAAGCTCTTTCAACTGGGCATATATGTTAACTTCTCTCACAGAGTTCAGCTCACATAGAATTTAGTAATGGTCCATTGCAAGAAAAGTGTTTAATAAGTGTCCTTAAATTAGCTATTTGGGCCATCAGTTTATTTAGCAGATGTAAGGCATCTAAGCAAGGCCTTGGACCTAAGCAATTACAGAATCTTTTCTCTCTCCTTGAGCTACAAAAGCAATTCACCAGTTGAGACGCTCTTTATAACCAAAACATTAAGAATGTTGCAGAAACATTGTTCTCTGACTTCAGGTATAGAACTTGCCTACAGGATCCCTTCTAGGCCAATGAGAGCCCCAGATTTTTCCTTCTACTAACAGAGATTTTCACATCTATTCTCCCACATTTTAAACAAATAAGTGGCTTCTGACTTTGGGGGTAAAAAAAAAGAAGAGATGAGATACAGAAAAAGAGAGATGAAAGAGCCTATCCTTAAACTTGCTTTGCACTCTCAGCAAGTTTGCAGATGACACTAAGCTGGGTGGAAGTGTGGATCTGCTGGAGGGTAGGGAGGCTCTGCAAAGTGATCTTAACTGTCTGGACCACTGGGCTGAGACCAATGGCATGAGGTTGAACAAGGCCAAATGCCGCGTCCTGCACTTAGGACACAACAACCCTGTGCAGTGCTACAGACTGGGGAAAGAGTGTCTGGAGAGCTGCACAGAGGAGAAGGACCTGGGGGTAATGGTTGACAGCCGACTGAACGTGAGCCAGCAGTGTGCCCAGGTGCCCAAGAAGGCCAATGGCATCTTGGCTTGTATCAGAAACAGTGTGACCAGCAGGTCCAGGGAGGTTATTCTCCCTCTGCATTCGGCACTGGTGAGACCGCACCTTGAATACTGTGTTCAGTTCTGGGCCCCTCATCACAAGAAGGATGTTGAGGCTCTGGAGCGTGTCCAGAGAAGAGCAACGAAGCTGGTGAAGGGGCTGGAGAACAAGTCTTATGAGGAGCGGCTGAGAGAGCTGGGGTTGTTTAGCCTGGAGAAGAGGAGGCTGAGGGGAGACCTTATTACTCTCTACAACTACCTGAAAGGAGTTGTGGAGAGGAGGGAGCTGGCCTCTTCTCCCAAGTGACAGGGGACAGGACAAGGGGGAATGGCCTGAAGCTCCACCAGGGGAGGTTCAGGCTGGATATCAGAAAAAAATTCTTCACGGAAAGAGTCATCGGGCACTGGAACAGGCTGCCCAGGGAGGTGGTCGAGTTGCCTTCCCTGGAGGTGTTTAAGGAACGGGTTGATGAAGTGCTTAGGGACATGGTTTAAGGGAGTGTTAGGAATGGTTGGACTCGATGATCCAGTGGGTCCTTTCCAACCTGGTGATTCTATGATTCTATGACTCTATCGCTGTAAGACAGTCAGAGCCTTAACTGTTGTAAATTATCTCAAAGGACTTACCACAAGTTAAGCCTGGCTTATTACTCCAGCTGATCTTGCTATTTTAAAAGCAAGTGACCAAAAAATCAAACCAAGCCAAAGTATCACAGAACAAATCAGTCTTCAATCAGCGCGGTACATGTAAACTACCAAGATTCTTCCGAAGCTGCCTAAGCAGCACGTCTATGACACCTGCATGCTGTTCACATGGATACAGAGTTACTATCTGATATCTCAAATCAAAATAGTTGCCTTATACAACTGCAATTTAAAACTGCCCCCCCATATTTATTCTTACAAGCAAGAATAAATAATAGTTTAAAAAATTAAACTTCAGTAGCTTTGTAAAGTTATTTAGAGAAACTATTTATGAGGTACTCGTCCTTTACCAGGAAGTTAATAACTTACACTGGAATGAACCAAAGCCTCAGGTGCTTTAAGTAAGTAGCATGTAATTAACTGATTGGCTGGAGGCTAGTAAATCATATTATTTCTACAGCCATGAACCAAGCCTTCCTTGATAAAAAGTAATGATATATATTACCTGGAAGAAAATGTATCATTATTATCTGGAAGTGCTTAAGGAGATAGTCAGCAACTTTAAGCTTACAATGCAGATGGAAAATTCTCTATGAAAAGATAATAGGAACTGATTTTATATAGTGCCTTTTATATTAGAGACAAAATTGCTTTACAAACAACAATTTGGCCAAGGTGCAGCACAGCAAGCATGTAGGCAAATCTAGCAGTCTCTAGGCACTTTGCAACAGCTCACACAAAACCTCATTAATTACTTCAGCTGAAGCTAAAGGACTAGAATGAGACTGGGGCTTTGTTTCGCTTGTCATCCTGAAAACAGAAAGACCTTCCTCCATTAAGTTTACAACTTACACAGATGAAAGAAATAAATGAAAAGGTGGAAAGTGACATAGAGAGATGAAGTGCTAATGGTTACAAGTGGGTCAAAGGCAGGTTATCTTCCAGGGTGACCAAAACAGATGGTGAGGCAAATAGAGGGAAGAATAATTAAAGTCAGCAGCCAAAACACAGAAAGTCTTGCACACACCTTCTCTTCTGACCCAAAAGTTTCTTTCCCATTATTGGAGACCCCTCAAATTTGCCAGCTGCACTGCACATGAAAGCACTCTCTAGCTTATGTATGCATACATCAGACAGAACTAAGTCAGAAGAGACATTCTCTAAAGGCTTTTAGTGAATCCTACCTCTGTGAATTGAGCCACACTAATGAATGGTCATCCAAATAGCTCATTGAGCTTTGACGGGTCAGGAAGACCAATACCTAAAGCAAAGATACTGTGATATCACAGAATTACAGAATCGTTTGGATTAGAAAAGAACTTTATGATCATTGAGTCCAACTGTATACTTAAAACTGCCAAGGCCACCACTAAACCATGTCCCTAAGCACCACATCTACATGTCTTTTACATATCTTCAGGAATTGTGACTCAATCGCTTCCCTGGGCAGCCTGTTCCAGTGCTTGACAACCCTTTTGGTGAAGTAACATTTCCTAATATCCAATCTAAACCTCCCCTGGCGCAACGTGAGGTCATATCATTTGTTATGTGGGAGAAGAAACAAATACCTTCCTCACTACAACCTCCTTTCAGGTAGACAGTGATAAGGTCTTCCCTCAGTTTCCTCTTCTCCAGGCTAAACAACCCCAGTTCTCTCAGCAACTCTTTATAAGGCTTGTGCTCCAGCCCCCTCACCAGCTTTGTTGCCCTTCTTTGGACACACCCTAGCACTTCAATGTCTTTCCTGTAAAGAGAGGCCCAAAACTAAACATAGTTTTCAAGATGCAGCCTCACTGGTGCCGAGTACATGGGGACAATAACTTCCCTACTCCTGCTGGCCACACTATTTCTGATACAAGACAGGATGCTATTGGCCTTCTTGGCCACCTGGACAAACTGCTGGCTTGTATTCAGATGGCTAGCAACTGACACGCCCATGTCCTTTTCAGCTGGGCAGCTTTCCAGCCATTTGTCTTCAAGCCTGTACCATTGCACACGGTTGTTGTGACCCAAGTGCAGGACCTGGAACTTGGTCTTATTGAACCCCATACAGTTGGCCTCAGCCCACTGATCCAGCCTGTTCAGATCCCTCTGCAGAGCGTTCCTTCCCTCAAGCAGATCAACAATCCTGCACAACTTGGTGTCATCTGGAAACTTACTGAGGCTGCACTCGATCCTTTCATCAAGATCATTGATAAATATATTAAACAGAACTGGATCCAATAATGAGACCTGGGGAAGACAGCTTATGACCAGCCAACAACTGAATTTAACTCAATTTGCCACAACTCTTCAGTCTTGACCATCAAGCCAGTTTTTTTATCCAGTGAAAAGTACACCTGTCCAAGACATAAGCAGCCAGCTTCTCCAGGAGAATGCTGTGGGAGACAATGCCAAAGGTTTACCTAAACCCTGACTAAACAAGATCCACTCAAGACAACAAGGGATTGATTCCCTCATCCACCTTGACAAAGGAGATTAGGGTAGTGAAGCAATACCTGTCTTTCCTAAACCCATGCTAACTGAGCCTGATCCCCTGATTATCCTGTACGTATTGTGTGATTGCACTCAAGATGATCTGTTCCATAACCTTCTCTGACATCAAGGCCAGGCTGACAGGCCTGTAGTTCCCTGGATACTACTTGTGGCTTTTCTTGTTTATGGGTATCTCATTTGCTAATCTCCAGTCAATTGGTACCTCCCCAGTTAGCCAGGACTGCTGATAAATGATTTTTTGAGCACTTCCACCACCTTCCTCAGTACTCGCAGGTGGATTTCATCCAGCCCGGTAGGCTTGTGAGTATTTAGGTGGTGTAGCTCTATGCAACGGGTAAAAGAGGAGACCCATGCCCTTGTGGCTGCTCTGCTCAGCTGCAGAGCCCCAAGGTACTGTTTCATGCTTGTATTAGAAGAGATGACACTAAAAACACAAGGGCACAGGAGCACTGCAGCACCAGCTCAGTGTGTGAATCTGCATCCTTAGCATTACCACAAATCACAATCTCTCCAACCTGAATATTCTGTGTTGAGCTCAACTCCTCAGAAATAGCTCCATCTCCCAAATTATCACCTTTTATTCTTCCTTCCTTTCTGACATAACTCGAGCGTCATTCAGTGAACTAGGGAATGGAGACAAAGAATCAACTGTTTCCTTGGGCTGCTTAGTAGTGAACTCAATGCCAGTGACAATAATTGTTACCAAAGTTACTGGGAGTAGCACATGTTCAGTCCAACAGCATTTAAAATTACAGCAAGAGTGAATAACTTTCAGCTCCACCTGTGCTGAGGAAGAGTTACATCAAGAGCATATTATCAGCCCATGATATCTCTGAAAAAGTTTCTCATAGGTAATGTGAATGAAGAAATCAAAATCTTTCTGAGTGATGTCCTTCATTTTAAATAGTATCTCTTCTGCTAGGAACCAGAGAACTATTTCCCTTTAATGACCAAAGTTGAGAGGCTAACTTTAGGGCTAATCACTTGTGGATATGTTTTTATAAAAATTATTCTAACAAAAAAATAGTTAAAACTATTTATATTATGGCTATATGTACTGTTTTTGGTAAATATAAATAGCTTCCCGTCACTGTGAGACAGCATATGAACAGCATATCAAACACAAAAAGGAAGGTCTTGGCTCTGACCTAATTAGTCCTGAAGCTTTTTGCAGTACAGAGCAAGTATTTTATCACATCTTCAATAGCCCTGCAAATTCAGGTGAGGAAAAAGACCCTACAGAACAGATTCAACTCTTCCAGTCTGAGTAAGATGAGGGCATAAAAAGTGAATACATATATATAGTGCCAATACCTGGGGAAGAAAAGCATAACTTTATTATTCCTATTATTATACCTATTCTATTATTTCTTGCAATTAGCATTTTTTTCCAAACAGATCTTGAAATTAATCCATGTTTTTTGCCTAAATTCAGATTTATGCCATCTCCCCTTAAACTGCCGTAGTATATCCCCTCCATTCCTTTTCTAATTTCACACGACTTCTTCTAGGTATGCAATCTGCTCCCCTCATTCATTTATTGATTCAGTAACTTGGTAACCATAATTAACCTGCCAGCACAATCTACACATAAGAGAACCCTGCTTAATTAATGACTCGGAGTGCTGGTAGTAATATGTATGTGATAATACACGGTAGCTATGCAGAGAATTGCTTTGCTTGCTTGATACATTTGGCTAACACATTTTGGTCTCAGCATTAATAAAAAGTACCAGTTGCCAGCAACAAAATGCATAATCTGTATTTATGCGCTTTCTCTTCTTCTCCTTCGTCCTGCAGAAAGTTCAAAACCATGTTTAACAAATCAATGGCTTCGTGTGGCTACAGACTGCTAGCTAGGGGATATATTTGCATTTGAAACTATTCCCTCCCACCCATGTGTTTCTGCCTGTGTTATCAGGTCTGAATGCAACTGCTATGGTATATCAAGTACAGTGCACTGCAGACATCTCTCTTCTGGTCATCTGCAGCTCTGTTTAGCAAATCAGCTGTCAGGCCATAATAGTTTTCTGCTTTGCAGTTGGACACTTGTCTTACTAAGAGGCTTTTTTAACTATTTCAAATAGGTCTATCCTTAATTTGTCTAAAACTGAAAAGACTTCACTTGTCGCCATTATTTTAAATCCGAAACAGTGCACAGGGCTTTCAATAAGCATGATGGAGAGTGTCACTCGTTCTCAGGATATTCTGTGGTTCCAACTGAAATTAGAGATATACAGGTGCTTTGTAAGTTGCTGCTGTAAGTGCATATTGATGCTTCTGTAATCAGCTGTAGCAAGAGCAGTCAGCCCTCTGTAGCAGTACTCAGCATTTTCTAGGATGGAGCCCATTCTTAGGAATTTCACCCAAAGCTCCTCTTTTTTTTTTTTTCTCTCTGTTTTTTTTTCTGCTGTTGCCAATTTGCAATTTTTCATGCATATTTCCATCCTGGGAACAAATTTTAGTTTTACAAATGCTCCAAGGAAACAATGGTTGTTATTCTTAAATCATTTGTGTACCCAAAAAAAAGCCCATCAGCTACAAATGTCTCATATCTAACTTTTATATCATCTGTATCACACAAAGAAACCCAGCAGTCCTCAAGTAAATGGATCATCAACACTGGAGCCAGCAGCCTGCTTCCATATGGACTGGATTATGAATCCCAGATGAGAAACTACATCTAGTAAGGTAATTGTGTTTCCTACAGTACTGCTATGCTTCTGTAATCACTCAGCTTTGAGCTGTAAGCATCACAGAGATCTCAGCTAAGCAGAAGTAGGATTCCTTAAGTAATTAAATATGAGAATACAGGGAAGGAACCAATGTGCTGATGAATTAGGAAATGGGGTCACCAGCAGGTCTAGGGAGGTTATTCTCCCTCTGTACTCGGCACTGGTGAGACCGCACCTCCAATACTGTGTTCAGTTCTGGACTCCTCACCACAACAAGGATGTTGAGGCTCTGGAGCGTGTCCAAAGAAGAGCAACGAAGCTGGTGAGGGGGCTGGAGAACAAGTCTTATGAGGAGCGGCTGAGAGACCTGGGGTTGTTTAGCCTGGAGAAGAGGAGGCTGAGGGGAGACCTTATTACTCTCTACAACTACCTAAAAGGAGGTTGTGGAGAGGAGGGAGCTGGCCTCTTCTCCCAAGTGACAGGGGACAGGACAAGAGGGAATGGCCTGAAGCTCCGCCAGGGGAGGTTCAGGCTGGATATCAGAAAAAAATTCTTCACGGAAAGAGTCATTGGGCACTGGAACAGGCTGCCCAGGGAGGTGGTCGAGTCACCTTCCCTGGAGGTGTTTAAGGAACAGGTGGATGAAGTGCTTAGGGATATGGTTTAGGGAGTGTTAGGAATGTTTGGACTCGATGATCCAGTGGGTCCTTTCCAACCTGGTGATTCTGTGATTCTGTGATTATTCTTTTCTCCGAGAACTGAATCAATGCTGAGCAAAAGCCACACATATATAACACGTCTCTCTAAAAGGTTCACACAGAAATGAAACACAGGGAAAATTAAACAATTTCTCCCACAGACAAAACTCTTCCCTGAATTTTAGCCAAAACCAGTTAGAGAGTCAATAAACAAAGACTTACTTTAAAAATAAAAATAAGAAATCTAAACAATTTAAAATCTTAATGCTCACTTTGGGGGGGGCAGGGGGGAAGGAATAAAAGAATATATTAATCCTTTTTAAAACAAATTTTTAAGTACCAAAAAGCACAACTGCCAGCCAGAGTATCAGTAAATGCAGTAGGAGTAATGTGCTGTCAGAGGCAGGAAAGCAACTGTGTTTTCACTAGACTGAGCCTCTGGACTATCTTCTAGTACACTTCTATACAGTGTTCATTACCATGATTCATATTCAAGGCTGCTTAGTTTGGAATAATCTCTTGTCAGGTGTTAGATTTAATATTCCTACAACCCTCACTTAGGATATGACTTTCTCTTCTCTTTCCTGTCATCCCTCTCCTATTCTGTCAAATCCAGCACTAGCGCACTGCCTTATGCCCATTGCTATCACTAGGTCTGCAAGCAGGAGCAGCCCCATGCTCTGTCACAGCTAAAACTAACATGAAAGATCCCAAACATAAAACAAAGTACTTGTTGCTAACATTTCAGCTAAAATCTAAGTGACCTTTTCATGACAACGCTACATGGTTTGATGCCACTTGGGGAAGAATCATGAATAAGTCTATTCTTTTCATTTCCTCTTTATTTTTTTTTTTTTGTTCTCTGTTCAAAAGATGACAGCTAAAGCAATAATGTAACATTTATTCAGCTTTTCATTTGGCCCTGAGCACACATCTATTATTATGAGGTAACAGTAAAAAAACACTGATTAAGGCACACAAATACACACACACACAAAGGTAAAAATGCATTGAAGTGCATAATGTTAATCCTGACTTTTTCCCTGACAAACTATTTTTTTTAATATCTTTAAAGAATAATTTGTCAAATCAAAGATCCTTACAAATAAAACAAACTGCTGAAACATAGGTGGGAGATGCTACTTGTGCCTTAAATCCTGTCTTTGCCAGAGTGAGAAGGAATCCAAGCTCCCTACAATCATCCACTTGCATCTTATTGACATCTGGTCTCTGACACCAGGAATTCCCCAGAGATTCACAAGTACTTCCTGCAGTACCATGTGCTGGATGTGCTGGCCCTGGGGGTAGGTTGGATCCTGTTTTGCAGACTAACACACAAGAGCTTCAGACCTTGCTCTAGACTGTGGTTCTTCCCCAGAGAACTTGCAATCGGTAACCAAAATCTCTCATCCAAACATCGCCTATGTAATCCCTAGTTGCTGATGAAAGAACTGCTGAGTCTCAGGAGTCAAACCCCGATAGACATCATGCCGGCTATCCTTCATAACACATCCCATCAGGTTGCGTTTCAAATACCACCTTCTTTCATTGCTTCGCAAGCACAACGCGCCTCACTAACAAAACTTTACTACAACCCGTCTACTGATATCCTATATATAAAACAAACACATATATCAAAACATAATTGAAGGTAAAGTAACTCAAAGAGTGTACAGCTAGCTTTCTTCTGCATCCATTACCTGATTATCAAGTGAAATGGAGAGGCTTCAACATCAATTTTAATTCTGAAGTTTTTGAATTATATTGTTTAATAATTCAGTGTCACATGCACTGACTTCAAGGTTTGGATGCAACTTTTTATTTCTTCATTTCATATTTTCCATTGGTGCAACATTGATTTCTGACATAAGGAAGACAAACAGCTACAAACATGATGGAATATCCCAACTGCATGCAATCTTAATTGCCAGTCAATGTGGTTACAAGGAAAACTTTAGTAGCAAGATGACTCTATTCCAACTTAGGAAAAAATGCCACAAAAAAAAAATGACCTTTATTAGCATTAAAACATACACATTTGCACAAAGGATCAGACTATAATGGGGAAAAGTGCTTTTCTTCTGATCTGGCTTTGCTGAGTCAATGCCAGCAGCAGCCTGCAGGCAATCTTTGCTCCCTGCCCCATGGTGAGCAGGAGGTGGGCAGGCAGGGCTGCAATATGCAGAAAAGGGTGGTAAGCAGTGCCGGGATAGCTAAGAAGGAGAAATAATCTCTTAGTCCTATTGGCCACCCACAAAACTATATTCCTCATCACAGCCAGAGTCAGTGCTGTTGTTTCTTCTGCTTCCACTGAATAATATGCATTAACAATTCAAGCCAACCTGCAACTGTAAAGCAATGAGCATGATAAGTTCATATTCATGTCTATGATTAAATATTTTCAGCTAACACATTTATATTTCAAATTTTCTTTGCCTAAATTAGATTTGCAGTAGCCTGCAACTCATCAAAAAATTAATCACATACTTATTTTAAATAGCACAAAATATATTCATCCTCATGTTACTAAAACACACACCGTTCCTTAGCAGCCCAGAATAGATTTCCACACAACCATTTTACATCAGTCTAACAAAAACTTTTGCGTACCAAGGAAATATCAGAACTCATAAGAGTCAGTAACTCCCATTTTGTTAAAAGACAACTAGACTATTACAATGCATAAATTTCTGAACCAATCAAACTTGCACCGACACATTTTTGAAAAATTACTTCAAACTACTCAGAGGAATAATCTTGGTCTTAAAGTTTTCTGGAAATAAGTATCAAAAGGAGGGACCAACAAGCAACTAGAGAAGGAAAAATTAAGATGATAAATACAATTTCACAATGCATGTGGAATTGCTCTTTATAGTATATTTTCTAATGTCTTGATGATATACAGCTAGCCTACATTTACGCTACATAGTCTTGCATACAGATCATTTACCCTACCCTTAAAAGATAAATTGTTCAACAGATTTTCAAGGAAACAATCATATATTTAGAATGATTTGGGTTGGAAGGAACCTTAAAGATCATCCCTTTCCAGCCCCTCTACCATGGGCAGGGACACCTTCCACGGGATCAGGTTGTTCAAAGCCTCATCCAATCCGGCATTGATCAACTCCAGGGATGGGGCTTCCATGATGTTTCTGGAAAACCTGTTCCAGTGCCTCACCAACCTCACAGGAAAAAAATTCGTCCTACTATATAATGTAAATCTCCCCTCTTTCAACTTCAAACTATTGACTCTCATCACTGATAAAGAGCCCTTCCCCAGCTTTCTTGTAGGCCCTCTTCAGGTATTGGGAAGTTGCTATAACATCTCCCTGGAGCCTTCTCTTCTTGAGGCTGAATAAGCCAAACTCTTTCAACCTGTCCTCACATGGGAGGTATTTCAGCCATCTGATCATCTTCGTGGCCTCCTCTGGACTCACTCTAACATATCCATGTCCCTCCTGTGCTGAGGACTCCAGAACTGATTGCAGTACTTCAGGCGAGGTCTCACAAGAGCTCAGTAGAGGGGGAGAATCACCTCCCTCACCCTACTGATCACACTTCCAATGCAGCCCAGGATACAGTTGGCTTTCTGGGCTCCAAACACACATAGCCAGCTCATGCCGAGCTTCTCATCCACCAGCACCTGCAAGTCTTAGGCACTTCCTTTTGGCTAAATTTTCCAAGGTCAAGAAAGAAGGTCAGCTAGTATAAACAGGCGTACAGACATAAAAGACGGAATAATTTCATCAAACTTCTTTGTTATTTATACTTAAAGGCAGAAAAACATATAAGGAGGACAAAATATGGCATTTGCATTCGTAAAACAATATAGAAGGTGCAAGTCAACTTTTTCAAAAGAAATAATCACAAACAACAACTATTTTTTGAATGGTTTTGGTCATCCTGACAAAATGATATGTTAAATCATCACAAGACACAAAGAAAGCTTATTTAGACAGGCAAAATCAGCTACAAATCAGATTAGAAACTGTAAGTCTGAGTGCATCTGAATTGTCTTACATGATGCAAATGCATCACCAAATGCAATACAGTCCTCCTTGGGAGAAAAAAAAAAACAACATCTATGCAAACCAACTGGTTATGAATGTAGATGGCATAGTTTCCCAGTTCATAAAAGTGATGATGAAACAGGTGCATTGATTTCAAAACCTCTCTTTAATGAGTCTATAAGAGAACCTTAAGATAAAATTTCTAAATAAAAATATTTATAGGAGGCAATCTAGAGTTTACTGAACAAAACTGAGTGTATATTCTCAAGGGGAATAAAATTCTGTGTAACAACTCTCCTCATATCAAGGCTGCAAACAGATTGTAAAGAGCTGCAAACAGAATCAGAGACTGAACTTACAATATACAACCTGTGTATTATCCACCATGTGCCTGTGGGAAAAACACCAGGCTATATCTGTGTTCAACATGTCCTCTTTTCCTCCCTCTGAGACTAGAAAAAAATGCACCACCATCTGTCTTGTGCTGAGAACTTCACTGAAAATTTTATTTTCAGTTTCTCCCGAGGACACGCAATTATAACACAGCTTTCCAGATGACAGTGCAGCTGAGGAATATAATGCCATTAGTTCATCAAAGTCCTGAGATGGTCAATATCCTGGTTATCCTTAAAATAGGAAAATTAGACACAAAATCAAAAGGTTCACGTGCGTGCTATACGAGGACCCAACTCAATGCTTACATATGTTGGTGGTTTTATGCAAAGCTAGTGAGGACCTGAAAACCCACTGGACAGCAGCAAAACACAAGACTGAATCTGTGAAATAATAAATTTACTGGAGGTAAACCCAGCCTTTCAGAAGATTTTTAATATAGGGAAGTCCATAATTTAATACTGGTTTGGAGACCACGAAGTCCGGATGTTATTAAGAAAGCCACCCAACTGGTAAGCCACGTTATATCAGTAAAACATAAGATCTCTCTTGCAATTTTGTTCTCCCATGGTAAATGCAGAAGTCCCAAAATCTTAGATTTGATATTCTTCCACAAGAAGGTGTGAAGGGAAAGGGAACTGAGAGGATGCTGTTCACCTGCTGGCCTTAGGTACCCTGTCTTAAAGTAATTAATTTCTAGATCCTGGTGTTAATCAGAAGCAGTTCTTGACTACACATGAAAAAGTATCATGGCAGTTCCCTAAAGCCTCTTACAGGGAAAAAGGCTTCAAGGGAAAAGAAAAGTACAGGCTCAGTGGGAACTTTAGCCCCCAAATTTGGGACTGCTTAGTGTTTTAGGAAAACTTATAAGATTCTGGACTATTAAAAAACTATTTTTATCACAGCAGCAGACTGGTACATATGGAACTTGCAGTTACAAAGATTATCAGTACATTGTAGATTATTTTTTTCAAAATGCTACAGAATTACAGCCTCAGGTCTTAAATTTCAATGTGTTACAATGATAAATAGCTCTAAAAGGGCAAAATGGAAGAATATTTTTCTCTCATTTTGGTCCATACTTTTTATTTTGAAGAAGAGAGACTCGACTTAGGCATATATTAAACTCTGAAGTTCAGAAGTGAATTCATGGAAACCATACAGGAATTCTTTGTTTTGTTCAAATTACCGCCTGTCTAACTGTAGTGTAACCAGTTTTAAATGAATGCTAATATGGAAGTGTTTTGCCACCCCTTAACCATAAGCCAAACCATTTAATCTTTATTGAACAATAATATTGGCCTGTTCTTTGGGGCTATTTTCTCCTTGTAGTTGAAACCTTTGCATTCAATAAATAAAATCTTAGAGTTAGCACACCTGAGCTTATTCTGAAAGTCTGCTTTAAGAACACATTCCCAGTGAAACAAACAAGCAAAACCCCCAAGACACAGTCTTGTTTAAATGGTAATTTCAAATTGTATCTCCTGGTTTTTGTTCTCAAAATGGTTCAAATAAAAACAACCCAAACAACTATATAGTAGCTGTGAATCTTTCTAGAGCATGTGTTCCTTTTCAGTGTTGCTACTTAATTGGAAATTATTGCCCTTTTAAATTTTCCATAGAAACATGGCTTATAAGCATGGGATAAAAAATTATCCTGAGTATATCTAATAGATCTTTATTTAAATCAGTGAAGAGATGGCCAAAAAGAATATCAATTTTCTATTTAATTTACAAGCTCTGTCCATAACAAACACTTCATTATAAGCAACAGAAAATCTTAGAAGACAGGATGTTCAAATGTGATTTGAGTACTGCACCATTCCCATGGTCCCTATCTACCAGATGCGCTGGAGTTTAGCACATGACATTTTCATTTAAAGTAGTGTGCTCCAGCACTTGGCCTGGTTTAAATCAGTATTGCCAGCAAAGAGCTGGTAACATGTTAAAAAAACCCTTTTATTTGTTTAATCTGGATTTCATCTTTCATAAGCCCTTGGAGCATCCTACAGTATTACTAGCTGTTGGGCTTTGAAGCACTAGAATTACACAGAAGTCAGTCTTTTCAACTGTTTCTTATCTCCCTGCTTTAAAAGAAGAGAATTCCTGTCTTCCCCAGGTACTTAGTTCTCTCTCCTTCTGCTCATCTGTTCTTTACCAGGTCCTCTGCTAGGTCCCCTTGGTCTGTTCTAAGGGACTTCCCAGACCAGAGCCTTACACGTTGAATATTAGTGTTAAAAAAAAATTAAAACCACAAAAACAACACTGAAAAACCCAAACAAACAAACAAAACCGCGCCAAGCACATAGTGTGTGTAAGAAAGGACTTTCCTCAATTCACCTAAAATATTTATTTCCTCACTACTTTTTACTGTAATAGTTTATTTCCAAATGTCTGTGTTGGTCATGCACTACCTAAGACCCTTGAGGTCAAGTTCAACCAGGCTACTTCAGCAACACGTGTTCAAAGAAAGACACCCCTTCTTAAGAGGTACGGTGAAAGGACTTCTCATATTCTTGATTTGATGATACATGACCAAGCCCCAAAGGCAGATGTCTGTCTTCCTGTAGTGTCAACCACCACTTAACACTGGGGAACCGTTCTCCCTAGCAATAAAGAACAATAGCAGTGCCCTGATTTCACACTCACCATCACGCAGTGGTATAAGACATCTTTGAATCCTTGATTCAGAAGATGCTACATGGTAGCATCTTTATTTATCATAAAGGCAACAAGTGTAGTTTCACCAATGAAGAAAAAGATCTGCTGTTGCTATGCTTAACCTGCACAAGACCTTATCACCTGCTTGAAGCAGTCAGTAGAGTTTCTAACGGATTTCTAATGTAATTTGGAGGGCGGGGAGGAGGGGTTGCTTAAAAATGCAATAATTTTCTAGAAAAGATGAAAATACACACTTTCCACCTGGTGCAAAAATTCTACCTCCTTTCAGCAGCAGACAAGGGTCAGAGTGAGAAGTCACCGCTGACTCTACACTCCCCTGCCACCACAAACCAAAAAGCAAGCAGGGGGAAGAGACACCCATTTGTCAGCAGGGAGACATTCATCTGGTTTGGAGAGTAAAGAGTGGGGACAGACAAGAAACTGAATTATACCTGTTTTTTTCCTCCCAGTCACCTCACATATAATGAAAACAACAAGCAGTCTTTAAAGAAACATTTAGTTCCTGAGAGAGCTTATTTCACTGAGGCATTCCCAGTCTCTTCTCTTCTAAAAAGGAATAACATCACCCATACAATAATAAAATGATGCAATACGCATTTGGTAAAAAAATAGAAACAAAAAAAGAGAGCTACTAAACCACTGTTCTGTTAAAAATAAGAATGCTAATAAAGAAATCTTTATAGAAAATGAGATAACTAAATGTACAGAAAAATAATTAAAGCTAACCTTTAAACTATTGTTGCCATCTGTAAGAGACTTGCTGCAAACTTTAATAATATTGCTGGGAACATCAGTCATTTTGTTCTTGCTGAAATTCATTTTTGATAATGCAACAGTAACATCTCAGGAATGATATTAAGTTTCTACTTTGTATTAAAGTAGAATTGTATTAGCATGGTACAGTATGTGCATCCCTGCTGGGATTACTTTCATGCTGCAGAAAACAATGTTATTTTTCTATTACTGAAATAACTCATCTATTTTGACAGTGGAAAATATATTTCACTGAACTATAAACTAACAAAATCTCCCATCTAAGAGGGTATCACTAAAGTTTCTCTTCTGGTGTACTTTCAAATCCTAGGCAGCAGCAATTCTGCTAATTTTTTTGCACACCCATTTGATTTGTGGTGTACCTGTGAGCCTGTATACTAAAGTTAGCATTTCCAGTCCCATTATTCTTCCTCGGTCTTTGGTGAAACCATTGGGAAATCTGCCTGAGGAAATCCCAAAACATTGTGACTGACAGTTCTGTGTCTTTCTGAACAAAATTCAAGCGTCCTCCTTCCAGGTGATCTCTTGATCTGGACTCTGCCTTTGACTACCTGCACTCCAAGAAAATGAGACCCAAGGCAGCTTGGGGGGAAGATATGGGGTTAGAGTTAGTTTACATTCAAACACAACTTTACTTGACTGGCATAGTTTTCTAAAACACTCAGTGTCATCCTAACTTTTGCTTTTCTCTTTAAATAATGAGATCACTGGTCTCCATTCACCTTTCACACTGGTGAGTTCCCTTGAACCTTCCCCAGGTGGCCCGATTTCTTGTCAGGGCATGGAAGAAACTAGCTTTAATGGGGATTTAAAAGGGGAAGAGCAGAGGAGAGAGGAGTCATCCTGTTGATAGAATTTGCCTCTGGTACAAGCTGCAAACAGTGCAAGATAGAAATTAGTGAGGTTATGAGAGATAGGCCTGGAATCAAGTCTCTCACTAACAGATTAAGCCCCCCACTAGTGGATCAAGACCATGGTTAATAAATACTGGTACTTTAGCAAAGTCCAGATTTTAGCCACATAATTCAAACCAAAGTACGTATTACCAAACACATATCATAATTAGCCCTCACTGAATGATGTCTAATTTACAGTGCAATTTGTATCAGTTCTGAAGCTGATCAACAGACCTTCCTCACACTGAAGCCACAAATCACACCACACCTGCAGACTAAAGAAGCTTTGATAAAAAGAAATTGTATTGTAATATAGGTAGTGCAACCGCCAGCATGGGGATTGAGTTTGGGACTGGCTCATTTACACCATGTGGGTTTCAGCTGCTGGTTCGAGGTGCATTTTTTTTCTTTAGCAATAATGATTCAGGAACAAGATAGAGAACTTGAATTTATTCTAGAAAAGCTACTAGTAATATATTGGGGTGCAGAAAATGACACCTTTGAGCAAAGATCTAGCTTTCTGTCAAGTCTGCCCATGGCAGCAGGTGTCGCTGTAAGGCAGAGGTATGGTAATTAGTAAATTACTGGGACACAGACAAGAACAAAAGCAGACAAAGATGCTTTGTTGTACGTGTTAAGAACATGGAAATTCTCGACAGCTGGTAGCTATGCACACTTTTTGTGCTAAGTGTTTTGGTTGCAAACTTGATCAAACAGCAGATTGCTAGTATACACCTGCTTAAAAAAAGTATGGAAACTCTTACTACTGAGGTAACAGCTTGCATAACAGCATTCATTACGTGTTTTTCCATTTACTTACTGAGTGCTTAGTCCTCTTCCACACATTAAAGATTTTGCTGCTATTCAGGGCAAACAGAACTCCATGCAGCATGTAGTTAAGCAGTTCTGGAGCAAGGCTGGTTGTTGATTCCTCTGTTTACAGCTGGGAACTACCCAAATGGTGCCTTTAAATTCCTGCAATGGGCCTTTTAGGGCTAAATTCGTAACATAATTTTTTGTCACTAGCATCCAGTCCAGGTTATGGATATTGGATCTTTTAGGGAGCAGAGTCAGCTGGGTTACACCCAGAACAAAACAGAAGGCCAGAAAGCCTCTTTGTTCTGCTCTTCACTTGTGTGCCATTTCAGCCAGACACTGTTCCAGTGCACCATTTCTGACCTGCTTTGGGTCCTTTAGGATTCTGTAATGTGTTCCCTTCCACACTGCCTGGAAATTGCATAGGCCGATGTCTCCCTGACAGGAGAAGGTTTTTTTCAGCAGGGTTTTCAGCCTGCTGTCAAAGAGTCTTTCCTTTCTACTCCTTCATGCCTGAAATATTAGCCTTCAGTTACTGCTGACACACAATGGCATTTTCTGCCACAGAATTGAGCCGTTTTACAAAGAAACTGTCAAAGAAATTAAGAACTAGTCTTCTACTACAAAGGCTGACAGGACAAAGCAGTAATTTAAATAATGACAAGGGTAGAAAAATGCTAACTCATAGTCCGGAGAGTGCTATAACAATGATGCCACCATTCACTTGGATGGAAAAGAAGGCTGTTCCTGCTTAAGAATAGATCGTACAAGGTCTTGACTTGCCCTAATGGCTATAAACTAGGGACAGAAAAGTCAGTGCTCTTATCACTACTACCAAAACCTACTACTAAAGGTGCTCATTTATTTTAAAAAATAAGAAGAACACTTACAAAGCAGATTTACTTTATAGTAAGAAAAGGTTTTGTAGAAACCTGAAATGGGCCCTGGAGCAAACCCTGACTGTGCTGAGTACCTGCACTGCCTGCAGCCAGAAACGATATGCAGATCAGTCAAACCACTGGGCAAACTCTGATCAAAGAGAGTTTCTCACAGACAACGTCCAATCATTGCCTGGAAGGAAAAAGGTAAAATAGCTTCTCATTGAGGAATCCCCTTTAAGCTGCAGGTAAGAGCATACTTGGGGTTTTTTTGTGTTTCTTTAACCAACAGAAACCATTTCTACTGCAAAGGTTTTACACTGGCCTCTGATGCACACACATAGTTTTCCTGTGGGAAGGAGTATAAGAACTTGGAACCTGAACAGAGTCACTCCTCCCCCAGTGAGGCACTGAGCTATTTCACACTGAGCCGACACCCCCACACCATTCATGACAGTAACACATACCAAACAGTCGGTTAAGGGTTTTCCTTGTTTCCTTTTCCCATTTTCTAAACCTCTAACTGAGCTGAACCTGCTTTCTTCTTCCAGGCTCAATCCCAAGCTCTTCTCAATGTGCTTGTAGCAGACCATTTGCCCTTACACAGGGACCTTCCAGAAGCCACAGCAGATTTGCCCTCTGAACAAGCAAGGTGGTTAAACAAGTGCATCAGGGCACTGTGGGGCATGAGGCAAGCTATTTTATTCCTGCTATTAGTCAGGCTCGCTCTCTTTTTTTTTTTTTTTATTATGAACAAGACTAGGCCTAATAGTTTTTGTGCTTACAGTGGCTGGCACACTGTAGGACCTCTCCAGGCACTACCTTAATAAAACCAAGACAGACAAAGTAAAGAGGAAATGGATAACATAGTATCACGATACCCATGGGAAGCAACCTGTGGGTTGCTAATATGCGTTCCTAATGCAGGAGCTCTCTCTTACTTACATCTGTACAATATCTAATAAAATACAGTCTCTGGGGAAGAAACTCATCATCTCCTTCTGTTCCTCTATGCACGCATGACCTCTTCTCCTTTACCAGCTCAGCAAAGACCATGAGCTGTGAGCCAAGAAAAAAAAAAAAGGGGACTAAGATTATGTACTTCGCTGTGGACGGAGATGGCCTCACATGACTGTGACTGATCAGCTAGGCAGAAGGTGACAGGCACGGAGGTCTACTTCTGCAATAGTTTCCCTGGGAATACTTGCTCCATGAACTGAGTAAGGTGTGCAGCCACACCACGGGCGGGTTCAAGGCAAAGCCTGCAGTCACAGCCCTGCAGAAAACGCTCAGGCTTGGGGAATGTAACACTTCAGTGTTACATCCATCTTAAGAGGCAAAATCAAGCTCAAACTCTGAAAATACACCCTGAACCAGGGGAGACACAACAACTTATGTACCTGCACAGTGAAGCAGATTTAGAGAATGAAAAAAACAATCCTGCAGACCACAGTCAGGGAAGAATAAGGTTGTAAAAGGTCTTACTTCACATCAAGTTAGTGATTACAGTCCAACAGGCACCAATTTTATTTAAAAATTGGATTTTGACTGTCTTCATATTTTTGAAAAAGATGATAGAATTGCATGAACTGTTAAAATTTTATTTTCCTTGTACTTAAGTAATAAGATTTTGTATACATAACATGAATGTATTGCTTGCAATATCCCTTTGGTAGATAAGTTTCAAGGAAATTTGTTTTGAAAACATATTTAGTAGTAAAATCAGAAACCCATTTTCAAACTGAACGCTTCTGTTTTAAAAGGCATGACTTAAAGAAATGTTTGTGGTAATGTAGGGAAATGCAATCACAATGTAAGAAAAAAGGAGAGTATTATATGTGTAGTGAGAAAGAAAGAAAGAATCACTGCTCAAAACATTCAATATATTTAGTGCATTTGAAATGTTTGTTGGTTGTAGCATTAAAGCATGCTAAATTTCCACCCAGTTTTGTTTTTTTTTTTTTTTTTCTTTTCCTGTATTTGCTATTGTGTGGCAACATTAAACTGGTCTTTTTAGTAGTTTTGTCATTTTAAAATATTTTTATTCTCTTCTTTCATATATTTGCATGGGTTATTTTAAAAACAGTGTAAGCTTTAAGCTGTCAAACAGCAAAGCGGCCCTAAAAGCCAAACTACATTTTGTTACTGCAGTTGCCAAAATAGCAGAAGCGTGTCTTGTGGGTGACCGATGGGCATGGCTCATAGTAGCATGGCCTACATCCTGGATGGAGCTCCAAAATAAAGTGAGCAGTGTTGCACTAAGTGTAATTCTCCTGCAAGTCAGTTGCATCAAGTTTCCAAGCTGTCCTACACAGAACAGAAAAGTTTCAGCTTTGGCTAATGTGAATCCACATAGCTATAGCTCTTTAAAATCCCACTGCCAAGAGAGCCCCACATGCACTGTTTGTTCATACTGTACATTATCAGCCCTCAATTTTGAGACCTCTATTATCGTAACAAAATCCAAAGGAGTTTTATCAATAATAGGGCACTCAAACCAACAGTGAAAAGACAGCTGAAAAGTCCATAAACTTGTATCTCTAAGATACCTGCCAAGCCTGAAAAGTCATGTTAATAAAATTCAGAAGGACAAGCAAGGTACAAGAGGCTACTGAACCATAATTTCTCTGTTTTCACTGAATCATTTTAAAATATACATTAAAAAAATCTTTCATCTCAACTCTATTTGTGGGAGTACATCATCTTTATCAAAAAGCTGCTATGCCCTTGACAGTAGGAAGATCAAAGTGTGGTCTTCAGTATCATCCATGGTATCTTCTATAGTGAGGTTTTTCTTATTTATGTTCAATTGCGATCAGTTACTCCAGCTGTACCTTCTGCATACATTCACTAGTCTTTGCAGTTAGTATATGCTCCTTTTACTCAATATTACCTCAAATTAAATACTTTTCTCACAGAACTGTTAAATTTGGTGTCAGAACCAGGCTACCTAAATGTCCCGGTGATCTAGAAGTCAAGAAGCAGCAGCAATCAGTGCTTCAAAATGAACTTTCTAAGTAAAATACTTCGATAACAAGCAAGTTACTATAACACTGAAAGCAATGAGAAAATAAAAATATATTTTCTAAATTTTCTTAGAGAAATTTTCCTTTGCTTTTCAACTTAAATTGAGCAATGAAAAGAGACTAAAGGATACACTTAGTGTCTTCGCAGTGCAAAGCTGAAAAAATAATATCTGGGAAACAGTCAGAATCAAACTTTAACCAAAATTTCCTATTTCTTCTGATAAACTAAGCTACAGAGTTTGTTATTTGGACCAAGGCACAGGATGTGATTGGATAAACGAGAAGCCAAATGAATCTGTTCCCACCTCCTCCCCATTTAAATACAAACATCTTGCAAGCCCCAAATTACCCAAGTATAAGCCTATTGTACTCCTAGTCTTCAAAAGGTTGTCTCAGAATCTCCCTTTCTTCTCTCTTCAGCTCACCTTGAATCTCTCTTGCCAAGATACTGTTAATGTAGAAGGAAAATACATATTTAAATGCCTCTCCTACTAATCAAATCTGAAGAAATAAAAAGGCATCATTTAATCATTAGTCTGAATGAAGAATGACGGTAATACAGACACGGAGGAAGTCTAAATAAATAATTTTATTTTTGTTTGGTTTTTCCCCACCTCTAACTTAAGGGTGACTGTTAAACTCACTTTCCTCTGTCATTTGAGAGTTATGTGATAACCCCAAACACATGAAAATAAATTGTTTACTCCACCTCCTCCTGTTCCTCGGTGCTCTCTGCATTTATGGTGGTTGTAACTTTGCTACTCGTAAAGAGTGACAGAGAATGCAGTCCAAATGCAGCAAAGTCAGCATTAACTAATAAAAGGAAATCTCATCACAGAAGGAAAAAGTTATCAGCAAACTTAAAACCCATCTGAAATTAACACACAAATCCACTTCCCAGCAGCCCTGCAGTATATTCAAAGCAAATTCCCTCAAGGAGTGTTCAGCTTATAAAAGTGGATGATGGAAGAAGTGAGGAGAAATAAGTAAAGCAGGAGAAACTCTCTGTGCATATTTATATACATACATTTTCCTTATTGGCATAGTCACTGGACAAGCCTATTGCCTACAGATTTAAATATACAGCTTATCATGTTATTTCTTGGGGGTTTTAAATGTACTATTTCTACTACAGCTTCCGAGTCATTGAACTTAAGCATCTGAGGGAAGAAAATAAAAAGTTACAAATATTAAATTATTTTTAACAAAACTAGTTCAGGCAGAATATCACTTAAGACCATTTCCAAAGGAACCAAGGCAATCCACACAAGTTTAGCACTCACAAATTACTTTCAAACTGAAAGAAAATGGAAATTATTCTCTCACAGCTCATGCAGATCTAACAGCATATTGTATTTGATTATTGTCTCTACCAAGATTGTCTACTTTCATTCCAACATCTTTGGCAGGATAAGTCTTTTGAATCTACTGGAATCTCTAAGGACTGCCTTAAAAAAGCCCAAACAAACAAAACCTCAACAAAACATGTTCCACAGTTTTTATTTATATGTGTACATCAAAATTTATTCTATGCATATTAGCATTGTATATATGCTAGCAAGTTAAAGATTTTTAGCATTTTTCCTAACAAGAGCAAAAACTTTTTTAATTTATGTAAACTTCCTTTCAAATCAGAAAAACAATAGCTATTGTCAACATAGCATCTTTTCAACAGCAAATGCCATTTCAGTAATATATTCATTAATATTTTAGGTATACGGAACTTAATATCAAGTGAGGTAAAATTCAAAGTAATAGGTTATGCATAACTATTTGAAGAATATTAGTATAATAATATTTGCTTATGAGACAAGGAAAAAAAGCTCTTAAGTGAAATTTCTGCTCTTTCAACAATGTTTCTCACAAATACTTTTCAATCATATATATTTAGTAGACTGGTTAATCTCACGGAGATTCTTTTAATGCACTGTAAAAAGTACTTGAATCATAGAATCACCAGGTTGGAAAGGACCCACTGGATCATCGAGTCCAACCATTCTTAACACTCCTTAAATCATGTCCCTCAGCAACTTATCCACCTGTCCCTTAAAGACCTCCAGGGAAGGTGACTCAGCCACCTCCCTGGGCAGCCTGTTCCAGTGCCCAATGATCCTCTCCGTGAAAAATTTTTTCCTGATATCCAGCCTGAACCTCCCCTGGCGGAGCTTCAGGCCATTCCCTCTTGTCCTGTCCCCTGTCGCTTGGGAGAAGAGGCCAGCACCCTCCTCTCTACAACCTCCTTTCAGGTAGCTGTAGAGAGCAGTAAGGTCTCTCCACTCAGCCTCCTCTTCTCCAGGCTAAACAACCCCAGCTCCCTCAGCCTCCTCCTCATAGGACTTGTTCTCCAGCCCCCTCACCAGCTTCATTGCTCTTCTCTGGACATGCTTCAGAGCCTCAACATCCTTGTTGTGGTGAGGGGTCCAGAACTGAACACAGTATTTGAGGTGCGGTCCCACCAGTGCCGAGTACAGAGGGAGAATAACCTCCCTGGACCTGCTGGTCACACCGTTTCTGATACAAGCCAAGACGCCATTGGCCTTCTTGGCCACCTGGGCACACTGCTGGCTCATGTTCCATTGGCTGTCAACCATTACCCCGAGGTCCTTCTCGTCTAGGCAGCTTTCTAGCCAGACTTCTCCTAGTCTGTAGCACTGCATAGGTGCTGATATAATCCATCAGTCCAGAGAGCATCCCACAAACAGGGTGCTGTGGTTTCACCAGACCAACACACACTTCTTCACGACAAAGGGTAGCAGGACTGGGTTAAATGTGCACAGCTCCAAAGGGGAGTGAAATGCAGTAAAGCATTAGCATTATGCCACCATCATGAAGTTAAATTCAGTTCAGATATTGAAAATCATTCACACCACTAATGCTGCACATTCACAGAACCTGAAGGAAGCCTTCTAGGAAGGACATAAGTATAGATCTACTCTGTGATCCGTAATGTAACATGCTGCCCAGAGCATACAGGCACATAAGACCAAGTACCTGACACAGGTCCCCAGATGAGGATGCAAAATACTCCAGTACATAAGCAGGCACCACTAATTTCACAGTTCGCCATACACAACAAATGCCACCTTAAATTAAGACCATGCCATTTTCAGAGAAGTGACAAAGTCATTTTCATGCTCTCCAGCAAGCTTAGATGAACAATGTTCTTCCCATCCATAATGTGGAAACAAAAAAGCGGATATTATTTTATGAGCTACCATATCTGTTTAGAAATCTGTCTTTTTTGTTGTTGGGGGGAAAAAAAACAAACCAGAAAAAAACAACCAAACCCCCCAAACAAACCCTAGTAAGCTGAAACCTTTGCCAACCAACCCAACAGGATATTCTTACAGAGTGCCAGAGGAAAGAAAAGTCAAGTCCTAAGCGCATTCCATCTTTTCAAGTTCTGCTGTTATAACCACAAGTATATATTTTGCTGCTGGTATTCTGTGATAGTGATGTGTTAGCACATCTTCTCCACTCTTTTCCTCACTTCTCCTGTTCCCCCTCCCTCTCATTCAATTTTGTGTCATGTTCATTTTGTTTGTTTGTATAAGCACAGAGCAAGTGAACTGAGCCCACGTCGTCAATTAAACCAAAGTCAATTTGGAGAGAAGTACAGAAGGTTAATTAACTGCTAATGATTTTGGCATCTGTTTAGGTTAGTCCCTTAACTTAATTTATTGATGTGACAGTATATCAATGTGCCATGATTTATAAAAGACACTTGAAAAGTAAAAAGGGTGGTCATGCAAGATTTCAGAGTTGCACATTAAAAATATGTACAGGTGTAACAAAAACTGTTTTAAAGGAACACTATCAGATTACAAACATTAATGTCACACCTGAAACAATGTATTAGAGGAAAATTGACCTGAAAATCAGTCAAGCCCATGAGAGCCACAGAGTATTCTTTGCTGTTAGAAAAGTGTTAGTACTAATGTTCCTAAACATGGGTTTAGAAACTTAGTGCCAGGATGCCTTTTCCAAAGCCCTCTCCAAGATAATTTCATGGCATACCCTTATGCAGTGCCGCAGATAAAACCAAAATCAGGGACACAAAACATCGAGGCAGATTTGAACAAATGCTCTTAGAATGAGTACAAGGTAAGCTACGGCACAAACAGCTGAACTCAGTATATTTACTTCAAGTTAACTTTTATGTAAGAAATTAAAGCCAACTCTGACAACAGCACGCAAGGATAAATAAATACATGATTCTCAACCACTTTCAGTCACGGGTCAATCTTTCAGGCTGAAACATTTGAGCACAGTCAGGTCAGGCTCCTCTGAAGTGTAAGTACAAATCACAGCGTGAGTCAAGGAAGCCACTTCTTCCTGCTGAGGTGGGAAGGCAAAGTGGCATGACTTCAAGGAAAATGTGAAAGTTGGCTTTGGGTAGCATTTAGGACGTTGAACAAAAGCAAATATTAACACCTGTGGCGTTTTTTCATACAAGGAAAAGGTGCTTTCTTAGCAACTTTAGATTTTGTACATGCAACCTCTGCCCACTCACCAGAGGTCACAGCTGAGATGAACAGGTAACAGGCTGGTGCTCAATACCATAGGGTGACAAGAAATCACACTTCCATTCATCTACGCACCAAGAGCTTAATTAGGCTACTAAACAAGAGCTTTTGGGGATTCCAGCAGAAAATTATGATATATGTGAAAGACTCCTATGCTAAGGTTCATGCACAAATAGTACAGGAGGTAGGGAACCTCAACTAGAAATGTTCATCCAACTACAGTCCTTTCTTGCTTTAATAGTGATATTGCAATTCCACATTTCAACTTCTAAAGGATCGACAGTCAATTACGAACCCTCCCATAATCAAGATATTTAAAGAAAACCAAAAAAGAAAATCTTGACACATTTTTAGCAGACAATCTGCAGTGCAATTGCAGAACTCAAGGTAAAAAAGAGATGGAGATAGCAATCAGCATTTGCTGCAGTAATACAGTGGACCTGAATGAGAGATAATTAAGTTAATAGTGAACTTTCACCCAAATCAGTTTCCTCCATCATTAACAGGCTGTAACCATGACAAAGGTAAATAGAAGATGATGATAGGAAATAATTCAGAAAACTGTTTTAAAAATAGCCCTATTGGTACAAAATACCATATGGCTACACTACCATTATATATAATATATAAATTCCAAGGCAGATACATTTAAAGAAGTGTGGATGCTTAACCAAGACCCTGAATCAAGGGCTACAATAAATAAAAGATTAATGATATTTATTATTGTTTGGCGAAGATGCCCACAGAAGGAGTTATGCCTTGCAGAAAACAATGAAGTAAAAAAGCACACTCTCCAGTGAACTTCCACAAAATAATCATATTTGCAGACCTTATTGGTCACAATAAATATTAGAGCAGCACCTATCCAAGGTATAACAATAAAAAGTCAAAATGTAAACCAATGCCACTACTTTCATTCTCATCCTTTCACCGGCTAAGAATCAAAGGAAATCTAACATACTACAAACATGACCAGTGTAAACAGAGCCTGGTGAGAGCTGCCTGTGTGTTTGTGCACAATCTGTTGTAAGAGGGAAAATACACTTTTCTCTCAAGCTCTACTAGACAGATCATACTTGTTAAATAATATCTGAAGAGGAAGAATGATGATCTTGCTTTTGCAGCATGAGAATGAAATATTGAGGTAATATTAGGGCTTGATGATCTTAAAAGTCTTTTCCAGCCTAGTGATTCTAGGATTCTAATTCTCTGGTCTTCTACAGCCATATTGCTCGTGTGACTACAAGGAAGTCATTTCACACCTTGATCCTTTCTTCTTCACCCAATTCAAAGTACTTATACTGCTAAACCAAATTGTAACAACAAATGAAAGATTGTTATTTGCTATGCACTGCCATGTACTATTATTACCCCTGAAATCATATGTATGCAAAAACTTTAATATGTACCATGCCACAAACAAGTCCTTATTGGCTAGAAACTTGTAAAGAATTAGCACTGCAACAAACACAAAACACAAAAGGGGCACAATAGATTCCAGTTCTCATTTTGTTCTGTTGTATCCCAAGGCAGCTGTCAGGAAGCGAAAGAGATTCAGCAGCTTGTTTCACACTTCAGGTTTCTACCTGTCAGCCACAGCAGCTTCAGCATTGCTCCTGTATTAGAGTGATATTACACTACACATATACCAACTGTGCGGGCACAGGCATACACTCCCACAGCTGCAAAAGAAAGCAGTGGTGGCTGCTTAAACAGAATTGCTAGGTCACCCTGAAAACAAGCTGCCACCTGCTTAGTCCTGTCTTCAAATTGAGAGGTAGAACCACTGAGGGATCACTGTCATATGCAGTCTCTCCATTCCTTAACAGATACATAAGGACTATTTATCTCATGGCCCTCTAAATGGAAAACTTTTGGTTTGGCTCGTCAGATGAATGAATGGAAGTTCAGTATGATTCCGCCTGAAACAGTGATGGACCTCACGCATTACCACCCTCCCACCACCTGAATGACAGGTGGCTGCAAAACTTTATTTCCTCTTCTCCTTAGCGCTCCTGAGCCCCCAAGTACCCAAACCAGACCAAATCCTGGTTTTTTTTCTGTGGCACACTCCTTCTCATCTTGCACAAGACACAAGAGTGAAACTGAGCTGCAAGCCCGGGGAACTGCTACTCTCATCTTGTTCCCTTCTGGCAGTGGAGGAATGTTGGGAAGGAAGACAAAAATAAAAAGAGAAAAGTTTCCTTTTACAACTCCCATTCCCTCCTATGCCAGTTGTACCTGGTGAATTCTTTCCTTAAGAGAAATCCCAGAGGTTTTCACATCAGGCTTTTACAGGTTGTTATAACACGGTCTGACTTAGACTCTGAACACACCTCTGTGCCCTCCCAAGTTTCATGACATGCTGTAATAGTGGACAATAGTCTAAAACCAAAGCATGATATAGAAAAGGTGAAAGTGCTTCACTTGCAGGTTTCAGGCACTACTGGATATGCCTTATTGATCCACTCACACACAGCTCTGAGCTGTTATCAGACAGCTCCAGGAATGCAGCCACTCAAGGCCAATACCATAGAAAAGGCAAATATCCTATTAGCTGCAAGATCTTCTTGCCATTTTGAAAACCATTCCATTCAAACCCCCATCCTCCTATTTGCTAAAAGCTTGTTTTGAAATCTAAAACTAATTATTTACTTGCTACTCCTGCTGCTTTTGCCTCTCTCCCCCTTTTGATCATTGCACAGCAATAGCACTGCAGATCCACTGTTCTCAAAGGTGCAAAGGTGGTGCTTCTTTCTGCTCAGACCCATACCAATAGTCAAGTTGCTTTCTAGTTTCACTTTCACAACTAAAATACCCCAAAACATGCTCCCCTTCAAAAATCCTAGGGAGTTAAAGCAAATCAGTTTGGTTTACCTTCCTCGGTAAAACGCATACAGCTTTGAATGCTACTCAAACTCTCTGTTTGGAAGGTGCTGAGATGTGTGGAAGAAGGCTGTGGCAGAAATGTGTATTCTCCTTTAGAAATTTAGTCAATTGAGGAAGACCCGGCAGTCTAACTTCAGAAGTAGAATCATAGAACCATAGACTCATAGAACAGTTAGGGTTGGAAGGAACCTTTAAGATCATCTAGTTCCAACTCCCCTGACATGGGCAGGGAAATCCCGCTAAATCAGGCTGCCCAAGGCCCCATCCAACCTGGCCTTGAACACCTCCAGGGATGGGGCAGCCACAACCTCCCTTGGCAACCTGTGCCAGTGTCTCACCACTCTCATAGTGAAGAAATTCTTCCTAATGTCCAGTCTAAATTTGCCCCTTTCCAGTTTTTATCCATTCCCTCTGGTCCTATCCCATTAAGCCTTTACAAATAACCCCTCTCCAGCTTTCCTGTAGCCCCTTCAGGTACTGGAAGGTCATTATAAGATCTCCTTGGAGCCTCCTCTTCTCCAGGCTGAACAAGCCCAACTGTCTCAGCCTGTTCTTGTAGGGAAGGTGCTCCAGCCCTCTGATCATCTTTGTAGCCCTCCTCTGGACCTGTTCCAACAGTTCCATATCCTTCTTATGCTGAGGATTCCAGAACTGGACACAGTACTCCAGATGAGGTCTCACAAGAGAGGAATAGAGGGGCAGAATCACCTCTCTCGCCCTGCTGGCCATGCTTCTTTTGATGCAGCCCAGGACACAGTTGGCCTTCTTGGCTGCGAGCACACATTGCCGGCTCATGTCGAGCTTCTCATCAACCAGCACCTCCAAGTCCTTCTCCTCAGGGCTGCTCTCAATCACGTCAGTCTCCCATCATGTACTGAAACTGGGAATTGCCCCAACTCTGGTGCAGGACCTTACACTTAGCTTTGTTGAACCTCATGAGGTTCTCAGTGGCCCACTTCTCCAGCCTGTCTAGGTCCCTCTGGATGACATCCCATCCTTCTGGTATGGCAACTACACCACTCAGCTTGGTGCCATCAGAAGTAGCTGATATGGCTCTTCTCCTCATGCTCACTAGCCTCCATGCATATTTACTTTTACCTTAAAAGCTTAAATGTTCCAGGAAAAAAAGCCCAACAAATTAATCCTTAGCTTGCAAGTGAAAGCAAAACCTCAGACGTGGCCAGCTAGCTCAACAGCAGTATGAAGCTCTGCTGGCCTCAGCAATTAAGTATCTGTACTTCACACGGTGATGAGAATGAAAACACATAACCCCAAGGCACATCCCTTGGCAGCATAAAATTGACGTATACAACTTACTACAAATTAGTCATTTATACCTATTCAGTGCTACTGTGCCCTCAGGACTTCTGATTGCTATGTCTTCACCAGATCCACCACAGAAATCCTGAGCAGAAACCAGGAGTCATTAGACTCCCACCAGTGTTGCAGAATGGGCATAAATAAGGAAAATGAGAAGTCTGCAGAGAGAGGCATGAGACTATAGCTCAGGGTTTGCTATGCTTGCTCTGCAACAGAGCATCACATACAACTACAGTCTTCCCATTGCACCAAAAGGTTTAATTAATCAGCATTCAGATCTGCCACTTGATTTAAAAAGCAATATCAGCCTACAGATAGCCACCACAATTACTTTCTGATTTATTAGCAATTTCTGTGGATCAGGATTTATTAGGATTTCTGTAGGCCCTTGAGGAATAGTTTAAAATAGGGCAGAAAGTTTTACAAGTATATATTCTTTTTCAGATACATGATAATAATAACAAGAATATGCACAGAAAGTTTCAGGAGGGACTTAGATTGATAAGAGAGCAGATGTAATTGGTGATCTAGAAAACAAACATAGCCTGGCTACAGAAGAGGCTAAGGCACTGCTGTTAAACAAAGCTCTTTTTCTGAAAACTGGCTGTTTATAATAAGCTCTTATTTCTCATGAAACCTTCCTCTTGACCCTATATTATTTTTTTAAACGACACTCAACTTGAAGCTCGCTATTAATGACATTTTGATAGGTACTAATCTTCCCTAATCAACACTAGCAGAGACCTACAGTTTCCTAACAGAAGGCCAATACTTGGTGCTTAAAGCTGGGACTCTTCTGTGTCAATTAGTATCCACCGATATTATCCACCTAAATTATTATTGAGACATTGGCTTTTTTTTTCCTTTACTCTCCTACTCCTCAGATCTGAAGGGAAAGCAGCCCATTTTTGGTTGCATATCTAATTTTCTTACTTTTTATGAAATACAGGGTGGCCTTTTTTTTTCATGAGGTATTAACCCAAGTTGCCGATGACATGGATTTTGAGCCAGGTGGAAAGGAGAGAGGGAGAGAAAGAAGAGAAAGCTGCATCCAAAGCTGAAGAAGCTCTTGCAGAGAAATAGGATAGCCAGCCTTCTTATTGCTCAAAATTGAAGAACACTATATTGCACTATCAATTTTTTATACAATGTCCAGCCAGAAAAATTGGTTTACATGGTAACAGATACATAAAAACCATGAAGAAAATATTCTCTGTGGGACTTGCATCTTCAGCATATGCTCTACAGACTTTAGTTTTTTTCTGTTGCAGAAATTCAGGGACAGATACACAGGGGAGTACCCGGGGAAAACAGTTACCATTCAGACCTTCATAGCAGGTACTGTCATACAAGGATTCTTGGGGGAGGAGAGAAACAATTTGAAGGGAAAGCTTCCAACAGGCTATGTATGCTTTTACATCCAAAGGCAGTGGTCATGCTTGAAGTGTCTCCTGACCCACCATGTTTGCACCCAAAATAGATTTTTCTTTTCAATTGGATTACGTGATAGCCAGTAAGTAAAATAATGCAGAGGCTGATAATTTAGGAACGAAATATATGTGAGCTCCATAAAACAAGACAAGATGTCAACTAAAGATTTAGCTGTTACTGTTAATTAGTGGTATCAATGCATGCTAATAATATACAGATTTAAACTGATGTTAACACTACAGCATTTCAAGCTCTCAAGATATCTCATGGTAGAAGGTCTGTGGTTGCTTAACAAGACAAATGCAACCCATTGCATTTGCAGCCCATTTGCTCTGGCTGCTCTTCAAACAGTGAATTCCCCTAGGCCCCTGTTTTAATCTCAGACACGGTTTCTTTTCCGTAGACAGCCTTCTGTTCCTTGCATTAAATATGTTTCTCTGCATCCACGGTCGGACAGCCTTTAAGAGGCAGGCCTTTCTAGATGCGTTTCTTCCATCTTTGACCCTATGTTTGTCCTTCAGGATAAAGAGTGTTGATGAAAACTTGGGGGGGGGGGGGTGTGAGGCGTTGTGAGCACTAGCAGGAACATGCAACTTCTGCTTTAGTCCTCTGTACTGTGAGACAAATGTCCAGATTCTCAGAGACAAGCATTTTCGTGCATTGGAGTTGCCTTAGAGACAGATGCTATCTTGAATAACAGTTCGCATAACCTTCCTGATTTCATTGCTTGTGTTTTCTACCCTTTACCCACCCCTTCATCCCTGCTAATTTTACAGACCCATTTTGATAGTCCCTCAAATGATATTAAAGAAGAAGCCAAAGGTTAAGGTTCAATATCATACATTTACTTAGATCTTAGAAATAGAGATGCTACACATCCAGTGCCAACATCTATAAAAGCCAGCTAAGGGGAATCTTGCTTCTTGCCAGTCAGCCTCAACATGCTGGCAACACTTGTACCCAAAAGATTAATGGCAAAGTCAACTCTAAGAACTGCATACCTCCTTATGTGTTCCTGACAACAGGCAGAGGGGCAGTTACTCCAATATGCTGCAACATTTCAATCCCATGTGCAGTTTCAGGTAAGAAATTGCCATTTGTCTTCATTATGATTTGGAATTAACTCTTCATTGAGAGCAATAGGCATGTTGGTTAATATGCATGTAGAAAATATATTATTCCTAGATTAAACTTCCTTTAGGAACACAGTTTCTAAAGTACAATCCCCCAAACCCAAATACACTGTTCTCTGTATGCTCTGAACCACCTTCAGAGCACTGCCAAATTTGAACTCTCCTTCACCAAAAAATCCTAGGACAAGGAAGAGTATGCCTTTTTGTTGCTTATTCTCCATTTATTTCCAATGCCACTGATTGCTTCTGACCAAATCTTTTTTTAAAACACCATCGTGCAGTGACAAAAGACCCTAGAAGATTACACTGAGACAATGATGGAAAATATAAGCAAATGAAGAGAGTTTACAATTAAAGCATTCAAGAACTATGGATTACAGAATCTAGATCTAATCCTGGAACTAGACATTAGAAAAGAAATGCACTGTCCTAGCCCAAGTGTAAATTTTTGCTTTAATTTTGTCATTCTGTCTATTTATACTATGAATATTCATGCGTTGTTATAACTAAAATTTAGTGCTTGGCACAAATTAGGAGGTTACAATTGATTTGATTATTCCTTATATCACTGCACTTATAGTTATATCATTGCATAGCTGGACAGGATTTACTTACTTAGTGCCTAGCTAAAAAACGTAGGCATTAGCTCTCAAAGAGAAAGGTTTTCCTTTTTGTTTGTTGCTGTAGGCTGCATTACTTAGTTTTCCCACAGATGCTCATATTATCTGATGTTACTATTCTTTATGTCATTCATAATCTGAGATCATAAGGATGGTATCCATGAAGAAATCAGGTAATCAATTCAGTCTGATCATATATTTAATCTGGGAGTGGGATGAAGAGGTCTCTGTTCTTTTTTTCTGTTACAATGAGAACCTGCACACTTTTGTCACGTGAGAGGCACTACAAAATATTCCCACTCCCTCTCTTCTATGTTGCATTTGCTGCACAATTGACCATTTGAGTTAATACCACATCCGGGAGCCAGACATATTTTATCTCAGATCCATTAAACTTGCTTCCTACACAAATCAGGTTGGTTTACGTTTCTGTTAAACCTACTTACTCACTTATTCATCACTGGCTTTTTATATAGCTAGCTGTGATTTAGTCCTTTGTTCAGCCATTAAAATGTTCCCACGAAGAGTACAACATAAGCGGAAGCAATAGGATATTAGCGCATACTACAACTCACTCCATCAATTTATGTGCTGAAGAGGAGTTTGGAAACTCCCATGAACTTTAATAGGCATTATGTACACAAATATCTACTGCACTGCTGAGATATTTAGCCTCCTTAAACCACAAAGGCATAAATCACCTACTTAAGCCACAGAAAACACTGAGCACTGAGTATTACTGCAATTAGTGGAATTTGTATTTCCAAGGCAACTTCGTGTAGAGGCCCCACAAAAGAGAAGGCACATAAAAACATTTAGTAGTGGTGAGCTTTATATGTGTTGAGTAGAGAGACTGTAGTCCCACCTTTGACACAAAATATGTTTAATTTATGTATGAATGCATATTTTGATATTCTGGATATTAAGAATTCATTTCTGAGGTCTGGATTCTCTTATTTTTTTTAGGAATGCTAACAGCCCCTAATAATAAAGATATGAAGAATTGCTAAGACATTTTGCACTGCTACCAAAACCGTGTGTCTGTGATGATACAGCTCCCAAGAAACCACATGAAATAAGATCAGCACAACAGAGATGATGTTCTGCTAGCCACTTCAATTGATAGAATGAGCAGGAAGAATTAGCATTATTCTTGCACAACTACCTTTGGCCTTTTTAGTAGGTACACAACACTTTCTCTCCCCACCCCCATTAATCTCCTTCAACCCATAAATTTATTTCAAAACACTTTATTCATTCCAGATTTAGGTCTTGTCATTCTCATGAGTCTCAGTCTATTCACTGATAACACTTGACTTCTTACATTCACTATTCATTTATGTATGTAAGCTAAAACAAGGTATTTGAAAAAGAGTTGCATTTGCACAAACACCCTCCTCACTGCTCTGGCGAAGGTCTCCTTTACATTGCCGGAGAAAAGAGGCAATTTATTATTATTTGATTTATATGCCACTTTCACATCCTATTTTCAATCTAGACAAAATGCTGTAGATGAGTTTTAGCACAAAAAAATAATAAATATTCTTGATCAAAAATTTACAATGCTGCAGTAACTCCATTTATCCTCTATGAAGAAAGCTTAAGATCCAAGCCAGTTTTTTCTTCGTAAGTCCTGCTACAGTTTTCAGTCAGGAAGCTGTGATAATATCTTGATAAGTTTGATAAAATTACTATGTTGCAAAGTTGCAACTTTGCAGACATTAAGTCAATGAGTCTAAAAAGAACTTTCCACAAAGCCTTCATCTACCATTTTCCTGCACAGTTTCTGTATCACCTTATACACAGTCACTATAAGCAGATGGCTTCCTCCAATGGTCCAGTAATGTTTCTTGTATTAGGTGACAAATACCACCTTTTTGAGAATCAGTGGGCTAATATGACACTCTTTCACTCATGACATTAGGTACTCACCGCTTAATTTGGCCTCATTGCTGCCTGGCTCACACAACTCTATCAGGAAAAGGTAAACACGTTAAAGGGATTATTCTTTTCTCCGTCTTCTAAAAGAAAAATAACTCCCTCGGGAGCTACAGCCTTATTACTGCACACATACTGGTCTATGAGACCTGTTAGTCACGCACAGCTTTGCCAATGCCATGGGAACCAAGACTCCTTTAGAGGTTAAATTTCCAGCTGTAGCTGCCTTCAATAAAGTCAAAACTCAACCCACAACAGAGGAATAACATTTATTACTATTTTAAGTAGGGAAGACTCACAGTGGAGACTGAAGGAGGAGAAAGAAAGGTTTGGCTGCCAGTAAGGTCAGAGTAAAGATAGGTATACAGCATTAACAATGCAAAACACTCAACTCCAGAAGTTACTTCCATCACTGATCTGCACTTGACAGTCTTCGGAAATCATCCCAGGGAGCATCTACTCATTCACTGCCTTGCCCAAGATCTACAGCTTTAGGCGATGGCTTTTTATAAGCAGAGTGGAGTGAACCAGTAGAGTAAATTTCTGCTACCTTTTGGTTTTATTATCTGAGGTTTTATAGGAAAACACACAAAGCCTTTTTCTTTCTAAGCAAGAACATCAGGAAATCCATGCAGAGACCCAGTCCCTCTTGCTCAATATCTCTGAGGAGTCCAAATGAGCAAACCACTTGCTTTTGTAAGTGCAATGTACTATCTCACGGCACATTGATACAGATTCTGACATATTCAGCTACTGACTGGAAGTGCTAGAACATACTTAAATTTACAGAAGGCAGTGAAAGTGAGCCAAAAGGTGTTATAAAACAGTCTCATCAGCGACACTCTAGTGAGCAATAGCAAATTTTAAGGCCCTGCCCATCAAATGGCCACCAAAGGAGCAATCTCTGTTTTGCATAGAATCCTTTTATGATGGCCTGATTTTTATATATACAAGCAATTATTATAATGAATCTCTGAATAGACTTCTTCAGATATTATACAAGCATTCTTCTCTTTCACAGCCAAACCTGTAATGAACCCTGGAATCTCACCTGGATGCACAGAAGAAAATTTTGCTCTCACAATGAATGTTAGTAAAGACTCAGTGAAAGAGTAAGCACTTCTCATACTTTCTATTATGCTTTCTAGACAGTTTGCTTGTAGAAGAAATTAAAATAAGGCATTTATTTCAAGATTTCACATGGATGAATTTTTTTTTCATTAAGAAAAGGGGAAAAAAAAGCAACTCCCTCCTCCTCAGACAGCATTTTTCAGTTTTAGTTGAACTGCAAAAGCATAACAGTGCACATCATATCAGCCTATTTTCCTGTTCAGCACTCCATTCTTTGTGACCCAAATTTAATTCTCACTGTTGTTCATAGAACTGGAATGAAAAGGAGTAAATCATCAAGGATATCGACATTTTTTCTTTTTTTGTACTACATAGTTCAGCTTTGTTATGGAAGCCATTTGTACAGTAGAGAAGAATAAGTTAGATAATTTACAATAATATGCAACAATATCTAAAAGCCTACATTATTGTACTCAATTACATTATTTTGTCCTACCTTCCATTATGCTTTTCTGCTCTGGGTTTTAATTATTTCCAGCAATCACTAATGTGGTCAGAGACCATAACAAAATTGGTGTATACAACATCCACTAAAAGATGAGTCAGTCTTCTTATAGATTATAAAGGTTTCAAAAGGGAGCTTTCCACTCCACCTCTTGAACTCAAGCCTCTTCCTTTTTTATTCTTCTAAAGAGTACATGCATATAATTGTTCAGGGTTTTTCTTGCCATTAGCCAAGTTACATGACTTCATCACAAAAAGAAAGATACGTTCTACTTTTGCTACCTTCTTGGTAGCTTAAAACAAAGCACTTCCTTTCTTCTGTCACTCTCTCTATCCACTTGCACTTAGCACACATTGATTTTTACCCCATCTTTTTAAAGGAGTGTTAGCCATCACATCTTTGTTTTGTTTACTTTCATCAATATTGCTGTGAACATGTATCACACTTGAGAAGGAAAAAATGTGGGGGGGACGGGACACTGACTGGGAGTTAACCATTACAGGGGCGGGGGGGGGAAATGGCAAACATGAACACTGCTATTCTTCAGTAACAAAACTTCTAAAATCTCTTTCCCATGGCTGTCAATCAGTGTTTTGTACAAGGTAGGTTTTCTGGTGTCTAGTAGGAGGCTTATGCTATAATTTCACTGAGAAGTTAGGTCAGGAACTAGCAGGAACATCAGTCTCTCTCTTTCAACTACCTACCTATATTCACAAAGCTTACCGCGCTTTATTATTTTTGATACTTCTATCCATCTTCCAAATTTGTATAAATTGGTCAGCCAATTCAAAACTTATTTTGGAAAAAAACCACACAGCACAATCACATATCCTTTAGGTGATATAAATTTATACAGATAGTGAAGCAACAGACAGGCTATGCTATTAATTCTCAGCAGTTAATACAAGCTGGCACAAAGAATTGCAACAACCCTCCCAAGAACAGGTTCTCTGCACCTTTGCTTGTGCAAGACTATAGCACCTTAACTAACCTCGGGCCACAATGGTGTAGTTTATGGGAAAGCATGAACTGTGGTGTGGTAAAGGGAGGTTGTACATAAATGCTTTCCACTGTGCTGCAACCAGAACAATCCAATGCTTTCCTGTTTACCCTAATAACAATGATACTGAACAGTCAGCTTTGTGAGGATATCTGCTTTTATTTTCTTCAACAAACTGTTACCTGCTATCCAAAAAATATCCAATGCTGCCAGGCTTCCTTTCATGCACTGGCATCCACTAATACTATGATCAGCTAAGGAAGAAAGCCCTGTACCTGTAAATAAATCAGCTAGGTTTCTTAACAGCCTGCTCATTTGCTCTATTTCAGTTATCTTTAGCCTGTCCCAGATAGCAACTTTTATTTGATGTTATTAGGAATTTTTTTTTTATGTATTGTCTAGTGACTTTTCACTACTTAAATTTATTTTTAGCATTAAGCAAGCATTAGTCAAAATACAACAAGTATCTAAATTAATACTGTTTCAGGTTGGAGGTACTTAGTATCATTAAAAGGGGAGCATCTTGTAATTCTTCTCCTATGTGTGTTTTACTTATTTTCTTACTTGTTGATATACATAGAAATCTCCCATGGCAGTAAGCTGATTAGTGATAGAAATTACTTGAACTCGCTGAAGAAGCACTTTAGAAAGCTGCTCAACCAAAGAATATCCCACACATGGATACTATAAGGATTGCTAGTACACAGAGTGCCTCATGCTACCCTATCACAGTACTGACCTAAGAGAAAATGTAGATGGAAACTTTCTAGCCATCAAAATACATAGTTTCGTACTACCAGATAGCTCAGAGCACCACTGACTTTTAAGCAGACAAATTATTATTTTAGGTTAGACATTTTCTAGAAGATTACTGTGCTCCTTATTACAATACATGAAAAGTGTTCGGCCTGTCCAGTGCATACCCTTCACTGAGGCACTTGTTACAACTGTAGTGCTATGTTAACTACCTGCACAGACTTAAATTTGCCCGTGTTCCTATAAAAGTGCTCCTACTCATAAGCTGGTGAGGTCGCCCAAGCAGCTGCCAAAAAAAGCTTCAACGTATTCTTTAATTACAACACTGGTGAAAGAGGGAACTGAAGTGTAAATTTGATCTGTTAACTCACAGCAATCCTTGTGCATAATCAGCCCTTAACTCAGCCAGCCTGTCTTTCATAATCACCAGCACTGTTTTCCTGGGTAAAATGACTTTGATCTATCAGCATCAGACAAGCTTATTTCATATTTTACTGAGTTAGTCCAGGTGCAAAAATAATCTCCTACACATACTTCCTTCATCATGGAGGTAAGGTGGACACAAATTTGTGTATAATTATGGTTGCATAAATTATAGTTGCATATACAGCAGCACTATAGAAGCCTAATTAGTCCACTCATGATTCCCTGTGGGAAACCTTTTTATTTTTGGAAGCAAGACTGTGCTGCTTTTCAGAGGTTGTAAGCATTATCTGAAAGCTGGAACTAAAACACACACCAATTGCATTAAATACTCCTCATATTGACATAGTTATTTAGAAGCTGCTAGTTAATTGAAAAGCTGAATACATTTCCTGGTAAGTCCATTTAAATATGAATCACATCTTGTTTGACAATTATCAATTAAGATATAAGATTCTGACCTTAAGCAGAAGTCATGGACACCCCTGGTGTTAGCACCCCTTGATTGCTCAAGCATGATACCAAATTGTGAGTAAATTTTTGGTGATAGAGTAACAAAATATCCAAATATTAACTAGTTATGAAGCAGGATGTGAAGAAAAGGGTGGTCCTGTGTGAGGAAGAGCTGTATCATCAGAAACCAGGATGAAGGCAGGTAGGGAATGTCAGAAAACGGATGTTCTGGCCAGCCTCTGTGTACCACATTGGAGGCAAGCAGAAAAAAAAAAGCCCAAAACTGGGCTCAGAAGTATCAAGGAGACTAAAGGTTCAAATAGGCCTGCAGACCTCTATCTGTCCTGCCTAACTGATCCTAAAAATCTTTACATAGCAGTGAAAGGGACGAGATGGGAGACTACTCAAGAGGGTAATTCCAGTCAGGATGTTAGCACAGGCACTCCAAATCACCTTCTGGAGGTTCTTTTGCACTTCCCTTCATTGTGAAGGACGCCTGGGTAGCTAATGTAGGTGCCTCAAATCAAAAGTGGTATTTTCAAGAACAGCTAGATTGGTCCTTCTGTAGCAGTATGTGCTTCATGACTGCCATCAACACAAATGATCCTACTGCAACACAGAAGGAATGGGTCAGTAACCCCACATTACAGTAATTACAACAGTAAATTGGAAAAGTCCACGGAAGTCATGCTGTGAAAAACCTCGATCCTCATGGAAAAAAATATTTTCTTTAAAAAACAAAATGAAATTATTGTCAGTCAATTTATTTTCATGCATAGTAGAGCCATTTTATCCTATGTGTTATATAGCCCTGTTCCCCAGGTTTGTTTCTTTTCCATACCAAAGCCCATTTCACCTAACACAAGTGCTACACATGAAAACACTAAACCAGGTACTTGGTGTACTACTTTTCCTACAATCCCACATGAGAAGGGACAGGAAATGCAGCACTAGAACTGGCACCAAAAAAATGATCTAAAGGATCACAGCATCCTTTTAAGTCAGTTCAACTTACCAACCGATTAATCAAAAAGCTCCTGCTAAAAGACATTCCACTGTCAAAGACTGAAGGTTTTTCTTCCTCACACGACAGTTGATACTGATATTGGATTATTCCTTCCCTCCATGGACATCTTATTCCCTCTGACAAACTTTCATCTTCCTGCAAAGGGCAACTTCTAGCATTTTCAGCATACTTTCTAATAAACCATATGTATTAAACCAGCTGCCTTGAGGATAAGGAAAACCTCCTAGTGTCACCTCCTCTCCCCTAGAAGGGGTGTCACTGGTTCCTACCACAGAACTAAGCTGTTACCCGAGGAAATCAGCTAGCCCTAACCCTCATAAAGAGGCAATTTATCCCACTGCCAACCCAATTACTGTCACAAAGTTGTGCTGGTGGCAGGACAGGGCACCTGAGAAGCCCCTTGAGCACACAGGATCCATTTGGTAGGACAAAGCACACTTCAGAGGGCTTACGCCAGACTTCCCAGGCTTACTTGTCTCACCAAAAGTGCAGAGAGAAGTTCTAGCACTCTCTCTGTCCTCCTTCATTCAAGGGAGCTGATGCTTCCCTACTGTTTAAAATTCTTGACCCAGCTGCCTTTTCATTGCTACTATTGGACTGTGTTCTGTAAATTATGTTAGGTGCTTGTTTATTCAAAACATCCACTATATCTCTAAGCCTCCCTTTGTAATGAGCTGCCAGCTTGCCTCTCTGTTCAGCTGATTCCCATTATCTGGGCTCCCCGTCATCTGAATATATTTAGTCTCACCCAAGTAGTTTTGATTACCAAGATTCTACTACAGTCTAATTAGTGACATTTTTATTACTAATTTGTCACTCAGACACTTTCAGTCACATTAAAAATTCCTACTAGCTTCTCTGAAATTGCCATCTACTTGCAGTCTTTTTCTTTTCACACAAGATCAGCTAAGCATTTTTATTTTGCTGGATTCTTGGAGGACTTTTAAAGAAACACTTAGGAAAATTGTTGCAAGTAGACGGAGACTTTGAAGCACCGCAAAGAGGATCCAACCCAAGGAACTGATATGTGGTATTTTGCCTCATAGACTTTGGTTTGAATACCACCAAGATAGACATAAGAAACACTTGGCATCTTTACATCCTTTCTGGTTTGTTTCTAAGGTGTGGAAGTGATTTTGATCCAGGTGAAAACGTCTAAGAAACCTGGCACCACCACAGCAGTCTGATTCATTGTGTGATTTGCAGTCACCTTACTATTCAGTGGCGACTCTGTGGTAGCTCCTAACAGTACTAAACTTGTGGCTGGATGAGTCGTGTCAGTCTGAGGAGCTGCAGGAGTGCACAAAAAAACAAGCAGGAGAGGTGAAGCTGGGCTTAGTGAAAGTCTGCCAAACTCTATCTGAAACTCAGTCCCATACATCTGGAGTCAATACAGAAATCAGAACAAAATGTATGTGTTTGTATAACTCTCTTTTGAGCTCTTCTTAGTGCATCTGTCCTCAATTGAATGGAAAATGGGTTTGCACACACATATTGTCTGGAAAGGAATGTCTGGAAATATTGTCAGGGTGACCAAACTCAGGCCACACTACTGCACCTGCCTTCACAAAGCTCAGAATTTGAGACATAATGTCAACCACCAGGTTTAAAGCCAAAATATAAGCCTTACTGAATAGCACACACTGGTGAAGGGAGACAATTTCTAGAAACACAGGACAGCTAAAAATTAAAATTGCTAACTCAATATTATGCTTTCTTCAAATAAAATCTGTCCTGGACTTAAGAATGCATCCATACATCTCTTACAAAGGGTTAATAAAAAATGGTAATATGCATCTTATACGCACAAGCAGTATGTTTTGTAACTGTTAATTACATAGATAGCTGCTATTATAAATAGTTCAGAAGCAATCCATTAACCAGATGGCTTTTAGCAAATCAGAATTTATTACTCTTTTATGAGCTACTTATAAAAATCTAACTTTCAGATAAAGAATGTGAAACAGCTGAAGCAGTTGTCCATATCTGCTTCCCACTGCAGCATCTTTGAGGGTAGGGAGAAGGGAGAAAGGCTTGTAGGTTTGTGATTTATTCTCCTACACAAACTGACATCCAAGACGGTATGCCAGCTCACCACCCATAGTCCATCTTTAAAGCAATAGCTGTTAAGCCAAGATTTAATGAAGTCACAGAAAAGTTAACTAATGGTTTCAATGCTTTACAGTGTTTTGCCAACAAGAGCTCAGGAAGATATATCTGCCTTTACTCTTTAAACACTAATAAATCACACAAAAAAAGAAGACAACAGCATTCAGCATGCACTGCCACACAGCCATATACAACCGTCACAGCTGATGAAGGCTTTTGGCTTCTTACATTACTGTACCTTACTGTACTGTCCATGTAAGTTGTGGAGGTATAAACTGTGATGAGTGTTATCGCTTGAATAGTCCTCAACAACCACCATGCACAAAAATAAAAGTTGCTTTGTATGGGTACTCACATCTTAGCACAACAGAATCTTTTCCCAAGCTTAAATTGTTAGAGGAAAAGAAAGCCTGGGAATCTCAGTTAGATGAACATGTATTTTCACATGATTTGGGTAGGATTTTCCAAAAAACGGAAGGTGATGGAACTTGCCAATTTTAAATTGAATATGGACACATAGCTTCTCCAGGCTATTTGAAAAAGCATTCTTTATGCTTAATTATCTCTGGATATATTAATATTTCAAGGTTTCTCTCAGAATGCTCAAATATGTCATATATTCCCCATAAAAATATGGCGTGCCAATCTGCCCATTCAGCTTTTCTCTCAGCTCTTCCTAGTGTGGATGCAGAATGCCTTTTCTAAATGAAATAAGCTGTGCTACAGCACTACCAATAGACTGAAACAACACTGAAAAAAACCGGCTGTTTTAATACAAGTAAATGAATGGTTGTTTCTCAGTCCCTGATGAATCCAGGAACTAATTGTTTACTTCAGTACTGTATTTCAAATATTGAATAAACTGAAAGGTATGCCAGAAATGGTTTAATATTCATCACTTGTTGCTCAGAACACGTGTCTGTAACTTGGCTGTTGTATCGGATGCTCCTTCCTGCTGTTTTCCTCAGTGTCTGGAAACATTTAGCACTTTAGAAAGACCAAGACAGGGGATTTACTTGCAGTATGAATTCAAACACAATCCTGTTAGCGGCTCCCATGCAGAAGATCAGGTACTATGTGAGAAACAGAAACACCCTTAGACATAGGAAAACCTCTGTAAGTGGTTTAAGTGACCTTCTGTAGAAACACATGGCTAGACAATCACTTTTCCATGTATTGAGAAAGAGAAAAAATTCTTCCACAGAGATGTCACGGAAGGACTCGGTGCCCTGATGCAAATCTATCTGTGTCCCACTTTCATACCCTAATTTTTTTTCTGGATTCCCTGGTGCAAGGTCAATAGTTCCTAAGTGATTGCAGAAAAAGAAATCACTGCAACTCCCAAGACAGCAGAGGATCTGACCTCTCCACACGGAAGAAAAGCGAAAAGGGGAAATGGATTTGGTTTCCAAAACTGAAGCTCAAAAATCTCCAGCCTATATCAGCATGGTTTTGTCCATAAATCAGAGCATTATTTCTTACCATTCTCTGTAATTCCAATGACTTCAGCATTGGAATCCAATCCACTGATATCTACTATCTATTAGTGTGTAACACATGCTTCTACTTTCCACATGAACGCCTACCGTGGTCTCGCAGTCTCAGTAAAAATAAAGGAATGTCCATGCAAGTTTGTCCTCTACAGGCTCAATAACTGTGCCTATATATGAAGAAAAACACATTATTAAGCCTGAGTTGCTTCAAACAACCACATTAATTTGCAGGAAACAGTAATATTCATCTTTTATAATACAACGATAGGTAAAGTATCTCAAATAGACTAGGAATAAACTAGGAATAAAAAGATTAGGAGGCTTAAAAACAATCCCAAAAGATTCCAAACAAAATCTTTTATAGTTTCTTTTTAGCAGTGTATTCACTTTGCAGGTGATGATTGTGCCATTCTTCTGGAGCTGGGAATGAGCTGGATATGTCTTTACTATAGTGAAACATGACACACAAAATGTAAATCAAATTTGTTGCCCCAAAGCGTCTTCAAGATCCTTTTCCCATTTTTATGGCTAGCAAGATGGGTATTCAATTACAGCATCCTGTACCGCCATGATAAAGAAGTTCCCTAGACAATGTGATGCTACTGCAATCAGCAGGGACAAAGGCTCTATGTGCAGTTATTCATGTTATTTTAAGCAGTCCCAGAAGGGACAAGACAGCACACTTACCAAAAAAAAATTAAAAAAAATTGCTAAGACTTGCAGCAAACTTCAACAGATTTTGCACACCTCTAAATTTAATATCTAAATGAGAACAGCAGTAGCATGCACTTGCTATATAACAGAAACCTCTTTTAACACAGATTTATTACACTAATAACACTACAGCCTACCCATTGTCCTGCACATTTTGAAAAAGGACACTAAATATGTATATTTAAATTGCCAGAGATGAACAGTGGGTCACAAACAAATCTTAAAATGTTGAACTGTGTCAGCCAAATTGATTGTGCATTTATTATTTTTACCCTTTCTTAAACATTTTTGCATAGTCAGTTCTGCTGCCAAAGCATTTCTAGAAGGTGAGTACAAAGGATATCAAGCACTTATCACTGAATAAAATATAACGGATGCATTAACATTCCCTCAAATCTATAGATCTAAAGAAAAAGCAATAAAATTAAATGCATGATTTAGAAGTGAGCTTAAATACTAAACTGATCCTAAATTCAATGAGGAAGGCAAACTTCACAAATCACTGCCAACAGCTTTAGCAATCTCCCTGCCAGACAAAAGGTCAACTTCAGATGCCTTGTTAATATGTATCTGGCTTTTACAAAGTTCTGAGAGTGTTGCTTGATGACAAAGATGCATAGGCCTACAAACGGAGAGGTGGTCAAGGAAAAAGGCAACCAAGGCAAGTTCAAAATCAGATGACAGCTTTGCAGTCTCCAGGATCTTATCCTCACTGTCCTTCCCCTGTTGCTAAATACAAAAGTAAGGTTTGAGATGACTAGTGAGAAAGACTTGAGGTGTAAGACAGACAAACTGAGACAAAATAAGGCAGGTAAACTTTAGATACCAGCTGCCACAAAATTCATTTGCTCTTTTTTTGCTGTAAGCAGGGCAAGGAGATGGACTTAGAAGAGCAAATTACCTCACATCTGGGCTGCTATTCAGCCCTCCCCACCTCCTCAGCTTTAGGTACCTAGTGGGTATATCTACATTTCTGTGGAAAGCCACAAGACAACAGAGGTCTCTGTTCATTAACTGAAGAGGGACAAGCTGTCACACTGACCTAAGAAACTCCTGTTAAGTATCCCAAGTTAAGCGAGCTATAACTGGGGGACCCAGTGAATTACTACTTAAGCAAATTCAGAAGTGCAACTTTAAACGTTGCCAGTGTGATTTTTAGTGAAGATCTCCTATGCCTCATCCACATTCTTACACTTTCTTCTCTTGCAGAAAGCAGAGGGAAAGGCAGATTCACCAAAAAAAGGAAGGTTGTGGCTTTTGCCAAGCAGTGACTAATATCATAGTTATTTATATTACAGCAACATCAAGGACAATGTATAGACAAACTGAAAGAATCAGTCCACTTCTCATAATACGTTGATACTCCCAGGAATTAAAATTGATTGTTATCCCTTTTTGTCTGGCCTAATCTTATTTCCTAAAAAGTATCTATTATACAGTAATGCTCTATGTACTTGGGTACATTCCTCTTCCTCTCCCTCACCCCTTCTCTGTCCATGCCTTTGCCCACTCTTCTTTCCTACTGTAATTTTTGAAACAGTTATTCAATTTCAAAAAACAAACCAAACAGCACAGTCTCCAAGATACAAACTTCCTTCCACTATGAAAAACAGGCAGGTAAGTAGAGTGAACCAAACCAGACAGTTCTGTGAGACATTCATAGGCATCAGCGGGCTCAAAGTTCTTGGTGAGACAATATTCCTGGCAGAACCTTCTTCAGGTGGTCTAAAGCCTTTCCTGCAATTTAAATACACCTCTTGATATCACACAACAGCCTTGCATACATTTGTCACAGCTCAACTAAACAAACTGACACATGATTTATGCCACACTCAGGTCAGCTAATTTGGCAATGACCAAATGCTGTGACTTCTTTAGGACATTTTGCTAATATTAATCACTTTCTGTAGAAATGTCATTAAAAAAGATAAATAAATCACATTCCAGATCTGTAATTACTTCACAGCTTTCGAGCAGCGAAAAGGTCTAAGCCTGAATGACCACAGAGGCTCCTCAAATGCAGCATCCGTCACAGAGGATACGATTTTCCACACCCTATGAAATTAACATCAATTCCATCATTCACTTCATTATCATCTGGAAAGAACAGGATCAACGTATACTTAAACAGGGGGAAAAAACCCTATGAAAATCAGAGAGAGATCGTTTCAATACTTAGTCATTGATGTAGGCTTACCTCCAAAAAACTTCTCATGACTTGAAAATTCTTAAACTTGTAGATTTTACAGATTGAGAGAATATACCACACTGTTGCCTTGTAAGGCTTTCTTCATGGTCATGCTCTGTCTGAAGAGTAAGGGACTTAATATTTATCCTCCTAGGAATAGAAAGTATAATTCTCATTCCCTTTATCTTGGATTAGCTGTCAAGACAGTAAGTGGACTGTTCAAACATTCAGTATTTTCGGTGGGTTTAAATGAAGATGAAACATAGGCTAAGCTGTTAAGAAGTGCTGCATGATTGCATGCCTCAGTTGCCCAGTACTCGGCTTCTCTCTCAGTCCTGGGTGGGTAAAAAGGAAGGCTGGAATGTGTTTTAGAGGGAGGGTCACTGTCCCCTTAAAGCCATAGTTTATTTAAGATGACAATTTGGGCAATCAAAACCAAAATATCATCCAAGTCTCTTTCTTTTGTAAAGGCCTAGACGAGATACTACACTTAATAGCGCTTTCACTTTGTAACTCAATGGACTTCAAAGCAGTTTTGTCTACCTTAATCCTGTATTAAACATTAATTGTGTTATTTTGTTGAACCATATATTTTTACAGGTTGAATAACTTATGCAATTTTTTTGTAAAAACCTTAACATAATTATTAAAGTGTAGAATTAGCATAGCCCCAAAGTAATTGTAAGTCATTGTGGCAGCATGTCACAGGTCTGAGCTCTTTCTCAGGTCACTAATGTTATTGAATAGTGCAGTCTAAACGCACTCTGAGCTTCTCCAGTTCTTTAACATCAAAATATCTGGTGCCACTTCAAAGACTTGCAAAATCTAATCAGCCCCTCTTTCTCTGTTCCTCTTCAAATGAAATCTATTTCAAGAGTGATGTTCTAGACTTTATCATCTAGTCTAACCTGGCTATTCATTATTCATAGCTTATTACAGCTCACAAACACCAACCTAATACTCTGGACTACTGGAAGCTAGGAGCCAATGCAAATTGCTTGATGCAAGTAACATTACAAAGGTTGAAAGACAAGTGTGTGTTCAGAAATAAGCAAAAAATCTTGCTACCTGCTGAACAACTCAAAAGTTCCAAGGAGCCAGACTCTAAACACAAGCAGCAAGGGTTTGAGGTTTGAAGGAACTGATATTTTGAAAAAGAAATTCCAACAGAGTAATATTCATACTCTACAGGACTGAATTAGTTCAGTGCTAATGAGACTTGCATTGAACAATCATTCTTGTGCTAACAACACCTTATCCAGGACATTTGAGCTAACACGAAACTTATTTTCAGTGAAAAGAGGAGCAGGCCCTCTCTAAAGCAAGATTTATATAAGGGTCTGAGCCAAATTAATTCAAAGTAACTAAAGGAACATTGACATCAAGAGCCTTTACATCAAGCTCCTAGTCATAAAGTTTCCAAGAATGGAAAATGATAATAAAACATTTCTAAAAATTATGGGTTGTCCCTGCTGTTTCTGAGGTCAATGAAATTTTCCAGAATGAGAAACCTATAACAAATTTTCTTTTTCCTGCAATATGATTCACTGTCAAGAAAATTGAAGTTGGCTTCTGTTTGTCTTCTCAGTGTATTAGATAAAGAATTGATAACTTGTGAGAGAAAAGGTGTTAATAACCACAATATTTGTTCTACTTTTACGTGCTAAGTTTTCGGCAGGTGTAAATACATGAAACTGAATCAAAGTCAAGAGAGCTTCACCCACTTAAATAAGCAAATCTTTGCTGCAATCAGAAGCAAACAATACAAAAAACCCAATCCATTCTCCAAGGTTCTAATACGGAACTGTTCAAATAGTATGGATGTTCAACAGCTGAACCACAGGAATAATCCCAGTAAAGTCATCAGGTTTAACCGCTGATTTGGTACCACTAAGTATTCTTTTCTTCTGACTCAAAACATTAGTGTCTCCAAGTACACACATAAAGTGATGAGCCTTCCAATAACTCTTGAAAAACTCTGGTCCTTGCCTAGGAATAAACACCCACCATGATACCAAACTCAAACTATGGACTGCTATATTCTAACAAAACATTCTACCTGTACAAAAGAGCAAAGATAGTGAGTAGAGCAGAAAGGTTAACTATTTTCTGACTTACATTTATTTAAAGTCCAGTTTTAATACTGGATAATATGGGTGAACACAAGACAGTATGTAAGGCACTTAGATAAGAAAACTAGCCATCCAACATCCATGTTCTCAAACTACTGATGTCCTTTCAGACACTGAAGACAGTGAAGGATGCACAGTCCATCAGCCAAGTAACCAATAAGTACTAGCATATTCTCAAGTTATTACAGAAGAGTTAAACTATTCACTGGCTGAGTTACTCATTATTACAATCATGGTAATCAAGTAATCAAAATCTTTAATATTCAAAGGCTGGAAACATAAGTAGCTTTAGGTAAAATAAAAAGAAGAAATCCATTTTGAAAAGGCAATCACAATTTGAAATAAGCACTGGACCAAAATTAATGCTGAGGTGTTTGTAGCAGTATAGGCTTTTTTTAAAAAAAATTCAAATAGAAAATAATAAAAAAGTTTCTTTACCCTTAGGCAACCCTAGAGTAAGAGAAAAAGAAGACTATAAAACAATGGTTTGATCCAAAGGCCATCACAGCCAGTGAGAAGACTCTGACATAAGTAACCATAGATAATATCCATCTTTTACAAGACTTTACATCTTCACCCTACTAGTGGATTCATGCTAAGCCCTAGCTATGAAAATAATACCTTTGCCTTGTAGTGACTCCCAGAGAAACAATCTTTTTAAACATGCCTCACTGTGTAGCCTGAGGCAGGGAAAAATCAAGTGTTCCTTTTATGGGATTAAGAACTGTCTCTTTTCTGTCACAGGTCTTCCTTATGCTAACCCTCATGCATTCACCCCTGCTCTCTACATGTGTTGCCAGGACCATTTATCTTGTTGAATCACTAATAAAATGAGCTATTAATCATCTTTTTTTCTATAGCATTATGCTTCCCTTTTAGCTTGGGGTGCTCTAATGCATTCTCCTGACAATATTTTCTAAAGCTCCTTCTTTGAACTGTCCTCTGGGAAACATCATGGTAACAGGATATATAGTATGATACTATCAAAGACTTCTATATAGAAACTCTTTTGACAATAGAACTCCCCTAATGGGATTTGCATCGCAGCTCAATAGCAAAAAAGTGCTGTAATACCCTTCCAATTTTTTTTTCTTCTGTTGTAATAATGTTATGCTTTTCACTAGTACTTCAAAGTAATTCTCTGTTGTTCTGTTACCCTGAACTTGAGCTCAGCAGGGCATAGCTTTTCAAAGTATCACAATTTTTTTTTCATTTTTCAAACAAAATCTCAAATCCATCTAACAAACAAAAATTCATTCTAGATCTTAGAATTTCCTGGTGCTGGATTTGCAGAGAATTAAAATAAAATTAAAAAAAATGCAGTTTAGTAAGTCTCAAATTTCATCTAAAGACTTTACTTCTATTACAGTTACTACTATGGTGAGAGAACTTGAATTGTGTGAAAGGCCTGGAAGATCAGCTCTTGTTCTCAGCTTTGCCAATAACTACCTAAAAAGCCACACAAATCAATGAGACTTACATTTCCAAATGTCCATACACTTGGGCTACCTCTTGGTAGACCCGATCCCAAAACAGAAAGCTCACAGTATATGTGTCATAAATAGAAGAATTTATCTTTGGAGTTTTAAACTTACTTTTATGAAGATAAATGTAAACCTCCATCTCAACAACGAAAATCTCGTACAGGTCAAGCTTATACACTGAATCATGGGCAGCAAACCTTGGTCTAGAAAAACTCTCTTCCCCAAATCCCTGCTAGTGCAAACTTAGCATGTTTTAAGATCCAGATATTACTTAGTCTCCAAGCTTAAAGCATAGTGTTAGTCAGACCTAATCAGGGCCAGGTTTTCTTTTTTCCTAAAGTATATTGTAGATGCTCTACTCTCGAGAACACTTGAAATAACATCTCTCACACTGCTGTAGTTGAAGGACATTAACTCACCGCATGCAGTCTGACAGCAGGCACACCACTGGAAAAAATTCAGTTTAAAATCTACATTGGGTGGCACAGAACAGCAAATATAAGTCACTAAATATAAACCAGAAATTATATTCTTGTTTGATTCAAATATGGGAAAATGAACTTCATTGTTGACTTATCAGGAGTCTAATATTACTCAGGGGAGAACAGAGTAGTTTAGCTGAGGCCAGCAGTAAGAGTTACTGCTAGTCTGGATGCCTGCTGGAAAATGCAATAAAGCATAGAAGTCCATGTGACATCCCAATCACCATTTTTATGAACATTTTCCTATTTATTAATAGCAGCTGCTCTAAATTCACTCAAGTTTTACACCAGCTGCCAATTCTGGGTCTAGTACAAATTTGAGATATATTGCAAATAAGTTCAGCTAGAAATTAAAAGAAAAGGTGAGAAAAAAACACACCATATGCCAACAAGGCAAGTTCATTGCTGACAGGCAAGAGGGCAAGTTAATGGCTGTACATACAAATAATTCCAGAAGTGTAGGTGAGGTCAATCATTAAGACAATGGAGGAAAAGGTATCAATCATGGATAAGAAAAAACAGCATCAGGGAAAGTCAGGTTATTTCCTCCCATTACACCACCTTTTCTCTGCTCAGAGACATTCAAGATGTTCCAACTATCTGTTACTTTCCTCTCAGTACATTTATCTGAGCTTTGCATTGCCACTTGTATTTATATCTTATTTACACTTATAAACAGCTCTTGGACCTCAACAGAAGACATTCAAAATATTACTCACCATTTATACTGCAGACAAAAGCATATGGAACATAAAATGCATAGAAGCATGTGGCCCTCAAAGACAGATGCCTCTGAAAATCATGATACAAATTAGCACCTTTTTTACTTGATTACTCAGGAAGAGGAGATATTTCATACTTTGCAGTCACCTCCAGCTGCTAACAATCCATTCCTTAGCAGCATTTTGATCAAACAGTAGGCTGACCTTGTCACGAAAGCCTCACATTCAAGATACTATTGGATAAAATCCAATAGTCACTTTGATTGTTGTAAAATGGCTATTGATAGAGATGGAAACCTGAAAAACTCAATTTATGGATAAGTATTCGCAACAGATGTAGTGTAATAAAATACTGTTTACATGAGGACAATCTAACACAGTTTGGATTTGAGTTATTATACTGCTGCAACAGAAGCCTGCTTGCTGTTATCTCAGTATACAGACACCCCCAAAAATACAGAGGTGAAATCTCTAGAGTGAGCAACATTTCTTTTTCTGGAGTTCTTCCATGTTCGTGATCTAAAACGTGTCATAAAAAGCCTATATACTATACATATACAGCAGTGGCTGGTAGGGCAACATAATAAGGAGACATAGACAGACACCAAATTCCTTCACTGAAAAGAACAGCCCATGAAAGACACTATTTAGGGAAGTGCTCCTGAAGGACAGACATTTTTGCAGCTCTATCTCATAAATGTCTCCTTTCCATCTGCTCATCCAACATTAAATACATATCTAACAAGTCAGGATTCAGTCAGCCCATTCCAAAAGGATGAACACATCCAAAAGGATGTTGGTTGTTTATTCTAGTACATCAGCCAGGGACATTTTGTAGTATGAGTGGCTAATGTTTAAAGCAGTTTGACAAATTCTGTTTGATTAAAAGCTTTCACAGAAAGCCTTTATTGGCAGACAAAGATCACAATCTTTTTGAGGAAGGCACAGAGGCTAATGTACTACTACCATTGTAAGAACTGAAAAAAATCCATGGACATGTTTCCTTGCTATAGAGCACAAGTGTAATAGTCTTCCTCTTCAGCCAAGCAGAACTGAATTAACCAATATTTTAATTCTACAACTGCAGTTACCAGTAAACCCATGGATATAAGAACACCCAGCCAGAGGTTAAAGGTAACTAAGGAAAACCAAGATTGTAGCATGTCTTTCTCCATAGCAAATACAAAGACGCTATTTAATGACAAACCTGCCGTTCCCAGAAATACAGCACTGATGGGAACTTCACCAGACTGCTGTAGAATGTTGCCATTTTACACTGATTCGTGAAATAATAATGTTATTTTTCAGAGTTTAACTTCTTGCTTTTCACATCTATCATTGTCAATGTTTAAGAATGGAAAACACAATGCAGAGCCATTCAGTGTGGTACCATCAAGTGACGATATTTGGGATCACAAAACGTTGGAATATTTGAGTATTATTGCTTGTAGGGGTAATGTTTTCAGAAATAAGAAATAATTTTGAGAACCTGAATTTGAGACAACTTTACAGAGGTGATTTCTTAGCACTGAAATAACTTTGCCCCTTTCCTGGTACTTCACTAGAGATACATCAAAAAAACAGAAGCACTTGCGATCACTAGACTCTGCTGAAAATCTTGGCATAAATAAGTCACTGTATTTCTGATTAAAAATGTTTTAAAGAGCAGAATCAAAATCTCAGGAACTTCTGTTTACTCTCTGGAAAGCCTCTTTTCTTTTCAGCAGCTAAAACCTAGACCTTACTACTTCTCAGCCTTAATGTAGAGATAGCTTCAGACTTCCAACACACAGTCATTTCTGTTAAAGATATATTTACATTTGAAAATACTTGCAAAGTAGCCCTAGAGACTAATGTAAACTGGTTTTTTTCCCTTGACTTTTTTTTTTTCGTTAAACAGTAAACCAGGGACTAGAAACATCACTGAAATACAGGCAGGAATTTAGGACGTGTGACAGGATTATCAAGCTAAGGTCCCCACTGGGTCCAGTGTTCCTTATAGGAACCTCCTGGACACAAAAATGAGCCATTCTGAGAAAAACAGGGCCCTGTCTCTTGCATGTATTTTCCACAATTAGGATAACTGGGCTCTGCAAAGGGATTTAGGCTCTGCAAAGGGATCTGAACAGGCTGGACCGCTGGGCTGAGACCAGTAGCATGAGGTTTAACAAGGCCAAATGCCAGGTCCTGCACTTGGGGCACAACAATCCTACGCAGTGCTACAGACTAGGACAAGTCTGGCTAGAAAGCTGCCTGGAGGAGAAGGACCTGGGGGTCTTGATTGACAGCTGACTGAACATGAGCCAGCAGTGTGCCCAGGTGGCCAAGAAGGCCAATGGCCTCTTGGCTTGTACCAGAAACAGCGTGGCCAGCAGGTCCAGGGAGGTTATTCTGCCCCTGTACTCGGCACTGGTGAGACCACACCTCGAATACTGTGTTCGGTTCTGGGCCCTTCGCTACAAGAAGGGTGTTGAGGCTCTGGAGAATGTCCAGAGAAGAGCAACGAAGCTGGTGAAGGGGCTGGAGAACAAGTCATATGAGGAGGAGGCTGAGGGAACTGGGGTTGTTTAGCCTGGAGAAGAGGAGGCTGAGGGGAGACCTTATTGCTCTCTACAACTACCTGAAAGGAGGTTGTAGAGAGGAGGGAGCTGGCCTTTTCTCCCAAGTGACAAAGGACAGGACAAGGGGGAATGGCCTCAAACTCCGCCAGAGGAAAAAAGGAGAAAAATCACATCGGGAAAAAATTTTTCACGGAAAAGGTCATTGGGCACTGGAACAGGCTGCTCAGGGAGGTGGTTGAGTCACCTTCCCTGGAGGTGTTTAAGGGACGGGTGGACAAAGTGCTGAGGGGCATGGTTTAGGGAGTGTTAGGAATGGTTGGACTCGATGACCCAGTGGGTTCCTTCTAACCTAGTGATTCTATGATAAGGACTGCAAGGGTAGCTGTACAACTCCCCCTGTTTCAAAATGACTGCATTAACAGCTACAGTCAAGGCACTTTTGATAATAATGTTCCTAGACTTGTGCTTGCTCATAGTCTATTCCCAATCCTCTGCAGCCACCTCACCTTCCCATATGGTCTCCCTATATCAGCTTCACTTACCGTGAGACCTTTTTCCTTCCCTATTCCTCTTCACTGATCTATTCTTCTCCATTTCTCTCACCATTTGGTTTGTCCCCTCGCCATTATACCCAATCCAATAAATCCTTCAGTGAACTACCATTTCTTTCTGCCACGTTACCCTTCATCCTGCTATTGCAAACTATCCCTTCTCCACCATTTCATCCATCCTGCCTTAAGAACTGCACTAATACTGTGTAACTGTATGTACCTAACAAAAAGGGAACATGTTCTAGATTGATTTGCTACAGTAATGAATATAATAGGCTAAAATCATGATAGTCTTTAGCTTATACTACCTTCCTATTTTCACTTATCCAGTTTATATGGTAAGATTGTTAAAAGCTGCTCCCTGGAGTGAAGAAAACAGATTTCAGTGTCCTTCACAAAGCATAGGTAATGGAGTTTATGCAAACTTGTACAGATTGAAATAATTCTCTTCAAAGTATGTCAGTAAAAATAGATTTCATACAAGACTGTAATAAGACAAAGGCTAATTAGCTGCAACCACTTTTTTTGTGAGGTCAAGGAGTTACACCTGGGATGATTTTAGCCTAGAATAGCCACACTTATCTATGTGATTTTTTTTTTTCTTTTAAACTCAGGATGTATCACATCACACCTTTATTTTCACTTGATGTTAAAGCGACCAGGCTAATGAAACAAGTTGTTTTGATAGGACAAAACCTACTTGAAAATAACACTTATGTCTCAGCATTCTGTACTCGGTATAACACCCAAGATTGCTGTAACTTAGACAAGTCAGTCAATATTTTATCTTTCTCCCTCTCACCCCTCTGGATTTTTCTCTCTCTTTTTCCCCCAGTTTGTGTAGCTGGCAATATTCTGTGGATCAACAGCTCCATTGTTTCCTTCTCATCATTTTTTTTATGATATCTCAAGCATATTCAGCTGGTCATCAAGCACTGTTTCTAAGGGTGTTTCTTTCTTTCGGGACTTCTTTAAGTTCACATACCAAAAACCCCAGGTTCTTGTAGTCCTGCAACAGCTTCTCTGCTGAGACTTCTTCAGCAGCAGAATCCAGGAGGCATAAGATTGTGATACCTACAGTAGTCCATAAGGATTGTCAGTCAGGTTTTGTGAAAAACTTGTTGTGGATTCACTGCAATTTACCAAAGCTGAGAAGTTTTGAAGAAAAACATTTTGGGTTTACTACGTCACCACCTTCCTCTGTCACTTTACTTAGACAGAAAATATTAACTATTTCTGGAAATAACCTATCAGCAAAAGTTTTATTAGCTTAAATAGGATTTCTGCTCCTAACTTTCACACACTCTTCGAAAAACTATTTACAGCACCAGAAATTGCTTTCAATACAGTTATTCTCACAGGACAGAAACCCATTGAGATAGTCTCAAGCAAGACATTCTGTGGTCCACTCAATTTTATTCAGCTTCCCATTCCAGCCCTTCATTGAAGCACTACAGCTCAGGGCTCATTAGTGTTACAATTAGAAGCACTCCATGCCCCAAGGGTCACCCTTGCACAGGTTTGATTGCAAAAGGAAGATTTCAAATTCCAAAGAACAGATAAAAAAAGTCTGATTAACAGAATACAGCATAAAAGTAACCCACACAAGGTACTACTGCCTTCAGTAACTGTGCATGTTTAGTTTGCTCTCACTTTTTCAACCTCAACCCTCAAATCACAGGAAAGGTGGGACAAAGAAATAAGATAAAAATGCTTACCCTTCTTCCCTTAGTTATTTAATACAGGGTATGTCTTTCAGTGTATCTTTTTTAATCAAAAAATATGTAGAATTGCATCTAGAAAATACACTTGACAGCCCTTCCACTGAGCACTTCTTGGGGCCATTTTTTGCTGATATTGCAAGCAAAAGAGAGCCCATTCAGGGTACAGTACTCATTCAGATGCTTCGAATCATCCAATGCAAGTGTCTCCCTTCTTTTCCCACTCCTCTGCTTACATAGGCAACTTTTAGGTTTACAGGAATTAAGTGGTATAAACACATCCTTCCCACTTCATCCCTTACTCCAATTCCTTTTAACTGTACAGCTACCCCCTGCCAGTCCTTATGCCTACCGTGAAACCAAATAGCTCTATCTGCTCCAGTCATTTAAGAGGAATCTCTCTGCAAGGTTCCCAGCCTCATAACAAGACAGTTCCTGTTGTTTGTCAGAAAGCTTCTGAAGGACTACATTTCTGTAGTGGAGGAATTAATAGCTCCAAGCTTGTAAAGATTTATCTGTCTCCACAAAATGTCAGAAAAACTTCAGCTATCATACCAGAGATGATGATTAGCATTGTGCATATTAAACAAAGGGGTAGTGAAACCTGATCTGCATAATTCCAACATGCACGCAAATTCCCACTGCTTCCACAACATAATATCTACACGGTTCATTTTATTTTGATTAAAATTAACACATTTCACTGATGACCTTTAAAAGGACGCTCACTTCCAGTCTCCTAAACGCACCATTGATCTACTACACTTTGTCAGCAGAACAATGATCATACCTAAGATGCCTCTGAAAAGCTACAGTCTTATACAGATCAGTTCATAAAGTTCCCACTGACGTAAGCAATGCAGAGACAAAGAATTTACATAATCAGCTCATTTGCTGCATTCAGCAACAAGGGACATATTCTGCCGATTCACACCCTCCCCAGAAGGTTGCTCTAGTTAGGAGGAAATTGCTACATTGCAATTCAACAGACATGAAGCATATTAGCTGGGTAGCGGCTAAGTAAATAACCAAATGAAGATGTATGCAAGTTATTATTACCTTTGCTCCACAGACAATGAAAATGACCTTTGTTGAAAGGCTGGTTCAGAATCAGAAGGCAAAACTTCAGGTTTCCTGTAAGATAAATGTTGATTCTTATTAGTAAGGATATTGATTTTTTCCCCTTTATTTTCTTTATTTTGCTTTTCCCATTTTAATTATAGTTCAAACACCTCAGAGCAACTCCACCAATTTCCTTGCTTCTTAGGTTTCATCACTTTCAGATAGTAAAGCTGCCAGAACTTCATTAGAAGCTTTTTACTTGGTAGGGTTTTGCTAAACTTTTAATTTATAGGTGACTTTTATCCATTGAAGGCAACCCTCAACAGGACTCCACATCAATATAGCACTCCTATTTAATCTCCCACTCACTCCTGCTGCCTGGATGCAGCATTTACTGATATTAGCTTCGCCCTGGCCTCTATTAACAGGGAACGCTGTAACTGCCTCCCTATGAAGCTGTCTGCAATCTAGGTCCAATATTCCTCTCTCCTGGTGAATGCAGAACTCTTGCTGCCATCAGTGACTTCTGTACCTATGCTTTCATATCATGAGAAGCTCCAATTGTGATAGATCCGCTGTGGTAGATGTTTTAAAAATACAGAATGAAAGGACAGGCACAAGGAGCTTAAAATCACAGCTGGTAAAAGCAAAAGGAAACTCTAACCTGTGTTATCTAGGTAATAGTACAGATTGGAAATCTCAGTGGATTTAACAGCAACCTGAACGGATCCAACAGTCTGAATAGGCTGCTAAAGCCTCCTGTCCTAGCAATATGTCCATTGTGGAAGGTCGATAATAAACCTACAAATATAAAAGACTTAAAATAAAAGGATTTATGATATGACAGACTTTGGTTTCAAAGAGTAAATACATAAATCTTATGATGGTTTCCTGTGGTGGGATTTGCATTATTTCACTTCCTAATTAGCTTGCCAATCATACAGTGATACAAGTTTCCCCTGGAGCTTGATATCCTTAGGCAATCAGATTAATGAAATATTATTTGGTCATGTGAAGCCACTGTAATTGAAAAAAAGAAAACCTCTATCACTAGAAAGCCTTTTGAGCTTTTAAGCAGATCCAGTATAGCAAGAGGCAGAAGGCTCGGGGTCAAGCCGTGGCTTAAGCCATATGATGTTACTAGGGAAAATGCAGATGGCGAAACCCCTGAAAGTGCAGAAATATCTTAGGGTGAGAGTAGGAAGGGGACAATCTTTAAAACAACAAATTAAATGCGTGATTAGGAGCATGAAGTGAAGGTTAGGAGATTGGGACACCACTATTCTCAACTTTTGAGTGACTTAGGGTTTCTCCAGTGACCCATTCTATGCCTTAGTTCCCTAAGCCAGAAATAACAGTACTGTCCTTCTTCATAAGTATCAAGAGAAATGCTACTGAAGACCTAGATAATTTTACTGCAGTAAAAAAGTCTACATGTTTATCACAGCTATCTTCTGCGTGGTGCTTTCAAATACCTTCCCTCATGTCTTCCATTTGCATGTCTGCTGACACGCTACACGCTTCTATTTAACTGATTATATATATATATAGGGGAATAAATTTACTTAGAAAAGAATGGAGGTGTCAGAGGACCAAGTAAATAAAGGAAAGTGAGAAAAATCTTTTTCTTTTCTTAGTCTGAACAGTTCTGCATTGTCCTTGAACTTTATGAGAAAAGCAGAAAACAATACATTCAAACTAAGTGCCAGTTTCCAGCTGCCTCACAAAATGGGACCTCAGCAGCAGATCTCCTAATGATGGTTAAGTGAGAAAGGCTGCCAACTCCTTATATTAAATCTAATCATCTAGTGATGCCCTCCACCGAAGAGCGCCAGCAAACATCACAGGTTCTTTTACTGTTACAATAATTCAAATAGACGCGGGTGCTGTAAACCTATTCCTGCTGGTGAATCACAAAAGGCGTTTCTGTGTCTGTTTTAGACCCTTAACCCATATCAGCATATGAAAATGCAGAAGACTTTTAGTGTTTTTTTGCACATCAGGAGGACTCCTGTTATATAGCAAGATACATTTTTTAAGCCAAAGTTTGGCTATGGGTGTCCACAAGGAGAGTTCAGAGGCAGATTTTCAGAGAGCTGGTAGTTCTTACTAGTTCAGTTGTTGCAGAAAAACAAAGAGGCAGATGTCCCCAGCACATGCAATCAGGAGGGGGAGTGCGCTTTGGGTTAGGCTTTTTTTTTTTAAGCACAGTTATGGGCTGAAAAAGTGGAAAAATGGAAATTACCATCTCTCCTACTTGTAGAAAAGTGAATGTCCCAGTAATTTGAAACCCCTGCAATTAATGCATGATAAAATGCTCTGATTAATGCTACCAAAATGAGCCTAAATGTCAATATTTTAATGGTGCTCACTGAGTTAATATAAAGCTGCAAAAAGGGCTGAGTCCTTGGTAGATGTAAAACAGTAATAAAATTGGACTGCAATAATTTACAGTCATTGCCCTAAAAACTATTAATAAATAGGGACTTCTGATAGCAAAGACCACATCAATGGATAGAATATGCAACATCCATCACTCTGAGAAAAACTGATGAGGGCTCACTATGCCAATGCTCCGAGCACTCTACTGGCTATTCGTTTGAAAACAAATCTACTTCAAAGCCATTTATCTTTAAAAGCCCTTAACAAATTAGGAAGCTTCTATCTCCTGGACTGTCTGCCCATACATTTTTCACAAAGATAATTAGCACTCTGACCCAACCATTAACAAAATTGTGCTCTGTTTGGACTAAAGGGAAAGAGAATTCTGTAAGCAAGAATTCAGCAGCAAAAATAACTTGTCCCCAGATATGGTAATCTCTACTGAGGAAGCTTTTGTTGCCTTTTTGTTAGAGGCAGAACAAGTTGGTCTCTTGCATACTTTCTTCCATTTTTAGTATAATTTTCTCTTTCATTATGTGCTTTTCTCGAAGCTTTTGCAGACTGAGCAAATTCAGCCATCTGCAGCACAAGCAGACAAGAATAAATTCCTCAATACAAAACCTCCAGCTTATTCTTGATGTTTACATCAACACAGAGAACGAATGGAGCCAAGTCCCACAATGCTAAGTCCTCTTGTAGAGGAATTAGCCATGTAGTAAGGCCCAGTTTCTACAGTAGAGAAAGATAACTGCAGGAAATTTTTACTTGCTTTTAGGGAACCAACTTTGTTCATCTCCAGTCATACTTGCTTGTTTTCCTATTTGGTGCTGATAAATCCTGCAGTCTACAGGCACAATTTAAAGACATGTGCACAACTACATCAACAACCAGTTACATGCAAAAATCTATTTAAAAAAAACCTTTTAGCAGACTTGGTAGATTTGGATAAAGCTGGACTATTTTAATCCTGTCATAAAAAAAGAACCAATTTCTTACTTTTCTTAGGCTACAAATCAATCAACAATCCCTACACATCCCACTGGGACCATCAGTGAATAACCTCATCTGTTCTGAAAACTTTTTCCCCTATCTGCTTTCCAACTTTTATTTAGCCACACATCTTCTTTGACAAAGCTTTTCTCATGGTTGCTTAGGAAGGACTTTAATCAAAGGTGTTGTGAACATCTCTGACAGCCTATGCAATGCCTTTTTACCCCATTTTAACTCAGTTAGAAGAGTTATAATATATTTTAGAGCACATATTTGCTATTCTAAAAGTCTTCTTGGCTTCTCCCTGTCATATCATACTCATCCAGCTATTCTATAAATATTTATAACATCATTATGCATTTTTTTATTGATTTCCCCTTGTCACATGCCAGTCTTCAGGCTGTATGTCTGTCACAAAGCATATTCAAAAGGCATATATATTTTTAAATACAACCTTTACTCAGGTAGCCAATAAAATAATATATGACCCTTCTTTGTTTCCCTTCACTGTTAGAATAATGTCACTAGAATTTATTCTGCATACTGTGAGCTTCCTGGCCATTGAATTTTCCAAGGGAAAAAAGCTTTCACTGCTTGCAACAAAAAAAACCCCAAATCACTGCTATTCCTAGTCTTTGTGAAACAATATAAGCAGCAACAAACAATGAGGGGGATACACTGTGCTATGATACCTGCATGCCCCAAGATGCTAATAAAGTCTGACTCCAAAGTCAGAGCTTCAACAACAGAAAAGAGCTTCCACTAAGCAAAAGTATTTGTGTTTTACTGTTTCCCTGAATAGGAGTCATTCCTTTCTTTTCCAAAGTTCTAATAAGAATGTTCCATAATGAGGCAGGTTTAGCACAGAGGAAGGAGGAAGGAAGAGACACGTAGTACAGGGGCAGAGGGATTTTACCATTAGTAAAGTATTTAATTATTTTAATTTAGAAAGTTGAGAGTAGGAGGGTAGTTACAAATTTTCAGAAAATTTCTGCATGGGTAAAAATACATCCAGATAAGCAAGACACTAATCAAGATGTCTTGAAAAGATACCGCACAGATTTGGGTTACTTGTATTCCGGTTCACATTGGTGGGAATCCAAATATTTAGAGAGCTTCTGTGAGAAAAAAACCTCTGCATGATCCCATTGAAAATTTCCTCCTGCCCACGTCACTGCTCTAAAATCAGTCTGCTTCACAGGATTTAAATTATAAAAAAAGATGATTTGGTTTCCAATATCATCATTCAGGAAATTCCTGCACCACAGATTCCATTTTTAAATGAACAGTCACTGTCTACTTAAATGTCAGAGTACGTGGGAACAAACAAGGCATATCTTTCACAATTCTGAAACAGCAACACTGATAAAAGACAGTGGAGCAATAAGCTGAGGCAGCTCTTCATATGGCAGTTGAAGTTTCTTTTTCTGCTGCAGAATTCGCATTGAACTGGTGATTCTAAGAATTCCACACAAGCCCTCTTTAGTGGGAGCCTATTATAATAAACTCTCAAGAAAGCAGTTCATGAAACCAGCAAACATAACAAAATAACGTTCATGCAGAAATACGTGGAGGCTATTGTTATAGATCAACAAAGGACAATTACTAAAGCAACTTGCTATGTTGTCGATCTGGCTTTGGTGTCAGTTTTGTATTTGCTTGGTTGGTTAGTTTAATTAATACATTCAACTGTCTTATTTAATTTAAAAACTCTCTACAAAAAAAAAAATCAGAAATTATCAGCTTTTACTTTAAAGGTTTTCTTAGCATCCTGTTTAGGTTGAAAAACTTTGCTCCAGTGCAGTGCTAAGCATCACTAAGTCAAACAAAAGCTAGAATGGTAAATTCCAGTATTGGTGAAGCAGATGTCACTAACATGGTATAAGGAACACAGGATGAAAAACAAATGAGGTTATAAAGAATGAATTATGGCATCAAGCAAAAAAAACCCCATTCATTATAATGAACTGAAGTGGACAGCTTTAAACACTTAAGGAAAAAAAGATTTTATTACTGATATTCCTCAAATCAGGAACACAGCTATTTAAATATACTACGCTATTAAGGTATCCCACATTCTTGCTTAAATGAAGGCTCATGTAGAAAAACACCACTGAACACACCTGAAATATTCCAGTATTACATTGGTGAAAGAAAAATGATCCTACAATGGCATCTTTTGCTGTGTCCAATGGCAATGCACAGAATATGGGATTTTAAAACTAAAAAAAAGGAGTATAGGGGATCTGCACCAAATCTACATAATTTTCTGCCAAGTAAGCACCTGTCCCCAAAGGTCAAGTCCAAAACTGATGCTCTGGGAAGAACTACTTGCTAGTTTCTATGTTATTGCTAGCTAACTGAAGTAGACTGTTTCGTTCAGAACCTGGTTTAAGAGGTAACAATCACTTCCCAAACATATTCAACTGGGACAGCCTCCCTGACAGAAATTAAGTAAACATTTGATTACACAAAAACTTAGGAAAATTAGTCCATCAGACTACGGTTCATCCACTGCTTCCTGAAATGGTTTCTTCATAGTGGTTTCTTTAGTTTTTGGGGTTTTTTTTTTTAGATACTGATACACCACCACCTGTAGTTTCCTACCTGATACACAGATGTAGTTCCTAATAGGCAATTTACCTGCCGATGTAGCAATTACTCTTGAACCCTGACTTCTGCCTTATAAGACAAGGCTCTGGTTTTATCAATAAATGTCTTTGGCAATTCAATGATAATGCACACTACCTACATCGATATTAACAAGTAGCATGGCACAATAAAATCAATATAGACCAAAACTGTTGATGTTGAAGCAATGATATTCACACTATAGGTGTTTTGGAAAGAAATGAAGAGAAGGAGGCTACTTCATGTTAGGTTTAGTCTGGTTCTGTAAACTAAATACCCGTCAGCAGTATGAGGGCAGTATGTGCACTCCTGGAGCACATTTTTAAGTCTCATTCAAAAGGAAATTAGGTTACATATTCCAAAACCACTCTGCAATATAAAGCAAGCACAGTAAATACGTAGGATAAGGAGACTTGCTTCAAAAGCATATTCTTGATCAAAAATAAAATGCTAATGTAAACATGCCAATAGTCACATGGCTTTGGTTTTATCAAGTTTTAGTTTATTTTTTTTTAACAATGTCTTTACCAAACTAAGATGACTAATGCCATAAGATCAGCCTAATTTAAATAAGCAACAGATTTTTGTAATCTTATACTCATCAAAATTTGCCCCTAACTTTATACTGTTATACCTAAGAGGCAACCCGACACTTTTATCTGTGGTGTAGGGAAGGTGGGGAGGAGTGTTAACCCAAAACTTGAGCTTATCTGCACTATACATTCCTGGAAAAGCACTTAACATCAGATTCTAAGACACTACTTTTTAAAGGTTATTTTTCAGACTAAAACCTCACTTTGAACTGAACAAATAGTGCTTCTTATATAAAAATGCTCTTCATTCCGCCTTTCTCTTTCTTGAAATGTTTTCCCCAGCAGTGCTTCTATTTATTTGGAAACCCAGTGCTCTGCTGTGATACCAGGGGATCTAAAATTGATTATTTCAAAGTTATGCAGTCCACCTCAACACCTGGAAATCTAATGTTTTAAATGTTTCACATTTAAAATGTTTCACAACTCCTGCAGAACTGCTACTTTGAAAATGGAAATACTTCTTTTAAGTCTGTCAGTAAAATCCACTCCCTACATCTGTGCTTTTCCTAACAAGGTAGTTGTCAGCTTTAATTCAGAGAAACAGTTAAGCTTGGACTATTGTATTAATTATAGCCACTACTTATAAAACATTGCGTGGTTGCATTTTACCATATTTAATCCCAAGCCTCCAAACAAGCTATTTAATTTTCCTTGTACAAGTGACAACTCCAATAACAAACCAACACAAATTATGCAAAAGGATCACAGACCTTACAAACATGTTCTCAAACTTACTGAATGTATAAATCAAATATGCATACCCAGCTGCTTTTTGTGCAAATGCAGTGTTATCCCTGTCAATGCATTTTTGTGTTAATTTTTTCATGTAAATTCTATTGATTTTTAAATATTTTACAGCTCTTAATTCTCCAGACAAATTCCTGCAAGAAGAGTAGGAACAAAAGGGGATTTGTGCAAACAGTCTAGTTGAAAAGCTGCAATGTGGTACTCTCTAGAGAGCCCTCTAAAATAATTTATTTGGATGAATTCAAAACAACTGATTTTTCACAATAAGCCACAAATATGGCCATAGACACAAGATAATATACCTACATTATTGACCACTGCTGCTCCTAGAAGGGTGCTACACCTTGTAGTAAAACTTGTCAATTAATTCCGGTGTTCCTCTAGAGGCTCTGAGGGATGTATTTTTCATCTCGGTATGCAATGGAACATTTCTTTTCATACAAACTCCTAGGTGCATTTCTGAGTGCTTGGGACTTCTGCTCTTTATGTGCCAAATATCTCTGTCTGGTCAAGCAGAATAAGATCACACAGTTCCCAGTAGTCAATCTTCAGGTTTAGATAATTTGTCCGGCATCACGAAGCAACTTCATGGCAGGATTCAAGTCTCCAAGGCAACAATGGACTGAGTTGGATCATGAGAACTGTCTCCTTAAATATAAATCATAACAATCACACTTATTCCTATAATATAAATGGAAATGATACTTGTGCCCCATTACCAACTCTCATTTGAAAATAAACCCATCAGTAACCAATCACTTTGGGGATGCAGCAAGGTAACATAAACCCTAACAGGGTCTTGGAGAGACCTACTGACATATGCATCATTTGCTACTGGAAGGCCTTTAACTTGGTTTATCTCATACCCTTGCTGCTTGTCTCTAGAAACCTTGCTAGACCATCCATCCATCATTGTGCGCTTTGCGTAAACAGGACTTTCATTTCAAGCCGAGCACAACAACAGTCAGAATTAGTTGGAAGCAGCAAGGGGGGTTTTAGCTGAGATGTTATCACCTAATTAGTTATATACACTACTAGTGTTCAAGACTACTGATTGGACTCAAATTGCCCAATGATCCAAAAAAAAAGAAAGTGCTTTCTGATATAGGCACAGACGAGTAATGGCCTAGCAGTTTAGTCAGAAATATTTCCTTCTGTGGTATGGAAAAAGTAGTCAGCTGAGGCTGAAGAGATGGGAAATCTAGTCTCCGAAGTTGCAGAATCTGACATGACTATTCATATTTCAGATAAACTTTAAAAGTGCATTAATTAGAATTAGAATGCAGAATTAGACATACAAATTTGATATAAAAAATATTGATAATGTTATGGTGAATTCAACTTTCCTTTTTAAAATTTCTAGGCACAGAGTACTGAGATTGGAGTTTAAATCTACATCGAAGCAAAAATGAAAGGAAATGCAGAAAGAATCTATGAAATTTCCATTTCACCTTTAGGCTGAAAAATAAACACAAATTACTACAAAACACTATCTTCTAGTTTTAACTTTTTTTCCCTTAAAAAGATATTAAAATATCTTCACTTTAGAGAAACTTTAGGAACCACCAATAGAACTTTCCAGCGCCTCCAAAACTACTACTACTATTCAAGTAAGTTTCAACCTTAAAAAAAACCCGCAAGCCAGTTGCTTACTTTCTAGTTGTTTAATAGCCATGTCTGTCCTTGCATTTTAAAAACACAGCAATATGTATTCACACATTGTTTGAATACACCACACTAATAATACACGTTATCTGGGATGTCTCTATTTCTAGGGATACAACTAGGCATACAAACTCCTCTGCTGTCTTCAGCCGCTATCATCACCTCAATCTGCTCGCTGCAAGAGGAAGGTGACTTCAAGGAATCACAAGGCAGAGAAAGCAGATAACAGGAGTCTCTTTGGGCGAGTTGGTATAAGGCACAATACCCTCAGCAAACATACAGCTGTGCAAACAATATAATGTCATCTTTCTTGACCTATCTAGGGCAAACAGATATCTTCGCGTATTTTCTATAGGATTAACAAAATTTAATAGATACTTAATGATTTACATATTACCAACCAAAGAGTAAGATTGACCTCAACACTTAAGTGCCACTCAAAACCACTGCTCTGCTGCCACCAAGCACCCCACAGACACTTCAATTATTGGCATTAACGTTTTCCATGCACATAAAAGTCTGATTTCTGTCTGCACTGAGATGCACTGAAGTCTAAGAGGCTGAAGGAACCCAATGCCTCCTCTGATCTCAAAACACCACTGCTCATATTTCTCTACTGATCTCATTTGAAGGTCACATTTGAAGTAGCTGTTCTCAGAGCATACCTAATAGATCCAGCTTCACAGTGTCAGCCATCTGTTTTTTAAAAAACAGGGAGGAGCTATACCTCTTATCAGCACAGATTAATAGTTGGAGCACTCCCTCAGGAGGCTGCTGACCTACATTCAGGTCCGTTCTCTGTCAGAAGGAATTCACATCCAAATCCCACTACAGTCAAGACAGCGCTGTCCTCGCCAGACATGATGTTATTCTTGGGGAAGTAGATCACTCCCTCCCTGCTCCAAAAGTCAACTATATTAATTGCAATATTTTCATAAAACTGTTAAACAGAAGGAGCATATGAAAGTCTGACTCTGCAGTCCACTGAAACGGATACAGTTTGTTCTCCAATGTTTACCTATTCAAACCTTCAAACCTTGAATAACTGCTCCAAATACCTCACCACAGTATTACAAAAACATACCCACTGCTGCCTTCTTTCCAACACGTGACATGCTTTCAGAGAAAAGTGTAACCTCTGGCTTTGTAGGATATTTTTCAGATAAGAAGAGTGGTTCTCTCATTATCTTCTCTCATTATCTTCAGAAGATTTAGCACGTGGAGTCACAAAAGGAGGAAACAACATCCTGCAGCACACCTTAAGATGTCTACATCCCACAGAGCAGGGTTTTAGATGCTTCATTCTTCGCATTGTTCATGGTATTTCCACTGTAAAGCTCGCCTGATTTCTTCTTAGTACACTTGTTCTGATGGATTTTACTCCTCATATATAGCAAATTCTCCCTCTGTCCTGTATATACAGCCCAACTACCATGCTCAAGACAAGTATTCCATGGCCAAAAGTCTCATGTGCATTTGCTGAACAGCTAAACTCCAGTATAATGTTATGAATAGCAGACAGTAATGCCCCATTTACAGAAACAGGAAAATAGGCATTATGTGACTACAGAAAGATCACACCCTTATTCAGCAAATTAGCAAATCCTTAAAACCCAAAAGACGCCTTCTGCCTCTCAGCTTGATTTTGTAAAAACATTAAAAATTACAGATGGCTTTTGGCCAAATTCTAGTTTGGACAACTTTACAAACTTCTGTTTCCCTATTTCCCTTCCACTATCCTAATGAAATACAGTATTTCTTACTGTTCTGAATTCATGTTCTAATTAAGCACTTATTTAACTGCACATAGCATTCAACCTAGCTACCATGGACTTTGGAGTTGTTTGGTATTTGCATTTAGAGGGTTTACTGTGTTTAAGAGAGTTGTGTAAATTACGAGTGATCTTTGCAACCATCAATTATTTACTCTTCAGATACAACAGGTGAGATTGATGAGAAAACTCCCATCAAATCCCAGGATTTCACTTCATATGCTTTGATGAAAATCTGTGCTGCGGCAGTAGGTTCTGCAACAACTGTTTCCTCTTTGGGCTGGATATCAGAGAGGCATTCTTGCCCAAATCACGTTTTCAGTTGTGCAGTTTTCCCAAAGCAGATTCTTCTGTACTTTGAAGGGAGAGGATCTGATGCAAGGTTCAGAATAACCCCCAGAAGGTTAACAAGGGCAACGGAGGCTTTCACGGTGATCAAAACAACAGCCCACAGAAGAGGTAGACGTGGTGAGAGAGTGTCCAGGTCCCCAGAGTGAGGAGGAGGAGAACACCTTCCAATATTATTGCGAGAATCCTTTTAACAGATGTAGGAAGGGAAGGCAATGACTGTAATTTGCCAACAACTTTAATAAATAATTAACTTCTAAATAACGGCTTTTGGTTTCATGAGCTTCATTTTATTATTTCTAGAGTTTTTACCGAATGGAGGCAGCTGAGTTCTGCTGCCTCTTTTAGGGCATTCTGTAACTTTACATCCACTAGTGGCTTCCCTTTTTTAACAAAACATTTTTCAGACCTACTTCTATATAATTTTATAAATAGGTAAATCTACATCTGGAGAAAACGAGCTAAGATAAACAAAATGAAAGCTAAAAAAACCCTAAGGCAATGAAAATTGCATTACATTATCAGCCATGTAAGGAATTTTTATGTAACCTGGACAAAGTTCCTCTTCAGATTTCACTCTGCAATATGTCATTGTGTTGCATCTGGCAGAAAAATAAGACCTAAAATCAAAGTTCTGTGGACTGAATAGCTCCAATAAGCTATTTGGTAGGCTTACTAAAATCAGGAACTGGCGAACATTGTGTTTTGGAACAAAACTATTGGGTGATAAAGAAACAAATGTAGAACACTGCCAGAACATTGATGCTTCTTCCAGAGTTATAAAAAATTGCTTTATGTTGAAAATTTTGGAATGAGAGTTATTCATCTTTCATCTAACTTTAAATAAGATTTTAAAAGAGTTTTGCAAGTAAATGATCTGATAGTATTATCAGGAACACTTTGTAATCTGGTGAACAGGATAGCATATCCAGCAAATACAGGCTCACAAGAAAGTCAGTCCCCCAAAGCATGCCTGTAAGAAGGGTAGTTGCACAAGCAGACCCACCAAATCATTAGCACAATCTGTTCCCATAAGACAATTGTCACACAAATAAGGTTTGTTAGGTTTAGTCACTACACAAAGTATGATAACTGCTTTTATTATAAGCCACTTGTGCTTGTTTATAGTCCCCTGTTTTGACATGCTGCAGATCATGTATAATTAAAGAGAGCTGTTACTTTCTTCCTTCCTCCACAATACAGTAAAGCCTGTAAACAAAGACAAGCTCTGGGACCATTAAGAGAGGCACTTGTTTGCAGACTCTCTTTCCAACCAGCTCCTTCAATTTCAATACTAAAACTGTCAAGCTTAATTAAGAGTTATGGGGCGTAACCATTTCAAAACCATAAATCCATACAGCACAAAAGTTACTTGACTGCCTTAGTGAACCTCTCTTTTTAAATAAGCAGTATCTCTTTCTGAGACCTAATTTAGGTTCTGTATACACAACTTTGTATTGTAAATATCTTTATTGCTTCTCCTGCAGTGAATATAAAGACAACCATAAAATAATTTCATCCCAATGTCTTCTGGTTTATTTGAGTATTTAAAGTGGACCTCAATGCACATTCTAATGCGTACACTGCCATTCTGTCCAAATTCACCACAGCTATTTGTGATCCTTCAAAAACTCTGCAGAGAACTGCACTTCTTTCCAGTTACTTTTATTACTTTCTTTCTAAATTTGCTTTGCCTTTTGAGTGTGCACAGCTGTCCACACGTCCTCACAGCCTCAAGCAGAATGATATGGAGAAAGAAGTATTAAGACTTCACTGACAAACCATCATCCTTTAAAAACAGCTTCAACATTCAGCACACCCAGTCTGAGACAGCAACTACCCACTCCACAAAATCCACCCAAATGACACCACAGTGCAGGCTTAGATTTAAACCTTAAAGTAACTTTACCCATTGCATGGGAACTACACATTTCCTTCCATTTTAACAGTGCTTAGGCCTAGCACAGGAACCTTGGCTGGATCAGAGTCCTACTGAGCATGAGATCAATCCACAACACCCAGTGCAACCTGGGTCATGTGGCACTACCTAATTTAATAGATAACCGCGATCACTACTTCAAAAGCTTGAACCTCACAGTATTTGACAGATTTTAAAATCAATGGAATTTTGCCATTTTCAGTGTTATAGTCCCATGTACACTCTTACCATTAACTTTCTTTCATTTACAGGGATTTTATGTCCTTTACAGCAAAGAAAGAAACTTGAAAATGAAAATCTTAAAAGCTTAAAAACAGAAGGGTGATTAAAACAGTATCACATCTATTACTAATTCTTAACCTAATGATTTTTGTAATAAGATCACATAAGGAAACCTTCGGTTTCCTTCATCTGCTTCATGGACTAATAGAGTTCTATTTATAGAACTGCTGATCATCTAATGGGGAGTCTACAGCCACCCTTAAAATAAAAGTTTCCTTAAAAATTTGTTTCTATCTTGATGAACACTTTTTTATGTGTTAAGCAACATTTCAGTCAACTTAGCTGTAATTTCCTCTACACAAGCAGAATTTAAGCAGACTAAACATTAGCTGTAAAAGACTTCTTTCAGCTGATTATCAAATCCAGAGAGGGACAGAAAATACACCCTGACCAGTGAGTTAATACATTTTGGATAAAGGTACTAGGAAAAGGAGCTAAGCCTCTCTCTTCTTCATTACTCTATCTGGAAAACGTGTTTAATAATAATGCTTTGAACTTAAATTTCCATTTGTAGATTTGAAATCACTTTACAAAGGTGCATAAGCATTATTATTCTCATTTCACAGTTGGCCTCACTAAGTACAGAGATTTGTAGCAATTTGTATGAGAAGCGGTGCTCTCTAGTGAATAAGTTAAGAGTCTGAAATTATCTCCCCAGGGTTTTCTTCCCAAATAAGCTGCAAACTTGAGTCTACACCGAAACTCACCAGGGCAAAACTAGAGACAGTCCATCTGAAATTGGTGGGTTTCTGCATGGGAATAGGAATCCAGGACAGAATGACATGACACAGATCTGAAGAACTGCTGCTTAACATTGATCTAGTCTGTTAAAATTCACTTTTCTGACCACTAGGGAGATGGTCATCACAGAAGTCATCACAGTATTCAGACTCAAAAATATGCAAAGAAATGATTTATCACCTTTTCAGAAGGAAAAGGAAATAATAGGATACGTAACAGTGGACAGTCAGGAGCTTGATAAAGAGATCTCCTTAATCACCGTCATCACACATTTTCCTCATCTTTTGCTGACAAAAAGTCTTTCCTGCAATAAGAGTTTTTCTTTCTTTATATAATTCCTTCTATGCACAACAGCTCCTGCACATGGCAGCAACTGTACCTATAGGATTCAAATTTTTACATGGAAAGCAGTTCTGTTTGATAAATCAAAGGATTGAGGAAAGTATTAAGAGTACATCTTCTCCATTAACTGTAACCATTTTAGAATCTTTTATTGTCAAATATCACTTAGGTTAAACTTCAACCAACATTTCTAATTTCACACTGAATTAAAGGCTAAAAATGAGGTAGTAGCACCGTATTTTTATTTTTTTTTTTTTAGAATTACAGGAATGATAAAAATCAGGCCTATAAGGCTAACATGTAGAAAAAAAGATTTTTGAGGTTGCACTTTAAACTACTATCTATTCTTCAAGAAGCTGCTTACTTTCATGGTCAGGCCTAAACCACAATGGCCCACAAAGTCAAAAGAATCTCTCACTCTTATCAGCTTCAAAACTACTCCATTTTTTCCTGCAGTTGGCCAAAAAAGGACACCAACGCACCAACAGGTAGGAGATTAAGCCAAAAACACATATGCAGACTTCTAACTTTGCGTAAACAAAATTAAAAAAATTAAGTATTTGCAGAAACAGCATTTTCAAAAAAATAAAATAAAAAGGCAATAGTTGACACTGAAGTCGATTTGCTTACTTGTATTTTTCTCAGCTGTAGTAGCCTGTACATGTAAAAATTGTATGTAAAGGAGATATGCATGCACAAAAGTGAACTGTGAAAATAATCTTAGTCTTTTAAATTCCATAATACTTTAGTAAACTTTATATGGAATATGAGTGTGAAATAGAGAGATCAAACTGCTTTTCCAAGCCCAATCTTTAATAGAAAGAACAGAAGATGCCAAACTGGAATTCTAATAATTCAACATTTAGCTACAGAGGTTTGGCACCCCAGCAAAATTTCGTAATTCATAGTTCACAAGTAAAAGGTCAAAGGGACTATTAAATAATTTCACTTGCATAACAAAAGAATCTTTTTTTTCATTCTCTAACACTCTTTTTAAGCCCAGAAAAGTGTGTTCAAATTAGTCTGAAAAAATCAACAGATCAAAAACTGACCACGTTTTTCGTAGTTTATTCAGGACAGCATCACTTCTCTCTTTGTGTAGTAGTTTTGTGTCAAGGAATAAATCCATAATGGATTCAGGCTGATTTGTACCCAGTGCAGTAACTGCTATGCCATGTCTTAGGAGATTTAACAATACTTCTTTACAGTTATATCTCTAACACTCCTTGACTAAAAACACAGTTAGTCACACTTTAACACATGAATGTATGTCAATGATGGTGACAGGGAAGAACAAAAACTTTGGGTCATATGCATAAGCCAAACACATTTAGTTTGACCACCAGCACGAAGATCTCATGATCAGTTCTACAATACACCACAGAAAGTGAATCTTTAAAGAAGGCAATCTCACTGACAGCTCCTTTCTCTCCCCAGCCAGGGCATTACAATGTCCACCTGAGAGCATTTCTTCTACGCCAGACTCATAAGGTTAGAGAGGATGTCACAGAGGACGTGCAACTCTTGCACTTTGCATAAAAATTCACCAGAAAAGAGAAGCTGCAGAAATTGTGATCTGTTCTTTTAGTGTCCTTTTGTGGTTAAGAACTTTTGCTTCTACTCCACTGTAACAGCACTACAACCAAATCAAGGTTTCCTGTCAACAAGATCTACAAGGAATACACATTACTTTCAGTTTAACAGCTTTCAGGCCTCTTACGCCACCTCCCACTTCCTCCCTAAAACCACAACTGAGATCTTATTGACTAATATGACAATATCTAACAAGGGTATAGCTGATTAATTGTAGGTTTGATCCTGTCTACAATGCTCATATGCCAGCACCTGGTTCACTTGTCTAATTTTGAAACAAAAGGTAGCACTGCCACTAAATACAGATGAACTGAGGAAAACATATCAAATACAAGTTTTTACTTTAGAAAGCATATTCAAAGAGCATCTTGAATTATGGGCAGAATGAAGTAAAAGAAGGATGAACACTAGTCCATTCAGGACTATGTTGATTGTCCAGTTCTCCATGTGAATATAAATCAATCTTTAATCAACATTCGTAATTTCTGCATCAGGATAAATTTAGAGGAAGCAGTTACGGAAGCATAAAAATTGGTATGTGCACACACCCACACATACAAAAAGGCATAATGTGCTGTACGGGATTACAGCTCTGTATTTAGCTGATGGATTAAGCACCAATAAATTAAAAAAAAAAAAGAATATTACTTTTCTAATAAAAAGTCAAAGATTTAAAACAGAAGAGCCTTTTTAATGAAAAACAAATGGCATTTAAAACTTAATTGCTCTCTGGTCTAATAAAAGAGTCAAATCCTTTGTTTAAAGAAAAGAAACTAATAATCACAGACATTGATATGCACAAAAGAAACCGCTTGCAATGCAACAAGTCCTACTTGGTGGCAGTCTGACTATGGCAAACAGTAGTAGTACTAATGGAAGTACAGGCATGCCTAGAAGAAAACAATTTAAATCAGATTAAACTGAGGGACCATTAACTTTTTCTTTTAAGAACACTTCTAAAAAAACCTTAACAAATGTAAACACTCCTAACTTTAGTGATTAATAATTAGCCAAATGTAAACAGACTTTTAAGGACCCTTATTACATAACAGGGTTATAAAATTTGGACAACTTTTTAAGATTAAGCACAGACTTAGATGGCACATGGCTTTTGCTGGCACTGATACAGACTTTGCTGCTGGGCCATCACCAGCATGACTCATGGAGACTCAGGAAGCACTGGGATGCTGGCGCTCATGACTGGTGACATAGTCTTGTAACCACACAAACATTTCACTGGCACTATCATGTATTGTCAAACCTAAACTTAGTGAGCACAATCCCTGCCCTGTCTCCAGGACTGTCGCTAAGACTGAGCCCTCTGTGGAGGTCCCACACCCACAGGCAGAAGTCTGTGTTGGTTTTCTAGAGGGCCACTGTTTCACCCTATGTGCCAACTATAAGTCTGTCTAACTTCCCTTCACCCCTGAGTCATTTTTCCTGATGCAAAGTAAAAGAACAGGCTGTTTTGATCACTAGAAGGAAATTTAGTCAAAGACACTCTAGACAAGAAGTGTTTCGCCTTCCACAAGGCAAAACCGGAAGATAAAGTAGCAAAGCAAAGTAGCTCTTATGCTGCATTGCCTCTCTCAGCTTTTCCTTCAGACCCAGTATATTGACTTTTAGGCTCATCCTATCCCAAAACTCTCCTGCACATAGTCTTATTATCTTTGAACATATTGGAATAATCAATACCAACACAAGTGTTCACACACTAGATACCTTTAACAGTTGCATTTGATGGACTTACACAAACCACCTAAAACCAAACAAAGCAAAGTCTCCCTTTATACTACTTTTTAAAAAGATGCATCAACTTCTTACATCTTAAATATTTTAAAAGCATACCTTCCCTTCTTTCCTTTTTTGCTCTAATGATACTCAGATAAAACAGGTCAGCAACACTTCAGATTTTTTTTTTTTATTTTCCAGAGAGAAGATAATGGTTTATATGGATTTGCCCTATGAACTATAGTATGCAACTTAATGAGGAAAGTTTCACATCTGTAATTTTTAAATCGATGAAGTTTCAATGAAACATTTTTACTTCTAACTCTGTATTCCTTAGAAAGCTAAACTTGCCACCATATTCAATATAATAACATTACATGTGGTGCTTGCCATGCAAAAAATTTCCTGCTGGGGCCTTTTTTTTAAAAAAAAAAGTAAGTAAATCTGTACTTCTCAAAGCATTTTGAAATTCAAATGACAATTTAGTGGACTGCTAAGTATACCTCTATAGACACACAAATAAATCTTTTCTTCTAAATTTCTTCTTAATCTTCTTACCTCACTGATGTGGAATGCTAAAAAAAAAAAAAAATCACATAATTTCAGCATTAAAAAAAGTGATTAAAATGCCCCATTTGGCACCAAATGCTACCATCATAAAAACAAATGAAGGAAATGAAATGTGTTTCCACCTTTTGAACACCCAGTTCAAATCTAAAAGCCATGAATTTCAAAACACTGGGGATCTAAACTGAGTCACTAACCAAACATTCTTAAGTGACGACAAAAAAATTGCATGTAATGTGGTGTGACCTCCAAAAACTGGAAAACACTAACACTCTAGTGTTCCTTTAAAGCATATTTTTCAAAAGCTCTAGTGTTTTTTTTGTTGCACCTGAAAAACAAGGATACATATATGGACACTAGGCAGCTATCTAGAAGAGGGAGTGCCTACAAAGCCACCAGCCACAGAACCAAACAGCAAGTCTACTGCAGCACTTGCACAGTGAGTTAGGCTAGATAAGTTAAATGAATACGACATAAAAGGTGGTGACTTTCCAAATGAATCGGTCCAGCGTATTTTTGAGTCTGGCAGCCTATCACTTCAACTGCTCTGCATCTTCAAAACAAACCCAATCAAACAACAAAAACTACCCACTAAATTAACTAAATCCATAAAGGCATTAAGGTTACTTGGCTGAGATGGCTGTTTTTACACAAGGAACAGTTTTGCACAGAGAGAGAGAGAGTAAGGGCTGCATGTGACTTTCGGGTACTTTTTTTAAGTCCCAAATGAACAACAGCCAAGCCACATAACTTCTCATCTGAATGCACAGCAGCATCCCTAATGTTTCAGGTCAGAGAGAGTTGCTACACATATACACCATGGCACGCATTCTGCTCTAGTCACGTGGCACAGTGATGGCCATGGACAAGGACAGAAGTAAAACTGCCTCTCCCCCCAACATCTCCCCTTAACACATGAAAATAGTCAAAGTGTTCTTGTGGCTTCAGCAGCTCTTGCGCCTCACTGTTCATTCTCTCTTTTTCCAAATGCCACATGGCACTGCCTTTGCTTCCATATCTGGCCATATCCATTCCACAATACATTCTCCGGACCCATACTACATAAAAGCATCTCCTGCCGCTCCCTCAGCTAACTGTTCCGCACCCCTGTCCTCACTTCACCTGCTGTCCAGAGCTTCTCGCTGCATACGGCCCTCCAGACCAGAGCCTCTGGAGTATCACCCTGGTCCATTAGCCTCCAACCACCACCAAAACAGCTGGTTCAGCTTCTGGAAAGATAGTGTTGACATGAAGACTGTGATTGGAATTAGGAAACAGGCAGAAATTCGGTATACAGAAGAAAGGAGGGCTGAAAAGTAACATCATGTGGGTCCTGATCATACAGATGGAAAGATGGACACCATATCATACGCAAAGAATTGGGTCTCTACAATCTAGTAGCATAGCTTATCTCTCTCTAATAACATTAGATATTATCCTAATAGAAGCAGACTGTTCACATAAGGCCAAAACTAAAAGCCAAATAGGTGTGATTCAGTACAGATTGCTAACTGGAAGAGTCTATGAAACATTAGAAAGAAATTCTGGCAATTTTAAGTTTACTAACAGTAAGATATTTTAGAATTGTGGCTAAAAGGGTGATGCATTTGGCAGCTCTTTGTCTTGAAAAATGGATCAATCTACAAATCATTTTGTTAAACTCTTTTTCCCAAAATTCCGTAAACAAAGACCTGTTCATACTTCTGCAAAGCTCACAGTAGTATATTGCAGCTCACCATATCAAACTTTACCTTTTGCAAAGCAGATATCAGGACTAGAAAATATAATAGCACCTTTGTTTGAGAGAGGAAGTGCAAAACCTGGCCCATGACCCAGCTCCACCTCGTCTTCCTAAACCACCTTCCAAGTATGTACACTTCCAACTCTTATGGAATTTGATTCAGGGAATGTAGTGAGTCTTGGTGAAGGTTCTGGGCAAAAATATTGTTTTCAAGTAACCCAGTTCACTGCCTGGGCCAAATGCAATCTCCAGCTACGTAAAGAAACAAGAGACATAGCTGTCAAGTAAACAAAACTTAGAAAATGGTGGTTGTAATTCTCTATTTTCCTATCAGAGACCCTTGTATTCATTCTATCAATATATTACAGACACACTATATATGTTTGAAGACATAAAAGTAGATCAGTTGGAGAGACAATAAAACAGTATATACTTATTAGTCTCCAGTTTTGTATGTATAAACCAAACTGATGAAATCAAATTAAAAAAAAAAAGATATTGACACATCTTAAATAATGTTCTTACAAACTGGTCAAAGTACTGTGGAGTTGTACACAGCTAGAATTTAAAAGACTAAGATAAATGCGGGTTGTTGAACTTTTCACTAAATGCAGCAGCAGCAGCCTCTTTTAACCTGAACTCTCCATCACACATACATTTCATATGTCTGATACTCCAGTGGAAATGTAATTTGATGTCTTTTGAAAACAACACTTCACTATGACTTTAAATTATTCCCTGTGGGGGACCATTTTACTCCAACATACTTTGTTTACTAGCTCTGCTGCTTCCAGCGAGCTGTTTGATAGATGCCAAAGATGAAGATGAGCTCTGTAATGCACATTTTTGGATGACTGAAGACACAATTCTCTGCCTCTTGACATAGTTTCCCAAATGATCATGATTCTTAAAGCATTCATTACTGTGTAGTAAGGCAATCTATAGTTCTGTCAAATCATGTTATTTACAATTTATGGAGAATAAAGAATCTAAAGGAGAGACACTTCAGTGTGCTAAATAACACATACAAGGAACAGTTTCTGCTCTAATTTTTTTTCTCCCCAGTGACCTTGTTATCCTTGCCCTTAAGCAACAGAGCGATCATTAACAAGTCACCCTCTTAGAAGGGGGAATGGTTGTTGTACAGTAAAACACTTGGATATCAAAAAATAATAGCATTCTAAGATTATAGGAAAGGACAGCCTTTTGACAAGAAGATAAACAGTTACTATATTTTTATTCTTTCTTCACACATTCATACTGTATTATTAGTGTTTTTAAAGTAACAGCTATGGGCTCCAATGAAGATCAGTTTCACTGTAGTGGTACTGCCCAAGAATATAACAAGAGGTGCTCTGGATTTACAGAACTGATTATTAACTAGATATAATTGCCAAAAGGAGAGAGAAGAAATACAGATCAAGTCACTGGAGCAGAGTGCCACTTGCCACATGCTTTGAATCATGCTAGCAGCACATACAGACACAAAAAACTCATCCCCTGATCATTAGAAAAGTCCAATCTTGAAATTCTATCAAGACAAACCCCTGTTGTACTTCTCAAGCAGCTGGTCAGGCACACAGGAAAGTTATAAGAACATGAAACAAAGCTACTGCAATGACTTGAGGAGTGCATGCTGATCCTACTGGTTTTTAAAGCACCAAAACATCATGCCTCGTCTACATCCACAACTACTGTCAATAGTCATCATTCAGGATGGATTCTTCTTTTCCAAAGAAAACCTTTGTCCTTTCTTTATCTCAATAATGGAATAGTAAGCTTTGTGATAAAACAAAAAATCCATTTATTATCAGAATAAACATGTTTTTTAATAATACAATCATGACAGACCTGCCCAACATATATGTATATTTTACAAAAGAGAATACTTTCCTGCCACTTGCTTTTCTACTGAGAATCCTAACTAAACAAATAAGTTTTGGCACATATTTTAATAAACTACTACAGTTTTTATTGCTGCTTTAAGATGTTAAAAAGATTATGACTACCCTCCCAAATTTTTGCCATGTGAGTTATGTAACACTTTTCAAATGTGTAACATATCAATGACAAAGGCATACACAACAATGTCACTCCACAAAGGTCTGTGCTAAGAAACAATATTCACCTGTCTGCCTAATCTGCTCCTTTGTCAGACTTCACCAGCAACACACAAAGATAAGCAGGTTTATACAAGAACTCCTAAGTCTTTTTAAGAGAAAATCAACTGGGGAAGCTCAACCTACTGCCAAGTAAACTACAGAGAAATAATCTCAAACCAGTTGTGTGGTAACAACCGGATGCAAAAGAAAAACAACTAGGATCTAATTATTCCTGGGTTCATTTCCATGTCCGCTTTGGATGGAAAGGACAGGCTGAGAGAGTTGGGGTTGTTGAAGAAGAGAAGGCTCTGGGGAGACCTTATCTCAACCTTCCTGTACCTGAAGGGGCCTACAGGAAAGCTGGGGAGGGACTTTTTACAAAGGCTTGTAGTGATAGGATGAGGGGCAATGGGTATAAACTGGAGAGGGGCAGATTTAGACTAGACATAAGGAGAAATTTCTTCACCATGAGAGTGGTGAGGCACTGGCACAGGTTGACCAGGGAAGCTGTGGCTGCCCCATCCCTGGAGATGTTCAAGGTTGGATGGGGCCTTGGGCAGCCTGTTCTAGTGGGAGATGTCCCTGCCCATGGCACGGGGTTTGGAGCTAGATGATCTTAATGGTCCCTTCCAACCCAAACTATTCTATGATTCTATGATTATAAGCTGATCAAAAGGATATTGAAGCAGATGCCACATTTTACTCACAACATAAGTCAACAAAATTACACATACATGACAATCTTGAACTTCCTGAACTGGCATCTGAAGTCCTGGTGACAAATGGTTTCATTTTTTACTACAGTAAATCACTGTACCCTAGTGCACTACATTCCTAACCAAAGGTTAAGTCCAATAACCCTTCCTCATCGCACACATCTTAAAAATAGAGCTACTATGACAAAGATGATTTGATCTCACACACCACTCCAGGGAGCCAATTCTGTCATCTGTTATTTACTATCCATTCCCAATCCACCCTGGTCCTTCTCATTCCCTACAAAGAATCTCTTCTACAAATCTTGGGAACTATTATATATCTGATACCAGCTTGCTCTCTCCTTAGCAAGAGGCTCTTCCGAGCCTCAAGGATGACTTGAAACCTTTCTCAATCATTACATGAAATCTGTGATAAAATGAGATGCAATTGTTACTGTTAAGTAATGTTCGCAATCAAGATTTTGTCTCAAACTCTGCACCTGTGAGTAATTTCCCAGAAAAAGCCTTTTCTGGCTTTAAATTTCTCATATCTCATCATTAAATGATTATGGAAACAATTTTTTACAATTATTTTCCATATGTTTTTTATTTAAAAGCACAACTCATGTTATTAACTGCGGAGTAAATGCAGATCAATCCACTAAGGGTTTCTCCTGCTTTTTCTGCCATTTATGCTCCCTTTCCTCAGATTACTCACTTTGCAGAAGTTCTCCTATAGCAAATTAGAAATGGGCAGAAGGAATGCTTCATGTCCCCAAAAATATGACATATAATCCTACTGGAATACAAGACCCAGGAAAGGTTTGGAAGCAAGGAAGATTTTCTCTGCTGTTTGGATGGAAACAAAAAAAAACAAAATCAAAACAATCAACAAACCATGAGTAAGGAAGATGTTTGGAACTGAACTGTTTATGCTCATTTGTGAGACTATTATCTCAAACAGCAGTCTTAAGGAACTGTAGGATATTAGGATTTTAGTGGTTCTTGTCCTTTTTTCTCCCCTAAAGCATAATACCTATACACTTTCAGCATGCCTAGGCCAGCCAAGATACCAAAGCGCTTTCAAAATTCCCAGCTACACACCATATGGACAGCACAAGAAGATGATCTTTCTTAATATGGTCACCTGCATTAAACCCCGAGACTGCGTAATGCCTCCTGGCACCTCCACCAGGGTACAGAAAAAAAAACACCTTTGGCTAAGCTAAAAGCTATGTATAGTGTGCATCTCAGAAAAAAACAGCAATGCAATGGGATACACAGTGAACTAAAAATCAATATTCAGTACAACATTAACCAGAAGCAGCAAATGGTTTTAAATCAATGTAACCTTGACTAAAGCAAGCTCAAGTGCACAGAAGAACCAACGGTGTTTTCCCCTAAAGAAGCTTCATTGCTTTATTCCATGTAACTTTACAACTGATATTGTTGTTAGTCCCCATGCAACAACCCAAGTTTGAAAGGAAAAAATGGGCAGAGAAGGAGCTTAAGCAAGAAAAGATATCCCAAGCATGAAAAAGGATCAGACAGATGCAAAATATGCTCAATGATGTGGGTGAGTTCTTAGGAAATCAATGGAACATGAGTTGAGTCAGGAAGGGTCCCAGAGGCACCGAGAAGAAAATAAGGCTTGGTGCGAGGTGAAGGCACTTAGAAGTTTCAGGATGTTCCCAGCTGGGACAGAAAGAACTCTTTAACATCCACACTGTCCTTAATATCCTTCACACAGACACTATGTCCTGTTATGCTTTTACCTGTTAGACTGAAGTGTTCTCTATGAGGAAATTTCTGTCATACTCTGCAGTCAACTTGTCTTACAAAGCAAAACAAATACAGCTCTGAGTATTCATTTTAAGTATGCTTCCTACTTTGATACTTCTTACACCATCCCTTATTTCTCAGTGCTCTTCTCAATTAGTAGACATCAAAACTGGACATAGTGTTTAGCACAAGCTCTAGTGGAGGACAAAACCACAGAGAAGTTCCCTTGCACAGAAACAGTCCCTGCCACAGCACTTTGTTGTGAATTTATGTTCAGCTAAGTTTCTTTCAGAAACATTGCTCTTCATTTTGAAGTCTTCCTTTTCTGAACTCAAACATTTTGCTCCTGACTTTTACATTGGATTGTATTTAATTTCAGTCACTTAACCCTGTCTGTCTATGAGTAGTTCACCTACAAATTCAGATACCACTGTAGCCAGTTCTCTTCCTCTTCATTACTTACTCCCCACTCCATCAATCTCTGTGTCCATAATCACTCCCAGCAATAATTCGGCATTTTCTCCATCAAAGACAAAATATGACGAAGTGTAAAACCCTGCAAGATTTCCCAAGGAGCACTCATATTCAGCTGTATTTTGAGACCTGTCATAGTGTCACTCTTTTACCTATATATAATACATACAGCACAATGATTTTGTGCTATTCTGGGTTTTAAATCAAAAATACCTTGGCATACGTCTTACAGAACTCTGAAATATTACACAGCTCCTATAAATGTTCTATCCTAGCTCTAGTTCATGTGACAACACCTTTGTCCAGAACCCTCAGTTACTGGCATTTTCTGAACAGCATTTAATTTAAGTGTAGATTTAAGGCTATAACTATTACCAAAGTATGTTTTGTTGGGGTTTTTTTGTAATATATATACACAACTTTAGATTGTTTCTATTTGCCTTACAGAACATATCTATAGATGTATATATGTTTAGAACCAAGTTAGTTTTACTAAGACCCTAAAAATAACTCTAAATTATATGCGAAGAGGTCTAGGTTGCATCACTAACTTATAAGAAGGAATTTATGCTGCTTTCTACATTTTGGTTGCAAAAATGACATCATCTGTAAGGTTTCTTTTTTTAAGGTCAAGCAACAAAAGGCTCCACTGTGATCAGCTTTACCAAAGACACATAAGTTTTCCACAGAAGCAACTGTCCTGCTCCTCAGAGGAATAACAAGCAAGGTTTGCTAAATAATCTAAACAGCATGGATGCCTTGGAAAAAACAAAAACTTATTTTTTTCTGTCTGCGGTAACACTATGGGCCAGAGGTATATCCATAATTTTAGGGTGCCTAGTGACAGGACCAGATGCAATGGACACAAACTGAAACACAAGAAACTACCTCTAGACATTATGAAACACTTTTTCACAGTGACAGTAACCAAGCACTGCCAATGATTGTCCAGGGAGGGCAACTCTGCTTGACTAGATGGACTAGGTGGACTAGATGACGTCCAGTGGTCCTTTGAAGCCTCAATCCTTCTGTGATTCTGTGATGTAAATGTCTTATCAACATTGAAGAAGAAAGCAATATTAAAATTCAAAACGTTAAGAGTAATTTCTGTTCTGTAGACAGAACATTTACATTTGCAACAATAGCTGATGCTGTTTTATGAGAGACTGATGGTGTAAATTGGAGTACGTGAATAAAAATTGGTGTCGATATGCTGCTTTAATCTTGTTGAACATCTGTTGTGTTGTTATCTTATATATTTTGTTCAATTCCCTACCCGAATGTAGAAGGAATAGAGTTCAAAAGATTGCTCTGAAAAACAGTACAAACAGCGTCATGGTCAGTACACGAGCAAATATTACAATCACAGAATAAAAGAGGAATCTCAATGGGCTACCAGCGAAGGATAGTTTTTATCTCAAGGTTTCACAGTCATTTCCCTATAGCAAAGAGTCCCTTAGCATGGTGTTATACGCCATCAGTTTGGCAATATCTTGAAATCAGTCACAAAAGAATGTAAGTTTATTGACTCTGCACATTTAAGTAGAGAAAGTCATATAACTCTTCCGAAGAAGCGATGAGTACAGAGTTATATAAATTCAAAAATTAATGGAAGTATAGTGCAAAAGAAACTCATGGGATTCCTTCAGTTTATTTCAAAAGGTTGGCAAACTTTCTTTAGTTTCAGTTTTAAGCAAACACTGCCAGGCTGAACAGGTCAAAGAAGGTTGGATAGAGTAATTGAATATAGTTTAAGAACATGAGCAGTTTGTTCTTGCTGATAAATTAGACAGCTGCTCTGAATTACATTTCATGCTGCTTTCACACAACAGCTAATTTCCTCCTGCTAGTTCTAAAGCTACTTGGAACTGTACACAATTAACTCCACCACCTTTCCTTTATCCTTCAAAAAGCATCAATTTTGTTTGCTTACAGTAAGTTGTCTACATATTTTCCTTTCTTCATCTACCTATAATAATATGAAGAATTATACACATTCGTAATAGAATAAATGCATTAGCAGCAGAATGTAAGTTCTAAAATCAATAAGTTACGTGATATTTTTAATGAGGAAGTGTATATTCTTGCACTATTCTTGCACTCACGTCATTGCAAGCTCCAGTGAATTTCATTGCTTTCTCATTTTCAACATATTTTACAACGTCAAGTGGGTTTTTTTCCAGCTATTTGAATAAATAGGACTAAACTTCAATTTTTTTGTTTTCAGAATATATTTTACACTTTTGTCAACCTACTTCCAATTATTATGCAAATTGTATTACAGGTGGACACAAAATGAAGCTACAGTCTCTTTTACTGAAAAATTTAGGAAAAATTCACAGGAAAGTCATTGTGATAAAGAACATTTACAGATAATAAGGTTGCACAGCCACAGTTTAATACAAATATACAAACATAGAAAATTTTAGAAAAAATACCTCTTCAAAATGGTACAATTAATAGTACCACAGTATATGTATGGCAGAAGAGTAAAATACTTCTTTGGTGAATGACTTAAGGTCCTTGAAAAGAGACAGTAGTTTTTCTGGGGAACAGCAGTTAAAGCACATACATAATTTTAAACACGGGCTTGAGTTCTCCCTTCTTCTACAGGCTTGAGTGGGACAAGTGCATGTGCTGCACAGCTATATGAAAAGGATGGGGCATATTCGTTTCTTTCAAAAGACACCTCTAAGAACTTCATGCCTAATGCACAGAAGGCAGCTGTAATCCTTTCACTGACTTCAATGGACTCTGTAAGATGTCAGGCGTTTAAACAAAATGCATGAAGTGTATTTTAATTGTAAATACATTAATCTTATATAAAGCCTCACACTGACACATACTTCTCACCTACAGGAAGCAAGCTCACTTAATATGTTCTGTAAAGTCATTAATTCTGTTATTATGATAGTTTCTAATGATGAAAAAATATGTATAATTTTGGTTTATAGGAAATCTTTCATGGCAATAAAATTCTCATGGTAAATAAAAAAAAGACGAATTTCTGTTATTCTTGTAGTTATGATGAAACAAAAATATATTCCCTTAAAGTTTATATTTCATTTTGGCATTGCTTTAGCAAATTGTGAAGGCAAATGTTAAATCAGTTTCCAACACACTAGGTCCTGCATGTTCAAAACAGATACTGCTATAACAACTGTAAATTGCTCCTTTTCCTGCTTTCTTTACTGTTCTGTTTAAGTCATTGTTTAATTTGCTTCAATAAATGTTTGATGCTAAAAAAATAAAAACATGAAAGAAGAAAAAGCACCTCACTTTAGATTCTGCTAAGTCATTAAAAAATGGAATGTGTGAGCTGAAAACACATGCACCAATTCATTAACCACATTCTCACAATTTAACCAGCTTCTCCAAGTAACATTTGAATAACATCTGTTCACAACAGCATCCATCCATACTGATATGTAGGCATTTTTTCTTTTTACATGCTCAAAATGCAAAAAGATAATGTCTAAGTTAGTTATTCAGTTGGGGGGAAAAAAATTAGCCCCAAAGATGCAGGCAAGTATTCCAGGTGAAGTTACTGGGAGCTGTGTTCCCTTATCTTAGGCTGACTTTTGACGTTAACTAACCATTTTCTCCAAGTGAAAGTACTTAGCAACTTAATTTTATAGTAGGATTCGGTTCAGTTGGTTTTGCTATCTCCCCCAAGATATCTAGTTTCTTATGACAATTCTCAGGCCAACCACAATTGATGGACAAGTACTTTTTGCTAGAGACATGCGAGTGCTTTGGTACAAAATCCAGGTATGGCAGATTTCTATAATGTTAGTTAAAACAAACCAAAACACCACCTTCTGTGCAGAAGTGACTGTGTGGATACTCTTGACTCATCATAAAAGAAGATTCAATTACTTAAGATTTATATATATTTATTTGAAACCAACTGACTTTCTGCTTTAAACTGCTCTCTCTCATGGCATATATTCTTGCAGCTGACTTCAAAAGCCAGTCACACAAGCTTTTAATCCTAATCACTGCAGAAACATTTTAAAGAAATGGAAAACTTATGAAAATAATACACATGTACTAGTATAATTAATTATTTTGTATTATTCTGTACACACTCGATAGAAACATCAGGTCCCAGAGTGAATTCTTGTTGGCATATAAAACTTTTCATACCTTTTCTTATTTCAGACTGTCTCCTGCATCTTACTAGGGGTGGCACGCACTTCCCCTAACAGAGGTACTATTCATGATTTAAATCAGAAGTAGTAATTCACATTTTTTGTTGCTGTTGCTTTTTCCAGGAAGAAGCGGTTTCAGCTGTGCACTGCCATCATGTATGTGATAAGAGCTTTACTACTATCAGCTGTTCTGTGTGTGAGAACAAAGATAAACCCCCAGTCAGTTATTTAAAATGGAGCAGGTAGAGAGAGAAAGAAATAAAAAGGAAAAAAAAAGAAAAATAAATACATGCAACAGTGACAGACACAGTTGTGTTTAATGCCTTCCAGCATCCGCTTGGAAGACTTCTAAAGCAGTCTCACAAAAGCAGTCTTTCTTTACAAGTACTACCATGTAACAGTTACACAGGATAATGCAATCACAACATGGCCCTTTGTTGTCAGAGGAACTTTACAGCAGAGTAAAATGCTACAGATGGACAACATACATTAAAAGAAATTTGAGCAGTAAGCAAACTAAACAAAACCAGAGTGGCCAATTTCAGAGACTTTCATCCAAAGCACTGAGTAATATTATGGATGAAGTCACCATGCAACAAATACAGCAAAATATCCCTTTTTTAGTATCACAAATCTGTGATTTATTGATCTCTCGCATAATTTGATGGAGGAGAAGCTTTTAATTAAAAGAAGTGATTAAGTGCAAATCCTTCCCAAGCCTTTCATGAAAATCTTGCTTCAGAGCCACAGCAAGGCTGAGTCTGCAAGCTTAGAAAGAAAAGGTGTATTCACAGTCTGATCAGTTGCACTGAGTTAAGATTCTGTTGGAAGATAAAGGCAGTTTCTAGTTCTCAGTAGGAAAGAGCTGACAAAACTACCACTTAAGAACACTTCTTCCTCTGGCAAAATTAGCAAAGCTGCTATTATTACAGCTTTCAGAGAATTTTGGTGGATTCAAAATTATGGTAACACTTATTTTTGTTTTATTCATTCTAATGATAAAGAATTGAATCTTGCTTAAATGAAGCTATGCTTCCACAGCTGGAGCAGGGTAAGGTGCAATAGAAACAGATGAAAGTGAATATTGTGTCTTACTAAAAGGCGACACCTTGGCACCACAGGAGGCCTTCTGTTAAAGGAGGTTCAGCCTTGTAAGTTAAGCAGATCAGTGATGTAACTGCCTTCATTTCAAGGAATAAAGTGGAAACATCTTTTTTTGTTTCTGTACCATTTTCTCATAAGTGAACCCACATAATCTAGCTTTCTTATTTCTCATTGCTCCTAAAGCAGCCGTAACATGATGGGACCTATGATTTTCTTAATGAACTTTTCATAAGTTCCTTTTCTATTTTCTGCAATAGGTTTTCCTTCAAATTTTACTTTAAACATTTACTTGTATACATCTGTAAAACTTTTATTGCTATTTGTATAGTAATTGGCATAAAACATTAAAGCCAAAAACATAAACCAAGAAAGAAATTCCTTCATGTAAAACCTCAACCATGAAGAAGATAAAACAACAAACACACAGAAAATTAAGCCAGAAAGGATCTTAAGAAATGATTTAATAAGGCTGTTTAATCAAAGCCAGAAACAAATATACCTAATGTGAAAAGACAGAAAGTAGAAAGTAGAAGCAATGCCATAAATTGTACACTGACTGAAACAAAACTGAAGTTCCAAAGTCACACAAAAGAAATGAACTTACTGTTTACACCAGGATGAGCAAGGAGACTCTCAAGTGTATGCAGTTACATGGAAAAGCATATGAAACTGGTAAGACTGAAATCAGTAGAAAAGAAAGTGGCTTGGACAGAAAAAAATGGATAGAAGCCAGATCCAAAAGGAAATGAGTAGACATGTACAGGTATCTTGTCACTCACAACTATATAGTAGATACCGATTGATAAATGGATTAGTTGTTTTCCCCAGTGCTTCCCTGCACACTGCTTTAAGATCAAAATGGGCAGACGTGAAACAAAGGTGCACGAAACAAAGTCCAGAAGAAACAGAAGTCTGTTGCCTTAGTAACATAATAAGAAACATGATGACAGAGAGCACCTGGAATAAATGGTTTCATGCTAATATCAGTACCCAGGCTACATAAAGCTAAGTTGAAGTCATGTTTAATACTTCACATGTGCTCAACTGCCTCCCAGGCAGCAGGCACCCTCATGCTAGGAACATGACTAAGGAGGTTTTTTTAAGTGCACTATCCACAACCTTGAGCAATCCTGTGGCGTGGCTATCTTGAAGCTGTTCTGCGTGGTACAAAGAAATAAAAGTCCCTTGGAGCAATATTGAAAATTAATTACTCATCTATGCGCTACTCGTGAGTCTCACTTCTCTTGTTCTGACACGAGTTCTGACCCTCAACATATGAATCCTCTTACAGTAAACATTGTTTGCATTCCTACACTACTATAAAAACTGTTTTCACATAAAAATTCTCCACTATCTCAAGCTAATATTCACTTTTTTGGGCATAATGAAATGTAACACATTTTTGTTGGTGAAAGTTCCAATACTCCAGTCTGAAGAACTCTAGAAAAGTACAATGTGTTGTTACTGATAATTCCATTTTGTAGCAATTCTGCTATATTACTCAACTAGAATTCTGTCTGAAGAAGTCAATGCTAAATTTAAAAATCTCTTCTTGTTTGCATACAATTTACAACAAGGTGACTTCATGGATTTCTATTTAGTCAGTCCTGATTTGCATTTTAAGAAAAGCATTACATTTGTCTGGCTGGAAATCACACTGTGAGGGCTACTGCATTGTTCCATTGCACAGCTTATAGCACACTTTCAGAAAGAAGACTTAAAAGCATCTACTTATGATGTCTGCAGTCATTCTGGAAAACATGGCATTATAAAGTAGAGAACTGAAGCATACTTTGGTGAACATGAATTCACTAAAGGAAAATAATGTTTTGGAGTTGGGTTTTGTTTGGCTGGTTGGTTTTTGTTTGTTTGTTCTCCTTTACTGATTTGCAGGAGAAGAAACTTGCAACTGCAAGGGAATGTGACCTGAAGCTGCATCTTATCACTTAAGCTACAGAAAACAAGGATGAATAGAAGGAGGCTAAGCAGGGCAAGAAATTGGCTACTGGGCAACTGATTGATTTCAAAAGGACATGTACCAAACTGAAGAAAATGTTATTAACATAGATCCTCAGGGATCAATGCTGGGACTGTGGCATAAGACAAAGTTTACTAATGGTAAATTCAGAAGACATTGTCAACACAATGAAAGAGAAAGATACTTCATGGAATGTAATACATGTCTTTGAAGCATGAAATAAGAATAGCATGAAACTCGATAATACCAAAAGCATTAGAGATGCATTTGAGTGTCTAAAATAAAAAAAATGTGCTATATGCTGGGAGTTCATCAATGGACAATGCATTATGAGAAGTACATACGTATGCCAACTGGTCACAAGATGCTACAAGTCACACAAAGACAACAAAGTTGTAAAAATGGTAAATGCAATCCAAAGTTGCATTCCTCCTATGGAAGATTCCATGCAAGAAAGTAAGATTAAAAGGAAAATGTTCACACATTAATTAATAGGTATAAATTATGCAAAGATGAACTTAAGAGGTGGAATTAGAAGACAGATCCTAGATATTAGTACAATGATATTTGTAATATCAACCAAATAGGAGAGAGTAAAGGACAAAGCTCCCTGCTGTTACCTAAAAAAACCTGAGCTACTTAAAAGACATTACAAAGGATTACATTGCGCATGATAAAAATTGTCAGCAATTAGATGACCCAGCCAATCTTTTTAATTCTTGTTACTTTTACAGTGAATTGATCAGCTAGAAAGTAAGAGTTGCACTCACTGCTTATCCAGAGAAATATATTATTTAGAACATTCATTAGTAGAACTTTTGATTCCAAAACAAACTTAATTCACAAAGTAATAAACTGCCCTACCCATATCTATTTATAAAACTACATAATCTCACACTGCATAGTATAAAACAGCTTATCAACTCCCATACAGGCATATACTCCCTATACTGACAACTATCAGAAGGGAATTTGAATCCAAACCAGACAGTCAGTTCAGCAACAATCCTGTGTTCCAGCACTACAGCTGGGCTCTGTGAGGTGCTAGACTTCAATAACCCATCTGCTTTTCAACACAACGTCAAGAGACTTTGTAAAATTGAGAGCAAAAGAACAACCATTCACTAGCTATACAGTGGCAGTTGCCCTACAGGGACACAAAACAAAAGTCAATTTTCTTTCTTTCTCAAGGCCCAATATTGCATTCCATGGTTCAGGTGACTTCTTCATTAGCTGTCATTTCAGTAAGTTCGAACAATAATTAAAACAAAGAGGACATCTTGCTCTGTCATTAATTATCCTGAGATTTGCCCTTAGTGGGGCTTTTTCCATTTTCGGTGCATAGCTTTGACACATAGTTATGGGTATATTTACTTTTTTTTAACTGGAAGACTGGTTAGCAAACAAGCCAATATCAGTCTGTTCTGAAGGGAAATTTGTATTACAAACTGTAATGCTCTATGTCTCAAAATAAGCTTGTTTTTTTTTTTTTAACACACCTATAACTAATTACAGCTTTTTAAAAAAAATAAGTCTAGAATACTGTGTGTTGCAGCTACAGTTTTTTTTATTTTTTCTGAGCTCACATTATCAAGTAGACACTTTGCAAATATACTGAAAACCTGAAAGTTAACCATCCACATTGTAAGCCATATTTGCTTTGTTTTTACAGTTTTAATCTCTCAAGTAATAAAAACCAGAACTATTCAGGCATTGGATTTTGTGGGTTTGAGTCTGTGTTTTTGTAAGAGAGAGCAGGATCTAATCACTCTCCTGCATCATTTTCCTCAGCACTTTGCCATAATCATCATCAGTATAATTGTATTGCATTTATATAGAGTTTTCCATGCAAGGAGCTCAAGCACTTTACAAAGCATCAAAGAGGAAAAGCTCTTCTATCCGTTAGCTTGCTATGAGATGTTTTCATTTCATAAGGAACAGTTAACATGTGAAATGAGGTCTGCATGAAACATTCTACTATGCCCTTTAAGATCTCACATGCTGATTATTTACTGATGACAAAAAACTAAGTAGTGATGATATAGTTCTTGTAACAAAGCAAGAAAATGAAATTCATTGTACTGAAAATTATTCTGATAAGATTTTACCGATATCAGAAGGATCACAGCCAAGCCCACTAAAAGAATGATGCACAAAATACTTACTATGTTACCGCATACTAATTACTAGTACCTCAAGAACCTTTATGCAGGATGAAGTAGCAGAAAATTCAACTCTGGATAAGACTAGTTCCCACAAATACGTTTTCACAATGTAAAGAGTCCTCTGCAGTTTTCACAACGTAAAGAGTCCTCTGCAGAGAGATTTGTACTTGTGTATGTATGTCAATGTAGTAAATCCTGCTGTCCTTCTGCTCAATGACAGTTTTGCCAGTGATTTCAAAAGGTACAGGACGTATCTTCCAATTCTGAAAAATTAATCAAAATGTAATGTGGATGCATTTATCTTGACTGCACCACTTCCCCGTTCCCCTTTAAGTTCAATGAATTGTCCAGCATCGTGGTCCCTCACTGCGAAAACCTTAGTATCTGGGGAGGGGCCATTCTGAACTAACCTGAGCCTTGCACACCAAAGCAGATCAGGAGAGCTCACTTGGCCACCCTGCCTTGGTTACCTGGGTGAGGCAACCTCCAGCAGTGACAAACTGTCAAAAGGTATGACTGGGAAGGCAGGTTAAATCTGAACCCAGAACAGTTACTCCTCCAGTTAACAGCAGCCTGTACCTTTAGTTCTTTACAAATTAACTACTAGGTACTGGGGAGAAAAAAATATAAAAATCAAAGGTCTGTCTACTCCATTGTTCTGACTCTGGCAATAACAAACATTAAATGCTTTGGGAAGAGTACAAGAAACCAGGTGGGCAGGAAATGATGCTTGATGCTTCTTTTCTTGTATCCTTCAGCACCCAGTGGGCAGGAACTGAACCAGAGGCTACATCTAGCCCCTGCTATTTATTTCTCCATCATTTTCTATCATCCCTCTGAAACCCTTAGTACTTTTAATTTCCCCCATATCTGCAGTAGTGATCTTGTCCAATTTAATTGCACTCTGCACAAAAATGACTACTTTTGCTTCAAACCTTCTATGCAATCATTTCATTTTACACCCCCAGTCCTGACACTGGGAAAAAAAGAAAAGAATATATAAAAAAAAATCCCCAGTTTGCCCTTTTCTTGTACTAATTATGATTTTACAGGCTTCTACTGTATTTTCTTACAGTTATCTCTTTTCCAATCTTAAGCTATAGTCTGTTTAATCTTTTTGCGTGGAAACACTCCATACCACTGATAGTCCTTGTTACCCATCTCTATACTTTCTTTTAGTTCCAGCTGTACAAAACCGAGTCTGTGTTTCCCCTATACATTCAATTTTATCTAATCCGGCTTTTATCTAACCCAGTAGCGAACACAACTCTCACTACGTTCAGCGACCTAAAGCCAAACTTAAGTATGCTCATGCTGCACTACGCCTATCTGAAGTATCTTAAGAACGGGTTAAATGACTTTAAAAAAATCTAGAAACTACATACTTAGTGCTAGCATGAGCAGGCACAACTATATAAAAATTAATGAGGAAATGCCATGACATTCCAGGTAAGAATCTGTCATTAGACGCATCTTTCTTAGTTAAAAATGGACAAGGCTTAATTATGTATAGCCTGAAAGCATTACTTTCATCTTATAATTCACTATAAGGTTTGTACAATGCACAATAATCTTCTGTACATGATTGTTGGGCAAACATATGAACATTTATAGAAAAGGTATACTTAGCTAAATTACCTTACATTGCCTTACCTTTCTTTTTGAAGTACAGGTATAAACTACTGCTGTCTTGGATTTTACATGAGGATATTATTTATAGAAGTAGTCTCTCCTTAACTGTCAAGTTTTTTGCTGCCTTACAAAAAAATACAAGCAGACATTAAATTTAAAGCACATTGGAATGAAAATATTTCTATGAGAAGTACATCTATTTTATCATGTAGCATCAGCTCTGAGTTTACAGGAGAAAAAACATGCAGCAGATAGAGCAAACTAGGAAATTTTTGATGAAACATCTTTCTGTCTCAAAATAAATACTCATTAGCAAAACAAATTGTTCACAGAAAAAATGACTTTTGATGAACGTTTGTTTTTCAAATCTCTGAAGCTGTTAAACTATTCTAACTCATCACTCCTCAAGCAAAATATTTCATTGTACAAGAATTTTCACTATTAAAGCATGAACTTCAATGGTCACCATTCAAATGAAACATTTTAAGATAGTTTAAATGAAAATGCTTTGCTTGATCATAGCTAAAATATAGGGATGTTTTCAAGAATTCAACTTCTTGTCCTAATTTAGGACAAAGGACTCTGAAAAATCTGCATAATTTTCCAGGAGAGAGTAATCTGCTCTCAACCCAAGTCCTACAGTAAAGGCACAAAGTTTCTGTGAATACAAAGGCTCACCTCATCTGACTCTTCTAAAAATGATACATAGTGAGTATGGCAGAGCTCCTAAAAAGGAGTAAGGGGAGCTGTGATCTTCTAGAGCTTCACAGTAGCAGCCAACCTGCTGGTTTTAGGGTGGTTGTTTGGGGTTTATTTCTTTAAAAAAATGCAATATGTTGTATTTTAGCATCAGAGATCCATTAAGTACCACTTTAGATGGGAATTTTTTTTAATATATCTGCATCCACGACACATACATAATACTTGTCATGCTTAGAACTTGACTCTGCAGCACTTTGTTCCTGCCAGAATAACCAGACTTGCAACAAAGACCTAAAGATGCAGTGAATAAATGGAGTCTTAACATAACTTTCTTGGCAGAACTAGATCCCCTGCAGTAGCACTGCATCTCCCAACAAGAGTTTCCAGTCTTCCAGTATCCACAAGCGATCTTGGTTGCATACTGCTAAAATAAGTGACTGGAATCTGAAAAATCAAGAAGTATGTCACAATCCAAGATACATCGTGCACACACACAAACAAACAGAGAATAATATTTCCATTAAAGGTGTAAAAGCGAGATGGCCAAAGGTGACATGGTAGTCTATTATGATTACTTCATTATATTTGTGCTACGTACTTTCTGTAAGGAAGGGAATACTGAAGTGTATTCTAAGAGCTAAAACATGCCTGCTTGCAGCATCTGTTTGCTGTCTACAAGGCCTAATTCTTCCTGATGAATGTAACCAACAGAAAATGGCAATAAAATATTTACTGGAGGAAACAATCACTATACACCCCTCTTCTCCTGTAAAACCACCAGCCACATCTGTTGTTAGCACATCAAAAGTTACTGACAATTTTAACTTGAATTTAGAAAACAGCACTCTGTTATTGTGTGGTAGTTGATTTTTTTGTTTCATTGTTGTGTTTTTTTTTTAAAAAGACCTATATTGCCTCTAAACTCCTAAGCTTTTTCACCAGTGGGAAGTACAAAGATTTTCAGTAATGTCTGAAAAGATCACCAACTAGTAATACTAAATTGCATCAACTGTCTTCACAGCTTAATTCTTACAGAAAAAAACCCAATACAACAATATAAATGCTAATTGAGAAAGTTTTGGGAAAGATGCTGCATACCATACAACTACATACACAGAAAATTAATTCTGTAGATGATGTGGAAAAGATGGCTTATAAAGTTAACGAGATATTACTCAAGGCAAGAGAAACAATTAGACTATTAACAGTGAAGATAAAACAAACATTTTGCCATCACATATAATGAAACTAATTAAAAGTGAAATGAAAATTAAGATGAATATGAAAACAAAACAAAAAAGACAAAAGGCCATAGCTCACAGATTTAAAACTCAAACCAGTGTGTTCAAACATGAGTACCTCTAAGAACCTGAACGGATTGTAGCTTATCGTTACCTATTTTTGCACATACTAAGCCTGAAAGATCTACCCTTCTTTGGGCATAGTTTGACCTGCTCTTTTTAAGAATAAAAAGAGATTTTATGGGCACCAGAAGCAAAAACTAAAAAGCAAGGGTTTAATTGCAAAGAATGAGTGCTGTAAAAGCAGTAAGCTGTGTCATACGCTTAGGTAATCATTCTGAAAAATCTATAATGTTTAAAAGGAAAGATTCATCTCTGAGGCATGTTTCAGGCACATGCAACAACAAAGTGAGTGAATCTATAGCTATGTTTGTATTGCTGTACAAAATGCTTCTCTGATACTACAGAAGCATGACAAGGGCCAGATCCAATTCTGCTTACACCCCTGGTCTCATTCACAAAACCTGATAAAACAATGGGGAGCTTATACTCATCAAGACATTTTATACTATAACCAGTCTTTACTACTCAATGTGATCACCAGCTGGGACTGCACACAAACCACTCAGGCCCCTTGGGTCAGAAGGGCTTTTTAAGAGAAGCACAATCCTGACTGGTATCAAGACTGTGATTATGCCAACGTATTCTTGCCATGCAGTCATTCGTCAGCCTTCTTGGTTCTTTCCCCATTTTTCATCTTTGCTTCCCAAGTATTCTTTTGTCATTCCTTTCCTCCTTATCCTCTTCCAGCACTCTGGAGATCCTCTGATTACCTTTCTCCTCCTGCTGTTTCCGAATGATCCTTCCACTAGTAGCCTATCAGATGATTCTGTACTTGTCCTCTGCTGCTGGCTCCATCTTTTTAAAGTTTTGCTCTTGAGAGTCCTGCAACAATTTCAGTCTGCAGGATCTGTGTAAGCCATGTGAATTTTCAGTACTTTCTGTTAAACCATCCCATATCTATGAAAATTTCACACTCGTGTATATTTTCCTTAAAAATCTCTTTAAATTTGCCTGGTGCCACAATACTACAGACACCGATTGGCGGTTAAGCAGTTCACAAGCAGAGATTACTACTCACAGTGCTGAACACAGTCATGTCACCTTAAGTTGGTGTTTCCCTTCTCTCTTTTCTCATAGTTTGTATTAAAAATATCTTAGCTGTTATCTTAAATTAGAATGTGAACAGTTTTGAATAAGAACCAGTATATACGTTTATTTCCACTAGCCTAGAGGCCTCATCTTTCAGGACACATTTCAATACAAATACAAGCTTTAATTTTGTTTTTAATAGCCATCAAACTATTCATATAAGGATGAGTATTCCTCATGCTCAGAAAAATATAATGAGATAGCGTGGAATGTCTTAGGAAAAACTCCAGAAGCTACAAGAAAGAAAAAAAGAAAACTAAGCACAGAACATCCTAAAATCAAAGTTCCCTCATTGCAGAACATGCAATACAAGTAAATAATGATACCCTCTCCTGTTGTTTAGAAGCATCCCTTGTTAATTTAGCCATTGAACAACTTGGGACATTGTCTGCATAACATCAAGTAAACCTGTAATGTTATATAAAACACAATTGCTTAATAATGAATTGTTGAATAGTGTGTTCTCAAGAGAAAAGGAATAAGCATTTTCCCAGTAATTAGGTTTTTAATTCTGATTAGCCAGCCTATACACTTATCCTGTATGTTATCATGACCAAGTCTGCATAGCATCAAGTCTCAGCCTTCAAAAGTGCCACAATTACCTCACCAAACCGAATCACATACAAAACACACCTCTTCCACTAAGGTTGACAGGGAACTAACTAGTATGTGCAGAATTCTGAGCCACCTACCCAAAACAGAACAGTGATAGACAAAGACACAACATGAGATTCTCAGAGGAGCACTGTTAAATTAGCATACTGTTCTGTATCAAGAGCACTGCCGTGGATGCAACAGTCCTCCTTCTTTTCACCCCAGGGGGTTATATGCAGCATGGCACTGCAAGCAGCATTACCAAAGACAGAATTTAAGGTGACTCAAATGTTAAGAACTAAATAACAGTAACAGCTGTAAAGATAATAATATTACAACATGTAATGTTTTTTGCATGTAATTCATTACATTTAATTTGAGTTATACCTATATTTAAAACCCAGAAAACATGATCAGCTTGAGTAGCTCTAGCAAACATGCTGGAAGAAGTACTTGCAAAGAAACCCCTTAATGGACTGTATCTGTTTTACTGCAATGCAACAAGAGATTCTACTCTCTCTTGCTTCCACAAGAAGCAATTAAAATATTAAAGAAGTTTTTACATTTACAGTGAGTTAATCTAAAAGACTATTTGAAATTTGAAAAAAAAAAAAAAATGGCTATAATTGAGCAAATTTAAACTCTAAGAGGAGAAGCACAATCTACAGAGGAATCTCCAGGACCATCTGGTGATACGTGCACTTGAATCACATGCACTTTTACGAGCACTGCAAAACACGAAACATATTTCAAGCGATCTCTATCTCTTGAAAGTGAGACATTGAGAAGAGGAAGACAGTTTCTGAAATCTTACTAGTGACAAGCCATCGATGTGAACAGTTTCCAAAATTTCTCGCCACTGTTCAAATCAGGGCCAAAATAAGACCTTATATGATTTTTCCACTGATTTCAATGTTATGAATGCTAGCATTGGAACGTGAAAGTCTTGCCTCTCACCGTTCCATTCCCAGTAAAAGACTGTCTCAAAAAAAATGCTAGATAGATATCTGGAAGGAATGATTTTCAACTAGTTTAATTATATTTGTACAGAAAGCTGCACGGACACTCTTGTTTCAGCTCCCACTGGGTTTACGTAGGTTTATTTAAGTTCTTTTTCTTAGGAACGCATTTAGCTTGGACTGATCAAGCTGCTTTCACATCACAAAACCCAGTCCATGAAGGGATTTATAGAAGTTTACCTACACAGTGCAGCTCATGCCTTTTAATAAACTTTCTCAAGTGAACAATATCAAACTGCTACTTGTCTCCAAATTCCCCAAACAAATATAAAAGCAAGGTGCATTCTTTCCTCTCCAGCACAATCAGAGACACTACTGACTCAGTGATGCTACTTACAGATAATACCCTTTTTATTCCTAGTATGCTTTTAAGGATCCCCACGGAAACTTACCCATTTCTAACAAATTACAAGAGTGTACAGCTGGGATTTTAGAAATATTTCTAAAGAAGCCTCCCAGAGAGAAAAGATTTGAAAGACAGTACATTTCATGATGGCCCTGCAAAGCCAGTAGTACACCACTTATCCTGAAAGAAGATAGGAATACGCACAATAGGTGTTCCTAAATGTAATTTTAGCAAGAAAGATCCTTTTACATATAATCATGGTTGAAAACATATGTGCATTTCATGCTTCCAATAGGATCAGATAAAGTCATAGTTATAAAAAAGACAGGTTAGACAAGGCATTGAAGGGGTCATCAAGTTTCCAACAAATGAAATAAATACAGCTCTATGATCTAACCAATTAAACTCTATGAACCACTCAAAGGTAAAATAACCAGCATTTTCATTAAATGTTCTGAATTAGATAAATTAAATCTCCTTTTCTGGACACATTAGATAAGCAAGCACTGGAGTGGCAATGCCTAGTTTCCAGCTCCTTGACTTTGTTTTCAAGAAAAATCAAACACCATACATCACAGGGGACAGAACTAAAAGACATAAGATAGAAAGGTGATGTCAAACAGGCTGTATGCTCACTGGACCCCATTTGCAATCTCAAAAGTAGCCAGATGCATTTGGTAAAAAGCGATTGACATTTATGTTTTCCTCAGTAGACCTAATTAGGTTTGACATACATCCATTCACACTCAAACAGGCACAGAAACCTTCAAAGTTATTTTCCAATTATTTCCACATACACTGCCTCATTCTGAAAGGACTAGGAATCTGAACTTTCAAAAGATGCTACAGGTGCTGCTCATGCATCTTCTCTCAGGATTCCTAATAAGAAAAATGTTTAGTATTTAAAACTCATGGTTTTCAATACAGGAATTCTAATCTCAGCCTCTTTGATCCCATTTTTATTTGTGATTGACAGAACTTTTAATCACACAAATGGTATAAGCACTGTTCTAATACTGTAATATTTTAATGTCCCAAAAGCTAGACCAGTTCATAACACTATTAAAATGTAGTAACAGTAATATCCATCTAAAAAGTAAAAAGGTGCTAAAGGATGGTAAAGTAAATTTTTATAAATTCAAGACATTCAGATAATACAGCTTCTCCAAAGAGATTAAGAAAGATTAAAGTTAAAATAAAGGTCACCTGAAAAGACACACTGTATTTAGCACAGTATCATGGGGGTGGTGGTAGAATCCTCAGACCAAAGGAGTCTCATAAGTTTCTCATAAAAGCAGAGCTTGCTCTAGCCTTATATAAACATTTTTATGAAACAGCAGCAGCCCATCAGGAGTCAGCTGCATTTCCACAATGGTAGCTTTAGTTCTGAAAAGAGACTGAATTCTTAACTTAGTCCTTAAATTCCACAACATTCTGGATCCTGTCTCCTAAAAATACTTCTTCCTGTGATTTTGTCACACATTTTGTAATCTGCTGTATCATGAACTGAAAACACCAGTCAAATCAAAAAAGCAACCAACAGACTACCTCAGAAAAATGAGCTAAAAAACCCAAATACCTTTGTGGCACCTGTATCTTTTTTATACCACATCTGTTCAACTACATTCCCTTTGCTTCTGAAGATGGCATTCAAACTGCCAGAAGCAGAGGCTACAATCTAAGAAGCAGCAATTACATCCTTTCTGAAAGGGTTCAGGGACTGTTTAGGTTCTGAAAAAGTAAACAGTGTTACCTTGAAATCTGCACTCAAAATGAACACTAAACAGAAAAAGAAAAATCAGTACCATTACTACTACCTCAACTTTCGAGCTCTTCAACAGGTCAAAAACTATCACTGTCTCCAATTTATTGATGAGGAACTGAGGCACAACAATGCCAAAAGCTTTCTCAACATTAGGTAGAACAGGACTCAGGAATAAGAATGCAAGTACCTTCAGATTCATGATAACTGGAAATGAATAAACAGATAAAATGCTACAGTTTGCACTTCACTGCACACAAGAGCCTTTCCCAGAGACACCTGCATAATAGTGGAATAACCAGCAATATTAATGCTTAGGGCAAAAAGTAATTTAGTGGTTATGAAGAAAAAAAAAATACAACTTTATACATAACACCTAAGAAACAATGAACTTGAATGAACCTCCGCAGTGTCAGGACAAGACCTCCTTAACACATACAAAATGTTGTAAAACATTAGTATGTCAAAAACTAGAATGAATTATCAGGTTTTTAGAACATCATAAGAAGAGAATCAGAGTGTTTTCTAAACAACACATGCCTAGCTATCTTTGAATTCCCATATAAATGTAATGATCTGCATGACACCTCTTTGGCAAAGACCTACTTTTTTAGCTACTTATTTAGCTGCTGAGATTTTCGGCTGCCAGTGCTGTCAGCTACAGCTCTGCACAGGCTCTAGGCACCTCCATGTTTAGTAGGACTCCATGGAAGTGCTAGGCTCAGCCAGGGGGCTCCTCTGTGCAAGACGAGATTTTAAAGCATTCAAAGCAGGAACAGCATTTTGTTATCTACCTCCTCTACCACAGATCTCCCATGAGGACTTGAGAGTGCTAAAATAATAAAGAAATTATACATTCAAAGTTCAGACTTCTATTTAAATCTAAACTTCAGAAGTATAAAGCTGCACGTAACTGCCTTCCTAATCTAGAGTTTTCTATATTATATTCAGAGAAACTTACTGTATCCACCTCTGTAACATACCCTAGGTATTTTACACTGTTCCCCACTGTCTTATTCTGGAAGTCTGACAACATCATTTCAGGATTTGGTGCCGATGCTAGCATATTTCAAAGCTTAAACTCATTCACCTCATGCTCCACTCTCACAGGAGACTGCATATTTCCTTCTATCCTCTAAGGAAGCTCATAGCTTGAATGACAAAATGTCAGGAACAATTAAGAAAACTAGTTTTATGCCCCTGAAGAATAAAATGTCATCTTTGTCCCGTCAGGCAGAGTGCTGTCCTCTAAATAAAAAATAGAGTGGCATTCAGCATCCATCAAGTAAATGCAAGCCAACACACCATTTAGAGGCTACTTGTATTTAATCCTGCACCATGCTACATTTCTTTCCTCTGTTGTTTTTTTTTTAGATGTTACCTTCTATATCCTCTGTAGTCAGAGCCTACTGTGAGAATTGTAGCAGAAAACATACTAGATTCAAACCATCTATTCCCTTCCCTAGGGAAATCACCTATATCTTTTGCTACTCCAGACTATTCAGCGGTTTATGATATAGCAGTCCAGAATATACTCTTCCCCAGTTTCCTCCTCTGCCTCCTCTTCTCCCATTACCATCTTGATATATTTTATTTCTATTAAGCAACTATTATGAACTACCACCCACTGGTATTTGACGTGCATATCCAGGACCATCAAAATAAATTAAATGTGCAGACGGTTAAGAATAATTCATAATATAAACACAGCTGTTTCCTGAATCAAAACAAAAAATTTCAGTGCCTTTTCCGAAGTGCTAGAGTCTTCTAGGTTAGTAGCTCAAACTTTAAGTAGACAGCAACTAAAAGAACCCAGCCAACACAAAACAACCCCACAGTTGTATAGTAAGAATATAATTTGTTTCAAGGTCTAAATTTGTGTGCCAAGATATGTGGTGGAACCAGTGGTTTGTTGCATACCACCATTCAAGTGCTGACATGTTTTGACAATGCTGCCATCCATTCTGATTTTTAAAGCTGAAGAAAGAGTGGATGTTCACCTTAACCATTTGTCAACACAGCAGATGAACACATTGCACACAGATTCCATAACTAATGTTCTTCACATCACCAGGAACCCTGCGTTTTGAAGCATGCTTTCTCAATGGAAATAATAACGACGTTTAAATTACATTGGCAACAGGGTTTGTCTCTATAGCGACATGCACAAAAAGTAAATAAATTAATTCTGTCAGTATAAAGTGGATTATATGATAAAGAAACTCTTTGTAGGTGCACTTTTTTTGCTGTTTTTCCCTCAGAAACACATGCTCTGAGTTTGTGAAAAAAAATTAGAAGCCATTTTCTGACAGAAACATTCTTTCTCAAAAACTGAGGTTCCTTTTGGACACCAAGATAAAGCAGATTCCTAGAAAACACCTGTCAGTCTCTAGAAGACACTTCTATTTCTTATCAATACAAAACATCATAAGTAAAAATAAACAGAATAAGAGAACTTGTTCACATTTTTTCAAAGTAATCTCTCTGAAACTTGTAGAAATTCAAATACCAATTAGCAGCAGTATGGAAATCAATCAAATTAAGTCACAGAGATAGATTTCACTGTCTGGCAAATTTACAGCAGTTGCTACGCGCAGTTTTCACTCTATCTTGGAACTTATGCCGCTTCACTCCTCATAACCCTTTTCACATATTTGTGTACTTTCAGTGTCATCTGTGATTTTGCTAAAAATCATGTTTGGATAAATACTGTTATTCTACTACAGTAGAAAGCATCAGTAATTTACAGAACGGAAACTTCACACCACAAGACTAAATCCTGCTTGTTTGAGTAGTCCAGCTGCAGTCAGGATAACTACCCAAGTGAGACGATCTGCAGAAACAGCCTGTCCTCAAGCGCCTGATATACATACAGGAAGCTCTCTCTGATTCTACATATATGAGTCTTAAATACACAACTCAATCTCCTACACTTTTGTACATCTAAGTTTTGTATATCTAATCCATTCCTCTGCCCCTAAGTCGAATCAGGTCTCTAGATAATTCCTGTTCATCTATCCTTTAAAAAGGAATGGCTCCCAGTGACAGGGACAACTAAACCTTCTCAAATAACGCATTCCAGTGTCTCCTCCTGCTACTTATACTTCTTTCCTCTACTACCTAACTTAAGCCATCTTTGCTGCAGTTGAAACTCATTTCTCACCCATCTGCAACAGAACTAGTGTCCATTTCCAAAGTCTGTTACATATGTTCTTGGTGAAGCTACGAATGGGACAATTCTTCTGTGCAGACAGACTGCCAGCTGCAAAGATTCTTCCACTGAATAGAACAGCAGGCTTTCTTTCCTAAATTTTCCTCTTTTGATAGGCTCCTCCACTCAAGAAAAGGAACAAAATTCATTCTACCTACTGTTTTTACCATAAGACGATGAGCATTTTTCATATGGATTTGCCATTGGGGGGAAAAAGAAAATGGAATATTAAGCAGCAAAGGATCAGACTACAAAATTACATTTATAAACTCTAACAAAACATTACAAGCTTTTCCTATTTATTCCTAAATTTAGATTTCCTCTCTGCTGTTCTAATTTACATTATTTGGGCTGGATAACTGCATTATTTTACAGTTCAGTCCCTTTGTTAGTACTCTGAAGCCCTACATTTATTCAGTTCCAACTTTGTTCTCAAAGGAAACTGGCTATTTATTTCAGCAAATATACTCAGTAAATGTAAATCTGGGTGAGAAACAGAATAGTTGGGCATAACGTTATGTAAGTTCAGCACACCTATTTGCTCTGCTGTCTAAATTCAAGTCTTTTCTTCCTCCTTGTGGGAGATCTACGGAAATAATTTTAAAGCTTTTGATTGTTCACAGTAACCAGCAGTAAATTTAGCACACTGTGTCGAATAGTCTCACTGCAGTAGGAAGTATAACTACAGGTCTGGGTAGGGCTTTTTTTTTTTTTAATTTTAAAAACATAGCACACGCTTAAAACGTAAGGAGGAAGTACAGTCCCCTGAATTTCTGAATCATATTGCAAGAGTCCAGAAATCTGTTATCAGTTCTCAAAGACCTCCTTTGTAACATGAGACCAGCCACCTGATACTCCACACTGCATTACCCCAGGATATATCAGTCCCTTTCTTTTCCCACAAGTCTGTCTTCTCTACTCAAATAGTGAGGAAAAGAAGTCTCTCCTTCAGTGAACTGTTTCAGATTTATAGATTCAGAGGCCAGAAATGATCACTGTGACAATCTAGCTCAGCCCTTCATGTGAAGGATGGCCAGAAATTCATTCTTGTTTCAATGTAAGTATGACTTGCAACTGATTTACACTGATGAAGAATCCACCTCCCTAGGTACAATGTTCAAATGGTTGGTTATACTTTCCCATGTTAAAAATCTGTACCTAATTCAAGTATGAATTTGTTTGGCTCCGGTGCCAAACCTCTGGGTCCTGTTCTGCCTTTATCTGCCTGACAAAACATAGCTACCGCAATACCAATGCAAATAATAAATTACGCTGTGTGTTATCTAAACAGCAGTCCTCCTTAACTGCACTCCTGGGACAGCTCTAACACTACCTTACTGGAGCTAGGTGGCACTTAAAGCTTTTGGCAGCAAGTTTGCTATCAAACATCTGTTGTGACACCCCTTTTAAGCATCCCTTCTCCCACACCATATGGCCATCTCCACTGAGTGGTACCACAAGGCCATGACCCAGCTCTCATCACTCCCTGTCCTCTCTGGGGAAGCCAGACACTGACTAATAATTTCACACAGACTTTGCACTCCATCAGCAGGAAAAATAGCCCACTGCAGTGAAAGGAGACATGTAGAGCATGTCCGTATTGCAACACACTGCCCATATCCCTGTCAGAAAACACTCCTTGAGGAGGTGTAGAGTTCTCTAAAAGAAGGGATTTTATATTCCCCTAGCATTGTTGTTGCTCCTCCCAAGGCACAACTGCTACGCTGTGTATATAAAGCCTTATACTTGGGTATGAGGAAAACCAAAACAGAATAAAACAATAATGGTCACAGAAGACAAAGCAAAACATTACATAATAGATCGAGTTTTCTACTGGCTTAAAGGGGTTTGTTGGCACAAAAATTTAACTTATGACATGACAGCAGACTAAGACAGAAGAAGAAATTCTTCCACAGGCTCAAGTGACAAAAATCCTTACTACCTACAAGTCAGGTTAAGACAGCAGCAGTACTACTACTGACCAGTACAGTAATCTGAATGGAGACACGGGGAACAAGAAAATAGAGTTTCCAAGTGAAAGTCTTACAAGTCAGCTCAAACAAGAACATCTAATGTCGGTGATTTTATTTCCCTGCACATACAGTACTAAATGTCATTCCCACGGTGGATTCTGGGAAAAAAGAGCTAACAGGAAAGCACTCTCAATAACAGCAGGAATATGCTGCCACCCTTAAAAGATGGGATTGCAGACAACACCCTTCATTCTACTTCAAATCCAGTCAAAGTTATTTCATCAGCTTGAAGCAAAGTCTTGTGGCAGTGACCTCTCAAGAACTGTCAAAAGTCCAGAACACCAAACTAAGTTGCTGTTAACAAAAGTTTCCTCAATATTGCCCCCTTTTAATTTTTATTTTTTTATTATTGGAAGTAAAATAGAAACTGAGTTCTACTTTACGGAGCTTGAAAGGTGAATTTCCCATTTGCAGCAGGAAATAGCAATATGGAGAAAGATGCTTTCATAGCAGAGCTTAATCACCTCCAGTATGCCCAGGTCAACTCATTATGAAACAAAGTAGTCACACGCTGCCCGAGAGCTATTCCTGTTGCATCTAAGTCACAATACCACTTCCTTTGGAATTCCAGGTGTCCAAGCTGCAGATCTTCAGCTGCTTGACTCAAGTTGCTCTCCTTAACATTTTTTCCTTTTGGATTCACAAAACAAAATACTGCTTAGATGGTTATTAAACGTAACAGTAAACTGGGCGGTGAAACTGCTCCACGCAGGGACACAAAGGGCACTGGCAAGGCTGTGCTTTACCCTGGACAGCTTGCAGATCACTCATTTCTTGAAGTGGAAATATTGCCTGTGTTAAAGCATCTGCATTAGATGCTTTCAGTTACACCAGACAAAGATCTTGATAATTTGCAAGCAATATTGCAAATTATACAGAGGTCAAACTCTTTAGTACAAAACTTACCTCAGCCTTCAGGATTTCCCACATTCATAAAACTTACCAAAGGTGCAAAGTCTCAAAATGGAGCACCTGGAGATCCACTCTGTATTTGCACAGCTGTTCTGTGACACAATTTAACTTCAGGGAAGTTTCACGTGACTTAAGTCACATCAGCTGCTCAACAACTGCATCCTTTGGATTCACCCCTGAGCAACTGGATTATCAGCCTATGCTTAGGTCTGGATAACACAGCAATGCTAGACAGCTAAAACAGCTCTAAGTATAAAAGTAACAAAATCTCACACATATATATTAATACACAAAGATTTCATCAACTTAACAGTTCCTTTTTGCTATGGAAACATACATGCTTGTATAAGCATGTATTTTAAGATAAAAGAGTGTAGGTTTAGACTAGATACTACGAAGAAATTCTTTACTGTTAGGGTGGTGAGGCATTGGAACAGGCTGCCCAGAGAAGCTGTGGATGTACCATCCCTGGAGGTGTTCAAGGCCAGGCTTTGAGCAACCTAATCTTGTTGTACAAGATTTTAAGATCCCTTCCAAGCCAAATGATTATAGGGTTCTATGATATAGTATACATAACTGTGAACTATATTCGTGGGAAGAAAAACAAAACAAAACAAAGAAATCACCTCTACTGACAGCCTTTGCTGTGCCTCCACCAAGCAGGTCCACAGACGCTCTTACTGACACTGTCACAGAAGTAGAAGCTTTCCTAGATGACCAACTTGAGACCCCACTACCTTGTAGCATCAACGTATTTTCCTCTTGCAGCAAAACTAACTTTGTGTCAGACACAAAGACAGTGTTCACCACCAAAACCACTGAACAATTTGGTCAAAAACTGTATGTATAAATATTTCTGAACTACTCTTTCATTGCTGTGTTGCCCAGGAACAATGCTGACCAGATAATTTGGGAAAAAGGGGAGGGGAGGGCTACAGCAAAAGAAAACAAACCAAAAAACAACCCAAAACAGAACTCACACCAGGAGTAACAGCTACAAAAGCGTGAGGGGACAGGCTCTGCTCCTGCTGAATTCACTAGCCAGCTTCCCATTTATTCCAATTGGCCTGATAAACCCATGTGTCCCTCCAGCTTCTGTCCTGCCAGACAGGAATGCTGGCAGACAATCCATCAACATAAGCTACAAAGAATCAGCACTAGTGCTGAAAAAATTTGACTGCCATTCAAAATAAAAATCAAAGCTAGGAAATGACAGGAAAAGCCTTCCAGCAGCTTGAACTGCAACTGGATGTAACAGCAATAGCTTTACTTTAAAAGCAATCCAAAAGCTACTATGTGTACTCTCTATGTAAAATTTAACTAACTGAATGTTCCTGTAGCAACTTTAAATTCTCAATTCTCTTTTTAATTACGCAAAGAAAATATTACGCAAACACTGTTAATCATATTTCTCATGTTTAAGGTCAGAGTTGGATGGAAAGGAGAACCTGTTTCCATAAATTACTTACTTGTAACACAGCACAGCTATAATTTACAAAAAGAAGTAAGCCAAAACTCTTAAATTAAAACCGGTTAACCTTTGCTGTGATCAGGTATAGTCATTTTGGTGGAAGGGACAGAAATAGTCAATTCTTTTCAATCTTGAAATTATTTGGCAATAGATCATATTAGTTTATCTTGCCAGACACAGTACAAATTCCTCTCTCTGTATATATCAGAGATGGGGAATGTTCTGTAATGTACCAACAAGCAAGTGTATATCAGTAGTCTCTCCTGTTGATTTAATATATTTTTTACTGGGTAAGATTTTCTACTGGGTCTTTGGGTTTTCTTGTTTGTGGGTTGGTTTTTCTTCAGGAGGAGGGGAACATCCCCCCTCCTCTCCTTTTACCCATAGTTCTCAAAAACAGGGCTTTGAAAACAGCATAGATTATTTTTACTATGTCACACAGAAACAAATTTGTTAAGCTTCTAGCTAGTAAATTCCCTAATCCCTTAGGTTACATCCTAAAACTCACTAAAAGTGAAAGCTGCTGAGAACTGACTTATGAAGAGAAGCTTCTACCCCTTTTATTTGTTTTCAGGTGGATTTTAGGTTATCTGCCTTTTTCCTTTTTAAGGCTTTGATTTTAGGTTTTATTCTTGATGCTGCTATTTTCCACACAGATTAAGCTTTGATTAATGTCTCAGGATGTTCAAATCTAAAGCAAATCCACAAGTATGCCTAGGATTTGTTATTTTGGATCTTGAAAATTCTGAAACCTCTATGTATTATGTTTTTTTCCAGTGTAAATAAACTGCCTTATTTCTTTGCTTCTTATTCAGCTTTTCCATAAATCAGACTTGGATGAGCTTTGCATACAGGAAAAAGTCTCTTTCGCTTTCCACTTCCAGAAAGTAAAGCTAGCTTTTACATGCACACTCCCGCACACCCCTATGTGTCAGCTATGCCCTATTAGTGACCGCAAGATACAGAACTATCAGTACACTGACACTGAACAAGATAAGAATCTATCATCCACACAAACAGGAACCAGCTTCAATGCCAACTCATTTCAAAAGAAGGCTCTGTGTGTGTGTACAAAAATAAGTAAATGTATATTCATATTCCTGTTGGCTCAAATGGTAAAAGATGGCTTACCCATTCCAAATAACACACCTGCATACAAAGCATTTTAAAAAAAGAATTAAATAAGTTGAGAACTTCAAAATCCATCAGTCTCTAGATGCAAAGACTGAAAAGAAAGCGGTGCAGTTAACAGTGATTATGTCAGCTAAATGCAATCTGTAACACTTCACTTATAAGTGCACCTTAAGTGTAAGTAATCTACACAATAATACTTATAGAACAACAGCTGACCCAGCCCAGCAGATTAGCACCAGCAGGGTCCAAGGCTGACTGTTTACATCTACTTCAAAAACATGTAACTCAACTAAATGAATGGTGTTACTACTTATATGAAATGAAAAGCAGGAGCAGGTCAGCAACGTCCACATGAAGAAAAAGCATTTTAAATGTGTTTCACTTAAAAAGACAGAAGAGTGTAACAGCCATATGGAAGTGCTTGATAATTTCACTGAGGAACCAGTGAAGTAGTCTTAAAGGACTGACACCCCGATAAGATTTTTTTCACTTGGGTAAACTCAATCACAGTTTTTGTACCATCTGATTCACTGAAAACATCACTGGTCTGACCCAACAGCAGTTGCAAAATCCTGTTCAACTACAGACCTATCCAACAGTCTGGGACTCCACTCCTTCCCATATCCCTTTCCTGTTCAACAGCTAACAGAAACTATGTTTTCTTAATCCCATGAGTGTCTTGATTTCTACCACACAATTTCACATATTAGACTGCAAGATGATGCATTGTAGAGACCATGCAGAGCTCTAGTGAAGGGGTATTTAGATGGTTATTAGCACTTACACCAGGCTGGAGGTCATTCAGTGAATGGCAAACCTGTTGCTGTTTTAAAAATAACTTGCAGTCCTTAGTGACAGAGAAAAGGGAACATTAAGGAAGAAGTTAGGGCCCAAGGCATTTAAAAAGGAATATGGTGATATAATCCTTTCTGAGGTAATGTATTCACAGTCAGTAACATTTCCAGAGAAGACATATAGTAAAGCAAGAGACAATCAAGCACGCAGAATGATGGAAGAGCGTTCACAATGCATTGTTGCCTCTTCTTGTTCTCTTTGCTTTAAATTCAATGCAGAATTTTATCATCCCTTTGCACAAAGAGACAACTATATATTTCCACAGAATTCTGAAGCAGTCTTTGTCCTGTCTGTTGTGGCTCTGTTTCTTGTGACATGGAGATGACCTTGCTTTAGTGAGACAAAGCTAGCCCAACCTCTTCTCAGCGGACTAAGTCTTAATTACTAGTTGTCAACGCAGCATAGTTTAAGGATGCATGCGGTCACAAGACTTGGGGCGTGGGGGAATGGAGAGAGGGAAGAACCAACCCTCTCTGGTAGCACAGGCTCCCTGTTAGTCATAGGAAGGTCAGGTCCAGCAAACCTTCTGCAAGGCACAGAAGGACCAGATTTGCTACTGCTTTGCAGTCCTTCCACCTTAACAAGACAAGACATTTGTATTGGGAGCTGTCGGATTATAAACTGAGAAAGGTATCCTCCTTCTCATCACTCCAGTAGATAAAACCAGTAGTGAGCTGCACTTCAAGGACTGTGCAAGGCAAAGAATCATTAATCACATCAGGAGATGAGTGAGAATCAGGCTGTAATATGCCACACAATGTAAAATGTTTCCTATGAGGAAACACAGCTTAGTAAACTGGCACTCTGCCCTTCTACGAGTCTCAAGTGGTATTCAGGGGCAATCTGACTAGATGATGCTACAGTACTTCCACTCTTAAGCAGCCACAAGAATAGCATACTCAGCTCCTGAAGTTCATGGTATTAAAATAATAAATTAGGAACTTGTCTCTCTGCAGAAGTGCCTGCAGCACAGCCTGGGACAAGCAGCAGGAGGCAACAATGGTTCAAGAAAAGGGTATAAAAGGCAGGAGGGAAAAGTCTAGTCTATCAAAGGATGCTCCAAAAGAAACAAAGCTACTCTTGTCATGATTCACAGGCCATCATGTGACATTATAATGAGCTTTCTACAACAGCTGCATCACAGCTTCACCCTGCGAGGCTTCTGCCTGACCCTTTCGCAGCATACAGGACTACAGAGTGAACTTCTGTGAGCCTTTTAAGGGTTGTTTCATGAGGAAATAAGAACAAATTGGTTTCAGTATGCAATACTTAAATTCAGAGCTCAATCCCAGTTTAAACTTTGCCTTGTTACCCTCTCTAAACTACGTTGAGGTAATCAGCACGATTCTGAAGGTCATTGCACAGCGTTCTGTCTGTAGTACGGTGATTTTCAACTCTCTTCCAGCTGCTTGACTGAACAACACTAGAAGTCGAGGAGCATATTAGTTAGCACAGCAGCATTCAAATATCTTCTACTTGGACTTCAACCAGATGCTATAGATGGATATGTACAATCTATGTAAGAACTTCGTCTAACCACACTAACTGAAATTACCAAGGTAAACATGGCCCTGAAAATTTTAATTCAGGTAACTAATATTAGGTTCCAAAACACATAAGTGTTTCGCTCTATTCCATATAAATATTACCATAATTTTTTAACAACTTCAAAAAGAAAAATAAAGTAACTAATAATTTCCAAACGTAGGAGACAAATCTTCCACATTCTCCCCACCATAACATGCCACTGGGTTTTCACAGGGCTTCAGAAAGCAACCAGAAGCACAATGTACACTGCTCTATGTTTATGTCATTAAAGGCAAGGGGACAATATCATAGAAAAATAGAAGGTCCTGAGTTGGAAAGGACCCACAACGATGATCAAGTCCAATTCCTGTACCTGCACAGGACAACCCCAAAACTGACACCATGTGTCTGAGGGTGTTGTCCAAACGCTTCTTGAATATTGCCAGCCTTGGCACCATGACTACTACCTTGTAGGGTCTATTGTGTAACCCCAGGTCTAGCTTCCAAGAAGCATCATGTTCTACACAGATTAGCTTTATATTATCAGGATACTTAGATACATGTCTCACTGAAGCAAACAGACGGAGGAACTACTGGTACTTCCTCAAGAAGGATTTGGGAGCCTCATTTACCCCACCCAATTTTGAACACTTTTATTTCTGAGCTCCTCAGTGGGATACCACATAACTGTGGATTTGCAAAATGAATCTGCTCAGCCTTGCATACTTTGAGCAGACTAAACCAACTGGAAATGTTGGTATTGAATGCTTGTAACAATGACAAGACTCCAGAGTAAGTACCGCTACGCATTTCATAGACACGCTGCCCTGCATAAACAAGTCAATTTGTCTACTTGTAATGATCATTTCTTTAGAAGAAGCTGCCTTCTTGACACTCAGCTGAAGCTTCTGGTCCAAGAAACCATGAGTCATCTTGAAAACCAGAGATGTGTGGCAGTCCTAACACCGTACAAATACCTATCAAAAGCAACTACCTTAGAATATAGATAGTGATGCCTGTTCTTCCTCAGGGATAAATTCTTAAGAGACTTTTGTCTCACCTTGCTATATACTTCATAAAGTTATTCCTCATTTCATACAAGAGGATATCACACTACAATGAATCAAAGTCAACCCGTTAAAATCTCATCTCCATGTTCATTTCCTCTTTCTATCCAAAGCAACGATGCATCTCAAAATACACACACGTGTATGCAGAGTCAAATACATATATTTCTGTCAAGAATGACTCGAGTGCAGTTTTACCTGTTACTAGCTTTGAACACACCACAAAGTTTTTAAAAATTAGAGCAAAGTATGAACTTAAAAAAATATAGTAGAAAGACCTTAAACATGCTTTTAAAATGCTAAGTGTAAAAATGTATTGAATTGTTAAAAGTGCTCATGCTGTTAAACTCTTCCCTTCCTCCTGATCTTACTAGTAAACAAGAATCAACATAAACCTCACCACAGCAGCTTAAGGCTCGTTGCCAGAAGAGTAGAAAAGAGCAGTGTAAGTTAGAATTCAGCTGCTATGCTGGAATGATTTTTAAGGAGCTTTAAAATCACATTACAGAAAATTAAAAATATTTACTATTTATAACAGTACCACTGAATAGCAAATTGAGCCCAACTGAATTAGATATTGCAAACACGTATTGAAGAAGAGGTGCCTTCAGCATACAAGCTACGCAGATGAGTCAGTGCTTATCATACGTGCTCTATCCTTTATAGAGACGATGAGGTTAATGATACACATTCATAATGCTCACTGCACGGGGAGTCAAAAAGACTACACAAAAGCAGAACACCCAAGAACAGCCTGGGAAAACCTAAGGAATCCCCAAAACAAACCCAAGGAACCTGCAAAAGAAACCCAAAGCTCTGCCTAGCAGAACTGAAGTAACAAGCTGGGTGAGAGTGCAAAGGCAGGATGCTCAGGAACTTGGAAGCCAAAAAGCACAAGGAGGAAACCAAGCCCACAGGTTTCCCCTTGCCAAAAGCGACGTTTCTCTGGGGCGCTCTACCCTGCAAATCAAGGATACTGTGGCAGATACCATTTAAACTCAAAGGGGCTGCGTTTCAGATGCAAATTTTAACGCTGAAGCGGTAATAAACGAAAACGAAAGCGAGGGAACCCCCGGGCTGGGCGAAGATGCCCTACCGGGCGAGCACATGCAGCGCCCCGGGACAGGGGGTCTCGCCGCTCGCAGCGGAGCTCGGCAAAGCGAAGCTCGAACAGGAGGCCCCGGGAGGTTGGCAGGAGGGGAGCGGCGGAGCCGGGGCGCTGCAGGGCGGGCGGCACACCCCCAGGTCCCAGGAAGCACCGCCCGGGCTGCTCCGCCCACGCCCCCCCACCCCGCGGCAGAGGGTTGGCGGGGGGAGGCACCGTACCGGCGGGCAGGAGGCAGTCCAGCGGCGTGAACCTGCGCTCCATGGCTCACGGGGGAAAAGCACAGCGAGCTCAGCTATGCGGTGGGACCGGGGAGGGAGATAAAGAAGGATGGAGGGGAGCACACGCTTCCTTCTGCGCTGGCTCGGCACCACGCGTGCAACCGGGCGGTGGAGGAAGGGGGGTGGGGGGGAAGGCGAGCCGAGCGAATCGATCGCCATCCGTGTGTCGGCGGTGGATTCAGCGGCGGGGAGGCGGGGCGGGGGCGTCAGCGCCGCCCGCCCGGAGCCGCGGGAGCAGAGGAGGGAGGGATGCGGATCTGCGGTTCCACACCCGGGCACAAAGCCCGGACAGAGAAACAAGCCAGCACAGGACTCTGGCAACCATTCTTCCGTTTCCTAAGATCATAGTATCACCAGGTTGGAAAAGATTTCTTGGGTCATCGAAACCAGTCCTGTCTGCCACTAAATCATGTCCCTGAGCACCTCATCTACCCGTCTTTTAAATAACTCCAGTGATGGTGACTAAACTCCCTCCCTGGACAGCCTCTAACAGTGCCTGGTCACCTTTCCTGAGAAAAATTTTTTTTCTGATATCCAGTCTGAACCTCCCCTGATGCAGCTTGAGGCCATTGTCCCTTGTGCTGTCCCCTGTCACTTGGGAGAAGAGGCCAGCACAGTCCTCTCTACAGCCTCCTTTCAGGTAATTGTAGAGAGCAAGAGTGTTGCTCTTCTCTGGACATGCTCCAGAGCCTCAACATCCTTCTGGTGGTGAGGGGCCCAGGAACATAGGATTCATCGTGCGGTCTCACCAGTGCCGAGTACAGGGGCAGAATAACCCCCCTCAACCTGCTGGCCACACTGTATCTGGTACAAGCCAAGATGCCATTGGCCTTCTTGGCCACCTGGGCACACTGTTGGTTCATGTTCACTCAGCTGTCAACCAACACCCCCAGGTCCTTCTCCTCCAGGCATCTTCTAACCACTCTTCCCCTAGTCTGTAGCACTATAAGGGGTTGTTGTGCCTCAAGTGCAGGACCCAGCATTTGGAGACATTCTCCAGCCTGTCCACATCCCTCTAGATGACATCCCATCCTTCCACTGTGGAGACTGACCTGTCAGAGATTGACATAAAACACGCCTGCCTCCCAGGCACATCATGAGGGGCGATGTTCTTGGATGTGGCTGGCAACTGGAGAGCAGCATCTCATCAGCACCTGACAGAACATGCACACAACCAATGGCCCACAGAAGCCCTGCAACCTTCACCCATTCCGTAAATGGACTTGGCTACCCCATCTGCCTTGGTGGAGCAAAATAAGAAAGTTTGATTACTTCAAGAATTGTTTTCAGAATATAAATATAGTTGTTAATTTATCACTCCAAAGCAATGTTCTGAATTTGTCTGGTCTCTCAGCTTTTACAGTTTTAGGGAGCTCTTGGCCTTGTCCTCCTCAGTCACCATCACTGAAGATGCAGAGGGCGGTGTTAGCCCCTCATTCTTTCAGTGCCCTCTGCCCTGCTAAGCCACAGCATATTGGAATGCCAGAAAAAATGACTGGAGAAATAGGGGAGGGAGCAATAAAGCTTTACAGCTGCACAGCTCATGCAGCTCTAGTGACAGGAAGCCGGTTCCCCTTTCAGAACCATGTGTGCTTAAAACACTGATTCCCCCCCAGCAAGCAGGAACCATGAGACAGATCCATATCCCGCAGCTCTTGCTGCTATTGTAGTTTTGTGGGTTTCATTTAAGGCAAGGGATGGATGTGAAGAATATAGAAACATTTTAGTCCAGTAAAACGCTGGGAGCTTTCCACATCCTATGCTCTCAGTACTAAAGGAACTGTAGCATTTGTAGGTTCCTTACAGGCCATCATGGAGCTAATGTGCCCAAGTGTGTCATCAGTCCTACCTAGTTGGACTTTGCTTACGTAGACCAGCTACCTTCAGTCCCGTCTTTAGCAGTCAGAGGTGGGTGTTAAAGGCCTGGGTTGAAGTGTTCCACAGATGTGAATTTTGCAGGAAAGAAGCCGCATCCCATCCCACTGGTAAAGAATGGAGGCTGTTGGGTTTCCACCACAGGCTGCAATTCCACCCTGTGTGACCAGTATTACGGAGCAGTGTTTGAACTGCAGGTTCCAGTTCCAAAATTAGTTGCACGTGCACTTATAGCAAGTTACTGAATAGGTGGGCCTGTGCTAACTTCATCAGGTTCTGCACGGCCGAGGGTGAGGACCTGCTACCTGGGTCTGGACAATCATAGAATCACCCGGCTGGAAAAGACCTCTTGGATCATAGAGTCCAACCGTTCCTATCTGCCACTAAACCATGTCCCTGAGCACCTCGTCTACCTGTCTTAAATACCTCCAGGGATGGTGACTCAACTCCTTCCCTGGGCAGACTGTTCCAGTGCTTGATAACCCTTTCGGAGAAATTTTTTTTTCTGATATCCAGTCTGAACCTCCCCTGGTGCAGCTTGAGGCCATTCCTCCTTGTCCTGTTCTTGGGAGAAGAGGCCAGCTCCCTCCTCTCTACAGCCTCCTTTCAGGTAGTTGTAGAGAGCAATAAGGTCTCCACTCAGCCTCCTCTTCTCAAGGCTAAACAACCCCAGTTGCCTCAGCCTCTTCCTCATAGGACTTGTTCTCCAGCCCCTTCACCAGCTTTGTTGCTCTTCTCTGGACATGCTCCAGAGTCTCAACATCCTTCTGGTGGTGAGGGGCCCAGAACTGAACACAGGAGTTGACGTGCGGTCTCACCAGTGTAGAGTACAGGGGCAGAATAACCCCCCTCAACCTGCTGGCCACACTGTTTCTGGTACAAGCCGAGATGCCATTGGCCTTCTTGGCCACCTGGGCACACTGTTGGCTCATGTTCACTCAGCTGTCAACAAACACCCCCAGGTCCTTCTCCTCCAGGCAGCTTTCCAGCCACTCTTCTCCTAGTCTGTAGCACTGCAAGGGGTTGTTGTGCCCCAAGTGCAGGACCCGGCATTTGGAGACCTTCTCCAGCCTGTCCAGGTCCCTCTGGATGACATCCCGTCCTTCCACTGTGGCAAGTGCCCCGCTCAGCTCGATGCCATCTGGAAACTTGCTAAGGGTGCACCTTATCTCGCTGTCAATATCATCAATGAAGACATTAAACAGCACCCGTCCCAGTCGCACCCACCACCCCAGAGCTGAGGTGACCGTGCCCGAGGCCACGTCTCAAGCCGGTGGGGCAGCATGGACTGCAGAGGCTGCGAGGATGGGCGCGGGGCCAATGAAACCGATGGAACGGCTGTGATTGGCCGAGAGAGACCCGTCCGCCCTCCCCGCAGCCAATCGGAGAGGCAGCCCCGAGCGACCCGGCGCTGAGTGGCGGGCGGGGCGGGGGGGCGGGGCCACGGCGGGGGGCGGGGCTAACCCCCGTTGCTAGGCGACAGGGGAAACGGCGAGAGGGCAGAGCCAGAGCCCGGCGAGAGGTGGAGCTGTCAGAAAGGGAGGTGATGGAGGAGATGGAACTGGAGATGGTGGAGGAGGTGCAGATGGAGGTGGAGATGGTGGAGGAGATGCAGATGAAGGTGGAGATGGTGGAGGAGGTGCAGATGGAGGTGGAGATGGTGGAGGAGATGCAGATGAAGGTGGAGATGGTGGAGGAGATGCAGATGGAGGTGGAGATGGTGGAGGAGGTGCAGATGGAGGTGGAGATGGTGGAGATGCAGATGAAGGTGGAGATGGTGGAGGAGATGCAGATGGAGGTGGAAGTGGACGAGATGGAGGAGATGCAGATGGAGGAGATGAAGCTGGAGGAGATGGAAGAGATGCAGATGGAGGAGATTGACCTATCAGGCCCAGGGGAGCTGTGGATGGAGGAGATGGAAGAACCAGGGCAAGAGGAGGCATGGCTGGATGACGTGGAGGCACCAGGCATGCAGGCGATGGAGCTGATGGCACCGGAGGAGATGGAGCTGTCGTAGAAAGAAGAGATGGAATTGTCAAATTCAGAGAAGCCCCAGCAAGAGGAGATGGATGAGCTGGGTCTGGAGAAGCCAGGTGTGGAGGAGGCATCAGAGTCAGAGATTGCAGCACGACCACCGGAGCTGGGGCATCCTCACCCATCACATCCAGGCCCTCAGCAGCAGGCAGCAGTGCCAAGGCGGAGAGGGCAGGTGAGGCACCCTGAGAGCGGGGCGAGCGGCGGCTTTGATGGACTTGGAGCCCATGGAGCAGGAAAACCAGAAACACAGCAAAAAGATTGATGGCGACAGCGATGAAATCCTGAAAATCAAAAACAAGGTGTCAAGCATGTGCATCAGTTTTGTCATTCGACATAAAACACGCCTGCCTCCCAGGCACATTGTGAGGGGCGATGTTCTTGGATGTGGCTGGCAACTGGAGAGCAGCATCTCATCAGCACCTGACAGAGCAGCATCTCGTCAGCACCTGACAGAACATGCGCACAACCAATGGCCCACAGAAGCCCTGCGACCTTCACCCATTCCGTAAATGGACTTGGCTGCCACGTCTGCCTTGGTGGAGCAAAATAAGAAAGTTTGATTACTTCAAGAATTGTTTTCAGAATATAAATATAGTTGTTAATTTATCACTCCAAAGCAGTGTTCTGAATTTGTCTGGTCTCTCAGCTTTTACAGTTTTAGGGAGCTCTTGGCCTTGTCCTCCTCAGTCACCGTCACTGAAGATGCAGAGGGCGGTGTTAGCCCCTCATTCTTTCAGTGCCCTCTGCCCTGCTCAGCCACAGCGTATTGAAATGCCAGAAAAAAATGACTGGAGAAAAAGGGGAGGGAGCAATAAAGCTTTACAGCTGCACAGCTCACGCAGCTCTAGTGACAGGAAGCCGGTTCCCCTTTCAGAACCATGTGTGCTTAAAACTCTGATTCCCCCCCAGCAAGTAGGGACCATGAGACAGATCCATATCCCGCAGCTCTTGCTGCTATTGTAGTTTTGTGGGTTTCATTTAAGGCAAGGGATGGATGTGAAGAATATAGAAACATTTTAGTCCAGTAAAACGCTGGGAGCTTTCCACATCCTATGCTCTCAGTACTAAAGGAATTGTAGCCTTTGTAGGTTCCTTACAGGCCATCATGGAGCTGATGTGCCCAAGTGTGTCATCAGTCCTACCTAGTTGGACTTTGCTTACGTAGACCAGCTACCTTCAGTCCCGTCTTTAGCAGTCAGAGGTGGGTGTTAAAGGCCTGGGTTGAAGTGTTCCACAGATGTGAATTCTGCAGGAAAGAAGCCGCATCCCATCCCGCTGGTAAAGAGGAATGGAGGCTGCTGAGAGTTTGTGTATAGAGTTTCGGTATCGCTCCCACCTCCCCACCGGGGGCAGCTCCTCCTCCAAGCAGCAGCAGCGGAGCTGTGCCCGCTCTGCTCGCGGTCCTCGGAGCTCGGCGGAGGCTCGGGGGATGGGAGCGGGCCCCGCAGCAGAGGGCAGCAGAGCAGCGCAGCCACCGCCTCCCGGCCGGCAGCCGCTGGGTCGCACCCTCCGGTGTCCTCCGAGGGCTGGGAGGGCAAGGTGCCGTTTTAGAGGCGTTTGGGAAAAAACAGAGTGGTAGTCGATGCAGGTTTCTTCAGCGAAGGGGTTATCGAGTACTGGAACTGGCTGCCCAGGGAGGTGGTGGAATCTCCATCCCTAAAGGTGTTTAAAAGGCGAGTAGATGAAGTGCTCAGGGATATGGTGTAGTAGGGGACCTGTACAGTTGGACTCGATGATCTCCAAGGTCTTTTCTAACCTAGCAATTCTGTGATTCCTGTCAAATGGGAGGGAAGCAGGACTAAAACATAAGCCCCTTACTCAGTCTGCAGTGTTAGTCTGAGTTTCACACTCTTGTTTAGGTGACTTCAGTGTTTGAGCGAGGCTGGGCCACGTTTATCCTAGATAATGACGCGACTCTGCAAAGGCTGTGGGTGCAGCTCTGGCTTGAATGGTGCAAGCACCAAGCCTTTGCTTTGGACCGTTCAGGTAAGCTGCCTTGCTACCTGTAAGAGATTACACTCTGCAAGCAGCTGTAATCTACAAAGTCTGATAGAAATTCAGAGACATTGGAAGTATTCATGTCTTGACAATGAGAGAAGTGAGATGTTATTGGGAAACAAGGAACAGATATTAAGGACATCAAGAGATTTACTGTCATTTACATTATAGAAATAGAAAATGCTTTGTTTCACTTTCATGTCATTTCAATTTTTTCCCTTCTCTGCTACCTTGAATTCCAAAGGCTATTAGGACTTCAGTATCATCTCAGAATCCTTCTTTAAGCATGTTAAGAACAAACAGCATTAGGAAGAAACAGCTTGTCTCTCCAGAGAAGGGAGACTATGTCTGGACAGCAGTGCAGTTGACCTGTGCCTCCTCGTCTTAATTAACCATCTCCTGTTTCCACTCTGGTTTTCTTGTTCCCCTTCTTTCAATTTTGCTAGGCACTTCCCTACTTCTGGGTAAAATTCTTAAAACTTCTCCACTACAGCTTATTTTTCTTCACTATCTTTTAGTGTCTCTACATTTTTCTTTTGTTTGTTCTCGGGGAGTACCATCTGGTACAAGTAGTTGCTGATAAGCAGCAGTGACTTCTTACACATGAGAACAGCCATACTTGCTCAGAGGGGGAAGGCCTATCTCAGTCAGGGCCCCATTCCTTCAAACTTCCCCCATTCACTTACAAGCCTTCCTCCTCCTATTCTCCTTTGCTCCTTTCCAAACCCTTTTTTCTTTTCTTTTTTTTTTCTTTTTCTTTTTTTTTCCGGTAAATACAACAATTTCCATCTCTCCACTTCCTTCATATCTGACAAGATGCTTTTTCCACCTCTGTCAGGCCTGAGGGTCAAGCAATCCTTTACCAGCCAGGTCTGCAAAAAGTAATCTTACCTCTCCCTGCTAATTGTAGTGATGCATGATTCATCACAATGATAGCATTACAAAGAGAAATCTCTGTTGAGAGAGCAGGCTGATATCCTTTAAATCATTTCAAGATGTGCCAGGGTCTGCAGACTGCCAGCCCACTCCACAACTAGGCAAGGGGCAAACAATTCAGATGCGCTTTCCCTCCCTGAACTCTGAGGTTCCTTTCACTGCCCTTTCTTTCATATATGAACCTCTTATCCACAGTATAAAGCTCTTTTTTAAGAGTCAACTCCACAGGAATAGCTTTGGTTGATGCTGAAACACAATGATCTCTAAGGCAGGGCCCGGCAACCATTTAATACTGTTTATCGGAGCCTAACAAAGGTATCTAGTAGAGGAAGTTTCACAGAGGCAAAATGAATAACTCCCCAGCTTGGCATGTTCTCTTATAGGGAGTCCATTAGGGACAACAAGTAGGCAGGAGGCTGATTTACTTTTTTTGAAAAATAAGCATTTTCACCTGCCTTTTGCACTTTACCTCTGTGCTAAGACATCGGTTGAATTTTCCTGTGAAGGACTACCACACAAGGAACTAGTGATAGTTTTTTTCCTGTCATGCATGGGAAATTCCTCAGGAAACATTACGCCTGTTTTTTTCAGATACAGCAGGATCTCAAACCAAACCAAACAAAATCCTTCTCCCTTGTTCTTTTCCTCTGCTTGTATATACCTACATTACTTTGCAAGGCTTGCAGAAGAACATGCAGAGAGGCTATTCAAGAAAGACATCCCAGGAGCACTGATCTTATGCTTTGATTACTGCTGTCTCCTCTGATTAGCTAGAAAGAGGGCAGGTGACCTCAACCCTAAGTGAGAAAATAAACAGGCAAGCAGATGTAGTTTCTGAGTGACAGATGAGGCTGTCTGACAGAAGAAGTTTCTAAATGATTGGCAAGGAAGGTTGAAGGACTATTCAGACCTTTTAAACCTCTTGTGGTAAGTAGCCAGCCGTTTATGCCTCTCACCTGTTATGTTTTCAGTTAATTTTGTGCAGACTTGGTGACTGGTCTGTGTATAGATAAACTTCAGTTTATACGTATAGTATTTATATATACAAACCCCATTCTTAGCAGACACCAGATAGCTGCTCCTTCTTTAGAATACTATTCAGAGAAGCACTTGATTGGGCAGTTTCTATAGAGCACAGTTATGACATGACTAGCACTGCACTTCAGCATGACTAAAACTGACCAGATGGGAAAACTTAAAGGGTCATGAGAAGAGCAGCAGCTTTTGTTTACACCTCCTGGACTTACCAAGGAAAGAAGAGGGAAATCAACATGAATTGCAAGGGGATTTAAATGGGCTTTATGCAGCAGGGCTAAAGCCTGCAGGGTTTGCTGTGTTGCCTTAGGATGATCAATCTTTTCATATCCCAGTGCAGATATAGGGCCAAGCCTACCTTATAGCAGCATTAGTTGCTTTCAGAATTTCTTTCCTTCTTTCAGATAGCCCAATCTAGTTGAGAATGAAAAGTCTAGACGTGTTTGATGACATTGGCGAACAAAATGATAGGACCTGTCTCTAGCATTCACACCATAATGCCCCTCCCCTGGGCCAGTCAGATTGGCTTGGTAATGCCAGACATCATCATTTAATACTTTATATTTTGTGCCCCTTCCCTTCTGCCATCCTTCACCAGAATAGGAATCCTATCTCTGCCATATCTCTGGGTACTGTTCAAAAACTGCAGCAGATTTCAATGTTTGGCAATGGGTATCTGAAGCCTTTTGACTGGAAAGTGTGTAGGATGAAAACTGCTCAAGTGCCTTCAGAGGTCCCTCTTGGAGATGTCTGAAGCAAGCTGCTTGTAAAGTAGGGGGTAGTTGTTCCTCCTGCTATTCCAATTTTATTGCTAAACCAGAACGATCTGTATAAGGCTGGTAATCAGCTTTTATGCAACGTTTAAATGTTAAGAATACTTTTTCCTTCTCCCCACAGCTTAACTTTATATTAAAATGAACCTAGAGTTAAAACTAGCTGGCTGAGATGGTTCATTCTGGTACCTATTTCAGTATTTATGCAGAATAATAAGGTTGAGAATGTTTAGCTAGCTCAGCTGTCTGATTGTCTGAACATACCTAAGTGCTTTATAATTCAAAAAATGCAGGCATCAGTAGATAAATGGGATGCTTTATTACAGACATTATATCCTTGCAATTCTTCTGGGCCAACAATTTAAGTCCTCACAACCTCCTTAAAACTCAAACACCAATTTGAAAGGTACAATCATTCAAGAAAAAAAAAACCAAACAAAAAGACCTGAAAATAGTCATTAACGTACACAGGCAGAGTCTAACACACAACACTCTTCAAGTCCAAGTCCTAGAACAGTTAATACAGCCTACTTCATGTTTGCTTCAAGTCCTGAAGAGATTATAATACAGTAAAAAAATATAATATTAAGTGCAATCTGTTTCTGTAGTGGAATAGAGCAGACTGGAGATGAACCTTATGAATTATATCAGGTCACACAGTAAACAGAAGAAAATAGTGGTATAATAATCCTCTGGGTTGCCAGGTAGGATGGGGTGTTTGGAAGACAAGGGTCTACTACTGGCATGTAGACAGAAAATACAGGGACCCGTATGCTCGTATATATATAATGACTTTGGAACTTGCATACCTTTGTGAGATCTGGTTTGTAGCATTCAATGTCTTTGTTTCCTCATTGGTTTAATGGCATCAACGAGGTATACCCATACTTTTAAATCAACCTGAGATCGACAGCCAGATACAAAAAAATCTGTATTACTAATGAAAAGACAGATGGCATTTGTTTATTAATCAATTCTGTGCAAATTGTGAAGAAGATTTATTATGATCAACAATATTCTGTCATTAAGATGGATGAAAGGTAAACTTTGGAAAGAGATTGTGTATTGAAGTGTTAACTTTTAGAAGTAAGAAATTTTCATCAAATTGGCTGCTATCAAGTCACTATGAACAACGGTAAACAGAAATTGTGTAGTCTAATAGCTATGACTATATTCTTGACTTCATAGAGTCAGGAGATTATGCAGATTGCTGAGATGTTAGACAAGCTGTTTGACCAATCTCTCTAAGAGTTTCTGAGAGGCCTTTGCTGTGGCATCCTGGCAACACAAGAAGAGTTAAGAAGTAGGGACAATGCAGTGAGATGCTGCCCTTTATTCCGCCTGGAAGGATTGTCTTATTTTGTCTGGCGTGTACAGGAATTCTCATTGTCTTCTCAGTGTGGGACAGCCAATGTGGAGGATCACTCTACGTTTTCCTCTCAGGACCATGTCCCCAGCACAGTTTAATTTCTCATGTAAGTGCATTCCACAGCACCATAAAAATGCTTGTGTTTTTAGTTCTTAATATCTTTACCCTGAGTCTTGCTATCTGCACTATTCCTGCAAACATAGCTCTCTCAGCAGGTGGCACAAGAAGGCAGCATTTAGAAAATTAACCTTGTGCATTTAGACTGGATATGAGAGCAAATGGGGTGCTCTGGGATGCTAAGATCTGATTACCACTGTTCTGCATCTCTGGCTGTGTCCATGTGCCACTGCGTTCAGAGTGAGGCAAAGTAAATTGCAGTAGCTTCACATAGCAGTCTACCATGTTCTCATCCCTGTCCCATGGGCATGAAGTGGTCTTGTTAAATTGCAGAGGGCAACCTTTATATGCAGTCATTTGAGAATTCAGGGCAATCAGCTTGAACTTAAGGCTGTGAAGATCAGAGGGTGCATAGCATCTCAGGACAAGAACAGGGCTAACTCCTGCTCACAGATCATTAGTGTCATTTCTGTCTTGGCTGGTCTAAGTTTGGCCAAGGCCCCCATGGTGTTCTCTGTGGTGATGACTGCTGGAGTGATGAAAAGTGGGGCCATTGATTGCTGTCATTTATAACTGTATTGACCTCTCCAAGCCACTGTTCTAACTCGCCAAAGTAAGGGAATAAACTATGAGTCCTGCACGGATCTAAATCTGTCAGGGATTATGTCATTGTGAGGGGAAGCCACTTTGAGGGATCTCTGGGATGGAAAGGGTGGGCTGCACCCACCTGCTTCAGTGTCTTTGTTAGGTTCTGTAAAAGTGGCAGCAGCACCATCTGATGAGCAGTTTAAAAGGCAGCAATAGAGGAAAGATGATGGCTGCTATTCTGTCCCATTAGTCTGAACAAAGCTGCCGGAGCTGTTATGCCTTGCTTGCTAGCTTTGTCTTTGGGTCCTAGATGGAGAAAAAAGAATGTCCTGCTGGGTCAGAGGGCAGCCCTCATAAATTTGCTTCAGTTGTTATGTGAGGAAAACAAGCTTTTCTCACTTGCACAATCCTTTTCAGCAAGTGCATGCAAAGGCACTTGCTAGCTGGAGATGCCTGCCATTAATGCTTCTTTAATTGAGAGAAAGAAAAATCCTGAGAGACCCTATGGAACAATGAAACACCTGCAGTTAAGAGCATCATGCAGGGCACAGTATATCATTCCTTCGTGTGCATTAGAGGCCATTACTTGTGGACATACATACAAATATGCACATAAATACATTGCATCTTCTTTTAGTTTAGTTGCTTAAGTTAGCTGCAGGCTGACATATGATAGAGTTCACGTTTAAATCTTCAGAGTAAAAGACTTTGAAAGCAAACCTATTAAGGTTAATAGAATGAACTTACAATGCCCACGGTTACCTAGGAGGGGGGAGTGAGACACTCAGTAAATTGTTCACCAAATAGCCTGTCACCTCTAGGTCTGCAGCTCAAGGCCTGCCAATGGATCATTCTATTATCCTTAATGAGCTTAATTTTAAAGTGGTATGCACATCAAATGTAAAATATCAGTGTTAGTTTTGTTATCTGTAATCCTGCATCTACCTTAAATATGCTAATAAAATGTGCAGTCTAAGAAAGTGCAAAGGCATTACACCTACAGCCTCTGCTTAAAATGTCTAAAATTTAGAACAAAAAGTATTCCTATTCGTTAAGCTACTCCATGCACAAAACCCCCCAGTACAGTATGTACAAACGTACAAAGTAATTTCTAGAAAATGCATTCAAAATTGAACAAACTTACCAAGTTAGTGGTTTGAGTTTTTTTACCAACTTGATGAGAAAACAGATAGCCATTTACTTCAAGATTTAAGGTCAGATTTTCTAAGTTCCTAAAATGCAGATTAGCACTTTATGAGATTTTTGCTGTAGTTTATTTCATTCATCCTTTAGCACTTCATCACCTTAGAAAATCTGTTGCCTGTGTTTTAAGACAGACTTCCACATCCAGGTGGCCTGCTCATGCATTTGATGAACGATGCAACAAATTTCTACTCCTGTATAGCATCTGCTTTTCCTTCCTTTCCCTTTAAGATATTGTGCTGAGTATACCACAATACCTATCACATTTGCTTGATGCCATTTCAGATATTTTAATTCCCTTAGCCATTGCTGAAGTTACTCCCTCCCTAACAGTGTCAAATCATGCCCAGGCTTCTACTACAGGAATGTTCTGAGTCCAAAAGGGACATTGCTAAGAGGCTTCTCACCGTGATATCCAAACACCAGTAAGGAAGGTGTTTCAAATTGAATTTCAATATGTATCAGCTCAGTCAGGAAGGCATAATCACTAAATATCACTGAAGTGACATTATTCACATTCCAAGGTTCTAGCTATGAACCATAAAGGACAGACAGGATGTTGACAGCACAGCTGGAAAAAGGAACAAATCGGTGAAATTACTAGCACAGAGCTCAAGGGTATTCTCTCCCTCTGTATAACAAGTGTCAAGTGGGACCAAAGCCAGGAGGAGAGACCAAGCCTAACAGAAAGCCTGGGCAGCCTTGCGACTGCGGAAGTACCAAAGGGTAGCGTAATTCTGGTGAACTTAGTTGTAGGTTGATGTTAGCACGTGTTCATTTGTAAACCAAAGTTTATCATATCCAAAGCACTCCTTGTGTAAACATGACATGTACTTTTGTCTGGCTTATCCTGGCTTATTAGTTTTACCTGTGAAATCTGTTCTGTAGACTTCGATAAATTTACAAGTGTAACCAAGGTCTGAAATCAGTGTATTTTAAAGCACCAAGCTGTATTGTTTTAATTAGCGTTGCACCATGCTACCTGGCAGTTTTATTTAAACTAATGCAACTTCATGTTTAGGCAATTCCTTTAGCTCAATACTCCAAAGTGTTTAAGCTTTAAAAGGCTTAAAATTAATACTTTACCTGAACATTGCTACTGATTTGGATCTCTATAATTTGTATAAAGGTTCCTTTATTCTTGTTTTCTCTTGGTTTACTACTAGTTTCCTCATTCCTTTCTTTTCCTCCTTGCTGCTCCACTAGTTTGTCTTTCTGTCTTTTGAGTTCTAACCTTGTCTTCTGATGGACCATCCTACCTAAAATAATGGAGCAGAGTGACTTTAGCAAAGCTGATTAATATTTCCTGCATTGGCAAGAATTGGAGGGGGAATATCACCTACTTAAAATGCTAAGCCAAAGATATCTGTGTTGCACTTGAGGCTATGCACTGCAAATAGTGTATCACAAGAAAAGGTAAACTTGCACTTGGGGCACAACAACCCTATGAGTGGCTGGAGAGCTGTACAGAGGAGAAGGACCTGGGGGTAATGGTTGACAGCCGACTGAACATGAGCCAGCAGTGTGCCCAGGTGGCCAAGAAGGCCAATGGCATCTTGGCTTGGATCAGAAACGGTGTGACCAGCAGGTCCAGGGAGGTTATTCTCCCTCTGTACTCGGCACTGGTGAGACCGCACCTTGAGTACTGTGTTCACTTCTGGGCCCCTCACCACAACAAGGATGTTGAGGCTCTGGAGCGTGTCCAGAGAAGAGCAACGAAGTTGGTAAGGGGAGAACAAGTCTTACGAGGAGTGGCTGAGAGAGCTGGGGTTGTTTAGCCTGGAGAAGAGGAGTCTGAAGGTTGACCTTATTACACTCTATAACTACCTCAAAAGAGGTGGTGGAGAGGAGGGAGCTGGCCTCTTCTCCCAAGTGACTGAGGACAGGACAAGGGGGAATGGCCTGAAGCTCCGCCAGGGGAGGTTCAGGCTGGATATCAGAAAAAAATTCTTCATGGAAAGAGTCACTGGGCACTGGAACAGGCTGCCCAGGGAGGTGGTCGAGTCACCTTCCCTGGAGGTGTTTAAGGAACGGGTTCATGAAGTGCTTAGGGACATGGTTTAAGGGAGTGTTAGGAGTGGGTTAGACTCAACTCATCGATTGGACTCGATGATCCAGTGGGTCCTTTCCAACCTGGTGATTCTATGATTCTATGATTCTTTGCAGGGAGGAGGAAATTGCTGACTCCCGATGAAACTTTCCTAAAGATTTTTAGTCTGGGATATGACTCCTGGCCTAGTTCAATATCATTTTAATGTAGGAAGTAATTATAAAAGCTGCAGATCTTTCCTTTCTGTCCCCTTGCACCCCATTTTCCTCATGTAGTTATACTCTGGCTTTTACTCCAAGTCTGTTATTTTAAGGCAAATCTGTCGGTGGAGCAATGACCTTAAAACTGCTTTAAAGAAGAAGTTGAGAGGCCATTAAAACATTCTCAGAATGTTTCAGGCTGTGAATTATGTTTTTGTTTTTACCAGCTGCATCATTAGAGAAACTGATTTCATAATATAATGGATTTGTATGCCCCAAGTAGAGGAATTGGTTACACAAGGATATTTTATAAGGAGAGGGAGAAGGCTTGTAGGCCAATTTTAATATTTTCTGAGATTTAAGACCAAAACAAAACAAAAAAAACCCCTCAGTTATTAGAGAGTTATTATTAGAGAGTAAAGATCTAGTATAGGGTTATTTACTTCATTTTCACTGTGGAATGTTTTACCACTCATTATAATGTAAAATACTTATTCTGACCATTAAGGCGATGAAAGTGTGGCAGATGTGAGGAAGAAGTAAATATAATGAGTACAGTAAATAACACATACACTACCAAAGGGCGGACAACAGACCGTAATAAGTTATTACATTCTTTAGTGCCTATGATAATTTAAAAGCATCCTGTATGCTGGAGTACAAACTTGCCATCAGAGCATAGTATGTTGACTCAATAGCAAATCAAATGAAGAGAACGGTATGAAAACATTTCAGAAAATCTCTGTCATTTTTCAGAAACCTTATTTGTAGAATATAAGAACAAGAAATAACGTCAGTGCTATTTCTTGATAGGTTAAAATGATGTTTTAATCTGGTTTGCAAAGGAAAAGATGCTTTTCGAGATTCCATGAAGTAAATCATGAGGATCTGTACACATGAAATCATGTGGGAAGGTGAGAAAGAAAGAGAATTTGGATATCCCTAGCAATTACTGAATTTACAGAGGTCTAATAAATTCAAGCTTTGACGAGGAATATCAAGAAACAGGGAAAGACCAATTTATCCTTAACATAGATAATGTCAGGCTTCTGCTAATTGAAGAGTGATGCACTAAGCTTTGTGATGCATCAGCTTGTTAGGATCAGAACATGTTTTAGCTAACAAGAAAGAATTAAAATTAGTTCAGTACTTAGACAAGATATGTTGCAAGACTGGTCTCTTTTTTATACTATATTTTATATGTTTCTACATTCAAACAAAGTAATTTGTTACCTCAAATGCAACTATTAACTATGTTAATTCAGCAGAATATAATGCACCAAATTGACTATTGTGTTATTTTATGGGCATCAAAATCTTGTTTTGGGCAAAAGTTAACACACTGTGTATCTACTGAGCTAAGAATTCATTGTTACTTCAGTTACAGTTTTAGTAGTCCAATAGTCCAGAATGATCTCATTAATATAAAACAGCTTCATTGTTGGTGCAGTTACATTTTCTATCTAGAACAGCCTAGTAACAATCCTGTTCTCTGGTGTTATGTCTGTTTAGGTGTACCTCTGGGTCGTAAGGTTGACCATTTCAGTCTCCCTTGTCTCTCAGTGGTGAGGGGGAGTTACAACATGCCATTAGCATTCTGAAGTCCTTGCTAGGTGGAATTTTCTTCCTCTTCAGTCTTGGGTCTGCTTGGGACTTATTTTCATAGAATCACAGAAATCGTAGAGTCACTAGGTTGGAAAGACCTTAGAGATCATCAAACCCAACCGTACCTGTCCACTATTAAATCATACTCTAAAGCACTTCATCTACCCATCTTTTAAATACCTCCAGGGATGTTGACTCAACCACCTCCCTGGGCAGCCTGTTCCAGTGCCCAAAAACCCTTTCAGTGAAGAGATTTTGTTAATTTTCTCATCCCAATTTCATTCCAGTTCATCAGACCCCAGCCAAAGTTTGGAAGTTGCACAACAGCCCCACTTAATCAAAGACCTGCTGCTATGTACACAGGGACAACGGCGTCAGGCCATAAGACTCACCAAGCTGAAGCCTATTCAGCTTAGGCACCAGTCAGGTGTCTGCTGGCAAGCACTAACCAAGCTACAGCCAGCCTGGGCCAAAGCAAACACAGTCAAGTCCTGAGACTGTACTGTCAGGTGAACATAAAGCTGTAGCCTCTTATTAGTAATTGAGAAAAATCATATTCACTGCCTTAAAGTGGCCCAAATAATTTTTACTGGGCTACAATTTATGCCATATATAATTAATTAACATATAAATCAGCCAGTATGAAGATAAGACGGTTGTTAAAGAATGGCTCTTTGAGGCTGTTCCCCAAGGTGATATCACAATGTCTGTCATTCACATTATCTCAGTTATACAGTGGGTGTGATGCTCAGGAAGTCTGTCTCTTGTTACAACTGACTTTGATTTTAAAAGCAAAGACAGTAGCTCATAATTTGCCTTTTTTCTCTTTTCTATTGTGAAGTCAGATCCCTTCAGTAACTTTATCTGCAACTCTGTAGAGGGATGGACATAACAACTCTAACAAACTTAAAAAATGAACAATAGTAATGAGAATTTCACTAAACTGTAAGTTTAATGAGGTAGGAAATCTGGCTTCATTAGTTCCAGGGTTCACAAGACTATTTAATGTGTAGCGCCTCAGGCTGGATAAAATTTGCTCAGAGCCTTTCCTAGAATGGTTACGCAAATTAAGATCCTCTGTAGAGCTCTGATGATGGAAGGGAGCTCATAGAGGGCTGCAGTGTGTACAATCCAAGGTTATTCAGAAATCCACTGGATTTGGGGAAGATTTGGGGAGCTGAAACTCTTTTCTTACAATGCCAATTAAAATAGGGGAAAGAACACTGCTACTGAAAGTTTTTCCTATCCTCACAAAGCAAAGAACTCTGTCAGAATAAGGCTTCAATAACTCTTGTACTAGGTTACAATATAATAATTGTGAGGCTTATTTTGCTAAGCTCTTTTGGTAGTTAAAAAGAAATCAAGCCTCCAGATTAGTCCTTTTAAGGGTGCAATAGCTGTCAATCCAATGGGACTGCAGTCCTTCCCAAAGAGCTCAAATTTCAATGTGTTCACTTCCAATCTTCCATCTGAGAGCACAGTATTACTTTTCTTCTTGGGTGCCTGACAGTGAGAAAAAAACTGAGAATGTGTGTAGAGTGGGTATTAACAGTATCATCTAGCAGGAACTCTACGAGTGCTGCAGGATCAGAAAACATTTATTTGCCTATCCAGTGGGAGCTTTAAGACAATTCCCGAGTATCAATCCCTTTAGATAAAGTGAACAGGTAGGTTAGAAGGAAAGGCAACTATGCACAAACCCCCTGGAATAAAGTATTTCACATTCTCACGTAGTCCTTAAGGCTTTAACCACTATCTTAGAAATGAGATAAGAGCAGGGCATGATCAGTGGACAGATCTCCCATTTAGTCCATGAACAGAGTTGTTTGATTCATATGCAGAAAAGGCTGGAAAGTACTGTGTATTCCTTCCGAGTACAGAAAAAGAGGATACAACAGGCAGAATATTGCTCTTTGTGTTTTAAAGATACATGCACCAGTAAGTCTGGTATCACAGCCATTTGTCTTCTCAAATGACAGCCTGAGAACATCTTTCCCCGCTCCACTCTCCATCCCACCCATTCACTTCAGGTTTTTCTGCAGTCAGAAGTTATACAACTATCTAAATCTGTAAAACAGCATGTGTTGCTCTTTCCTTTGCTTTGGCTTATAGCCAGCAGTCTGATTATTTTGGACACAGCCATTCATACTACCATTGCTCCTGACAGAATAAATGATAATCACTGCTCGTTTGTCTCCCAGTACTGAAGCTGTGTAAATTGGGCCATGGCACCATTCAAGTGAAGAAGAATTTTGGCAGTTCCTGATTATTATTCATTTCCACAGCAACTTCTCATCAGCAAGTGATGTCCACACAGTGATGAAAAGTGGGCTTAAATTTGGAATTTTATTAGTGTTTACTTGCAAATGCAAATTCCACTTCCAAAGACTATTGGGAAGGTATTAATCCTCCTACCAATATCTTTTAAAACACGTTTCCACAGTGAGCCGATCACAAACCGGGTTCTAATCGCAGTGATAATTTAAAACAAGCTCAGTTTAGTCAACTCTAAATTTACAGCAGTAACCAAACAGAATTTCACCCCTTAATTAAGCCTGCACTTGAAGTTTGATTCAGAAGAGTGTCTGAGTGCACAATAACACTGAAGCCTCCTACTAGGGTGCTCAGCTGGAGACTCAGCTTCTTGTCTGTACTCCAATGAACTGATGAATCGTCAAGTGCTTTAGACAAAATGTGAACAGCTTCAAAAAAAAACCCCAAGATTTCTCTTAAAGGATTTTCTATAACTCAGTTAGAGCTTCTTGAAAAATAGAAGGAGTCAAGGTTAAGGTCCCTGCTTTCATTCTAGAAGAGGGAATCTTAACAGTCCTGTACACTTATAATTTGAAATTACTTTGTAGCTTCTGCAGAGAGTAACTGTGGGTATAAAAATCTATTTGATATGAGTAAAGAACTTATCTCAGTTTTCTGTTAATCTTTTGTGTCTGGTCTCCATGCTTAACTTTATTACATCACCTCTTCTGTCAGCAACCACCGTAGCTCCCTTCTGCTCACCAAGGAGACAGACAGATAAACAGTTTCAAAAATAGCTTTGTTTGTGTATGTCCATGATACAACAACTTCTTCCCTTCCGTCATAAAAATTTGAACTTATTTATTCAGTGTTTTCAAAACTATCTGTCTTGGGTTTCAAAACCTAGGGAAATTCTGATGCAGGAAGAGATGCCATAAGTGGCATTTCTGGAGAGTGATTACTTCTGAGAGAAATTAAGGTGAATGCTTCAAGGAGAGGGAAGTCAGGAAAGTGCTGCATAAATGAACATACAGAAAAAAAAACTCTATAGTGTTTGTAGGAAAAATGAGAGCAATAAGAAAGCTGTAGATCTAGTCCTTTGTTTCCTATCTAAAATAATTGGCAGGCCCTCAGATCAACATCATGAATTAAGAGTTCTCTGTTGCCATGAGACTGGTGAGAGCATTAAAATGTAAGGCAATTTAGTATTTGTTAAAATTGGCAAACCTTCTCATCTAAATCAATGTAAATAGGTTCCACCAAGTCCCCAGTCAACTGCCTCTCTTCAGAGTGCATCTCCCTTGTTACAGAAGAACAGCAAGCACTGAAAGTTTTGCTAAGCGCCAGCTGAACTTTAGTGAATAATGATCTTTCACACTTAATGAATGTTCTAGATGCAAAGGATTCCAACATCTTGTAAAAAAAAAAATCACCTATCCATTATTGTATTTACCAGTAAAATAAAGCCACATCTGGAACAATATGTAAGGTTACTTTGCTACTTGGTATTAGGTGCAAAGACACAAAAGCAACAAACCAAAGAATTAGGTAAAAATTAGTTTAACTGCATGCAGAATAAAGGTATTGGATCTGAAGTCCCTGGTCAGAAGGGATAATAATCTTGCATTTTTCAAAAAGTGACTGTAGAGGTGCCTAACAGTAGTCAAAATCCCTCATGTGTATCTTATCAAAGAGCTAGTGCCTACAATGGGTTCTTCTTTACCATTTTCTGTAGTTCTCATCCCTGATTCAGAACGAGGAGGGCTCTTATAGTCCTGAACCACTATCATCCCCTAAATCTCAAGTACACATCAAGGCAAAGTGTTAATTCTTTTGTAGACTATAAATGGAGATAGGTGCAAATGGCAAATTATAGACTGCTACATAAGAAACATCTAAATGGTGTCTAAAATGAACTCTCCCATATTTCAAAAAATAATCTATTTTTACCACTTTTACTGCTATAGTAAACTACAAAGCAAATTAATGCAATACTACCCTTCAGAAAAAGGAAATACACACTGATGGATTTAGCTGGATATTAACAATAACACAACCAGAGCTCTTTTATCCATAGTTCTCACTGAAAGCCACATAACAACTCTGAGCAAAGTCTTTTACCTCTGTTTACAAAAAACCAAAACCAAACCATAACAAGACAACAGCCACCCCTCCACCCCATCCCCCCCAAAAAAAAACCAAGTACCCCACAACAAAAATAACCCAAAATAAAAAAATTGGGAGGTTGTTGCATTTTATAAGGATTTGTTACATTCTGATTGTTCTATGGAAAAAAAAAAGACCTCTAATTATATTAGTCATGATGCACAATGCTGCATATATGTGATTATAACTTCCTTCAGGAGTACCTTTTAAATGAGATTTTAAATCCGAGATACTTGCCTAACAGATCTTTGTTATAAGGTGCCATCAAAAGATTTATGCTTTAATACACTTCCAGGCATTTTTCTTCTAAAGTGTTCTCAATGCCATTTTTGCAATGTATTTTCTGAGATAGGTTACTTTATTCCATGGTGGGCACAGGCTCAGAGAGCCAGCTAACATCACAGGCAGAAACTTTGAGTCTAGCCGGCAATGTGAAAAAATACACACTGAAGGTGCACAAAGTTTGCATAGGAAAGGATATGAAGTTGCCTTATCAGAGCTCTTCACTGCTGTTTTTATCCAAATGAAGGTGGATGCGTAGAAAACTGTGTGCCAGAAAATACATTTTTCCCTGTTTTTTGCTAATGTCGTGCATCAGTAAAGAGATTTTTAAAAAACAAACAAACCATAAACCCACACCATGTTCTGAGTGAGAGGCATCTTTATAGTGAGCAAGTAGCAGCTAAACTTGTTAGTGGTGTCTTCCTGCTTTTGAGATTTGTTCTTTATTCTTCAGATCACAGATAGAGAGTTCATGAAATCTTTGCCAGGCTACAAAAGCTTGCCAATTAAGTCCAAATGGAAATATTATGGAGAGAGGAACAGTTATCATAATGACAGATGTACTGTACATAACAGATAGCAATTTACTTCTTCAAGGGTAATTACAAAAGCTGTTGGAAAATAATAAGGCTCTTATTCAGCCAACCAGGAAGATAGAAGGCAGCTGTACAAATACCAATGTTCATTATGAAGTGCAGCCAAAACTGAAAGCTGAGGCTGAACTCGGCATCCTGGAAAAAGTTGTGTAAGATGCATCATTGCTTCCTGATAGAACTACTCGAAGGTGTACACACAAGTATTTGGAAAAGGATAGTCAGAGAATAATTACAGTGGTTGGCGATTGAAGTGGATGTATTGAGAGGTGTTACAGGAGTTTGTCCTGGGCCTAGTCATTGTTTGCAGAGATGCCAAGGATGAGGAAATAGAGAATATGCTTATTGTATATTCTGATAAGCTAACGGTGGATGTAACTGCAAGCAGACTAGAGACTGAGGCCATAATTAGAAAGGAAACAAGGCAATTGTGTGACAAGAAGTACAAGATACAGTTTGTCAGGAATGGTTGATTTCACCCATAAGACTGGAAGTTCTATGTTTAACCATGGAAAAAAATCTGGGTATTAGAGTAGATTTTGAAGAAGTGAATCAATGGTGGTCTCCTATTACAAATAAGGTAGGCATCATCCTTGGGACATGCAAATGAGAGTGCTGCCTGTCAGCATAAGGATATATTTTCACATCACTCAGAAACTGAGATAGATGGCCTAGAGTGGAGTTTCTGGCCAGTTTTGAGCATGTTTGTTAATAAAGATGGAAAGCAGCTGGGCATAACAGTGGCCTAGGAAATATAGCTGAATAAGTGAGGGTTGTAAAGACTACAGAAAAGGATGCTTACAGTTAGCACAGTAACTATTTAAATATGTAGCAGGCTGTTGCAAAGAAAAGCATGTCCTCCTCCTTCCCCACAACAGAAAGGACAGGAAAGAATGGATTTAAACTGCAGCAAGTAATATTTATTAGCCACTAGGAAAACAAATAGTTATGGTTAAACAGTCTAATACACTGCCAGGCAGGACTAGGGGTCCTTCATCAATGGAAGATTTTAAGAACAGTTTGTCATACTAGAAAAGCTCTACGCACAACTAATACAGCCTTGGGAGAAAACAGATTTTATTTTCCTTGATTTTATCCTTCCATATACACACATATCATGCATCCCTTGCCTTTTATCCTACTTATGTGCCCACACATATCATGCTTCTATGCATATTCATGTTTGAAAAGCAAATTAACTTGATCAAATTTGATCAAATTAATTTGATCACTTCACAGTTATCTGCTCTTTTGATTGTTCCTATACTACGATTTACTTTCCATATATCTGGGAACTTGCAGTAGTTTTTGGCTTCATCTTCTTCATTCCCCACTTCCCTATTCCTTCTTTACAAAACAGCAATTTTTCTTCTGAAAAAGTCAGCTACAGGACAATGGACAAAAATTAGAAACCAATCATTTCCAATCTGCAAGAATGAAGGGTAGGAACCCAGGATGTATTTGTCCTGTTTTTTCTATCATTCAAGTTGACGGAGACCAGCTCACAGGGACGCCTAAATCGACAGACGGACTACCGCTCTGGTGGCAAGTAGCAACATTTTATTCTCCAAACGGAGTTTTTATACTCTTCTGGTTGAGATAACATCGTACTTGTATGCACTGTTTACATACTTTATTATTATTCTTGTCGTGAGAAAGCAGGCTCTAAAAGTTCTACGAAACAAGGGTCTACGTGTCTGTCCAGAGTTCACATAACATCCTTAACTAAATCTGCAGGTGTTCCTGGAGTGTATACATTTAGCTTGGGCCCTGGAATGGGGAGAAACCCATTATATTGCCAGGAACCTCTGTGTCCGCATCCTCCCTTCCAGGAGGAGCGGCTTTTAATATCAGCACAGTTTTCTGTTATCGACCCTTTCAGGCCCCACAGAACACTGCTCTCAAGGCCTCTGGCTTCATCATTCTGCTTTTGACCCTTTCAGGCCCTCAGAATGTATAATGGTTCTCCTCACAAGTCACATTTTTTAATGTTCAGTAAAGATTTTTATAAAATCATTTCCAGCTGTGAATTCCTCTCCTTTCCTGTCCTTTGACACTCAGAGCGACTTGATTGCCCGTCACTTCAGGACAAGTCTGATCACAGGCTGCTGCCTCTCTGCTGCTTCCTCCTCCCCACCCCGCCGCCAGTTCTCCTGCCAAACTAGACCCTTTTGGTTGCTCCACTTCTCTGCTCCTCTGATGTAACTTTGATCATCGTAGGCTCCTAGTACAGTTGGAAGAAACATAGAAGCATTTCTAGCGTACAAGTAAGACTAGCTGTGGCTCAGATCTGCCCTCTGGGCCAGGGCTTAGACTGTGAACTTGCCCCTAGGAAGTACCATACCCTGAAGGAAAATACATTGAGTTACCCTCAGAAATCTTTTTTTTTTTCCAAGACAGAAAGTCTTCCTCTGTGGTAGAGACATCCTCACACTGTCAGTTAGTTGGGCATATGCTAGCTGCTACAGGGAGAGAGTGTTTTAGACTTTTAGGGAATGTCTCCCCTTTCGTACAGAGCTCCTACAAATAACTTACGTACTGAAAAGAATATAGGCTCCTAATGGAAGCCTTCTAATCAGAGATTTGTCCTCATAGGTGACAAGGCCCTGACGGGGCAACTGGAGAGCTGCTGACAGATGGCATTGCCTAGAGGACAACAGAAACTGAATAGGCTATGGAGCACTGAGCCTTTAAAAAAGCCCACAGCAATGCAAAATGTTAAGTACCTTCTCAGTAGGGAGCAAGCACCTAATGAAATGGGAACATTTGATAACCCAATAACAGATAAATAAAAGACAGGTAGCTTTATATTACATGGTTTTCTGGTGACATGATTTATCATGAGAGCACAGCTCATCTGGATAAAGACGTTACTAGAATATTTGTGTTTATTTCCTTCTAATTTATGGTGTCTGTGTTATAAAACAGAATTCTCAACAACACATACTAATAATTTTTTTTAAAAGTTTTATTGGGCAGAGCTGTATCAAACAAAAAATTGCAACTGTCAATTATTTCTTCTCTGCTTGAAGCAGATCCTTTAATCACTCAGATTCTGTCTCCTCGGTGGTTGAGTTGAATAGTTTGCCTTTTAGGATGAAAAACATACATGAATTTAGAATGTTATGCAATGTTTCTGGATGACACTTTCCATACCCATACAAAAAGTAATTATTGGGGCTTTTCTTACCCTCTCTTAAAAGAAACCACATTCAGCAGGATATTTCTATGTCTCATAAAGCAGTACACATTCAAGCTACACTTGTATGAAAACTTCCCAGCTGCAGTTGCACTTGCATTTGTGGTAGCAAAAGTATGCATTGTAGTGGAGTTTTATGATGGTGTCATCTCTACTACTTTTCAGAGTACTGTGGCAATGTACTGATAACAAATGACAGCAGCCAGAATTACCTGATTGTGTTAAAAATGGTTGCAGTGTTTACATAAACATTAATGTAAACACTAGATAAAGTTGAGGCAGTTTAACAGGGGCTTTGAAGTTTTATTTTAAAAATTCTCTTTAAAATCACCTATAAAAATAAAATGTAATTTTTGAATCATAAAATTTTCATGTCATCAATGAAAATTAGGTTGGCACAAAAAGAATTACAAATTAAACCATCAATATTTTTGACAGCTAGAAAAATGTAACTAGATGTTTCTTCAAAAGAAATCTAAATCACTCTAGTCTCCTTGTGTTGTTTCAACTATTGTTTCTCATCTGGTCATCTGTTTTCTTTTGGAGATGTTTGCCCCAATTTGTCATTTTTTTTTCGTAAATAAATAAATAAATAAATCAAAGAGCCAAGCCCAAGTTCCTACCTCTGGCAGTGATTACATTTTATGTCCAGAAAGGAAAGCACTGTTGCCACCAAATGTATCAGATGACACACTGTCTTTTCAAATAATTTTCCTCTGCCAGCAGAGGAGACTGCCCTGCTTTCCTACAAGGTTACATGCTTGCTAGGCAGAAGTCACTCCATGAATTGGCAGATTAGCTACAGAGTTAATTTCTTATTTCATATGTTTTCCTGTTTATTTGCAGCAACTCTGTTCCACCTCTATATGCCCCAAAAAATGGTCTTTCATCAGAACACACTCCAGCATCACAGATTTTGAAACAAGGAAATAAAAAAAAAAAAATCCAGAAGTCTTTTGCTACCAACACTGCTATCCCCAAAAGTTATCTAGAACCGTTATATACCTCAGACCCAGATTTACAAAATGTTAACAACCCCTACTCTCCTACTTATCAGTCATCACATCTGAACACCTCACTTCACATCCACTGGTGGAGTCCCCAAAATTGCTGTGAGTCCTTGTAAGGTTTTGCATTGGACTCCATACCAGATGGCATTTTGTTATACGGTGCCTGCTGATTTCATTAGAATTGAACTGGGTTTGTGCGATAGGAAGACCCATCTGCAGACTCAAGTGTAAAAATTGAGTGTTTACATACTGTTTTCAACACTCAGATTCATGGATAATTTTTTTCTTGTTTTACAACCGGCATTCATTCATGTATTTTGCAGCAGTTTTAATGTCAGAAATTACCGGGATCTTTGCATTTTGTAGCTGTCTTATTCTTCCAGGGAACTGAAAATAACATGGAAGTGATTAGAAAGACTCATGTCTTACATTCTCAGTCGATCCTTTTCAGCTGTAGCATTCTCCAAATGTGCAAACACAGAATTCATGAATTGCGTATTGATATAAATTATTGAAATAGCAAAGCATTACAGTTGTTCCTTCCTCTGCTGCAATATTAATAAATGGGATTTGTGTGCTCTAGCAAGTGTAATAAGAGTCTGCATTTCTCTAGCAAGTTCTCTGTCACCTCTGAATTTTATGCAAGGCAAATTAACTATTCTTCCAGTTTCTATCTATGTTTTTGTTTGTAGTCCTTCCAAATTCTGATTAAAGTGTATGATACCCAAGCACAACAGCTCTAAAAGAAATTCACTGTTTGAAAACATCCACTTCAGATCACTCCTGCTTCAAGTGCTGCCTAGGTTGTGTTTCATTGTCCTTCAGATACTCTCAGTGGTCACCATTTGGTGCCTACTGTTCGCATTAAAAAGCATACAAACATGCACCTCATTGCCCTTTTGCGAATCTCAGGAGAGGAGTGAATTCCTGAATGGAATTTGCTGATGATTACTCCTCCAAAGCTGGATCTTCAGGGAACAGCAACAGTAGACCAGCAGAGAAAAGCTGTTGTTGTAATTGTGTCACAGAGAGGGTTGAGAGATGTTTAATTACCCACACTTGAAAATCTGGCCAAGTTCTTGTGGAGTTTGTGTCCTTGTAATGTTATACTCTTTGGAGTGTAAGGTAATACTTTTTTGTGCTTTGCACAAAAGTAATGGGAGGTTTAAAGTACACATATGCCATTAGCCTATCATGCTGTACATACAGGATGAGAGGGAGTACATACTACAAACATTTCAGCTCTTAGTGTTTCATGATTCATTCTTGCTAGGTATATTGGACATTTCAAGATTTAATTGTTCAGCTGGTTAGTGGGTAGTGGAGTCAATATGGCTACATTAGTTTCCCTCTGAAGTCCTACTAAGCTTGTAAGACTGCTAAAAATAAATCAAAGTAAGGAAAAAGAAAAATAAATGAAAGAAAAGACATAAAGGCAAAAGGGACAAAAAATGTATAATAAGAAAAAATAATGACAAAAGTGGAAAATAGATTCTCTGCTACCATGTGTAGATTTCCTGTTGGCATCCCTTTAAGGTAACTAATGCATGCATGAATTGCAGTTTTAGTTCAGAGTTGACAAAACCTCATCCCTGACCAAAGCTTTGCAGCCCTTATCAGAATAGTAACGGTCTTCTGTTTGCCAGTGCTATGAACCACAATACACCAAGCTTGATCCTTTATTAAAAATAATTGTCACCTTTCTTCCTTTCCTTATTCTGTGAAAGATATGTGTGTGTCACTCAAATTTCTTCCAGCTCCAGGTACTTTCTTATTTCTGCTCAACGGAAATATAAAAAGAGCTAAACAGGAGTAACATCTCTCCCCTCTGGTGTGCTGCAGCAACCAACAGTTGGGATGCAAGATGGTGATGTACCATGTTCTGATGTTCCTAAGGGCAGGCAAAGGAGTTCCCTGAATTAGGAGGGGTTTTTAGGGGTAAAAAATAAAGAAGTGTTCTGACTGAAACTAAAATTCAATTTTAAAAGTTACCAAAGAAAATTCAAGCAATTCTACTCAGCCATACAAAAACCATTCAGGAACCTTACAAGGAATGTCTATCTCTTTAAATTGTCTTTGGGTAGGTCCGCGTTAGGGATTCGATTTTGATACGGAAAGCATTTCTGAGGCGCATCTCCCAGTCATCACCACATACTAGGCTTTGATGCACCTCATGGAGTTGCCTCAGTGTGCATCACATGAATTCCTCTAGGACGGAACTATATCGGAAGATATACTGAGAGAACGAAGTGCACCCAGACACTCCTGTTGTCCAATCCACAGGACCAGATTAAAGCTAGTCCAAAGAACAACCCTTTTTGCCCCTCTCAGCCTCACACCCTGAACCAAGCACAGTGGATGCGAGATGCTCAATGCCAACTCTTTCACCCTGCAGATCTACTCACTTTACACTGCATTACCTGTTGACATAGACATAACTTTTTTGAACTGTCATTTTCTTGGAAACACCATTCTGTGGCTTTTTGTTCAGTGCAAATAAAGTTAAAATTTCCTTTGCACATAACAATTTGGATATAAAATACCCGTCCACAATGTGGCATGTGTTTTTTTCCCCGGCTTTCTACCCCATGTAGCTATTAAAGATCAACCCTGCACTCTGGTTAAATAGCCCCTGTGACCATATCCTCTTTGTAGTCCATTACCGGCTGGTTAATAGAGATTTAACTTTTAAGTCCTATATCTTCTAAATCAATTTGGTCTAAGTATTCAGGCCCTTCGACTCTGGCCTCTAAACTGCGTTCCCTTATGTGCATTTGAGTGCTGGCACCCCTTGAGAAAAAAATATTTCATGGTCCAACTACTCAGGACCTTTAAAAATCAGAGCAGAACCACTGAGGAAGCTAGGGAAGAGAGAAGGAAGTAGTCACACCATTTATCTTTAAGCGCAAATTTAGATGCCTTCTACAGTCAATGGATAGAAGTAGAGATGTTCCAGAGACCAATTCTGGACAACTAAATTAGGCTCGTTTTCTGAATTGCCCTCAAAAGAAGTATTTACTTTTCACTGACAATGGAGGAAGTCCAGGGAAAACAGCTGGTAACGTAAAATCACCACGTAAAGTCATGCTGTGTGAATATCCCTCCATATCGGGATTAGAGCCAGAACCATGCAAACATACACATGGCCACTGAGAAGTGACACATACATGGAAGCCATCCTATCCCTTAATTGCCCTGGTTTGTTATAGTTTGTCTCTCTTTCCCAGCTGAAACCATCATCCCTGCCCTCATTTAATTTAAGAATCCTGCTTGTTCCCCTCACCCCACCATCCTTTGTGTGATTGCTGGGAGGAGGATCACTGGAAGTCACTATCTGACTGCTTATCTCACAGTGCTTAAAATCACTCAGCATGAAACTCTTTAGGACTGGCTCTTTTGCTAAAAAAATAAGGATGTAATGCAGCACAACGATAACACTTCCAGTTGGAAAAAAAAGATTGCAAGCATAATGTTTTTCTTCTCTATGAGCAATGCACACCTTGAACTGAATCTACCAGCAAATCTGTGGTGAATTTGCTCAATTGTTTTCATTGAAAAATCAGGTGGAAAAAAAGACTAAACTTTTCAACAACAACAGCACTAAAGCCTCTGCAAATTTTTATACTGATGTGAACCTCTGACAATTTTTTTTTTTTCATGTGGCTCTTTTGTCTTAGCTGGAAACACATAAGAGTCTGGCTTCATAGCCAGCTTGAAACAATTCCCACTGATGTGTTTCATAGGTCTAGCAAGCCAACAGTAAAAGATATTAATCAAGGTCCCATTGAAAACTGAGGCAGATATATAGTAGGGCTTTCAAAAAAAATCCGATTTGTAATACAGGCAAATATAGGCAAAATACCATAAGCACTTACCTGCATGAGTAACAATCAGAAGGAAAAAGGACTTAAGTCTTGATTTTATTAGAACTGCGATCTGTCAGATTGTAGTCTCAATCTAAAAAGACAACTTTTCAGAGAAATCAAAACTCTGGTTTAATGCGAGTGTTTCATGAAAAAAAAAATGAAACCAGGGATACTTTTGAAATTATTATACTTGTTCTACTTTGCCATTGGTAGAAAGGGATGTCAAATATTACACCAAAGACAACGGTGACACAAGTACTATGAGTTTCAGGACAAATTGTTTCAGGAGTTGAACACTGTGCTTTGGAGTGTGGACTTTCAACTATTCTAGAAAACCAACAAAGCTAGTTAAGATTTTTGCTTTCACTTCTAAAATGAATAAACAGCACACTTAAACTATGGCAAAGTTCATTTAATTGTATATGCACTGCTTCAGCATCCCCAGTGAAAGATACTGTACCGTCTGAGATATCCTTTCAGCCAGCAAGCCAGTAACCATGTGCCCACACCTACGAATGGCTCTGCAGGAAGCTCTGCAGGAGCTACGAATGGCACTGCTGTATTGTTCAATCAGTACAAAAAGACCAGTACTAAGCACAGAAGTCTTACAGAAATCATCACCCAAGAAATGCTACTTTCTCTTTTGAGTTCCTTTGGATATGGGTTATTACATGATTCATTAAAATCTGTTTATAATAGGAATTTATAACTGTAGATTTAGGTAAAGTCTGTATATTCTATTTTCCATGTGAAGTTTTTTAAAGTTAGTTCAATACCAGATCTGGTAAAATTTCAGGTGATATTCAATAAACTCCTCTAATTCTATCCTTGTTCCACAAAGTGGAATTTAGTACTAAATTTGTTCTATGTTTCCATAGGGTTATAGCAGAGATAAATTTGGCCAACATGTATTCATTGCTCTGCTAAACACATTACAGTAACTTTCTTGTGGTATTGCATGGAAGAGCAAAAAATAACTTGTTTTTTCCAGTATCCTCATCTACTTTTATAACAAATATCGTTGGTGAATGTAAATTAATGGTTATTACAGCATCTGCTCTGCATTTCACTTTTTTTTTATAGTGAAAGGCTGACTAGACTTCTTATTTTGATATTGCAATAGTAACACACCTGCTGGAGCCAACTATATTACTACTCCAGGGAAAGATGGCTAATTGCATTTTCTGCCTATTAGAAATAGAGGGGTTTAGATTTAGTATTGTCTTCCATGGGGTTCTTTAAACATATCAAAGCTTTCCAAAACCATAAAAATCCCTCAGTCTTCCTTACTGCCCACCAACAAAATCTCTACCAAAATAAACTTCTTCGAGACTGAATCCAGTCTCAATAATGCATTTTTTATCTAGAATAACAAATGTTCCAGCAACTATGGTAATAACGATAACATTAATAAAGTCTTCCTTACATGTACTAAAATGACATTTTGGAGGAGGGCTAATGCAGTGTGAGCTGTAAGACTTAAATCTAACTCCCAGACTAGGATGCAGTTTTACAGACATAAAACTGCAGGTTGTAATTATTGGCAAAAACAGAGGAAGAGTCAATTTCTCTTTATTTCAGCAAGGAAAAAAGGTAATTAAGTGCGAAAAGTTCAGTTTAAGAATACAAAACCTTTTGCACATACTTGATAAAGAAGCAGGTACTAAGCACGGTGTCAACTGGCTGGTGGGTGACTGGCTAATAGCTTGTCAAGGGAGGATTCTATTAGTAACAGCTGATCTGAAAGAAGGGCCAGGAATTCTGCCCTCCTACAGTGGAAGGGGCAAAAAAAAAAAACTAAACAAATTTAAGGAAGGGAGGCAAAAGAGAAGGTAATAGATTTAGAGCCTTAGTCTTTTTTGTTTGTCTTGGCAATAGGCAGTTTTGTTCTGTGGATGACACGGAAGGATCTGGTTAATGTGCCTTTTAGTCACCACTTGAAAAAATAAGAAACAGGTGTTGATGACATGAGAGTCCTGGAGGGACTATGGCAAATGAGAAGCAGCAGTGATCAGGCACCCACAGTATGAACAGCTGCTTGATGAGGACCATAAAAAAAAAAAAAAAAAAGAAACAAAACAAAACAAAAAACCTAACCAAGACTAGAGGAAAGAATAATAAAAGAACAAGAGCAAAATGAAGTCAAAATATGGAAATTAGGAGGTAAAGCCAAAGGCAGCTTTTATTGGCCAATGTTACAATTATCAGTGAGGCCATTAACAAAACCCGCAGTACTAACCGTAAAAGCTTTTCACCATTTTCCCAGGTTCCTGGGACTTCCTTCTCTTGCAGAATCAGAGTGCTACTGTGCAGGCTGCAACAACAGTTCCAGCATGCCTCCTACCACCCGGGGTGAATTAGGAGCCTCATTTAACTGCCTCCACCTAGACAAGAGGGAGGATGTTTATATTCTGGGTGTAGGAAACTGGTTTTGAAATCCAAACTCAACTGCATAAAATTGGCTTCCATACAGTTTCAGGCAAGTGTTTCCCTTTACTAAAGTAATTGTGTTGCATAATCTGTCTTAGAGTAATACATCCACCAAGCATCTTGGGTACTTCAGAATAGAATGAAAAAAAAAAAGCAAAACCCCAAATATCTTACAATGTTTTTCAGTATCTGAAGCACACAATTTGCATTCCAGCATATCCTCTAATGGCCATATCCTATAATGTTTACCTGTATAATGTGTTGCTTGCATTTATTTCTCTTATTGTTAATGCTAGTGCGAGTCATAATTCATTTTCTCAAAGTATATGGAATAACATGGTTATAAAGACAAAGTAAATAAAAGAGATGTGGCACTGAGTATGAAAGTGTGAGTTTGCACTGAAACTAATATAAAACTAGCCTACCTCTACTGTCTTCATTTCACATGCAGGCACAATTCCCTCTTTAAATACCACCCCTACCCCCTGCCAGATGCAAGCCTGTATCTTAAACTGTAAGTACTTCAAGTTGGGACTATGATATTTGTGCAGTGCCAGAAAAACATCACTACTGTTTTCATACACTATCACTGTAGGGCAGAATCCTATGAGTAAAAATAGCTAAATAGAAAGAAGAATAAACTGCATATAGATGAGAGGGGAAAAAAAAAAAGAAAAAGTATAGGAGTCAGACAACTAACAAGAAGGCTTGAAGGCTCTTCAGAGATAGAAATGGTAAATGGCATCTTACTGTTTGTCTGTAATATCTACGTGTAATATGAAGGCCAGTGCAAGATCTCTTAAGAGACCTGAGGGTGTTGCAGTAATACAAATAAGAACAGCTTCTAGTTAGAGTCTCTAACCATTAATAGTGATTATTTTTTTTTAGGTGAATAAGCCTTTAAGAATGGATGTGATGTTACAATGGCTGTACTGCAAAATTACAAACCCAAAAATAAAATAGTTTTATCAGCAGAAGGAAAGGTTTTTTTGGGTTTTTTTTTTGCAGATGTCTTTGTGGAATTGGATTGTAAAATACAGGGTAGAGAAATACAAAAGAAAAAAATCCAGGTTGATTCTTCTTGAAAGGCAACATACTGCATTCTAAAATACCTGAGCCATGACCAAAATAAGACACAACAAACGCCTAGCAAAAGGCACTTTGGATAATAGAACAGTTACTTGCCACCAGGAATAGTATTTTACAAAGGCTTCCTTTTCACTAGCCCAGAGTAGACAACTCATTTTATCAAGTGCAGCAGTGCTAAATGTTTGGCTCTCTTACAGGGCATGAGCAAGGTATACTGCTGTGCATCGTCACCAGGTCAGTGTCCGAAGGAAAAAACAGCAATTTCAGAGACAGAGCCTTCAAGGACAAAGTATTCATTTGTTAGGTGATGAGGGTGAATTAAAACATCCATCCACTAGCAGTAGTTTAAGGAAAATTGATCTAATGAGGAAGAATTGTAAAAATTACAATTAGAAGAGAATACGCTATGTTATGAAGGAGATTAAGATACAGCAGGAGGAAATGAATCCAGTCTTCTGGCTCTCCAGGGGGCTACCGGCTACTGCTTTGCTTTGTTTCCATTCAAACATCTGTTAAACGGGTATAATAATTCTTATGCACTTCACAGTAATGCTTAATTACTTGCTTAAAGAGTGACTGTAGATTTTAAGTTATGTTGTGCTAGAAAAGCACATCCTGTAACAGAAAACTTACTCCTTCCGAGTTCTGTTCTATCCGGGCCTTTCATTTAAACTACAAAAAACTGTATTGTTAGGAGCAGTGCTAAGATGGAAAAGCGTAGGTGTTTTGAGGAAATGAAGACTTCTGCTTCTTTAAGCTATGTAGGAGCTATAGGTCTAGTATCCACTTTTAGCTCTTCTCCCTGGGCTAGTCCATCCATGAAGCAACATGATAAATCACCAAGAGGTTACACAGTGGCCCTCCATAGGAGATCTGATTTGGACAGGGAGCCTGTTTCAAAAAGAAGGTAGACCTTGGGAAGCATCCACTTGAATTTCCAGACAAAACATTTGGAGTGGTAGAAGATTGCTTTTGTTCCTTCAAGGGAAAAAAAAAAGGAAAATTTCCCACCTATACAACATATATACTGTAAAACAAATGAGTTTTTTTGTTTGCATGCTACATGTTAAATTTATACATACATGTATAGAGGTATGCATGTGTATATAAATATGGACAGTTTTGACAAAGAAAGCAGTTCAGACAGTCATTACATTAGACACAGCAATAAGTAATACATCATATAAGGAGTAACTATGTCAGACAGCAGATTTCTGCTGCTGAACTCCAAGTCTGGCAGACTTACACCTTAGAATGATGTCTTTGAATTAGCTACCTCTGCAAGCTCCAGTGGGAGCCATCCTTCTGGAGACATAATCCTTACCTCAGGAAGCACAAAGTCACTCATCAATTATATAGGAAAAGTCTCATCAATCCAACTGGGGAAGCAATTTAAGGCCTTTTTTCTTCTCTGGTACAAAATAAAAATTGAAATTATGCTAAACTCAAGTTCTCTTTAGGGTTAAATGCAGATTAGTTTAGAGTAGCTGAGCTGTGGTATCAGCGGGTAGCACTTGCTTATTTTACCTTGACTGAGGCAATGAAGTAGTCTCAGTAGTGTGGTTTCCATAGGTGGGATAGGCTATATGTATGCCCACAGACTTATCTCAGCTGATGAATGACAACTTCCTTGGCTATTATAAATAGTTAAGTTACAATGTCTCTGAACCCAAATTTTTACAGCAGAGTAGCGTAACATACAGTAAACACACAGAAGTAGATTTGCCATGGTTTTGGCTTTATTGAGATTTCTTTTTCCCACTGCTCCAGATGGGACATACAGCTAAGGAGCTTACTTTTTCCTTAATTCCACCTGCTGACAATATTAACTCTTAATTGTTACGCTTTGTTTGCCCAAAAAGTGACATGATGCTCAGACTTCTCAAGAATCTTCAGAATCCTAATGATATCAAACAAACTCAGGGAAACCAAAATTCTAATAAAATTCACTCTACTTGATTAGTCCTTGATTAGTGCTTTAATTGTCTAACTGCAGACAACTAGACTGGGTCGTTTAGCTTAAATAGCATAAGACACAGTTAAGAAGTGCAACTGCAAAGGAGGTAGCTAAACTGCAACAAGTGCTAGAACAAACCAAACATATGCTCAAGGTCCTTCACTGGGGAAAGAGAGAGGCTCTGTTGTGCAAGCTGGAGCCGTGATCCAAAGTAGAACTCATGAGGTGTTTCACTGTACCAAAGCTTAATCAAGAGATCCTAATGCAGCCTAAGCCCGTTAACTCCAGACACGCATGAAGTGTGAAGCTACTGCTGCAAAAAGAGGTGATTGCTGTTTTGAAATGCATAAACAGTAGCATTACCAAGTGAGGAATCGAGAGAGTAATAACAGCAGTATTTTATATCAACTCTGTGAAACCAGGTCTGCAGCTGCACACATCGCTCTAGTGCCGCCGTTACCTTCATTCTGTTATGCCAAGATTTATTTTGTAAGTCAAGTTGGTACTGGTGGAAAAGCACTGGCTTCAACCCAAAATATGACATAAATCAGAAAGAATCCAATAAGGGCAACTAAAGCAATAAAAGACTGAAGAAATACATTCAGTGCAGACTACCAGGAGAAATGAGTGTGCATTGCGTAGAGACAAGAAGCCAATGTGATAACATGTATGTACCTGGAAAAGATTAACTGTGAGGACAGATTATTCTCAGTCATGAATGTGAACACGAGAAAAGAAAAATCCCAACTAGTTTCCGAACATCAGAAACCACAAACAACTGTGTTCTATGGATTTATGCATAAGCTTCTATCTGGACTCATCAGCACAAAATCACACATCGCATTTCTCCTCCCAAGTCTCCTCTCAGTACTTAGTTTTCAGGGACTCTGTATTTCGAAGGGGCCTCATCGAAAAAGTGAGCCTGAAATTGGTAAATAGTTTTAAAACTATTAGAGAAGATGTGGAACATGACAGAAAACCAGACTACTAAACACAAGATTAACAATAAGAGTATTTGACTAAATATCACAAAGCTTTTTTAAAAAATAAACTGGCACTATGTTAAATACCTAAAATACGTCACAACAGGAAGTGGATAATGGATTCTGGCATCTCCTTATGCCATACTTGTATTATTATAGGACGTTCACCTAAGAAAAAAGTTAAATGGTCCTGTCAGCTCTGTTTACTTCTAACCCTAGATCTCTGACACTTGACAAGACAATTTTTGAGGAAGGCAAATTTTAAGGGCTGCCAGATTGAACTTGCAAGACCTGAACTGTTCACAGCACCTAACGCTGAAAAGAAAGTCCAAAAGATATAGGCGTACTGTCTGAATTTTGAAAAGGATATTGGCAGCTTAAAGCACAGGGTCTTAATGTGATCATGCATCAAAACCCACCAAGCAAGACTTAAGAGAGCCAAAGCACAGCAGGTTTTTTTTACTCTTTGACAAAGCAGTTTTGTAGCACCAGCATGCTTTATTGAAGTTTGTTGCAAGAATCTATCTGTTGTCAGTGACATTTTCTGTGGGAAATAGTAATAAATGGATAACCTTAGCGTCAGTAGGAAAACACTTTGTTTGGCCATACAAAACTAACTGCAAGATATTTAACATTATTAGATAATGTCCGCTGCAACAGGCCCACCATTTGTTGAATCCAAACTATTCAGTTGTCTATGCCTTGCACACCTTCTCTCTAAATTGGAGGGATATGGATTTGATGGGTGGACTGTTTGGTGGATAAGAAACTGGTCAAATGGTCACATTCAGAGAGCATTAGGCAAAGGCCCGATGTCCAGATGGAGATCCATGATAAGGGCTGTCCCTCAGGAGTCTGTACTGGGACCAGTGCTGTTTTAATATCTTTATCAATGATATTGACAGCGAGATTGAGTGCACCCTCAGAAAAGTTGCAGATGACACCAAGCTGAGTGGTGCAGTTGCCACACCAAAAAGATGGGATGTCATCCAGAGGGATGTAGGCAAGCTGGAGAAGTGGGCTTGTGTGAACATCATGAGGTTTCAGTAGAGGATGGGGGTTGATGTGATTGAGAGCAGCCCTGCAGAGAAGGACTTGCGGGTGCCGGTTGATGAGAAGCTCGACATGAGCCATCAATGTGCGCTCGCAGCCCAGAAGGCCAACTGTGTCCTGGGCTGCATCAAAAGAAGTGTGGCCAGCAGGTTGAGGGAGGTGATTCTGCCCCTTTATTCCTCTCTTGTGAGACCTCTTTATAGCCTAATTGAAATGCATACCGATTTCTGTTCAGAGAAATCATTGTCTTCTGTAGGTTACTTCTGACACACTTACTGCTTGGCCTTACATGCAGTTTCTGACATGATATGGCTGACACCAATTTCCCAGGATGCTATCCCTGCCTCAGTCTACTTAAGCCAAGCTCCCAGTCAGCCCAAGTGTCTTATCATTTTCTTGCTCTTTGCACAATGTGTATGTTTCTTTTCTGTGGAAGAGTTAACAGGTTTCCACTGTGTAGTAGGCCCCAGATATAAGCAGAGGAAAAAAAAAAAAAAGACAAATCACTTAAATATTAAGTAAGGTAGGGTAGAACGCTATGTAAATATGTGGTTGGTTAAAACGGCTTTAAGAAGTGTTGCAGAAGGAGGGTTGTTTCCCAGTTACTCCTCATGCCTTGTGAGTTTATTTTGAGCTTCTGATTCCCCTATTAAAGAAGAAAAATGAAAGAGGCACTTACCTGGAACTTCGCAGGCATTTGTTCACATGGTAGACCCTGAACAAAAGCAACACTGATGAACTGCAAGCTGGCCAGCTCTTTAAATGCAAACAGATGAACAGCAGGTGTTGTTATCTGCCAAATGAATGTAGAATTTGTCCCACTCCATCCAATGTTTTTTTGCCAGTTGCTGTATGCCAGCAGAGCACATGGAGATCTGAATCAGATTCATAGGATCATAGAATGGTTTGGGTTGTAAGGGACCTTAAAGATCATGTAATTCCACTCCCTGCCCCCTTGCAATGGGCAAGGGCACCTCCCACCAGATCAGGCTCCCTAAGGCCGAATTTCCTCCTTATGTCTACTCTAAATGTTCCCCTGTCAGTTTATACCCATTGCCCCTCATCCTATCACTACAAGCCTTTATGAACTGTCCCTCCCCAGCTTTATTGTAGGCCCCCTTCAGGTACTGGAAGGTCCCTATAAGGTCTCCTCTGAGCCTTCTCTTCTCCAGGCTGAACAACGCCAACACTCTCAGCCTGTCCTCGTATGGGAGGTGCTCCAGCCCTCTGATCATCCTTCATCAGCTGGCTCTCCTTGATCAGGTGGCCTGTAGTATACACCAACCACAAGATTCCTGTTGATTCCTTGATCTTTTATTCTGACCCACAAACTTTCAACCTATTTGCAGCTAGTCTTCAAAGACAGCTCTTCACATTCTATCCATTTCCTGACATGGAGGGCAATGCCTCCACCTCTCCTTCCTGGTCTGTCTCTTCTGAACAGCCTGTAGAGCTCGATAGCCACACTCCAATCATGGGTTTCATCCCATGACGTTTAAGTGATGGCAACTAGATCACAGCTTTCTAGTAGCATGGTACATTCTATCTTTTCCTGTTTGTTGCCCAAGCTTCGTGCATTCGCATAAAGGCACTTCAGCTGGGCTGTTGATCACATCGCCTTCTTAGTGAAAGACCCTTTATTTCCTTTAAGGTGTTTTGCAGAAATTTCCTTCTTGGCACCTACTACCTCAGGAGCCTCCAGCTCATCTCACAGGACTTCAGCTGTGCCACGGCATCCCCAGCACGCCCCAGGGCAGCAGGTAGAGGGCTCATACCAACACCCCATCCCTCCAACCATTGTGTGTCCTCCCGATGCTTGTCACAGACAAAACTGAAACTATCTCCCTCCTCCTTCACATCTAGTTTAAAGCCCTATCAATGAGCCCTGCAAGCTCCTGAGCAAAGACACTCCTCCTCCTTTGAGAAAGGTGGCTCCCATCTGATACCTGTAAACCTGGTGCCGTGTAATCCATCCCATTGTTAAAAAACCCGAAGTTATTACGGTGACAGCAGCTACAGAGACATGTATGGAGCCATCCAGACTGGACCCATCATCTGATCCTTACAATGTCACCACCCGTAACTGGAAAAAGAGAGGAAAAAAATCACCTGGGCCCCAGATTCCCTCGCTAGACAGTGGCTCATTCCCACACTCAGATTACTCTAGCAGTACTCCAGTAACCTGGGGATATATTGTAGAAGAAACAAAACTTTTTCAGAGACTATTTAGTTTACAGGGGAAAGGAACACTTTTTTTTTGGTGTTGGGATGAAAGGTAGTTAATACACAAACAGGATGGATTATTATTATTTTTTTTAATAAACACAGGCTTAACCTGAAAGGAGTTTTAGTCACAGATCACTATTTTCAAGTGTTGTGTACATTTGCCAGACCCAACATGGGTCTACTCTACAATCAGATGCAGGGATTTGCAAACCTTTGCAACAAAGAACTATTATCCCACAGCATTTCTTGTGGGCTCCTATGCACTTGTCTTATCAAGCTTTTTATTAAAGATGAAACAAAGCCAATGCAAATGGTAAACCGCTATTTAATAACTAGTGGCTTTATTACTTGTGATTAAAAAATTTCACTGGGTTACATTCATCTCACATTTGGGAATATGTAGACTTGGAGAGAGAAGTGGAGGACTTCATAACTGATGTAATTCATTAACAAACCATTTTTGTTTGAATGCAAAATGTAGAAAGCATTAAACACTGGATGTTGAAGAGTAATCAGGAATTGTGAAGAATTTTTTTTTTTAAATTGAAAGCAGCTGGGAAAAGAATTGCAAAACCATAACAAGGTCCTGACTTAAAGAGTTGTAGTTGGACTCCTACTTATTTTATATGGCAAATAAGCTACTTAGGAGACTGCAGGACTATCAGAAAGTAAAACATATGGCCAACAGTAAATAAGATGAAGCGCAAAAAGTGATGGGTTTGTCCAAAAGAATGGCAAACAATGCAAATCCAGAGCCCTGCAAGGACAACTTTAATTTTTCAAATCTGACTTTGGTTACTGTCTTCTTTTGACAGCAGTAGCATTGCAGTAGTTGTGATATGCTAATATGTAATAAATCCAAGGCTGTAAGGAAGAGGGTAGAGATTTTGACAAATAAGAGGAAGACAGAGACAAACTTTCAGGCACAAATGCCCTTTTTTCCAGGTATGAAATAGAAGCAGGAAACTTCAAAGTCAAATTCGAACTGAAAACAGCTCCTCTGAGTTTTACACAGATTATATCTTTCAGATTAGGACGCTGTGCCTATGGAGCAGAGAAAGACAGGCATAAGATTGTCTCTGTGGGACAGAAGCAGAAAGGTATTTTTTGTGGAATATAAATGAGGCCTCAGAAGTAGGGAAAATTATAAAATCTCCATGAAACAAGTATCACTAATGAATCTGTGGTTTTAATGCCTAATAGAGTCAGGAGTTTTTGATTTATGCTTATCTTTAGGAGGTATTTTGCATGACATGTTTTCGAACATTCATTGTAGTGAATGATAAAAAATGTGCATTAACAGAGATATATTCTGAATCTGATGACAGATAATTTCTCCAGGAAAAAAAACACCAAAACCCCAAACTTAAAATGTCTTCACCTTTGTAATATTATTTCCAGCTAAGACCTTATAAAGGCATAGAAAGGACATACTCCAAGTAGCTGCACAATTGTGTTATGAGTAAAAATATACAGATTACAGCCAGGCATTGAAAGGTTTTGAAGCAGCTGCTTTTCCCACATGGCCATGCAGCTAGACAACAGGAAGACAACTTGGGAATCAGTTTCAGACCCTACATCTAAATTACTAGCCAATACTGTCTCCTTTTGTGCTTGTAAGAGGTTAAATTCGCCCAATCCAAATATTTGCAAGGAAGATTCTAATGGAATTTATTATAAATAGTCCTAACAAATAGGGATTAGAGTTTACTAATTCAGTTTTAAAGAACTTTTCAAGAAGGCATTAGGCAGATTTGGGTAATTATTTTACACACTCCATCCTCCTGAAATTATAGCTGTCTGTGACCATAAATTAAAAGAAGAGAAAAAGAGTTAGTTAAATTTATTAAGTGAATAACCTCTTTCTCATAATGATAAATGCAAATTATTATTTGACAGTCACCTGAGGACAATATACATACGACAGGTGTCATGGAAGCATGTAAAAAAATTAGCATAAACTGAAGGCATTTGATTTAGTGTCCAAGGAAAGATGATTAAATACCTGCAAAGCTGACACTGAGAGCTATATATTTATCTGAGAGATTTTGAACTTTTTGGTCCAATGAAGATTCAAAGGCCCTCCAACTCTGATGTATTTATGGAATTACTACACGAAAGTATTTACTGCTTTGGAGGCAGAGATCAATAACAGATTGTGAAAAGCCCAAATTCGAAATATCTTAGACTCAGACAAGCATTCAATATAGAGTTCATCATTATATACTTTAAATTGTCCAGTATAAAAGAGGCACTGATGTCTGACCTTCACTAGTTCCTGCGTGAGGAGAGGAAAAAAAGTTACATTTACAGCAAAAAAAGGATGAAAAAAGTCCCTAGAATTGCAGCGGGAGATTAGGCACACTAGTTAAAGGTGATTGATGGGCATTTCCAAGCAGGCCTTGGCAAGGCAACACAAGGCCTGATGATCCTTTATAAATAATTTGTTAATGTTCAACTGCATTAGCCTTTCTCCAGACTCTATGATCCTTTGTCAGATAGCAAATACATGTTGCACGTGTTAGGTACTAGCTAAATTACTAGTCTATGTGTAGGTGTAGATTTTGAATGAAATGATGGATTTAGGACTTGATCTGGCAAATTAAAAGGCTGCTAAGGACTGCTGAACTTTGTCTGTTATTATGGGATGAGATCTTAGCCTGGCTTATCCTCCTTCACAGGAGTTTTATACATTAATTTCAGTGAGGCCAGGATTTCACCCCCAGTCTTTGGTGATGCTTATGCAAACTTAACCGGGCATCACCAATTGGTAACTCAGGCTTAAGAGCTGGTTTTCAATAGTGAAGAGCCTCCACATCTAAAAGGAAATTCTAAAAAAATAAAATTCAAAGAAAATTTCTGGGTTGTGGCAATTCAGCCTTAGCTGAATTGGTGTGGATGGGCCAGGAGCTTGTCACAGGAATTGGTTTCAAGGACAGTGTGACAGGTTTTCACACCCAACGCCCATCCAATGGGGAGTCATGTTCAGGAAGCCTCTGGTGGTGGTTCCTTGGCATTTTCTAAATCCCATATCTCTCCATCAAGGAGCAGGTTCATTACTGAGCACAGAATAATATTCTGGAGTCACAGTTCACCAGTGTTTCCTCCTTCATTCTCTTTTTGTGGGAAGAAAAGAGCAGCTCTTATAAAAGCATAATATGTTACTGGCACAACCCCAGTGAAGCCATAGCACCACACAGACAAACATAATAGGCAAAACTCCCAGTTTTGCAGAGGTTACAGAGCTTCCCAACCTTGCTGTGGACCCTGTAATTAGCACTGTGCTGGATGTTTCCTTAACACAGCCAGTAAAGTGATTACAGAGGAGAAGCAGACCAGCTTGTGATGATGGCAGCAAGGTCTCTAGCAAGAGGAGCTTGGTTTGGTGTCTCTTGCCCAATTCAAGTGCGGGCATGGACAAACCACTCAGTCTTCTAGTTAACAAAGGGAGAGGGGCAGGAAAAGATGGAAGTTAGCTTCTAATGGTGCACTTAGACATGTGTGAAAGCATGGCCTTTAATGTATCTTTGACCTCCATGAAACAAGGCTCACATCAATTATTTTGCTATTTTGTCTAATTTTAAACTATTAGCTGTTGGAGTTAGGGCTATAATCCCTAAAGAGAATAAACTAGAGGAGAATTTTCAGAACACCTAAATTATTCAGGAATCTGAGGCTTACTGGGCTTCAATGAGATTTAAGAGATTAAAAAAAAGCAAGTTATCACTTTGGGAAAATTTTGTGCATACTGCTTGATCCACTGAATTTTCATTCCTAGTGTATGACAAAGAAATGCCAAATCAAGAACTAGTGAATAAGTTATCCAAGGCAAAATCTGAATACATAAAAATATTGTGCCTTTTTTCATTTATTCATTTTCTTTAGTATGGCACAGAAACAAATTTCTAACATAGTCTAAGATCATTCTGCCATACATAAACTCTTCCTTTCTTACATATGTATTTCGGAGTTGTTTTTGTACTCCTTTAGAGCAGTCATAAAGCAGCTACATGAATGGGAGGCTACCTTTCTTCTTTTACTTATAATAAACCTGCTTCTAATATTACCATTAAATCATGGGAGATGCTGGAAAACTGATACAAAATGAAAGAAAAGAAGATTAAAAATGCAGTCAAGAGAGTACAAACTTCCCTGAATAAAATCTGAAAGTTGGGAATTTTGTTGGTGAGACCACTTGTCACGGTTGCGTTCAAACCACACCACCAGTGTTGATAGGATGCCCCTCCACCACTGAAAGGGTACTGCAGACCTGGAGAAAGAAGAAGGGAGGGAAAGGAGAACACAGTGGAAGGTGCAGGCACAGTGAGAAGATAAAGTGCAAACACAACAAGCTTCTGGTACAGAAGTATTCTAATAACACCAAAGTATTTTGCTGCCTTTTACTAACATATTTTTTTTCTGCTTGAAAATAACACAGATATTTTGAAGTAGTCAAATGTACAAAGGTCAATGAAGCATCTCATTAACCTTTCAAAATTGTAGCATGCCCTTGTGACCTTCAGATCCATAGTATAACAGTATTTGGCTTGTAATTCAGAGGAGCCTAACATAAGATCAAAATGCTGTAAATAAGACTAGTGTGCCTCAGAACACTAGGAGTAGAGCGCCTTGCAATTAATGACTTGAGGAGCAGTCGGTTTTTAGGAATACATTATACCAGCTGTTAGGCTGTTTTGCTCAATGCTGAGGAGGCAAGTGATATAGCTCTTCTCCTTCTGCTCTATTCTCCATTGTGTTTGTGATTCAGTTTCAATTGAATGTTTGGTTGGCAGTACTGTGAAGCAGAGAGGGGGAGGACAAGGTGCAGAATAGTTGGGGTGGGCTGTCATTCAAGTTTCTGAAGTAGCATCAGGTTGTCTCACTTGAACTGCATCTTTTAGAACAAAATGGCAATATCTGCAGACCCGAAAAAGAGATAGAGGGAACCAAAACCAAGTGGCTTTCAGAACAGAGAAAGCACTTGGTTAGCAAGCTGGAGGCAGAACTCACTAAGGAGGCAGCACAGCCAGTTTCCTTTCCAGTCTGCAGAACTTCCTGGGGCACATGCCTGGCAGGGCCACTGGCTCCTGCCCCATCCTGTGACAGCTAATTGGAAGACTTATACACAAGCCAGGTGCTCTAGGGGAGTAGAACTATAGCCAGTGGGGTCTGAGTTGTTGATGGTCATAGTTATACTGTCTAAGTGATATTCTGTCCGTTTTTTTTTGCCTTTAATCTATCTCTCTGCCAGAACACGATGGTTCATCCAGACCACTTCAGATGTCTGATTGGTGATAGAGATCCTGCTATGCTTTTTGAAAGATTAATCCAGTCTACAATCTTATCATTCTACCCACAGGCTTACCTATGTTTTCACTCTGAAGGGTGTAAAATTGGCTTGCTTTCTCTGGCTGATAAAGCAGTACAAGCAAGTAATAACGAATCACTCCTTCTGTTTATTTGTATCACACTGTTGGCTAGAGATTATGACAGCCATTGTTAGATGCCATCCAAACATAGTGTGAGAAATAGCACCTCTCCCTGTGGTTTCTCAAAAAAATGTGTCATCGGGGAAGTAGAATTTTGTAGAGAAAGGTTGAAGTGTGGAAAACCTCAGAGGATGTTTACAAATACAGTGTAGCACTGAGGAGAGATACTCAAGCCTAGAAGATACCCTGCTGCTCAATTAGAGGTTAAATAGCCTAAATAGAGTGCTGTCTGAACAGCAGCCCTCTTCTTGGTACCTAACTAGCTTGGAAACATTTCCACAGCACTGCAAGATCTCTGGTTGGCATAGCTAAAGCTAGTTTCAAAAGGTCATGAAGGAATTTTGTAGCATACTTGGGACTTGAACTTCAGTCTCAGGCCTCTCATCTTTGCACAGACCACCAGTTGTCATCTCTGGCTCTTCCCTCCCTCTTCAAGTTCACATTTAGAAAGCAGTAGAGAATAACAGTTTATATCTAGCAGATCCCAGACCCTGTCTCAGAGACACTTCTGCTATGAGAAAGTTCTGAGTCCATGCCTAGATGAAGACAGAAGCCAAGGGTGACTAACAGAATGTAAACTACGACTCCTAGTATCATGCAAGAAACTTGAACAACGTGATGGATTCATGTACAATAAACATCAGAAAACAAAACTTGATCTTAGGCTAAAAATAAATCTGAATAAATTAATGTTTAAAATTTATAGGACTTCAGATAATAAGGTAAAATCACTTATTAAATGCCTCTCCAGCTGCAAAAGAGAAAAAAATCTAGAACTTCATGGCTAGATATGAAATTAATTGTCTGTACATATATATGTAATGTTTAATTTATTTTGGTACTGAAGGTTTTGGTATGGAGAATGTTTTTTTTTCACTCACAGGTGTAAATGAGGCTTGCAAGCTGCTAGATCAGATCACCAGTCAGTATACAAACTGAACTTCCAAAAGCAACTTCCTTGTCAACCCCACCAACTAAAAGTCAACAGCTCCACACCAAAATGCAAACATATCCCCTGCCATTAATTAGTTAAAATATAAATCAGATATCAACACTGGTCCACTTCCAAGTCCACTGTTATGGCTTAGGATTCCTGGTATAAGCTTTCCTGCTTCTACAAAACGGAGTAGAGTAGCACAGTGAAGGAGAGGAGAGGAGTTTCAATTCACCTGTGCTACTAGGGACATTTTTCATTCCTTGGGTTTCAGAAAGGCAAATTCCATCAGGGATGAAGGCAAACAAAGACTAAGCAGTTGGTCAGAGGTGTGGAGGGCCTACAGAAGACGACAACTAGCAGGAGCAGGATGAAGCCTGAGAGGGCTGCCACCACTTTCAAGAAAGATATCAAAGAATAAGGCCAAGTGGGGAAAAGAACTACTGAAGTGCAAGGAAGAAGATGGTCAAGAATACAAAACCATTCAGGACTTCTTTCCAAGAGGATGACCTCACCATAAGCAGGGTAGTAGCAAATGTCACTTGTTGGTGCATTGGTAAGGAAAGGTGGGAATGGTGAAGAAATCCTGCATGTTCTCTATATCACAGTGAAGTTCATGCAGAGAGAACCAAGTCTTTCTTTCACTTCTGGTATTCCCACAACAAAATGAATGTATGTGTTAAAAATGCCATTGTTTACACACAGTCTGAATATCCAGATGAATTTTGGCACCAAGGTACAAAATAACAAGAATAGCACCTTCCTTACTCTTTCAGGGCTCAAATTATTAAATACTAAAAGAGAAAGAGACTTTCCAGGGTTTTAGATGAGACCTGAATCTCTTGCCGCAAAGTGAAATAGGCAAATAACTCTCAGAAAAGTTAAAGCCAGAAATGAGCTGTGAAAGTTCTACCCCAGGGCAGAAGCACGTCTTATATTGCATATAAACACAACCAGTGGGTGTGGTTAGCAGAGAAGCCACACAGCTTGGTTTCAGTGGGAAAAAGGGGATGTGGCAGTGATAGCAGCAAGGGTTGTTTTCCCAGTTAGGAAGAGTTGTTTGTATGGCTGTGCTTCGGGCATGGATACAAATGTTCTTGCTCTGAAAATGAGCAGCCTTTCCATCACACCAGTGTCACCTCCACTCATTTGTTTTTTGAAGTCCCTTGTATTTCCATGGTTGTCTGTTGCCACTGTCCATCCCAACCTATGGCTCTGATTACACTTTGGTTTCTTCCAAACTGCAGCTGCCAAAATCATCCCCTTTTACAGTCTCTAGGTTGACGTCCATCCAGATCAAGTCCCTAGTCCTCTTTGCTGCATGGTCTTATGAATGTTAGACCTGGCACAGAGAGGGGATGGCTCACAGGGAGGGTCTTTTGGATGCAGGGTTGGTTTCTGCCATGGTCTAAGAAAAAAGTACCAGCACTGGGTTTCGCTTGGAAGCCAAGTGGCAGAGGACACATTAGGGATGCCCAGCAGCTGTGACCAGTATATGACCACTCAGGGCAGGGACAGACTCCTGGGCCTCCTCTGAAGGCCTTCTGCTGAAAGATGATGGCCAGAGGGACAATGAGTGGGGCTGAGCATGGGAGTGGTACCCATCACCGCCATGGAACAGGGCCATCACCCAGCAGGATAGAAAGGAGTGTCCTTCCCTGTCTCCCTGCCAGAGCTGGCCTGAGAGCAGCCGAAGATGCCCAAGAGGAAGTCCCTGAGGAGACAGTGGAATTGGAGGGGGGTAAAGGATGAAGGCCAGAGGACGCACCAGGCTGCTAGAAGTTCTGCGCTGCAAAGCCAGCTCCTGGTAGGGCCACCTTCAAAGCTCCTTTGAGGGATAGAAATCCTTTACAACTGGAGAGGCATGGTCAGACCAAGGGAATTCCTTCTGGAGAAGCACTGCAGGGTTCACCGCCCTCATCCCCTGTGGAACCAGTGACAGCAGCCATAAGAAATGGAATGTAGAGATGTTGCCAGGAGTCCCAGTGCTTTTAAGCAGCCACTGGTGCCCTGCCAGGCATGGGAAGGATTATTGCCCCCGAGGCTGAACAGGCCAGGGGCATTTTGCCACTTCAGAAGCCCCTGAGATGTCTCCATGTTGAGGAAGGATATGGCTTGGGATTTCCTGGGAGGCATGACAAGCCTGTTGGACAAGGAGGGTCACATGCTCACGGAACAGCCAATTGCCAGCACTGGGGTCAGGAAGGAATTTTCCTCAAGGGGCAGATTGGCACTGGTCCCTGTTTTTTCCCTTCCCTTGCAGCATTGAGCATTACCATTGAGCATTACCAGGGCTCCTCTGAACCATTTTGGCTGGGTCACTGCCTGCTGCCCATGCACCATGAAGGTGGCTTGCTATGCCCTGCAACTGGTAGGAGGAAGGCTTTTTTCCCCACAGTGGGCTAGCAAGTATCCACAGGGGTTTTTTTGCCTTCTTCTGCAGCTCTGAGCACAGCTTCTTGCCAGGGCTCCTTTGGGCCATTTTGGTTAGATGCCTGCTTGGTTGTGCTCCATACAGGTGGTCCTCGTGCCCCACATCTACGGGGAGGAAGGTCTCTTAGACTCCCAGCGCAGGTCCAAGGAAGGCCTCTGGGGAAGTTCTCTGCTGCAACATTGAGCACTGTCCCTTGTTAGGGCTCCTCTGGGCCATTTCAGTTGGCTTCTTGCACCTCCAAGGTGCCACTCATGCCCTGGCTCCCTCTGTCTCTCTTGCTTATTGCACCTTTAGAGTGGGAGTGAGCTCTGCTTTTCCCTTGGCTCCCCAGGCATTCTTGCTTGTACAAAACAGCCTGTGCTTGGAAGGGCTCCAGGCTTCCTGCACCATCAGGAGCTGCCATTTTCCATCTCACCCTGTGTGCAATACATGTGCTGGGCAGGCACAACAGCACTTTTCATGCATCAGTGGCCAAGAAGCACAACCAAGCAAGTTTTGGACGGCAAAAATTGTGTTCTTCATGGGTGTGTGCCACACTTTAGGCAATACCCCACATTACCACACGCTTCTTTTTCTTCTTTGGTGTGTGGTCAGTCCTGATGCTTGTACTTCAAGTTCTCACTCTTCAGGAAACAGGGACTGCTTGCCCTGTGTTCTGCTGCTGCTTTCTGTTATTCTGTGGCTTTCCTTTGCCAGACTGCAAGGGATATTTTTCTCAAGCAAAACTGTACGTATCAGCCTGCTCCTGGCTACACATGCGCATTGTGTTAATGCTTGTGGGCATCAGCTCTGAAACACATTCAGAAAAACCAAATCCTATTTCCACTTGTCACTTTTGTGTTATGTGTCCTTGAGAGTGTTTTTTTGATGTGAAAAAATCCTGGCATTTCAGGCAAATAACAGTCTCATTCGACTCATGGAGAGCACAGGGACTATAACGTAATAGAACAGAGCAGTTATGGTGTGTGATGCCTGGAGTTCTGCAAAACAAGCTCTGACCTAGGTCTGAGGGCTCCATCCAGGAGAGCATCTTTCTGCAGTGTCAGTCTCAGGCCCATCCAGAATTCAGGGGCAGAGATGGGCACCCACACAACATCACTCAGGAGGGTACTGAAAGCCCTAGGCTGAGCTGAGGCACTAGGTCCCCTGGGCCCTTGGCAGGAGACGCTGAGGGTGGGGTCAGCCACTGAGGGCTGTTAGCACCCCCAGGACCCTGGCAGAAGTGGACTTGCACTGCTCATATGCTTTCCTTTGGACACTGATTGTTGGCCACTTTGGAGATGAGTATTGGGCCAGACAGACGTTTCTCTGAGGAAGTGCTGTTGTTCTCAGGCTCTTGTATTTTAGTATGTTTTCCCAAGAGAAACAGCTCATGCATTTATGAAAATGAGTACTGTCAAGGGAAAAAGGGATGTAGGAAGCAGGTAGGAAGGAGGAGAGTTCAGCTGGAAGAGACCTACAATGACCAGCTGGTCTAATTGCCTGACCACTTCAGAGATGATCAAAAGTTTAAGTATTAAGGGCATTGTTCAAATGCCTCTTCAACATTGACAGTCATAGTGTATCAACCATCCCTCTAGGAAACCTGCTCCAGGATTTCACCACTCTTGTGGTTCAGAAATGTCAACACTGAACTTCCCCTGATGGATGCATCTTAGAGCCATTCCCCTGCATCCTAGCACTGGATCCCAGGAAGAACAGCACCTCCCTCTCCACTTTCTCTCCTCAGGAAGGTGCTCAGAGCAATGAGGTCACCTCAACCTCCTTCTCTACAAACTAGAAAAATTCAGAGTCCTCAACTGCTTCTCAGAGGACATGCCTGCCACTCCCTTCACTGGCTTTGTTGCCCTCCTCTGGATACATTCATGTACCTTAACACCCTTTTTAAATTGTGAGGCCCAGAAGAGTACACAATACTCATAGCGAGGCTGCACCAGAGCTAAATACAGCAGGATAATCAGCATTTTTGACTGGCTAGTTGTGCTGTGTTTAGTGCTCCCTAGGATGTTGGTTGCCCTCATCGCTGCCCAGGTACACTGTAGACTCCTATTGAGTCTGTTGTGAACCAGCATTGTCAGACCTTTTTCTGCAGGGCTAATCTCCAGTCACTCCTCTCCCGATTTAGACTTGAGCCCACCGTTACTCCATCCCAGGTGCAGAATCCAGCATATGGTCTTTTTCAAATCTGTGCAAATGGTGATTGCCCACCAATATTACCATCTATCCAGGTTACTTTGCGAGGCCTCTTGTCCCCTGAGAGAGTCAGCAGCACCTCCCAGTTTAGCATCAGCAGCAAACTTACATCCAGATCACCGATACAAATATTGAACTGAACTGGCCCTAGAGCCCTGAGGAGCACTGCTGGTGACTGGTCATCAGCCAGATGTAGACCTGTTCACTAAAACTCTTTGAGCCCCGCTGTTCAGCTAGTTCTTCACCCTTTGCACCATGTACCTGCTCATCTCACACCTGGACAACTTTTCCAGAAGGATACTGTGAGGGACAGTAAGTCACCTTTCAATCAAATTTGGTCTCACATGCAGATATATACAGAAATTATTCTTCCCTCTCTGCTCTGCTTGCTCACATCATAGTCTTCTCACCATATTTATTATTTCTTATCTACAGTGTGAAACCAATTGACCGGGGTATGACTAATTAACCGCTGAGGATCAAACCTTGACCCTAAGATCCTCTAAATATTAACAGCCATAGAAAAGTTAATAATGGTAATAATAATGTATTGTTGTGAGAAAAAAATATCTTCATAGTTTTCAATCACATTTGTAACATTTTCTTGGAGATTGTAAGTCCTGGAGACGTCAGCATAGCATATGTTCTTGCCATGGTTCTCCATGCTCAAAGGCTGTTGAATTAATAAAAATGGCCTCTTGTGCCAGAGACCAGTTGCAGAGCCATTTGAGAGTTCAGAAGAAATGAAAAACCCATGTAATATACTGAAGGCAGTATTTTTAATTAGTTAAACCATTTTACTTTATTTCAGTGCTGCATGGAGCCATCTCATTTGATGGTAAAACCGAATAGACAACACAACAGTGTACACAGCAATTTGGGGTACCAGGCAGTAACTCATTTTATCATAGCAAGCAGAAGGTGACATCACATTTAGAAACAAAAGACTTAATTTAGAAGTTACATAATTATACACACTCTCAAAGGTTAAAAAACCCCAAACAGTAGAAAAAGAGAGCAGTAAAATAAAAATTGTGTTCTGTGAATTCAACTCATACATTTCACAGATTCACTAAAAGCTTTCAAGTCAAACATATCTAAGATAATAGCTGCTGGATTTTTAAAAAGCTCTTATTAATCCAAATCTATAAGAAAATTCTTTCAATTCAATCACTTTGGGACTAATGGAGTTAATTTGACTTGGTCCTAAAATCTTCTGGTTGGTTTAATTCAATATATTCATCATCCTCTTACATATAAAAGTGTCTGAAAGTCTTTGTGAATAAATGGCTTTCATAGATGCACAACCTAAGTTTTTAATAGAACTAAACATTACCAAAAGTTAGACAAATCTTTCCCCATGTATACTGTCATGTAGGTATTTTAAAACTTGTACAGTTCTAGAACTGGTTCCAAAAGCTGAATGTGCTGGATTTGGGCTGTTTTTTACATGAACTGGTAATTATTCTGGATTCAAGAGAATGTACACACATGCTTTGTGTTGCACATATAACTTAATTAAAACACTGTAGTTCTGCAAGTTAAGCAAGACATCTGTGCTGAAAAAATTATTCTAGCATGAATAAAGAAACATGTCTTGTGTCCGTTTTATCAGGAAGCTGTTGAACTAAGCTGTCACTCTATTATGTAATGAATGAACAAATTCCTTAACATTGAACATAGTCCTGAACATAGTGTTTGCACAATAGAGGGTTAGGTGACACAACAAGGATTTATATAGCTCATCATTGAAATAACTAGATGAGATGCATCTAAGAACAATCTACCATCTCATTCCTATTTGTCATTACAGTTTCAGTTGTAACTGTGTGACAAACTGTTCACATGTACAGCCCAGTGCAAGCACAGTGCCCTCATCTTCTTTTTTCTTTATGTTAACATTTTACACTTTTATTTGAGCTCCTTGCAATTTCAGCCACTTGTGAAAAAGCTTTTCTTGATCTTGCTTACATTTGCTTGGGCACTAGTGATCTTTCCTCTGATACTCTTAAGGTTTGTTTGCTTATTCATAGAGCAAAGAATCAGCTGCTTCCAATTTTGCTTTTATAGTGGCAGGCATCATATCATGGTCTGGCAGATGAGGTATATATAATATTTTCCCCAAGAACGAATGGTGAAGTAGCAGCAGAGACCTTGCAAAAGCCAGATGAGGCAATGACTCAACATGGATGTGACATGGTATTTTTTTCTTGATAAGACAAGACCCAGGGTGAGGTAATTTCATCTATTTCAAGCACCTTCTTGCTTGAGATGCCAGATGGAAACAAGGTCATGAGAGATACTGATCCTAATAATGCTGATCCTAATAAAAACACCATTGAGGTGACCGACACTGTTCCTTTGCACTTTATGTTAAAACACTCTTAGTTCATTCCATCTGGCAGCAGTTTCTGCAAGGGAGAAGACCATCACTTCATCTTAATATTGTTTTTAAAATATAAACTGAGAACTACATTTGTTTCTTCAGAATATAGCAAATGTCAATATAAATTATTTTTATGATTCTATCTGAGTTTCTGTGGAGAGGCTCAGTGCTTGTAGCTGTAATTTTAGCCTGGGAAACAGGATACCTGGGAAATAAGATGCCTGTATGGATATGGATTTGCCTACCTGTTTATCTTTTCTCCCTCATTCTCTCAATGGATTTTTGCCATTGGTTGATTTCTGGCCAATCTGACAGCAAGACAGGTCCTTCCCTCCTTGGTATATCATCCTCACTTGCTTTGAGAAAAATCAAAGCCTAGAAAGAGAGTATAGCCACAAAATTGAACTCATTTGATGGGCAGCCCATATCACTAGCATGATGCTACCTCTGCCAGCTGGTGCACTTCAGCTATAACACCCTGCAGTGGTACAGGCTGGGGATATTGGTTAGGAGCAACCCTAACAAGCAGTGAGCTATACAAGAGCGAACCTGTCCTAGCAACAAAGGTGACCAGCAGCGCTCAAAAGCCTTCTAAGAAGAACATGGCTAAGGGAAATTATTTTCCTTTTTTACCTAGGACTTGTTAGACCACATCTAGGTGCTGTGTCCAGGTTCGGATGCCCCAGTATAAGACAGACATCAGTGTACTGCAGCAAATAGGAGGGCCCCCAGGGTGGTTAGGGCTAGAGCACTTACCCAGTGAGGAGAGGTTGAGGAACCAGGGTAGGTTCAGCTGGGGGAAGAGTCAACTTCAGGTGGGCCTGACAGCACTCTCTGTGTGTTTGCAGGGGGGCTAGAGGGTGAGTAGGATCATCAAGGAGATGGTGTCAAGCCCTTCAAACTGGTGCAGGGCAAGAGGACAAGGGCCAGTGGACATAAGCTGAAAGAAGAGAGGTTCAGAGCAGATATAAAGGAATGACTTTTTCGTCTGTGGATAACCAGACAGTGGAGCAGGTTGTCTAGAAAGGATATATGGTCTCCATCCCTGTTGGTCTTTGAGACTTAGCAAGAAGAAGCTCTAAACAAACTGGTCTGATGACATCATTAACTCTGCTTTGAGCAGGAAGTTGCACCAGAGACCTCCCTCCAATTTGGGCTGTCCTATGACCTATTCATAAATTAAGAGTACTGATGATATCTCATACCAGCTAGGAGAAGGAACAGCTTGTTAAAGAAGATTATAATGAAAATCTAAAATGATTGTGATGGTGGTGCAGGTATACAAATGTAGAATGCAAATCCAGAGGAAACTGGACTTCATTAGTTTTTATATCATCTCAAACTTGACTTTAGCTTGTATTCCTGTGGGCAAAGTTGCCTTAATCTCTTTTCAGAATTTTAAATACAAGGGTGCATTGACAGTAAAGCTTGTAACTTAGGAAGAAAATGAACCAACTCCCTATTTCTACTTTTATGCAAAGAGTGACATAAAACCAGCAATAACCTGACATTTTATTTGATATTTTTTTCTTAAATATTTCAAAGAAACTTGACTTGCGATGGTACACAATCTGAAATTAGTTCACTGGCAGTCCCTCACAGTATCAGTTTCACTTGGGAAAAACTAATTAAATGTAAGCTTTCTTTGATACAGGAAAGAAATGCATGGCATGATCAGAATCCATCAGCTCTTCCATGGGTTAGCAATAGCAAACAGGTCTGCCACAAAACAGAGACCAAGGAGGAACCGATGATCAAGAACTCTTGAGTGCATGTTTAGGCACTGATTATTCCCCAAAGTACATAGGAGGGGCAAAGAATATGGACACCAGAGGCAGTACAGATGGACTTTGTGGCATTTTCTCCACTAAGAAGAGAAAGTAACTCGGCCAACATTCTAACTCCCTTACAGAAAACTTGAGTTGGATTCCTTGTATGGGCTACTGTGAACATGGGTCACAGTTTCCAGGCAAAATCAATAGGGCTGCTTTCCTTTACGTTTCATTTGAAACATGCCACACAGCAAACAGCATGCAATTCAATTTATCTGCTTCACAGGAGCAAAAGGCTGAGTCAACTCCACTGGATTGCTACCTCACTGCTTGCTCCTGCTTAGGATATTGCCCAATAAGCTGATCTTTGCTTGCTCTGATTCAGCTTTAGACAAATCCTTATATTATCTCTTGTGATAGAATATATGCATCTGCCATTGAATGTAACTAATCTATGAGACCAATTTGAAAATCGCAGAGTCACTTCAGGTACAAACACAAATAGTGAATAAATATATTTTTCTCATTTTTCTTCTTATTTGTAAATCTTTGATATGGCCTTTGCTAATGATACATCTATCCTTTTTACTACCCACTTGATGTGTGAGTAAATACAGCACTGACTGAAGCAATAAATTATTTCTAATCCCTTGTTAAGAAAACAGCTAGGCCAATACAAAATGAGTCCAACTACTTCTTCATTCGGAGCCAGTTTTTAACTCTTTTTACAGCATAACAGTCAGATTTAGATAATATCCATTTCCAGCCATCCTGCCAGAGCCCTGCTTAGTGGATTATACCTTTCCTCTATCCAGGAAGCTGGCACAGTTTTTCTGGGCAATCTGTGACATGCTAGTGCCTGAACAAATTCTTTTTACAAAAAGGCAGAGACAATGACTGAAAGGCATGCATTTCAGCTTATTAACACAGACAGAAGGGAAGTGCCGACAGGATTATATTTGAAGATTTAGTTCTATTAGTAACCACCCCAGAATCTATACAAGAAACAAAGAATTGCCATCAGCAGCTTTCAAATCATGTGTCTTGTGGAAAGAGTGATTAAGAAAAAAACCACTTCCATTTGAAACTGTAGACAGGAGAGGGAAGGAAAGAGTACAATCCTTTCCCCTTCAGGAGAAAGTTAGGTGGGGGGGAAGCAAGTCCAGAAATTTTACAATCTACAATAAATTCCAGACAGCAAAGCACAGGATCATATTTAGCTCATCACCTTCACTGCTGCACTTGTTATCCTGCCTGTTACCTCAGCCTACCCACTCATCACCTCTGTCCCTGCCAGTGTATTACTGGCACGTACTGGCTTGGCACTCATGCTTCCTTTTGCTTCTTTCCCCCATCTTGCTGTGCCAGTCCATCCAATCCACTGCCCGTGACACCCCATCCCATTCACTGCCCCTAACATTGCCGCTCTGATGGCTGCCATCTCATTTTCTGACATCTCTTACCACATGTCCTGTTCCAATTCTGCCTGCCCTTACTGGGTTCATCCTCACTACCAACATCACCTTCCTTCTTTCTGTCCTCTATTCCTATTTATCCTTTTCTTGTCTCTTGCTGCCACATCATGTCACATGCTGCTTACCTTACTGCCTCATCCCATTGTCCCTGCAGTCCCGTTGTCACCTTCTCCTGCGGTACCAGAGCTTTGTCCTTCTGTCTGTCACCCAACCTCACTACCTCTCTGCTTGCCTCTGCTTTCGCTTTTCCTAACTGCTCTATATGCCTTGCTACTTTCATTCACCGCCTGTTCTGGCCAGTGCCATTTGCTGCTTACCTCCTCCTCCTTTTCTCCCAACAGCTGTGTGTGCTCTCTATCCACAATTTCTTTCTTTACTGCTCCACTTACTGCTTGCTCTTGCCCCCCAAATGCCCAGGACCTTTCTCAGTTCTCCTTGCCATGCCATGGTCTGCCACTACTTATTGCCCTATTTGTCATCCTGCCTGCTCCTTCTGATTCATTGGTCTCCTCCTGTCAGGAGATGCCCTGTTTACAGACAGCTCTCACAACTTCTCTCTGTTTCCTGTCTGCTGCCCACACTTGTTCACTTGCTACCTGTCACCATCCACCCTTATTACCAAACTTCTCCTCCACTTAGTGCTTCCTCCTGCCACTGTGTCCTCTGCACTTTCCACCTCTCCACACTGACTCATTCTTTTGCTACTAGCATGCCTATTGCCACCTTCCTAACACAGCACAAGCTCCTTCTTTTGCTGCTTGCCTGCACCACCTCCCTTAGCTAATTACTCTCACTACCTCTCTTGCCAGCTTGGTTTTTTTTGCCACCACTTGCTTTTTATGCTTGTAAACATGTCCTGCCTATGGCTTCTCAAAGCTGTGTTTCTGGATTGCAGTCTCAACCTTTCCTTGCAGCTCATCATCATTTGTCTGCGCTGCTCCCTCCTGCCCTCATCACCTCATTTCAGTACCTGACTTGCTGACCACTTAACTTCCATGCTGGACCATGTTTGCCATCTCTCTTTACCAGCCTGCTTGTTGCCTCCTGCTGTTGCCAGCCCTCTGCCTCTGCTTTCCACGTCATTTGCAACCTATGTTCAGTGTGTCTTTTCAAGCCTCTGTCTGCTGCCTAACTTCATCCTCAGCTTGTTGCTCCATATGCTGCCTGCTTTCTACGTGTTGCCCAGAAGCTGCATTTGCTGTCCATTTGCTCTACTTCCTTTGTCTTTCCCACTTGTTGCCCTGCTTGTCCCCCTCCTCTTGCCAGCCTGTCGTTGCTGCATAGCCTGCAGCCTGCTCTTGCCACATCACCAGCACTTTCTGCTTGTGATTGCTACTTCATTTGCTGGCAAGCCTTCCCATCCTCCTTATCAGCTGCTCTCAAAAGCTCCCTTGCCTGTAGGCTTACAGCTCTAATGCAGCTAATGTTTTGCCTCTTCCCATAGCTGCTTCTTCCCAACTCCCTAGCCTCATGCCTTCAACGCCTTTCCAAGCAGCAGTATGCAACTCCATAGTGGGTTGACCCCAGCCAGCAGGAAAACTGCCACACAATGATGCTTGCTTATCCGCCCCTCCCAGTGGGATAGCAGAAAGAACAGGAAGAACAAAAGCTAGAAAATTTGAGATAAGGGCAGTTTAAGACAGTTAATAAGTGAAGTTAATAAGTGAAGAGAGTTTAATAAGCAAGGGAAAGAGGGGAAACGAAAAAAACCCACAACCAACAATGCAAAGACAATCACTCACCACCTCCCACAATCTCTAAGCAATGGCTGCCTTGGAAGACACTCCTCCCTGCTTCCCCTCTAGTTTTATCGCCAAGTGTGATGTTGTATGGTATAGGAGATCTCTTTATCTAGTTTGGGTCAACTGTCCTGGCTGTGTCTCTTCCCAATCTTTTTCCTACCCCCATTGAAGGATGAGGGAAGGCAGAGGGGGAAACAGATAAAACCTTGAAGCTGTGCAAGCACTACTCAGCAACATCCAAAACATTACTGCGTTAGCAACACTGGTTTAGTCATAAATCCAAAACATAATACCATACTGGCTGCTATGGAGAAAGTTAACTCCATCCCAACCAGTCCCAGTACAATTTCATGCTAAAACAGCTGGCCTTTAGTGTCCCATACTTGTCCTCACTCCTACTTTTAATCTCTATGCACTCTTCACATTCCCTTTCAGCACAGCTGTATTTGCCTTTTTATATGCCACTTGCCCTCGTATCCTCCTTGCCTACATAAATACTCTTCTCCTTCTATCATGGCTTAGTTCTTACTGATTCATTTGTTTCTGTTTAACAGAAACATAATGTTTCTGTTATCTGATACTGCTTCATTTTCTGCCTTATTTTCTACCCTACAAGCACGGGTGTGGTTGCTGCCTGCCTACTCCAGCTTGCTCACCGTTAGCCCTGCAATCAGTCATTTCTACTTCTCTCTGGCACTGTATTTTCTGTCTTCTGCTCCCAGTCCAAAAGGTCTTTCTGTTGCATCTTCTGGAAACCTGTCTTTTCACTCTCCTTCAGATCATCTGTGCGTTTGTTATCCTCCCCACCTCTTATGGCTGAGCCAGCACTGCGCTCCCATTAGCAAGCTTTTCCTTAGGGCCTCCTTGCCACCTCTATTACACCCTCCTGTGTCACCTCATTTTCTCCCAAACTTTTCTCTGACTGCTAAGCCCCATCTTTACCAGATAGTCCTGCTTCAGTCAGTGCTCCGACCTGTGCTTGTTGCCTCTCCCCACAGCCACATTTACAGTTTGATCTCTTGCCTTCTTTATTGTTACCTGTGCCACTGGTCAGAGCCATTTCTCCTCACCTGTTTCCACCTATTCCAGATGGCAAAATGACCACCTCTCTTTCTGGATTGTTGTTTTTTAACCCATTTGTCCCAATCTCTGCATGCTTTTCTTTCACCTCCTCTTGAAGCTTCATCTCCTCTCCCATCTCTTGCTGTCCCTGGTCCCTGCCTCAGCTACAGTCTCCCTTTGATCCCTCCCATGCATCATTACATACCTATTTTACAGCCTCAGCCTATCTTTTCACAGCTCAGCATCCTCTGAGTGCTTGTTTACTGGCCCATCACCCAAACACTGTCAAGCCTATCCATATTGACTGCTTGCTCCACTGTCGTTGATGCTCTTCCCTCCCCTCACAGACTTGTTAGCAAGCCATACCCATGCTGCTGGTCCCTTTCCCATGTAGCTGCTTGTCTAGAGCTCCACTCCTTCTTACTCTTCCTCTCCATTTTCCAGCGTTTTTCTCCTTTGCTTTTTTCTATTACTATTTTTTTCTGCCAGCCATAACTCTGTCTCCTCTGCAGCATACTGCCTCCCCATTTATGACTTGCTTTTGCTGTTCCCCTTCTTTTGGTGATCTCTCTGCTGTCCTTGCCACTGCACCTCAATTCTCCTACTTCATCAGCTACCTGCCATCACTGTCTCTCCTTTTGGCTGGGTTTACTTCCTCTCCAACACTTTTGTCTTCAACAGCTGCTTAGTGTTTCCTGACCTTGGCCATGCTTGGCTCTCTCCTCATCTGTCACTTTGCCTCATGCTCTGGCTTTCTCCTCCGGTAGTAGAGCTCCTGAAGTCTACATCACTGCCTTATTCACCTACCTCTCACATCTCCATCATACTCTGCCCAGCCTTGCCATCTTCTCTCATAAGCTCTTTTATTCCTTTTAGCCTTGCAAATTCACCAGCACTCCTCACCACTAAGCTCAACTCCTGTCCAAATCACCTCACTTGTCTAGACTACCTGAAGCATGTTGTCACCTTCCTGACTGTGGGGATCTCACAGTTCTTTATGGGCTCTACATTAGCATCTTGTTTTTGTAAGCTCTCCAGCCACCTAACTTTCCTGCCAGCTCACTATATCACCTGCCTTGTTTTCATCCTTTCTTGCCAAAAAACTCACTCTGTACCTGCAGCCTCTCCCCTCCCACCCACTTCTCATCTCTTTTCACCACCTGTGCATGAGGACTGTGGATTTTCTCAGCTGCTGCATTTACTTCTCTCCCATGACATCCCCTCCTGTTTTCTTCACAGGCTCCTTTGTCACCACTTGCTAGCCCCTCCTTGAGATACTCAGCATCTCCTGCACTTACTTCCTCCTCCTGTTGCTCCCTCCTCACCATCAGTGCTGCCTTGCTCCCTGCCATTGTCCCTTCCCTGTGCTGATTCTGTAGCTACAAAGGAAAATCGCAGCCAAACCACAATCTTCTCACTTCCATCTGTGTCACCATCCACTCTGTCACTGCCCAAGGTCATGGCAACCCGCTATTTCTCCCTTCCCAGCCCCTGGGCACTGCTATTTCTGTCTGTGTCAGCACCCCATCCTGCCATCCATTGTAGCCCCACTTACATAAATTTAGTTTCCAAAAGTACCCGTATGATTTATTTTCTCAAATTCCTCATTTTGGAAAAAGGATCTTTGGCTCTTAGCAGCTTAAGTTTCACTGCACGTTGATGAAAAATGAACTAAAAAATGCCCTGTGGCTGGATTTTCAAAGTTATTCAAGCATGCATAAATGGCTTAAGGGGCCCTGCTCAATTTTCAACCATATGTGTGCCACATAAGTTGGCTTCTTGAAATTTCTCTAGGATGGTCTTTTTAAAGGCCTAAATAGATGTGAAAATTTGGCCACAGATTCCCTTTGAGGCTGAGAGTAGAAAGGGAGATTACTCTGAGTTTCTAAACAACTTGCATGCTTTTGAGAAATGTACCATTTGCTTCTTAACCTGAAAAAAACCTAATTATTAGACTGAAGAGTTGATTATAGTAGAGCACCTTTCAGGAGAAACATGTCATGTAAAGGCTAAAAATTAGTAGTGAAGGTGTGAATTTTCTTAAAGCATTCAGATCATTGCTCACTCCTACACACACTGCTGAAGTGGGTTAAGCTCAAAAGTAATGTTGTATAAAAGATATCCAGGGGGTAGATTATAGAGTGTTACATGTAAAATCTCTGGCACCTGGAAGGATCTGTTTTTTATTAATATGTCTACATAAACAAAAAAAAAATAAGGCTAAGCCAGAGTGGACAAGAATTGTTTGAATGACCTACACATCTAAAATACAACATTGCAAGGTATTTCCTATGTCAAGGAACAAAGTCTTTGGATTAAATTCGCCTATTTGTAGCTTTTTACCCACAAAAGCTTAATATCTCTTTTTCCACATGGTGTATTCCTCCAGGGGAGAAAAAGAAGGACCAACCAAGTTGTAAACATCAAGGCTTTAAACAATTGAATAAGCAATACCTTATTTTAGCTGCAGGAATAAATGGAGGGAGGTTAAGGACAGACTAGTGGATTATCAATTAAAAATATACTACCTTTTCAATGCCAGTCTTACGACTGAGTGGGGCTTTTCTTGAGAGATGATCCAGGTTCAGAACATGCCCTTCAGATTGAAAAGCTCAGAGAAATATTAATGAGACAAAGTCTGCAGAACTACAAGAATTTCCTGCTGAATAGTATCAAACTACGGCTGCTTTATTAATGTCCTCTCAATGGGACCACACTGTAAAAGAACACTGATATTAAAGAAGAAAAAGCTCTAGGCTCTCTCTCAGCCATACAGTGAATAACAACAGTGAGATAATCTTACACAGGTATGAATAGACCCAAAAAATTCTCATTTGGCTGTATTTATTAAAGTCCATCTGGCGGGTTTAGCTTAGATTTTTCTGCAGCAAATAGTATAATTCGAGGATGACTGATTTGGGACTCTGCTTAATAGGCAGACCTTTGAATGTTCTGCCACATTCTCCAAAAGGTTGTACTTCTACTTCTACTTCTGCTTCTCACCTTTATTGGCAATATTCACATGAGGAAGACTTAATAATAGATGGCAAAAGAATCTGAGAGGGCAAACTCCTACAGTAAGTAGTGATCCAAAAAGCAATTGCAGCTCCTCCTCCAGCTAGTTCTACTTAGGGATTGCCATTTCCTCTGTCTCTCCTGACTGGAAGCTATTACAGAAATATAATGATCTGCAAATGAGCAGGGAAAGTGTGAAAAAGGAGAAAATGTAGACACAAATCCGTATTAGCAGAATCTTGCTTTGACTGTTAACATAGCATTTGTAGCTCTGTCGAATTCCAGTGCATTGATCTTGTCTCTTCATGGTACCCAAAAAAACCCTAATTAATTGTCCGTCTCACACTGGATGAGTGAAAGAATTGAGCATATTTTTTAACAAGCCTGATTTTACTGGGTTATTAGCAGCTTATTTTTCATCTTAGTACTACCTTTATCAGAAAGTCTGCATCTAAATAAACCTCCAAAGTTTTAGCCTAAAATGGAAAATGTTGATGCTCTTTGTATGATTTCTCCAAATTTAAATATGCAGTAATTGACATACATAGAAATAATTTCTAGAAACAGGTGTAAATAAGACATTAGTTTGCAAACACTCTTTGTATATAGCCTTTGTATGCAGCCTAGTAATAAGCAGGGCTCCAGAAGTGTGCACAGAACTGAAAATAGATCAAATGTGCCCTAAAAATAATTGGTCATTGCCCGAGGTGGGCATCATGAGGATGCAACAGGCAACCAGAATTACTGAGCCACTAACTTATTGTGCAGTTTCAAAAACTCAGTATACATTAGTATAGTTTATGTGGTATTTTAAATGTGTTCTATACACTCAGAGTGCACAGGCAGGGTCTGCTCAGCAAGGAACATGCAGTTCTGAAAACCAAAATGCTCTCAGGCCAATTAAGAAGGATTTTTTTTTCTTTTGAGCTTTTCCACTCAATAGAAGTTTTGTGCTGGGTTTACCTTCTATATAATATTAGCACCGTCTTGTTTTTTTACATTAAATCTTTATCAGCAGAAACAATTTAAAGAAATATCAGAAATTCATATTAAAAATAAGCAATTCTTTTCTCTATTCTGTTACTAAGTTCCTATGACTTGACCTTAATATATTATTTTATTTTATTTTATTTTATGAAATAAGAATAAAAACAACCCGATGCTTGTTAAAGCCATCTGGCATAAATTGTACACTGTAATCAGAAAGGTCATAGAGACTCTGGGGCTTGAGCACATAACATTCAAAATATCAAATATGTAAAAAATTAGAAGCATCTCTGTAATGCAAAATTCTTTCAAGCTGTGTACCAAGATCTAAGATTTTATCAACTAGAAAAAGTATACACTACTCCCCCACACTACTGCTTTTCTGCTGGATTTGATCTGGCTATAGCAGCTCAAGATATTTTTCACTGTTAAAGTAACAGCAGAGACAGTATTTGGGACAAGATCCTGAAAAATTTCTCTTACATCTGTGAGTGTAAGAAAACTTTTTGGGCACATGTCACCCTCATACATGTAATAAAATATTTTTAATGATCATATATATTAATACAGCTAACAGATTACTTCAACTATTCAGACATGTATAAAATATATCAGTATTTTTAAAAGACAAGAAGTATCCTCATATCAATAGAGTAATCCCAAAACAAGTGATTTCAGACAGTGGTGAAACAGTTCAGAAACCTTAGTTGATAAAATTTAATAATATTACATATTTATCTAATAGGCATATCATTTTGTGTGTATGCATTTATGTGAAATATAATTTGAACTCTGCTTGTCCTTAGAATAATCTGGACTCCAACGTAAGAAAAACAGTTTTTGTTTTTAGGATTCTTTAGAGAACGATAAATTCCCAAGTCTACTTTCACCCCATGCCATACGCTACAAAATAGGCACTTATTATTGATCGAATTCAACCATATGAGAGAAATCTAAGTCCCATTTAACATCAGTTTTGAGGGCTCTGGTTCCCTTGAACAGGATCAGTTATGCTGATCCCCTCCTGTGCAGACCTTGCTTTATGGGGTTGAGAAAAAGCCAAATGTCAGTTGATGAAAGTCAGTGATGCTGGTGGAAATTATATCTGTTTGTATTACCTGAAAAGCTGCATCTCAGGAGTCTGACCTTTTACTATAGAAAATTGATCCTTAGCATACTGCAGGTCTGTATTAAAAAGAATATTATAAGTAGCTGTTTAGCTCTTAATTGGTTTTGCATTTATTATTTCAGTATTCTCTACTCTAAATATGGGTTTCTGGAAAGAATATAATATTTCTCATACAAATAATTGTTCCAATAATTGGATCTACCAGTAGTTCTATTCTTTTAGGAAACAACAATGATCTGCCTCAAGCCAGTTTCCCATTTCATGACATCTCCATCACTGCACCTCTTTTAGCTCCTGTTTTGCGAACCACAACCTTGGCTGTGCAGAGCAGAATCTGTCATAGCTTGCCAAATAATGAGTGTGCTTTCCATTAACAATGAAGATGAAACAACATATTTATTATTTTGCTTGACATGTTCAGGGAAAATCTCTGTTTTGAACTAGACAAGATTCTTTTTTTTTTTCCCTTTCTTATTTTTCCTAAAGTAGGAAAATGGGAGAGAAGCAAAAATGCATAGTTTTGCCATTTACTAAAACAATCTTTTCATGGAGCTTACCTTTCTTTTCCCTCCAATACAAATGAAAGTTATTTTTATGCAGATGGAAAAATTCTGTGAAAAGCTATATTAATTATGAAAATCTCAATCTTGAACAAAATTTTCAAATATTTCCAGAAAGTTTGTTCAGTTGATATCCAACTTGATGAATTCCATTGATTTGCATGTGGAGACAGCCTCTGTTTTTCCTACTTCCTCTTTCAATTTGAAATTTAAAAGTTTTCCATTTTTTCTTGCAATTCAGTTTGCTTTTTTCGTACATTTGACTTACATTTTAATATGTTCTCACTTGTCTGACAATCCAGGAATAAGGCTGATTCTAAACCAGTTGTAGAAGTTTAAATATTTTTAATTACAGAACAATCTAAGTGGAAGATTTGAGAGGAGAGTGTCATAACCCTTTCCTGCTGCCCTGGTTTGTAAATAGTCATGTCTAAAGTATATTATTAATATTTTATGCCTTTTCTACTCAACTAATTTTTCAACTATTTTAAATGTTTTGAAGCTAGAATTTTAAATGCAGTGACAGGAATTGCTGTAGTTTTATTTTTTTTCTAAAAGAAGATCCAAATCCTTTGAGTTTCCTAATTAAGAAAAGCTGTTGGAATGGTAAATTTCTCATTAACAATGAACACAGTACATTAAGGCCAAGCGTTCAATATTCCACCTGTCCTAGCACAAGGAAAGTTTGATGGCATGTGTTTTAGTTAAGTCAGCCATCCAATAATATTGCTTTTAAAGCCTGGCAATCCAATTATAGTCTTTGCTAAATGTAATTAGTGACAGTTTTTTGTTCGGTTTTTTTTTGATTTTTTTCCTTAGCCAGTGCTTTAAAAACCACAGAAGAGAATCTATTGCCTTTCTGGTTCTTGTCTTTCCTTTTAAAAGATAGTTAATGTCAAGATCCAGTCCACACATGGCCAGAGAGCAGACTGAAGGAGAAAAATGCCCTGCTTCTGACTTTATTTTCTGCTGTTGCATGAAGAGGAAGGGCAAATTAGAAAGTGCAGCAGAATCTGCAGCACTGTTCCTTGTTACTGAACTGCAGTTACTAGCAGATGCTATTGTGCAGCACTCCTCCTGACCTCCAGCTGGCCATAGACTCAGTTTGGTAGGAGAGCTTCGTAACTGTCAATAGTGCAGGACACTAATTCAACACCTTGTGATCACTTTTGTTATCCAACCAGAACTAGCATCAATTTAAAACTTCAGTTTTTAAAGTCCTCTTGGATCTTGTGGATGACCTCCATCCCACGCCTCTTACACAGGCCCTGTGCTTAACAAACTCAACTGCAAACTGGAAATCTTGTACTACTGGAAATCCTGACCACTGTAGCACAGAAACTTGAATAAACAGTTCTACCGGTCACAGTTTCTGTGTGGCCTTCAGCAGAGGCTGCACTCGCTGCATGTACAAGTCCATAAAGGAGCAATCCTCTTGCAAGCTCTGTAGGAGAAGCTCCTTCACGAAGGCTGCGTCAGTGAGCTCTGCACAGGACCAACGTGAGGGTTTACATTTATGCTGCCATTTATACAGAAATGCAAACATTTTATTTTTGCAGAGATGCATGAAAAATGTCACTTTTTTTTGTGCTTTGTTATCTACTGAGAACAAAGGCAGTCATCAGGAGAACTGGAGATAATAAGCAAAGTAAGACGAACTGCATGGAATATATCCCTTGTCAACAGGTCTTTTGCTCAATGTTTTCAGCCAAGACTGCTAAGATCAACTAAAATTTGAAGTGAAGGACACTGATAGGATAACCTAGTCTGATCTGCTGAGTGACAGACTGCAGACTCTGGCCCAGCAATTCGTTCACCAAGCCCACAACATTGCACCAAGGTATGCTTGTTTAATATTCCAAGTAGTGCTTCTATAGCTACAGAAAATGACCCAGGAAGAAGAAGCTAAACAACATTTACTTTGCCATTTTTCTGTCTCTTATCATCATTGCATCTCACCCGTTTTGGAACTACTGATAGATTATGTTTTCAAAAATGCACTTAAAATAGAGAATTACTGTTTATAAAATGAGCAATAGAGTTAGAGGGTAGATTAAGTGATTTTTCTGAAGGTCACAGTATTTATGAATAAACCACAAAATGAGCCCATGTTTTCTGCAATCTGTCTTGACACATAATCCTATTTCTTGAAATAAATACAAGACAGATTTTTTTTCTATGCTTTAAGATCAAGCAGAATTCATATCATTGAAAATAGTTCAAAACAGTAACAATAGCCACTTAACGTAGTCAAAGTCCTTTCATGAGTCACGATGACAAAACAAGTACCTTTGTGAGCAACATGGTCAGACTGCATTCATCATAGATAACAGGTTATCTGACTCTTCCACTCTTACGATACAGACTGGCTCATTTTTAGTAGTAGACCACACGTTAATCTTCATTCTGTTGGGCAGTGTATATTTTAATAACTCTTGAAGGTAAATTTGACAATAAGAATCCCGGCTGTACATACAACTATATACATATACAACAATGAATTAGTAATTAGAATCTCCATTCTGATAACTGAAACTTTTTTTTCCAATTTTCACTTGGGGCTTCTTGCGTAATTTCTGGATGACCATTCTTTCATGAATTTCAAACATTATTCTGAGATAAGGATTGTAAAAAGAAATGTATAGACAGTAGCTAAAAACATTTTATTTTTACAGTGGTGAAAAGCTGCATATGTTGCTGCATATTGCAGCAACAGAATAATAATATAAAAATTACAATTATGCAAGCAAAGAAATACAATTTAGTGTGAGGTCAGGGCTTTCAAAATTTACTCATTCCAAACATGTGTTTTACTTTCAACAAAAGTGTGATGTGAAAGCAAATTGCACCAGTGATGTTTTTTCTCCTTCTTGAAAGCTGTAGCTGTAGCTTTGAAAACAAACCAACTGATCAGGTACTGTTGATTCCACAGGCCTTTAAAAGGCCTTCCTGTTTCTTAAATTCTAGCAAACTTCCTCAAAGTTTTATTAAACCTTAGTATTTCAGTCTCCATTTGAGACTGCCTCCTCTAATGTAATTGCATCTTTTGATGTAAATGGCAGTTTCACATTTTAAAATATGATTTTATTCACTCTGTATTGTGAGGTGATATGACACAATAGGTATGGAAATCCTAAAGGACAGATTTAATAGATCTAGGATCTCTTATGACATTCCTTTTCAGTTCTTATTTGACAAATGGCTTTCAAATGAGGTCTCCTGAGGAGATAAGCCAGAATCTTTTTATCAGTTCCATTGCCCTTTTTATAAATGTTCTTTTAGCTAATTTTCTTTACTATGTGCCTTTTTTCCTCTCAATAGTTTATTAAGCTTTCTTTTTACATTAATTAGGATTTTGTATCACTTCAGACTTCAGGTAGTCTGAGGAACTTCCATTTCTTCTGCTTTTTAATTTTAAGAGAAGTCATTATTTCCAAATATTTTTTATTGGACTTATTAATATATCAAGGAACATTTTTCAAATTATGTCAAAACATTGTCAAATTATCTTGGTCATGTTAAATAAGATACAACTATTGGCATCCACTATATCATATTCTGAATCACCAGTATATTTTCAGTGATTATTTTAATCTTTTTAATGAGGGAAACTCATCACATGCTTTCTCACACAGCCTCCAGGACATCTCAGGAAAGGCCATTAAGTGTTACTCTTAATGTTAACCTCATTCACCTTTCAGACATTTATATTAATATGGTTTCTGCTTCTATGTAAAGCACTGTTTCTCTCATATCTGGTATGGGAATCCCTATTAATATTTTTTCTCTCCTGATATTTATGTTTATTAGGTGATGGTGCCCTGGTGCTGGCAGGCAGCACTGTGAGGAAAGGCTGGAGCTGCCCCATGCCAAACACGTCTGGCTCTAATGTTACACAGGATCACAAAATCACTAGGTTGGAAAAGACCTCCAGGATCATTAAGTGCAACCATTCCTATCAACCACTAAACCATGCCCCTTGTCATCTCATCTACCCGTCTTTTAAATACCTCCAGAGATGGTGATTCAACCATCTCCCTGGGCAGCCTCTGCCAGTGCCTGATAACCCTTTCTGAGAAAATTTTTTTTCTGATATCCAGTCTGAACCTCCGCTGGTGCAGCTTAAGGCCATTCCCCCTTATCCTGTTCCCTCTCACTTAGGAGAAGGGGCCAGCACCTGCCTCTCTACAACCTCCTTTCAGGTAGTTGTAGAGAGCAATGAGGTCTCCCCTCAGCCTCCTCTTCTCAAGGCTAAACAACCCCAGTTCCCTCAGCCTCCTCCTCACAGGACTTGTTCTCCAGCCCCTTCACCAGCTTTGTTGCTCTTCTCTGGACATGCTCCAGAACCTCAACATTGTTTTTGTAGCGAGGGGCCCAGAACTGAACACAGTATTCGAGGTGCGGTCTCACCAGTACAGGGGGAGAGTAACCTCCCTGGACCTGCAGGTCACGCCGTTTCTGATACAAGCTAAGATGCCATTGGTCTTCTTGGCCACTGGGTCCCCACAGTTCAGTCTGGGAGAGAGGAGGGAGGAGGAAAGGTCTTGTTTTAATGCCTGTCTTTCTATTTTTCAGTACTCAAATCTATGTTAAACGGCAATAAAATTAAGTTGCCCCAGGTGAAGTCTCTTTTGCCCATCACAGTAATTGATACGTTAGCTCTGTGCCTTTACCTCAATATGAGCCTTTTTTCTGTCCCCCCGGCCATGGAGGAGAATGAGTGAACGAGTTGCTGGGTGGGGTTTGGCCCTTAGCTAAGGCTACCACATCTCAACAAGACACTCAATATTTCTCCCCACAGGTTTTGACTCTTGCTTTGTCCGAGGTGGTACGAGCAGACCTGGGAGAGATGGTTAAAAGTTGCTCTAATGCACAGCATGTGTTTGGGAAATTGCTTTCCACATGGTGCAAAGTTTATTTACAACACAGAAGCTGGTGAGCCTATTCTTCTGCTGTCATCAAGGCCCATGAGATATCTATTTTTCTGTAAAGGCTAGTTTTAACCATCACAAAACAGTCCCTTCACCCTTCCCTTTCTCCACCCTCCTTAGGATGCAAGATTGGCAGGCTATGCTCTTATACAGCATCTAGCTCTAGGGAGATAGGTAAGACCCTGTCTACCCCCACCACAAATATACTTGCTACATGCAGTAAAGATCGTTATAAACACTGTCCATTCCCCTTTGAAGAAAGCAATTTCTTAGCCTGTGGATATGTATATATCTCTGCTTTCCTAGAAAAAAAGCCTCTCTCACTCACACATACACATGTATTTACTTTCACTGGTATGTGGAGAGATAGATATACAAAAAGGCTGGTCATTCCTGTTTCTTCTTAAGAAAAGCGGTTGCCCTCAGTTTTTAGCTCAATTAAAGAGAGAGATCTGATCATGTTTAGCAGTAAAATTTGAAAGCAAATTTGTAAGCTTATTAATTATACAGAGTTGATGTGGCTGAAAGTAGAAGATAGGGATAGCGTGAGAAAACGTGAACAGCATCCTTCCAAAACTTTACATAAGTATTACAAAATCTGAGGCATCACTCTGTTTATCCCTGAAGGGAAAAAGAGAATATCCATCCAAGCTGAGTTCTTCGCTCTTTGTATGGATTTTTATTCCATTATTTTTGACTGTATAAACAAAATGCAGGGAAGAAAAGACAGGAGCTAATTAAAATAAGTTGAACTATTTGAGCAAGAACCAAGAAACAAACATCCAAAGTGGTACCTGAGCAGTCTATTAAAGAACTATTAATGACATAACTGACCTCACAGGTTTTTTCATTTATTGTATGTGCTTTGAAAAAAGCAAAAAAAGAGGAGGAAAAAAAATTAAGTTGTCTCTTACCACATATCCAAGGAAGCCTCAGATTTTTTTCCCATTTCCTGGTGTATAAATATGTTATCACTTTTAACTTTACTGTATTAGAATATGTAGCTAAGATAGGACAATCATTCCCATTTCTCTCTTACCCCAACAAATTAGAAGCACCACATAATTCTACGTTTAAACATAATTTTTTAGACTAACTTCTTTCATCATTCACTGCCTATGCATAATTTTAAACAAAACTGGAAAAAAAAATAACAACATGCCTGAGCTTTTAAGTGGATTTTTTCTAACTCTGCCTGCTCTGTATAAGAATGATCTTTTGGACACACATTAATTGTTTGCCACCATTTGGATTATCCATATAGTCCAGAAAGTACATTGCTTCACAAGAATTTTAATTTGTGGCTTCTCTTTTTTAGTAAATGAATGTTTTACAAGACTTCAAAGAGCAAAAGATATGACTTATTTGATACAATATGAAGCCGTCTCTTCTAAGGGGCATCAGAGAACTTCAGCATGATGATAGTTGTGTTCGGAGTTAAGAGGGATCATTAAATTATGGCTTAGAGACCAGATAATGTGTAAATAAACCTGTACAGATTTAGTCTTCCATGTATAGAAATCCAACTTATGCATTCCTTACAGTTTTTCTCCCCTGAATAAAGTAGATTCATTATTAATCTGAAGGAGGTCCTGGGGCAGTTTTTTAAACAGTTTTGGTATCTTGATCACGAATTTAGATAAAATATACCGAGAGACCTTATGACCAAAACAGTGTTCTCCGGGCTATTTGCATCCTATCAAAGAATTGTAATATAAAATATATTTCAGCAAAGAAAGCTGCTCTTTTCAAGAGAGGTACTTAAACTACTAGTTCAACTGAGATTAAATTGCACTTTTTTTCATGAATAAATGCTGTTTTATATCAGGCTTACAAGCAATGATCTCAACTTCAGGCCCATTACCCATATGAGCAACCTTGAAGCAGTCTAAGTAATCAGGTCAAAATCTGGCTTCATATTTGTGAGCACTCTTGGATTGTGAATTTCAAGTACATGTAAGGAGTTAAAAACTAATCCAGGAAAAGCATTCAGGTGCATGAATGCTCTGTTCAGCTGCATCTTCTTTGCCAAATTAGGGTCATACCTTCTGGTCTTGAAAAGTACTAAATAACCTTTTGCATGTTGTGATCATTATGTATTAGGTATTCCTAACGACATATCTGAAATGCCAACTACACTGGGAGAAAATTACATTGTCATTCCTAGTAGTGGGCTGAGCAAGGTAATGTGGTGGGAATAAGGGAAGAGCTATCCTTGCTTCACACATAGCTTAGTCACACAGGTAGTTAGTTAATCAGTTGCTTATCCAGGTACTACATCCTCCTACCTTTTTTTTAATTATGAAAAGTATTATTTCTCCGGTAATTATGTACAGGTAGAACTTCCTTAGTGAAAATGACTGATTTCAGAAGAGCCTCAAGCTAGCACTCCATTCAGTAATGCTTCAAACATGAGATACGAAGCAAGTAAATTATATGCCTACATTTTCTATTCATTAGGTTACATTAATGGTAGAAGGCAATTAATACTGTATGAAAAAAAGAACAATAATTGAATCTACCCATAAATATTCGTGTCAGAGTTCTCATTTACATTCATCTCCTTCTATCTCAGCAGCAAAAAGACACCTTACAGTACGCAGTTCCTGACCAGTAGCTTGCTCTCTGTCAAGCAGTTTGTAGTTAGCAAATGATTTTGTAATGCCACTCACACAATATGGAAGCTTGTGGGACAGCAATAAATTTCAGCCCTTAATCTGGGCCTATGAAAACATCTTTGCATGACATTTACTTATAGGTTCTGTCAACCCAAAAATTTCAGAGGTAAAATCTCCAAATTTTTTGAATTTAAAAAATTTAAATAGCCTACAAGAATTTGATGTACAAATGAAAGACCCCTCTATACAAGAGAATACAAAGGAAAAAGGACCGAAGAGAAAGTCCAAGTCAGTGGGGTGAATTTGCAGAAGAGCTTGCTTAGCATAATTTCATAAACACAACAAGGAAATCCAATCATTCTGAGAGCTTTCAGCGTATATCCAAATAACATTTGTAATTAGCTGACAGTCACACCCACTCTGACATCCGGATTCATTAGGACTTCATCAGGACTCACTCCTGGCTTCTGGCAGATTTCAGTGACATACAACATGTAAGTATATTGTTGCTGAGCTCAGGTGGTGGGTTATGTGTGACATCAGCTGCACAAAATTGTAGCATTTATTAAAAATAAATGGCACGAGAAGTTTTATGGATATGGAAAAAAATAGCACTACAAACTTGATTCAAGATTCAAGACCCCCTTATTATGTACAAAGAAGTCAGTTGCTGGCTCCTCAAAGCAGTCCTGGATTTTTACTCAGTGTCATCAAAATGTTGGTGTTATGAGAGGGCAAAATAGATAGCTGATGTGACTGCAGAAATACGTTCAGTCTGTGCCCTGAATGCTGAGACTTTTGTATTCTTACCTCACAATTCTTCTCCACAACAGAAAGTGCATTTATTTACTTCTAAGAAAACCTGGCTTCTTGGCAAGGGAATATTTTAATAATGATATTGCATGTCATGACACTAACATTTTATTTATACATAAGAGTTGGCAAACTGTAGAACTGCATGGAGCTGCACTTGAGCATGTACATGCTAAGCAAACATTTGCACATGTTTTCTCCCACTACCACAGTTTTCAAGGATCATGCTGTAGAGGAAAGACTATAGTCTATGCATTCACGCCCTCATTAGAATTCAGATATGCTGTAGGTGGTACTTGATTTGCTTGAAAACTACCTGAAATATCACATTGCTGACCCAGAAAAGAATTATTTGCTCATGTCAATAGCAAGGTTACCACTTAGACGAGTAGCATCAACAGAAGTCAGAGGAATGTTCAATATCCTTACATTCTTAATTTTTTTTTCCTTAGGAAGAAAGATGAATTCTGACTTAATTTCCAGCATGATAATTTTATTTCACAACAGGTTATTGTTGCCTACATATAAAATTGCATAAGTTTATAACAGCAATAAAATGCATGTGAACATCTCAAGATCAAATAGTTAAGCTGTCCAGTACTGTGGATTTATCATCACTGTTTTTATGTCTCTTGTTACAGATTTCTGAACTGGCAGCTGTCAGAAGTCTTTAAACTCTCAGAATTCCTACACTGACACCGTATTCCCCATATAAGAGGCTTATATACAGTCATGGCACAAACCATGAGGAAGAAAAAATATTTACCATTTACACTAAATATGATTATTATGAGTCATGATGTAGAATGCATTAATCCCTGTGCCTCCTGGATGGCACAACACTCTATTCCACACAATACTGTATCTCTCATCCCAAGATCTGACCTTTTAAAAAGCAAGTCCCTTGTCACCATTTTCTGTAGAAGAGATGGGTTTTTATAAGGCAGCTTAAGGCCTTTCTGAACCTTCACTGCCAAGTGTAACTTAAATAAATTATTTCTTACAAATCTCCTCAAGGAGTTTATGCTTCTCCTGGGCTTCCAATGACAGTGTCATTTAAAATGAAAAATGAGGCAAGACCCAGTATAGCTTTTTTTGCCAAGAAAAGAAACAGGCTCCAATCTTTCGGTGTTACTGTTTGCAACAGCAACGGCATAAGGATATCAAGGAGTAAATTTTTAAAGGAGTAGGTCTTGAAAAAAAATCAACAAGCTAAGAACTAGCTGAAGAAGTTTCTGCAGCCAGACCCTGCATACGTTTTATTCACCCTTACCAGTAAAACATTTTCTCCAGGGATGGTCAGTGGAAATCCATGCGAACCAGCGGACAGAAAGAAGAAGGAAGGGTGGCAAATCCTGTGCCAGGGGATCTAAACCACATGCACCTCGTGGTGATGGCTGAGAAGGAAGAGGAATAAAATCTGAGATGATTAAACCCAATTCCTTCCCTCATTAGAGCTGTTAGTGAAATTGCACGGGTTTCTGGATTTCCAGCAGGCAAATGTTGCAGACAAATGATTGGTACTCTTCTCTGCACATCAGCACCAAGTCTGGCACTTCTCACTGAAAAGATTGCTTGGATGTTTTCTGATGAACAAACCAGCAGGCAAACCTTGTTAAGAATAGCTGAATCACCTTAGCTAAGTCTTCCTTAGCTAAGCTTAGCTTCCCTTTTGACAGAGTTTAGCAAAGATCTGATGAACAGGATCTTATGTATTCATGCAAACTCAATCATTACAACCACATATATGCATATATATACACAGAAACACAAGTGGGTGCATATGCATTCACTGTATTTTTGGAGACCTGAGATCTTGGTGCATCACAATGATGTAATTTGTTGTTTCTATGAGAGTTTACAACCTTTGAAAGAAGGGACTGGCAACTCAGAAGGAGTACAAGCATGTTGTGAGTTTATGGAGTGAGAAAATGAGAAGAGCCAAAACCTACCTGGAACTTATCTGGCTACTGTGATAAAGGAAAATAAAAAATGTAGCTATAAGGCCTGACCTTGATGCTGAGCTCACTTATGGAGCAAATCATCTTGAGTGCAATCACATGGTGCATACGCATACAGGACACCCAGGTGATCAGGCTCAGTCAGTATGCTTTTAGGAGAGGCAGGTCCTGCTTCACTAACCTGATCTCCTATGACAAGGTGGCCTGCTTAGTTGAGGGAAAGGCTGTGGATCTTGTTTAGCTGGACTTTAGGAAAACCTTTGACACTGCCTCCCATAGCATTCTCCTGGAGAAACTGTCTGCTTATGGCTTGGACAGGCATTTTTATCCACTGCATAAAAACCTGTCTGGATGACTGAGCCCAAACAGTTGTGGTGAATGTAGTCAATTCCAGGTGGTGACTGGTTGCAAGTGATGTTCCCCAATGCACTCTCAGTAAGTTTGCAGATGACAACAAGTTGGATAGGAATATCAATCTGCTCGAGAGTAGAAGGAATCCACAAAGGGATCTGGACAGGCTGGACTGATGGGTCGAGGTCAGTTGTACAAGGTTCAAGAAGCATAAGTGGCAGGCCTTGGAAAGAGTGGCTGGAAACGTGCCTGGCAGAAAAGGACCTGTGGGTATCCGTCAGCAGCCAGATGAATATGAGCCAGCAGTGTGCCCAGGTGGCCAAGAAGGCCAACAGCATTCTAGCTTGAATCAGAAACAGTGTGGCCAACAGGACTAGGGAAGTGATTCTACCCCTGTATTTGGCACTGGTGAGGCTGCGTCTCAAATACTATTTTTGGTTTTGGGTCCCCCACTGCAAGAAAATCATTGAGGTCCTGAAGTGTGTCCACAGAAGAGCAATGAAGCTGGTGAAAGGGCTGGAGAAAAAGTCTTACGAGGAACATCTGAGGGGACTGGGGTTGTTTAGTCTGGAGAAGAGGAGGCTGAAGGGAGACCTTACCACTGTATACAACTACTTGAAAGCAGATTGTGGAGAGGTCGGTGTAGGTCTCTTCATCCAAGTGATAGGTGATAGGACAAGAGGGAATGGCCTCAAGTTGCACCAGGGGAGGTTCAGATTGGACATTAGGAAAAACTTCTTCACTGAAAAGGTTATCAAGCACTGGCAGAGGCTGCCCAGGGAGGTGGTTAAGTCACCATCCCTAGAGGTATTTAAAAGAGCTAGATGAAGTGCTTAGGGATAGGATTTAGTAGTGGACAGGTATGATTGGACTTGATGATCTCAAAGTTTTTTTCCAACCTACTGATTCTATTATTCTGTGATTCTAAGAAAGACATTGAGGTGCTGGATCATGTCCAAAGAAGGACAATGAAGCTGGTGAAGGGTTTGGAGCACAGGTCTTACAAGGAGCAGCTGAGGGGGCTGGGGTTGCTTATTCTGGGGAAGAGGAGGCTGAGGAGAGATATTATTGCTCTTTGCAACTGCCTGAAAGGTGGCTATAGTGAGGTGGGTATTGGTTCCTTCTCCCAGGTAGCAAGCAATAGGACAAGAGGTAAAAAATTCTTCATCCTAACAGCTATCAAGCATTGGAACAGGCTGCCCAGTGAAGTCGTTGAGTCACCATTCCTGAAGGCATTTAAAAGACATGTAGATGTGATGCTTAGGGACATACTTTGTGGTAGAGTTGACAGTCCTAAGTTAAAGGTTGGACTTACTGATCTTAAAGGTCTTTTCCAAGCTAAATGATTCTATGATTCTATATTTGAATTTCACTGAAGAGGAAAAGAAGCCCTAAGAAATCAGAATGAAAATCTCTTGTTACATGTTTTGCTTAGTTGTGAACAAGTTTTAAGATTTAAATGAAACTTATTTCATGCACAGGGAGATCATTCTGGAGGCTAAGACCTCTGAATCTGTGTTGCTGAAACAGAGGCTTGTTTACCTTTCAGGAACTGTGAATTGCTCTGTCTGTCTGAATCTAATCCAGCCAAATGATAGAGTTATGCTCCTCAATTGAAATTATTTCCACTATACAAAGTTGAAATTAGCCCCAAATTTGTTCTTTTTATGACACCAAAGTAATGACATTAGTATTTGGCAGCAGCTAGTAAGAAAGCAACCTCACTGTTAAGATACTAACACATTAGTATCATTTTAAATCAAGCTATTTAAAAATTTAAAGAAAAATTTAGATTATTTTTCTGCTGCTTTCCATTTTATAAACATGAAAAATTATAGATGATTTAAGTACATGAAAGGTAGGCACTTTGTTCAAAAGAATTTTTTGTAACTGTAAAGACAGTGCCTCAGCACTAAAATTTACACTCAAAATATTTTTTTTCTATTTTGGCTTTTTTTTCTGTAAATAAAATTTGCTCAGTAGGCTTTTGGGTTTTGGTGCTTGTACTAGCACTGAAAGAAAGTAACACTGCATAGTTTTCACATGAAAAATAGTCAAATATAAGGATTAGGTTGCAAATGTAAGCCCCTAAAATCAGGAAATACCAATGTGCACACTACTTCTGCAGTCCTAATGCAGCCACTGAGATCTATCTGTATGTTTCCTATTGTCTAGAAGTGTGGAGGATGAATGCTAGAAGTGATGAATGAAGTAGAACTGTGATGTGAATGGGGATGTTGCCTACAGAATTCCTGGGAGCCCGCTGGCCTGGACATTGTATGCCTATACTTGTTTTATTTGTGATCTGGATGGGTGCATTTCATCTACAGCACAGTTGACTGCAGCACTAAGAAGTTGCCAGACTAAAAGCCAGACCAATGTTTTTTCACCTATAAGCTTCTCAAAGCCTCATCACTATCCATTTCAATAGCTGTTGAGCAAACATGCACTAAATATTTCTGCCAAAAATGGGTTCAACAACAGCTTGTATTTCCATCCTTCAGCTCCAAGGGCCTTGCCCTCTCCCTGACACCAGGGTCCTGGCAGAGTTATGAAGATGCCATAAAACCTACATTTCATAGGCAATTGGATTTCTTATTCTCTGAGCCTATTTTTTGAAAAGGAACTTAACTAGGGGAAACTAAACAGGAAATGCCAATAACAAAATAATGTGGCTAGAGGAAGCTGGCTGACATATGATGGACTATGTTCATAGGAAGGACAGAGGTAAAAGAGGAGAAATGATAGTCACATACCATCCTTCTGAATAACCTACTGCTGCAGATCTTCCTTTATTCGATTCTTTCTGTGTCCTAGGAGTATACATTTCTGATTTAACTAAGGGAAAATAGGTTGTCAAGAGAGGCTGTAAATGCCCCATCCCTGGAAATATTTGTCAGGTTGGACTGGGCTCTGAGCAACTTGATGTTGTTGAGATGTCCCTGCTCTTGCAGGGGGTTGGACTAGATGACATTTAAAGATACTTTCCAGTCCAAACCATTCTATGATTCTATGAAAAGAAGTCAATTGAATATATTTTTTAAATTGAAGAACTTGTAATTTTTCACAGAAGAAAACAATTGATCAATATTTATATTACATTCAGGGCAGGCACCAGTGTTCATAATATTAAGGATGTAATCTTATGTGGCATAAAACAAAGGGTTTTCACAAGAGTGCTGCAGCATTTCTAACAATTATATAGGTACGTTTGTCAAAATCTCTAGTGACACAAAATTTTATTAAAGTATATGTTACAGCTTCTTAAAGCTTTTTCAAGGCTATGAAATGAAAAAAGTCTAAAAAAATTTTTAGTAGATTTTTCCTGGAAAATGGTCATTTCTACTTTGATCATTTGTACAGAAACGTGTTTATAAGAATTTTTTGAAGAGGAACTGCATGAAAAGGGACAAAAGTCAGAAAAGAAATTTTTAGTTCAATATGTAAACATCAAACTAGTTTAATTTACTGTTCCCAGAACTGTTCCCCTGTTTCATCTGAAAACAAAACAGAATGCAACTTTATTTTATAATGCTCTAAACTTTATAGTAGTGATAATTTTTCCCAGGACTATTCCAAATAATGATCTAGATTAGCTAAGCTTTTATGATTGCCTACTGAAATTATCATGACTATCAAATACCAGCAGTTTGAATTTATAAGTGCTCTTTGTTCTATTTACTTCACAGTATCAATTGACTGAGAAGAGACCTTCCTGAATGTCTAGCACCAGCTATTTCAGGCCACTCCTCCTGTTTCACAAATATCACACCATTTTTAAAGATCCACATGCTTTTTCATCATGTAAGGCTTTTAGCAAAGACATTTCTCTTAACTTTTGTTGGTTATTTAAGGCCAGTGTTTAAGACTAAATATGATACTGAATGATGCCATCAAATTATAGGGTGCCTATTTCCTTAATAATGCACACTTGAAAATGGGGCACATATGGACAGATGTAGCCAAAAGAAGCAATCAACTTGGAGAAAAAAAATCTTTTGCATTAGCCAATGTTCACGCACTGGGAATCCTTGGTAGCAAAGAAATACGAATAGGATAATAGAGGTTGAAAATCTTGAGTTTAATGGAGCGGTGCATAAGCAAGCTCAGACTGCAACTGACAAGACTCACAATGCTAGAATAAAGACAGCAGGTTACTTTGCTTGATTAAAGGCACTAGAAGAAAACTCAAATAGACTTATCCTTCTCTTTGTAAAAGAGACAAGAATCCAGTATGTGCCAGGTGATAAAGGAACTCCAGCAAAAGAATGCTTAGAGTGGCCCTAAAAAGCAATTAACAAAGTTGATGGAAAAATAATACGTGCAAATAAATAATGCTTACAGTCCTTAATATGGCATGAATGCACACGCAAACTTGGATTCAATGGAAAGAACAACCTTACAAAAGTAATAGAAAGGCACAGGAAACATAATATCATAAGTAGTTTGTTCAGCAAGAAAATAGATGGGACTCTCTTGCAGTCTAGTGAAAAAAAAGTACATCCATTTAAGCAAAGGCAAACCCAGCAACTTTGGCATGAAATTGGAAGTTTACTTGCAGTTGATTCAATGAAAGAAATTGCTAGCTGAACCTACATTATGAAGGAAGCTAAAGTATCACAAGCATCTCAACTCTCAGTTCAGAATACTTTCTTCCTACTCTCCCTGATAGTGCAGCAAAGCTCAAAATACACTACCAGTGACATAATGCTGCCTTAAGCTTATCCTCTGAGGAATGAGGGTATTAGGCAACATGAGGGAAGTGTTGCTCTGTTGCTGAAATAAGGAAAAAATCAGAAATGTTCTCAACAGAGTGAAACTAGCTCCTATATTTATTGAATAGGATATGAGGAGACTGAAAACACATAAAACACGTGTTCAAGATAAAATCACATGTTTTAATGATCATTAAAGTGAGAAGAAAAAATAGGAACAAATAATTAAAATAACACTGGAAGTCTCAGCTTTATTTCCTCCCCACTTTAAGTGTTGGCACTAAAACATGGAGTTCAGTCAGCTGAGAGAAGAAGAAAACACTGCTGGTGGTTCTTAAAAATATTTTCAGATTTATTTGTTCCAGTGTGTTAAACATGGCATTTTCCCCGAATCATCATCCTATAAATAGCTGTGCCATGTTGATCTGAAGCTTCCACAAAGAAGTGCTGGAGTCAAGCAGCCAGAGGCATACACACAGCATGGAAAACTCTAACCTGAAGAGTTTACAGTTGATAAAATTCTCAAACATTAAAGGCAAGTTTATGGGAGACAAATCAGGCTATTCTACCTTAGGTAAGCCTAGGATGTGCCACCCACAGCCACACAGATTATGCAGAGGATACCCACAACATTCTCTCGCTCAGAGTCTGACTTATGCTTTCCTGTTCTGTTATTCTCAGTAACAGAATTAAAATTCAGTCAGGCTGAAAGGAGCCTTTTACTCTGTGTATGAAGGGAAATAACAATAACTGTGCAATTCATAAAACCCTTCTAGCGTGTATATATACACATGCATGCCTTCACTGATAAATCCAAAACTGAGGTAAACATAGAAGAGGCATTGAGTTGTCTTTTCCAGCAGGGAGACAAATATGCTTGACAAGTTTATTGAAGTATTTTACAGAAATCCAGGATCCTGTTCAATGTACACAGTAAGTTCTTATTAAAGGCCGCATTTCACCATAAACAACAATTTTGGATGACAATGTTGTGCATTCATCAAACATTATTGTTTGCAAACACCAAGAGGGATCCATCTGCTGTTGTTTTTACAGCGATATAAGTAAGAATATTTAAGTAGATACACATTTTATAGAAAAAGTATCACTCTGAAGAACGTAAGCCAAAGGATCAAGATAAGGTGAAATAAAAATTTAAGCCAGAAAATATAACATTTTTATATGAAGTTTAAGGCAATTAGTAAATTACTTTCTGAGTAAAGTAAAGTCTGATAACAAATGTAACATACTTGTTGCTGCTTAATAGAGAGTGAAAATGTTCTGCAGGAATTGCTTCAAAGCAAGATATGGAAGTACTTGCTTCCCAAAGAAGGCTTTGCCAAGGAAGAGAGCATCCAAGCTCACAACGTTTTGATTTGAATAAGCTGTCATTGTGCTACAGAAGAGTTATAGTTCAACCATTTCAGCACCAGATCACTTCTATAGAACAGGTTCTCCAGCCATGAGACACTGGAAAGAGGAAAGAAGATGATATGTCATGGGAAATACCTGGGAAAGCTGGCTCTCAATGGAAAAGGACGCATAGATTTCAAGGTGCAACTCCTCCAGAGCATCCTTGTGATGTTTGAAGACTGGCATTATTTGCTTTCTTTGCTGAAAAATTCTTCAGAATTTCCCACTCTCTCTGATATTCTTCTTTGAGAGAGAAAAAAGGCCATTTTCTGGTCTACTATTTAACTTGCTCTCTTGTCTTAAGGCTTGACAGTAAAAGCAGCTGAGGACCTCCAAAGTCATGCTGAAATCTCCTTCCTACAGTCAGCGGGAATCAAGTATTGTTCACAGATCACTTTCTTTCAAAGATCAGTCAATAGCTCATTAACATGTACATGTTGGTAATAAAAGTTTCAGCTGACATTGGGAATTAAGTTTCTTTTCCAGGGCTGCAAAAACCCTGTAGTCTGACTACATGTTACTCTGCTGCAGTGGAATATCAGATTCTTACTTAACATGGAATGAGTTTCACAAAAGAGCAACGTAACTGTAACTGCTGTCTGCATGATGATTCAGTATTTCAAGTGATGCCTGAAAGCAAATTGGAGACAGTATATCTTTACATAACTTATATTTTCCAAGAACGCTGCTATGTAAATTTCTCAGCTTTACCCTATATTCTCTCCCACAAACAGAATACAAAATTATAATTAAGACAAAACACAATCTATGTATCTGATACAGGTTCACTTACTCCCAAAAGCTCAACAATGCAACGACGAAAGCGGAAAAAAGAATACATTCAAGCCAGTGAGGATGTATTCTCTGATTATGTGCTTTGGGGCCAGCATTACAACTGCAGTTCATACTCTAAGTATGAGAGGGATTACAAATTTGCTTGCTACAGCAGTATGTGTTTGCCAATTAAGTGCATCTAGCTGTTCCAGAAGAAATGTACTGCCAAAATATTCAAAAGACCTCTTGATTTAGCTTAAGGCCATGTTTCTTACTTCAGAAGGCTGCAAAAAATGTAGTTTTCAATACAATTAATAAAATATTAGCTTCCACACACAAAAAAGTAACAACCCGTTTGTTGTATACATTATTCTGCTGGGTTTTAAACCATGTCTGTTATCCAGCCTGTGTATTATATCTCCTTCAGATGACAGTGGTATTTACACACCTAGGTAAGTTCTTACCTTACTGGAAAGGTATCCTGTTGACTGAGTAAAACAGTATATTATAGCGCAGCAGTATCCGTGAAAACTTGCCCTCTGCTACTATCTCTTTGCATTGTCAGAAAGTCAGAGTATGGTTTTCCCCAGAGAAAGAGTTACAGCTAGAACTGAGTTTGCTATAAAGGGCTCTGCTATTCTCCCACTGGTAGTACAGAGCAAGAAATACTACAGAATTAAAGCCCTGAGACAAGTTGCTCCCCTAATAGCGGAAGGATTGCTGGTACCTTCAAAGTCTAAATCTGCCTCTGTCTTTACATAAAATTCATTTTCTTTCTATCCTATCTTCAGAAGCATCAACAGGTGTATTCTACTTTTTATTTCTAATTTTAAATAAGAGCTGGAAGGAGTAAGAACTGAGTGAGTAAACTTCTCTACTCTTCTTTAAAAAAGGATATTACAGACAGAGAAGACTTATTGTTGACTTAATTGCGTCTTGTCATCCCTTTCCCAAAGTAAAATTGTTCTCCAAAATCTAATCTGAAGTGTTTGACTCAATCTTATTTTTAACAGTTTAAAGCAGGACTATAAGCTTTACTTGGGAGTTGCTCCCAAAGCCAGTAAGGGAGAAAACTAGAACTTTTCTCAAGGTTTGATTTCTACACAGTCAAGAAAGGAATATTTTTCTTGATACATAAAGGTGCTGCCTTCAAGATACTATTTTTGTTTGCATGAAAGTCACAATATCTGCTTTGGCACAGTAGATTATGAGCCACAATCAACCTCCTTGCATCTAAGGGCATGTAAGAATCAATTCCAAAACTTAGTTTCAGTTCTAGCATTGCAACACAGGGTGGAAATAGTTTTTAAAAGTCTTCAAATCCAATTTATAGTTGCACATGGCATAATTTGAAACATAGAATTATATAGTGGTTTGGGTTAGAAGGGATCTTATAGACCATCCGGTTCTGCCCCTGCTGCCATGGGCAGGGACACCTTCCAATGGATCAGGTTGCTCAAAGCGTTATCCAACCTGGCCTTCCTATCTAGCCATACCCCTCAAGGGATGGGGCATCCATGACTTCTCTGGGCACTCTATTGCCCTCATGGTAACAGATTTCTTACTATTGTCTAATCTAAGTCTACCCTCTCTCAATTTCAAACCGTTGATATTCTATGAAGATTTCATTTTACCCAGAACAGACAGATATGTAACATCCTTGAGCTGGATTGCTTTTGTATACAGATGCACTGATATCCCAGGAACTTCTTTCCAAGATGACAAAGGTTCCTAATTCCTAGTTTATTTTATCCAGTCAAAACTCTTGACTGAAACTGGAATTTTATTCTTTTTTGGTTCAAAGGATGCTAGCATAGTGGCATGTGCTGTACTAAAAAGAACAACTGCCATTATACAGTAGATTGAGCAGTGATAAACAGAGGAATCTAAAATACAAATATGGTCAAAACTCTCATTTTACTGAAAGAAATGATTGATGACTCTGTCCTGGGCTGCATCAAAAGAAGCATGGCCTGTAAGACAAGGGAGATGGTTCTGCCCCTCTATTCCTCTCTTGCGAGACCTCATCTGAAGTATTGTGTCCAGTTCTGGAATCCTCAGCATAAGAAGGATATGGAGCTGTTGGAACAGGTCGAGAGAAGGCCTACAAAGATGATGAGAGGGCTGGAGCACCTTCCATACCAGGACAGGCTGAGAGAGTTGGGCCTGTTCAGCCTGAGGATGAGAAGGCTCAGAGGAGATCTTATAGTGAGTGACCTTCCAGTACCTGAAGGCGGCTACAAGAAAGCTGGAGAGGGACTGTTTACAAAGGTTTGTGGTGATAGGACAAGGAGCAATGAGTATAAACTAGAGAGTGGCAGATTTAGACTAGACATAAGAGGAATTTCTTCACAATGAGGGTAGTGAGGCACTGGCACAGGTTGCCCAAGGAAGCTATGGATGCCCCATCCCTGGAGGTGTTCAAGGCCAGGTTGGATGGGGCCTTGAGCAGCCTGATCTAGTGGGATGTCCCTGCTGATGGCAGAGGGTTTTTAAGGTCCCTTCCAACCCAAACTATTCTATAATTCGATGATTCTATGACTTATTGAGCCATATACAATAAACATACATAGGCCACCATATTTACAGGTAACTGATCAGCATGAATATGTAGATGAGCCAGACTCTGGTGGCAGCAGCACAAATTTTTTTAAAGAATGTTTATGACCTTTAAGGAAACAAAAAATTTATTCATAAACATACTAGCTCCTAGTTCTAGAAAAATTAACTATGAACAATGAAATGGAAAAAATAACCAGAAGTTATGATTTTTTGCCAAAAAGAAATTCTATTGAACCATTAATCTTAATCCATATTTTTTTCTTAAGCCTGCAACTGTCATTTATTCCTGAACAAAAATGCTCCATATCAGCTTTGTTTGATGTAGGAAAAGAAAGGAGAAAATTGAACACATGCTAACAATCCCCAAGAAACCTTTTTTTCCAAAGCTAGTGTATGCATACAGCTCCATTACCATGCAAAACTTCACCTAAGGAGTTCTAAAGTTGTCTAACAGAAGGAGAGAAAAGAAGCATCTCTTTAATCTCATCTTACTTCACTACCTGTTTGCATTTTGTACTCAACTGTATTAGTACAGTATCTCAAAATGAGCTGCTCAGTGATTTCTTGTGGCTTCCTACAAAGTGCTCCTGTTGTATCCATTACCTGGATCATTCTGCATCCTAAATCAGACCACCTTTTACTTTCAAGTCTGTTTTTCTCAGTGGAGATCTTTTTCTGCCTCAGACTATTGTCAATGGCACATCCCAGAGATCAAGAGATGAAGATTTGCAAATTAATGCTGTACTGTTCTTGACAGTATAAATTGATCATGTGAGGCCACATATTACGTTTTTTCACTCAAATGTTAGTGTGCAATTTTTCTGGCAGTCAGTACAATCATGACATTTATAACGTAGTTCCCAGAATTTGGCATAAGGAGTGCAAACAAGTAAAGGCTTAGATCTTTAAAGTACTTTTCTATTTTTTCCACAGTAATTCTAATGGAAAAGCATTTGTAAGTCAAAAGCCGAGTCTCCAGCTCTTTCCTTCACTTCCTGGAGGGTTTGGCTGCTAGCTTTGGGATTAAAGAACTGGTTAGAAGTTTTTACCACTGAAAATATCCATGTGTAGTCTCTTATCCTGTAAAATCTCTGTGCTGTGGTACTGAGTATGTTTGTCAAAATTTGTTTCTTCGCTGTTCTTTGCAAGATGCAATGATAGCTTCCACAAGTTGCTTCATTCCTAAAAGTGCTCATCTAGACTTATTTATAATTATGTCCTTTCTGAGAAAAAAGACTTGGCAGTTTTCAATGCTGCAGTGATTGCATCCTGTGCTACCTACAGAAAGAATCCCTGTACAGTTTTTACTTATGGCAACCACAGTATGATTGAAATTGCAGCCTAGGTGTAACCAACATGCAGCCCCTTCCCTGCTTGTCTCATCCATATCCTATTTCTTGATTCATATGACCTATTAGCTCATTACATTCTTGCACATTTTCTCATTTAATTTTATTTAACTTTCAGTGATGACACAAAGATTCTGCAGCCCAGCCCTGCCATAAAGCAAGGCCAATTGCTCAAACTACACTAGATCCCCCAGAAACATAACTTTTTCCCCCAGCTTCACGTCTGCCGTGGTGGAACCTAAAGAAAACACTTTAGTTCCACACTGAGGCACTTCAAATGGAGCAAGAAGCAGTACAAAGCTGTTTGAAGGGATCTTTTTCTTTTCATTGAAAGTAGCCTGAGAAGAGTGGAAAGACAATAGGAACAAGAGAATCCTAATTAAAGTAGGCATAGAAGAGTGAGCAGAAGGTAGACAGTAGAGACTTCCAGTTCTATCTTCTGTGGTGATGGGTCTATCTTCCTTTCTAATGTGTTTGCACAGCAATTGCCATGGAGGTGACCTGGAGGTGCTATTAAGTATGCAGTATACATCCCTCACTGCCAGTTCGTAGGTGATGTGGTCTTGCTTCAGTGCCCCTCCACAGCTTTGGCTTCTCAGATTGAGACATTCTTTTTCTTCAGCATCGACAGAGTTCAAACAGAAAAAAAAAGACAAGAAAAACAGAGCCAGAAAGGGAAAAAGGGAAATGTACAAAGATCTTAAGTGGCCTAATTAGTATCAGCTGTGGTTTATTGTGACCATTTGACTGAGTGGTGAGCAGAAGGTAAAATTCATCTATTCTCTAGGTTTTCTAATAAGTTATTCATTTAGAGGGGAAAAAAAAAAAAACAAGAGAAAAAGACAAAGACATTAGCACAGCATGATGTTGCTGATTCCTGACAAAGAGAAGAAGAGGGGCCCAAAAGACTTCAAAATATGGTAAGTTTATTCCATTCTGTACACTTAATTTCTGAATAGTTTCTAGCTTGTGGAGAGATGTCAGAGAACCCTCTCTGAATTCCAGAGAGGAATCATTTTTGACTTCCGACTTGGGCAAGCTTGCTGCCCTTGTTGCGATATACTGGATAATTTCCCTGTGAGGTATGTATTGGTTGTCCACTCACATAGAGTTTAGTGGGTTTATGTTCTTTAGATAGTTTGTTCAACCTGATCTTCATATCCAAGGGAGGCTAAATTCAAGTGATGCAGCTACTACTGAGAACATGCACACATCTACTTGTTCTGCTCTTCCTCCATTCTCTAACATCACTTGTTCTTTTTGCTGAACAGCATGAAAATCAACAAAGATTTTTCCATGTTGTATTTTTTTTAACTGAAAGATCAAAAATCTTAGCTGTGGCAATAGAAATAGATAGTCCTTATTTATAACTGACTCTTGTTTTTCGCTACACAACAGAAATCAAACTTAATTCCATTTTCTGCTCATGCTTTTATGAAATCTGCTGCCAGCAAACAGTCTAAGGAGTCTTAGACAAGTTGCTTTTGAGGCAGAGTGCTACAAAGATCGGATAATAAAGTAAAGATGCTTTCCTTTTTTTTTCTTGGCTATCCCTGCCTGATGCAGGATTGTATCTTTCTTTTATGCCATAGTTCACATTTGTCTTTCACCTCTCAAGGTCTTCTATTTCTGTAGGTAAACAATCTTTCAAATACAAGCCTGTGTTTGAAAGTTTTTATCTACTCTCATCTCCATTTTCTTACACTCTTACTAAATCGCACAGCAATGAAATAATCTTTTCACAAGTCACAGCTAAATTGCTAAAGAGAAATTAATGCTTTTTAGACTTAAGACTTGAAATAAATGTTTTAAGACTATCAAAGCAAAATTCATGGTGAAGAATAAGCTAAGCAGATGAGAGTTACCACAAAGGCACCAAAAATCATGAAAATAATTTTAACTATATTCCTTGTTAATTACTTGAACAGTACCTTCCTAAAACACATACTGCCCAGCTAACTCTATACATTCAGAATTTCAAGAGACATAAACAATACCAACATTTGCTGTTTTTATGCATCACCTACAGAGCTAAAGAAACGAAGCAGTATTACAAAAGAAGCCTTCAATCCAAGGCATTAAAATCCAAGCCCACAAATACAGTGTGAAAAGTGATCATTGCAAGTCAACCACTAAACATTTAACAATGCTTCCCACATTCCTGAGGGGTTTAGAGCAGACTAAGCTTAGATTTTCTGAGGCCTCCAGTGAGTTGCATAAGTGAGGGATTTATATCCATGTCATCCATTAAAAAAAACCCTGAGCGGCATCAAGAGATGTCATAAGATTAGGAGAGGCATTTCAGTATCAGGTTTATAGGCAAAATGTTGAGAAAGATGTCGTACAATGAATATATACATAATAAACTACTGAAACAAACATGCAAACTTAAAAAAAGTACATTTCTTCGTGACAGCAAGAAAGTAGGAAACACGAGAAAAAAGTTTAAGGAAGACTAATGTCCTTAGACACTCAATACAGAAAAGATACTGTTCTAATATACATTCTTATTTATCTACCCTCTCCTGCAGTCTGTGTATTATGTCCTTACATAAGGCAGTTTCTTTCCATCATGGAGGCAATTCATTTCTGTCCTGTCAGGTTCACTTTTTCTTTCCTAGTGCCTCAAGACACTAGTTGCTGTCAAAACAGTAACAAAAATAACCCAAGAGATTTTCTTCTGACAGCTCCTGAAGTTTAGAATCATCACATCAGGTATATATTTGGGGTCAGAAAGCCCAGCTTCTGTTATAGGACCTCATCCAGCCAGAGCTTTCTCTAAACCCTTGCCAAAAAAATGTTTATGATTGCTAGCCAACCAGGCAAAACAGTTTGTTCTCTCAAGCCTAACTTGCTTGTTTTCTATTATCTCCTTATTAATGAAAAAGATTGTGCTTCATAAAGCTGTCCTAAATATGGCAGAATTACTGCTTAAAACATAGAGACTTAAACAATACCAACACTTGAAACAACACAATTTTATTTCAATATTGGTATCCCATGCTTTTTGAATCATTGCAATGACTCCATCTTGCCTTCCATATTGAGCTTACATAAGTCAGGCATTTTCAAAACCCTTAATACTTTCACACTGGAATTTAAGACACATCAGCAGAAAAGCATGCAAAATAGCTAAGGAAGACCCTTAGCTGGCCTATACTAATCTCCCTTATACCACATTTTGTTCTCCCATTGTAGAATCACAGAATGCTTTTGGTTGGAAGGGACTTTAAAGATCATCTAGTTCCAACTCCCTTGCAATGGACAGGGACACCTCCCGCTAGACCAGACAGCTCAAGGCCCCATCCAACCTGATCTTGAACATTTCCAGGAGGGGGCATCCACAACTTCCCTGGGCAACCTGTTCCGGTGCCTCACCACGCTCATTGTGAAGAATTTCTTCCTAATGTCTAGTGTAAATCTTCCTCCTCCACAATTTAAAGCCATTTTTCCTCATCCTGTCACTATACTCTTGTAAAATGTCCCACACCAGCTTTCTTGTAGCCCCATTCGGGTACTAGAAGGCCACTATAAGGTCTGCCTGGAGCCTTCTCTTCTCCAGGCTGAACAACTCCAATGTTCTCAGCCTGTCCTCATAGCAGAGGTGCTCTGGCCCTCAGATCATCTTCATAGCCCTCCTCTGGACCTGTTCTAACAGTTCCGTATTCTTCTTACAATAAGTATTCCAGAACTGGACACAATATTCCACTTGGGTCTTACAAGAGTGGAATAGAGGGGCAGAATAACCTCTCTCGACCTGCTGGCCATACTTCTTTTGGTGCAGCCCAGGACAGAGTCTGGGCTGCAAGCATGCATTGTTGGCTCATGTTGAGCTTCTCATCAATCAGCACCCCCAAACATCATGTCCTGTAAACATCCATCCCAAATCAAGTTATTTCCTTTATTTCATAAAATTTGCCTCTGAGAAAAAGTGAGGAAAATTACATCCAGAGCAATAAATAACTCTGCAGATATCAAGAATTATAGCAGCATTTCTGACCCAATAATATTGTATTATTAAATTGGTCCACTTATCCCTTTTCTTATTAAAATATATTTACATGTGATTAAGGCAAACGGATTAATGGCTACTATCCCACGCATAATTGCATGGGTGAAGAGTCCCACTGACCAGTGGAGACAACAAACCCTGATTTCCAAGATCTGAGGGAAGGAGGTATTCCCACAGAAAACAAACAAAAAATTCCAACTACTACACTTGTCTTGTTTTGTCTGTTACCCAAACTACATGCATGCACACTTTGTAGTTTGCAAATAAAATTCACTGCCATTGTAAGATAAATTACTCAAAAAATACATACAGAAATATTATATGTTTACTATCATCAGTGAGAAATCTAGACATCTCAAAAGACTTAAAAACTCTGCAAGGCCAAATCCAGCAGTTTCAATATTTGAAATTTACTCAATTTCATTGAACAAATTTTTTCTAATAGCATTTGGAATTAAGTGCCTCTGTCTCTCTCACTATATGTATGCACGCATATGTACAGAAAAATATAGACAAACTAACATTTCAGGATATTTATTTTGTAAGACAAGAGTTATTCATGTAAGACTACAACATAATAAAAATTAAATAATCCACAGGCAGTGAATTACCTCAATAAAATTAGTTAATATTTTGAGGTATAAATAGACATACGCTTGTTTAGTTTGCTATATACTGCTCTGAAGAGTGGGAAATGTGTGCCTTTTTATGGGAATTCAGGGCTCCATGTGGTCCAACAACCTGGCATCTGCTTTTTCCTGTTGGCATTTTTCAGACCATACTGCCTGGCACATCTCTCATTTCAAGTTGCCAAGAGAGTGGTAGAAGAATGAAACAGCCTGGCACCATGTGTTTTCTAAAGCAATACAAAAGAACGGCCTTGGGGATTTACAAGTTGCCATTCCATTAAACACTGACTTTTTGTCACATTTTACATGTTAACCAGCTTACTTCCTTCAAATCTGCTTTATTATGTTCTAGTCACAGAGTTGAAAATGGAACAATAAATGGACTGTATGCACTTGTTTTATTGTGCCAATATTAATGCATGTTTTTAGAATTTATGTGAGAAAGTAAAAATGTTGTCCAGCACAGCTTTTTATATACAGAGAGAAAGGAAGGACTGCATTAAGCAACAGTGCACGTATGTGAGAATTCCTCTATTCTAGATACATGTCAAGTCCGTAGGAAAGGCAATAATTGTGAACAGGTTTTTTTTGCAGTGAGCACCAGTTGTGGAGCTGTATAGGGTGAACCATGTAGCTACCAAAGAAACTTTCATAGTTTGTTTAAAGTAGAGCTAAGCCTCAAGCCTTCTCTGCCTTTCATATCATCCTTTTCTTACAAACTTTCTATGCTGTATGTGTATCTGCTACTAAGCCAAGCAATGTGAAGATTTCAATCTGACTTACTTTAGTCATCACATCTGCTGACTACAATACAAGTCTGTTTCTCTTGCTTTTACCTTCACTAACCCTCAACTGCAGCACGAGATATAGAGTAGTACTTCTAGGATTACCAGCTGCACTCCAGATGCTGCACTCCTTTCTTTTCCAAAGGTATTCATTTGCTATCGATCAGATTGTATACTTAGTAAATAATTTAAGTAAAATTATTGAGTAATCTTTCCAGACATTATTCTATGTATCACCCAATGATATTACTCTAAAAGTTTTCTTATAGAAATAAAATAGATTAGCTTTGATTTGGAAGCCCCTACTTTTTTTTTTTTTTTTTTTAATTATTGTTATTTTTTATAGTGGAGCTTATTTGACCAAATATTGCAGAACTGAGCGACTTTTGAGAAAGCTAAGTTGATGAAGTCTCACATTGGCTTGAATATGAGGCCAGTTCTCAGGAAATGAATTCGAAGGGGAATTCTGGAACAAATGCACCTCATGGTTTCGTATCACCACAACTAACAAGCTCAGTTTTTTTCTATCAGTTCTTAAGGCTTCATATTAGTATCCTAATCTTTGCTTATTAAAATGAGTATTTTAAGAAACACTGAGTGAATAAAAATCTTCTATGAGAGAAATGCAAATAGACCAGACAATTAGACCTTTTATATAAAACACAATTTTTGCTGATTGTAGGTGTCTCATCCTGTCATCCAGACAGGAAAGGATGTAATAAATAGCCTTCTCAACAACTGATTCCTGACATCTTTAATATTTCTTATTTTTTATAATGTCATCTTATCTGCAGTCTATTTGCCAAAATGGAAGTTCATGCAGTGATGAGGCTTCCCACATTAGCATTAACTATTCCTGTGAAGGGATTTGACTGCAATGACTATTCTGGATTCTTGGATTCGCCCAGTTAGCCCAGAAGCCAGAACAACTGCTCATGAGCTGGGGAAAATGGGAAAGAATTCCCACAAGAATAAGGCAATATAAAAGAAAATGGACTTTTTCTTTCCTGCTCTTTATAAAGTCCAAAACTGTCTACATTTCCCTGCCCTAGCCTTTCTATGCATAAGAAGAAAATTCAGAATCATCATCAAGAAAACTGTAATGGATCCACACCTTTCAATTTAGAGAGACTGACTTATGTCTTGAAGGTCTGCCAACAACTTCCTAAATTAAAGATCTTGAGTAATCAGGCAGAAGTACTTCGAACTATTTTTACGCTTGGTTCACTGAAGTAACAACTTTCTTTTTTGTTATTCTATCTAATTAGTAACATATTCTTGTCTGTGTTTGTGGAAGTTTCACTTCCATGAAGACTCTTTCTATAAAGAATGATTAGGTTACAAGCCTAATTTACTGTAAACAATTCAACCTTCATCTTAGGATAAGGCTTTGGGAAAGCTCTTTCATTACTATGGCAGGAACAGGTATTTTGCTTGTATCAAGTGAACTTTCAACTCTTGGCAAAGAATTAAAACGTGATACAAAGATCAAATTAAAGACAATAAATTGTAATTTGATCCCTTTATTATTCCATCTCTCACTACCTTAAAAACATTGTAACAAATTAGTTCAGTGACATACTTGCTCAACATTTTTTACTCAAAAAATATACAGACATATATGAAATTGGATTACTCTGCCAACTCATTACATCAGTCATGAACTCTGAAGGTGTATGTAGCACGAGGTGAGAGTTCTGCATGCTGCTTGGCTCTACTTCTGAAAGAATACCCAAATCATCACACTGGGGAATTTTTCTATAAGATTAAGGGAAAAACTGGAAGTTTTTTTCTGTCTGTTACTTAACAATGTCAATTGCCAAAAGGTTTGCTAAAGAACATATATTTTCAGCTCTTCCTCGAGAAACAGAGCTCACAAGGATGATGTTTTTAGGCAGGGAGAAAAGATAGATCTCTGGCCCAAAAGCCAGACATCCTCAACTGCCAGTAGAGTATCACTGTCGCAGTTAATGGATGAAAAAGAAAAATAGCACTGGATTGTAAAAACCCAAACTCTTTCTTCATTGTGATGCAATACATCTCGCAGGTGCATCTCAGCAATTCAGTAGCAGCAAGTTTCAAGTGACTGCATTAGAGTTTAGGGCCTGCTTTGGTCTTGCTAGACACCTGTTTTTCTGCTATGCACTCTACCCTGCATCACGGAGGTCTAGGTGTAGAGCAGTTGTGGTCAGCAAGCATACAAAGGACAAGCATCGTACAGCATACAGCTTCTGTGCATTTATTTTTATTAAGGAAAAAGGTAGCCAAGTATTAGGATTGCTATTGGTGCCATGTGGTTTATGGCTCTGATGTAAATTCAAGTATGTGTACAGACACAGTGGATTGAAACCAGTATAACTGAGATTTAGACCCATTTATAACTGTGTTATTCACAGGACAGCCTGGCATTATATTCATTCTGAAACAGCTTATCCTAGATAACAGAATCAAGCCTGCTTACAGAATACAATTGGATAGACAAAACTAAGCAGCAGCATCAACAGAAAACTTTGGAATACCTTTATCCCACTGGGTCGTTTTATTACATAAAGGTTTTTCAGTTACCACAGTGTGTTTTGGAGAAGTTTGTTTCCAGGAAAGCAATATGGTCACCTCTATCATCAATAGGCAAAGCAGTTTGGGCTGAGCATCAAAACTTCTTGTTGATTTTATATTTCTAATCTGGGATTTTTTTTTAAAAAATATGTTATACATGTTAAATGCTAGTGTAATTCCCTAGTAGGCTGTGGGAAAAGAAAAAATGGCGCTATTAACGTTTAACAACGTGGCCATGAAGTTCTGTTTTGATGGATCAGGGACTACATATGACCTCTGGGTGAGCAAGTTCAACCCTATTTCTTACACTAAGTGCAGTAAACTGTCATTATTCTAGTGTCATCTCTCATGAACAAAAAATGTTTTCCAGTTAATTGTGAAAGTATGGAAGAGGGAAAACAGGTTTTCTGATCAGATGTGAAAAGAGACAGGGGACAGTTAAAGAAGAGGGAGATAAGCAAGTAAAACCATCTAAAAAGGCTTTGCCTGCTCTTGATTAAAAGAGAACTCTGTAATTGGTTGCATCTTGAGTCTGGATCATAGAACAGTTTTCTTCTTGAACAGACAAAAATGGATTAGTTTATTGTCCACTAAATGAAATGTCTTCTTTTCTGTACATTTTTGTGTCCACTTTTGTGTGCAGTGTTTCCTTTGCTCATCCCACACTACCTCACTGCATTAGCAGGGATGGTGTTAGCTCATTTTTAGTAATAGAGTCTCCCCCTGCTTCATGCTTACCCGTTGGGTTGAGAAAGAGGTTTTAACCCATAGTCAAGATGACAGCTCCTATACTGACTTATTGTGAAAGGAGTTAGGTGTTTCCAGACCAGAAAATAATCACAAGAGTTTCATCTAAGCTGCATACAAGCACTAAAGGAACTTCAAATGAAAGAAGGTAATGAAGAAAGCAATACAAAGCACCCGTCTGTCTACCCAAGAAAAAAGTAATTTGCATGCTGTCAGTGTTTGGGCTACAGAAACATTAGTTGCTCTCTAAATCCTCAAAACACAATTTTATAAAGGTCAGTCTATTTTTCTGAAAGTCACAGTTCCCTGTAAGTCACCCTTTATCCATGGTTTTGGTCAACTTGTCCCTCCCTCTAATTTTTAATGTGTTTCCTCAGTTGTGCTGCTGATAGCATGAAAGGGATTACAACTTGAAATTAAAGAGAATTCCAAGCTAACTATAACTTTTAAAAAATCTTATTGTTCTGGTTTTAAACATTGGTTCTACAATATTAAGTACCTTAACCATCTGGAGCTGTTCTCAGATAAACATGCAATTACCTTAACTGTTAGACCAGCCCAAACCCAACTCTTCTAATTTCTGTTCAGACTTTAATAAAAACATGTAAAGGACTTCTCTGTTCTCAATGAAAAACAGACATAGAAGGTTGGCATATGCTCAGCAGGTCCAAGAGGGGGAGGAAGAAGTCAATGATTTGTATAAACAAAAGCCATGCAAGAAAATCATCATGCCAAAATAGCAGGCTTGAGTAAAACATCTGCATTGCCATAGCTAATTCATTTCTTCTAGCACTACCTTTATAATCCTCCATCAAGAAGGAATAGTTTTTTAGCATGAAAAATATGCATTCTAATTAGTTGAGTTAGATAATTATTATTTTTTTGATATCAGTTAGATTTTCTCTCCCCAAACGTTCAACTGTGACTGCAATGGGTTTCTTCAGAGAAAGAGAGAAATTACAAAAGAGTGCTTGCCATCTTCCATTATTAAGCCATAAAATGAAAGACCAATACTCTTTCAAAAAAATAAGAAAAACAAGTACCCCTGGAGAAAGCCATTCTCTGAGCTGATGGAAGAAGTGACATGGTTTATAAGATGATGTATACTTAACAGATAATGCCATGTACTGAAGTGGACAACAAACAATTTGGGTGAAGAGGATCATTCTGAATAGCTTCATGGGGCATCAGACAAAACAGGCTACTAAAGATCAGGTTTAAAAAACCTACAGATGAATTTAAGGGTGAAAAACAATAATATGTATGAAGAATCTTGGTAGGTAGGATCCTGTGAAGGACAGCTCATTAGGGCAAATGACCTCAAGTCGACTGGCAGGTCTTTTAGGACAATCTCTTCCTAGTATAAGAGCAGTCCATCTGATGTTCAGAAAAATTAGTAAGCATAAGAGGAGACTGGCTTTATCAAACTGGGCCTGAGCTCAAACTGTCTGTATACAGGAGCTAGAGTCAAGAACACGGAGCAAAGAAATGTAGAGGGGTCTCCTAGCTGTGCTAGGATGCTATTGGAACAGTCAAAGCTCAGCCAGAATCGAAACCAATGAGGAACAAGGGCAACAAGAATCATAGAATAGTTTGGGTTGGAAGGGACCTTAACGGTCATCTAGTTCCAACTGCCCTGTCATGGGCAGGGACAGCAAGAAATGCTTCTACTTCTATATTAATGGCAGAATAAACAGGGAAAACATAGACCTGTTAGTTAATGAGGCAGGTAATTCTGTGGCAGTAGATACATTTTAAAGCTGAACTACTCATCCTCTTCTCTTTGAACTGGTATTCAACAAAATTTCCTAGGACCTTGTGCAGACTTCAAGAAAGAGAACTACTAAGAATGGAAAACAATGAAGTTTAGAATCTCTTTTAGAAATTCTTGATCCACGCCTTGATCCAGTTCCCTAGTACGAGAAAGACATTTATAAACCAAGGCAAGAGCTCGCTGAAAAGACAGTCAGGGGGCTGGGTCTCTTGCCCTGTGAGGAGAAGCTGCACTGTGGGACACCATAACACAATGATACTGAATTGAAACAGAGGAGGTTTCAACCAGATAAAAGAAAAAAACAATCAGCGAAAGATAGCTGAGCATTGGAACAGGTTGCACAGAGAGGTGTAGCATTTTTCTTGGAGGTTTCCAAGACCCAGGTGCATAATCCTTAGAAAGCACCCTGAAATCAGCATTGACCCTGCTTTGAGTCGGAAGCTGGATAGGATGCCGTCTAAGAGACCCTCCAAGCTGAATTTTGGGATTTTAACACTTGGTCCCAGACACAGGTTAAACGTGAGGAAAATGTGCACCATAGTACTGAACTTACCACTGGTGTATACTGACAACTAAAGCATGCAAACTGCAAAGTAAGTTGAAGTTACTTTAAATTAATATTTAGGCTCTTAAATACGTTTGATGTTCAGGAACATGTTGCTTTTGAAGTTCTGAGCATTGCCTAATAGAAGTAACCAAAATTATGCATTTTACAGTCACTGTCTTACATTTATGTAATATTTTATTGTAGTTATATGTACTACTTTATGTATCTTCTATAAATACATAAACATTAACTCAAGCTTTATTATGAAATAATCAGTGCTCCTAATAGTGGTGTAAAACTGGTAAAGAGTAAAGCACTGATCAAATTGGTCTTATTTTTACCTTCGCTTTTAAGATTTGATTAGGCATACTAGGACTTCAATTTCACAAGATGCCCAAGGCTTTAAGAGCTCAGGGTCTCATTTTAAGCCCTTGGGTTTGAAGACATTGATACAAATTTATTGACGTAGGCAGACATATCACAGTGTCTGTTTTCCAAACACACAAAGAAAACAACCACATAAATAAATATTCAAAAAATGCTATCCTGGAGACTGAGGCCCAGGAGAGTGCAGCCTCATTCGTAAGAAACAAAGAGAAAAATGAACTGACTGACAACTGAAAAGCAAGCATGTTCAGACAAAAATTGGAAGAGAATAAATATGAACACTGGTATTGAGTTCATTGAGATTTAGACAACTTAAAGCCTCACTGAAATTATTATTTGCTAACTATGACTAAACCCTGTTATAAATCCAGGAGGAAAGCGTGCTTGCCAAGCACTGTGCACACTGACAAAAAATCTTTATAAATGTAAACAAATGGAGCAATAAAGCATAAATCTAAACCAATTAGAATACTTGTAATTATGAATAATTTAAAAACAGCTATGGACCAGGGACTGCCTACTTTATCATGATCTTTAACTAACTACCAAAAAGAAGATCAAGGAGTCCAACAGGCAGGGATGTATGTTTAGGTGGTAGGCACAGTCTGTGAAGGGACCAAAGTGGACAGCAGAAGGGACAGTTTAAGGTAAGGGTAAGCAATGCGTTTAGGTCCTATTCCTGTTTTTGCTTTGAGTAAAAGTGATATCTAATAACTTCTAATCCTACAGAACTGAATGTTTGAGCCAAATCACCAATCTCAATTTGAGATATCGACCTTAACTCTGATGTCCAAAGCCTAGGTCAAGCTTTGGGATTCAGCTTGCCATAGAAGTTCAGGCAGATGTGGAAGAAGGCTGTTTTTCATAAAGCCCTCCTTAATTTTGATTTCTGTAGTGAATACAGTACATTGCATTGCATTACATACTCCACAGCTATGCAGAAAGGCTTTTCCAGAAGGAAAAATCAAGAGCATTGCATTCAACATAGCCATTCTTAGACAGCAATCTAAAAACATAGGTGCATAACACAGCTGGCATATGCAGTTTATGAAACCAAGTTATACATTTAGTAAAAAATGAGGTGTACATCTTTGAGTCTCATTGCTTACCATTTTTTTTCAGGAGCAAATTATCTCCTGTAGATTTAAGCATCTTCTAGCCCCACCATAACCCCAACACACCTCAGTTAGTTGATGAATACTAACCTGCTCAGAATTACAAGCAATTTCGTGAAAGCATGAAAACATTTAACATGTATAGTTTACATTGATCTTGAAGACAACCAAGAATTTTCATTAAAAAAATCTTTAAGAATCAGAAGTTCAGAAATGCTCTAATTTCACAGACCTTTGAAAGATTTGACTACTGTAAAACTAAAAGGATGTTTTACTGCATGTGCATTTTGGAAACTCTAAGGCTATAAACCATAAAGCACTGCGTGTAACATTTTGAAAACTATCTGGATGTTTAGGAGCCTAAGGCTTGTTTTCTGTGCAGTAAATTTATTATAAATTAGCATGTGAAGTCACAGTGCACCAGCTTCTCAGTAGACAGACATGACAGACATTAAGAACACTAAATTGCAAGGTAGCCAGTTCCCTTTTTTATGGCTATTGTGCTTGAATAAAGCCTTCTGTGTTGGAATACCTTGGCATACACATGGGAGGGAAGGAAACAAAGTAGAGATGGGAAAAAAAATAGATTGTGAAGGAGAATGCTGGAATTCAGAAAAAAGGAAGAAGGAAAAGATGGGAGAGAAACAGTGCAAATGAGATTCAGCACAAACATAAATATGTGAAAGGTACAGAGAAATAAAAAAAGACAAATTCCACTAATAAAGAGGGAAAAAGAAGTGCAAGAGCAAAACTAAAAAAAAATGTGCTAAAGAATCCAAAGGAAAAATGAAAAGTCAGGTAAAACATGTCTGCAAATTCCCAAACACAAGGCAATGAATCCAGAAAACCCAGGTATAAAGCTGTGTGTTTTTAAGGTATGTAGGCAGCCTCCTACGTTTTATTAAGATGAGCTTATTGACATGTATTATTATGGAGCCAAATATATACTCAGGACCCTAGATTACATTTCCTCTTTTGCACTGAAGACCTTTCTCAAGGTGGGCTGCATGCAGCTATGAAGGGCCTGTTGAGGATTTCAGTATATCAGACAGGGCAGAGAGATGTTATAGCTGCAGTTTGAGTGAGACTCCGCAGCAATGCAATGCACCACAGGTTATTTTCCACCTGCCCTTAATGCCCCTTCCTCCAACCTGAGACACTGGCATTTTCAAATCAAAGTTGTTCATGACACTCAAAAGTTGCAATAACTTGAATTAGCATCTGAATGAAGGAATAAAAAAATATCTCAGAAATTCCCCTGGCACAGACATTTCAGTCCCTATTAGCTCCTAAGGGACTGAACTATTATCCAGCCTGAATGCAAATGTAATTTCCCACCTGCACTACCAGTATTGTTTATTCCCCAGTTCTGATAACACTTGCTCTCTTTTCACCTCCCTGGATTTTTTGTGTGTCCTCAGTCTGACACAAATACTACTGTCTCTTCTGTTCCTCGCCTTGTTTTATTTAATCCTTCCCTTTTCACTTCCTCAATGTTCTTCCCTGTCCTCTCGATACCCTGCCTCTTGGGGCTCTATTACCCAGATTCTGGCTGCCACTGAGTCCCAGGTGAACAGTCCCTTCAGGGCACAGAAGCCCACAATTATTTTGCTTGTGGGCTGAGACTGCAACCCTTGCCACAAACTTCTGATTTGGGGAAAAAAAAAAGACATCTACAACTCCTGAAATGGACTTATTAGAACTGAAAGAATGAGTGTGCTGAATATTTTGTCAAGGGTTACTGTCTTTCTAAGTTTTTATAAAGGTCCTAGGGTTTATTTTCTTTTAATAAACCTCACATTCTTCTGATATGATACCAATTTGTATCTTTTCTTAATCAAGCTAGTAGAAACAAACCCAACATTGTTGGTATTTGAATACACATACATTTATACAAACCCCTAAATCTAGAAGAATGGTTGTAAAAGTGAGGTAGGTATATATTTAGAAGGCTTTATTGATCCTGTCTTCTTGGTGAACACAGAGGACATGCCAATAAATGAACTCCTAAAATCTTGTCCTGGCGTAAAATTTTGAGGGCAGGTTCTTCTGTCATCGTTTTTAACAGGACACCTTTTTTAGATTCCTTAGTGCTTAGAATGTTTCAATTGCTTTTCCACCTGCAGCTAAGAGAGAGCAGATCTGTGCGATGAAGGGAATAAATGGATGTAAAATGTCAGTTACTGGAAAGTTCAGCCTAAATTTTAACTTTTCTAAGAGAACATCTGGACTGAAAATCTGCCTTTAGGCTTCAGCACAGACTTGATAGTGCTGCTACTTTTGCAAGTTGAAAAATCAGTGAAGGTTATCTGATTTAAAACAAATTGAAGAATCTGACAAAATATATGTATTCTTGATAATGAGATAATGACTTAGAATACTCAAAAAATAGATTGGAGCTAGAAATACAGTATTTTGGGTTTTGCCACCTTTTTGTTCTGTAGAAATCTGAACCAAAAGACAAGTCTTGGTATCCTGGAAGGGAACAGGCTCTAGTTGTAGAATTTTTGACTGGGCATTGAGTATAAACATATCTCAGGTGGCTTTGGATGTCTTACTCAGGTCTAGGGAGAGAGAAGTGCATATACCTCAGTGACATCTCCAGTTGCAAGCAAGCAGCAGACCAAGTCTTCCTGTGATACTGTCCAGATCAGCAGATGCCCAGGCCATATGGGGCCACATTTCAGAACTGAGCTAGAAAGTCTATGTGATTCACCATAGTCCAGGCTCTTCCAGACAAAACAACCTGCTAGTCTTGGAGGCCTCTGTTTCAAAACTAATCATGTAGGGCATTTTCATCCGTAGGTCAAATCAGGATGGTGTTACAGTAAAGAGCTGTATCTCTGGAACATAACTTCAGTCTCCTTGATGATGAGCCTTCTGTCTTGGGTAGCTGTACCCTTGTTTTCCCTTCTTCATTCAGTCTTGAGCCCTGCTTCAGCCAGGGTATGTGATTTAACCATAGGATGACAACAAACCATCATCAGGCAGCGGTGGAAGAGGCAGGCACTGCCAGAGGTTGTTCCTAGCGCTTGTGAAAATGCAGTAGGAAGGCCTTGTGGGATATACAGTTCTGATCAGCTGCACATTTGAAATAGTATTTGAAAGGTAGCAAAAACATCCAGTAGGGATACCTGTATTCTATTTTATGCAAGAGAAGAAAATGAGAAGCATTTAAGCCAGAACCACTTGAAACTGAAGGCTAGTAGTGGCAAATGAACAAATGGCTATAAGCCAGTTTCTGACCATGAGAACATTTAAGCTCTTGTACAAGTTCCTAACCTGTGTAGTATGTACAAGCAATCTGATTAACAACAAAATGCAGGTTCACATAGTTAGGAAAAGAATTTATGTTCTGCCATTCAGTGGCCCAAAAGCTCCAATGCAGTTGCTTTTACAAGTTCACCTTCTGGTATGCTCTGATGCTAAATTCTCTCACTGACCACCTCCTTCCACAAATATCCAGCAAATCCCTCTTTATACCCCATCACCCCGCACATCAATCTAGCCCTGCTGACTTCAACTCAGTTGTGTTGATGACGTGGCACCTGCTTTCAGTGTTCTTTCTTTTCCAAAGAGAGCCATTCAACCCCCCCAAGTTTTGGCATTTGCTGATGTTAAGAGTAGAACCAGTAATTTTTTTGACAATATCCTCTGATACCAAATCATCTTTCTCTATTCATGGTATGCTGCAGAGTTTGAGGAAAACCCATAAATAAGCTTATTTCATTATAAAAAATCTGTTTCTGAGCAAATGTCTGCAATTTGTTCAACTTAACTGAATCCTAGATGCTGAATCTTTATTACACTTCTTGTTCATTTTTCTGTTGATTTCCCTCCTTACACAGAAAACTGACCAAACATTCTTTGGTTTTACTCTCATTTAGCTCCCTTTCCCCTTAAACAAATATTTCTCATCTGCTCTCTTCCCTCTCTCTCTCTTGTTTGTTCCAGTCTTTAAGATGCCTCTTTTCTGCTTCATTCCCTTTCTTTCTCTGTTTATTCTCGTATTCTTTTCTGGTTTATGTCTCCCACCCCCATCACATAGTGAGAGTGATTTCAAAACTCATTTGTAGTTCCTCCCTACCATCTCTCCCGTGACTCTTCCCATCATTTACAATTACTGTTGTATCACATTGTTCATAGTTAAGAAATGCACACTTTATAATCCCTCACCCCAATTCTAGGTTAGGCTCTCTAAAGTCTGCCTTCTGTCTCTCGCACTCCACTGAAACCATCTTTGGCAATGACTTTCATCAAACCTAAAGCTGCAAGGGGATAATCTTTCTTATTCCACTGTTTATCAGCACTCTCAACACCAGCTATATTCCTTTCCTTGAAGTTATGTTTTTTTTAACATTGGCTTCCACATCAGTAAGATTAATAAGTAACAGCTAATAGAACATTTTCTGGTAAAATTAATTAAAATACACTTGGATTTTCCTAAGTGACCCTCAGGTACCCTTTCTCCTTTGCTAGATACACAGCTAAGTGCACTGTACTTGGGTGTGCTCCTCTAAAGCATACTGACACCCTAGCTAGGGTGAGAATATTAGTCTAAAAGAGAAAAGAAACTAGAGCTGATCTTTGCTTATATAATTATTTCTCAAAGAGCCAAGGAATTAATTAATAATATTTTTCCCTATTTATGAATTCTCCAAGCAGTATGAAGAATCCTCTTATCTATAGTTCATTAAAAGTATTCTCAAATTTCTTCAGTAAATAATTTTAGTCTCGTACATACTTTAAGCTTTCTCTATTAAAATCAAGTACGTATACTGCAATATAAGCTGCAACCTTCTAAATTAACTTGTAGAACTAGCACGACTTTTAAAGCACACTGTATAGCTGATTGTAATACACATTATCAGTGCTGCAAGTTGTATTAAGCATTCAAGCAGGTTGCAAGAGTAATGCCTTTTAAATTACACAGCCAACAAAATGCAAGCCATTAAATGCAGATTCTTAATTCGAATGTGGAGTTATTAAGTTTTCTATGAATACACAAGGATCTAAAATAAATGCTAAGATTTTCATGAGCATGTGCATGAATAAGATTAAGTTTGATTTTGAATAAATTATACTAAAATATGTATTGATGGGTCAAAACCCACTTCTTGGGCCCAGCACAGCCTTTTTCTTTTAGTTTTTGTACTGTAGAACTCCATTTGCCAAATGATTTAGAAATGTAACATGTTTTGCAGTGTAAGAGAAACCAACACAATGTGCTAGTAGAGTGCTTAGCACAGTGGGGTTTCTATCTCTTGTGGTCTGTAAGCATTGCCCTAGGAAACAGGATTAACAAATTGGAATTCAACAGTAGAACACAAATTGCTACTCATTGTTTAGCACATCAGGAAGTAAAACGGAAGGAAGATCCTCATTTACCATCATTAGTATATGATCATAACCTATTTGCTTGAACAAAAACAGAGGTAGGAGTATCAGATTTAAATTCATTTATATTTGCGACAACTTGAAAATGGGATCAAAACCAACCTCACTACAGTTCAGATGGGAACAGTTTTGAAAACCATCTTGAAAACTCATAGGATTATGACCATTTCTTCACATTCTGGAAGAACATAAAAAAGTATCCATAGCACCAAATTTTTCATCAAGCCTTATATCAAACTTTACCATAATTTTTCAGAGACTGCTTTATAAACTACTTCCAAGGGTTATCTAATCCCACTCTGCTCAAAGTAAAGCTCACTTCAAATTTGTGTGAAACTGCTCAGGGCTTTTTCTTGCCAAGGTCTGAAGAGCTTCAAAGCATCTAGAATCATAGAATCATAGAATAGTTAAGGTTGGAATACACCTTAAAGGTCATCTAGTTCCAACCCCCCTGCCATGGGCAGGGTCATCAAACTAAACCATGCTGCCCAATGCCCCATCCAACCTTGCCTTGAACACCTCCAGAGATGGTGCATCCACAATTTCCCTTGGCAACCTGTTCCAGCGTCTCACTACTCTCATGGCAAAGAAATTCTTCCTAATGTCTAGCCTAAATCTGTCCCTCTCCAGTTTATACCCCTTCCCCCTTTCTTCAAACCAATGGCTACATGCTGGCTAATGCAGCCCCTTGTGTGGTTAACATTGACTCCAGCAAAAGAATACAGCACGCAGCAACTAATCCGTCTCCAAATCCATCCATATAGGCACCTGCACTATTGTATGTAGAGTGTTACTCCCTCTCACTTGTTTTTGCTGGATTTATGATGTTTCTGCTAACCCAGTCATCTAGCCCTTTGAGGTCCCTCTGGGTGGCAGCCCTCTACAAGTCTCATGAGGATGCATTCTGCCCTGCAATTCATTAAGCATTTGGGACACTTGTGCTTAGTATGATTATACTGCATTATAACTTTGCACAGATGTCAGAAGGAAATATTTTTTCCATACCTTACCCCCCGATTTCGTTATTAATCATATTGACAAAGCTATTAAGAATGCTTTTAATATAACAGAAAATCAGTAATCTCTGACACAATTATTCTGACAGTAAAACATCAGTTCCTCTTTACATTGAGTTAAAAATTACTACATGCACAGGGAATTATGCCCTGATCTGGTCAAGTAGGAGTCCAAGTCCTATTTTGAATCTGTGACTTCTTGGTGGGATTTAGGATTTTGAGACAAGCACCTGGCAGGAAGCAAATATGTAACAGAAGGGCAACTGTGAAACTTGAAGAAATTTCTGAAGTACCTCTGCTTAAAGATCTAATGCTTACTTTTCCCTGTATGAATTGTAGATCCATTCTCCATCACCAATAAGACAATGGAAGGTGTTATACTTCCCTTAAAACTGCAGAAACAGTGCAATGCTAGCTTTAACGGATCACACTAAAGAGGACATGCTCCCTCTACCAAATGCACAGCAATACAGTTTGTGGCATATTGAGGCACGGACTCTGAGTCGGGATTGAAGAACTTTATTAAGCAAAAGCAATCCCTTTTATACCCCTGCCTCATAAAGGCACTACTTTTCCACCTGCCCAAATAGCTCAGTTATGCTTTCTTGTTTCCCAACCTTGCATAGTCTGTTTTTAGTGCAAATATCTACAGCTCTTAGCAACAATCTTCAGCCTGCAGTTTCCTCCCTTTTGCACCCTTGCTTCTGCTTACTAATCCCACGGTTTCTTGCCCACTAAGGCAATAATGTCTTTATTGTTTTCGGTTAACAAATAGCCAACTGGCCCCACAACAGTTCATACTTATTAAGATCTTGAAAGTGAGTTTCTTTCATAACTTTACCAATGAACAGGCTTATTCAGTTTAAACAAACAACTTCCATTTTATATGGAAAGTGCAAATCAGTGATACATTCTGATATTATCTTTTGAACGCATTCAATTATACACATATGCCATAGGTGAAATAAGCATTCCCTCATGGTAAGTGGGATTTAGCATATGTTGATCTAAGAAACACCATTATTTCCCATAAATGAGCTACAGGTAGGCATACACTGATGTTCCTAAGCTAGGGTCTATATTGCCTCTCATAGCAGTGAAAGGAACTGCATTATTAAATGTAAATTGATTTCCCTATTTCATTTGATGGATAAAGACAGTAACTGCTATTTTCCATTTCTTCAAGCTTCCATACTACCAAAATAGGGTGCTGCCTGCCCTGCACTTGCAGCTCTCAAGCCCATCATACGCTAAATAAAGGCAGAGAAGGGGGTCCTGAAGAAGATCTGTTTATATTAGCCTTGCACAGAACACAGCATTTTGATGAGAAGGGTGGTGTAATAATCAACAATTTATTACAGCAAGGGTCTGCCACAGATTTCAGATGTGGATCCAAATATCCCAAAATACAGAAGAATGCAGTCCTCCTTTTGAGGCGTAGGGCCTGCTTTCTAATGATAAATAACTGTCATTGAACTAGTAATCAATAAAATGCCTGATGTGTTTAACAGTTACTAACTTTTGCTACCAGGCTAAACTGACAGCATGTTTCATTCCAATTAGAGGTATAAAATAAGAAAAACAAACATCCAAATTGCCATGCAATGTTCAACTGAAACAAAAGACTTTTCACATATATTCTCACTTGACAGATCATAAAAGAGAAAATTGGTCTACTAAAAAGTGATACTAGGGAACAAGGATGAAGATGGCAGATTTGTTAAAGTTACGTCTCTCCAAACTTTCCAGAGGACAAAGAAGATGGGGCTTTGTTTTCTAGTCACAGGGCATACTCCAGAGGACTGGAAAACAGGAAACCTACAACCACTATTGAATTAAAAAAGCCACAAAACATATTGTGACAAATAAATTATAGCCTGGTTAGCATAGTTAAGGGAGAAGAGGAACAGATGAAGAAATGTTTTGAAGGACGTATTATGAAGACCTTCATGGGAATAATTTGATTCTAAATACCTTATGTGGACCTGTAAGAGTCCTGCTTAAACTAACTCACTTTCATCCTTAAGAGATACTACTACTGCAGCAGGAGCAAGGGAACTGCAATGTTTCATACACTTATATTTTCAAAGTATAATAAGGTTCCACACTGCAGATAATTGAGTAAGACAGAGAGTTATGGTACATAGGTTAAAATAATAGCTTTAGGATAGAAAATTAGCTTAAAAATAGGAAACAGTGAAGAGGTAATATGAAGTATGAAAGAAAAGTATTTACTGGTGAAGTATCTCAGAGGTCATGTAGCTTTTAAATAATACATGAAAACAATATAGATAGGAGGAAATTTTACCTCTTCTGTGCCCATTACAGTTGTTTTATCCACAGGGACTGAACAAACACAGAACATAAAATGGAGACCCAGGATGTACAGTTGGTAAGGTTGGTCTTAATTTGTTGACAAAATCAAAGCAGTAAATGCCACACATTCCTGTTTACACAGAGGTATACAAGGATACCATGCAGCTCCAGACAACTAGGATTGCAGGTAACAGGAGAGGTAAAACAGCCTGTTCATGAGCCTTCAGTAAGCAGCCAGACAAGACTAGTAAAGTTTTGTGGTGGCGTATTCAAAATAAGTTTTATTATAGCCCTGCTGCTATACCTGTCTGTTTTCCTTTCAGTGGATGGACATGTGCAGTCATAACTTCAGGTCTCGCTTGTCAAAACCCATACTGAGGTTGAAGGGAGAGAGAAGACAATGGAGTCTCTAGGAGCTCATGTACTCCTTTGCGAAATACACCTGCAGCAGGGATGAGGGCAGAACAAGGCTGGGTTGCCAGTTTTCCCCAGCTTTATAATGCTTGTCTTCAGGAAATTCACGATTGTTCTACTCAGAAAAAAAGCCTCTCCTAATTCCCTATACAAGCCAATTCAGGCACAAAGTTATTGGGAAAACAGGAAATATTCTGCAGCAACCTGCCAAATTAACAAAACTCTCTTCAAATTCTCCCTATAAGCAATATAGTAGGAGGTGGGAAGCATGATGAGGGAGGAGATGATGCCGCGTTGCTAAGGTTTATAGTGGAACTTTCTGGTTTGCCGGGAGCTCTGCATGCGTTTTTTTGAGGCTAAGCACCAGCAGGAATAATTGGCTCTTACATTTCTGTTGGTGCACTGGTCAGCGCCACGTACACTAGGGTTTCAGGGGCAGCTAGCATTCCTCTCCAAAAATAGGGGATCAGAGAATAATCCGCTTGCCTTATTAGATATGAAGACAAAATGGCTTTGAAGCAACATCAGTTTATATGGGGAGGAGATGAATCTGTCTTTGCACACTCAGTTACGTGTAACTCATATTGAAGGATGAACAGAGAAGTATCCAGCCCCAAAAACTGCTTTCTTCCCTTCTCTCTACATTAACTTGCTAATTTAGAGAAGCAGCCTAAGGATATCTTGAGGCAAGACACAGAAAAATCTGAACTCCATTTAAGCCCTTTTCCAGAGACTTAAAACTGGAGAGCAAGTAATTCAGTGTCTCAGCAATACGATTTGACACTTGTGCAAGGACAAGGATTCTGACCTGCATCAGGAACAGTGGAAGCAAGGGGAAACACTTCAGTGTATATATAAAGGTGACTGAATTGTGTAAGCAGGTGTTTTACAGCTGGAACTTGCACAGGGTAGTTACAGAAGAGTGGAGACATACAACAATTTATTATAGAAGCATTCATGCCTTCAGTTTCCTCCATCACCAATGAAGGCATCTAAAAGCCACTGAGTCTGCTAACTAGTGGTAGATCTGAAGTGTCTTTGCACTTCAGTGCAGAATACCATAGCCTATATATTGAAGTACTTATTCAACAAACAGACACCCACTGGTTTCTGTAGAAGGCTGGTCTAGTTGAGAACAACAATTTTCAGCAAAATATCATCCTTTGTATGAAGTAGTTAAAAAAAAAGATTTTATTTAGGGTCATACTTCATTAGATTAATGTAATTGGCTTGCTAATACTGTTTTCTATAAAAAGAAAAGAATAAACAAGTTCTATTTCCCAGTGTGATGGTGTGCTTAAAGGCTACAGTACTTTTTTTTTGAGGTAAGCGATAAAAATATAGTCCTCCTGTTTAGTCTGTTCTTGCAGAAGGCAAGCAGTGACCTACCTCCTGCACTTTGAAAATTTCCTCACTTTGAGTCAATGATATTTTTGATGAATTTGATGAAGCATCCCTTGGTTTAATAACACCAATAGCACTTCTTATTTTCAAGCATTATGGATTCAAAATAATGTTCAAAGTAATTAAAAACATTGTTTTAACCTCAGAATCTGTTCTAATCAATTGTCAGGAGATAGAAATAATTACTACACTCAGGAAAATTTTTAAAGGAGTTGTATGTCAAAGTGACAGAAACAACAGCAGTTTCATACAACTACGGGAATAACAATGATAAATAAAAGTATCTTAACATGACTAATTTTACCATACCTTTTTATGTTAGAAATACCTTAGTGGAAAGAAACTGTGTCCTCCAAATTGGACAGTAGTTGCAAGTATGAATTAGAATACTTCTCCCTCAAGAAACATTTAATTGATCTCTCCTATGAGAAACAAGAATATTTGAATATTTTTTTCCAGAGCTTTGTGGACAGTTCTAAATGAGTAAGAGTAACAGTAAATCATTGTCACTTCTGTCTTCTGCTGATGAACATTTTTACTAATGTATACAAGTATGAGTCAAAGAAACATGAGTGTGTAATATGCTCATGGCACAATCTTGGGGCAAGTTTGAATGGTGGAGATTTGTGATGGAAATATTATGATTTATACAAATGAAATATGGAAGGCACTATGTGTATGTACAAGCACCAGAAGAAACAGCATGACAAGGGTTAAAAGAATAGCTTATTTTGATAAAGAGAACATCATTCCCAAGATACTGCTCTCAGGAGTAAGACTGACAAATGTTAGTTCATGTGAAGACCAGAAGACATGTACTCTGATAAGACCACAGCAGAGAGATGTCATAAGCAGAAAATCCTGCATCATAATAGCAAGACAGCAACAAGTGTCATATGCCACTTCTTTTACTGCTAGTCCATCTGGAATTAACATATTCCTACTATATAAAGGAAAAATCCAACAAGGTTACTCCTCAGTGTCCAAGATTCATGAAGGCCCAAGCAAGCAAGATCCTTCCGCAAAGACTATCGTCAAACAATCTCTGTCTTCTAAAAGTAGGAAAGCTTGGTTCAAGAGTACAGCTTTATATCAACCATGAAACACAGCAGCTACTTGAGACAGAACAGCCAGTATTCCTTGTCCTCTCTGTAATACAAAGTATCTTGGCTATAATATTTACAACATGCATTTTTGTGATTTTTTTTCTGTCATGCATGGCAATGTGAATCAACAAAGTCTATGAGAGAATGAGTGTGTAAATCAGTTTACTCGTAGATTTTGTAAGTCAGTGTGTTGATTTGCCTCAGAGGCATTTCTGAAGAAAATTCTTCACTGAATACAGTTACGTATGGAACAGGCTGCCCAGAGAAGTGTAGTATCTCTCACTGAAAATATTTAGGACAAAGTTTGATGGAGCTCTGGATGAAGTAATCCAAGACCCTCTTTCAAGAGAGGGTTAGACTCCACAATCTGTATAGATGTCCTCCAAGCTAGATTTTTATATTTTTTTATCCTTTTTTTCATACAAGCTAATTTTGAATATTATTACGGAAGTTTCCAAGTGTGTTTAGAATGTTTTAGCCAAAGGCTATGAACCTCATATTAGATGAAATGCCTGGGATTAGTTAGAAGAGTGAAATAGGGATGGGTTCTGGGATAGGAGCTTTTTTCAAGTATTGGATTCTGTTGAAGAACTTGTTTTTGTTTTGGAGAATGTATAGGATTATTGGAAAAGCAAGGAAATATATCAGTTTAAGTCTTCTGAGACAGATTCATATGAGAATGTCCTGATTCCTTCTCAAACTTGGCATAAGCAGTGGACTCAGAGATCTGGTCACATGGAGAAACCCTTACAGACCCTATATCTTCACTAGGAGACTCCTCTATGTACTTCAATGTATCTTATCCAATGTATTTTCTGAGCATGGAGAGATGAAAGGCAAAACAGGCAAGAGATGACTGATAGCAAAACATTCATGCAAGAGTGATCAGGTTGTCAGTGGTGTCACAGAAGTTAAAGACACTACAAGCTTGCAACTCCTCTCTGTGCTAAATGGAACTAGCAGAGAAATAGTGCAGTCATCAATGTAAAACCACAATGATTTAGATATAAATCTCTGGTCTCACTCTTACTCTCAGAAAAAAACTTGTTTGTTTATTTTCCCTTCCCCATCTTTTCCTTTTGTTGTCTAAAAATATGTATTTTTAAAATACAATCAAATGAAGGACTCTTAGGAATAGGCAGTCTAGCTACAAAGCCTGTAAATGCCAATTTTCCACATGAATCATATTTAAAAATGACTTCAGAAAAGATTGCATGCTTCTCAAAAGCAATAACTATCACCCCATGCTATGTTCTGTAAACAGCACGAATGGCATTATATATAATTATACCTGTCAGGAAATTCTATGCGAGTCCACTCTACTAGAGCATTTCAGACAGTAGGTGCAGTAGCCTCACTACAATGTGCATCAGCCAAAGTTCCTAAAGATTTAGCTTCTAATTGCACAACAGCAATACACACACGCGCCTCATTTACGCCAGTATACTCCAGCAAGGGAGATAGGAGAACTAGGTTTACCAGATATGGAAAGATTAACCGCTATGTCATGCCCATCACCTTCTGAGTAAGCTGCTGTAAAATTGTGATGGATGATTGCTCAAGAATCCTCACACACAAAGGCTGTTTATACCACAAACCCAACAACAAACAGTCTTAGACTCAGCTGCACTGACCCATGATCATGTTGAATAACTTTGAAGAAACCCTCTCCATTTGACAGTATTAAGGTTCCCTTTGTGAAGCTCCCTCTGCTCTGCAACCAACATAAGGTGTGAGATAGCCTCTCATACACCCTGTAGTCCCCTAATCTCAATAAAGGGGCCTTTTAATATAGTAACAGCCAGTGAAATAGAGGGCATGGTACATGGTGCAGATAGTAGCAGGTGCCTGATGAGTTATGTGCACACAAAAGTCACACTGTCATTGTAGCACAAAAACATGCAGCACAACTCTATTACTCACAGTACGCAAAGGTTGCTATTTGCATCTACTTCCAGGAGTAGCCTGGCCACAAATGGAGCATTCTTGCCTCCTTCTCCTTTGAGCATTAAAGATTAGTTTGCACAGGAACATAAAAAGAGGCATCAACAAGTTCAGATGAAGCTGTGAATAAATCTGTCAGCACAGCACAGTGCTGCACTCTGTAGAGATACCTGAACTAACTCTGAAGGAATGTCATGTTATTGAAGCTCTGCTCTCATGGAGAAATACTCCCAGCTTGCAATGCTGTACAAGACTTAACTAGAAAGCACTTGCAAACTATACCAGGATTGTCTTCAATCATTCTTAGCTCACTCTTGTTGTGCAGAAGACTAATCTTGTTACTCTGTAGAATCTAGGCTTTAAAATAAGATGGTACGATGAAATAAGAAATCAAAAGAGGTGAAAACTGCAATACCTCAACATGATTAAAGCATACTGCGAACTCTTCAAAGAAAAAAGAAAGCAAACCACACCAGCTATAACCAATCAAAGCAATATTGGGCTCTATCTCATTCTTTTTTTGGCCCTTTTAGAAATAATGTGTTTTACACATACAAAAATAACCTTCTAAAACACCACAATTTGAGCTTTCTACTTTTCATACTGAAAAGGAACCTATCATTTAAACCAATCTGTACTTTTTCTTGAGCTATAGGGATCACCTTGAACATGGAATAAATAGGTGCAATCCTTTCTGCTATTCAGTCTTATCATTCAAAACCAAATCTGCATGATAGACATGTATGGACACATACGAATAAAGCCAGTTTTAGTTAAATCTTGCTGCATAAATCCCATTTATAATTTTTTTTTCCCACAGAAATAGCACCAGCAAAGTTTTCAATACTCTTGAGACAAAGCAATTAAGCAAGGCATTCCAGAACTGGGCATCTGCTGTATCATACTTTATATCTAATTGTTTCTCCAATAAATGTTCTTACATACTAATTGACGATGTCTAGCTATTTCATTTGGTTAGTGTCATCATACAGCAATATAGTGGCTGGTCTCCTCTCTTTCCATTAGACATTTCTAAACAGAATGCATAAATAAGAATAAAAAGGTCCAAAGCCCCTTCCCTGTACTGTTTAAAATCTAGCTACTTACCTACTGAAGGCACTCAAGCTGTCTTTGCGTACCATAAACAGCAGCTCTGGCTTCTGAAACATATTTTCAAAGACTTTCACTTACCTAAATGTGGACTCTGGAATGTACAGGATGTACTATGTTTTATTAGTAGCAAAGTCCGTTTGTCTCTTAACTGCTTCTGCATGGGGTAGTATAAAATAGCTGATCAACTTCATGGCTGTAGAGTTCTCTAATTGTTTATTTGTAGCACCATTTCTCAGATTTGACTAGAACGGTTTTTATTACATAGCAACTCAGACTCATGCCTTTGAATAATTATTAAGATTACAGTGAAATTTTTGAATACCGAACCAGTTTTTTGTTTTGCTTTGTTTTGTTTTGTTTTTAAACCAAGATGCTAAAATTTGTGCCTATCAGTAAGTCCCAAAATGGAAGCAGTGATTTGGGATATAGATCAATGTAAAGATGAAAAAAGGACTGTTGAGAACAGAGTCTCCAAATAGGTGTGCCATGCCTTGACCCTGTGCTAGAGCCCACAGGGCTTCAACATATTTTATAATCCTAGCAGATACTAGAAGTTTTATAGGGATTTTAACAGAAGCAAAGGACCTTCATGTACTCCTGGGAAGTTTGTAAGTTCTGCATGGCTTGATGCTGAATAGATAAGCTTTGCATAGACTCCTGTAGGGGTTACTGCACATAAGCCACACAGCGTTTTTTACTCTAACAGGGAATCACAGGAGATTTGTGGCCCTAATATATTGATACTGAGAGCACTGGACCACTCAAAAATCATATTCAGAGTAAAGATAAGGTTATGTAGAGGCTTACAATATATTGTTTTATAGTTAGAGGAAGCATAGTCCCTTTCAAAATCTGCTGTCCATTAAGGTATCACAGAAAAACTGAAGCTATTTTGTAGCAACTGCACCATGTTAGGGAAGTTCAGTAAATGCTTAAGAAAGCAATTATTAACTGCCTGGAAACTTGCCACTCATAGTGTCAACTACTTTGTTCTAGATTAAAAAAAAAACAAACCCTCAACATACCATACGCTTACAAGCTGATCCAGGACCTCATCTGAGTAATAGCTGTTTCCAGAAGATGCTTCTCTGTTATCGAACCCTAAAATTTCCAGTTCCTACATCAGCCTAGGCACTGCAGTAGAATTAAGCTTTGTAGTCTTCGTTTAATCTGGAGAGTGGTATTGGAGCTGCAGGCCTGGAGAGTTATCTCTGTTTCAAACTCTCACAGATATGCAGATGAGTTTCCTGGTGGTCAGGTATTTTAAAATAGTTCTCAGCTTTAGCAAGGTTAAGGTGTTTCTTTAAAAACAGAGAAAACATGTTTCTGAAGAGACAAAAAATACATTGGGAAAATAAGGAAAGTGTTGGGGGTTAACCTGTATAGGCAGCGAAGAACCATACCACCCCTAAACTCCATTTCTTCTTCTTACTCTCAATAGGACAGGGGAAGAAAAAACGGAAATTAAAAGAATACTCATTGGTCAAGATAAAAATAATTTAAAGCGATTGAGATATGGAAGAAGAAAGAACAAACATCAAAAAACAATGCAAAGTCATTCTCTCACCACCTCCCATGGATAGACTGATGCCTACCCAGTTCCTGAACAAAACACAGCTAACTTCCCCAAACTCTCCTCCCTCTCTCTTTTGTTAATAAGCATGACGTTATTCACCATGGAATAGCTCTTTGGTTAGTTTGGGACATCTGACTGTTGTGTCCCCTCTCAGCTTCTTGCCCCCTCCCAGTCTCTTTATGGCGGGAGAAATGATGGGAGGGAGAATGAGAAGCAGAGAAGCCCTTGATGCTGTGCAAACACCATTCAGCAATACTCAGAACTGTATTAGTAGTATTGTCTTGGTCACAGATCTGAAACACAGTGTGACATTAGCTCTATTCCTGACACACTCTGTATGTAAGGAAAACTGCTCAAATTACTATTTCAAATTCAAGTCTTAAAGCCTCTTTTGCCTTATGCATAGCTGAAAAGTTGTTCATTATACAGTCAAAGACAAGTCCAAGGTTTCAGGCCAGGTAATTATTCCACCACCTCACTTAGCAACCACATGAGAGAACATCAGCTGGAAAAAGCTGTCATTTATTGTTCTGCCTATTATTTCTAGTTCATCTTGCTCCCCACCAGAAAGGGGCAAGATTTTGTACTTGTTAGTTTGTTGCTTCCTCCTTTCCATCCTTCTTTTAAGAACTGAAAAAGCCAAAAGCAAAATCCCTGAATCAGTGGAAAAAGCAATGTGCAAGTCTCAGCATGAAGCCTGCCATATCCTGAAACTTCCATTTTATGCAAAGATATTTTGTACAAGCACTGAAGAGATCAATGCCTGGAATGGCAAGACCATCACCAGATCTCAAAGCCAGCCCTAATAGCAGCAAACCATGTGATGGTAATGGGCTTGGGGATCACCGACTGCTTAGCACTTGTGGGTGCATCCCATTGGGGCCCATAGATTTGTGAGTGCCCAGTTTGCCTAGATGATCTCTAACCCAATTATCCTCAACCAGGGGACTGTGTTTCTTTCTCCAGACTTCCTATTTCCCCCCGAGTCTGGAATTTCTGAAGGCCAGTCTTAGCAGTAAAGGTGGAAGCAAAGACAATATTCAGCAACTCCACCTTCTCTGCACCCTCCTCATTCAGCAGTAGGCCCACATTTTTCCTAGCCTTCCTTTTGCTGCTGATGTACTTGAAGAAGCCCTTCTTTGTTGTCTTTTCTATCCTTTGCCAGATTAAATTCCAAATGGGCCTTAGCTTTTCTCATTTCATCCCTAAATACTCTGACAGTCATCTGTGTTTCATATCAGTGGAAGAGAGACAGAAGTCAATACAGGAAAGCCTAGGTCAGTCTGAAGGTGAGAAGAAAAGCTCCATTTTATCTGAGGACAGCTGGACAGCACAAGGGATCAAGTCCATGTATTCCTAAAGAGCATTTTAACTTATTTTCAGAGTCAAAGAAGGTTACAGTTGTCTCAACTGATCCTAATCTTCCATCTTACTTTAAAGCCTAGCTTTTAGCAATCAGTTGTACATCAGTAGCAGAAATACACCACTTCACTTGGCAATAGGGAACTGTTGATTGATTGCTTTACAAATGGTGCTGATTTGCATGATTTTACCATTGAGACTAAAGGTAATTTATTTTGGTTGCCTGGGAGGGCATCAGACCCTTGTAGCATGTTCTGAAGTTTGCTTTACCTGTACTCAAGAGATTGAAATTATTCCATTTACATAGTTATTTTAAATTTGGGCCTCAGTAAGGTAAATCTCTCATTCTGACAAACTGCTGAATGATTTCTGAAAACAGGTCATTTTGATGACATGCTAATCTTTCAGTCCACCCCATACAAAGACTGTTTCTAAACATATTTGCTGCATTACTATATGATTTTTTTAGCGATTTTTTACTTAATTTCCGTAAGGAACATCTCTAAAAATATATGAAATCTACTTTACTGTCTTTGGCTTTCAATTAAAACTGACTAAAATCTAAAGGCTATGTTTATAAGTGTGACAGATTCAAGTGAGAAGAGCAAATTGTGCACAAGTAAGATCAACCAAAATTCATGGTGATTCAGACTGAATACTGCCTTGCCTTATATTTTCTTTCCATACTCTTTTTGAACTTTCCATTATGCTTAGTAAGATTCTGTTGGAATATAGAATTAAAGGATTATGGACATTCCTGAGCGCTTGTGAAGTTGTCCTGTAGGTGCCGCATGATGGCACTCAAGATGGCCTGTTCCTTAAGCTACCCCAGCACCAAGGTCAGGCTGACATGCCTGTAGTTTCCCAGATCCTGCTTCCAGCCCTCCCTGTAGATGGACAATGCATTTACTACCCTCTAATCAACTGTACCTCCCTGGTTAACCAGGACCACTGATAAATGACAGAAAGTGGCTCTGTGAGCACTTCTGCCAGCGCCCTCAGTGCTCTCATGTGGATCTGATCCAGCCCCATAAACTTGTGTGTCTACATCGTGTATCAGGTTATTAACCATTTCCTCTTGTTTTATGGGGTCTACATTCTGGCCCCCATCCTTATCTTCCAGCTCAGGGGACTGGATACCTGAATAAAACAGAGGCAAATTGTGCATTAAATATCTCAGCCTTTTCCTCATCTTTCTACCACTATGCTTCCCCCTGCATGCAGTCAAGGATGGAGGTTGTGACAATGAAGCTGCATTCTGACTGGGCAAATTGCCACAGTCATCATTACATACTCATCATATTCTAATATTTAATTACAACAGAGATCCTCCATGTTTAATGGGAGTTCATCAATTTTTTCATCTTTTATTAATTTGGAATATTTTTCCCCTCAGTGATGTAGACAAAGAAAGTCAAGGAAAGGACCCTGAGCTGCTTTTAGTAGCAGTCAGAAAGCAGTGCTGAAAGTTCTCTTGTTGCTGTGTTAAGTGCAGGCTGCTGTGGCTGCTCAGGGGAGTGGCAGCAAGTGTGAATATGCATGTTGTCAAGAGGACTAAAAAGGGACATATAAAATTAATATCAAGAGGACTCTGCATAATGCATCAGATGCTACAGCAACTGGAGGTGCAACAGCAGCAGCTAAACTTCTGGAGGAGGAACATTTTCAGAAAGAAATATTCTTTCCTGTCTTCTCCCACACAAGAGGGAAATCCAAGACAGCAATGCAGCATCACACACTGTTCAGCCAGACAGGCTTGCAAGGGCATGAATAACAAAGTAACAGGCAAATACACCTACAGAAAATCACATGCTACTCCAGGCTGCTGTGGTTTTGAGACATTATACAGTTCCAACCCTGCATGAACTGGAGCCATACCACCAAGGACTAGAACTTATGTCAGCTACTATCAAGAGTCCTACTGCTCACATTTGCCTGCCACCTTCCCGGACTTAGAGCAGCTGGAGGGGTGCAGGTTTTAAACCACATTGGGCTAACTTTAACCATCAGCATGCTACATTTTATGAAAGACTAACTCTGCTGTTGCACTCGTGTTTATTAAAATTATATGGTACTATTCAATTTTAAAAGTAACTGCGAGTCTCTAGTTTTCTCTGTGTACTCTCAGACCTTAAGCCTCTATATGAAAATTAGGATGAAAGCATTTTATTTTTAAAAGAAACAGGCTTCCTACCATATAGTCACCAAGGCTAATACAAAATTAATCTCTCCCACCCTCACATGCCATTACCATGGGTGACATACCTCCCTGCCCAAAGGTCTGCAGTCTGGTTTTCTGCAACTTATTCTAGGAAGTGTAAAGGCCAGCTAGTTATAGAAGTACAGAATTGCAGGTTTTGTCCTTGGGGACCCAGCACAGCTGAATGGACTCAACTTGTATATTCCGTCTGCCGACTAGTACAGCTTTCTCTGCTTTTATATGAAAAGGTACATCTGTTGCACACCGGGACCACCAGCAACTACTAGTCACATGCTGACCACATTGGCAAAGCCAACCATTGCAGAGACAGACCTCAATATGGACCTAGAGACACCGTGCATCCGGAAAATCCAAGTAGAAGGAGAGCAGCAGGTTGATTCAGTCATAGCTCAGAAAAGGACTGAACCCCTAGGTCTGACTTAAATAGAAGCCACAGGGCCCATGTGCAGGAGTGAGTGGTAGCCCCATGTTAAACTTGGTAAGGGCAATTAAGGCTTATTAGCAGCCTCAGGGCCCTGTCAGCAGATTTGCTGTAGTCTGTTCCTTCTGGAGAACTCTATAATAAACACCAAAGAGGGTTTAAACACAGGAAATCTTGCCTTGAGAAAGCTAACAATTTTAATGCCATTAAGAACTTGCTCTCTGCATGCTTGTAAGCAGGTTCTTCCTGCAGGACTCCTTTCAGTCCAATCAGTAGTGTTCTGGTTTGCTGCAAACTGTGCATAATCCCCCTTGGCATCTTAGATGAGGTTGTTTACTCCCTGCTTTCTACCCAGTAATCCTGTGCTCTTCCTGCAAGTTCTTTGCTGCTTATCCTGCTGCACCCCATTGACCTTTCAGCTTTGATAGATAATATTTTTGTTCTGATTTGCTCCCTGGGTACGCAGATTTATCACCTTTCTTATCTCTTTTTCTGTGAGCCTCTGAGAAGCTTTACAGAACTGCAGATTTGTTAAGGTTGGAAAAGACTGTTAAGATCATCAAGTCCAACCATAAACCTAACACTGCCAAGTCCACCACTAAAACACGTCCTTAAGCACTACCTCTACACGTCTTTTAAATACCTCTGGGGATGGTGACTCAATCACTACCCTGGGGAGCCTTTCCAATGCTTGGCAACTCTTTTGCAGAAGAATTTTTTCCCAGTAGCCAATATAAACCTCCTCTGGTGCAACCAGAGGCCATTTTCTCTAGTCTTACTGTTTGTTACTTGGGAGAAGAGGCTGACACCTGCCTGACTACAAACTCTTCTGGATACTTGTAGGGAACAATAAGGTCTTCCCTTAGCCTCCTCTTCTCCAGACTAAACACCCCAATTTCCTCAACCAGTCCTTGTAAGACTTGTACTCCAGACACTTCACTAGTTTTGTTGCTCTTCTCTGGACATGCTCCAGCAGCTCAATGTCTTTCTTGTAGTGAGGGGCCCCAAACTGAACATAGTATTCAAGATGTGGCCTCACCAGCATAGAGAGGGGCATGATCTCTTCCTCATCCCTCCTGGCCACACTATTTCTGATACAAGCCACCGTACTATCAGCTTTCTCAGCCACCTGGGCACACTGCTGGCTCATATTCAGGTAGCTATCGACCAGCTCCAGGTCCTTTTCTGCTGGGCAGCTTTACAGCCATTTATCCCTAAGCCTGCAGAGTTGCATGGGGTTGTTGTGGCCTAAGTGCCACCTAATCTGTTACCTATAAGCAGTTTTCACCTGCATTTCTGGGCATGTCCTCCCAGTTCCCTTTGTTGGGCTTTTTTTAGTTGCTTCCTGCAGGGATTCTGCTCTTTGGTCCCCACAAAAAAACTTGAATCATCTTTTCTGTCATTTTTTTTCATTTAGGAAAGCTTGGCTCACAGGTCACCTCTGCTAGTTCTGTCCCAACTCCTTCCATCTGGATCCAGACTCCAGGGCCTTTGGCTAAATGCCATGCTTGCAGAAAGAGAAATGTTCACAGGCCTTGTTTCTCTCTGGGGAATGGTGTAACCTATACTCTATCACCCATTTGGCTGCCTCGGGCACAGTGACAGGGTGCCTGCCCCCCTGCTTACAGTTTTACTGCTCATAGTTTTACTGCCAAAGGTTAATGAACACATTGTTGTTCCAGGTCTAGAAAATACATGACTTCTTCTGCAGTTTCAGCCCTTTCTCTCTTAAACAATTTCCCCAGGAATTCCTACACCAGTAATGGCTTGTCAGGTGCTATCCACTTTCATTTTCATTTGCATAAATCTTGGGCCATGATGCACCAGCATTATTTCAGACTGTTCAGCAAGACTTTCTTTACTACACTATAAACTATAAACCTCAAAGTCCTCTAAAATGTGTTTTAATCAACTTTTAGAGACTTTTTCTGCGGTAGATGGTAGATACTTAGCTTTTTCCCACTCCTCAGCTCCATGCATCAGGTAAAATTTTTCACTGGCACTGAAAATTACTTTTATACTTTATACACTTATAATATAAATGGCAATATCCATTTGGATATGCAAGACTTCTGCGTGAATGCTTCTTCCACCTTGAGGCCAGCAGACCTACCCTGAGGAAAGGCCACTGATCACAAGCCTGGCAAGGCTCACTGTAGTGTTGGCAGCAGCATCTTAGCTCAGTTTAGAGTCTAGTGAGGTGGTCACAGCACTCCTATAAAGCTGCATATATTGGAAATGGAATATGTTGCAGGAGGGGGCAAGGCATTGCAGCTTTCAGGAGGTTGAGAAACACGAGGCATTTTCTTTTGAAGAACAAGGCTGGTGCCAGTTGTGCCCTTTGTAACAAAGACCCAACTATGAGTTACGCTATGGCTGTAAATCTAGCCATGGAGACACTGCGCTGGAGAAACAACAAACTTTTACTACTAGGAATGACTGACCTTGAACTGTTACCGGTATCCAAACATGCCAAATGACTGCGCTGAGAACAAACCATGAACTATCCTCTTTTTCCCAGAAGATATTTTTGTGTGAATATGTAACACATAGAGGGTACCAACAAGAACTACCTCCTCTCAAATATAAAAGCTACAGTTCCATTTTTTGTTCAAATCTACTGCTGTTAAGTATAGGGTTTTTTAAACCTCAAAAGCATTTTTGTGAGTCCAGGACAGGATGTCAAATTTAGTGTGGTTTCAGCTAATATTTTAGGAATATGCACACAAGTCAGACATAGTTATGTGCATAATCTACTTAATTTGATGAGTCATCACCTTGATCCCTGATGATAATTTCTGATTGAGAAACATTTGATAGCAAAGAACTGGGTTGACTTTTTTTTTTAAATATCATTCTCTACAAAGACTAAGAATGCTGCAGGAACTTCAAAGCATATCTAATGATCACATGCAAACAGGTGCAGGTAAGCTCACCAGTATTTTAAACAATTAGGAGTTAGGCAGTCTTGTTACAACAGCAGTAAGTGGGAGGTAATGTATTCCAAGCTTGTTTGCTTAGTTGTAGCACTACACTGCCCATATCCATACTACTCCCAACTAGACATTTTGAGCACACGATGAACTTATGTCCTTATTGAAGATATTGAAACAGCATGTAGAAATGTCCCAAAAGTGGCTGTACAACAGAAACATCAGAATTCGTTCCAGACAGGAGGATAATATGGATGTTTCAATTTATTGCAGTAGACATAAATGATAAAGGCAGATCAACATTTATTACATCAAAGAAATAGGATGCACTGAAAACCATGTGCAAAAGGCAAAGGAGGCAGCTAAGGCCATCCATTCCAGAACACTACCATTCAGTAACAGTACTTTTAAACTGACGGGGGTGCCTAAAACAGTGTTCAACAGTCACATCTACATCACAGAAGCCTCTAGGTTCTTCTATAGTCACCCTGTCATGTCTTAGATGATATGAAGCTAAGATTTACAAATTATCCTGTGTTGCTTTACATCTATGATTGTGCCACATTCAAACAGCAAGTGCTGCTTTGAGGTCATCTGCTCGAGACGCAATCAAGTATGATGCAAATGATGGACCTTACCTACTACACATCTTCTCTCTGGGCTTGCTGCACATTGTTGTTAGCTATTTCCACCAGTGAGCTACATAAAGTCCACAGCACAAAATCTGCAAGCAATACACATTCTCTGAGGGGTCATTAATCTGAACGACTAGGTGATGAATTGAGTACCCTGTGACGTCTGCCCAGGAGAAAGGCAAAGGAGAGTGGTAGTTACCCTAGTCAGGAGACAGTTTCTTCCCTCCCAGATGGTTCCCCTTCCATCATGAGCTGTCTTTGTCTTTGCAATCAATATCTGAGCTAAGCACAGGGCATGGAGGAGGTGAGCACCCAATTTATGGAGTCACAAGCATTGAAGGAACCTCTAATGCCCCTAAAGACAAAGCTTTCCTAGGTGAATAGTGAATATCCTCCTCTGCAGGTCTTTCTCCGCCTGCTATTTAGGCATACTTGTAATCCTGTCTATGTTGTCTTTGTGATGGATATTGTGAATTTCGTTGCTCTCCACACACACTCACTCTCTGTCTCTTTCTCACTCACTCACAGAACAAACTGTGCCCTCTCCCAATGCTTCTGTGAACATCATTCCTAGTCATCTGTTCTGCTTCATCTTTACTGCTTGTCCTGGCAACAAAACGCTGCCAGCTGCAACAGCAGAGCTGACAACCCTAAGTGACAGTTTCCAAAAGATGTCTAACTTTTTCCAGGAATGGTTGTTGTGTTTTTCCTTACTTTTCCGGGGAACCACCAAAGCTGGCAGCAGGGATGTGCCTGCATGGCCATAACAGCAACCGCTAGTGCCACCCCTTTGTTGGAGGTGTGCCCATTCCTGGAGCCCTTGATTGTGACAATAGTGCATTGAAGTCTAGGGTCTGCCACAAATGGAATCAAACAACATCTCTAAGGAGTAAGGGTGAAAGGTAATTGAGGACTATGCAGAGAAATCACTTCTGTAGGTCTCTCGCGTTTTTCATCACTAGGATTGGGACAGCAAATGTCTTTCAGTGAGCAGTGTTAGAATTGTTTGCTTGGCTCAAGTTGACAGGACTGGATCAGAAAGTTTACTACAGCTACAGATAGCCTGCGTGTCACAGCTGTGGCTCGCACACACATCTTGTCTTGGAATCCAAACCTAACTATGAAGTGACTAGCATATCTATGCACAGCTCTATATTGCAGATCTATGTACTACTTCTCTCTTACCCTTTATATTGCTGATAATTGGATTTACCTAACAAGCGTGAAATTCATGGAATACCTGGAAATGTATAGGTAAGTGGTAGGGAAAGATAGAAAGGGAACTTTATTTCACACAAATATTGTTAAATCCTAGTTATACTTCCATGAATATCTTTCTCTTCATATATAAACTTTATAGTGGAGTACAAGGTACAACATTTCTTTTCATATTCAACATTTACAGCTGCACTTCAAATACATATTAATACAGAAGTTGTAATATATTCTTAGTTAAGCTGTCATAAAATCTAGGGCTTTTCATATCATCACTTTTGAAGGTCAGTGCCACAGAGAAAAAGAAACATCTGTACTGGATCACCATGAAGGTTTGTAATACATTGCAATAAATACTGCAATATATTTCATTTTTATATGTTTTTGATGAAGAGGCAAAAGTGCATCTTCAACAGTTGCTTTTCAAAAAATTGCTCATCTGTTTGGAACGGCTGTAAAAGAGATTGAAGCTAAATATTATTCATGGATACATTATGGCTCCTTACTGAGACCACAGCTGAAATGAGGATTACAATGATATTTCATTTTGAGTATTGATTTTTCTGAGCTTGTCCCACAAAGCTATGCATGTGAATTCCAGGCAAGTATGAGAAAATGTAGATCATCCTCATTGGCTTCCTTGTCTAAGTTTATTTTTCTTCCCTATTCGGTTATGCACGTTTTGCTAATTTTTGTGCTTCGATTCTCTCAGAATCCCTGACAAGGGTGAAGTTTGGTCCTTTGCAGACTTTTGCAAATAAAACTAACACTTTTGTACAAAGAATGCCTAAATCGATTCAGAAGAGATGAGTGGAATTCGTTTGCCCTTCATTGCACAGCAATGAAATGTAGCAGTTATTTAATTGTGCAAAAACACTCGCCAGGAATTTAGGTTGCTTGGTGCAGAGATCTGGAAACTTCCCAGTCCCAGTCAAAAGCATGAATATAAGAAATAGTTGCAGTTCACTGTTTCAACCTGGGGCCTCATAGAGGCTGGAAAGACATGGAAGAAACTGGCAGAAATGTGGGAAATGATAGGATAAAGATTTTGGATTACAGACTTTACGTTAGATTTAGTTAGGCACCCTGGAGCCTACTGCTCTGTATTTTATGCTGAGTGATGCTTGAAACTAATGCCCCAGAGCATATGAGGGCACAGAAAAGTGCACACTACCATAGGCACAACAACAACATCCCTGAAGGAGTGAAGAGGGGGGAGTACTCCATCCGGGCAAATTTAGTCTGTCAAGAAGTCTAGCCCCAATTTTTCATTTGCAGGAGATTCTTCAGTATTTAAGCTATAGAATTCACTCTGGAGTTGCCTAAGGGCTGAAGTGTCTTTGAAGTTCCCCTCTCATGTGGTCAAATGATCCTTCCAGGTCACTATGAGGCACAGTGACAAAGAGCAAAGGGATTGTACTGCAGTTACATGGTACTTTAACCTCGAGGAACTGAAGTCAGCCTGACTCCTGGCAGTGTAGTCAGCTCCCAGAGTAATAGAAATCCCTGCTTGTTCTGCGTTCCTGAGTGCCTGGTGGCTGCCAGTAAGAAGAAAACTTCAGGTTTTCAGCATTTTCTAAAAAGAGGAGGACCAGGGAAAGACGAATCAGCAGCGGTAGTGATGACATCAAGTTATATTTCTGTCTGCAGGGCTCCATCATGATGCATGGGCATTTTCTGTAGTCTTACCCATCTTGGGCAGCTCAGCATATAGCACCAACAGGTCTAAGGGATTCCCTGCTGACTTGTGCCACCCTGCTCTCTGTGCTACTTTACAAGGATCCGCACAGATTTGCCTATGGCAGCTTTGCCTATGCACTGCTTTTCTTGGAGAAATTTATTCCCTCCTGACATAGGACCCTCTTGATACCCGCATATGAATTTTCAATCAGAGTTAATGGTCTTTATGTGGGACCTCTCTTTCACAGCAGCTGCAAACCTGGCACAAGAAATGGCATGCAAATTGTCCTTTTCCTTTTTGAATAGGCAGACCAGAGTCAATTGAGTTTCCCCTATAAGAAATACTGTTTTTCCATTCCAGGATGACTTATTTATGCCACTATATATTGAATCTGCTAGAATGACCTGTTAACTACAGAATATCGACAGATTGTGCATGTTTCAGTAGAAACTGCATTAGCAATAACCTAAAGTAGTTATGATTTTATGTACTCACAATCCTGTACAATCCTTTATTAAAACATTGCAGGTGAACATTGGATTTCATGTTTGGATCTGCCTTAGCTGAATGAAGTCAAAACATAAAAAAAAAGGCAAAGTTGTTCTAGTTCAATGAGATACTGGGTTGGTTTATGAAATATTTAACATTATGATATGAAAACCACACCCCCAACAACAACAACAACAGAACCAAATCCTAATAAAAATTAGCATTTCTGCCTGCCTTTGGGTCCACATTTCAAGCTTTTCCAAAACTGGATGGTCTTATATTGTGAACCTATAGATAGTGACTAAGATCCACAAGTATCTCAAATTTGCTGTGCCTTTATCACTATTAGAACAATTGGATAAGATTATTTTTTCTAAGTAATACATTGAAAAAATATTTTTGTGACCAAAAGTCTTAATGGAAACATGGGGCTTATAGATAACTTCTGTGGCCCGAACTGATCAATTTCAAGATGCAGCTGCTTGCTAAAACTGGAGAAGAGTGGCAAAATAGCCCACTAACCCAAAGCTTAATTTTGTTCCTAGCATATTATTTGTGGTGAATAAGATCAAAGTTTGAACCCTGCTCATTTTATATCTGAGCCTACTGCATTTAACGTGTGTCAGCCACTAAATTAATATTTTGTCTTAAGTGACTTTCCAGAAAAACATTATAAGATGTAGGCTTGATCCCATGTAAAAAGTGAAAACACTTTTAAACTTAATGAAGAATGTCAGAGAACAAAAATTTTTCAGTCCATATCTGCTCGATTCCAATTTTAGGGGTAAAAAAAGAAAGGCACTTGCAGGAGAAAAAAACCAACCAACTATGAAAAGTTAACTAAAACCATTTTTTCTGTTTTCATTGAATTTTGGTTTTAAATTGTATAGAAGACATAGGCATAAGCTGAGACAATCATCAGGTAAATATTGAGCAGGTTTATTTGAAAGTCTGTATCTTCTCCCATTGATAGTAGCAATAAAGCTTTCAGCGGTGTAAAAGTCTAGAAAAACATTCCCTGAAACGATGGCCAAATGGATCTATTTTTCACTCAAACTGTATACTGTATGGGGGCCATAAACTGCCACAGGGTCACATTTAACAGGGGAATCAAGTTAAATAAAATAAGAACCAAGCAGGTAACTTAGTCTCCAACTTCCCCTCCCCCTCCGTGTAAATCTTCGTGATTTGAAAATGAAGTTGATTTTGCTTTATAAATACATAAATCACTTGCTTTGACACTCAATGTATTTAGCTGGAGGCAAAACAAGATCTTTTGAATACTGTTTGTTCTTGCATTGTCTCTGACAGAAGGCCAAAATCTAGCAATGAAGGAGTTTAAAAGGGACACTTTCTTCTGAGGTCTGTAAAGAACAAATGGGTAGAGTGCATTGAGTTCAAACAAACAAAGAAAACAGTCAAATCCATACATACAAGGTAGACATTAGGTGGGGTCTTTTAATCAGTTAATGTCTATTGACACATTCTCATTGCTGTCACACAACTTCTGGATGGGCTTGCCACTTATGTCACTAAGATAGGCATTATTTTTTTCCATGCAGTGTCTACAGACAACCAGTGACTTTTGGAACAGGTTTATTAATGTTTTGCACTTGCTTCTGTTATTGTGTGTATTTGTACAGAAGAAATAGAGTACCTTCAGGTTTTGTGGCTTTTCTTATTTTTATCTTTCATCTTGACAGCCTTACTATTGGAAAATAAGTTTCAAGGCCAAGAAAAGGTTTCTGTGCCACCTTAGGAAATAACGTTCAAGATATTATTTATCTTCTTTTACAGAACATATGTTTTCAAAGCTCATATTGCAAGTTTAATGTGACATCTTAACGCAAATTTTAGAAAAACATATAATTCTGGACTCAATTTTCTACATATCTACACAGCTGTTAGAACTGTAACGAATTTGTCTGGCTGATCTTCTTCAAAGTGAAAAAATCATAGAAACTTGGAATGATTTGGGTTGGAAAGGACCTTAAAGATCAGTTCCAATCCTTCTGTCTTGGGCAGGGTCATCTTCCACTGGATTAGGTTTCTCAAAGCCTCATCCAACCTGGCCTTGAGCACCTCCAGGCATGGGGCATCCACAACTTCTCCGGACAACCTGTTCCAATGTCTCACCCACCTCACAGTAAATAATTTCTTCCTAATATCTTACCTAAATCTTCCCTCTTTCAGCTTAAAACCATTACCCCTCTATCCATACAGTGGGCTTTCTGGACACACATTGGTGTCTGATGTTGATCCTCTCATACACCATCACTCCCAAGTCCTTCTCTATGGGGCTACTCTCAATCCATTCTCTGCCCAGCCTGTAAGCGTGCTTGGGATTGCCCTGACCCAGATGCAGGACCTTGCACTTGGCCTAAATTCCAGTGCTAGACTTCTTAGTCTGAAAAGTCTTTGACTGGCAAAACCTTTCATTTTCTTGCTGCTTTGCAAACTCTCCCTCTAAAAATCATTATCATTATCTATCATGTGAACCCTTGTTCTTTCCTAAGAAACTAGAATGATTCTGTCCTTCACATTGCTCTGAAAATAAACCAAAAATCTTATGAAACATAGAAAGCTCACCAAACTTCATTACCTAGTAAAGGAGATTGTTGTTATAAAGCCTTGTTTTCCTCCTCTAAATAGGTTTATTGTAATCATTACGCAGCACTAGAATCAGTGTCTGCACAGTATGAATGTTGATGTTTCTGTGGAGGTTGTTAGTTAGAGACACATTAAAATATATTAGAGAGAGTTTCCTTTTCTTTCTTGCAGAATATTTCAAAACCGTTTTCATAATATCCTGAAGATTTTTCTTAGATGAAGCTCCCAATATGCAATGTGGATGGAGCACAGAAAAAAGTCAGATTGTGCCAGAAACAGATAATACTTTTCTTTGAGAAAACACTGGCTTTCTGTAGACAAGGGAAATATGCTAGATCCAATCTACCTGGACTATACCAAGACATTCAAGGGGGATTGCTAGAGTAGAAAACCTGTGAATTAGGAAATTGATTATAAAATGGGTTAGGAAGTAAAGGGAGATGACAGGCACTGTGCTGAATAAGGAGCTTCCAAACTAGAGGGAAACTGTTAGGAGAACATCTCAAGTCTAAGTTCAGCTTTTCTTTAATGACCTTTATGCAAGGAAAAGACTTGTAGCCCTAATAAGAAAAAGTGCACACCTGGAAGATACCATCAGAATATCACGTAGAGAGAATCAAATGACTTTAAACAATGAAGTGAGAAATGAGAGACAACATGACAGTACTAACAGCTATAACACAGTACAATACTATCAAAGAAAATCCTCTTATGTACTGGAAGCTAATCAGCTGGAATTATTATAGAAGGAAGAAAATCTCCTGGCAGATAGCCAGCTTGGAAGAACAAGGGACACTAATCTGATGTGGTCATTAAAGAGACAACTAATATTTATGAGGCAAAGTCATTCTAGCAAAGAAGGAGGTTATTAACGCTTCCATATAAAATACCCATGATTTTGTGAAGCACAAGCCAGAATATCATCCTACCTGGTTAGTACTTCAGTAAGCATCTTAGGAAGGCTGAGCTGTGAAGCCCATTTTACATAGTTCATTCGTGTTCACACTGCACAACCTCATAGTACAGACTTGCTACAAGCAGAACACATAAGAAAAATACTGATAAATAAATATTTCATATGGTCCTTAATATTTTTTCCTTCCTTTTCAAATCCAAGCAAATGTCACTTCTTTGCAGTTAGCGGTCCAATACAATTGTGACATAAGTTCTCATTAATGGATTTCTTTTTACAGTAGGAATACAATGAAGTCTCCATCTACTTAGTTCCTTAACTTGGAAAAAGAGGGAGATTTCTTTTTAATGAGCATCAAAGCTTTCTGATTCCCTAAATTTCTGAGTTATGTTTAATGAAAACGTTTGCATTTTTTTCCTGGCGCTAGAATCCAACCACTCTGACAGCATATAGCCAATAAAATTTTTAACATCATTTGATGGAAATTTATCTGATAAAATACCAGAAGTCCAAACCCAAGCAGTTTTCAGCCCTCAATTCAGAAACAGTTACATATTTAACGATATCTATACATACATGTGTTCAAATACAACTGTATAGAGGATGACAGCGTTATTTTCTTTAGAGAAATATCTTACATCTCTCCTGTTCCCAATTCTCTTTTCCACTGTGTATGGGCACTCTTTCCTTCTTCTCATTTCTTGCATTTAATCTGCGTGTTTGTAGAAAATTCACAGAAAAAGAACCAAGCATGTCCTTTTTGATATTCCCTTCTTGCATCCACTATATCTTCTTTTGTGTCTGCAACAGGCAGACTTACAAAACAGCCTCACAGAGTACCAAATTATAACGATGCATAGCGAATATTCCCCAAGATTAATTATAGATTGATGGAAATGAAAGAAGAAAAGCAGCAGCCATAAAATCCACAGAACATTTTTGAAAGAATCAATGGAATAAATACACCTGCTTCTGAGATAACTCAATGCATCATCTTGCCTCTGACAGTATGAAAAGCCATTTTCATCCCGCAGTCTTGAATTGCCTTAATGACTTAACAAGGAACTCTGTTAAATGAGATCCTATTATACAAGCTAAAGACCTAAACAAGGTTTGGTTTTAAATGATCCACTATCCATCATGTTACTATTCAAAATTCAGCTCTAGAAAGCATCGTAAGTAACAACCCTCAAAAAGGAACATTCTCAATACCTTGCTCTTCTCATTACTGCTTTTAATGTAGCAGTCCGTCAACCAAGTGCCACACAACACACAGAGTGATGATGACTAACGATGCCAAATTCCCCATTCCTTTTGCCCAACCTATTCCCAAAGTATGGAGGAAGATCAAACCACCTTTGGTGGGCTTAGTTTTAGGTCATCTGGATCTGCAGATAATAGCAGCCCATTTTAACTGACTGCAAGGTTGCATCTAACACATTATCACACAACTAATTTAAAGAGTCTCTTACTCATGTGGGGAAGACAACACATCATAATGGAGACCTCAGAAAATGCATCTTAGTTTCTTATCATAGAGTTGTGCAGTACTCTTAAAGAAAGAAAGAAAGGATGCTGTAATGGAAGGTACTGAATTAGTCCCTACATGTCATCAGGTTATTATATTCTTTCTGTATGACTCCAACAAGTGATTTACCTCTCCATGCCTTTTTTGAGAAACAGGAACAAAAACAAAAGCTTCCTTTTACTCACCTTTTTCTGTCTTCCCTGGAGCGTGAGTTAGTAGGGTATGAATTCTATCCTTTGAGTATATATAAAGCCTTGTGTGGTAGAACAGTGCACTGGGCCACTCGATTAAAGTGCTTGATAATATTTAATGTACACTGATGCTTTTGGATTGCCCTTGATAGTTTGAAAAGGCTTCTGTTACATTCTCATTCCTAAGCAGTAGTATGATCCTAGTTATTCTAACTCTTGAAACTACTGGAGAGGATGTGCAAGATTAAAGCTTATGAAAAAAATATCTCCAGGATTACATATATGCCTTTGGTAAATAACACTTCATTCTTGTGTATCTCCCTTAGTTACTTGTTAGTAGAGTAGCCCTGGGATCCAGAGAAGAGGATAAACCTTAGCAACTACTTGGTATTATAGGTTTCTCTAAAATAACTTAAAAGAAACCTTTCCTCTCTAAAACATATCCCAAATATTCCAAGACCTGAGAGATCCTGGGGTACCAGATATTTCTCAACTTGTGGCCCAAGAAGCTGTGCATGCACTCACCAAAATGTTCCTAGAGGTACAGGTGGGAAAATTAGTTCTGTCTCTGAATGACCACAGTGCCCCCAGCCTCAACCCTGGCATCACCACAGAGACATGGGTGTTTTGCACTTCTCTGAATGAGGTAGGCAGAGTGTCAGATGTAATACAAGATCTTGGGGATGGGAACATCATTTTGGTTTGTACCTTATTGCAGAGCCCAGCCCAAGTCATTCCAAGCAAACAGGGGGGCTTCCATTGGCATCTTATTATCTCTGTCTGTCTGCTCATGCTTACCCTGAGAGGCGCTCGAAGGAGTGGCTGAGCTTGACTTTGCTTTTAACTGAGATGGGCATTCTGTTGGCAAGGTCCAAGGACCTACTTCCTCCAAGGAAAAAAAATCACTGCTTGAGACTTTCCAACCCACAGAGTACTTGACCAAAAATTCCAGGCTTCGCTAACTCTGTGTGAGGGCTTTCCAAGGTTAAGGGAGGCTGATGAGAGCGCTTGGGACCTTGCATATCTAAGTCCATAAGATGGACCCATACTCTGCAGGTTCCCCACAAGATTCCTGTTTGGAAATGAGAAAACAGCACACAGATGAATTGTTAGCTTTGCAAAAGATCTGTGCAAGTAGGAACAGACACAAAAGAAGACTCAAATGCATCAAAGTTTAAGAACATGCACTTATTATTACGAACCATTATTTTTCTTGAAAGCACCAAGTCTTGCATTTAGTTGTCCTGGGAATTCAAGGATACTTCAAAAGGTTTCTAAAATTCAACATATGATTTAATGAATTGGGACTAAGGAAAGTGAATAGGGAGAAGAGAGGGTGGAAAGAACAAGGAGCAATGCTTTTGTATCTGCTAATCCTTCATTTCAGTGGAGAACCTGGAAACTCATTTCCCAGGAAATATTCTGACTCTAATTTTCATTTTGCATTTCATTTATTTTTTCAGCTGGGTATCCCACTAGAGTCTCTTGTCCTAAATGCAGTTGCAGACCCTTGGTACTGTAAAAGATGCCCTAAGCGAGCTGAAAAGCTCAGGCAGTTTTTCAGGCCAACCCCTTGGCTAGAGCAGGACTATTATTTCTACTTCTCTCTCGATAGGTGTCTCTGTAACTTCTCCTTAAGCTTTTGTAGCAATGGAGTTTGCCCAGGACCTTTTAACAATTATTCCCTTGTTTCATTCCTTGTGACTCAGCCCTGACTGCCATCAATAACCTGACACTTGGCTATGTGGTGGCAGCTTGCCCCGAATATCACTATTACTTCCATTCTTTTTAAGACATATGTTAAAACTGCATACAATACAAATTCTGTATTAGTTGCCTTTTATTGTTGCTTATATAGCAGAGATCCTTTGGTACCTGTCTGTTGCAAAAAGTCCTTTTGTATCCTTCTTCTTGTCTCCTAAAGGAACCTCTACAATTCTTCCTCTGTTCAGCTCTTAACTACAATATTGTGACTTCTTTCACCAACATCTCTGCAGCTGCTTTTGTTTCTAAACTTAGAATTTCAGAATTCACCTCTTACTCCTTCAGTTTCTTTCTGAAGGGGATGCACTATCTGTAGGTTTTTTTTTGTATGTTTAATTGCAAAACCTAATTGGAACATTTCACTGAAGATTAATGTCTTATTTTCTCATGCTTGTCCATCATGTATATTGTCTTGCATACGTAAAGGCTGTATGATAGTTTCCATTCCCCAAGTACACTTTCTGTTTCACTTTTTCTTTTTTCTAACTTATCTTGCCTCTAAGTCAAAAGAACAGGTTGAACAATCAAGTTGTCTTGCCCTAAGCTTTCTGTCAAACCACATTTCAGCTAGTGACAGATCAAATTTAAAGGATGCTGCCCTGGAATTTAGGAATGCCAAATAGGAATCTGATTTTTCAGCTTTTTAAAGCATTTTTGTGTCGATTTCTACAACACTTTCCATAACACTATTGAGCTTGGACACTGGACCATGCTTATGATCATATTCCTTTGAAAAGAATTTCCTCTACCCATCACAACATTTATCCTCTTCCATTTAGTTAACTCTGACATTAGATTTGAGATTTTCTCTTTAAAATCCATATTTTTCTACTGATGCTACTTGTAGACAGCAAAAATAATTGTTTAGAAGCGTATCCTGTTTCATTAAACAAACTTTTGACACAGGCTGGGGTTTTGTTACCTTATTTCATACACATTCATACTAGGTAATGTTCTCTTGCTTTCTTCTTCCAGCTTTCCTTATTTTAATACAACTAACTCTTCTCCAAAGCCTTTGTTGCTGCTAGCCAACAAGCTTGTGCACCAGGACTTACTTTACAAGTCATAAAGATTTTACTGGTATTTAAGACGATGTTCCAGTCCTCACATGATTTCTTTGGATGAAATTCACAAAAAGTCCTCTTTTTGCTTCTTGTCCAAGATTGCATAATTAACTTAGTTTTAGATGTAGTCAGTCTTTTTCTACTGACTTTTCTAAAACATAAGTTGCTTCTTCTGAATATAGTCCATCTTAACACTGAATACTGCTTAAGTCTGATGTTTTTGTTGAGGCTTCTTCTATGAGTGTTTGATTAGATTTCATTTCTGTATTCTTATAGGCGGTTTAAGATTTACTTATCCAATGCACTAACGTTTTCCCTTCCATCCTCTCAATACGTATGGCCTGGCTTGGTTGCCTTCCTTAACAAAACAAATCTGCATTTTAATTTTTTTAATGTACAAAAAAGTCTTTCTGATAATCCTTTTCTCAGGGGTCCCAGTCCTCTGTTATAATTTGATCTCAAATTAGAAATTGCACAGGCTGTCTTGTCTTGCATGTTTGATATCAGTTTCAATTGTGCTAGGATGCATAAAAAGCTTTCCTTCATTTTCTGGTTTTGAAGCTTTTGGAAGCTTCATTCTTTCTCAAGATACTATATGCTTTACCTCTCCTTCGCAAACTCCAGTAATTACTCTGCTTCTCTTAAGCTACTCAAGCTACCCATTATCTTCCTGGACAGCCCCAGTTGCAGTGGGATCTGTTTCCACTTCACTGTATGTCTTCTAGTTTTTGGTTTGAATAGTGCAGTTTATCACAGTAAAAGAGAATGATAAGTCCAGATGGCTAAAAATATGAGGTATCCCTAATTAAATAACGTATAGATCAACTTATAGATGAATAAACCTATTGTAAGGAAGGGACAGTGTGTAGCAACACCAGTCTAATTAAGGTGTTCTGAGCGGCAATTCTTAGTTTGGTTCCTGTATGATATGTTATTCAGTTTGAAGTGGCTTCCTAGAGACCCAGGATAACAAATGAAGGCCACAATAGAGACCATGCACTAGGCGTTAAAGTCCTTTAAATGTTAATACATTGTAGTAGTGTAAAATTTTAAACCGCATTTTAACAGACAATTCTGTAAACTGGACTGGCTTTTTAGCATTTTACCTTTAAACACATAGCTAAAATACTACATAAAAGAGAAAAGATACTCTTTAAGAAAGAACTATTGTTCATTGTAATGGATAATCAAGGTTATTTTCTCTAAAAGTCATTAAGTACTTGTCACCAAATTTCAAATATTTAAAATGGAGACCTGTGAAGAACTTACATATTTAAATGTCTGTGTTTTCACAGGTCCATTAAATACTAGCTAAATTAAGATGAAAGCATTTAGCTTCCACTTATAAGCAGGGTTAGAAAGAGCAATTAAAAGAAGAACATCACAAGGAAAAAAACCTCAAACCACAATTGTGTTCATAGGGCTGACACAAGCACCACCAGATCTTTTCTGGAAGGCTATTTCTGGAAGCTCTTTTCCATGTTTTTGAACTATTTCTAGTTAAAAACTTTTCCATCAGCCAACCCACAGCCAAAACTCAAATGGCTAGAAAATAACACAGGTCAGATTGTCAGCTGTATGTTTCATTCACGTAAAATTTGAAGTGCATACCAAGTTGGTATACACAGCAGGAGTCTCTGCAAGAACTAAATGGGTATTTTTTCTAAAGGAGTTTAGCAGAAAAATAAAATGTCATAGTCTTCACATTACTTGTTCCTTCCCTGCTTGAGACTTCTCTCTTCCTTGCACCTCCTGTTCTTTCCATTTTCCATGTTGAACAGAATCTGTATCATAGCCTGTGAATTTTGCTGGGTCTTTTGTCTTTCTGTTCAAGGTAAATCAAGCTCCATCCAGATTGCTTATTGAAACAATCTAGGCCTGCCTATTAATCTGCTTCAAATACATGGTCTGAAAATAGCTCTGAGGAAAGTGATCTATTAATTATATTGATCGACATTTGGCCTTTTATGTCACTGGTATTTTCCCCAGGTGGATACTGTTTGCTCTACAGGTTTTATTAGATCAAAATCCCACATGCCAGCATCAGACTTTGTGATGGAGGCTCCAAAGCATTTGCATTTTGTGATTCAGATCGATCCCTTTTTCTAACAGAAATGAGTTTGGCTTTAAGTCACTTGCTTTTATTCTATAAAATTCCCATTAAAAAAATAATTAAAGTCCCTTAGTCTTACACATGGCTTTAAAGCTCAGTTTTACTTCTACTTACCCACATGAGGATCTCTCCAGAGATGGCTCTAGTTTACCCAACTTGTTACTTCCTCCTAAAACATCTTAAACATTTTTTAAATATATATTTTTTTTGTTTACTTTGGACCATGTTAAGATTCTGTATATTGTAATGTGAATGAAGGTAGGGTACATTTTTTTCCATTCAATTTAGAGGAGCTATCACTGGTGCAAGGTACTATTTAGAGCGAGCAATGGCCTGACACTCTAGGCTTTGGATTTTAATAGTTATTGAAAACTTCCTTATTGTTCCACCTTCCTGATCAAACATTGATTAGGCATTTCACAATTTGTATTCTACTTGTCTGATTACTTTTCCAGTTCTTGCATGTAGACAGCAAGACATAAAAGGCTGTCACTTCTTACAGCAATAGCAATAAACGTAGGAATACATGATGACACTGGCAGAAAAGGTTACAAACCTCACTTTCTTATAAGTCTTCCAAACATCAGTCTGATCAAGGAATTCAGAGGAGGTGTTATCTTTCACTCTATGTTACCACATTTCGTTTTAAATGAACTACTAGGCATATGTAATTCACAAGAAAACAAATGGGTGTCTTTAACAGTTAGAGGCAAAATTTTTCTATTTAATAATGGTAATAACCAAGGTAAAATATATTGAATAGCATTCTCATTATTTCCATGAGTTTATTTTTCTTCCATGGGAAATGTGTGTTTTTAAATTATGTTACATTTTAAATCACAGCAAAAGTCCAAATTATATATTTTTTCACATATATTTTGACCCTAATGGGTAGGTTTGATTCTTTGAACTCCAAGCAGTACAGCATCTGCCAAAAAGAAATCTGTTTCTAACATTTTCTTTACTATTCCACAATGCAAAAAGCAATAACAGCATGTAGTTTAATTGCACATTAGCATTATATTGTACATGCAGAAATAAAATAACGAAGATACAACTGATTTTATGTTTTAGAAAATTTAGCACAAATTAACCCCCTTCATATTTACTGTTAGTAGAAAGGTGTATCAGTAATACAGCTGTCTGGAAGAAAAAGGAATAAAAAGCCTGGAGAAGTTTATCTTAGTTTGAAAGATGAAATTAATATATAACTTTAAAACAGTTCTCGTGAAAGATGGTGTGAATTTATAACTGAATATTTTCTTTTTCACAAAACTGTGAAGTTCACTGGCTAGGTAGATCTCCAGGGAGAACACAGGCATACATAGTTATCTGGCTTATCCTGGATGTTTTTCACTTATTGTGTTTGCAATCCGAGAGCACATGTACAATGGACAGTAAACAGCTGTGACATGTTGGACTTTTCATGATTCTCTCACATCCAACCAGCATGTGCATAGTAGCCATTCACTACTATCTCAAGAAAACTGGCTTTATTGACCTCAGTGGAGAGAATATAATTGAGCTTATTTTACACATTTAAATATATATATATATATACAGATTATATATATACATTACAGATTTAAATATATATAAATTTATATAAAAATATAAATCTACATTATATATATATTTACCCCAAATCCGTTTTTTTTTTTTTTAAATTATAAAGAAGACAGAAATCTGACAATGCCTACATTTTGTATCATAGGGAAAATGTTTGCTGGAGTATATGAGGTCTGACACAAGAAACCTGACACCAACCCTATAGCTGGGGAACCAAGACTGGGAGAGAAGAGACAAAAAGATGGTTATGGAACATGTTCTAACCTGTCACAGTGAGACAAGGCTCAGCTTGATCGCTACACTCAGTACGAGTGGGCGTATGTTTAAATACAGATGTTTTTTGCCTTTGGTCAGAAAATGTCAGTGTGTGCTTGCCCACAGTGCTTTGTCTGTGAAGCAGTTTTTAGGTAATGACAACAACACTGTGATTGAACACCCATTCTATTTACCAGACCTGACTCCCTGTGATTTCTCTTTTCTCACAGATCAAACTGGTGCTCAAAGGAATCCATTTTATGTCAATAAAAGATGTGGAAGGAAAACCAATGGAGGTTCTCAACAGCCTTTCAGAAAATGATTTGTGGAATTGCTTTGAACATTTGTAGTATTGGTATGCAGCTGTGTGTCAACTCAGAAAGAAACTGTTTTGAAGATGATCATAGTTGATTTTATTAATTTGTTAATAAAAAAAGTTAAAGGCACAATCTTGGGGGTTTTTGTGTTGAACATCTTAGAAGTGTGTGGTAAGGGACATTAAAACGTAATAGCTCAGTAGGTCAATTTATGGCAATTGTTTCACAGTGAGGCTATTGTCATTCAAGTACAAGTAGTAAGTTAAAGGGCAATAAATAGTATATTAGGTATATTATTGCAAGTATTGTATCTAGTGGAATTGCTTATGTTATTATTAAAATAGATTATATTTAGGTAAATGTGTGCAAAGGAGGAACATGAATAGTTTCTTTCTGAACGAAGCATTATTCCACATCTTTTACTCAGAAGATGACTGAGGTGTCCTGGTTTCAGCTGGAACAGTCAGTTTTTCTTCTTAGGATCCGCTTTTATTTAGTAACCACAGCATTTTCTATTTAGTGTGAAAATGATGCTGATAACACGTATTGTTTTGGTTTGTTGCTAGGTAATGTCTACGTTCAGCTGGGATTGAAACAATTTTTTTTCCCAGTAGCTGCTGTTTTCTATATTTTACTTTGGGAAGAATGCTGAAAAATACTGACACTTATAGTAGTAATTAAGGAAACCAAAAATGTTTTTTTGTTTCTCTAGTTTTACAGGTACGCAGGGGTATAAAGCTGGGAACAGCAGATGCAGGATAGCTAGGCAAATTGGCCAAAGAAAGCATTCCATACCATAAACGTCACGTTTAGTATAAAGCGGGAAGATTCCTAGGGCAGGGCTCCTTCCTCTTTTGGTTTTTGCCTGCTCTTGGTGCACCTTTCTGTTGGTGTGCTCTCCTTCTGCTGCTCTGGATGTCCTTTTCCTGGTGCTCTGCATTTGGTGGTGTCCGCGCCTGCTGGAGCTGCAGTGCTCACAGTGTCTGCCATCTGGCATTCACAGCTGGGATCGTGTATGCCCTAACAAGTGCCAGAATAGGCTGAATATTTGTTTCTCATATTTTATTATTATTATTATTACTATTATTGTTTTTCTCTTCTTTTACTGTTTTATTAAAACTTTCGATTATTGCAACCCATGGGTCTTTCTTTCCTTTTTCCATTCTTGCCCCCAGGTGGGGGGAGGTGAGAGAGTGGCTATCTATTGCTTAGCTGCCAGTCAAGTGCTAAACTAGGACACTGGGCAAATAAAATAGCAAGGCAGAGAAAACTTTGTCTGCTGAATCAGAGACTAGGGATCACAGAGGCTCTGCAATAATTATTACATGCCCCTGGACACGGCAGCTGCAGCTAGAGAGCGGGTGGAAAAGAGAAAGGGAAAAAAAACACTGAGAGAGAAGGAGAAAGAAGAGTTGAAACCCTAACACCTTTTACAAAAGAAATGGCCAACTTTAAGATATGCTGAAAATCCTTCAATTCAGAGTGTCTGCTAGTAAATGCAAATCTTGATGATGACACAGTAGCCATCAGTGATTTTGATAAGCGCATCAAAGTTTATGTTTACTTTTAAAACATATGAGATGGACCAAGTAGGAAGAGGGTCAAACCTGCCTGCAACTTCTAAGCAGGAAGAAGGGGGCTCCTAATACAACATGAAGTTTGTTGAATCCTGTGCTGCTTTCTCTGTGAAAATCTCTTGTTTATTGACAGTATTTGTGATCACAGTAGCATACAGATATTCTTTAACAGTGTTCTCCAAAAAGCAGCAAGAAAAACAAACCTAGGGGCTAGATCTTAGCTTTTGGGCTTGCCAGCATCACTGGTGCAGCAGAGAGAAAGCTCCTATTAGTGACAGAGGCCCAAAGTTTGTTAGCTGAACTTAAATATTTTTTTTGCTAGTAAACTATGGCTATAATATTATGCAGGGGTCATAACTTAGGTTTTCATTTTTCTATCTGTAAAAATGTCATTGATAAGGAAAAACAAATTCTGATTCTGAGATTTCCTGAGAATTGTATCATTTTCTCACAACTTAAGGTCGTATAGTGAAGAAATAGACTATTGGATATACTAGAATCTTGAGCTGCAGCATAACGGAAAGAACTTAAAATTTGCTCAATGATCCAGAACAACTGGTGAAGTAGCACTGAAAACTGCACATTTGATTTTAGATTTTTTTTTAAAAAGATGGCAATATGCAATAGTTAAGAAGTATTTAAAAAAGGTACTGAGACCTACTTTGTGCTTAGAAAAGCAACTTTTAGTCCAAGCTACAGCTAACATAAATTCTGTAACAAAATAAAAGCACAGCTACCTTATCTGCGGAGAAGCCACAAAATTTACTGTCTCTCCTCACCCAGATTTGTCATCAGAGGCTTCCCTCACTCCACGTCCCCATGCTGTCATCATCCCTGGGAAACCTATGATCCAAGAAGGGAAGGATCTGTGTCATCTTTTCCTTGCAGTGGGGCACATGTTGTCACCATATGTTGTCACCAGCATCTGGCAACACTGCAGATAATTACTAGGAATAGGAAGGTAAATCTGGAGAATAAAATCCCCAACAGACGAGAGTAGACGGGTGCCCTAAACTGGAAGGCAAGTAGCACTCAGTGCAGCTGTGCAAGGACAAAGAGTTTATTTCAGTGATGCTGCTAAGGACAACAGCCAGTACTACAGAACAACATGCGGAGCTTGCTGATGCTCTGTGTTTGCAAGACATGTAGGCAACTCAAAACAACCTCAACACAAACACTTGTCTCTGAATTTTCAGTGAAGTAGAAATTCTGGAAGGACGCAAAGGAAAACAACAAGAAGCACTTTCAACAGTAATGTGACTTCATTGAATTGTTTTGCATTCATGAGTACAGACTATTTTTTGGGGGTCTTTCCAACTCACCCGGTGATATAAAAAGCAAAAGAAGCATGCTGTCCTTCTAGACTTGAAAAACATTTCAGTTCTGTGTCTTATGCTCACAGTAAACAGCTGCTTAATCAGCCTGTCTGATTAAATCCACTTCTATAGGGCAAAAATTTTTCAAAAATCTAAAAATAACCTTCACCTGGCACAGTAGTATATCTTAGGATATTCTGTTTCCAGGGAAGTTATTCAACATCAGATTAATCTGTTATTAACCCATAATCATTAGCCAGAAATGAACATGCTTTAATCAGTTATGTCCCTAATACAGCTGTACAGTAAGCTCCAAATCTGTGAAATTAAATTTGTAACTCTTAATAGCAGTCTGAAATTAGTGTGATTTTACATTTTTCACCGTCTATGAAAATATGTGATCTGGCCCCATTAGAAAGTTCATAAAGGGAAAAACTTGAAAATAAACAAGCAATAAAAGCAAAATTTTCAGTATTTGAAGATGTTTGGTCTTCATATATGCTGTTAAGGACATGAGGAATCTGTTTCCTTTTAGGCACTGGGAAGGAGTCTTTCTCAGCTGCTTTTAAGTGTTGCTTACTGTTATGAAATGGGTTTTGTTAGTCCAAATATTAGAAACTGTAACCAACACAGCTACAGCAGGTGTTGCTTTATTTGCTGTCTTGAACACTGTGTTCAGTTTTGGGCCCCTCAGTACAAGAAAGACATTGAAGTGCTGGAGTGTGTCCAGAAGAGGGCAACAAAGCGGGTGGAGGGTCTAGAGCGTAAGCCTTATGAGGAGGAGTGGCTGAGGGAACTGGGATTGTTTAACCTGGAGAGGAGAAGGCTGAAGGGAGACTTTATTATTCTCTACAACTTCCTGAAAGGAGGCTGTAGTGAGGTGGGTGCTGGTCTCTTCTTCCAAGTAACAAGCGATAGGGCAGTAGGAAATGGCCTCAAGTTGTGCCACAGGAGCTTTAGTTTGTATACAAGAAACGTATTCTTTGCTGAAATAGAGGTCAAGCATTGGAAGAAGCTGCCCAGGGAAGTGGTGGAATCACTCCTAGGAGGTGTTAAAAAAAAGTGTAGATGTGGGTTAGTAGGTGTGGTAGTGTTGAGCTGGTGGTCAGATTGGATGGTCTTAGAGGGCTTTTCCAACCTTAATGATTCTATGATTCTGTGGTCTTCAAACTGAGATCCTAAAAAACACTAACCTTCACAAGCCTTGTGAAGAAAGGGGGCAGAAATGCAAGATGCTCCACTCACATGCCACAAAGCAGGTAACATGGGGAAATGATGAGCTCTTAACCTCTCCTACAAAAAAAAAAAAAAAAACAAACAAACAAAAAAAAAAACCCAAAATTCAAGGGTGGATGAAACAAAACAGCAAAAGGTGGCTGTTGAAATACTGCAAAATACTTTCAACAGTGGCTTTTCAGATTAGATTTGTAATGAGATATGTAGATAGCAACTCATTCATCACTTGTCAGAACGAAGTAACTTCTTCTGTTGTTGCTAATTGTTTCCAGTAGTAATGTCCAGCACAGTGTTGCAAAAGCATAGAAAATCTGAGGTTTTAAAGAAAAGGAATTATTTCTATTATTAAAATGAAAGACGTGTAAGGTTGTATATATTTTTTTGTATTTAAATAAAAGCACCAAACAATATGAAGAAGTAACAGTCTGCAAGGGAAAAGATTATCTATTTATCTTGGGACTTCTGTTATTATTGCTCATAACAAAAGACCAGTTCCAGAAACATTTGTTCTGTCTTTTTCATCCTCACTTAGACAAAGCTGCCATTTAACACTAATGATCTGAAAAGTCCTGTTGCCTTTGCAGTCAATATTTCCCTTTCATAGCTCCTCACTTGCTCCTGTAATAAACCACAAAGCTAGCATTTTTGCCTACTTACATTCATAGCTATAGATACTAAAAAATAGTGAGAGTGGAGCTGAACAACTCAATTGTGTAAAGAAATTGCAAGAACCACTATTTTGTGCTGATGGGAATGGGTAAATAATTACTTGACATAATTGGCAATTATTTGCAATTCAAAGGAACTAGACGGAAATGGAGTGGAAGGGCAAAATCTCTATGGGACTGTCTGTAACTAAATGGATTGTTTGTAGGAGACTTTAAATTACCAGAGTGCCAACACTTTTTTTTCTTTTTTACTGGAAACAGAGTTGCTTTGGAGATCATTATCATTGTGTGAGAATGAATTATTTTGAGGTGAAATTATGTTTTAGAAAATGAAACTAACATTTTGAACCATTAGGTCGTAGATACTTGACTGTTCCTAATACTTTTTCAAAAAATACAGCATTTATTAAGAGAACAAAACTTTTTGATTCATTGAGATACTATGTTTAAAAAAAAAAAAGTCCAGTTTAATTGGTCAGAATGCCTGAAATTTAGAATAAATATTCCATTTTTCAGCCAGCACTTGTGTCAGAAGAGTAACCACAGACATCACCTGATCAATGTTAACAGGAAAGTACATCAGCACCTTCTAGAGTCAGGTTGGCCACTGTTATTCAGACTCTACCATGCTTACTGCTTAAGGGTGAGCTAGAGTAATTAACTCTTTGCAAGCAGAGGAACGTGATTTTGCTTGCCAAAATGCAATTCAACTTGCACAATACTAATGAGCTTGTATTTATCTGTTTTTCTTGGAAAATTCTGTGTGATGATGTATTAATTTGTTAAACACACGAAGGATATAAGACAAATGTGAGATTATTTTGCAACACTTTAAATGACATTAGTTCAAAACCCCATGAATAATTTTTCATATGGTAGTTTAAAATTGCCCTTTTTATGAACAGCATTCTTCTCCCCATTTACAATTTCTTTAGGACATCAAGCCAAATCTCAAGACAGACTCTACACAGTTTATCTTTTTTTTATTATTTTATTACTTTTGAATAAATACTATGTTTTTGAGAACTGTTAAATAGCTAACTGGAGACAGGCAAGTTTTTATGTGTGAATGCAGAGCACTGATTTACAAGTGTCATCTACTGTACTCTGTCTTTCAAATCAACTTTGTCACTTCCTTTAAATTTGCACTAAAAATTCATACTATTACCCACTTCACTGAAGCAGTTAGCCAATATAGCCTGTCAAAGTTGTTCCTGTTAAAATGAAAAATAGATTATAGAAGGCAGGTATATCATTTGGTGTAATCTTGTTTATTTACAGAAAATAAGCACAAAGTGTAGGTTCCTTGAGCAGAGCAGGAAAAGCAAACAGCAGGTAGCTCAGTGTCTTGAAAAAACCTATGTCTACTGCTCAGGCAAGCTCCACAGTTCAAGGAGTCTGTTTCTCTGTTACCCATTGAGGTAATTCTCATTTCCTGTCCTGACTCCCCCTGCTTGGTGAAAGCCTAGTGAAACCCCATACAGTACTTCTATTAATTCTAAGTGTTTATTTGATGGACCAAATGTAGAAAATATATCTAAAAGAAACTCAGACATTAAGGTTCAGTAAAAGGCAGATAAAGTGGGAAGGCACAATGAAGTAGGCAGACAGTAGCTGTGAAGTTTAACAAAATCGGCACTGCGGAAAGCAGAGCTTTAGTGCAAAGATGGGCAGAAAACCAGAGTACATTGACAAGCATCTGGAACAAGCAGTAAGAGAATTTAAAAACACAACTCAAATGAAAAAACAGCTCCAGTGAGAAAACAAACTAGGGTAGCAGTAGAAGTTGATAAGGGAACAAAGACTTCTGAAAGCGATGAAATATAAAATCATTATATGAACTGCAAGACTAAATAAGAAATGAACTTGTAAGAGCAGCAAAGGAATAAAAAATAACTTTGGGTGGCAAAAGCACAAAACATTGCTGGACTGGAAGAGGTGAACACTGGTGATTGTTGATGTAAGTGAGCTTATGAAACCAGGTAAGGACAAAACACTGAAAAGTATGTGAGAAAGCAAAAGCAACATAGAAAAGAGCAAACAAAATGATAAAAGAGATGAATGGATTTGGTATGTTGTAGGATATAAGCCATTCCTCAGCTTATCTCTGAACTGAAAGGCAATATACTTGTTTTTCCATAAGTAGCAAGGACAAAAAATGGTTCTTATTGTAGATTCTTTGTGAGGGAAAAAAATAGAAGCTCTGCATGGCTTTCTGTAAATGGTACTCTCACTCCTGAAGTCTGCAGCAGTTCCTATAACACTTACAGTAAATGCATAGCAGGTTATCAAAAAAGGAAAACAGAATTGATCAATACTGTTTAGAACAACTTTCTTTCCAGACTGGACAGAATGTCTCAGCCTTTCTTGTTATTTTTTTATTCCACATAGTCTACTGTAGTGCTATTGCTGTTTTCCATGATCAAGGATTTACACAGTCAGGGAAAGCCATACAGTTACAACTTAAAGAAGCATTTACAAAACTGAAAGCCTAAACCCTCTACAAGTTGTTCGCAGAGTCAGTTTAGATATCATGTAGAGTACATAAACATCAGTTTGCACAGCAAGTAGACCCTTTGTAGATACTGAGGCTCTTAAAAGATCATAGAATCATAGAATCACTAGGTTGGAAGGGACCCACTGGGTCATCGAGTCCAACCATTCCTAACACTCCCTAAACCATGCCCTCAGCACCTCATTCACCTGTCCCTTAAACACCTCCAGGGAAGGTGACTCAACCACCTCCCTGGGCAGACTGTTCCAGTGCCCAATGACCCTTTCTGTGAAAATTTTTTTCGTGATGTCCAGCCTGAACCTCCCCTGGCAGAGCTTGAGGCCATTCCCCCTTGTCCTGTCCCCTGTCACTTGGGAGAAAAGGCCAGCTCCCTCCTCTCCACAACCTCCTTTCAGGTAGTTGTAGAGACCAACAAGGTCTCAGGTATAAATAAAATACCTGAGGCTCTAAGAAAGCAAAACCTGAGGCTCTCAGTTTGTAAAAACTGGGACTTGAATTTGTTTTTCTCAAAATGTATTTTGTATGTCTAAGAGAAATAAACATTCATGTAGTAAGAATGAAATGATTGCCACCCCTTTTTAATGCTATTTATATAAAAAACACTTTTGTCTTTTAATGCAAGAGGTGAAGATACCCAGTTACAGGACAAATTATATCCCCTGACTGTTGACAAATTACAGGAGGGACTTCTTTACCCATAGAATGCTCACAAGTCTGACAGAACCAAAATGAAGCAAGAATAAATGGAAAAAAAAAAAAAAAAAAAAAAAAAAAGAAGCTTTGAAGCTTTGTCCTTACCAGAACTAGTTCCAGTTTCTGAATGACTAAACATGAGGAGTAGTCTCAGCTGGAGACAACAAGTTATATTAAGAAAGGGAAGCACAGGTGGTTTTTAGTAGGAGAGGAGAATTCTTCAGGTATGTATCCCAAAGATGATGTTAAATTTTGTTTCCTAAAAAAGAACATACCCAGACTGTGAATGGCTCTTAGGTGTAGTGAGACGCCTGGAGGAGATAAAAATGTTTTGGTTTAAATTTCTTTCCTGAGGAGAAGCATTTACCATCAACGATTAAGAATCAGCAGTAGACAACTATTCCTATAGTATCTTTGGGTGGTTTTATAACACACCCTGGAGAAAGACCTTAATATATTAAAAAATAGAGATGTGCAGTAATAGCAGTATGGGATCACTGTTATTGCCACTACAAAATAAAAGCTATGAGTCTTTCAATTCTTAGTTCGTATAGCTACATGTATTTTTTTTACAACTATTCATGCTGGCAAAGTAAAGGGAGTCTTTCTTCCTCAGAAAGGCACAGGACAAAGCGAGCTGAGCTTCAGATGAGTCTGGATGAGACCTCATCCAAAGTCTGAGTCAGAGAAACACGGACTGATCTCAGCAGACTTCTACCCTTAAAATAGTCTGCCAAAGAAGAAAAGTGGGCATATTATAATGTAAAAGCAGTAAAATTTTTTTCATTACTTGACTCTGAAACCACACAAGGAAGCAAAAAGCAGATGAATGACACGAGTGAGATGTGCCACACACTTCCACTCAGGTTTTCCTGCTTTGTACCAGCAAACACAAAAAGTAACAGCATCCTGCTAGAAACCAGTTTCAGCATTCCCATGATTAGATTTTAAAGGGCTTAGATCTTAAATTGCATAGAAATAATATGCTGGTTTATTGGTAGGAAAAGAAGAGAATGACTACAGACTCTTAAATTGTATTCACTGAGCCAGAGCTTGGTGTGGTTTAAGAAGTTACTTTCCCTAGCTGCGAGGAACTGCTGTGCAGTGAGAATCTGCAGACAGCGCATGTGCCTGCCTCAGTGCATTTTACTGTAAAATCACACAAACTGGCAGTTTAAGTTGCACTGTGATTTGCAGGGGCTGAGGCACAGTCCTGCTTGACACAGTTGTAGTTGGAATATGGAAGGGCAAGCCTTGGTGGGGGGAAAGATCTTCCTCCTCAGTAAGATGAGTAACCAATAGGAAGTCAAAGCCCAGAAAATTGTGGGCGTTTCTTCCACAAATCCCAGGGAGAAGAAAAAGAAAACCAACAATCCTACACTTACTTTGTTATGGGTTGCTTCAGTTCTAGTTTATTAGATGAGAAAATGTCAGAGGCTTTCCTTTGCTTACAAAAACTATTAGCCTTTCCCTGGCAGCTGCCACATCTGAGGTGGAGGAAAGCTCATTTCTTTTATATGTGGCAAGCTCTAGCTTCATAGTCTTTAAAGACTTCACAGTCTCTGAAACCGAAGTGCAACAGTGCTATGATACAAGCAGTAGTAAGTTGAGGTGGCAAAGTTTTTAGATCTACATCTCCGTATTATGCAATGCAAGAAAACGGAAAAACTTTCAGAAACCTAAAGCCTACTGTTCTGGAAAACAAGTCTTACGTGGAGTGGCTGAGGGAACAGGGATTGTTTAGCCTGGAGAAGAGGAGGCTGAGGGGAGATCTTATTGCTCTCTGCGACTACCTGAAAGGAGATTGCAGAGGGGTGGGTGTTGGTCTCTTCTCCCAAATGACAGGTGATAGGACAAGAGGGAATGGCCTCAAGCAAGTTTAGATTGGACATTAGGAAAAATTTCTTCACAGAAAAGGTTATCAAGCACTAGAGCAGGCTGCCCAGGGAGATGGTTGTGTCACCATCCCTGGAGATGTTTAAAAAGTGGGTAGATGAGGTGCCTGTGGACATGATTTAGCAGTAGGCGGGAACAGTTGGAGTTGATGATCTCTAAAGTCTTTTCCAACCTGATGATTCTGTGATTCAGCAAACACGATGCATTCACTGTTCTCACACAACAGTCAAAATATTATCTGAAGTACATGGAGGGAATCTGTACCAAACAGCTGCAATCTTCTAGTAAAAGAAAGCTAGCATTACATAATGTTTCTTGTTTTGTTTTGTGCACAAATCTCTGAAAACATTTGATCTTTCCAATAAGTTGTATACCTGGCACTCTACAAATGCTAGAAAATGTGTTTATACCTGAATTTATTGTGTTCCTCAGCACGCTTTCCTGTGCCATGTGTTTTATGCTGACTTGTCTTAAAGTCTTTCTTCATTGTTTAGATTGGTTACATTGAGTTAAAGCTTGGCAGGGTAGTTCTGAATGGTTGATATTTCTATATTACCCAAGTCTATGTATAACACATTTATTTGAAAAAAACAAAGCAGTAATTAATCTGTGCAGCCATGGCATCAGCAGTTATGGTGAAACTGCAAGACACTAACGAAATAGTAAAAGGGGACAGTTTCCTTCTAAAATTCCAAACCAAATTATGATATTCAGCAAGTAATCAAACTCCAGTTTATCTTATTGCAAAGCTTACTCTGGCTTAAATGTCAAATTAAATTATCATTTGCCTTTCCAGCAAGAAATAACTGTCTTTGAACTCCCTGACTACAGATCATGTTTTGTAGCCTTTATGTTCTCTTTCTCCTTCTCTCTCTTCCCCTGAATGAAATAAAATGATGTCTTATATCTGTGGCAGCAGCATCTTTGGCTGTTTCTGTGTCTGCAAGTTTCTAAATTTAACAATGTGTTCTGGAAGGAGTAGGCTACTACGTTTCTTCATGTCTTGCTAATAAAGATGACCATTTTCTGAACAATCTGCTTCTATCTGTAAAGGATAAATCTAAGCTTTCTCTTACTCAGCTTCCATGGACTACTGATCAGAGAAAAAATAGGTTTATGTTCCATTTCACCTCACTCTATGTGGGTCTCCTGCTGACCTCTCTCTTTTGCTGGCACAGCCAGTTCATTTACTTCCCTTGGGTAGTACAATTTTCCCCATGATATTCTGCATTGGGATTGGTGGTTTAGTCCTTTGTGTGAATAGGCTCCACACTTAACGTCCTTGGCCTAAGGAGGTATGGGTAAGTTGGACTGCTACACTCTGCAAGCTCTTCAGTAACACAGGTGAGCAAATGCTTCCTATCAGACAGCCTTGAACTTGCCACTTCTACCTGTCTTAGTTTTCTTACCTGGAAAAGTAGTAAAATAAGACCACTGACCTTTAGATATCAACAGTACTATCTATTAGTGGTGTTGTCTTCTCTTGTTATTATTTCTATTACTCAGAAAACAATGGGAATTTTCTGGCCAGATGGATTTTTTTTTCTGTGCTGGCTTGGCTATCTGGTCTCGGGGTTGTTAGAAGGACATCATTACTGTGCCGTGGCAGGAATGCTCTGACCATCCTCTCAGAAAAACCTTTGTGTCCATACTTCTGGGAGAGGTTTGCTGAGAGGTATAAAATACTGTTTGTCTGTTCTGAGTTCTGATGGATAACTGTGTGAAAACAAATACCTGTTCAGGTAGGAGGTGGAAGAATCAGAAAGGAGATTTATAATTGGCAGCTAGAGTTTTATCTGCCAGGGCAAAGACATTGGATTAGTCTAACGCATACTGAACTTCCAGATCTGTAGCAGATCTCTGAGTTCTGCCTTCATCATTGTAGGCTTACCAAATGACTTGATCCTTTGGCTAGTGTACAGCAAGAAGACAGTCTTGGGATATAAAACAGATAAAGGATCTGAGATAGAAGTAATCTTCAGATTTTCAGATCACCTTTTTTTGATTTTTCCCAATCACTGCTGTGTTGTCTGCAGTTTCTGAATGTTTCTTCTCAGAAATGCTCTCAGGAAAAGTACCAAATAAATGCATGTTACTTTTATGTTGATTTATTGTGATTTTTACTTCTTTTCCCCCACAGAAATATCATTTTGCTGCCTGGCATTCAGTGCTGTGTCTCTGGACATCAAAAGTTCTACTGCATCCTCCCAGCTTCAGCAGCTGAAAATAAAAAAAGATTGGAAGGTGACGGAGCAGGCAGGTGCAGTAACAACAACAAAAAAAAAAAGCTCCACTTTCTTCTCTTGCTGTTTTATGTCCCCATAATTTTTGCATACTTTCTGATTTCTCTGTGCATTATTCTTTCCACAACTAAAAAATTAGAGGCAAAATTGTGATTGCTTACTGTCATCCTGGTTTTCAGTGGCAACTGTCAAATGTGGACCACAGCAGTACCAGCCTTGCTAGAGGTGCATGAGGCAAGTCCCTCTTTGCTAAATCCGTTAGTTTCAGGTGACTTTCCCCCTTCCAGTTTTTAATTTTCTTCTGGCCGAGATGCAGTGAGAGCTGCACATTGAGCCAAACTAGCCATTCTGTCTTCTCCCAGCTGTGATGTAGAAACAGGTCTCCTCATTAAGAAACCTTTATATTGTCTCTACTTAAGTTAGAATAACAGAAAAAATCCAAACAAAACAAAAGCAAATGCTGAGGAGGGTGAGGGTTTCTAATGTAAAACAACTTTGATCCCCAAAACCCTTGTACAAAAGCTGCTGCTATTAAGTATGCCTGACATGAGGATGGTGAAGACTGCAAACTGCCCTCTTTGAGAAACTTTCACATCACCCAAGAAACAGAATGGGTCAAAACAAAATCATCCTTTTCAATTTAGGCTGTCAGTTGCCACTCTTGAAGCTGTAACGTAACACTGAATAAACATTTTTTAAAAGTTTTCAGTGTTCCTGAAACTACTGTAGGATTTCTGCCAGTGGGTATTTTTGCATTTAGCTCACTGTCAGAAATTCCTAGTCACTAGCCCTCTGAAAATTGTAGCTTCCATAGGAACCTGTCAGACTAAGGAAGGCTGATGGCTACCAGCAGGCACAGCTGCTGATAGTCAAAGAAAGACCTTGAATATCTAAGAGGTTAATGGGTGTACTAACCAACATAAAAACCATTTTGGCCTTGTACAGAATAGGATAGGTGAAACAGCATGAACATTATCCAGAGCTTTAAAGCAGGATGAACAGAAGCTGAGCAACAGGATCCATGGGTTTCTGGGGCTGGGTCTGCAATGCGGCAGCTTCTTTTTCAAGTTTTAAGCACTAGCATGAAAAGCTAGAAAACAAGGAGAAAATCTGAGATACAGTGGTATGATGGTGCTTCAAGGAAGCCAGAAAACTGAGTGAGCTTGGAGTGTTGGAAAAAGAAATTGCGTCTTATTTATTTTTATTGTGTCAAGGGAAACAAAAATTTTTATATGTTATCTAAAAAAAGAAAGATTCCATGCAAGTAATACTTAACTACAACTGCATCATGAGTTTGTCTTTCTAGCAGAAGCAAGTCAGCAAAACATTGAATTTTGGCTAATCATTCATTCTCATGTGTTTCAGATAGATTAATGAAGAAGGTGCTCTGTGAAGAGAGCACCAGAGAAGAGCAAGAAAGCTGGTGAAGGGGCTGGAGAACAAGTCTTATGTGAAATCGTTGAGGGAACTGGGGTTGCTTAGCCTCAAGAAGAGGAGGCTGAGGGGAGACCCTATCACTGCCTACAACTACCTGAAAGGAGGTTGTAGAGAGGTGGCTGCTGGTCTCTTCTCCCAAGTGACAGGTGATAGGACAAGAGAGAATGACCTCAAGTTGCGTCAGTGGAAGTTTAGATTGCAAAAAGGGTTATCAAGCACTGGAACAGGCTGCCCAGGGAGATGGTTGAGTCACTGTCCCGGGAGGTGTTTAAAAAGTGGGTAGATGAGGTGCTTGGGGATATGATTTAGTAGTAGATGGGTATGGTTGGTGCTGATGATCTCGAAGGTCTTTTCACTGAAAGGTTCATCAGGCACTGGCAGAGGCTGCCCAGGGGGGTGATTGAGTCACCATCCCTGAAGGTATTTAAAAGACAGGTAGATGAGGTACTTAAGGATATGGTTTAGTGGTGGATAGGTATGGTTGGACTTGATGATCTCAGAGGTCTTTTCCAACCTGGTGATTCTATGATTCTATGAAACCTCATTTTGTTATGTTGTTTTACATTGTTTTTTCCACCATTTTTGATTTCTAAAAGCTTCCAGTTAAGGCATTGACTCTAGTATAATGAATTAAGACTACCAATAACATGTCTGCATTGCTTAGAGCTTGCAGATGTGTACAGCAATCCATGGACTTTCTAAACATCTGTGACTGGGAGATAAAAATAAGCAACACATGTTTTTGACCAGCTGCTATCAAATATCTTTCCATATGTGTTTCAGTACTGCTTACTGAAAACTTCTTAACTCATAAGCAGAGTGACAAAACTAACTTTGCCTGATATTCCAACTTTTTAATATATATGTTTGTGCTTTAGCGTAGCACTTCTATTTTTTTTATTTCATTACAGCAATTTCTTAGGGAACTGTTACCCTGCATATTGGAATCAATGCATCACTGCATGTGTGAAGATGACTTCACATGGCTCAGAGAAGTTGACTTCACCGTATCTTCCCAAAAGCAAAGGTAACAAAAATTAATGATATTTATCTCCTGCTTTCACACAATATCTCAGAAGACTGCAGAGATTACATATAGAGGGACCATTTCACCCATCACTGAAATTCATTCACATCTGTATCATCTCTGTGCTTTGCAATGCTCCCATTATGTGCATTAATAGGCCAATAAAACATTCTATGATATGCTTTAATACTACAGAATTTTTCTTCCTATAGTAGGTCCCAACTGAGTGAAATTATTCAACTTGCTATTTCTTTTGGATGTTTGAAGATGTTTATTTTTATTTTTGACACATTTGAGCGTAAGCTGCTCAGACAGATATCTCAGCTCATGAGCATGTTATAGATAACAGCTTGGTTCTTTCGTTCTACAAAATAGTCAGGTCACTAACAAATCTGCATCCTGATGTTCACAAAGAAAATGCATTCTTATGTAGTATCTCTCAGAATACTTTAAAAATAACACTGATATTATTCCATAACTCATATTTGGACTTGATTCGCTATACCATGTCTTTAAGGAACCCCTTGTCAGAGAAGGATTTAAAAATTCTGTTTTATCAGTGGTTTCTGTAGAAAACTTAGAAATCATGTTGACCTGATCCAGTTCCTATGATGTGTATGGTTTTAAGTTCAAGCAGATGAACAATTTTGCTTAAATCAAATAATCCACTCATACTTATTTTTTTGAATGTGTTTTAAAAGCTTTGAGTGCGACTATAATCTTCAGATATTTCTTTCACTGTCAGATTTTCTCCTTTGGTTCTGGATTATAAAACAACTAGAGATTAGTTCTTTGTGCTGAGGTTGGATTCTGTTGCCCTTACAGACTCTGAATAAACCTTTCTTTGGTGAGGAATTCATAGAAATCTGTGATGTCAAGTAGATTTCAACCTTGAAATTCTTTAATTATAATTTTCAAAGCTTTCCAGGTGTGTAAACAAGCTGCTAAGAAAACACTAATCCTTGCAGACTTTCAAGGGTGCAAGAATAAATTTTCATGAGGCAGAGTTTTTATATGACATTGGCAGGAAATATGAACATAATCTCTTTCATATTTTTTAGTGTCTTTTAAGAACATGTACTGAACATTCTGAGAAACTGAGGAGGAAACCCTTCACTTCCAGTTTATGTCTTCCAATAATGTAGTGAGCGATGATTGTGGACAACTACAACTTGTCAGTGTCTTGGAGGTTTCAGGACATTTAGCAAGACCAGGTTGCTGTTAGGCTATGAATTACGGCAGATGTTTCTTCTCTGTTCTTGTCTGTCTTCTCTGAGGTTGCTGTCTGAGAGGTACAGTGGCTGTTGCTATATTAGCCACTCTTTTGCTTTGTAAGTCATGGATCTATTTTGCATTCCTGAAACATTACAGCTGCCCTGTCCCTTTAAAGGGCCATTGTTAATTGAATCATAGATTTACATGTTCCTTTTGCTTTGATTTCCTCTATTTAATGCACTTTGGATCTCCTTTATTTGCCCCAGTGATTTTAATTTACTCTTTTAATTACAGAATTTACTCTGCTGTCTCTTACTTCCCTTCACTAGTCCCTTTACAGGACATCAGCTAGTCAAAATCAGCTTTTTCTGGAATGTTACTGCCTGGCAGGAGGCTGTGGACCATGTACACTGGCACGTGTTGCTCTGGGAAAACTGTGCCTTATCCAGTTTGTTCATGGCAGTTTGGCTTCTAGGAGGTGTTATAACCAGTGTGACCAGAAACAGGCAGGACATAGCAGCCCTGATGCTTTCTTTCTACCCTCTTTAGCCTTTCCCCGTCTTCCCTGAGTTTTCTAACCTCTGTCAGCTGCAATTTTTACATTGTGAGCACAGACTCATAGAGCATGGGATTGTTCAAGTATCAAGGGATGTCCTCCTGCCCAAAGCAGGGACAGCTCTGAGATCAGACCAGCTTACCCAGTGCTTTTTCAAGTTGAGTCTTAAAAGCCTCCAAGGGTGGAGGCTGTGCAACGCCCTTTGGCTTCACCTTTCAATACTCAATACTTTTCGTAGCATCTTTCTGTATCAAACTTTCTGGCGTGTTGTCAGGACCTTGGTGTACTTTGCTACCATTTATTCCCTTGCTTGCTATTTATGTGGCAGCCTCAGTGTATCAGCTGAGAGATATATACTAAACAGTACCTGACCTCTGCTATTACTGAACACTAGGCACTATTCATAAATTAAGTCTGTATCCACTGTAAAGAAAGGAAATTAATTCTGGACCTGAATCAGCTTCTGCTATTACCCCGTTAGGTACCCAAAGTATGACTGAGTTTGCTCTGCATAATTTATTAGCCTGTTGTAGAATTGCTGTTGCAACCTTTTAATTTAAAAAACTAAATAAATACCAAAATTATAAAGCGGCACAAAGTTTAAAAGAGATCTTAATAAATGTTTTTCTACATCTAGTGATCGATAAGAATATTCCTAAACCTGGATGAACATTTATTTAATTAAATATTAATTATCTTTGACTACTTCTAACCAAATTATCAACTATAGCTGAGAAGTGGAAAAACAGAGAAAGCATTTTAGAGTCATGAAATACTTCAACATTTCTTAAGGAACATTTTTATAAAAACAGAAGAAAGAAAAATAAAAAGAAAAACATCATGTTAATAGTGGCAAAGATGACCTTTACATTTTGGATGCTGAGACTCAGTCTTTACTTCCTTCTATGAGGCAATATTTATTTTAGTGATCATTTGATCATAAGATGGATGAGATCCTTGTGATCTCTCAATTTGATAACGAGTATGATGTATATAGGATGGAATACTTTCTTGGTCAGTTTAGTATCACTTGCCCTGCCTGCCCCTCCCTGCAGGTGCAGCTCCTTTTCCACCAGCTTGAGAATGGCTTTGGTTACTTAGGAGTAAGAGTTGGTCTTTCTCATTCCAGTATCCTGTGTTATCACTTCTAGAGGGAACTGTCTGAAAATCATGCAGTTAACTGTCAAAAAATGAAGTTGCTTAGGCGAGACTGAGTTAGAGTCACAAAACTGACACTAATTTAACTCAAACCACACCACGACATAATACAGCTGTAATAAGTAATTGCTTATCTGATTTCTGACATTATTCTTCAAATTTTCCCCTCCTCTGTAAAACTTTTAGTCAATGATTTTGAGCAATTTGCTATCATCCGATTTTGTGACTTTCAGAGTTGTTAGCACTTTGTTGTAGTTGCAGTAGTGCAATCTGCCTCTAAGTTACAAAGCTAGATAGTAGTATCTCAGATCCTTTTTAAATCACTGAATCAATCTGACAGAATAGCTTCTGAAGGCACTTTATTGAAAAAAAAGTGGCATTGTAACACATGTTCATCTATCGCCACATTCCCCTTTTCACCTGCAGAGGTAAATGGAGGTATCTTTTGGATGCTATTATCATAGTAATTTTTAAAATAAGTAAATAAATAAATAACCCCGGTTATTCCAGGAAAGTGCCTTCATTTTCTTCCTAATGAAAAATCTTATTACAACTTGTTTGAACAAAGCTTTGCCTTTTGTCCTATCTCATCTGGCATGGTTTCTGATTCTGTGAGGCTTTAGTTACTCTTAAAACACCCTCCATTTCAGTGCAAGTTGATTGTTTTATCAGAACTTGAAATTGTACCCTTTTGTTTTTTCCTTCAGTGGACTTTGTCTCAAGCCCTAGAACAAAGACCAACAATGCCTCTTACATTTAGAGACTGCAATATCAGTTTACAAGACCAAATTTATCATTTTAGCTAATGTGCGTGACAGCTAGTTATCAGATCAGAAAATGAATCTGCACCTAAAAGAGGAATGATATGGAAAAAGATGAGCATACACTGTGAAAATTACTGTGACAGTTTTTCACATACCTCTTGTTGAGTTCTAGAGAGGCTCCAGCATGGGATCATAGTTCCCACATCCCTCTCCTGCTGAAGGCAAGCCATATCGAGGCAAGTCAGTCCCTGTGAGGTCTCTGGTATATTGGCACAGAATCAAACCTTGTTGAGAGCAACTCACCTGTGCTTATGCCTCATGGCACGATTTGCTGTGCCTATGTCATCCTAACACATCCCTCTAGCCTTTTCCTGAAGACCTATAGAAGCAGTGGCTCTATGGAATCTAATCCATTAGAAAAATCCTTTGTAATATCTAACCTAAATCTCCCTTACAGCAGTGCAGACATTATTATTTTTTTGTCATTAAGGGAAGTGAAGTCCACCTGCAGAGCTCAGTCCATAGAGAAAGACGAGATAATCTAATGACAGCTCCCCTAAAGTCATATCTAAATGACTACAAATATGCCATAACCTATGCCCATCAGCTGCACAGAGAAAGTTTCTGCTCCTTTCTGTTCAGTTTCTTCCTATTTAGTAGAGGTGAATGAGATTCACCTACTCTTTCAATGCTTCACAACCCCTGGGTAGCAAGTTTGAAAACATTAAATTATATTCAGGAGGCAAACTCTGAGAAATATCAGATAGAACGTGGGGTGAATAGTCTATATATTACTCTAAAGAATAAAAAGAAGACTGTTAGTGTGTTAAGCTTTTAACATAAACAAATAAATAATTGGTCCCAAATAAAAAGAACTATATATATGATTTTTGATCTTACAGTTGCCAACTATGTTTTGTTTGACTCAGTAAGCTGCTTTCTGTATCTTTATTTGTGAGCTTTCCCTTATAGTGGTTTCCAAGTTTTAAGCTACATTCCTGTGAGTGCGCAAAGATGCAATTGCATGTAAGAAAGCTTGGCAAACCACTGTCACAAGAAGAAAGTGTACAACAGAAGTATTCAAGAGTATTCATGAAAAATGCAGTATGTAAAGGTAGGAACTGTTTTACTCACACCCTATCTCATCCCTAAAGTATGAAGCATCACAGTAGAGAAGCTTTATGGGGAGCAGTTTTAAGCTGACATTGATATTTTACTATCTGGAAATCAATTTCAATCTTAGTGGAAATTCCAACATTAGTGTCTGCTGTTGATAGGGGTACAGGCTTCTAACATATAAGTTGGACTTGCAGTGACATAGGCAAGTGGTTAACTTCACACTTTGCCATGACGCCCAACAACATCCATGAAACGGTACTTTTTGTACAAGTCCTAGAAAGACTGGCATGATGTCGGACGTTATTTGTGAGGAGATAAGCCTCTTCCAGCCCAAAATGAATGGACAGTCAGTTCACTGATCCATTTATTATGTCTATATGCATTATGTCTATATGCATTTATGTCTATATGCATTTAAAGACTCATTTAAATAACGAGTCTTGAAGTTTGGTGAGAATGCGTGGAGTTAGACAATTTAATTGCTGTGGATATATAGGTACAAACTGAGTAGTTGGAATTTCCAAATTTGCTCAATAATTCTGCTAAATCTACTTTACTCCCTAAAGCACCTAGTATTTATTCTGTTCTTTTTTTTTTTTAGCAGAATACAACTATTGATTATGAGACAGCATATAAACAGAAATCCTACAACAAAACAAACCAAAAAACCTGCAATAAAACAAAAAGTATGGCAGTTTAAGTTTACCAGAGGGTCAGTACAAGGAATTTTTGAGCCCTTATTAGCTGAACTCCACACATAGACACTAATTCAACTTGACCCACTGACAGACAGAGTGATAAATGGATTTTAAAATGTAGCTTCATTATGTGTTTTCCTCTGTGGTGAATCCAGTATAGGAAGTCTCTGAGCTCTCACCTGTGCCTCCCGTGGAAGTGACTTGTCCCCATTTTTATACTGTAGTTCTCTGTTCCTCCAGCTGAATGACAACTTCTGGAGGCACCACTGGATTACTGGATTAGGAATAACCCTGCAAATCACGGTTCTTGCTCTACCTGCATTGTTACACTAATGCCCCAATGAGGAGTCTAGGTGTCCAAGCACTATAAAAGCCCACCTGCAGAGAGGGTGAAACACAGCTGTGGCACCTTCAGATGTTCTTATGGCACCTTCATCAGGGCAAATGGAGTATATCTATCCCTATGCCACTCTCTCAGGGTGTAGTCAGACTAGACAGCTGACCTCATCCTACAGGTTGCTCCTTTTGAATAGTACAGTCCTGCTCCTCTCTCCCTTAAATCCACAACCACAGCTTCTTGCCTTCCCCCACCTCTTCTGTACGAGCAAGTCCCACCTGCTGGACCCTAGCATGTGTCCCATCTTTTCTCTGACAGTTATCTATCTGCACAGCAATCTGATGCAGCTGGCCAGCCTGGCAGGCTTGCTCATTTTTCCTCTGCTGGGCTGGATTTCTGCCACATTAGTAATTATGCCCTGAGGCTGTGCTTTCTTGAATATTTTGTTTCACGGAAACAAAAGGGGTTGGGCATTTATTTTGACAAGTATGGGTTCCCTGCTCCTGTGCCACGCCTATTGTGCTGGTCCCCTATTGTGCTGGGCATCACAAGTAACCATGACAACAGTCTATAGAAAGAAATATCCTCTCTTTTCTTTACAGTTATTTTAAGCAAGGCAATTCACTGCTGTTGCTTCTCACACGGTCCTGAAAACATCGGAACCATTGGACAGAAATTACTGAAGGCAACAAATAGCTGCCAAAGAGAAATGCCCCAGGATCCAGAGCCTTAGGCTGATGCTGAACAATGGATTGTGGGCTTTCTTGTAGGTTTGTTTTTCTTAAGTTTTTGTTTTGGATTTTGTGTTATGTCATCTCTTTTTGGAAAATTTTCCTTAATTTAGAACTAACAATTATCGTTAGTTCTAATTGGGAAGAGCCAGGCAGTACCTTTTTATAAAGCTGTGACAATAAGATGACAATTTCCTCCTTGAGTTTTCTAGGTCTGTTAGTATCTATGCTGTGTTGGTTAATGAACTGTTTAAATCATACAGTGACTCTTTTCCTTGCACACTATATGCCTTATGTGTTTATAAACCTAACATTTTTTTTTCTTCTCCCTTTGGAATTTAAGAGTTCAGTCCTGACCTTTGGCTAAATGACTGCTATAGAATTAATCCTACAGTTCTGTTTTCTCATATACACTAACAAATCAGTAGACAGCCCCATGCGATCATCACTACAAATGACTTCGATGTGAGATTCACAGAGAGGGAGTGAGGATGTGGGATTCAGGAGGAGAACTAACATGCTTCCTTTTCTCTCTTCAGCAAACATTATTCCCTAAATATAATGCAAACAAAATTGGCAGGATGGGGACAATGATGTCCCTAACAATATTCATTTTGACACAGTATACTGGCCATCTTGAATTATCACAGAGGAATTGCAGCTGGATGCTATGCAAATAGTCATTAGTATTATGGAATACATTACTGTGTCCTCATTCTTGTGGGTTAGGAAAACAACTGGCTAGCCACCAGCGGATGAGCAAACAGTGCCCTGACACCTTTTTCTTCATTTCACATCTACCGTCTCACCTATTTTTATTTCTTCACTCTGATGTCCCTTTTTGATGAGGTACTAATAATAGCAAGGGTGCTAACCCACTTTTCATCAAAACATTAAAGTCACAGAGCATCGCCACAGTGCCAGATGGCAGCTACTAGTCAGGTGGTGGGTTATAGCAGAATGAAAGTGAGTGTACTTGCAAATAGTCTTTGGTTTTTCATTACTCTTTTCATTTGTGTTCAGAAACAAAGGAAACAGAGAGTAGGAAGGGAGCTGAGCAGAAGAGATTTTTCAGAGAAGAACAGAGATCAACCAGTTGAAAACACCGGCACAAACTGTTCCAACCTGGCATCCTGGTACTGATTTCTATTTTGTGGGGATTACTCTCGGAGTGTTTCTGAGCACGTCTGAGATTGATGAGACACAGTAAGAGAAAAGAAACTGGAGTCCAAACTCCACCCCCAGTGAACAAATGAAAAATGAACATTATGGGTATGAACTTGCCTGATTTACACCTGAGAGAAAGGGTTATTTTTTTTATACGTATAGCTGTTGTTTTCCCCATTTAGGAATGTCCTTTAGGAAGAACATAGCAGTAGAGCTAGCAAGCTGTGAATACTATATTATTATATTAATGATGGGCAAGTCTTCTTACTCCTTTATAAAACAAACAATACCTGTACACTATTTTGTGAAATTTGTTCATTTTGAATGAAAAAAGAAAACTTTGTATTTCTGTTCTGTATATTGTTGTAAGAAAGATATATTTAGGAATATAAAGCAAAAGAGTTCAAATGAGGATATTCATCATCAATCAAGCATTTCATATTGCTTTTAAATACTTGGGCTAAATTAGAGAAATTTTGGAATGAAATGTCGTAACAACACAGATCAACATGATTGGTCACTAAAACATTGCTCTCAATCTCCTTTTTTTTGACTATGTAAGGTACTGGAGAAGAGAAGGCTGTGGGGAGACCTTATTGCAGCCTTGCAGTACCCGAAGGAGGCTTACAAGAAAGCTGAGGAGGGCTTTTTACAAAGCCTTGTTGCGATAAGACAAGGGGCAATGGCTTTAAATTGGAAGGGGAAAGATTTAGATTAGACATAAGGAAGAAATTCTTCACAAGTAGGGTGATGAGACACTGGCACAGATTGCCCAGGGAAGCTGTGGATACCCCATTCCTGTAAGTGTTCAAGATCAGCTTGGATGGGGCCCTGAGCTGTCTGGTCTGGTGGGAGACGACTGCCCTTGGCAGGAGGGTTGGAACTGGATGATCTTTAAGGTTCCTTCCAGCACATCTATGAATCTATGATTCTGTTTTAGATCTGATGTACCCAGCTCTCTCACATGTGTACATGCAGAGGCTAGTTCCTAGATAGTTCTTATATCCCAGATAGCCTGTACTGAAAATATGTCCCAAAAAAAGACAAAGTGGCAGGTCTACACTGTATACGTGTTTTCGTCCACTGCAGGTATGAACATCCTACATCTAGAATAGACTCTCTGGGAAGAATAAAACATCCTTTGTCTTAATTTAAAGGTTTAGAAGAAATACTTGTTCCCCTCCACATGTTCAAAGAAAGGAACAGCTCCAGCCTTACACTTCAAGCAGACAGAACATCTTCCTGCCCTCTTACTTTTCATTTTATATACAGCAGAAAGGCCTGATCTGTTATTAAACCCAGCTGTGTTTTACTTCACATAGTCCTTTACTATCTTTGTTCTATTGCAATCACTGTGAGATAGGTCCTAAGACATTAGCCACAAGCAGTGTTTCTTGAGAAAAACATTGAGAACTGCTTAATGCCTCAGAAAATTGATCTGGGAACTCATTTATTTAGCTCAGGAATCTTCTGTCAGATGCCAATAACAGCCACAAAGACTTGAATAAGATCATATGAAAGGACAATAAAAGTGAGGTTTGAACCCCTGTCAGGTACATTGTTCCTACCTGCACGTCATTGAATTTTAAATATACTTTCGTTGGTTACTTTTGGAGATATCATTTCCCCGGTGGAGCTCACATATGTCCTTGAGAATATGGGCTTACTGATATATTTTGATTTAGGAAAACAGGAAAGGCACATTACAAAGACACAAAAAGATCAGGGATATTTATTTATGAAGAAGAATATTTAGAATAGAAGATGGGCCCCTGAAGTTTATCCACTGAACACCCATGGCTAAGCAACATCCACTTTACATAGGAACAGTTTTCTACGGCATTGGTACAGTGCAAAATAGAGCATGGTGAGGAACTGCTCATGCTGACTTGTCGATGTTGTATATGATAGCACCATACAGAGAAATTTGTTTAGTCCTTTAGCACCTCTCAAAAGGGCTTGACAGCTCTGTGACATCCTCAGAGCAGCTTCCCTTCTTCTCCTTCCGCAGGTAACACAGACTTTGGTATCCAAGCTTCTCTGCACTGAAAAAGAATCATCATGTCTTCAGTTTCTGTATAAAGGCTGCCTATCCTTCCTCATCTGATTAGCTAATTTGTGAAGAACTGGTTTGTCAGACCCTATATTGGTGTTGAGCTAGTTGGTTTTGTAGTAGGATGTCAGCTCTGCTTCTGGTGTCTAATAGGTACTAGAGTCACCATCTGTCATATCTCTGTACAGTGAATTCTGCACTGCTAACAGCCTGGTTAATGCTGCCTGTGAAGTTCACAGCACTGCTATTTTAATGAACACCATCAATCTGGAACCCCTGTCTATACAGATGTTATTTGAATACTTCCAAGCACTGTGTTTGTGCTCCAAAAAGCCAGTCCACAGTGTTCTACTGAAATGCAAATCTGCCATTCTTAATTTATTTGCTCCATGGCATGCCCTGCACACATCCTCAGACCCCCTTTGAGTTCAGTATCAATGGTTGTCTCTCACCTTTGCACCTCCAAAACAAGTCTCACCCTCAGTGATGAAACCTAGCTGGTAGACTCCATGATAGAAGCAACATTGTCATCTGGATAAGTAAAGCTGGCCAGAGATGCTTATTTTCCATCTTCAAAGTGAAGTGAGGGCAGAAAGTTCTCTCTCAGAGTCCTCCGAGACTGGGTTTATATCATGATCTTGAAGGTAAGCTCATGATTTTTCAGTACTAGTTAATCTTGCTAGTCAGAGAGGAAACCCATCCTGTTCCAAAAGGAAGACTATATAATTAGGCTGAAAGATAGAAGCAAGGACCAAATAAGAACAACAAAGGTTGTTGACTCATATCAAATCCTTTTTCTAAAGAAAACATTTCTGCTGGCTACTGTCCTAAGAACTGTCAAAATGTTTGCTGTAGGAGCGCACCATATGGGTTTATGATCTACTTCTCCTCAAGTGGAAATACTGTATGCAGTCCTTTGAAAAAGATTAGGAAATAGTACTTTGACAGAACGCCTCAGAAAAATATGTCATGAAACATAGTGCAAAATAAAAACAATATACTAGTTAATGGTTCTTTTATTTTACATTTTCTTTCTTTCTTGAGAAGCAATGCAGTATCAAAGTAACTTATGTATAAATCTCTTTTAAAAAATCCCTATTTGATATCACTCCATTTCCTCTCCTTTGCCTTTCTCTCTTTGCTTCCTGTGCTTCTTTATGAGGTTTAGCAAGTGAGATGTGAGTTACACTGACAGAACAAACATGATAAATTCCTGCTGCCCTATGAAATTTGTTCAGTAGGGTTCCTCTGAGGCTGAGAATCTTAATGCTCTTCTCAGGCAGCGTTTTCAATCCATCAGATACTGTACAGCTGCATACGTACACCACAGCAGGAAGATTTATGGGTTCCTATTTTTAGGATTTCATATTTTGGCACCTCCATGCTGTTCATTTGCCCAAAATGTATTCTACTAATTAAACCTTAAGACCTAAATCATAATGTACTCATGGAAGTTCAGCCAATGAAGCAATGTGTTTGTTTGAACATTCCTTGATTACATGAATTTATATATGAAACAGCTTTCTTGTTAAGTAAAGATACTATGATGCCCTATTTCTCATTTTGAAAGGAAAACATTTATTGCTTTTTACTAATATTTCAATTCACAGTTCTGTTATTTCAGTATATTTAATATATTCGTACTATTGATATCAGTTAAACAATATTTTTTAGCTTGAAAAACTCTGGGTGAGGACTTTTCAAACAGACACACCATCTTAGGGAACTTTCTTGGTAGAAGTTAAACAACAGCTGAAAACATGAAAGTTAAAGGAAAGCAGCAGGATCAGTTTTATGCTGAAACACCATTGGCAGCCACTGGAAACATGTCTGTAAGCCGAGTCTCCGCTGAAGTTGGTATTCATCTCGCATTTTGGCACACCATATCTTTCATAATTAGCCTTGTTGAGTTGTCTTAAAACAGCACATTCAGCCTTTAACTTTTGCCATCCCTAGCAAAGAGTGCTATTTTCTTTAACACAGTACAAGAAAATCACTTAATAATCATCTCATGCAGTCTCGTTTTACGTAGAAGATGAGTTCTCAGTTATTTAGTACATGCTGATTAATAATATAACAGCAAATTGATTCTCATCCACGGATGGCCATCAGTGTTCTTGACTGAAAGCATTAAGGCTAAGGATGAAATTGTTTGAAAATGTTTAGAACACTTATATCAAGGTGGTGCTATTACAGAATTAGGATATTTTATTTTTTTCTAATGGAGGTTACTTTAATGCTTATGAGAAATGAAAATGAGAAACAGGAGAAATCTTTGATGCAGAAGATGGAAAAAACAGTGTTTCAGACTTCAGTAAAGCAGTGAGAAATGAAGCCATCCCAGCTCGAGAAACCTGTGATGCACTGAATTTAAGAGTAATGGAGGACTAAGCTAAATTTCTGATCTTATTAGTTATATGCAGATTGAATGAAGAAATAGAATATAACAGAAAATCATTTTCAAAAGGAAATCTTACTAACAGCCTGGAATTTCCAGGCATTGAAATGAGAAGACAGAATGAGAAAGGCTAAAATGGAGAAGGCTGAAAAAATACATTTGGGGCACGATAATACAGAAAGCCCTGCAGCCTGAATCTGCCCTCTCCAGTTAACACACAGGGAGCATTGGACATTAATCTTTGTCCTTCTTCATTTAATGGGAAAATAGCTGGTTCTGTAGCCCTGTCTCCTTTGCTTATGGAACAATATAGGAGGCATTTATTAAACCTTTACTTTGAGAGGAAAGTAGACATCAGAGACTAGAAAAACTCAACAGTGTGAGAAGGGAAGTAGTTGTAAACAATCAGGGAAACATGATCTGGCTAACTGAACCAGAATTATCACCAAAACTGCTGTCTCTATTTCTGCTTCAATGCCAGGTCCTGCAACTCGATCCCTTATCATCCTCCCTTCTGGCTTCCCACATTAAAAAAAAAAAAGTAAAGAGAATACACTGCAGAAGATGTGCTCTTTCTGTCAGTACTGATAAGCTTAGGTAAAAATTGTACACTGCGTCTTTGGGTTTAACTACCTTTTCTAGAAATGCTAGGGCTGCAACAGCCCAAGGGTAGTCATACCAGTGTGAATTCATAGAGCTGTTTAACTAACAAGGCAAAAGTGTCATGAAAGACTTCTCTGAATCTTAGTTATTCTTCCTGATTTGGGAACAGGTCTTTCTAAATAGAAAGAAGGAGATACAGTACTCAGCAAGGGCATCCTCATGAAGATAGTCACTGTTTTTCTGCCCCTGACTCCCCACTGTGGTATTTAAGGTGTTGCCATTTGGAAGATTGTATTGTATATTTCTTACTGCGAGGTACTGCTGAGTTGCTTTCACCTTTCAGACGCAGGGACAATATCATCATTTTTAGGTGAACAGTTTTCCTACTCCATTTGGCAGCAAGTGTTGGCTTTTCCCTTTTGGATGTACACAATTTTGACACCCTGGGAACTTGGGAGCTGTAGGAGCTCTAAGACTGTTACGCAATAGTACTATTCTCTGCTTAAAGATTAATCAATTGCTTCAGTTTGGGAGCAACAGTGGAAAAATGGTTTAAAAAGTCCATGCTGTTTCTCAGCACTGGAATTTAAAGAAAATACACAACACAGCCGTTGCATACAGCTCTCAGATACTTGCATCATCACCTTCCGAAGAGATGATTGGTGTATATCCATACCCATCTGTCCAACTGGTAATGAGGTTTAGTAGACTGGGCATCAAAAAAAAGTTATAACAACTAGTTATTGTTTAATTCTGGTTAGGTGATAGCATAAATCCTACCCATGTCTTTATTTCCCTTCAGCAAAATAAAAATGTTTCTCCGAGTCATAGAGCTGATGTTGTGTTACTTGATATTAGACAGAGAAAATGCTAGATGTATGGTGAATACTTCTAGAATTATAAGCCCATTTTTATGTCTGCTAAATAGTGAAGGTATTTTAACACAGGATTCGGATTAAATGAATCTAATTTTTCCTTCTGTCCTTAAAAGCGTGTAAACCCATTTGACTGAAGAGAAACTCTTCAGCAAAGAGTGCATCTAAAAAGTGTGTTCCACATCTCTATCTACCAGTAGACTCTTACTCTCTAAACTGAAACGTTCAAGGGGACACTGGAATAGCAAATGTCCATGTATAAGCTCTATTATAACATCTAAAATACTATTATTATTGTAAATTAACACAGATATTTTCTCAAATCAACATATTTATTAGTGAGAATATTTAAGGTGACATAACCTATAGACAGCAAATCCGTAGGTCTGTTATATCAAAGTAGGCAGAACGGACCACAGCATAAAGAATACACCTTTTAAGAATCTCCCAGCTAGAATGTTGACAGGACTTTTTTGTGCTCTAACATTCATCTCACCTAGAGGTGACACTAGGACAGCCATTATTAGCTATAGGTGACTGTGAGTTTGGTTTGTTGGTGCTTTCTCTTTTCTGGCTTTCTATCAATGACACGTAATATCTCCAGTGGTCCAGGCAAGTCCTTTGATCATTATTGTATCCCATAATATATATGCCATGTGCATAAAATGTCAACAATTATTTAAGTACAAGATCCTGCACTGTACAATGAAAACACTGAGTACATGCAGAAGATGAGCAAATCATCACACTCTGTTTGAAATATTGTATTAAATAACCCTACAATGCCTTATTTCTATTCAACATCACACTGGTTGCTTCAGGGCATAATTGGTTCGTTCATTCTTCAGTGCTGCCAGTTATTTTACAAAATCATGAAACTGACTTCATCTCTGTAGTCTCTGTAATGCACAGGTACTGATGGGATTGTGTTTTGTGAACATTCTCACATAAATGACATAGACATTGAAAGTTTTACTAAATCAGAGGATACCTTGTTTGTTCTGCGGAGATCATAATTTGGAGAAAGTTTGTAAACCAAGGAATATTTCTGTGAATTCATTACAAACTTATTATTTTTTTTGATAACTGTATCTGACTATTTTTGTTTGAAGCAGAATAACTAATTACACTATTGCGGTTAACTATGTGTGTTTGGTTGGCACCAATAACCAAACAGAGAAAGGAAATAAAACCATGAAGTTCAAGCTGATGTAAATTTTTTCTAAAAAGACAAATAATAAGTGTTTGAGTTATTTGCATATATCTATATAACGAATTTAATGCAATTACTATGGACAGCATGCCCTGTAAGAGTCTGCTGTTAATAGCCACATTTTCTAGTCTACTCCATGATACCTATACACATGCTTTAATTCTTCCATAACTGATAAATTATTTTAAAGTTATCAATGAATTTTACATGCTAACAGGAATATACATCTGAGTTGAAATTAGAACAACTTTATCTGACTTATTAAAAAAAACTCAAATTTTAAATCAATTTTAAAACTGACAAAAGAAGTCAGATGCATTATTTTTAAAATCAGTCACTGATTTGAGTGAAGAGAAGCATAGGATTTTGTTCTTTCTAATATATTTCTCCAACAACCTTTAAAGTATGTAAAGGATTGCTTTTAAATTAAGAATCCCTTTAGTGTGAATAGCAGTTATCTCCATGTAATTAGAAATACATGACTTTTCAGTTCAGTAAAACAATTAAAGCAGGGTAAATACTGGGGACAAGTGTACATTAATATACATTCTTCTTAAAAAGAAAAAAAATAATTTTGACTGCATTGCTGCTTTTATGCCTCTTGCATCGCTATACAAGATCTGACACAAAAAACCCTAGACTAACCAAGAGGAGAGATAAAGAGGTGATTATAGAGCATGTTCTAACCTGTCACAGTGAGACAAGGCTCATCTCGTTTGCTTCATTCAGTACGAGTGACTGTATCTACAAACACAGATGTTTTCTTACCCTAGGTCGGAAAACGTCAGTGTGTGCCACGTCACAATTCTTTGTCTATGAAGCAGTTTTCAGCTAATAACATCACTGTGCTTGAGCACCCACCCTATTCGCCAGACCTGGCTCTCTCGAATATCAAGTCAGTGCTCAAAGGAGCTCATTTTTTGTCACTAGAAGATGTGGAATAAAAACTGAAGGATACTCAATGGCCCTTCAGACAATGATCTGTGAAATTACTTTGAGTGTTGGCAATATTGTATGCAGCTGTGTGTATGTCAACTCAGAAGAGAACTATTTTGAAGGTGATTATAGCTGATTTTCTTAATTTGATTAATAAGAGAGTTACAGGCACAATCTCAGTTTTCAGGGTTTGTTGGTTTCTTTTTTTGTGTGTGTGTGTGTTGGACTTTCTATCCTGAGATTTAAATTCCTTTATGTTACAGATAGTTGACTAAGATCTACTTCACTTCTGATTTCCATCATCTCAGAGCATTGCAGCTTAAGAAGACAAAATCATTTTAAGCTTCCTTTTGGTTAAAATGCTTCACTAATTATGACTATATAATATACAATAATTGAATAGAAGTTTGAAAGACCAGCTCTAAAATATGGTTCAAAAACCTTGCAAGAAATGCAAATGTGAATAAAGCACTCATGGGCTTTCGGAAAGGAAAGAACAATACACCTTGAAAACCTCTGCCAGATGTTGGTAGCAAGAGCAGACTGCAGCTCATTAAGTATATAGTGTGCTTCCAACAGGAAAAATTTAGCAAAGAAAAACTTTGTGGTGCCCATGACTGATGCAAAGTCAACATAAACATAAAAGAACTAATACTACTGTAGTGAATGCACCTTGACATATATCTTTAAAACTGTGGATTTGAAGATCAGGCTGTACTGTAATGATATGAGAAATGAAATAATATTGTTTGGTGACATCCCTGCATAGTCATTTTCTACAGAGACCATGTGTGATTAATTTTTACTTTTATATGTGTCATAAAGGCATTTCAGGTTAATTTTTCTGGTGTCACCCTGATTTGTCCCACAAAATCCAAATGGCATGCCTAGTTGAACTAATTGTTATTTGTTAATCAGCTTATCACTGGCAGGTTGTGATTGAAGCGATAACAGCATCACAGCCATTTGCTTGGCTGCTAACAATTGTTAATCAACTTAATGACATGAACTTTGAGTCATGGAAGTCAAAGGAAGTTAATATCTCTTAACTGGGAATATATCTGTAAGCCATGAAAATAGCATGTCAAGATTTCAATATCATGGGTAAGCATTGTGGATGAGGAAATAGCCCTTACTGGACATGCTAGGAAGTGATTTGCTCTTAGTAATGCAGAGGGCTTACTGTGTACAAAGAAATAATGTGCTTTGAAACTTCAGTTGGAAAGACATGTTTTTTCTTCAGAGAAAGATGTGCGTTAGTTTGTGATTTAAATTCTCTTTAGCATAGGGCACAGAAGGTGGGAGGGAAATTCGGTACATACTCTACAGACCTGCAGAGTTGCAGAGTGTATTTTTTCCCTGTAAAGTGTTTGTTCATGGTATGATAAAGTATTTTAGGGTATGTGACCGGACTGAGGATGACAACGGAGTAGAAAAGTGTTATAGTTCTCTTCTGCTGGACTCCCTTCTAGTTAGACTGGGTATACGCAATGTAGCCATGTTACCTGAAGTGTCTGAGAGCTGAAGAGGCCATCAGCATCCTTAAGACAAATCTGCAAAATGTACTAGTAGGACACCCAGTTCTTGCCTGCATATCTGTCCACCCAACACCTGGATGGTTTGTGTGCTCATGATGGGGTCTTCATGTAGCTTGAAAACTGTTGCTGGTATACAGGTTTAAGCCCACTGCTGAGACATAATACTGGGCTTTGAAAGATTTACAATGTGCTGTCTGAAAGTTGCTCTGAGAACTTCACTTGGAAAGGGATGTTTTTGGATTCTCTTGCAGTATTTCAGGTAGGTTGTCAAATATTACTGCTAGATCTCCATGAATTTTCATGGTGTCTCCATTTCTTAGGGAGAGGTAAGAAAACCCCAAGCCTTAAATCTTCTTGTAGCTTACTCTGTATCAAAATATCAATGTGACACAGAGTTCTCAGAGAGATCTATGAAGGAGCACAGTCATCAATGAACTTGAACTACTGTAAAACGGGTTAGACTTCTACAGTAGTGAGTGCAGTCTCTTTGAGTGCTGTAATAATGAAATGCATATGGTAAATCTGATCTGCAAATAAGGTGATTTTTATTGGCAAATCTTCATTGCCGTATTTTAGGTAGGAGCAATAGAAGTTGAAAAAAAGAAACAATAAGCATTAGAGTCTGGAAGCAGTCCAGGTAGGAGATTGCATATAATGTACTCCTAAAATATTTCAGTCAGGAGTAGACAATGATGGACAATATATTTTAGATAAAATATTTTTTTCCCCTGCCACAGGAAGCACATGTAGCTTTAATGACCCATCTGGAAAATTTGATTTCTTTTTTAAAATTATTCTGAAATTATCTTAAACATTCCCACCTACCTTCCAGAAGTAATTCATTGTTTTAAATAAGATGCTTTAACTTGGGAATGCAAAGGGAAATTTCATTCTGAACTGAACTAAAATATGTAAAACCATTTAATTTAGACTGAATTTTTTAATGATGTGTGGATGGATTTTTATTTTCAGACAAACTCTAATTGCAAAAGATCAAAAGAAATTCCATAAACAGATTACTTATTCATCTGCCAGACTAATAGAAAGTTACTATCATTGTGGCAATGATGTTGGACTAGTGTATAGAAGACGAAACAGGCAGCAGATCAGTGGGTATATTACAAAGTTTTAAACCGTCAAGGCCTGTTATATGGTTAATCAGTTCAGCCTCAAAATGCATCTGGAGTCCTTCTAATCCCTCTCCAGCAGCAAACAAAAAAATCAGCCAGACTTCAAAAAATATACAGATCCCACTTAGAAGTATATGTATATATATCTTAACTTCATCTCTGATAATCGGTTATTGCTAGAAGCTGGATTTTGAAAGAGCAGTATATTTTGATATTTTATTGAGATCACAAGATTCTTAAAACCAAGCCCATAATCCTAACCTCTTGGTCAAGCTGAGTACAAGAATACTTTCAACATTATATACATTTCTAAAAGTTTGCTAATGGGAAGGTCGTAGACTAATAAAAATAGGAACATTTTAAAGTCTTTAGTTAAAGACGGATAACCTCATATTCCTTATGAGTCATTAATAAGAGTTCAGGTCTACAGTCAAGCAAAATCTATGGAAGAGAATAATTCAGGGAATATAAACAGTCTTTAAAGAGAAGTCAAATCTTAAGTTTTTCAAAGGGCTTTTTTGTCTTCAAATTGAAAAAAACAGTACAGACAAAACCCTCTTGGGTGAAGTTTAATTAAAGGTGATGTGAAGTCAAGTGCAAATATATGTTCTGAGATTAAAATTTCTGCATCTCTGCACAGGATGGGTACCCAGTGCCATGTTTAAGATGCAGATTATTAAGTCTTTCATTAGGCATCCAATTTGGCATCCAATTTGAAGTCAATGCAAGTTCTGCAATTAACTGTAATGAAAGAGGTTTGGAACTTAGTTTGGTTGGTATAAGCAAAATCAAATCTGAATCCTATCCTCAATTTGTGTTAAACATTCTCCTTGGATGAGGCTGAAGCTGGAAGTGCAATTGTCTGTTTGATGCACCTGGGATGTCTAAGCTTCTTATCATTCTGTCTGGCTTCTGAACTCTCCCTCTGTAGTTTCATCAGAGAAGAAAATTATCATTGCCAATGTGGAAACAAGAGAAAAAACAAAACCAACTGACCCAGCATCTAACTAGAAGCTCTGCAGTTTTGAAAGCTTTAAGCATGGGATTATTTAAAGTGGTTCAGGAGACAGACGAAAGTGAGTCCTGCGAGCAGGCTGGGTACAAGCCAGATCTGGTACTGAAACCCACAGCTGTGTCAGTGTGGTGCCCATCTGAGGCATAGGTCCTGATGGGCCATCAGTGCGTCTCCAGGAACCAGCTGGCCCAGAGTGTAGGCATGCTGCTGTGCAGACTCGCTTTGTCTCTGCTGCTGAGGAAAGCTTACTGCCCGTGGAGCTGCCTGGAGAACTTTCTGCATGGTGTGGCAGGTGCAGCAGCTCTTGCTGATCTATTGCTTACAGTTCCTCCAGCAGTCTTTGGCACAACTGAGCTGTTTGAAACTGTCAGATACAGATGCTTAAGAAATGGAGGCAAGATGTGACATCTTCTGCTAGCTATGTGTACACTCTCCAAAGTCTCTGAGTAGTTTTGGTCTGATCCTGCTGCTATTAAAGCCATTTTAACTGAGTGTGGACTTATCTTCACACAGATGCCTCAAAGGCAAGATGAAATGTGGTTCAGTAAAGCCACTAACACAGTCTGGATGGGGTATGGCCTTTGAGCATGACAAGTGTGACCACCAAAGGAGGTTAAAATAGCCACTCTACAATGCAGAATGATTTTTGAGGAATTAAGCACAAAAGGAGGGACAAAAGCGCACAAAGATACCTTCCAGCAAATTATGATGTTTCCAAATTAAGACCGTAATTACAGAATTAACAATATAAATGAAAAGATTTTATTCTCCTCAAACTCTCACGCTGATTGTTCTTTTATAGTGTTTAAATGCTTAGAAATTAAATACAAAGAAAAATGATTAGTTTATAAAAATGTTTGGATCAGTAGTGATATTACGACTAGTCATTACAAACTGCCTTTGCTTGTTGTCTGCCCTGACATCATCAGTTGTGTTTAAACAGACAAGAATTAGCAATCCTGCACTAAACAGAACTGTAAATAGCAGGATTGTCTTCTGAGATTTAGCACCAAGCCACAGACTGTTAATGGGAGAGTGGAAGCTGTGAGAGGGAGTGAGTTCTGTTCCAATTGCTAATTAATCCGATATATAAATCCTCAAAGAGAGATCTCGTGCCCAATAAAATGAGGCTATTGCTTTTGTGGAAGGTGCTTTTCTAATAGCAAAAGAGAAAATAATAATAATTAGCTGGTTGACCTGGAAATCTCTCTGCAGAAAGTAGGCAGTGTTATATGTGAATACATTGCCAAATGGAGAGCTTTATTTATTGGAGTGTTTGGAGCAACAAACTAGAGACTTTGCATATTAGATTGCAATTTGCATATTTACTAAAATGCTTTGCTTTTTTTTCTACTGCTTATAATCCCTTCAGTCAGAAACAAACCTATGGCAGAGCAGCCACATTTCTCTAAGCCAGTTTCATCTGCTGACATCAATGGATTTACACCACAGATGAATGTGGCCGTTTGTGCCTCATCCTGGTAATAATGGCAGCTGTTAGACTTGACCGTGAACTCAAGAATCCCAACATCTGTCAGTGTGTTTGTCTTCCCAACAGGGTTTTTGTCAAAATAGTTATGCTAGGAAAAGAGCACTGTGGCATGCACAGCAAGTTTCAGCCTCTTGCTTGAATCCAACATAAAGGTACAAAGTTTTCTTTCGCATTTTCTTCATAGTGGGCCCTACAATCTCATACAGAAAGGGGAGGAAGCTGGGCAGAGGAAGCACCCTCACCAGAGGGAAGGCAGCTTCAAAACAAAGTTTTGGATTTATTCAATGGAGGAAACTTGGTGACTTCAGGTCAACAATGAAAGAAAACCCTAGGCAAAGCACAGGGTGAATTTGATAGCAGTGTATGTATGTGTATATTTTTGTCTATATTTATCTATGCATCTAGACCATGACAAACGTTGTTCCCGTATGTTTGGTTTATTTTCCTTTGTGATGTCCATTTCAATATCCTCCAATTCCCTTCTTAAGAATTTGTTCTGTCCTTCCTCATCTAGGGCTATCAGTTAAGAGGAAATGCCAAGGGACAACATATTAAACGTGCTGTGTCTTTGTGGCTAATGCACTGCAAACACACTGGGCAAAACAGAACAAAGAGAAATTCACTCAAGCACTACCTCTTTCCTAGATCCACAGAGTAATATCCTCGCCATCCTATGTGCTATACCAGGGTTTTAAAGACATGAAACACATTGCTAAGGATGAGACACTCAACTTTTTTCAATAAGAACATAAACCCAAGGTGTTTGGGCATCATAATTTTATTGGTTTTGGGTTTTTTGGTCTGACTGCTCTGATATAACTGAACTGGAAATATAATGCAAAGGGAGACATTTTAACCTGATTGCTAGGAAAATTTGACATTCCTAACAATTTGGTTCCAGTGCCAGCAATAGATGGCCAGAGCCTGGAGAAGGATCACAGGGCAGCAGGAGAGCACCTGAAGAGTGACACAAAGGAACTCCTGCCAGCCAGACAGCTTCATGGGGGGCCCACCTTAAGTACCTCTATGCAAACACACCTGGCATGGGAATAAACAACAGGAGTTAGAGATGTGTGCATGCCCGCAAGGCTATGATCTCATTAACATCACAGAGACATGGTGGGACGGGTCCTATGATTGGAGTATTGGAATGGAGGGATACAGGCTTTTTAGGAACTACAGACAGGGGAGACAGGCAGGAGGAGATGTTGCCCTCTATGTTATTGAACATCTGGAGTGAATGGAACTCCACCTTGGGATGGATGAGGAGCTGACTGAAAGCTTACGGGACAGGATTAAAGGGAGGGATGGAACAGGTAACATTGTAGTGGAGGTCTATTATAGGCCATCGGACCAGGAAAAGTGAGGAGATGAGGCCCTCTATGGAGAGGTAGGAACATCCTCGTGTTTACAAGCCCTGGTTCTCATGAAGAACTTCAAGCACTTTGATATCCTGTGGAGGGACAACATAGCAGAGCACAAGCAATCCAGGAGGTTCCTGAAGTGTGTTGATGATAACTTCCTTCTTCAAGTGTTAGAAGAGCCAACAAGGAGAGATGCCATGCTGGACCTTGTTCTCACCAAGGAAGGGCTTGTAGGGAACCTGAAAATGAAGGGAAGCCTTGGCTGCAGTGAGCATGAAATGGTGGAGTTAAAGATCTTTAGGACAGTGAGGAGGGTGTGCAGCAAGCTTACTGCCTTGGACTTCAGGTAACTTCTTCAGTACCTGCTTTGTTGAGTTCCATAGGATAAAGCCATGGAGGGGAGAGGGGTCCAAGAAAACTGGTAAATATTTAAAGATCATCTCTTTCAACTCAGAAGTCGTGTATTACAAAAAAGAGAAAGGCAGGCAAAAATGCCAGCAGGCCTACATGGATGAACAAGGAAATCCTGGACAAACTTTAACTCAAAAAAGAAGATTACAGGAGGTGGAAGCAAGGGCAGATAGTCTGTAAGGAATACAGAGAAATTGCCTGAGGAGACAGGGTTCAGGTTGGGAAGGCAAAAGCCCTGATAGAATTAAATCTGGCCAAGGATGTCAAGGACAACAAGAAACGCTTCTATAGGTATGTCAGTAATAAAAGGGAGACTAGGCAAAATGTGGGCCCTCTCCATGTGGAAATGGGAGACCTGGTTACCTGGGATATGGAGAAGGCTGAGATACTCCATGACTTTTCTACCTCAGTCTTCACTGGCAAGGGCTCTAGCCACACCACCCAGATGGCAGAAGGCAAAGGCAGACGCTGGCAGAACGATGAACTACAGATGGTGGGAAACGATCAGGTTTGAGATCATCTAAGGAACCTGAAGGTGCACAAGTCCATAAGACCTGATGAGATTCATCCACATATCCTGAGGAAACTGGTGGATGAGGTTGCTAAGCCACTATCAATTGTATTTGAGAAGTTGTGGCAGTTTGGTGAAGTTCCCATTGACTGGAAAGAGGGAAATATAACTCCGATTTTTAAAATGGAAAAACTGAGGCTGGTCAATCTCACCTCTGTGCCTGACAAGATCATGGAGCAGATCCTTTTGGAAACTCTGCTGAGGCATATGGAAAATGAAGAGATGATCAGTAACAGACAACATGGCTTCATTAAGGCAAAATCGTGCATGGTGAATTTGGTGGACTTTTACAATTGGGCCAGAGAGTTGGTGAATAAGGGAAAAAGGACTGACATCCTTCCAAACTGGAAGGATGGGATGTAATCCAGAAGGACCTGGACAGGCTGGAGAAGTGGAGCTGTGCAGACCTCATGAGGTTCAACAAGGCCAAGTGCAAGGTCCTACACCTGGGTCGGGGCAATCTCTAATTTCAGTACAGGATGGGAGATGATGTGGTTGAGATCAGAGAAGGACTTGGGGGTACCGGCTGATGAGAATCTTGACAAGCCAGCGAAGTGTGCTTGCAGTCCAGAAGGCCAAAAGTATCCTGGCCTGCATCAAGAGAAGCGTGGCCAACAGGTCAAGAGAGGTGATTCTCCCCCTCTATTCCTCTCTTGTGGGACCTCATCTGGAGTATTGTGTCCATTTCTGGAATCCTCACCATAAGAAGGATATGGAACTGTTGGAACAGGTCCAGAGAAGGCCTACAAAGATGATCACAGGTCTGGAACACCCCCCATACAAGGACTGGCTGAGAGAGTTGGGATTGTTCAGCCTGGAGAAGAAAAGGCTCCGAGGACAGCTTATAGTGACCTTCCAGTACCTGAAGGGGCTACGGGAAAGCTGGGAAGGGACTTTTTACAAAGGCTTGTAGTGATAGGACTAGGGGCAATGGGTATAAACTGGAGAGGGGCAGATTTAGATTTGACATAAGGAAGAATTTCTTCACCATGAGAGTGGTGAGGCACTGGCAAAGGTTGCCCAGGGAAGCTGTGGATGCCCCATCCCTGGAGGTGTTCAAGGCCAGGATGGATGGGGTCTTGGGCAGCCTGATCTTCTGGGATATGTCTCTGCCCATGGCAGAGGGGTTGGAACTAGATGACCTTTAAGGTCTCTTCCAACCCAAACTATTCTATAATTCTATGATTCTATCATTCTATCATTCTATGACAAGGAGAATTTCCTTGGTTGGCAGAATGCCATTTAAAGCCTTAAATGCATTTACTCAGTTGAAACACTGAATGATGTGCAAGTCAAATGTTTCAAATGCCATTGTTTTCTAGCCCTACCAGTAGTCTGCTTCTGGTTGAGTGTTTAGAGTGATCAATATTGTTTCTGAGTGCTAACTATTTCAGTGCCATCTTTTACCTTAACTTTTAAGAGTTCTTACTAACCATGTTAAAAGATATATTTTTGTGAAAATACACCTGCACTAGCTGAAGTTACTGAAGTAACTGCTGGAGTCTTGTATCTTCTGTAGTCTTACTGGAAGCCTTAATAAGTCTAGATACCATTTCAAACTTTCTTATTTCTATCAGAAACGGTTAGGTTCTTGCCTTTATGAAAATGGGAAATATAAACCTACCCAAGGCAATGCAACAACATGAGTAGGTGCAGGCAAGCACGACACACTGTCAGAGAACTGAAAGTATGTGGAGCTGTGCTGCCATCAAGTTTGACCACACAAACCCATGCCTCAAAGCACTCTCAATCAAAATGAGAGAAGAAGATATGAACAAATAGGCTTTAGGAGTGAAGAATATAACTTTCTTTAAGAATTTCTCTGATTTCGTGTTCTTTGTAGTCTGTTCTGAACAGGCAGTGTCTCACAGGTACAAAATCAGGACAGCACAGCTCATTCTGCATATCAAATTTATACCATAACATTCCAGACAAGATAATCTTCTGTCATGGAGCAGTTTTTATGCTATGCTGATTCATGAATAGAGTGAAAGAAAGGGCTGCATCAGCAGGCACACCTCGGTTTGCAACACACATTTTACTTCTTTGTGGTTTATAAGACTGTCACACATAATTGAGAGCTTTATAAATTCTTCTACAAACAGCCTTCCTGAACCACTTGAAAAGAAGATACTGCAAGGTGCCCAGAAATGTATATGATAAAAGCCCGGGATCTATCTCCTGGCATAGCACAGCCCATCTCACTATATGAATACATTTTAAACATACTTGGACCCAGTACTGAAAACTCCATCTATCTAAAGACCTTCAGCAACTGTCATTGCCTTTCACTTCACAGAGAACCACATCTACCCACAGAAAAGGAATGTGAAACAAAATAAAAACTCGCAAAGAGCAACAAAGCTCTGAAAAAAAAAAATAGACTCTTCTTTTTTTCTTTTGTTTGGCTTTTTTTTTTTTTAAAGGAGGAAAGGTATTGTAGTTATTTTCTCTTTGCTCAGTTCAGCACTCTCAGTTTCAGAGTGAGAAGGTGAGCACATGGCCTAAGACCAGCTAGCGTCATAGCAGCTCTTCCTAAAATGTCTCTTGGAGCTTCTTGGATCAATGTAGTGAATTGCACAGTTTAAAAACATGAACAAAGCCAATATTCATAAGGGGCAGGCTTGAGCAGTAGCTCATGGGAGGCTTCTCTGTTTGCACCCTTTAATAATGCTGTTTACGCATAGGGCTAAGAATGCGGAATGCTGCCACTGTTTCTCCTTTTCTCCATCAGTTACTGTTTCAATCCAGTTCTCTGATGTGTTTGTGATCAAGCCTGTCAGCAGACTGGTCAGACTGTCTCCTCATTCAGGATATCGCTGTGTCTAGAGATCTAAAAGGACAGTAACCTATCATCTCTGTATCAGGCTTTGTGGCACTCACTTCCTCAATTCTGCCAGTTTTAGAAAAACTCTCCACTGAAACTGGAAGGAAAATTTCTATCTCTTCCAGTCCTCTAGGTCCTGACTCAGAAACTTGAATAAAGCATTTACAGTGAACTCTTAACAATTCCTTGCTGTTTCATGCCTCACTTTTCTTATAAACCTCTTTGTCAGGCACATAAATCTTCTCCCAGCTTATTTGGGCAGCTCCTTGGAGGCTTACTGTAGAAAGAAACAACTCAGTCATTCCTTCAACTCTCTGAACTTCTCTCTTGTGTGGGTTGCAATCTTCCAGTTTATCCAAGGGCTGCAAGGCAAGCACTCAGCTGCAGATGAGAAAGGATGTTACTTCTCTGTTAAACTTTTCAAAGCTGGACAGCATTGGATATGTGTTATTAATCTGGAATACACGACATGTACCATGAACTGAGGTGACTTTTAAAACAGAATTGTGCTCTTTCCCCTTAATTTTTTTTTTTAAATAGAGAAAATAACAACAAGGAGCAATTAAATTCTGTCATCTGTTGGTCAGATGAAAAAGGCATTTCAGTTAGGTTTTTTTTCATGACTAGTGATTAAAACACTAAAAGGAAAGCCAAGGTAAACAACTTGGCTTCGGAAACAACTCTCTTTGCTCTCACAAATATTGCCAAAAGTTGGAGAAAAATCACGTGTGCAACATAAATTCATTTCCTTGTTACCTACTGCTCCTTCTACTGCTTTCTGTTTCTGTCTCTACTTGCATATTTCAACTCTTGTCAGCTAACTTTGAGGTAATTACAGCTAATGCTAATGGCATGGTTTGATGAGCTTATGTTACAGAGAGAACCAAGGAAACATGTATTTTGCAAACATCCGTGTGGGTGGTACTCAGAAGAGTATTAGAACAAGAAGGAGTCTGACACTTCTTTTGTGGTTTTGTCTTATGTGAGGAGAAGTAATAGCCTGACATAATGTGATGACAGTGAAATGGTCTAGGCAACAAGATGCAAAGGAGGAAAAAAAAGGAAATCCTAAGTTTTGCTTCTATATGCCAGTGTAGGTGGGCTAGGAAAAAGTATTCTCCAGACAGGAATGTGTGTGATGTGATTTCACGCTGCATCTTACCTACATTCAAGGAGGCTGATGCCAAAAGGCACAGTCTTATTCTCTGTCTTTTCTACTACTGCCTCCTCCCTTGAGTCATATCTGGAGATCGTGTGGTTAGAAGGTGAACTCAAAAGCTCATTGATCTCATGAGTAAATGAGTAATTTTTTTGGCAGGCTCATTCTCCACTGGATTAATTATCTGTCTTCATTTACCCAATGGCAGTGTGATTGCTAGAGCCAATGAAAAAATAAGCAATAGGGAGTAGAAAATGACCACACCTTCTGTACTCCATAATTAGACTAAACTATAAATAGACCTACTACATCTAGTGTGAAATCTCAGAAGAAAGGGAATGCAGGGGAGCAGTTGTGATTTACAGACTGCCTTCCCAAGGCTTTGTTTGGGCTGGTGCTGCTAAGAGCTGCTTCTCACATAGGGCAGTAATTTCAGCGACCCGCATTATCTCAGTAGATGAGGCTAGAAGTGAATAAAAAGTGACATCAAGGGGATTACAGGGCTGAAAGCAAAGGATGCTGCTAATTTATGAGGGAGAAAAGGGAAATGTAACATAAAGGACTGATGGATAGGTCTAAAACATGTCTATTTTATGTCTATTTTATTATGTTTTAAAAGCTTTTCTATTATTATCATACAGTGGAGAAAAGTTTATTTTTACAATATGACACAGATACCTGAATCAAATAAATATTTTCAATGGTGTTGAGTGAATGCTCACCCTAAAGTAAGGCAGCAAAGTGCGTGTGTGTGTGTAGTATACGGAGAAAAATAAAAAGGATGAAGTATTTTGGTTTTGCTTGAAAAGCAGTGATGCTTATGAATTGTTTCCTGCGTGCCAGAGAGCTGTATTAGCTGTAGTATTGTGGAGCATGACTAGAATAACTGCTGAAATGGGTGATGGCTGGAAGGAGTTTAGGGTAACAGAACTAGCTTGGAACAGAAAGTCTGAAGTAGCTCATACTGAGTCCTGCCAGCCCAAGAGGTCTGACAGTCACAAAATGTGAATGCAGCAGGCTAGGCAATAGACTTATCAGAGGAAAGGTCTATAAAATAGTGTTAGTCATAATTTAAGATAGCATGCATTATTCCATCTGCCTGCCTGTTAGCAAAATATTGATAAGTCAAATCATTCATGTTTGTGAGCAGGGAAAATCATTCCATAGAGCATCACAAGGTCTAGCTTAATTTCCCAGCTTTTTGGCCAGACAAGAATCAGTGGTTTAGAAGTATACCCTCACTTGATCCTGTTACTGCCAGTTAAGTCCTGACAAAAACAGGTTACAGCAGTAAAATTGGATTCATACATTATGTCTACAGCTATGTTTCAAATAAATTCTGCTACAGGTACTTGAACTAGCAGCTAAAGAAAAAGCACTGCTTGACTCTGTTAGGTACAATAGGCTCTTGCCCATCTCATTCTAAAGGCTTTTGGACACCTTTAATAAGCGTGCAACTTAATGCAAAAGTAGATGCTTTGGATCAATACAGCCTGTTGAGTTTTCAAGAAACTTTAATAGTTAGTAGAAATATGAGTTTAATAGAAATGTTTCTATTAAAAGAATAAGAAAGCAAGAAAAAGCCAAGACTTCATTCCAGTAGTATATGTGCCTGCCAGCTTGTTCTATTGAATTTTATGTGCTTTATAATCATATTTTATACAGTGGTAATTGAGAAGAAAAGAAGTGCAATATCTTTTTTTGACATCTCATAGACATTTTGTTTTATTAAATTAACTTCTTACCACAACGTGGAGAGACTAACTAGACAGTCCTTCAAATGTTGTTCTCCTTTTTGAAATAATAAACCAACCTTAGCTTATACTTTGGATTAAAAAGGGAGGTATCAGGAAAACAAAGAACAATCACAAATGCCTCAGCTACATTTATTTTTCCTCACCCTGCAATACTTGACTGGTATTGCTCTCTCTGTGGAATAGCCCTCAGAATACCAGTGGAGATCCATGCCTTTTATCTACAAATGTTTTTACTATGTCGTTGTATTATTCCTGTCACTACGTAGTGAAAAAATGGTCCTGAACATTATTTCCACTAGCACTTGTATTGATGGAGTCACAGTGGGCTTCACATTGATAGGATAGTTTTCAGGAGTAATAAAAGGTAGTTTAGACAAGCCCAAGGTTCACATTATACAAAAGATATGTGCTCATTAACCTTTCACATAGCTGAAAACATTGTTACCTGGTAACCTATTTCCTTTTCTCCTTCCTCCCTGTCCCCAAACTCACAACTGATTCTGACGCTTCTTCTCAAAGATTTAATTTCAGGGAACTACTGTCATTGGCCCGCTAATCATTAAGATTTTATTACTCTCAGAATATATAGCATAATACATTTCCTGGTAGACTGCTAAGTAATGCTTTCAATAATTAAAAATCCATAAATAATTAAAACACAACATTATATTTGTCAACATAAATGAACAAACTGTGTCCTGTGAACAGAATTCTGAACGGATAAAAGCTTAAAACACACAATGTTCAATAGCTGTATTTAGGAATAAGTCTTCGTCTCTTAAAACAAATTTCTCTTAATTTATACAAATAGTGGGGAAAGCAGTGATTCTCAGCAGATATCATTATTATTAATGAAATTTAATTTTTATTTGTATTACAACTGGAAGTAACACCCCCCCCTCCAAACCCTTATAAGACTAGGGCCATACAGGAAGTAGCACTTCGTGAGCAAAACATGAGACAATGGACAACTTGTCCTGAAGAGTTTGCATATGGGATAAATAATGTCCACAAAGCCTTGGAGAAGATGCAGAGGTGAAGAGCAATGAGCACCTTATGACCATTCAAAATAAAGTCACGTGAAATTCACAATTTGGAAATGCACGTGATAAAAAGTGCACATGTAGTCAGTCAAGAACTGAGAAGACCTTTCAGAAGTTATATTAAATGAAGGAAAAAAAAAAAAAAAAGAAGAATTAAAAAAAAATTTTGGGGGTAACATTTGATAAACATCCCATCTTTTTTCACTGAATTATAAAATATCGTATGCGTAATTCTGCAGATGGAAGAATAAAACCATATGGGAGAAATCTTGAAGAGAACTTAGAGGAGTTGTAATAAGGTCCAGTCAGCTTTGACCATCCACTTCAGCAAAGATGTTTGAAAAGCAGATCTAATTTTTATGTACAAAGTACTGAATCAAGTTATGAAAGAGATCAGAAGCAGGTTATCTGAACTTTATCCAGTCCTTTCTGACATCTTTTCCTGGCCTTTTCTTTCACTGCTTTGTCATTTTTTAGTACAACCACAATATTGCTATCACCATTGATTCTTAGATTTACCATATGCTACTTCATCTGTATTTCAAGATCATCCTAAAAAAATAGATACTTAACCTCTGTAAACTTTCTGAAAATCTTAAGCATCCTCTTTGTCTGCATCTCGCTTCCCACTTCTCTCTCAGAAGAAAGAATTGCCTCTGTCTCTGATCATCTCTGATTCTCCACTTTCTTTCTCCTTTGTGGTGCTTCTGACCTTGTATTCCTCCTTTCAATAGAATGCAGAACCATCAAGCAATTTTTTTGTATTTTGTGTTTGTATGAATCACACATAGCATTTCTTCTGTAAATAGTGCACTTTCCAGGTCTGCAGGTCTCCACGACCCACAAGTTTTAAGGAGCACTCTGCAAGCCACCAATCACTGAGCACTTGCAGGAAGTATTTTCAAGGTTTGTCTAGACCTGCTAAGTCCTGCTGCTGTAAGAAAAGAGCTCAAGAAGGGTTGTTTAAAGCATTCCTTCGCAAAAGAATCTTCCTTAAATTAATCAAAATCAATAAAGAAATTTTGAGTTTGTGTTCCACACGTTTAGAGTTCTTCTCTTTCCTCTGACCTGGTAACCTCAAGCCGTTGTTTTCATATTTTTGGTGGACAATTAGGGCTTTACATAAAGAGAAATAGAATCAATGTTTGAAATATGAAACAAGAAAAGATTTCTGAAAGTCACCTACATAAAACATAACGTAAAATTCAGCAATAACAAAAACATTGAACATTTTACTAGGGAACATAGATACAAGGGGAAAATTTTTCACCAAAAGGGCCTTTACTTTTGCACAGACCCCTTCAGATATCTACGTCCTCTTTACAGTGAGACATTAAAATCCATGACAAAAAAATGAACTCTCTCAGAATTTTTTGTGACCCACAGTAGTCCCCTTAGCTGAAGCCTGTAAGAACCATCAAGTATATAATGGCACGAAAGGAGAAAGTGATGCTTAAGAGCCAGAAAAACAGAGAAAAAAATAATGTAGGCTGTAAAGTCAGGAGGAATGTAAGTCCAGCCTGATTTTCACAGTATCATAAACTGATAATGGTCGTCTGACATATATTAATTCAAATGGACCAAGAATGTAGTTCAATCATACTCAATTCTCCTCTTGTTTTGGTGTAGAACTAACTGAAAACTACTACATATTTTCATTTTGTGAACAAGAGCCATTGTCAGGAAAATCTCTTCCTTTATTGACAGAGAAAATACTTTTGTGTATGATTTATATAAGTTATATATGCTATATATAGGTTAGTTTTATGCAACAGAAATTTGCACATAGTGTATTATTTTCCCACAGCTGTTGAACTTCAGGGGAAATCATAACAGCAAGGAGATGCTAAATGAAAGGATCTATTAATTTCAAGATGAAAATACTTGTAGGATTATACATTTTGTGGGATTTTTGTTATTAAGAAGCGGGAACACTTCAATATAAAGTTACATTGTATTTTTGACATCTTTTTCTATGCAGATCAGCCTACCGAGACAGAGATTGAATAAGATCTGATGAAAATAAAGCTGAATCATAAGAACTACTTCTGGCTAGAATTAAGATATTTTTTTTTTTAAAAGGACATCTTTTTCTTCTCAGTCTTATTTTATGTGCATTCTTTCTTTAAGTTTTTATGTGAGAGTTCAAAGTGACTTTTGGATTGGTCAGTAAAAGGCTGTTTAATATGTCACTGCTCTGAAATTCTGCATTCTCTTTCATATCTCTCCTGCCTTTCATTTACTCTGTATTAGAAATGTAACCTTTTCTTCCACTGGCTTTATGAAAGGTGTAGCAAAAGACTGAAATCTTGCTGGTGAAAAGATTTTGTTTAGTGATTGCTTTGCATCTCAAAATAGAGTCTGTAACCTCACGTAAACTTCAGATCTTCTGCTATATTTATTGAGGTCATCAAAAAGGCTTTATCTATGAAACAAATCTAACTTTAGAAGGGCACAATCGTCTGATTACAACATTAGGTTTTAATAAACATTGAATTTGTATCAAGACCTGGGGAACACAGCCATACAGAGACATTTGAACTAGCACTAATTCAAAACACTACAGCAGAATAAAGAAATAATATTGTCAATATATTTTGCACAGATGCAAAACCAGGCTGTCTGAACCTAGAATCTTATGTTCCACCCTCTAAGAATTAGCACCAGGCAGATTTGACCATGATGAAATGCACCTCTATGTTGAACATTGACTGATTGACATGGGTTTTCGCAATAGTTGTGTGGATAACACCTTTCAGCCATAGCTGACCCAATTGCCTGGCTCCTGTTTGAATACAGTTGCTTAGGGAGATGTGCTGAAGTATCCATATCCTCTGCTCAGGCCTACGAGACTCTGGTTTTGCCTGAGTGCTGAGGTGCACTGGCACACTTAGCTTCATGGAAATAGTACATTTCAGGAAGGAGCAGCATGGAAGGCTATCCAGACTTAAGCAATTTCAACTTTGTCTTAAACTAGCCAAGACAGAGAATACTTCTGAGCTTGAGTAGAAAGTTTTGTGAACAGGCACTGGAAAGCTTCAGCAAAACCTGAGTTTAATCATACAAGATTAAATTCTAGATAAATAAAATAGGGATAAGTAATATTTTCTTTGACTTAACTAATATCTTGAGGCCTGTACTATCTCACTTACTGCATATTCATATGCTACCTTGCACACAAAGGCTTTAAACTCGTTAAACTTTTGAGCAGTACTACTATACAAATTTCTAATATTGATAGTTGTTATAACTTTTCTTGATAAGGGAAAGGCTGGGCAGGCTTGGACAGAAGTGTGCCCAATCAACTGATATACTTGTGTTATCCATCACCAGCCACCTACAGGTGTAGTAGGAACATTCATATTCATCTTCATAATGCCTTTAAGGCTTTACTTCAGTTATCTCAACTTCATGGTTGGGGATAGCAAAGCATAATTATTTAAGTGAGTTTTCTGAAGCCACACGCTGAAGTCAGCATTTAAGAGAGGTCATAATTTAGGAATTTCTAATTTCTCCACTTTTCAGCACGAGATAATGTTAATTTGCAACTGAATTCCCCGTATCAGTCCTCTAAGGGAAAGAATGAATATAAACATTTTCTTCAACATTTACTTTTTCTGGTAGTAACAAAAGAGTAAGTTACATTTTGGAAATGCTGGGCTTTTCTTTATTATCAGCCCTCAGTCAGAACTTCAATTATGTCCATTTGTCAGTAGTGAAACTAGTTGAATGAATAATTCACAATAGATAATGCATTTGTTGAACTATGTCTGTTTCCCTATTTCTAATCTTTTTAAAGTAGTTACAAAAAAGTTTCAAGAGAAGATTCGAGACCCAGAAACACTTAACATTAGATACTTGAGTAATCTCATTGACTTTAAGGGGCTACACAGGTGTTTATAATGAAACACATATAAGTGCTACCAGCTTATTAGACCCTTCTTTTGAACTTTGAATATGAAATTAAAAACAAAAAAAAAATCACCAACATTTGAGTTGAAAATTAACTTTTAAACAATATTGCATCTAGCAAAGGTTTAATGCACAAATAATTGTAGACAATGAACAGTCTTGTGAATGCTGTTTATTCAAAATTGAGATTTAACTGTGAATAAATGAATATTTATTTAAACAGTATTTAAGTATATATCTGTATATATTTAAACAGTATTCCGGATTTCTAATACAAATCTCCCCAGAAATTCCTCCAGAATTGGCAGGAAAGGTAATCTGTTGTTACAGGAACAAACGATGGTCAAATAATTTTCTCTACTATTTAGCACAGACAGAAAGGGACACTTTTTAAGGGTAACTTTAAGGAATAAAGCCTTACACTTCTCCTTACAGTGTTTCTGCAAATGACCTGAATTTTTTTTACTTTTTAATAATTTTCCCAATCTCAAATTTCTTAACACTCCAGTAAATTAAGCCAAGTTGCATTTTGGCTCATAATATCTCTTACTGTATTTTCAGTGAAAAATAAACTGCTGCATATGAAGTAGAAATACTCCACATGCCACATTCCTTCCAGCTTTGTTCAAGAGGACTAGAAAAAGGGCAAAACATCAGTGGTTCCACAAATTCAGCTTAAATCACATATTGTGTATTTATGTCTTTGGGCAAAGAGGAAATTTTATTTTTAAGGATCAGATAGTAGGAGGCTGTTATGTTTTTCTGAAGTTACAGGAAGACTAGATCTAATAATGTTTTGCTTGACCTGCATTTTTTTTAAGGAGTTGGAGGTATTCCATATAATCTTTAAGGAAGTTTCCCTAAGAATGTCATCTTTTAAAATGTTTTGATATGGTTTATTCTCCATTGAAGCATTAACTTTTGAGGGGTGTAGAAAAAAATTACATATTCATTTGAACAACATGAATCAGCCCATTCTGTCATAAGAAGCCATAAATATATTCCAGTGAAGTGTTGTTGAAAAAGGAAGGAAATTTTCTAGCAGACGTTTGACTGCAATAGACGTGAATAACTTCTATGGCACAGGGATGCTGAACAGCATGAGTATGCAGGTCAGATGTCTCTGCCAGCACTCTTGAGACTGTTCCAAGTCTATCATAGCACAAAACACTGAAGATGTGACATTATTCATATGTTATATGCTATAACATCTCCAGTTTACATCCTGGACTTTGTCAGTCTGGTAAAAGGACTGAAATAATAGCAATACAAACTGAGCAGAAATACTCATTCAGAAGAAGTTTTGTCTCCTTCTGTTATATCTCATATAAAGTGATTTTAACAGCTGGGGCTACATGAGGTACATTGGCAGCCATTGGGCCAAACTCTCTTGAATATTTATTTCCAACATCTGGAAACAAAACTGATTGTGCTGTAGGGAGCTAAGTTTCCCATGCCTTCATCCACGAAGCTGGTTTTGAGCCTGCTGGTCACATTAACTGATAGAAATGGTAGAGAATCCAGGACAAGGATCTCTCGTGTTGTCTCAAAAATGAACCTAATCCATGAATGGCCACTGTTAAATTTGACAGAGAGTGCAAATAGAAAATCAGCCTTTTAAAACTTTAATGCCTATAAATACTTGAAAAAAATATTTAAAGTTCATTCTCTTCAGTGATAGTTTTAGCTGGTTAACGCTATCTTTTATAGTACAAATAACCTGCCTTTGCCTTCCCTCTTGCACACTCCTTGTTACCAAGTTTCAGATACTTTACATTTTGTATGTACAGATTGGCAAAGAATCTTCCTTTTGTCAAAACTGTAAGTTTTGTTGAATTACAGATCTTAAAAATACGTTTCAAAAAGCATCTATATTTTTGTGTCTCTTCTGTGAAATAACATACCTTAAAAGTTTTCTCCTTTCAGGGGAGTAATTCTGAAAAGCCATGACTTTTAGGGAAAAACACAATGACAGCCTTTCTGCTCTGGCAACTGAAGATTCTTTTCCCTATGAAAAATGGCAATGAATATCCTTTAAAGATTTGAATTAAAAATGAGATTAACCTTGATGCTGGATGCACCAAGAGCACCAATGGAACACTAGTCATTGACTTTCTGGACATGAAATGGAAATTGCTGTGGGGGTTTTTACGTCCTCTGGAATACACATTTTGCAGATTATCATCATTTAGACATAAAAGTTTTCCCTATGCTTCAGAGTTGAACAAGAAAAGGTTAAGTTTATATAAAACCCCCAACCGTGAATATTTAATGAGACTCTTAAGTCTATTTTGTATTATACATAATTTTATACTCAAATCCTTTGCTAAACTAAACTGAAATAATTCTACTAGGCTATGGATAGGGATAGATTTGCATCAATTAGTTACATCTGAGGATTACGCTCTTGCAGCCAGCCACAATGTAGTTTGAGCTAGTCACTGCAACACCCACAGAAAAGACAGCAGCTAGTCTATTCCTTCTATTCTTGTCTATTGACCAGAGGAGGACTATATTATTCCTGAAGTTCCTAAGTTTGAAGTTACGTTAAAAGCTGCTACAGCAGTAGAAATTACAATAGATTTTGACATTTTGTCTTTATTTATGATGCTAGTAGCTTGAAGTTTTGAAGCAATCTGCCATGTAAACAATAATTCAGACCTATCCCTCTTGAGGAGCTCTAGGTGTGATTTAACTATATTGCAGATTTAACTGGATTTTTCTCTCTCTTTTTTTTTTCATATATTTCAAAACAATAACCGAAGTATCTGAACAAGAAGAGTCTTGTAAAATAATTCACTGCAAAATATCAGACCTATACCTTCCCTTAGCTTTCATGCAATTTTCAGAGCAAACCTCTACTGAAAGACTTTTCATGATATGTGAAAGGATTATGCAAGAGTGACAGGCATATCTGCATATCTGCATTCTCATATCTGCATAAAAACACGTGTTGCCTCTAGTTTCCAAGTTTCAATACTTGCATTTGAATGAGTGTCTGACAGTGGTGAAAATCATTGGTTTTTTAAATTTCAGAGGAAACAGAATGTAAAACAACCTCTTATGAAGGCTTTGTGGAAAAATATTTCATGATTTCAGAAAGTCCAATTAACAGGCATGGCGCTAGAAGTCAAATTCTGATAAATCTCTGTTGCAGTATTTGTAGCAGTTACACTTATTTAGGTTGTCTGAGCACCTCGTGACTTTGTTTCTATGTAATAATCGATATTTGTCATTTTTTCACAAGACAATATTTCCTTTGAGATCCTTTGCAACCTTACAGACAAATTAGCTTTCTAGCATTAAGGTCATCATTTAGATAACAAAAATCTGGGGATCATACTAATGCCAGCTCTCTCTTTCTTTGCCAGACAAGAAAATTTTCAACTATACCCTAGGGCCAGATTCTGGCCTCGTCTGTACCAGTGCATTTATCTGATAGTTTCTGGTATCAACAGGGTTATGGTAGTATAGTCCTTCCTTAGCTTTCAGAGCCCTCTAGAGTCCAGCTAGTATGGAAACCCCATACTAAATTTCTGTAAAGACATCAGTTTGAAGGTTTATCCATGCTATGTTTTATTTATATTTTTAGATTTAAAATGGCACTATCTTTTCATAGGATGACACTCAGAGGTTCTTCAGTGGAGCCTGAAGAAAGCTTCTAGGTTTTGTAATTTCAGTGTAAATCATGACATAAATATGTCTACACATTCTTTGTAGTAGATAGGTCAGACGAGCTAGATGAATTTGAAGTAAATATACAGGAAGCATCAGACCAAGCAGAGAAGCTGTGTTCATAAGTCACTCAGACTGGATGGCATTCACCTGGGAGCTCTGAGGGAACTCAAATGTGAAATTGCAGAACTGCTGACCAAAATACTCAAACTACCATTTCAAATACTCTCTGTGACAGAGGTCTGGTTGATTGCCAGCATAACTTCTGTATGCGGCAAAGTTTCTAGAGGATTTCCTGGAAGCTACAGGCTGGCTAGCCTGACCATTTGTGGTAAGATGGTAGAGTCTGTAATGAGGAGTGAATTCCCCAATTCTATAAGTGAATAAGGTCTTTTGGGAAAAAGAGGCAGTAGGACTTCTGGGAAGGGGAATCTGGAGTCACTGATATATCAGAGATTTGTGGAGGCATCAACAGCATGTGGATAAAAATGATCCACTGGATCATGCATAGAGGTTTTCTAGAAGCCTTCGGTAAGTTTCCATGCTGAAAGTTACAAAGGAGACAGTTGCAATGGAACTGGAGGCAAGGTTCCTTTACGAACTGAAAGCTGCTTAAATGGTAGGAAGCAAAAGGTCAGACTTAATGGTCACTTTCTAGGATGGAAGAAAGTCAAGACTAGGGTTCCAGAAGGACTGGTACTGGGACCAAAATTATGCTGCATCTCTATCATTATGCATCGACAACCTAGCGAAAGTAGTACACAGTGACATCTTTAAGTTTGCAGATCATGCCAGCTTCCTTTGGTTTGTTGAATACAATGACATTGGCATAGATCTAGGTGAAAGGACAAAAGGTGGCAGGTGCTAAATGTAGTTAAATGTTAAGTAGTGCCTACAATGAACAGTAATCTAAGCCATGACTACATGATACTAAATGTGGAAATAGCAATTACCACTTAGAAAACAGATTTTGGTGTCATCATCTTCCATTTTCTGAAACTGTTACCTTGATATACAGTGGCAGACAAAAAAGCCAAATGAATTATTGGAAAAAGTACCCACCCAGACCCTGAGTATGGGGATCTTGTGTCTGTATTTGTAGGATGTAATGGATTTAGACCACAAAGAGAGATGGGCAACTGAAATAATGAATGGGATGGGGTAAATAGCTTATGCAAATAAATGTGTAATTATACATGTAATTACTTACGTGTAATTATATACGTAAGACAGCAGAAGTCTGAGGGGGTGTGTCTTAGAGGTTTATCAAATCATGAAGGTGGTACAGAAGGTTAAAGCAAAACTGTTATTCGCCAAATCACAATGCTGCACTCAAGAGTCCAGCTTTAAGCAGATAAAAGGAAGAACATTTTTCCATGTTAGCTAATGGAATGTGTTGCTAGAAGAAGCTGTGGCAGGGGACAGCATTAGGAGATACAAAAGGGAAAGAGACAGACCCCCACACAGCCTATTCATCCACAAGCAGATCCTAAGGTGAAGCTGCAACCAACAATAACCTTAATGAAACATTCTGGATATTTGGGGGAGGAGGAGGATGTAGACTACAAGAAGTCGTCAAACCAGTATGCTTTTCTTCTAAGCACCATCCCTTATTATCATACTTTTTGTTGAATTCTCTGACCTTTAAAATAGTTTAAAATCCTCCCCTGGGACTTCAGTGAGATAGAGAAATAAAGTGGTTAGGGGCTGCAATGGACTGGATAAAGGGAGTAGGTGAGAATCAAGGGGCAAAACATCATAAAAGAACCCAGGAAGCTAGAGAGCACCATACCAAGTAGGTGCCCTGACAGTGTCTACTGTTCTTTGAAGACATTGAGGGAACAAGTAACTGCTGCCTAGTGGTGCCCTTTGCCTCGGGATATGAGAGGGACTCAGAATAGAAAGTAATCCAACAGTACCCAGCATCCTGCTGTTGAGATCAGAAAGAGGTTGATGAAAGCTTCTTGCTTGGTGGATGAGGATGGATGAAGATGATATAAATAAAACAATGATGGCAGAAGTGCAGCCAGGACTTCCATATGGGATTTTGGAAAAGCTGTGAGAGTGATTTGGATGTGAAAGACTAGATGTACATGCAGAAAGAGAACAAGTCAAGGCATTCTGCAAACACGCAGAGTGTCCATGGCTTCATATAGCATTTTCCAGTTGATATCCCCATAACCAAAGAGTTAGCTTCTATGTTCTATACCTCATTAATCATGCTGCCTAAAGGAATTTATTATTTCTAGCTACCTGCTAGAAATAAGCTTGACATGTTATGAGCAACAAAGCAAGGTCCTGAGTGCATCTCTTATGGTGCCCCCTATCAACCTGTGACCATCCTTCTCCAATGGTCTTCTGCAATTTCTTCCCTTCCCGGGTATGACACAGTTGTATGACCTCAGACCAGACTGCTGTGACAATAGCTAAGCTGTAAAAAAGAGCTGTGAGAAGCCCTCTTCTGTGGTGTCCACTCATATTCTCTATGCCATTGTTTAGGAGCTTTACTTAAGCTCAGGCTGTATTGTAGATATGATGTGCCTGGCCTTGCTAATCGTGGGCTTGCCTTACTGCCTTCACTTCTGGCTCGACACCAGATCTCCCTCATCACTACAGACTTGCCTGCCAGTCACTGGCCTGCTTGCCGCATGTGCTCATCACCACCAGATCTGCTCCGCTGTTCTTCCTTGACTAGTGCCTATGCCCCTTCCTAGTGAGGACGTTGTGTCCTAGTGAGGACGTTGAGGGCCGCTACTGACCCTCTACTATCCACTTGCCTTGCAAAGCAGGCTGCTTTTGCTCCTCCCTGGCAAGCCACTTTTGCCTCCTGCATCAGTACATTTACCTTCTTTTAATTACACAGTGTGGAATGGAAATTTGTGGCTGACATAAATAGGAATATCACTCTTAGTTCTTGTAGGTCCTTACAGAACCTCATTTTCAACTCACAATTAACTTGTTTTTCCCATATTTCCGTTACACAGGTTAAAAGTAACACAATTAAAAGGCTGTAGGCTGTATGAATTACTTCACAGTAAGACAGACCTACCCTGTGGGTAGATTAAAACTCTGCCTGTGCTTTAAAGTAGAGGAAGTATCCAGACGATGGTATGTTCAACTGTGCACCATTAGGACTTTTTTCTCCCATTGACATTCACCTGAATAGCCACTAATTACATCTCCCCAGTTCCTATTCACAGTTAGCTATGCCTAGACTCCTGAAATTTCAACATACAGCCAGTTTGTTTCAGACCACGAATCATTATATCAGTAACAGTAAGAAAGTAAGGATTCTGTCTGAAGTTTAGCAATGCAACCGACTGACACGAAGTAAGGAACTGCATTTTTTTTTAATGCGATTTTGAAAAGAATAAGGAATAAACGGTACTTTTTGATCACTGGTCCAAGTCTGGTGGTTTTTGGCAGTCCATCTGGAGGAAATATTGTAAAATGGCATTGTCCTGGAAAGTGCAAGGGAGGTACTGTACTGACCTTGGGTCCCTTTCTGTCAAGCTTGAAAAATGCTTTTCATTGTTGCCAGTGAATACGGAGAACAATTTGAACAAAGAGAATATCACTTACTAGATGGTGTCAAAGTGCATCAAGCAAAATTACCTGAAGGAATATCTTCACGTTGTATTATCACATCTTTCAGTATGTGTTGCCTCTTGCATTTAGAAACAAAAGGACTCCGTGTTTTTTTTTCCTCAGAGAGAGGGAAAAACCCACAACTGACAGCCCTTTGTGCTGAAGGTTACATTATTAATGATTGTTGGCAAAAAAGGAACTTTATATAAATACACTATCATTGCAGTTAAAAGAAAGTGCGGAACATAGTGTTCAAAGACAGAAAAAGTGAGGTTACTGGTTTCTTTAGGTTCTTTAAAAGTATGAGTACATTCATAGATTCTGATTGGACCTGAATTATCAGCAATATTAATTTAGAATAATTCTTTGGAAATCCCCTCAAGTTGTGATAACTCCACTGCATTTATATCTCTGATTACAGTATGTATGAGTTCGAGTAGGAAAGTAGTGAAAATCCATTACTTCTTCTTATTTTGAATCTGAAAAGACCTTGTAAGAATAGAGCGGCTACAAAACTATGAGAGATGAAAACCTGTTTCTGAAGTTATGGATTGAAATCCAAGGTGAGTTGTAGATCACCAGTCTTGCACTTGTGGACTGTGCAGCGTCACCCAGCCCTCAAAGATAGCTGTGTGGTCATACAGAAATGAAGGTTCATCAGGAGTTTCTGGGTGCAGAGAACACAGTCACATTCTTTACACACTGCCCTGCATTCACACAGGTAAGGCAGAAGGTTGATTAAGGAGCCCATATTTGTGTATTAACCATGGCATGATGAGGTCCAAACTTTTTTTGATACAGCTTGCTGATAGAGTTTCTTGTACATATTTACATAAGACGTGTCTGACTTGCTCTTAGTCACTTGGTAGCTCTAATACCCCCTTCCAATGAGAAGTGCATATCTAAAACTCTTTCAACACAGGAAGCAGGCAGAGGATTGGACAAGGCATAGGATTAGGATGAGAGGAAATGGCGCAAGTTGCATCAGGGAAGGTCCAGATTAAGTATCAGGAAAAATTTATTCACTGAAAGAGTGATTAGGCACCAGAACAGGCTGCCAAAGGAAGTGGTTGAGTCAGGTATTTAAAGTAGTGGAAGTATTTAAAAGGTGGATATATGAGATGCTCAGGGGTATGGTTTAACAGTGGACAGGTACTGTTGAACTCAATGATCTCAAAGGTCTTTTGATTCTATGATTATTTAAGAATTCGTAGCACAAAGAAAATCACCAATTTGAAAAGTGGTTAACTTATGTTACTTTGTCATCATGGTGGTGTTACATACTCTGTCCTCCTTTCTATACCCAACCATTTGTAAAACCTACTCATTGGATTATCTGTCACAGTAAGATTATTAGAGATCCAGGATAAAAAAATAATTTTTATTATATCTCTTGAAGGCACTTTACTCAATGAGATTTGTTGTGGAGTAGAACTGCAACATGTGCTGTACCACGGATTATATATCATTAATCATACAGGTAAAAGAGACCTGTTAACTTTTTCTTCTCCAAGGATATGTCAACTGTGTTACATCAAAAAAAGTGTTAGAACTCATTCCATCGTGCTCTAGAGAAAGGGAAGGTTGTTATGAACTTCAGATTTCTTCAAAGCTCTTAAATTTGGGACATAAAACCTAATCTCCCTACTTTCTAATATTCTCCAAAGAACATTTCAATCTGCTTTTACCTTAAAAAGTGGTGAATTTAGAAAACTCCTTTGCACTATCTTCTAAGTCTCACTAATAGGAAGACTCCCCTGACATTCGGCCTAGATTTTGTCCTTCCTTAATTAAATTTCTTGTTTCTAAACCCTGAAGTCCCTCTGTATAACTCTTCTCAATAGCTGTTGTTCCTCTTCAAATGAATTATTAAGCTGCATTGTTTGAACTTCTCAGGATGATTTTTTTATCCATATACCCCTAAGCATCTTTCTTTCCCCACTTCTGTATTATCTGTGTTGCTATTCCTTCCAAATTAACACTGTTTGAAAAAAAAACACATTTCCACATTTGCCCTGTGAAGGGCACTGCTAAGGAATGTAACATTTATACTGTATATTCTTTCTTTCTGTCAGATTGGTGTAATATGACCCTGTGTACCAGTGCAGGTTAGGGATCGACCTGCTGGAAAATGGCTCTGTGGAGAAGGACATGGGAGTCCTGGCGGGCAACAAGTTAACCATGAGATAACAACATGCCCTCGTGTTCGAGAGAGCACCAATTGAATGATTCTGTGAGTCCTTGGATGAGAATTGCAGGCTCTCTAGGAGGAACTGACGTGGATGCAGGGAAACAGGCAATGGCAATAAACACCTCCCATTTTTACCAGGATTTAAATGGCAGTGCAAGTAGGAAAGGAGAATCTCAGACATCCATTTTAGGCAGGTTAAACAAAAGGCTATCCATGGACTGCACACTCAAGCTGACTAGAATGTTATCAAATATAAAGCCAGTCTTGAGCACTGAAACCCTCCTTCTTAGCAAGCACAATAAATAAGACTCGTGTGCCTAACATTAGTCCTGTACTGTAGGCACGTATCTCTTGCTTCATCTCCATCTTTTGGCTGTAGTACAGCACTTAATTTTAAGACTTAATTGTAAATATAACATTTTTCATGAAATTATTATATGCAGGAAATGTCTTGCATTGCATCTGTCATAGTCTTCTCATCTGGTAATTCTGTCAAAAAGTAATGGCAAGAGTTTTTTTTTTGTAAGCTGTGCTTATTCCTAATGCCTCTGCTGTCTTCAAAATGGTTAGAAACTGTTATTCATTCCAGCATTTTTAAAGGGATTGCAGCTAGACTTTCTTGACAGTAATTACTACGATCTTTCTCTTTTTGAAAGGTGACACCACATCTCTTTCCTGTTATCTACCAGTACTTCTAGCTTAGTTTCATTTAGGAGAGCACAGTAGCAAGAGGAAGAGAATTATAAAGACTGAGATTTAAGTGACAAATTTCTGATGCAGAAGAGCTGCCAGAGCTGTGCTGGGGTGGGAAAGTAAATTCACCTGCCACACTATGAAAAGAACTCTCTCATGTGCATGATAGTAGAAGCTCATGTATAAGGATGTGCATGCACATTGAGCCTGACTCTTAATGACCAGTTACAGTCAAGTTCCTTGTTGGTTTACTTACAGAGCCCAGTTATAGTTTCTCAGAGATGCAAATGTGAAGCTGCATGGTGCAGAGGAAATACCAAAAGATATTCAAAATACTGTCCAATTATCCCAGGATGCAGGATAATCACAAGAATTCACTTCTTGCTTCTTTTCAGTTTCTGGTCCACAGATGATATCATGACTTTTCTCTGGAGTTCTTCTGGTAGCAGGTTGGTTTTAACCTGTAGTTTTGTTGAACTCTCTACTTTCTCTCTTTTCTGTTATACCTTCATTTCCGCCTAAACTTTTTCCAGGACAGAACGCTGTTTTGCCACCATTAGACATCTTGCCCTACAAGCGTATGCTTTTACAGTTCAGCTAGTGATCTACACTGTGGGCTCTCTGGTTCAGCGAATTTCTGTTCTATCAAGCAACTTCTTGAATTGCCCATAAGCTACATCTCTTCTCCTGTATTTTGTCTTTAAATCACACAATTCACCCTTAATCTTCAGGTCTAGCCCTAATATTTCATCTCTATCAATTCTTCTATATGATGCTTCACAAAAGAATAGCTTCTACCATATGATCACTAAAGGAGAACACCTAATTTGAGATGTCTGTACCCAGTTACAGTGTCTTTACTGTCAACTCCTTTATTTCGGTCCCCCTCAGCTACTGTTTCAATAATATTTTTTTTATTACTATTTTTCACTTTTAAAGAAAATGGAGAAATCCTCCCTAACTTTTAGAAGTTCTTATTATTCTCTTAGCTCTCTTATTCGTTGGTCATTGGTTGATTAGTTGGCTCCCAAGTTTTTGCCTTGTTTAGACTTATTTCCCTGATTATTCTCACCACTGAAAATTGTGATCAAAGGTCTTCCTCACACATTTATCCAGAAGAATTCTGCACAACTTATAACACACAATACCTGACCAATCAGCAAACTACCAGCTGTAGCAAACTCAGTAACACACAGCGAGAAACACTAGTTTAGCAATTACAGGACAAAGGTTTCTTTTCTTCTCCAAAAATGATAAGCAAATTCAAACTCCACCTTTTCATTGTGTGTTTGCTGACCTTTCTATGCATCAACTGTCTGGCTGTCGGTTTCCCTGTATTGCAGTTACCTGAATTATCCTTACAAATAATCACTAGTCACTTCTCACTAACACTGACAATTGTTTCTTCTTCCTCGGTGCAGCAGAACTTATTCTCACCCTGCTTCTGTGGATACTGATATCTGATATTCTGTGGATCCATTTCTGGGTTTGAGAAACACTACCATGTGCCTCTAAATGATTTGCAAGAGCAGTCTGTTTCAGTACTTACTGAAATAAATGAGATTATATCTTTGTCATTCAATGGGCATTAAATTAGACCTTTACTGAAGGGTGGAACATTTCTTACAATTCAGAACATCTAAACCTAATGAAAGATACTGTTCTTCAAGTCTAAACTCTCAACAGTTTTCTCTGGATAAAAATCTAGGACATATAAGGACATTTGTTTATTGTTGGTTTTTTTCCTTAGTGAATGCTGATAAATTCTTAAAGAATTCCAGACTCCTCCAGGGAGAAAAGATTAAAATTAAAAATAAAAAGTTACATGACTTCTGTACACTTAAAGCTTGTATTAGTTTTAGATCAGTAATAGGTGCTTCTAAAATCCAAAATATCTGGGAAAAAATAGCCAACAAGTATGTATTTGAGAGCAATGGATTAAAGCTGGCTGCAATTACAAAGACTCATCCACCCATGTAAAGGATGGAGAATACAAGAAGCACCAGCCTTATATCATTGTCATTCTATCAACTACTTACAGCTTAATAGTATGGAAAAAAAAAATGAGACTGAAGAAAAAATGAAGACAAGAAGAGCACAAGTGTGGGAGGAAAATGAAGGAGAACAGAGCATGATTTCTACCTGCTCCATGTGCCAAAGGGGTCATTTATGGCTTTAAAGTTAAAGTTCAAAACATCTGGGGAAAAAATATCTCTATTCTTAGTTATCCAGAGAGAAATGAAGTTCAAGCAGGGATGCAATAGTCCTCTGGACTGGTGGAAATTAAAATCCAGATCCCAGCAGGAATAGTTAAGGCTTCCATAACTTTGGAGAAGATAAACAGATATCTATGCATTTTACTGCTCTTGAGTCTGTCAGTTCCTGGCCTGAATTCACTGCTAGGCACTACCAACATTCAGATCCCAGCAGAAGAACCATCCAACAGGAAGTTTGTATGAACAGCGACAATCATTGAAGATATTAACAGTAACACCTTCACTCCAGGGCAAATGGCGTTCCACCACTGGGGCACAAGGACAGAGTTACAGCAGCTGGCAGGGCAGAATTTCACTGGTTCAGCACTTGTTGTTCTGTGGGACTCTTGCCAAAGCCCAACGCCCAACATCAATCAGATACTGAAGAAAAATGGTCTGTTCTCCACTGTGGATTAATATCCTTGCTGTTCTTGTGCGTACATTGCCTCTGCCCACAGTAAAGAACTAAACCTAATTGAGAGTTTTAGAATTACAGTTCTGCAAGCTCTGACCAAGTAATAGTGTTCTTTTGCTATCTTTGGTAAAAATTCATGTAATGTCTGCTGCTATTAATCCCTCTTTCCTCATTTCTAGTAAAGCATAGTATGTGTGTCTTGGTGGTTAGTCTCCTTTATTTCAGTCTGACTGTTGTATCAGCAAGAAGAATTCATTCTAATGACAGATAACCAGATCTAAGTTTGGACCTAAATTTCTGAAGTACAGGTATATCACAATTTAGAATACATTCAGAAAGACATTTAATGTAAAATAAACTAGAAACCGAAGAAGTTGGATGTAAATGTTAAGTTTCATCTGTTCTTCCAAGAAAGATTTGATCCTAAGGTAACTAGAAGTTATATGGGGAGAAATAGAAAGCTCTGTAGACTGTAGCCAATTTACCACTGCTGCCAGTACTGAAATACAGTTCACTCTGAATTAAAATAACAGTGGTATATGGCACAGTAAATTTTCTTGTTATGACTCTAAGATTAACATAGTTTTGGTAAAATTGCCTGAAGAAAAATATTACTTGTAATTTAAATAATTTTTTTAAGACATGTTTGCTTGTTGTAGGACTTCCCATACAGGAGAGAAAAGCTGGATGGCCAGAAAAAAAGGCAGGCTGGTGCCAAGTTCAGAAAGGCATACCAGTGTGAAGCATAGAGTAGTGAAAGCACCAAATGTACATGTTCAAACTTCATTGAGCTTCATTTGGGCTTCTGCTAAATACCAATAAGGATATTGCAAATAATCTTTGGACCATGAGAAACAGTAATGTGTCCAAATGTGAAAGTTAGCCATGCCATACCCCTGTGTGCTGTTGGGTAAGAAACCCCTCGTCCCTTAGCTGTAAGCTAGTCTGATAAGTCAGAATCAGGCAGACAGGACTTAAAGCTCAATGAACACTTGAGCATATGGACTACTACTGCAGCAGCTATAATGAGCATTCCAGCTGCAATTATGAGGTCCTAATACAAGAAGTAAGCAATTCAGCTTTATTTTCAGGACTGCCAGGTGCCACTTCTTATGTGGATGTTGTAGAGAGGAACTTTTAACTTAGGTTAGGTTTTGACAGATGGGGTCTTCTGACTTTAAGTAGGCATGTGTTTGAGTTAAGTTTAGTAATTAATATTTTCCTTTTCTTGATGTCTGTCCAGGAGGGTCTTTTTCTGAGTAGAACTGAACATTTAAAAGTAAGACCAGGAAGGATTTTGTGATACTATCCCTTCTGGTCTCTCCCTTAGTCTAGTCTATATTAAACCCCAGTCTCTAAGAAACTGGAAAACTCTCAAACCCTTCTCAAATAAGGTAATTTGAATGTGGGGTGTGTATTAAGTATAAAATCAATTATTCCCCTTAGGAAATAACACACTCAATGCAAGACTGAGAGGAAGAACCCCAGATGTACCTCTTGTACTTAAAATGTTACTTTCAGTTTACACTTAAACGTGGGATGTTAGAGGTGAATACTAGATAGATTTCTGCAGGTCTTTCTGTCCAAAGAATGCTTGACTCTTCTTCCAGCTGGGCAGCACTAAGGAAGGTCAATACTTAATGGAATTATTCAGGGCATTCAGGAAACATCTCAAAGCCATGACAAATTAGGATTTCCCTGCTTAATGCAGATTTCAAACAGGCTGCAGGACCCTCCTTTAATTTTTTTCACATATGCTTGAGCACCCAAGATAGAACTGGTTTGGAAACCACTCAGGAACAAAAAGTGACTGGAAGGAATGGTGTATAGACTTGAAATTTTTCATTTGACAATGTCATTGGATCACAGTGCTAACCATGGAGTTCAGGGAGTCACTCATAAACCTGTGGACCATGAAAATTCTATAGGCTTGCTTAGTGAAGCCCATGTTTTTCTCAAATGACATGCAATAATTTCACTGAACAACCACAAAGTCTAGAAATATTCTGAGGCAAACCAAAGTTAAACACACTTGATTTCCATTCAGTCTGGGTTAAAATAAATTAAACAATGACATTTTCTACATCCCAGGGACTCTACTTTTTAGCCAGCTGTAAGCTAAAGTTAAAAGGTTATGATCCCAGGTGTAAAGAATATGACCAGAGATGAAGACATTGTCTTTTTAGAATTCTCTAAGGCTCCAGCATGTGTTGTAGTGCTTGAAGTCCTGCAACAACTGTCGCACTACTGCCTGCCCCTTCCTAAGGGAATGCCAGTTTCACACTTACCTAGGAAGTCTCCTTCCTGTGATCAAGCACCTCCTAGTGCAATGTCTTCCACTTGATAAACAAAACACACTGCATCTGTTCAGATCCCCCAAATTTATCCTAGGTAGAAGACATTTACAGAGTGCACTTAGATCAGTTACTCTCAGAAACATGAAGAAAATTGAATTTGGACTCTTTCAGGTTTTTTTTAGAACAATCCAGATTTCCTCCCCCCAGGTTAGATTAGCAAAGAGTGTTGGCTCAAATTTCTCATTTTTTCATAGTTGAAATATCTTTGAGTTTCTTCAAAATAGTGACTTGAAGCTCCTTTTTCCTTCTCTGTTGCAACAAACACATCTCCCTCATCTGTTTTTTCTTGCTGCACCTCTTGTTTGTTTTCTTCATCCTCGCAGAATAAATCTCTCTTAGGATCTTAAACCAAATATAGCAGTGAAATCTCATTATTTCTCCCTGCATTTGGGTCTGGGTTTTTTTTTTTTTGGAGCTAGACTGCAAGAAATTAAGACAAATTCTCCTCCTTTGCTTTCTGGGATTAGATTTTTTCCCTTCCAACATACTTGTCAGTTTCCCTAAGTGAACACTAGTATTGACTTTCTTGATTAGCACATTCTTGCTAGCCTTTGGCTTTTTGGTATGTCACCACACTGTCATGAGTTTAGGAAAATGTTTATAGGCTTGATCAGAGATTTAAAACCCCCCGACATATAAAACCCCTGCTTTTTTATCCTATGTTATTTTTTCCTTGCTTACCTGGTTGCAGTTCCACTGTACAAACAGGTGAACTGGCAGCAGTGAAAGAGATAGTATGTTATGTCAGGCAATACCATGGGAATGAGTGCAGAAGACATGAGAAGGCAAGACTGATTTTACTGTGAGGAAAATGGTAGTGTGGAAGAGGATCTCAGTAACCCAGAAGGGCTCTCTAGTGATTTGCAAACCTTAAAAGTGATACTAGAATTTCCTGACCATCTTCTAGGGTGCTGCATCCTGAAAGGTGGTGAGAATTAACAGGTAACCACTGCCAAAAAGGGATGTCCTCTACCTCATTCCCACTTTGACCTGTTCTCTATGCTCCCAGCTTCACTGGTAATTGCTTATCCTCTTTGATAGTCTCCCTAATTCACTAACTCCAGAAAAAAATGAAAAAATAAAAACCTGAACACTTTCGTTGTGCCAGTGAATCAAAGCAGCTCACAGATCTGATGAGCACTAAAGGTGGAGAAGATAGGGGATAAAGTGAGAAAAACAGGGAAGCATGAAGGCAGAAGCACTGGTAAAAGAAGGAAAAGGTAAGGACAGAAACAACCATCCTTTGGTGTCAGTAAAATTAAGTCTGTGGAAGCAGGATTGTCTTATGGTGTGGCTAAATAAATGCTGTCTATTTTTCACTGTGACGTTTGGAGCTATACAATATGATATATTATGGTGGAAACACAGCAATGGCAAAGTGCTCTAATTCTATCAAAGACTGTGTGGAAAAAAAATTCCATTAATAAGCTTCACGGGAAAGACAAACAGCAGAACTCATTTTCAAAATCCAAGCAGGAACAGTCACACATGTCTAGGGAGCACTCATTGTGTTTATACAGAGAACAAATCTGAGACCTCTGAGGGTAGTGTAATTCAAATATTCAAGAAAACTACCCGGAAACCTCAGGCAATTAGAATAATGCAGATGGCTGGACCTTCTCCCAGATCCAGGGAGTGTGACATCCTGTTAGGAAGCTGATTGCTCTTCCTTTCCTCTCATTTATCAGGTTTTATTCCTCACAAAATTTCAAGAGTGTTTAAGGCTTTTAAATGTAGGAATGACTGACTCAATGCATTATAGTAGCAATAACTTTAACTTAACTCTCAACTATTTAGTGTTTCGTTCCCCTGTACCCAATCTTCAGGGAGGGAGCGAGTGTGAGGGGGTGGGGGAAGTAGGCAGCAGGCGTGGGAGAGAGAGTTGTCCTTGTTTCCACTCCAGCAGTTTCCTTGTACAGAGGCACTTGCTTCATGAAGTACTTCACCTCTCTTCTCTGTTGTTTACAAAAATGCAGAGCCAGCAGTTTAACCACCAGAGGATTTAGTTTTTGTAAAGGGGATATACCTTACTAAGTAGATGATATGATCATGAATCACACTTTCTCATCTATGTAGCTTGTAAGTGCAAGTCTAGCTCAGAAAAATCAACGAAGGCAAAATAAAAGTATAAAAACATTGTTGGACAAGTTTTGATGTAATTATATTTTTTGCCATGGGAAATATAAATATAGTCAAACAATCTATGTTTTTTAATTAAAAAAGATTGATCAAAACTTTCTATTAGATCCAAAAGGGAATTAGAGCATGCATTAGATTTTTGGGTTAGAAAGTAAGTGCCATTTTACATACTTGCAAAGGAAGAAAACACAGAGAAATCCCAAATGCAATTTCTTCATGTATTAGTTTCCTCATCATTTCAGAAAAAATTGTTATAACACCCAAAAGTTATTATTTAACATACAGGAAACACTATTACTCATTGCAGATTATTTTCTAGAAACCATTAAAATTATAAAAATGCAATTCATGTTTTTAAAATTATTTCATTTAATCAGTTTGAAACCACAAGATTCAGAAGATCAGATTATTTAACAGCTGACAAAGTTTTTGCAGATCTGGGGAGTTACATTCACTTTAGTGTAAGTGATTATTCTTTTGAAAATGGAATCCCTGCCTTGTTGATTATTTTTTGTTTGTATATGTTGCAACATAAAAGAATCACAAGCATTCTATCAGGGCAGTTACACCTGTGATGACCATAATGTGAATGACAGAGCTGATGACTCACTGCACATGTTGACACCCACTCTTCCTAAACCGCTTCCAATATGCTGGTCTTCTTTTTTGGGGAAAGAAAAGTCAAATGGCCTTGCTCTCCTGAGGGTAAATCTGCAGTCAGTCAGAGTTGTAGAAAGTGAATTCTTAAGCATAGATGACAGCCTGCCAGGGAAGGCTGAGCTCAAGTTATATTTCCATACGTGCTGGTACCAATCCAGTCTAGGGTGCCTATGTGTCCTTTAGATCCATTCATTATCTAGACTAAAAGACAGATTCCTGGGTTCAGTTCTTTAGTGAGGTGACAGGAAATGGGCATGGATAATATGGAAAATAATGGATAATAATTTGTCACGAATGTTACTCAGGCCTTCAAACACAGCCTTTAAATTATTGCCTGTGGATGCTGTTGCAGAGGCCCCCCACCAGCATAAATATTTAATTAGAAATCTGCAAGGTGCTGGTGCAAACAAGAGAAGGGTTTAGTCCTGTATGTATGGTGTATATCTTCTGCAGCTGCCTTTTTCATCCTACCCTATGAAAACCTCACCTGAAAAGAAAGATGCAGATGTAACCCATTTTCACCTTTTGACCCATCCACAATTTCTTCACAAGGTTGTACTGTGCATTGCCATCACTAACTAGTGTAGATCTAAGCAGAAGAATTTTCCCTTTCCTAGGCTTCAGAACAAAACCAGACCTTAACTACTAATAAGCTGGCCTCTGTGTTACTGTTGTGCTGAAATATGAGTAACTATATTTGCATATCAGAAACTTTTCCGAGCAGGATGACCTTGCAAAAGCCTCAAAGGTGTCAGAGTGACGGATCTGGGAGATTTCTACAAGAAACATTTTGCTTCAACATAAAATATGAATCAAATTCCAACTTAGATATCAGCTTTCAGAGCTGTTCAGCCTCACTCGATGTTTAACATCTAGATGTAATGAATGTCTCTGCAATGAATGTGAACTACAATTCAGGAAATTTATAACCATTTTGGAAGCAAGAGACTGGAGGTTATTATATTTCTAAAGGAGAAGGAAAAGATCATAATAAAACATTAAGCTTTTTGTTGCGAGATGAGGGAGAAAGTGTAACTAGGAATAGATGAATCTTTAGTTCATAAGCACTAATACCCAATCAGAACAAGATTTAAAAATCTAATTGTGGAACAGTGAAACAGTACATCCTGCACATGCTGGTTATTCTGCTCCATTAAAAACATATCAGATGTTTGCATTTTCAGAGCCTAACACAGTAAGATGCCGAAAATTTGTGGTTAGACTAAAATACTTGAAGTAACCATTGGAGTCAGAAGTCTCAGGAAGGTTGTACCTTTAGTATAAAATGGTGTGTGTTATGAGGTTCTAGTTACCAAATCTAATACAAATATTGTATTTCAGCAATATATTTGGGGATGATGGTTTTTTTATATGAGAAAATCTCGAGAGTCATTCACATAGATATTTGTGAAAGTCCAGATCAGAAAGCCAAAACCTGTGTGCAATTTCAAATAAGAAAACTACTTTTACTTCCTGCAGGGAAGACAAACACTCTTTTGAGGCCTGGTTACTATGGATTGAAGTTGCACAGTTAAATCTAAGTAATTTCACTTTTACCTTAATGAGGTGTCATGCTGTCCTCAGAGCACCCTCAAGCCCATGAATGACTGGAAGAGGATAGAACTCTAACTTATGTTTGTTAGACTTGGCAGTAGGATGGTAATCTGACAACCATATGAATTTTGGGGAAAACATACCACGATTGTCTGTGCTGACGAGGGAAATCTCACCTTTTCACTCTAGCTACTCCTCTATATTGTATTGTTCTAGACCTTTCCATATTCACTTTGGCTAGTTTGCCTTGAAATTCCTTATTACACTTTAAATATTGCAGACATCATTACATTTGCCCTTCTCCAAGATTGAAAACTTTAGCTTTCTAAAGTGTAATAAGAGATAAAGAGATGTTTTTTGATGTGTTACGCAGATACCACAACAAAAGTTTGTCTTCCAGGGGCATCACAGTCCAATCAAATCAGAATTCTTCAAACTACATTTAAGAAAAAGGCAAGCATGCCACGGTTTACCTGTCAATGAACTTTAAACGAAGAGCTCAATAATTTCTGGAATACTTAATATCATTGGTTTAGAGTTTTGCTTAACCCTAAAAATTGTTGTGCTAGCCCTAAAAAATCATCAGACCTTGTCAAGACTCCAGTGGACTATCCTAAGGAACATGTCTGTCATAGGATTTGTGAAAATAACGTTTAAACTGATACTAAAAAAGAACTCATCCAATAGAAAATCTTCTTGAAAAGGGAAGTTATGGAGCTTAATTATCATGTTGAAGCAATTGACAAAGCATCATCTGCTTGTACAATATTCACTGTTGTGATGCAGGTAAACCACAATGACTTGAGAAAGCAGTGCTTAAATCTTGCTGCCTACATTTCAAAGTATTGTTGACTCAGGAGTGGATTTCTTGGTTCCATTTTGGCAGTTTATATAGGGTGACACATCACATCCATTATTTTAACACAGTTTTTGTGCATGAATTATAACTACTTTGACTGACTGGTTGCTCTGTAATGTAATGTATGTAGACAAAGGCCATCTAAGGTAGAATACATTATTAGGTCAATTGATATACCAGCAGCATTTTGTTCCTGGGTTAATCATTGGGCTAAACTTTTCCTTTGCATTTAAATGTGGACATGGGCATAAAAATGACTCAGGAACATGACATTTCAGTCATCTATGTTTATTCTCTTCCCATGACTTACACATCACATTTGCTCAGTTTGTAAGTCATAACTTAATTTCCCAGCTATCAAAGCATCATGTTTAACCTAACATCAAAAAACAATCCAGCTGTGATCTCTCTCCATCTGCACATCACTAACACCAGACATAATTCTGTAATTCAATTAAACTGATGATGTGGCTTTAGTGTTTTTTGTTTTGTTTTGTTGGATTTTTTTTCCAGGCAATGCACAGGGCAGAAGAACATCTTTTTTGCTCTCCCACAGGACCTACTAGTTGTATTAGTCTGTATTGTCAGTAACTACCCCATAATTCATATAACAATCGTTTCTGGTTTTTGGTATTGTCATTTCACAGCTTTCCTTTCTGAAAGGGTATAAAAGAAGAACCAGACAGACCTTTCTGGTCAAAGGGAAGAGGAAAAAAAAGCCATTTAAGCTAAATGATCATGTTTGTGACAAAACAAATGTAAACAAACTGGACATGGATAGATTTAGACAAGGCATTTCCCCATAGAATTTCCTGGCACCAGAAGCTGAAGCAGGAGGGGAAGCATTTTTAAAAGTGCTCTGTACAGTTATCCACATAGTTTTGTGACTTGATGCCTTTCAAATCGGGCTGAACTTAGCCCAGAATGGTTAAATTCTGCAAAAGGTGCCCTAAGAAAGGGATTGATAAAGACAGCAAAATTCTGATCTTTCTCTGCTATGATTTGACTGTAGTTCGGCTGAAGCACTGTCTGCAATCCCAAAGAGCGAAACAAGCCTCAGCAAACATCAAATTGAAATTAATAGCCTCTGAAATTTCACTTGTGGTTTTGATATTTTTTGATTTGTTTCTTTTTTTTTCTTTCAGTAAACTTATAGAAAGCACAGAACATTTTAAGCTTGCAGTGACTTCCATTAAAAAAAAGTCAAAATTCATCAGTAGTTGTTCTCTTCTCAGCACCTGAACTACCGTAGTTACTTTGTATTCTCAAAGTGTTATGAGAAGCATTGTAGATACCTCTACATTTTATATGTATTGATAAATTATGAGTTTTTAATGGCAATCACTTATGCCAAAACTAAATATATTGGCCTTGAGGGCTGCATATCTGAAAGAAATGAGTAGGTTTTGACTTACTACCTCAGACTAATAAATTAATTTTCCCAATTTTATTCCAGAGAGCAAAATGAACCACAATATACTTAAGTTTAAAACAAATGTTTTGGAAATATATTCTTAAATGTGTAAAGCTTGCTATACTGCAGCAACGTTTCCTACAAAAAGGCAAGTATTGCTGTTTGAAAGCTTCAGTTTTTATTTCTCTGTTCAAATATTACACAAGATTTATAGTCCCTGTGTTTTATATCAAGCTGCTAATAAGAAAGCTTAAATCAATATTTCAGATTGTTATGTAACTTTAGATAATAGCTTTATAGTGATAAACGTAGCACAGCAGAACAACCTGATCCTATAGTTTCACCTGATCACCAAACAAAACTTCGAAACTGCAACATGAGAATGGCAAGTGTTGTAGCCTTCAAGAATGGCTTCAGTGTAGAGCCTTTGAAAGCAAAATGAAGAAATTACAGCTTATAGACTGTGAACAGAGGCAATATCACCTCAAATAAAATATGAACTTTTGATTTTCTTCCCTTTGCGTTATTAGTCCATTTTTAGGACAAGAATAGGTTCCCAGTTCTCCATTACAGGGAGTAGTATGGCATTTTAATAACACCACAAATATCAGACAAGGCTTTTGCTGGTCTACAGCAGAAAAGAAGATGTGAATAGTCTGTCACTTTGTTATTGAGAAGACTCTAAGCCTAATGCTGAAGCTGGAGTTAAAGTCAGCTCCACCACCTAGAACAGATAGCACAGCTTTTGCAGAGGGGAATGCGATGAGCCCCTCAGTTTTATTTGCAGGCAAAGAAATTGTGGAAAAAATAATAGGGATGCAAAAAGGTCAAGGAAATTTACTTATAATGCTATGAAAAACACTAGAGCTCCAAAATCTTTTAAAAAATGGCAACTTAGTCTCATAAAGATTAGTCTAGTAACATTTTTTTTTAAACCAGTATATGCTGTGGAATTGACATAAAGTATGCTACAAAACAAAACCACTGTCTAATTAGTGATTAAAAGCTTTCAGAAGTGACATCTACCTCCAAGTAAAACATTTTTCACCTGTCTTATTATGTGTGGGAGAATGTAAGATAGAAGAAAAAATAGTCTTCACTTTTCTCTTTTTTTTAAAGGTAATTGTTGTTATGTGTTAAGAAGACAGTTATTGGACAGTGATCCTCAACTACTCTTTTAAGTAGGGTTATTAAGAAAGAATATTGCTGTGCTGACATAGCAAGTTTTCTGATTTTTTTTTGAGAATGATTATTATTGATAATACCAGAGTACCCAGTCAAGGCTCTTTTTTTTTCCTAGAGAGTGAATACCATTAGAGCAAAGTTTTCTACTCACAGAGGGCTTAAAGAAGACAAGAGACAATGGAGACATCTGAATGACCCACTTTTGGGGTCTTATCAAAGCACTCTTTTACTGCAGAAAGTGGAAAATCCTATGTCTGAACTGTGGCTGTGGCTCCACGGACTGAGCTAATACTGGGATCTTTATTTCAATATGAAATGATATTTGAAAGACAGAGCAATGGGAATCAGCCTGAGTACTCTTTAAAAATGAGGAGATGTAGTGAATGCTTTGAACAGCAGAGGAGTGGGAATCAAGTGTCTATCACAGCAGTGAAGACAGTGTCACAGTATGAGGAAATACTGTTTGCAGCTGCATTCTGCATGCACATCCTCAGGGCAAATATGCAGCTGTCAAAGCTAGAGGAAAGTAACCTGAAGAAATTGAGGGCTCAAACAAAGGATGTTGGGATGAGAATTTGAGTTGTTTACATGAACAGGAAAGGCAGTATCTTCACAAGGAGAATTTGTGACATTGTCATTCCTTAAAAGTGCAAATTCAAGGAGTGTTCTGTGCTGGAGGTGATACCAGACTGAATAGTGGTCACTGTGATGGAGGTGGTGTTGACAAGGGCCTTGTAGGGAAAAAAAAATAAAAACTCTTTTTATCATTGATATTGCTAGTAAACAGCTACAGAGACAATCTGAGAATTTGCCCTGGATGAAAGCCTGGTCTAGAGGAGAAGGCAAGGTGCAGGAATCTCTAGTGCAGAGGCAACAGGTGGAATTTCACCCATGGATGAGAACATGCAGGGAAATGGGGCAGCAGGGGAGGAGAAGGGGACTAAACACAGGGAAGTTCAGGACTCCACACAGTTGTGTAGAGGGGATGAAGATGTCTGGAAGAACCCAGTTCTTACTCTGCAAGAATAAGTGATCTGCCACCAGAAAAATCATGAGTATGCAGCTGACGGTGGATCTTGACACATCCTGGGCTGTCAGTGAAACGTGCTTTCTCCTGCACAGACTAGGATGTCATCTCAGGATAGATGAGCTATTTGTGTCTGTGGAGAAAAGGTATGAAAAATGAAGCTCTGTTGATGTCTTTTCATACAGTGTCTTTGTGGTTCCTGACATCAAGTAAAATGAGTACAGTAGGGACTTTTTATTACATTTGTAATAAATGACATGCCTAATAAAGGTAACTACAGCACATTATTGAAATTTTGTTCCTACTAAAGCAACTAACGGAGTCCAGACTTCCATACTAAACTTACCACCCATGATAATTTGCTTCAGTCATTAATCAAGAATACTTTCTTGAACTCACTGGTTACATGTCAGTATACAAAGCTGTTATAAATAAAGAAAAGAAAAAAAGTTTTTTGTATGATTTGTTGACTTAGGATTTTATTTTTTTTTATTTAAGATGCTAACAAAACTTTAACCAGCATCGATGATAAGATAATCAGACTCCTCTCAATAAAACATGTACATCAATGTGCCGTCATAAGCAGGTATTATAGGGCTTGAAAAAATCACTATAGAGAGTACATTAAGGAAACTGTGCATGAAGTGACTGTCACAGACATTGTCTTGTAGTGTCAGACCACGTGGTGTCTATCGATCTACATGCAGAAGACAATCCTCTCTGTGCCTCCCACATTCTCTGCCTCATCAGTTTTGTGGGAGTGTAATTTCAATGAGACATTGTCATTTTTCTATTTTCTAAATTCTCTTTATGACTACTCACGAACAAGCAGCAAGTTCAAAATAACAGTGACTGTGCCAGAAATTCAGTTTTTAAGAAAGGTAGAAATGAGGTAAGATCAATTATTCTGTACAAGTTGCTGAAAGAAAAACGAGGTTTCATGACACAATTTAAACTGCTGATTTAACTTACTTTTGAAATTATTTGAAACTGATCGTTTTAGGGTTTGGGCAGATTTGTGTACAAAATACAAGCATCTGCACTTTTTTCTTCCAAAATGCTATATTCAGAATATCCCTGTGGATATCCAGATGCTTCTGTTTGCTAAAATCAGGTCAGTAAAGAAAAAAAAAGTCCATAGTATTTTCAGTAAACATCACAAAAATCCTGAACACAACCATTAAAACTAATAAAACAACAAAAATATTGGCATATTTTTTCTAAATCCTTCCCCCTCCTCCCCTATAAAGGACCATTTTGGAGCATGAATCATTACTGAAAAACTTCAAGTAACTCCAGATTTATTTTTAGACATGATATCATTCTGAGAAATAGAATATAGAGGTTTGGATCTAGTTTGCAGTTTGGATCTAGTTTGCAAGTGTTGTTAATCAAGAATAGTTCCAGTAAACTGAATGGGAAAAAGCTATTGTAAACCAGCTTTGAATAAAATCAGAATTTTAATTCCCTTTTTTTGGTTTGTTAACAGAGGTTCAATCATTTTTAGCGTGAAACCACTACTGACATTGTCATCAACAACCAGGGGAAGACAATCAAAGGATTTTCCATAAAGAAGGTCTTTCAAGTTATGGAGCTTCTCTATGATCTTCCCATCTTGGCTTGCTCACAATCTGCCTACAGTACTTTTCTGGAAGAGTTTAAATCTGACTGTATTATTCTTTATGGAATTATGTGTTTCCGGTCGGAATCTACAGAAAGGGGGGGAGACAGAAAGCTTTTGTGTGCATGCACAAATGTGGCTGAGTGTCTTTCTTGCCACTCGATTGCACAAAGGAAGCAGGAAGAGAAGCTCAGTGATTGTACATTGTGACAACCGTAACACACTCAACAGTTCTCTTGCACAGAACTCAGGACTGGAAATCTTTTTTGCTCTTTGAATGCTGGAATATTGCCAGGACATCAGTGCAATTCCTGATGCCTGCTAACTACCACAATGAGGTCTTGAAATTTTGTTTTACACAGTGAGGAGAAGAGACTCACCAAGATGCTTTCCCAGGGCACTGGTAGCAAGCTGGATGCTGATCTTCTGGCAGTATGTGGACTGGCCCAGGACAGTATCCCATGAACTTTGCCACTTTTCCTGGCACCACCAGGCAATTTTTAGATTTTCAGTTATACAACTCCAAAGGTGTAATTCATGCCATCAATCCCATTGTTGGGGCAGGATTTTTTCTGTGTGGTCTACTCCTGAGTTTTTCCCCAGCCTGGTTTTCAAAAAGTCAATGCAGAAGTGAGTGCTCTCCCAGGAAACTATTCTGCAGGGTGAATGACCACCTCTCTTAGGGAAAGTTTCCTCATTTTCCACATATCATTTCTGTGTTTGTTCATCTTGCTCACTCCTTTCCAGTGTTAACAGTCTGCTTATTGTAATGTTACAAATAACATGAAGTAAAGATCTTAAGTTGTGAGAAACCCATTTGGATTATTCATTTGTTCCCTAAATTGCCCAAACAATTTCTATTTTATTCATATAGTCCCTTGATCTTAGTGTTTCCTTCACTTTAACATCCTGATATTCTATATATTTTTCATCTGCTTCAGAATTAGACAGATCAGAGGTGATACCTTTGCCTATTCATCTTCACTTACACTTTTTTCATTCAGCCTGTCAGACACTACTGCAAAAGGGAGACAAAGCTCGAACATGACAAATAGGCACTGTGATTGTTTTCAACATGCCACAAAAAAGTAGGACAAAATATCTTAATGTTTCCCTCTTTCCCCTCATCCTTCATTCAGCAGAGATTTGCTGTCATTTGTAAAGGTCACTGGCCTATGAAGCATCTGAGAAGGCAAAAACTTTTTCTTCCTCTCCAAGTATGGATTCAAGCTGCAGCAACAACATAAACCCTTTATTATACAATGGGTGGCTGCAGCCACAGCTAGTCACAGTCAGTTTAATAAAGGATTTTAGGTGACTGCCTCAGTTTATTTATGCCTGCCTAAACAAACCTGTCCTATAAAATAGATAAAATGATGCTTTAGTCTCAGCATTTTGAAACTGATGACAGCTTTGACAATTTTCATTGCAGTGATCTGGAATACTTTTAAATGAGGTCGTTTACCCCTGTTCAGAAGGCTGAGATAAAAATCAATAGATTACAATGTCTCATGCTGTACCTGTCCTGTATATGCATTTTGCAAGTATGGCTAATCAGCACACTCTTATTTTCCTCAAACCAAAGCCTACAAAGGTCTCGGGACCTTAAGACTCTATGTTCTAAAGGTAAAATATTTTCATTTGGAAAGGACATGATAACCATACACAGTAAGTACTATTTATCTAATTTATACCTCCATCATAGTCCACAGGTCAAGTATCTTAAAGAGAACTGTCTCTTATCATACACTGCTTTTCCTCTCCATCAAGACTCTTGATGGAGAAATAACACAAGCAATACAGAAGACAAAAGCAACCAAGGTACTTCCTATGAGGTATTATAAAAGCTTTTTCCCCTACAAGTATTTCAAATTCTCATAAAAATATTTTAGCTTTGAAATTTATGTACATTTTTTTCCTCAAGAAAAATGGCCAAGAAAAAAAGAATCAAAATAAAAAAGGGTAATTTGTTGTGACCTGTTGTTTTTGCAAGAACCTGAAAATCCCGTCACTGTACTAGCAATGTCTTAGGAGAGCACTTTTTAAAATTTAAGTGCTTAACTTTAAGTTGCTGAGTGGCCCCATTTAACTCAGTGAAGCTGTTCAAATTCTTAAAGCTAAACATTCATTCACAGAGAACAGTGTATTCAGTACCTCATGCCCACTTGAGAGAATGAACTGGAAGAGTATTCCGAGATTTTTTTTAAAAACATATTTTTCTGTTCATTATGATTTCTAGTCTTTAAGTTAGTTAAACAGTTTGGTAGGATTGGAGCTCACACAGTTTTTGGTGGAAAAAAGACTTTAGCTTATGAGGCAATAATGTATTTTATAGACTTGTGAGGAAGCAATTCAAGAGAACAGATCTGTAGGAAGGCAGGATCAAGGAATAAAGGCAAGTAAACTCACAGAAAATGATAGGCACCACTGTGATGTTCCTCAGGAAACATCACATGAAACCAGAGGTGCACGGCAGAATGAATGCTTATTCTGGATCAGCATGAACAGATAGCAAGCAACATTACTTTAAGGGACCATAGAAAAGCAAATTTGTTTAAGCCTGTACTCCAAAAATATGAGTGCAAGCTCCTTGTCTTAGCAGTTGTTCATGAAATGTTGCTCCTATAAAGTCTGCACTACATTTAGGGTGCTGTGAGAATTTTGAGTCTTCATGCAGCTTTAAGAGAGGCTGCCAACCTCAAGCTCTGACTCTCTAGTGATGAAGTAGGGCTTGTTAAAAAAAACCCACAACAAACAGCAATTCCTCTTCTTCTCACCTCTTCTCCCCTGAAATAACAAAACTATTACTTACCAGTCCATATTTTCTCACTAAAATCTTTCTATGATTTTCTCTTCAGAAACCCTACTGTCCTCATTATCTTTATGCACAAGAAGTATTTCCACTATGTCATTTTGTTTGTGAGAGAGGCAAATAGGTCCAGCTCACATGAAGACATGACGGTAGCTAGTTACCCTGAAGATTAACACAAAATTTTGGTGACTGAGTCCAGCATGCGTCAACAGGAGGACCCTGTACGTCGAAAAGAGACTTATGGTGTGTCCTCATGTTACAGGACAGTAAGACTTGTGCGCATGATCTGACCTGCAGGGAAGAAAGTTGATCTTGAGTTCTTCTTAAAGGCCATCTACATCATCCCACAACCAAATACGCAAAGACAACTGTCCTCAGCCCTAGGAGCATTATACACAGGCTTAACTGGAAGGTTAATTCAAAGTCTGGTCATGCACTTAACTGTTTGCAGAAATGGGACTTTATGAAGGGTTTTTTATAACCTCCATACGGAGTAGGGGTAGCATTTGTTACTGAAACAGATTCCCCCAACCTCATATTTATTGTGGTAAATTCTAAGCATTTCTGAGAAAGCAAGGTCAGGTCTATTCGAGTCTCTCTTTTACAGTCTGCAAATTTATAGTGTTTTAGAACTTGGCATTATGAAAATAAAGTAACAGTTCAGCAAATATATATTGGTTTCAAATTTTAACAAGAGGTAATTTTCTGAACAGTAAAATAGCTTGGTGAAGTTTAAAACAGCATCATCACAGGCAGAGCACTCTATTCTGTGTTTGACATCCTCACGCTGCACCTGAATTTATCTGGAGGAGAATGACAAAAAACGACGAGTCTGAATGCACTTGACACACATCATCACTCGCAGTAATGTAGGAAAAGAGAATGACTAAGATAATTTAAGGCAATCTAAACTGGTGATGCTTGAGATTATCTGAAGATGTTTTTAACCTACCCAGAAGCTCTCTGGGTGGTCTGTAGCAAGAGGGATATAAAATTGTTACTTTAATTGGAAATGTCTTATTTTTTCTCATCTTTTTCTTCAAGTACTAAGAGAATGGAGGATGCACTCTGAGCGATAGCAAGAGGTATAGAACCAGTATAGGACGGTTGCTGATATTGTCACTGTTGAATGGACATTGTTGTGATTGGCATTTAAACAGCATCCTAGAAATCAATTTATTTTAGTGTTCTCCCAGTCATTAACACCACTTGTAGTGTAACAAGCAATGACAAGAATAAGTGATGGTCCGTGGCTTCTGCATTTCAGTTCAAAACTGCAGTAAGTCAGCACCATGAGAAAAGTATTGTTGAAAATACTTTGGTTAAAAACTCAGACTAACCAAGGTACTCTAGGGGAGAAACAGTATTTGGTTTTTTGTTTTAAACATGTTCTTCCCCTTCAACCACCTTCAGAACGTGAACCCACACTGGGGTCTTCACAGCGGGATTAGTGCTTTTTCATAGGGACTCACAGATACTGTGTAGGTTACGTATCCACTGCAGGCTGTAGCATGGTTCCTGTAAGGGCTACACAACTCTTGAATATACGGGTAGACTGAAACCACACAGGGACCACTGGGTTCTCACTAATGGATTTTTTTTTTCTCCATTTGTCCTTGTAATATTTGTGGAAAATTAAGAGATAATTGGATGCCTCATACTGCAGATGTTTCACAGAAGTATTGTTTCTATTTTGCAGGCAGGCACCATGCCTGCAAAATGCAGGCAGGCAGGAGTTCATGTTCCATGTAGGTGCCTCTCATTTGATTAGTAATATTGTAGGTGCTAAACCTCCTTTATAAATCTCACTCAGAATGGTTCAAGTCCAGATCTTCAATGAAGCATAGTGACAAATAGATCTTTGTAGCCATGAACTGAAGCTCATGCCAAGCTCAAATCAATGGCTGTAACTCCAATGTCAGCTGGAGCTGCATTACCTTGGCTCCTGCATGACTAGGTCCATGTCTTATAAGAACTAGTAACAAAAGGGAGAAATTGAACTTTTTTCTCCCAGAGAACCCTCAACAGGACTACCTTCCTCTCATATGGCTTCCTTGCCTGCAGCTGCCATCATTGGGAGCACAGATAGTAGGAGGGGAGAAGGAATGAGACTAGCTCTCTGTAACTTTCATGCAGATTTCTTTTTTTAGTAGAGTTAAATTTTTTGGAAACCTTTTGTCAAGCTTTTTCCAGTGGAAAAAAAAGCAGCATGCAACCTAAGTTTAGCTGCAGTGGCTCTAATTTCCTTGAAATGTCGTAATCCCTGTTATAAATATGCTTCCTTATGAAAGGAAAGTCTAACTATTTTGTTAATATGCAAGAAAGCAGCCTGTGAGAAACAGAAACAATATGGTATTGTTTGATTTGGAATTTACTCCACAGCTGTTAATAACCTGCCTACGTGGAATTGTGAGTTTGTTATTCCTGTGCTTACAACAAATAGCAACTGTTTCTGAAACGATGAGCTGAGCCAAAGGGAAAAAAAGAAGACCAGAACACCTAAACAAACTCCATGAAGTCCATGTCATGTATTTAAATTTTTTACCTAGAGCAGCAAGAGGTAAAATATGTTGTGCATCTTGTGTAGTGCTTCAAGTATTATTTATTTTTTTAAGGAAGCAAGTGTTTATGATGACCTTTTCAAAATTACATTTACAATTACATATGCCTTCTATTGTTAAATAAATAAGATCAGTAATTTGTCATATTGTATTTCCATCAAGTTTTCCCAAAGCCCTACACAGCTGGTGGACCAGAAGACTGTCTTGCTTTGAAAGACAGTTACAAAGTGACATTGTCTCAGATTTTCAGTTTATCATGGTTTGTACAAAACAGAGCAAGTGAATACTGCATGAATTATTAATAATGCCTGGGCATTCCTGGCGGGCATTTCGATATACACATTTTGGGTACAATTTTCTAAAGTATTTAAGTGACTGAGGAGTGAAGATTTAATTTTCAAAAAAAAAAAAAGCATATACAAGTAAAGATCTGATTAGACCTACTAATGTATACTTCTCTAAATTTCTACACAAAAGGGAAATTAAACTTCTTGAATTTTTTTTTCCTTATTAGATTTTACTTTTGGCAAGTAAAAAAAAATGCCTGTTGGCAAGATTACATAACTCACTTCTCCACAGTCGCTCTCTAAGCACCGCTTCTTGGTCATCACGAGAAAATTGGCTTTGCTGAACATCATGAATATTAGCAAAGAAGAGCATAAGACAAAGAACCAGGACACCGCTACTACCTACTGGCCTTATGTTCTTTTCTTCCATTGCTATCAAAAGAGAAAATCTCACTGATGTGATCAGTAGTACATACACTTACAAAGAAAGGTAGGTATATGAATATCTTTAATAGAACTTGAACTTTTGCTCCGAACTTGCATCAAATTCATGTGTATTGATTTTATGGTATGAGCTGTCTCTCTAGCACAGGAAAGTCCCATAACCTGTCTGAAAAAATCCTAGATTTATCACTTCAAATAATTAGTTTAGCTTCCCCCTTTATTGACTTTGATTTTTCTGCTACTTTGCTAAAATGACACATCCCAACACTAATGAAGCACATATATTATGTTAGAGGGTTTGAGTTCTTTTTGTTGTTGCAAGCATGTGACAGTGCTTCCAGTCCCCTAAGGGTTGACATATTGGTCAAATAAATCTTCCAGATAGGCAATAATACAGTGCATTCCATAATGTTCCTTTACATGCCGTATTATTTACTTGCACTGCTAATCAACAATTGCAAGTTTGCTGGAAAAAAACAGTGCTGTTGTATGGGTCTTTCTTGCTTCATTGACATGATTGCCAACTCAGAGACAGCAAAACTCTTGTTTGGATGTGTTAAGAGAAGACAAGAGACGAACTATTTGAAGTACTCCAGGTCTCTGGATGAGTTAAATGCTGTGCAGAGATCCAGAACATAGATTATACATGAACCATGTCCTGGCAAAACATTATTTTGATAATTGAAGTAGATCTTCAGTCATAGACTCATACAATCATAGAATGGTTTGGTTTGAAAGGGACCGTAAAGATCATCTAGTTTCAACCCTCCTGCCATGGGCAGGCACATCTCTCACTAGACTAGACAGCGCAAGATCCCATCCAACCTGGCCTTGAACAGTTCCAGGAAGGGAGGCATCCACAGCTTCCCAGGGCAACCTGTTCCAGTGCCTCACCACTTTCATTGTGAAGAATATCTTCCTAATGTCTAGTCTAAATCTCATTTTCAACTTAAAGACAACACCCCTTTTTCTATCACTAAATACCCTTGTAAAAAGTCCCTCCCCAGATTTCTTGAAAGTCCCCTTCAGGTACTGCAAGGCCACTATAAGGTCTCCTCGCAGCTTTCTCCAGGCTGAACAACACCAACTGTCAGCCTGCCCTCATAGGAGAGGTTCTCCAGCCCTCTGATCATCTTTGTGGCCCTCCTCTGAATCTGTTCCAACAGTTCCATATCTTTCTTATGTTGGGGTTCTTTCATGAGGTTCACACAGGTCCACTTGTCCAGCTTGTCCAGGTTCCTCTGGATGACATCCTGTCCTTCTGGTGTGACAACTGCACCACTCAGCTTGGTGTCATCTGCAAACTTGCTGAGGGTGCACTCAATCTCACTGTCTATATCATCAATGAAAATACTAAACAGCACTGGTCCCAGTATGGACCCCTGAGGGACACTGCTTGTCACTGGTCTCCGTGTGGACATTGAGCCACTGACGACTACTCTCTGAATGTGACCACCCAATCAACTCCTTATCCACTGAACAGTCCACTCATCAAATCTATATCTAATTTATAGAGAATGATGTTGTGGGGGACCTTCTCAAAAGGCTTTACAGAAGTCCAGATATATGACATCTGTAGCTCCATTGCTTTTCCCATGTCCACTAATGTGGTCATACCATCAAAGAAAGCCCCTAGATTGGTCGGGTAGGTCTTGCCATTGGTAAAGCCATGCTGGATGCCACTAATCATCTCCCTGTCCTCCATGTGCTTTAGCATAGCTTCTAGGAGGATCTGTTCCATGATTTTCTCAGGCACAGGGGTGAGGTTGACAGGTCAGTGGTTCCCAGGGTCATCTTTCCTACCCTTTTTAAAAATGGGTACAATGTTACCTTTCTTCCAGTCAACATGGACTTTATTTGGCTGACAAGACTTTTCAAATATCATGGAGAGTGGTTTGGCAACCACATCTGCCAATTTCCTCAGGACTCTGGAATGCATCTCATCAGATCTCATAGACTTATGTGTGTTCAGGTTCCTCAAGTGGTCACAAGCCTGATCTACTGTGGCTGGGATTATACCCCTTTAGTCATCATCTTGTTTTCCATTGACCCAGGAGGAGTGAGAAGTGGGGTTGTCAGTGAAGCAAAAAAGTTGTTGAGTATCTCAGCCTTCTCTTTGTCTGTTGCTATGGGGTCACCGTTTTCATGATGCATAGTTCTGTGTTGACTGTATGGCAGTGGTTAAGGGCAGTCCAAAGATGGGGCTGTGCATCCGTAGGAGAATCTGCGTAAAGGAGATCTATACAAGAAACATGAAGACTACATCTGTGCTTTAGATTTGGAGAAAGAAAGGAAGTAAAAGAGGACTAATTTCATGCCACAGATTAAGAAACCTCTGCACTTCACCATTTCCATAGGAAATGATCTGTCTGCATGCTCGCCGTTTTCTGAATGTGGATTGGAGGATATGCATGCAGTCTTGCAGTTAGCCCTTCCAAAAATAACACAGAGCATGACTGATCTTTCTTTAGTGGGACAAGTGTAAAAAATGTATAAAAGCAGCAGAAAATGCAGTTTTAAAAAATATGCACTTTTTGTGGTGCATTGGTGCAAGAGAATTTAAGAACTAATGAGCAAAATTATTATAATTTTAAAATGCAACTGAAAATATGTCAAGGAATATGAATAAAATTTATTCCTAATATATACAAAAGAAATAAGTAGGCTCAGAATTTAAAGTTTATAAAAATAATGCATTTGATTTTTGAAGTACACATTTTCTACACTGTGAAAAATTTTTGTAATTCAGATTTAAATATTTTCAGGGAGTCATAAAATAGTTGAAGTTGGAAGTGATCTCTGGAAGTTATCTAATCGGATTCCCTCCTTGCTCAAACAAGAGTAAACAGGAGCAGGCTGCTCAGGTCTTTGTCTTGTTGGGTTTTTAATAGCTCCAAGGGTGGAGATAATGCTGCAACCTCTCTGGCAAACCTGTTCTACTGTTTGAACTGTGTTTGTGAATCTTAACCTGAAAATTAAATGGAATGAAAAGAGAAAAAGAAGGTGAAAATTACTCTTCCCTTTTCAATGTCTCATCTGAGCAAAATGAGACACAAATAAATAGCAACAATATCACTGGATTTTAGCAGCTTTTTTTTTCTGTTTTATGATAATTTCAGGTGCTGTTAGGAGCAAGAAAAAAAGCAAATAATTTTGTTGGCTTCCCTAAGTGTATGTAAGGAAAATCTGTTCTTAAGTAGTGTAAACTTGTTGCCTTTTTCAGAAAATCCCTGCAGATGCTGACCTTGCGGGCAGAAGCATATGATAGAAACAGTAGAACCTTTCCACTGATTATAGTGGGCTTTGGTGAGCTAGAGGTAATTATGAGAATTAGTCAAATACTTAATTATGATAGTGCTGAAAGAAGAACACTCAACTACATTGTTCTTCAATGGCTTGTAAACTGGCAAGTAGCTGTAAATTAACTCCTGTATATGTTTAGGTTAATCAAATCAGATTTAATTACATCTTGAAATCCACAGATTAAAGGTATAAAAGTGTGCATCATAACATGGGGGAGAACTATAGTAATACTTGTTAATTTCTGTTTTGTTTTCTATTTGTTCTCTGTTCTTTTCACGTAGACTTGCAAAAAAGATAGGGAAGTGCAGTACCTCTGTCTAGCATGCATTTAATGATACTAAAACCCTGATCTTTATAAAAGAATCCCTGATAAGTGTTCACTACTTGTCTCTGATGGTTTATTACAAAGGTCTTCCATTTTTCTCTTCTCTTTTTACAGACTTCCCATCACTGATCCTATTGCATTGCCTAGCATGCAAAACATGGAAGCTGTCATTCCTGTTCATTTACTTATCAAATTTTCCATATAGAGGACATTGTAATAAATCAGTAAACGCATTTGTTAAACATGGTTATTTCATCTTGCTGTCCAGAAAGAGAAAAGGGAATTTTTAAAAATAATTATTTCAAAGTTCCGCTAGAAAGATAGCCACAGGGAGACAGAAGGCATGGTTCAAGTAAAAGGATTAGTGAGTATCTTATCTACAGTCTGAAAACAACAGTGTTCTAGGAATGACACCTAAAAGAGTGAAAACAGTTGTCTAACAAGTATATATCTTCTATTGTTTATCAAAGTGAATGTGAAAGTGTGAGGGAATAGGAAAACCCAGTGCAGATTTAAGGCACGAATTCAAACCTTCCTCTGAAGGTCATATGCAGCTGACTCAGCCTCAAGTACCTGGTAAGAAAGGCTGGGGAGTTAATGTCTGGCGGATGCAATGCCAACTACTTGTACTCTCTCCGTGCTCCTCGCTACATAAATCCCTATGTTTTTATACTCATATGTTAACCAAGAGGGCAAGCTACCTCAAGAAGAGACAATTTGTCTTTTTTACTTGTGGATGGAATTGCTTTTGTTAATCTAGTTATCAACAGTTTCTTCTGTTTTGGTACTTCCTGATAATAATTAAAGTTCAGGAATATACCTCCACACAAATTTGGTAGTATTTAAACATCTTTATTAACGATCAAAATTATTTTTTATGTTTGACTCAAACCTAAATATTCGTGAAAACTTTCAATGTCAAGAAAATCTTGTTTTCTTTCCATCTTCAAAATTCATAGATGACTGTTTTGATTTTGTGAAAAGCAGTACATTTCATAATCTTTCCTCTAAATTTCTATTGTGTTTCATCATGTGAAAGCTAGTTTTAGTATGAGCAGGGAAAAATTGTTTCCCTGTGGGAGGAAGGAAAGACCTCTGCACCAAAAAAGAAATGGCTCTAACTCTTTCAGATAACAGCAGATTTTTAATTGGGAAAAAAATTGCAAAAAGCCAGTGTTTCAGAATGACCTGTGGCCACTTTCTCCTCAAAAGGTTGGGCTGCTGTCTACCATTTTAACACGGTGTGTTAAAAGGCCCTAGAGAGTCAGCTGAAATATTGAAGAATCTAAGCAGGTAGAATACTTCCAGCACTCCAGTTAGTGTAAATTTAGTGTTCCAGCACTCCAAATTTAAAATATATCTTTGTAGGCAGACAGCATATTCCTTCTAGCATATGCTCCCTGGACTGAACGTTCCACAGAGAAATAGTGATAATGCAGACGTCCATGAAGATGAAAACAGAAATTAAGCCCATCCCTTTTGTAAACTGTGAATAGGCTTCCTATTCCTCTCTCGCTCATACAAAGTGTAGACAAATTTTGGCCCTTAATGCGCTCCAGAGAAATCCTATGGAAGTTATTAATAAGTAATGAGTTGATCTGCTCTGTACAAATATTACAGGGTTATATTACCTCAGCCTTGGACAGGCAGGCTAAACAGTGACATTAGGAGCCTCAATATTCAACAGCTGGCTTTATGCATAATCAACTGTACTTGAAAGTTACCAAGCCATTAAGGTCCTATTTCACACCAGTGACAATGCAATAGATATCTAGTCTCACTGCTCTGGTTGTCCTGAGTGTTTTCAGAAGTCAAGGAAGAGGCATAAATCTTACAGTGTTTACCCTCAGCTGGGATTTAGCAATATGCAAATAAATAAATAAATGAATTGGTTTGGCTTAAGTGCAAAATTTCACAAAATGAAAAAAACACCGTACCCATCAACCCAGCTCTCATTGTTATTCATAGCCATAAGCAAGATTTTGTTAGGCATTCCCTAGGTAGTCTTTCATCTACTTTGTAACTGCATGTCCTAGCACAGAAGTAGGAGCACTCACTGCTCAGTATCTCTTCATGTATTAGAGTCCTATGACTGTTTGGACAAGACACACCTCTGATCAAAATTTGGCTGCACGGTTTGTTTCTCTGTAACAGCATGAGAAATTTATCGCTGACTAGAAGAATATTTTCAGTGAGCTTGAATCACAATGAAGAAATCATCTCCTGCCTGATTTCTGGCCAGCAAACATTGGCAATGAGTTTTAGTGATGTTCAAGGAAAGATATTTATCCCAGTGTGACAAATATTCCCCACATTCTCTTTTGCTTTATTATGTTTAAGAAGAGATGAATTGGGAAAACATTTGTCTTGTGTAGACAGAGCAGGAATATTAAGCAGTCTGTGCCTGTTAGCATCTTTCTTAATCATACTCGGTTTAGTGTCATGTACCATTCTGGTGGAGAAAGACCATTTCAGAGTACTGTAATATAGCATCTGTATTTTTTCACTATCAGCAAAAGGGTCTGAGCTGTTTTCTTCTACCTTCCTTTCTCCATCAGTTTTTGCAGTTGTGTTTACAACTGAATAAGCAAAGCATAAATTACCAATTAAAAGCCCAGTAAGAAGAGAAGGAAAACCATGGGAAGTACAGAATACTGCTTGGGTTGTACCCAAATAATCCATTATTGTGGGCTGTTTGCCACTTTTCAGCCACCTGAGTGTTGTCATAGCTTCTTAGAAATATAAAATAATTCCGATTGAAAGGGGTCTTGGGAGATGATATGGTTCAACCTCCTGCTTAAAGACAGGCTACTCTTTAATAAAGCCAGACTGCTAAGAGCTTTATCCATTAGGATCTTGAAAGCCAGTGTTGGCATGACTCATTTTCCTAGTGCAAACCCCTGTCTAAAAGATGACCCAAATCCTGTTGTCATCTCAGCTACCTAAATGAAACAAACTAGTGTTTATATGAGTCTATTTTGTTCTCCATTTCTCTGCTAAAATGTAGGCCCTTTTTGGAGGAAAGGATGAATATATGGTAAAGTGAATGGGTTATGAGAAAGTCTTGCAAGATCTGCTGCAGCAAATTTCAGAGTAAACGCCTTCCTCTCTTTGCACAACTTTCGTCTGGTACAGTAGCGTGGATGTTACATGCTCTTGGTCCTTCTCAGACATTGTGAGATTAAGCAGTTATACAAAAGAATTATCTGCTTTTTTATCTTTTCTTGGAATGGTTGCTCACATCTCCAACTCCAGTAACGAAACAACTATTGCCATCCAGTTTCCTGAGCTTTCATTGTGCCTGTTACTGATCTGAGACAAGCGTCTCACACAGGAAACAAAAGCTGCTAATGTGGTTCTTCTAAGGTGTCATACAAGCTTAGACTAGAAGTTTTTTCAGGAACAAATTATACCTGCCTAGGTGCTTGTAAAGGATCAAACACAGCAGTGTCTGAGATAGGGTGTTGGGTCCTGCTGAAATGCCAGCAGTAAATAAATAAAAAGGTTAAACATGCCACTGTGAAATGATTGTTGTTAATAAACAGTATGACTCTTGTTGACTGTAGTCTATATATACAACCTGAGAAAGCACACAATAATCCAGGGTTGTCGTCAGGGAAGTGCAGGCTTTTCTGTTTCCAAGTACTACAATAGCGATATTTGAGATGCAACCCTTCTGCTCAACTGAACCTGTCACTCAGCCCTTCCAAGACCTCTGGCCAGCCCTGCCCTTGCCTCGCTAGGTAAGGTTAGTATGTCACTGAATGCACGGCTGATACCAGTAACTGTTGTTTTTCATGAATAGCATAAGCCAGATGTGAACTATTAGACAGTATTTGGGATTCAGATTCAAAAAGCTTTTGAGCTTCTTTTCATCCTGAAGTCAGAAATTGAAGATATTAATTGCACTGCTTATAGCTTCAGCCTCTTCATCTGAATGAGATGCTTTGTGATTTCCATAAACCCCAGGAGTATGATGCTTGAAGCTGAAATATATTTCCTGACAGACTGACAAATAGGGCACATTTTTTTCTTATTATAGCTATCAGAATTGAAAACACTACCATATAGAGATGCCCAAAACGACTCTTTATACATAAGGGTATTGTTTCCAGAAATGCTCTGAAAGATTTTCCCCATTAATATTCCTCCTTTTTGTCCCACATAGGGAAGTTATTTTTTTAACTGATTATATATTGCATGAAACCCAATGTAAGTCTTGAAACCACTGAGGATATTTTGTGTAATGAAAAAGGCTTCATTCTACTATTGTTCAATACCGAGATAAATCAGAAATAATTTTACTACGTTCATGGTATCTGATAGGTGCAAGAGAGATCAGAATTGCAGCCAGGTGTTTTTTCAAATAAGTATTCTGGGAGATACTGACATTACTGTATTTCGGTTGTACATAAATGATTAATGGTAGAATCATATGCCATCTGTTCATGCTAATTATATGAAATGTTTGCAATAAAACCTGAAACTCAGCATGTCTGTTAAACTCCCAAAATTCAGACCATTACTCTGGAAGATTTATTAAGGCCTACGAATTTTATGCCAAAAGCCAAGATCCTGCCATGAAAGAACCTGAAACAAGATGATACATTGTTCATCGAACCAAAGGAGTACTCTTGGTTTGGGAAGTGAATTTTATTCTGGGGCTCTGAGTATGAGTGAAACAATCCAAAATTCGAAGGAGAAGAAGCAAGGGTGAACTTTTGCAGATGAGAAATAAAAAAGAGCATCCTGGTAAGTCTCTTGACAACTTACTGTCAGTTATCTGTGGCTTTGCTCAAAGGAGGGTATGAATGGGCCAGTGCATAGCATTGTGACAGAGTGTGTCAGAACAAAAGATGAAAGCTGTCAACTGTCCCTTACCCTTTTCCTGAAGCAGCATCTGACCATGAATCTCACTTCCCAGAGGTGCAGCCCTTTTCTCCTATCATTGCAATGCAGAGACACTGTCAATGCCTGTTAGCCAGAGTGAGAAGAGATTCCCAACTAAGTAACTGTACCAGAAAGTAAAATACTCCCCTAAATAAGGGTGCAAATCTGTCAGGAAGAAGACTGAGTTCGGCTAATGTAACACTTAAATTTTGAAAAGTACCCTGTCTTATTTAAATTAGATCGATATCCCTTTCTGAGTGATTTCAAGGATACATAGGTATCCTTAAGGATAAGGATGCCCTTGGTGTTATCCTTTTCCTGTGGAGGTAAATAAAGGGCTCTGTGCACAGTACAAACTCATTTCAGAGTCTTGCTACTGTGCCTTTTTGCTGCAATGAGCTGGTTACATCCCTGCAACAAAAAAAGGGAGTAGATGGAAACACAAAATGCCTGCCTTGTGTTCAGCTCGTCTGCATCTGAGTGTAAGGGAAAGCAAGCAGTACTGCCATTTATGAGATCTAACAGACATATTCAAGTGTTTCTCTTTTACACATTCATTCTTTTATTGGAAAGGGGAGACAAACCTTATCACTTTTGTCAGCTAATCCAATGAATAGGAAGGGCCATGCACTAAGGATCAGAAGATGGTGTTCTAGTCACAGCTCTGTGTTTTCTGCCTTTTAGTCTTTTCCATCTTCACAGTAGAGATGATAATGCTTAACTGACAACAGAAAACATTTTGTGATCTATAGCTGAAAAGCACTATATATGTCTAAATATTATTTCAGTATCTTTTTCCCACCCACTCAGGAAGTTAAATATGTGAGTGCTATGGAAAGTGATGTGATAATTATTATACAGAGGCTGAGCTTTGAAGTTGAAAGCATGTTATAGCTCATTATATATAATACCTCTCAGAGACTATGCCAATGAGCTTGGTATAAAACCTCAATAGAACAGATACTTAGCAGGCTAAAATGGGCACAGATAGTGCAGCACAGTTGCTGTTTCTTTGAACGAGCAACATGCATAAACATCATCAACTACTTTGGGTGCAAGGTTTCACAGCATACGCAAAGCTCCGATTACAATGCAATAAAGGATGCTCTGCTCTCCAGAGCTCTGGGTGATAAAACATGTTTCACATCTGAGGAAGTTACAGACAAAATGCAATGCATGAAGATGCTGTGTCCTCTCACTGCTGGAGAGTGAATAGTTAAAAAGCACTTTTTTTTTTTTTTTCAGATTTAAGACCAGCTTCTAATTTTCTATTTTTTAAAGATGCTTTATAATGCAATTAGAGAGCTCCTGAAGGCACTAATTAGATCATAAAGTGCCTTCTTCAAGTTCCAGCTGAGGAGAGGAAAAAAGGATCACTTCATGTCCTCTTTGCACCTGCTAAGATGTTTGTGAGACACTCTACAATTAAATTATAAGCACCTAGAGGAGACTTTAAATTACATACTATAGTGCTAGAACCTTGGGTCAGACAGCAGAATCTACAAACTCAAAGCTTACAAAAGCCTCATATCTACCTTCTGGTGCTTTTCTACCTCCTAGGGTGGAAAAAGACCTTTGTTTTTCCAGTGCCCTGAATTCTTAATATTCTCTCTCAAAATTCTAGGCTAGCTGCAATTACTTGCTGAGTGTACAATATGTCTTTTCAATACTCTAGCCCAGAAGGGGACCCGACAGCAGGCATAACATGGATGGTTCTTATAATCACTAACAGCTCCTGTGTAGTCATCTCTATAACGGAACTGCCCAGCGGATGCGAGGACGTGGAGACTGTGGAGCTTTTCTCCTCTGTGGAGGCTGGTATGGGCAAATGAGAAAATTATGGTGCTAAATCTGGAAATTTTGTAGGAGAACAGTGCAGGTTGCAGTGCCACTGAAGCAGTGTGAGGGAAGAGGAGAGCCAGAGACACAGGGAAGCAGAGTTTCATGAGATTGCTGTCCTGCACTCTCATGTATTCTGCCTATCGTAGCGCAGGTGTCAGTTCCCTTCTATTGCTTTGCAATCTGCACAGAGATTTGATACACAGATTTGATACCAGTGGAAGCACAAGAAGGTGATCACGCAGTCTGGCAAAGAGGCTTTTGATGGTTCATGTTTCTGACTGTTGTATTAATCAGTATCGAATATGTATTTGTGTTTTATCCTCTGCTTTGGAATACAGTATCCAGAGACCTCTGAAATCAGTGTATTATCTCATTTTTTTATTAGCATGGCTGTAAATCAGAAAGTAAGGAAAAAACTGGCTAGTAAGTCTCTAATCTCAGTATACAAAAGCACATGAACTCTGGCCATCAAGTAACACACTATGTCTAACAACCCAGAAGACTGCAAAACAAAGTATCACCTATCAAGTCAGTCTGTTAGAGGTACAGTAACAGTACAACCATGACTTTTTGATATCTTGGTCTATTTAGATATTTCTCAATACACAGGGTTCCCAACTAAACTGTAGGTTTGACTTTAATTCATAAAACCATTTAGGAAACAGATACCTAAGTACGTTTACTAATTAAAGCCCTATTGGACCCTATCCTCTTTAGGCTCTTAAGTGCACATACTGACCCAGATCTTAGCTGCCCTCCCTCTGTTCAGGTAACTCCTGGACTTCTCCACGAAGACAGATTTTTGTTTCCCATGTGATTTTCCTTCCATGAAATTGTGTATGGAATGACAGTGCAGAGCCCTTGATGTTAAGAGGCAAGAATCGTGATTCTGTGGGCTGCCTAACTAGACTGGATTTTGAACATGTGCAAAATGGGTGAAAATCTCTAGCTCTGTTCCTTTCAGTCCAGCTCGATAACACACTTCGACATTTTGTTGGTTTGGTGACTTTTTGTAGCTTTCCTTCAAACCCGTAAGACATCATGGTTGGGTCTATTCTTTTAGTTTTCAACACACATTTTTCTCTCTTCCTAATAAGTAATATAAATATACTTTGCATAGTTTGATTTTGCATACATAACATTCTGTGAAATTATGTTCACATATTGTTTAAACTGGATCATCCTATTTCCCACATCCTGTGTATTTTTTAAAGATGGTTATTTAATTATGGTTTCTTCATGTTGACTGTTCTGCTAGTTATATCAATTTATAATGTATCTGTCATTTGTTCTCTTTCTCTGCAGAGTGTTTTAATAAGAAACCTTATGCCTTAATGATGACATATAGTATCATTTATTCTATTAAAAGTGGACTGCTTACTCTAGTCTACCCACTCTGATATAAGAATTAGTTGCTGTCTGTTAATTCATTTCAGTACCTCCAGGAATCCACTTAAATCAATGGACTAACAGTGAAGTAAACTTTGAATAACGTCTCCACTTTTACTGGGGAAAAAATCCACACCACAAATCCTCCTACAATCAACTACTGTTTTCAGGCTGACTACACAGACAGACATAAATACAATGATGGTGACTCCTTCAAAATGCAGTTAGCTGAGGAAACCAAATTATTCTCTTTCTCTACAACACAAAATTCTCTCTTACACAAAATCTTTGTCTGCACCTTAAAACTTTAAAATAATAGAGAGATTGTTGGTTTTTTTTTTTATTATTATTCCTTCCAAGCTGTGATTCCTACTAAAAAGTCCCCAAAAGTTGAAAGCACTTAGGTTGATAGTATTTTGATACTGCTGTTTATCACAACTAAAATTAGTGTAAGCTCTCTGGGACAGAAACCATTTTATAGTTCTCAGCTGGCAATACACTGTACATGGTGGGAATTGAAAAATGACAGTCCTAAGAGTTTCTACCAAAAACTATAATTGTAAGCATTCCAGCATTACCAAGGAAGAAACCTTTGTGGCAGTTACCAAAATAATCAGAAAGAAGTTCTGCCTTTCAAAATCCTGATCCATTTTCATACCTTATTTCTATGCTACTGCTTACACCATACAGATTTTTAGCTTCCACATTCAAGAGATTGTAAATGGCCTGTGAAATAAAATGAAGGAAATAATATCAAGAGATACATGACAATATGTATTTAATTTTTCTAGGATGCTGTACTGATGAAAACTATAGGTATTGGGGAATTATAATCAGTAGGATATTCAAATAACCTGGAGTGCTATTTGGAGTAATTTTTGTTTAATGCTGTTTTTAAAGTTTTAAAAGCATTTATAGAAGTATTTTAATGACATTTTCCTTTGCCCACCCACATTTTTCAGTTTGTCAGTGAAAACCTGTAAAAGCTAGGAAGTTAAGGAAGAAAATACAGGCTGGTTTTTTCACTTTATTTTTACATTAGCTTCAGTAAAAAGAAAAAACAACAAAACAACAAAACAATAAATGAGTATTAAGAGTCAAATATGGAATAGTTGACATTTTTTAACAGCTAACATTTGCTTGTAGGAAGAGAAGAGGAATAAGAGGAAATGTGAGAATGTTATTGTTTCTAATTCTCTAAAATATCATGCCCTGTGACTGGGTAGGAGGAAGAAATGCACGGGTAGGAAATACTCAAGACTAGAATAATCTTTGATACTGAGTCAGATATGAAGAGACATGTTTCACTCCTGACATCCAGTACTAATGATTGTATTTTCCCAGGCATCAACATTTCTCACTGGAAATCAGCAACCATCTCACCTATCATTAATCAGGTCTGTCTAAACTGGAAAAGCTTATGCATAGGGTGTTTTGCTATGTTATAAAATGAAGGTAGAGAAGGCTGCACCGTGGTCAGGAGAGATCAGGAGAATGTGTATATTGTGGATTGCGACACCATCATAACCTTTTGACTTACAGCCCACCCACTCTGCTCTACAGTTACGTACATTAGCAAACCCAACAAAAATCGACACAGAACAATCACAGCTTATCTTTTGGCTGTTTCAACTGTTTATAGAGAAACGTTTTCATTCTACTTCGTAATTTTTTCTATGAAGACTGAAAAACATCTGAACAGTTTGTCCTTTCCTGGAGTTGGAAGGAGTCTCTCTGATGGATAAAGGCATCCCTTGTCGCTCTATAAATTGCAACTATTGTTTAGCTGAAGTCTATTACTTTGATTTTGGATCATGGAGGGCAGGCAAGAGACTGATGATTGAAGAAGCCAGACAAGATTAGAGAAAAAATCAATAAATGTATAAACAAAAAGCAGGTTTCAGGCTTTAATCAGGTGATTTATTGCACATTTTGTGCCTCCTTTTGCATTAAAGTTGTTAATGTTACTCAACTGACTTGGTTACTCTGCTTTGTCTTCTGGAATGTCTTGTGCAAGAGCAGAAGAATCTTGTGTAATTTATGAATTGAAATAATATTGCTGGAAAAAAAAAGAAGAAAAAATAGATGAACTTGACCACGGGAGATGAACACAGCACCACAAAACTGAATGCATGTCCACAGAACAATCTCTTGCATGTTGACTGGGGGGAAATTTGAAAGAAAAATGCTCTACTCCCTTGCAAAAACTGAACTCTTATACAAAAATGCAGCAGAGAATGGTTTCAAGTTTGACCATGACCAGAAGTCTGCAGCAGCTTCTAGTTGTATAAAGTTAAAGGGAAGGTATTATCTGCATTCAATGACAGGAGAACGGGTATAAGAACTAAGCTCTATGTCTTTAGACACTGGTGATCCATTTACTGTATGTGCATGTGTCTGCTAAATATCCTTCCATAACATATTCATAGAAGTAACCTTGTCATTAACTTTGGTCCCAAACTCTGGTTGAGCATAGAAATATGGATCAATCCCAATGCACATGCCAGACCACATCTATTTTTACACATGCAGTCTGATCCAAACTCACTTGGAGTTCATGAATATTCATCCAGTGATTTCAATGGACTTTGGATATAGCTTGGTTTAAAAACTAATCAAACCAAACCAAAAAACCTCAGCACTTTGCACCTTAAAATCTGATATAATCTATTTGTGTTATTACATGAATTAAAGGTATCAGAGCTGGCTGAGAAGTCACAGATTTTGACTGAGCTTGGCATGGACAGGGTTGTAAGCAGTCCTGTGCTGCTGCTGAGTCTTTGCATGAGAAAATCCTCAAGAGGCAGAATCCTCAAGAGGCTGGGAATGCAAGGCTGTAGACCAATCCTGCCCTGACTTGCAGGACTTTTGAACCCTATTGGGTTCATGGGACGTATTGCCTATAGCCATGACTAATGGGTTAGAAAATAACTCCTAGATGTCATTGTGCAATGTATTAGGGCAGCTAAAAAGAGAGATGGGCTAGATGGGCAACTTCTACCTTCCTGATGAGTAAACCACAGCTTGTTATCACTACACTTATTCTACCTGAGAGAGCAGCATCAATGGTCAGTTATTTGGATCACCTATTTCTTTCAGAAATGTGTCTATTTTCAGTCCAGAAATCACTGCTGAGAAAAATATATTTTTGATGGATCTCAGATCTTTCTTTGTGCCGTTCCTTTTGAAGTCCTGTTAAAACTAAACTCATCCAGTATTATTTCACTGATGTGTAGACTTGTATCCTCAGATTAATGAAAGTAGTATTTTGATTATTTTTTGTGGAGTAAAGTCAGTTCCAAGGGGATAAGGAGATAGTCAAGTTCACAGCAGATGGGGCTTCTTCCTACATTTCTTATGCAACATTCATAAGTGACAACAGTTGTGAAGCTCCTCAGTACTTTCAATTTTCAGAGCTTAATGTCCTTTCTGGCTCAGGTTTGATGTGAAGAACACAACTCAGAGTTGTTACAATTCTTTGCATTGTGACTGCATGCTCTGTCTTATAGAACTTTCTGCATGTGATGTTGTGGAATGGGAATGGTTCATTATGTTCCCTGTAAAATTCACAGACATCTTTTTCTAGCTAAGATACACCATATTGCCTTTTATTTGCATATATTCCTTTTTGACAGGATTTCTCCTACAGTTAATTGGATTGAAAATGGTTTGAACAATGGGGGAAATCTTCATACATCTGATCTATATTTTTACATATGGATTTTGTCTGTTTGATAGGCCTTTGTGGGTTCTTTCTGTCAACTCTCGTACAATATTGTTAGTGATTCGTTTTGTCTTATTTCTCTGTGTTTGAGACTGAAAGCAGGATTTCCTTTAGTATTTAGCAGTATTATGTTGAGGTGGTAGATATGGAAAGAAGGCTTCTGGAAGACCTTATAGCAACCTTCCAGTACTTAAAGGTGTCCTACAGGAAAGATGAGGAGGGGCTCTTTATCAGGGAGTGTGTGATTAGATGAGGGGTAATGGTTTTAAGGTGAAAGAGGGAGATTTAGATATTAGATATTAGATTTTAGATATTAGGAGGAAATTTTTTTACTGTGAGGATGGTGAGGCATTAAAACAGGTTGACCAGACACGTTGTGAGTGTCTCATTCCTGGAGGCGTTCAAGGCTAGGTTGGATGAGGCTTTAAGCAACCTGATCCAGTGGGAGATGTCTCTGCCTGTGGCAGAATGGTTGGAAGTTCATGGTCTTTAAGGTCCTGTTCAACCCAAACTATTCTATGATTCATTCTACGATACTAATTGTCTTTTTAAAGTCTCAGAGGCTAAATATACAACTGGGAGAAGGTGATGTAAGCAGCTCGGTTCTCTGGGATCTTCACATCGCCTGTGTCGTCCACCATCTTCTATGAAATTTTTCAGAGTCTAAAAAAACCTCAGGTTTAACCTTCCCCGCTGCAAGTTAAAAAACCCCCAAACGTATAAATCTTCTACTCAAAAAGGTAAAAAATACTTCTTCAGTCACAGGTAATGATTTTGTAGTCCAATGAAAAATAAGAAAACTTTGAGTAACTTGTACACAAAAAAAAATATGGCTCTGTAGAACTGTAATGGAGAATGAATCTGCCACCCAAGCATTCAGCATGTAAAATGTGTTCTTGAATATATCACACTTGGGCACACATGCCTGGTGAATAGTATGGTGCAAAGAATGAAAAAGGCCTGGTTATTCAACCATTGCTTATTTACATCTTCCCCAATCTTAGTAATTCAGAGGTTCCAGACGGCTGCACTGTCAGATCACTGAAAATCTATGTGATTTTAATGGTCTTTCCCAAACTTAATACAATTTTATGCTGCTAACAGGGACACTTAAAAAGAGCAAAAGAAAAAAGGTTGATTTCCTCCAGAATGAGTTCACAGGTTACCCTTCACTGAAGTCTGAATAAGGATAGTCCTTCAAGAAAAGCACCCAGTAGTCATGAAAAGCATAGCTTTATATTGACTTTGGTTTGAAAGAAAAGTTGTATTAAGGAGGCTTTTGTTTAATGCAAAAAGCAAACTTTACCAATTAAAAACTCATTAATGAATTAATAAGTTATACGAAACTTCCAGAAAACCAAACAAAATAATGGCATTTAAATTCAGTTTAATTCATTCCATTTTCTATTTCAATTAGAATCCATTAAGAAAGTAATTGGCAGTATTCATTGGCAGAATTTTTGTAAAGGCTCACAGATTGCTTGGCTTACACCATCACTGCTGACCACAGCAGAGCTTCTCCAGCATCAAAACTGCACAACTGAATGAACAGTCAAACACTGAATCATCAAATCATAGAGCGGTTTGGATTGGAAGGGACCTTACAGACCACCCAGTTCTAACCATGCTGCTGTGAGCAGGGACACCTTGCACCAGATCAGGCTGCTCAAAGCCGCATCAGCCTGGCCTTGAACACCTCCAGGGAGGGGATATCTATGACTTCTCTGCAAGATGTTCCAGTGCTTTACCACCCTCAGAGTGAAAAATGTCTTCCTAATACCTAATCTAAATCTCTCCTTTTTCAGCCTCATCGTATCACATATTCCCTAATAAAGAATCCCTCTCCATCTTTCCAGTAGGCTCCTTTTAGCTACTGGAAGGTTGCTATAAGGTCTCCCAGGAGCCTTCTCTTCTCTAGGCTAAACAATCCCAACTCTTTCAGCCTGTCTTTTATAGAGGAGGACAAGAGAGACATAAGTTCTTGCACAGTACAGGAAACTAACAGTTAGACTCTACCTTGCTTTGGACAAACTTTGCAGAAAAAGATCATTCATTGTAAGATTATCACCAAGTGGCAGAAAGCCATTACAGTGTAGAGGGCCCTTGTATATCTAATGTGCGTTTAGATAAATTTCACACACGTATCCTGTGTCCTAGTGATTTCTCTTCATTGCAATGGCCTGTTGGGGATAGCTTTGCTGTGGAGAAGGCATGACACAGCATGGTGTTCACCAGGCAAAAGATGGTTAGGCCTCTCTGAATCTGTTTGCCCCAGTGCAGTTTATCAACGAGGACAAACAGCAGATAGCAGTGCCACATGTGATGTCTTCCCCAAACCATAAGGATGACAGGTCTGACCCAGTGCATCATACCCAGTATGATTATACAGACAGGTACAACCTCCTTTCCTTTCCCAGTCCTGGCAGGGAATCAGAATAGACTGATATGTTATGACCTGTGACTTGTGGTAGTTCTGCCTTGTCAACTTCTAGCATTTAAAGGAATGCAGCTACACTGACTTTGGTTTCCAAAATCTATAAGAGAGAGAAACATAGATCCTAAGCTGGATATAACATTATGCTCCCATTTCAAGAATTTGTCATTTTGCTTTTTCAGTTAAAGTGATGGCATGAATTTCATCCTAAATTAGTGCTGACTGCTTCAGCCTGAAACAAAGTAATCCTCTCTTCACTGGCAACACAACAAATCTCTGTTGGAATTGCTTGTCTGGCTACGCAAATTGTTCTAGGAACAAACTGTTCCTGACTTCAAGATAAGTTGTGAAAAATCAAGCTGACCTCCTTTCTTCATCTGAACTGCTGTTGATGAAAGGAAATAAATTTTGGCTTATCTAAAAAACTGGATGAAGGTGCAAATTTCAGTATTCATTTGGCATTTATTTCATTTCATTTGTTAATGAACTCCACAGAAGAAATAACGAGGCTTGATTTTTTCTGTGCATGAGTAGATTCTTCAGAAATTAAAATAAAATTATGCAACTACACCACCAAAAACACTAAACTTGTAATACGATGGCGGTAAGAGAGGATAGGTGGTGTCTTTACAGGTGTTCATTCTCAAAATGTTTGATCGCTAGACTACATATTGACATAGTACCTGGTAAGGTGTAAGAGAAGCACATGATTATTAACACATTTGACACCGACAACCAGGTTTGTTTGAGCTAAGAAATGAAGTGTAAAATCCTTCTCAAATATTTCAGGAAAGATTTAATTTCATTATTGATTAAAGATATGTTTTTAACTGAGCAAATACAAACAGGTGGAGGTACTGTTTCTATCAATTAATATTAAAATTCACTCAATTTGAATGGGAATGACAGTGTAGTGCTTTTTGGTTTCTGACAATGTTTGTCTGTCACTCATGACATAACTTTTACAGCATATATTCCTTCATACCTTCAATGGACACAATTTTTTAATATGCAAACCAAGGTACGTATTACCTTAGAGGCTCTGTATTATACATCAGAGAAAAGCAAACCTAAAACTTTATTTGTGCTTACTGACAAACACTCGGGTTATCAAAGAAAATTTTCATTTCAGAATGGCAAACTTCATGTATGGTCTGACAGTTGGCATATGCAAAGAGGAAGGAGAGGCACAGACAACTTGTGATTAACGGAACGCAATCCCCATTACCTGTCTTCCTGTGCTGCTCATGAGGAGGAGGAGGAGGTAGAGAATTCAGGAGTGAAGTTGAGCCAGGGAGGGAGGGAGAGGTGGGAGGAAATTTTTTTCAGACTTAGCTTTTATTTCTCATTACTGTACCCGGACTTGATTGGTAATAAATTAAATTAATTTCTCCAAGTCGAGTCTGTTTTACCTCTGACAGTAATTGCTGAGTGTTCTGCCTGTCCTTATCTCGACCCACAAGGCTTTCATCATATTTTTTCTTCTTTGTCCGGTTGAGGAGGGGAAACGATAGAGCACCTTGGAGGGTATCTGGCATCCAGCCAGGATCAACCCTCCACAAAAAATATGTGGACAACTGCATAAACTTACAAAGGAATTCATAGATTTTTTGCTGTTATGACAGAATACAAACATATGCAGGTGGTACACATAATTGTGTTATTTGAAACTTCTGACCCACTACAGCCTCTGAAAGACTGAAAACACTGTGGGACACAAGAAAAATGTAACAGTAACAGGCAGCTTTTGATAATCTTACGGTTCTAATGAAAATTCCCTTTTATGCTGCAACCTCCTCTTGAGATTTGTGGGCAAATGTGATCAACACTGTAATACATACCAAGAGACAGCTCATGCTTGACAGGATAATAACCTAAGTAAACAAGATAAATAGGAGAAAGGCAGTACTTACTTCCAACTGTTAAATGAAGAAATGTAGGTGCTAGAGGATTAAATGATTTGTTTATGACCACACAATCTGGCAAAAGACCATAGAATTGGACCCAGTCTGTCTGAGCTGTCTTTTGTCTATTGCCTTAAATATAGGCATGACTATTCGTATAACATACATAAAACTATACTTTGATAAAGTTTGCTTCTACAGCTATGACTATCTCATACTGAAGAGGTGCATCATACAATAGCTAGGCATTTTGATTATTCAAATCATTAAAGGTCAGGATAAGGTTTAAAGATATTTCTTCAGTGGTATTATGAATTTCAGAATTAAATATTAGCAAGAAAAAAAACCCAAAGAAAAATATCTAATGTTTATGTAAAGAAGCACCTGTCTAGATATAATATATGTAGTATATTTGGCATTGAACTAACCCTCCTCCCCACCAACAAAACATTGCTTTCTGAATGAACTGATAATTGCACTCAAGGTCATATAAGAATAACACCGGATTTTTTCCATTTACTTATGATAAATCACTGCTCATTAGAATACCAGGTAATTAAAAAATAGTTTAAACATACTTAACTATCTGCACCCCCAATATTTATGCTGTAGATGTATCCCTTGAGAAGAAACACAAAGGTGCATACTATTACTCATAATTCTATGGAGCAACAACAGTTTTGGACAATATGTTCTGAGGACAAGCTGAATCTCAGGTGAAGATTTGTTGCATGTGGACAGCCTCTACTAATTTCTAGCTTCCCGTGGGTTGAAATACTATCAAAAAAGTGAAAATCTGGGACATCCACCACAGCACTAATCCAGACCTTGACAGCAAAAGCAATTTATTGTATACTGACAGGGTAAGCCACTGTCTTGAAGGATGTGTATTCTGAAGGCTCACAGAGCATAGTGATGTGAAGGTGCCAAAAAGATAAGAAGTTTGTATTGAAGTTTTTAGTGCCTATGCTGATGCTTTAATATCCATTCTTACCAATCAGTAAAATGCGGCATTTACAGCTCCTGGATCCAGGAACAGAAGATAAAAAGAACCTTCTAATGGAATAGAGAGTGTTGACTGGCTTCTACAGTCTCCATGCAAAGAGTAACAGCATCCCAAAAACATTCAGACACATCTGACTTTCATTTTTTATTCCTCTCAGAAAACATATATTGAACAGAACATAGCCTCATTGTCTGTCTGCCGCAGTCTGAGAGGAACTCCAGAGGTAATCCAAACAAAGATTAATTAATAGCAAGGTGAAATTTTTATATGTGTCTGTCTTTGTTCTTTGTGGTTCCAGCTATTATGAAAGCACCAGTTGACAGAAAAAAAACAGCTTAAGACACTAAAATTTTAGACTCATAGAGATTAGTTTTGTTTGGAAGGAACCTTTAAAGGTCATGAAGTCCAACACACCTGCAATGACAGGGACGTCTTCAACTAGATCAGATTGCTCAGAGTTCTATCCAACCTGATGTTTCCAGGGATGGGACATCTACTACCTCTCTAGGAAACCTGTTCCAGTCTTTCACCACTCTCACAGTGAAAAAAAAAAAAAACAACCTCTTTATATCTAATCTAAATATACCCTCATTTAATTTAAAAACATTATTCCTTGTCCTATTGCAACAGGCCTTACTAAAAAAATCTGTCCCCATCTGTCTTACTGTTCCTCTATAAGTATTGAAATGCCACTATAAGTTGTCCCCAGAGTCTTCTCTCCTCCAAGCTGAACATCCCCTATTCTCTCAGTCTGTTCTCATAGCAGAGGTGTTCCAACCTTCTGATCAGCTTTGTGGCCCTCTTCTGGAGCAAATCCAACAGGTCTATCTCTTTCCTGTACTGAGGGCTCCAGAGCTGGACACAGTACTCCATGCGGGGTCTCACCAGAGCAGAGTAGAGGGGCAAAACCTCCTCCCTTGATATGCTGGACATGCTTCTTTTTATGCAGCCCAGGATACAGTTGTCTTCTAGGGATATGAAGGCACATCGTCAGCTCATGTCCATCTTTTCATTCACCACAACTGCCAAGTCCTCCTCTGTAGGCCTGCTCTCAATCTCTTCATCCCCCAGTCAGTATTGACACCAGGGGTTGCCCTGATCCAGGTGCAGGTCCTTGCACTCGGCCTTATTGAACCTTATGAGGTCCACTTCTCCAATTTGTCAGGGTCCCTTGCTCCTCAAGAGTGTCAACCTCACTTCTCAGCTTGCTGGTGTCTGCGAATTTGCTGAGGGTGCATTCTATCCCACTGTCTATGTTATTGATGCAGATATTAAACAGTACTTGTCCAAATACGGACCCCTGAGGAACACCAGTCTCCATCTGGACATTGAGCTGTTGACAACAATTGTCTGGATGTAACCATTCAAACAATTCCTGATCCACTGAACAGTCCACCAGTCAAATCCATAGATCACCAATTTAGAGAGAAGGATGTTATGGGAGATTGTGTCAAAAGCCTTACAGAATTCCAGATATATGACATCTGTAGCTCTTTCCTTTACCACTGGTGTAGTCAGTTCATTGTAGAAGACCTCAATGTTGGTTGTGCAGGACTTGTCCTTTGTGAAGCCATGCTGGCTATCTCAAATCACCTCCCTGTCCCCCATGTGCCTTAGCATAGTATCAAGAAGGATCTATTCCATAATGTCCTCTGGCACAGAGATATGGCTGACAGAACAGTAGTCTCAGGGTCCTTCTTTGTACCCTTTTTAAAAATAAGTGTACTTCCAAGAGTTAAGTTTTCTAAACCTATTTGAGTGTACAATTTAATTTCAAAGAGTTCAGAACCTGGCAGAGCTGGTTCCCAGCCTTCAAGACTTTTTGAGGTCTACTACAGACATAAGAAATCTTAAATCCTAACATTTGAAGGTCAGACTTGGGAAGCCTGCCGACAACAGCTAAGATTATTTTATTGATCATTGCCAAATGTAAGATGCAATAGATCACCTTTCTCACAAGTCTTTTATATTCACTCATACACTTTCCTGCATAACATTTGTATTAAATACTATCTTGAGATGATATCTTTCTTGACTGAGATTTCCTTTCTCAAGGTCTTCTGTTTTTGAATATACATTGACTTTTCGCTTTATTTCAAACTTGACATCAAACGTTTGAATCATGTGCCATTATATAGCAGGTTAATCCATCTCTTTGACTGGATGCATGGAGGTTTAATAGATAAAAAGGTGAAGAATAAACAATCAGTGAGATTAAAAAAAGAGAAGGGCTTTTGGAAGATATTTTTACCTCAAATAACACAAGGATATAAAAGGTGTAGCTATGATGTAGAATTTTTCTTTTTCCTTTATTTTCTTCTATATTTGTTTTTTTTTAAAGAAAGGCTGATGAATAAAATAAATCTTACAAGCACAGAGAAGAAACAAACATTGAGGGTAAGAATAACTGAGGTAATTTCCAGAGCTGCAAAGGGACAGATTAAAGTTAAAATTAATAGTTAGCAAGCTAGTCATTCTTGTAGCCCTTCTTTTAAAAAAAAAAAAAAAATCAATTTTTTACAGGACTGGGCAAAAATACATTCAATACACCATTCTGAGGGCTTGGACAAAAAAAAAAAAAAGAAGTGCCTTTTCTGTAAAGCACCCTAACAATCCTAGTTGCCAGTAACAAAGAGACAGAGAATCTGTTAAACCAGATCAGACTTTCTGTTCTGTTATTAGCTGAAGCTTTGCCTTTACATTTCCTATATCTATTCATGGAGCTAAGACTGCTATAAAGGCATTAAATCCATCAGGGACAAAGAAAGAAAGAGGAAAAAAAAGAAAGAAAGAAAGAAAAAAGAAACCCACCAAAAATCCCATCTGCAAAAAGATGGGTAGCCAGCAGAAATCTATGAATAATTTACAAGGCACCTGTCTCCCTTCATATTGGCAACTTTGAACTGCTCTTGCCTTGCAGATATATTTCAATTGCCTGAGCAAAAAGAAGCGTCTGAAAAATCTCAGAAAACTTTTAAGTTCTTAACATTCCTCCAAGATGCTTCAAGGAAAACTTTACTGTTCTAGAAAAACGATTCAACTTACACTGTGCATATATTTCCTGATGACAGTCTTCATGAAAGGATTACACCACTGTCTTCAAATAGGCAGAGAATCTTTGACACAAATTACAGGTTTTCAATTAAAGGTTAGGTCCTATCTCAGCCACATGTAGCTGTAATTTGGGCAGGAGTCCTGGAACTAAATCTATGGCCTGTGTTGTATAAAGAGGTTGACTGAGAAGATCATAATAAACTCTTCAGGATGAAAAATAAAAATAATTTCAGACTCTACCAATAGAACCTATCTAATAATCAAGAGCAAACACTGATTTGAGAGCCATGCATTTGTTAGGTGGAGGGACTTATGCCTGTTCTGTTAGACTGAAAAAATACCCTAAGATGAAATCTTCAAAATAATTCTATTATGCATGGATATTAATGAGACAGTTGTGATAAAGTACTGTTAATAGTATTCAGTGTGAAATTCTGTCTTTCCACAGATTCATTCAATGTAAAGTGTTGATTCTCTCCTATATGCCTGTTAAAGGCTATTATTTGGGCCTAGAAATTGTCATTTTTCCAGATGAACTCTGAAAAAGAAGGTCATACTAGACGTGTGAATAATTGAACCATGGGTATTTTTCAGAATGACAGTAGAAAAGAATGGGCTAAATACCTGTTCCAATGTGAAATAGTCTATTAAGCAATGACAATTAGCAGAAATGGAAAAAAAACATTTAAAGAGAGAATATATATGGCTGTATAAGCATATGAGTATTGTCAGAATTGAAACATTTTGTAAATACAGGAGTTTCAGCAGAATTATAATATCTCATTGTGTCACTCTTAAAATATATTATTTTGGTTTTTCAGTTTGCAAATGAAATCCCAAATTTTCTGAAAATATTTCATTCTGACTGAGAAAAACAACTGACTTACAACTGCGGAAACTGGTTATGACCAATGACATCTAGCTGAGATGTTTTTGCCTCTTAGGAGCACACGGTACAAATAAAGAAAACAGACTGAGAGTTTAGAAGGGTAATCTAGCACCTACAAAAACTAAAGCACTAGTAGCCTGTAAGGTGAGGGTTTTTGGAACTAATTTGTTCTTGGCTGGGTTCACTCTCTTCAAAATAGAGCTGTCAACACTTTGTAAAAAAAGACAGAGAAAATCTGTGTCACTGACCTCTTTCAGAAAAGAAAGTTGGCTTAACTTATGAAAGCCCCCAAACTGTATTTGCTCAATGAAGTGTTTTACAAGGCTGAAAAAAATTATCATTATCAGCTTTTACAAGCAAAGGATAAGACTGTTCTTTGCACAAGTTGATCCTGAGATACTGTTCTAACCTCGAATTCCCATTCAGCTTTCCCTGGTTTCAGTCTTTCATTCCAAATCTCAAACGTAAGTAGTTCTAAAATATGAATTACCAAAATGAGATTTTCATATGATAACAAAATGTTATTTCAGTCCAAACTCTGTAAAATCAGGGATCACTATGAGGTCATTTTCTTCGGGTAAGCTACTGGTTTGGAAGGCAAGCCCCACGTGATTGCCTGACCACCATTGGTGGTAGAGCTGGCAGTCCTGGGGAACTGTCACAAGGTGTGTGGATGATGCTGAGGAGAAGCACAGAGGGATGTAAGGTCATCCTTGTGACCTGGTCACCTGCCAGCCAGCTAGTCAGCAACAGCGGAGGCTGGTGCACAGCCAGATAGAAATGTTGTAGAAATTAATATGTTCCCACAGAATGCATCAATGCTATTGAAACAGTGTGTTCTGGGAATAATTGAGGGGGAGGGAGTAAGGGAAAGTCCATAGTTCTCTGTTGTCTCTCTTTGGTAAAGAATGCTTATGATGAAACATTAAATTGATAATTTTATAATTCAGATATGCATTTCACACACAGCCCCTTTTTTTGGGGGGGGAAGAAGTAAATATATTCACAAAATTTTGACCTGGACAGAAAGATTTCTGCACTTAGAAAACAGAGGGATTCAGAACATTGAGTAATCTGTTGACAAATTAAATCACAGAAGATGAAATCACAATTTGCTTTAAAAAACCCCAAACTTGGGAATTGAAATTCCTTTTCTTTACACAGAAAAATAAGAAAAGATATATTATGAAAGAAAAAATCAATTATGCTTCAAAAAGGTGATATTGTATGCTCATAAACACAGAAATAAAGAAATAGAATAGAAAAACATAATTAGGAAAAAAATGAAATAACTTTCATAGAGAATAAAACCCTGTTAATCTGTGCATATTTATTAAATATTTAGCATTTTACAGTCTTCATTTCTGTATCTTGCTTGGAATTGAGAACTGTTTGTATTGCATCTTTAGAAAGGTAAATTCCCTTAAATTTTCTGGGAAGTCTCAAGCTTAATCAATAAGCTCGGTTTCATGTGTTATTAATTATTTTTAAAAGGTTGATATTATAAGCAAACTAGCAGCATATTTAGTAAGCTCACTGTAAATATTTCATTTTAGTAGATGAAGCTCATTTAATATATTAATCAAAATGTAATTTTCCTTAGTAATACACAAATGTAATGGGTTTCACCTGTGTGCCTTTGTCTTCACAGGTACACAATTTATGAACTTCACAGAGGCAATAGGGAGACCAAGTAGATTTTAAAAATATATCGCCGGTATTTTATTAAATTACAAGACGAATGCAATTAGTAAAACTTGTTATTTCCTAAAATTCGAGTTATTTATGCAGAACATATCTGTTCCTTGGATGAATAGGCTCAATAGTCATATAGTGAAAGATATGCTATTCAAAAGAAGTATTACTTCTGTAATAGCAGATCTATATGAAGAAACCAAACACCTCAAAATGAAAACACATTGGGAGAACTATTTTTTTCTCCAGACAATATAACAATTATTTCAGAAATAGTCAGATATCATGTTTTAATTAAACACAGAATACTGTTGAAAATAAACACATGAAATGTAAGGTCTTTTTGTTGATTGCATGTGTGTTTTCTAGAACAGCAAGAAATCTCAGACAAAAGGCACTTTTTTGCATACCAAATGCCTTACATATGAAACTTGTACAATAGAATAATAGAAAAAGTCCTTTTTTCCTCCTCTTTCAGGACTAATTTTCAATTTCTTTGCTCTTCCCTGGTATGGACATCTACACCAGTAGATCTTCTTTCCAGTTTCGTCCTGCTCACTCCAGAAAAATTTAAGGCCTGCAAAAAATGATTATTGCTTTATCCAGATGAAACCTGGGCTTCACCTTCCAGTTCCACATACTTGCCCTGGAATCACAGTTACAAATATATGTCCACAGCAATTAAAGGATTTAATTTCTATATGCAAAGAAGAGAAAAGATTAATTTTCAAAATGGATGCTGTTGTTTTTAAGAAAGTCTTCAATATCCTGAGGCAAAATGAATAATATGCTGTACAAATATATAATTTAAATATATGAAACACAATAATTATGATAGTGCTAATATCATAAATATTACCAGACATTCTTAAAAAAATTATATTACTATTTCAATACTACCAATTTATATAGAAAACCAGGACTATTTTTAATTTTGGTACCACGCTGCAAGCCAGTGGATGGTGCCAGTGCAGACTTGCTTACCAGGTATCTGAGAACTTTTGAGAGAGGACTTCAATGAAACTACCTGCCATCTTTCCAGTATTTTCACTTTTTATGTTTCCAGAAATATCTTTTTTGTCTTCTTCTTTCTAATCCTGTGTAACTTCATAGGCAGAGCAACCTACAACAGATTTTTCTAACACATGCAGGTAAAATAATTTCTGAGCACCAGAGTGTTACCATATAAATGTCAGTCTAATCCTTTGTGTTTCCATGTTATGTGCAAATACAGTGCACCATTTACATGTGTCACAGTAAGATAATTAGATATAACCACTTGTTGTCCTCACTCCTCTTGCCTTGTGACAGCTTTTGAAAATGACAACTGGTGGTCAACAATGACTTGGCAGTCACCATTATTTTCTCCCTCTTATTGGGAAGCTCACAGAAACTGTGTAATGGTGTTGATTCAGTTCTATATATATATTTATTTAACATAAATCAGATAACAACATTAGAAGCCAGTGTGCCTAAAGGTGACTCTTACAGTGACTTATTGCATCATGGCAAGTGCAGCTTGTGAAGTGAGTATTTCATGCAAACTGAGAGACAAATAGAGCACCAATGTCACCTGAATATGGGTAGATTTTCAAATGTCTACATCTTAATCTTAGCAGATATTTTAGATTCTGTCTACAGATTTTTAAGCACATGCTTTTTTCTAAGCCCTGGACAGTCCTACTAAGTATCAGATTTACAGTTAATGATGTGAACTTGTCTGCACATCTGGAAAAGGTATTATGGCTTTTAAGTCTTTGCAAATATTCTAAAATCTTTATCTTTCTACTCCATTTCTTAATTGGCTGGTGATATTTTCTTTCAGAATACCTGCTTGTTGTATTATGGTCTCAGATAAAACCAAATATTTTATCACTTCATAGAAGAGCAGCAGAAATTAAACAGCCCTGCAATTTGGTTCTCCTTTAGCAATTCATAATACAGTTCAGGAAGCATATGTCCTCATCAAGATTTAAAAGAAATGTCTGCCAACAGCTCCAGAAAGACTGAAATGGCAGCCAAGGACAGAGGAGAGCTAAACAATGCTGGATTTTTTGTAATCTCTCTGATATTTAAACCAGAGAAGACATGTAGGAACGGAGTTTGTTATTCCAACTCTCGATGATTAAATGATTCAGAAACGAATGGTATTACCTGTGAGAATAGGGATGGGATGAGATAAAGAAAGCTTTTATCCCATATATATTTTGGCATGCAGAGTCTGTGTCTGAACATTATTTTACCACTGAATGTGACGTTTTCTATACCTTCTGAAGGCTTGATCCTGGAAGGTGCTGAGAATCACCTTTGGTATTGTCTATTCATGTACATAAGTGTTTCTGGATTTGGTTAGATTGCTCACATTTTGCAGAATCAAGTGTCTGTTGTGTTTGTCTGGTATTAAAATGTAAGCCTGATCTGAGATGCATTTCATGTACTGAGCTCCAATTGATTTTTGAAGTTGTTGCATATATGGAATGCAACACTCCGGATGATGCCTTAAGTCTTTCTTCTTCGAGCACTGAAAAGAATTATACATTGAGCAGGCTATTGAAACACAGTTGTGTAAACATGACATTCCCTACAGGGTATTGATATTCATCTTTCTGGAGAACCATTCTGTGTTTAAATTGTGTGCACTTTGCATAACAAAAACCTACACCATACAACACTAGACTATCTCAAGACTTGAAAGGCTAGTGCTAAACTTTTGAAACTCAAAGCCTTGGGAATGTCACTATTTTTCTCTGCAGGAGTGGAGTCTTGAGCTGGCAAACTACTTTCTTCTTTTAGTTTTGTCATTAGAGATTTGAACGGGTGTTGTGCGCTATGTCTCCATGGAAGAAATGAGCATGAACAGGGAACAGCCCAAAAAAACAAATGCAAATGTAGAAAAGATAACAAAATACTACATTATGGGCCATGTTTTTTAGCACTAATATTAAGGTTATGTTGAACCAAAAATTTATGGTAAGAGAGAAAACCACCATAAACAATGCTGAGCATTTTTAAAGTCATGGGAACTGCATACAGGCTAAACCCACGTACTTTTCAGAAGTTCTATTTTACTTGATTTCTCTAAATACTGATTTCTCTCCCTCATTACCAGACTGGGAAAGTGTGACAGTAGTTAACGTGAAAAACAGCAACAAAAGAATCTCTGCTTTTCCAGAACTCAAGGTGTTATTACTGACACAAAAGAGTACATTTGCTTTTTAAGAAATTTGACAACTGATGTAAAAAGAAGGCTGATAATCTTCACAGAATGCTAGTAAAACACAACATAAATCAATGAATGCTGATTGAAGTGAGCATAATGGCTAGGGACAGTTCCAATTAATTAAAGTACATGGGGTTTATGGTTCTATTCTTTTGTAGAGGGGAGGTACTTGTATTTTTTTTTCTATAAACTTATATCAATAACATTTAGCAATCTACATTTTTTCTAACAGCTGGAATTCTTTCACTGGCCATACAGTCCTCTTGCAGGATTTGGAGACTTGGAAATATGGGGTCAAGGACTCAGCATGCTTAAAAATCGTATTTTAAACAGATTGCAGTTCTCCCTCCCCTTGCATACAGGAAGTTTTGCAAAGTTTCCTGGTGAAAGGCCTGTCACAGTTATTTTTATTTCTTTGCCTCTGATAAGGTGTGGATTCCACATAAGCAAAAAGTGAGCAAGTAAACAGAGGCCACAACAAAATTATCATCATCCAGAAAAATACCAGGAGATGTGCAGTGCTGTGAGGGAGGGATTAAAATCTGCACATTCCAATTCTTTACAAAACCAGCAGCAGAATTTGTAAGGGCATACTCCAAAGTTAGCACGGTTTTTGAGAGCCGAGGATGAACAGAAAGGATAAGGGACAAGGGAGCAGCTGCTTGCTTTGGACTGTTCTACTGGCAATATTGCCGGATTTTGCTGTAAGTGGTAATGGCTTCTATTTAGCAGCTTACAGTCCTCCTCTTTCACTCATCCTCAATAGAAGTATAATGCAGTCACAGCTGAGACACCACTACTAATGAGTAGGCTAACCTGCCAAGATGGAGAAGGAGGAAAGAAAAGCCATGTAGTGGTGTGGCACAGTAAACATCAAAATTCAAAAAAAGCAGGGCTTAAATTTCTCATAGATCTTTTTTATATTACAGGTTCTTGGTCTATGTTCCTTGCCCTTTACATGTAGCATAGGATTCTCTTAAAAGGAGGCTTATTCTTCCTGTAAGCCTTTATGAGGGGCAGTGCAAGGGGTTAGTATCATATATAGTCTACTTGTTGTCTTATAATATTATGCACATAATACAAATACCCAAAGGTTAACCCACATATGTACTTTGGTAAAGCAAACTTAAGTACAAGTTTTTTGGATAAGATGCTTCCTTGACGTGAGTCCAGAAGTGTGTTGTAAATGAGTAGAGGATGAGAGCTTTTGTGTGAAATAGTTCCCTCCTTTCAATTTGGGTTCTCTGAAAGTAGAAAATTTTTGGCCCAGGACATCCTGTGAGAGTACAAAATAGTCTTCCAAGGGAAATCGTAGCTCCTAGAGTCCCAGAGACAGACAATTATGAATGGCTTGATGAAAAGTGGTAATGGAATTTAGAACCATGTGATTTTTCTTACAGTGTTCACTGCAAACTACATAATGTGGTACGGGAAAAAATTTAGAAGGCTATAAATCATGCAGGACTTTAAGAAGTTCTTTGTATTTCTGTTTTCTTTCTAAACATTTCAGAAAAGTTACCTTAACTCTTCTGATAGATATAGCAAATTTCTCTAGTTGATACTGCGCATTTCCAGATGAAATTGTGGAATATGAGGTACAGAATGGTGTCTGACAATTATTATTAATTAATTTCCAATTTCTTGTTAATTTTTGAAGTATTTTTGGGGCTCATTTTTTTCCCACATGGACTCTTTTCAGAAATACAGCAATACATACACTGATTTTAAAGCTCTGCTTCTCTTGAAACAGCTTATATCTATCCACTGACAGATCCATCCATGAAACAGCTCTAATAATGTCCCTTAAAACACGAAGAGTGTTGTGCTTGTTTTGCTTCTGTATTTTGGAACCGATTGCTATTCAATTTAGTACTCTAAATGAACTCATATTATATCCCATTATTGAGGAAAATGACCACCTGCCTCCCCCATATGTTGATTTCAGTTTTAAATACTGCCATTTGGAAGTCTCGAAACTCATTAAAGTGACAGGGTTTTCAGCTCACAGACTCTGGCACTCAGAACAAAAGATATGGAGAAACATAATGTGAATTTTAAAAATTATTTCAAAACAAGTTCTGTTTCATTTTCCACTCTTTCAACTCTCTTGTAGCTTTCCAAATTAAAACAAAAAAAACCAAACCAAAGCAAAAAAAATGCTGCTACTTATCTTTATGGAATTTGTCATTTTGCCTGGCAGTTCATAGTCTATTTTATTATAATTATTGCTTTCCAAACTTTTATTTTTATACAGTCTTTAAGTGTTGAAATAGTACAGCTCAATTCTGGCTGTACATGATTGACTTTCCTGCTCAAACACAGCAGTCACTGAAAATATGACCTAACCTGTCCCAGATTGTGGGTTGTCCATATCTGATGATTTAGCATGACTACAACAGGTATTTTAAAAACTACCAATTCAAAGACAAGTAAATGTCTAGTCTGAAGGTTAGATCAAGACATATTCTTGAAATCCTTATTTAATATTAATGTTTAGTAGGGTTGTGCGAAACAAGACAATTCCAATTTTGATGACACTGCAAACACTATGAGTTTTGCAAATGTCCCAGAGGCCTTTATTATCTCTACATACTACTCTGCAATGCTTAATTCTGGGGTAGGTAAACTCCTGGCCCTAGGTGGATAGCTGAAACAGCTCAGAAGTTAGATTATAACATTGAAATCTGAGTCCTATCTTTGGGAATGGCCAGAGGCACATTGTTGCAAAACTACTAAATGGACTCAAAATATGGTATACACTATTGCAGCTAACAGCATATGAACAAATATGCTTGCAGAGTTACATTGCTTTCTTCCACATAAAAATGTAAAAGCCATTATTTATCCTGTACTTCAAGATCTTGTCTGACTTCTTCATTTTCATAAAGGGATAGTGATTCACTAGGAACACTCAGTGAAACAAATGTTAAAAACATCCTAGTGCTAAAGGAGCCTCAGCTGGGTTTTCTGTACTGCAGTTTAAAATTCAAGAAGATGAGATGTAAAATTCTACTTCTAACATGATGCATGACCTTGCTTTGGGTATAACTTGCTCAATTTTCATGAGTCTCTGGCTGTTGAGACCTTTAGGCTTTTTGGAAAACTCTGTTCTTTCTCTGTCTTGCATTCTTCGTTAACAATGATATTTTTTTAATTTTCAGGAATGTTCTGAAGATAAAGATGCTTTCATTTACGGAGAAAGATAGAAATACTGCCTTGTTTCACAGTTTCCCAACCATTTAGAAGGAAGGAATTTTTCAGTTAAGTCTGATAGCAAATGTACTTCTCTGGAATCAAAATGTCAAATTCCTACCAACTCCAGAGGTCCTCAAATTTATTATAACACCACACAGCCTGCTGCTACACACTGTGCAAGTGAACAGTTCAAACCATGTAACTCTCCCATCAGAGGAGCTGTAACCTGTGAGGACAGAGAGAAACTCTGGAGTCTCTGCTTCATGAAGTATTTGAAGACAGAGCATCCTCACAGAGATATTCATGTCTGTATGCTTCTTTCAGTTGTGGTTTTACTCCTTTAGTAAGAAACATCAGTGATGAATTACTGGGGAAAAACGGAACAAAGGCTAAAATCAGGCCATTTCCTCACAGAAAGCATGTCACCCCTAGGAGACTTACTGTGCCTCTTTTATACTTGGCCTTCTAAAGTTCTGGAAAAGCAGATTTTTGGCCACTGCTGTGGAGAAGCTAAGCAGAGAGTTCTCCCTCTCAGTAACACCAGTGGCTTTCAGATCCATTTCTTCCCTGCCACTGGTGGTTACAAGAGACAAGTCTAGCTCTGTAGGGCTTTCCCCACAACTCTCCATTCCAACTTTGTCTTTTCTCCTTTACTCAACCCTATTTGTTGCAGGAGCATCGCACCCTTGGACCCTCTTTTTTTGCCTGTACTGCAGAAAAGCCTTGAAGTAACTTTGCTAAAGATCACGGCAACTTACCAGCTTTCTGTCCCCAGAAAGCTGCATGTGACAGGGTGTATTTAACAACCAGGGAGTCTATAGGTGACAACACGAAAACCACAAAATTGCAAGAATGCTGTCTAAAAAGGAATGCGAAGCAGCTGACACAGAGCCTGACACTGACACAGACAGAGTCAAACAGCATCTGAATATATAAGCAGTACATTGAGTGCTCTCTGTCCAATCTCCTGCGCAATCCAAGAGCAATTTGAACTCACAGAAAGCATCATCTAAGAATGGTGTATTTTCACAACAATAACTGAGAATTTGAAGAAACTACAGAATAGCAGACTGCTGAACTCGAAAAACTGTCCAGTTCCTGGAATTGCCAAACCTGAATGAGATGAAATCATTTCTAGTAAAACCATTTTATGTATTAGAGGGAAGGAAGGTTAAAGGAGGATGCTCAGAGAATCCATAGCAGTCCTTTGAGTAAAGTTGCTGAATAAGCTCATCTCTATAGCAAGAGCAGAACTCAGATAATTTGCTAATGTAAATGTGAAAATAAAGGAAAAAATCAACAAAAATGTAGACAAAACTAAATGCAAATATAAAGAGTCACAGCTGAAGTAATACAGAGGATCTGCAGGGGAAAAAAAAAACCAGTGTTGTGAGCAAAGACATTCTGTGATCTTATATCCAATAGAAACAAATAAAACCAATTAAAAGAATATCAGACAGGTGAGATTTTACACATGTACAAGTAGAGGGGAACTTGAGGGAAGGATTACAGAATCTTTCTTGGTCAAAAATGCTTTTTTAAAGAAATCAATTATTTTGTCTTTCACTCTTGAAAAAATCTAAGAAGATATCAAAATGTATTTCTACAGTACTTTAAAGATAATGGTTTATAATTGCAAACATTTTTCTAAGGAATTACACTGTTTTTAAGCTGTGTGTGAATTTAAATATCAGATATTTCAGAGTTACCGAAAAAAAAAAAATTATATCTTAGAAACAAAGTCTGTGAAAACTAGAAATTACAGATTTCATCCTTACTCCATTCAATAAGATTTCCCAGCATTTTGAAAATTTTTGGAGGTAAGAAAGCAGTAAATTGTTGAGTCTACGTATGACAATAATGTAGTGCAAAACAGGCAACTAGTGCCCAGTCTGTCACCAGCTGCAAACTCAAAAAAGTGAAACACAAATAGGCAGTTTGTTATCAATAAAGGCTATGTCTACAGTATGAAGTTGGGCTGTTCTGTATTGGCCCAGGGTGTGAAAAAATTTGTCCTTCTCAAGTAATTTTATTGTGCCAGCAAAACCTTGGTGCGGATGCTAACAGAAGGTGAGTTTTTGCTGTTATTCAGGGAGCTGGTGTTATTAAGCAAGTCAAAGAGCTTGTGTCAGCATGCTCTGTCTACACTAAGGGGGTTTGCTGATGGCATAGCAGAACCTCTCTAGCGTGGACAAGGTTAAATACTTCTTCAGAATGTGCAAGAGAGGTAAATGAGAGGTCTCACAAAGCCAAATTGCAATTTGATAATGCTATGATCATAGTATGAACTGGATCAAAATACATAGCAGTTAGAATAGTGAAAGTCCAAAGACAGCTATAAAGTCAAAGGCTGTATCACAAAGTTCATACAGGTTATGACTACAGTAGGAGGAGATACTTGTGGGATCCTGGTGACACTCAACCTCAGTAAATGATTTATAAATCTCAATCAAAAACAAGCAAACTCATTTAGAGCAAGCATTTTGTAGTAATCTTTCCAAAGCAAAGCTTGTAAAAGTCTACCAAAATGTTTTGTTATTAGATCATGATGAATTTCATATATATGATATCTGGAAATGTGTAAAATAATACAATGTTTAAAAAAGGAAAACTAATGAGGGCAACAATGTACACTGGACAGAACAAAATCAAGACAAACTTCATATAACTGCAAAGGCTACAGAAACAAAGAACTGGAAAAGCTGTATGATAGCCTTTGAAGAAGCTTATTTGCATAAACCCAAACAATTTAAATAATGCTCACTGCCAAATTTCTGCAATAGAAAAAGTATTTTCTGAGTTGACTAAAGAAGAAACAATGCATTTAGAATGTCAAAGACAGACACCAATGATTGCTACAGCAGACAGCTACTGAATTATTTTTTATGCCAACAGGTAGATTCAGTAGCCCAAAAGGACCTGTCACACATGGCAACTTCCTCTGTACAAACCTTGACATGGGATAGTAGAAGCTCTGGTACAATTTTTCTGTAAGCAAGAGACAAATATGTAAAATTATCTATAAATCTAGACAGAACTGCAGAAAGGTAGCATACTTTACATATTCACTTAGTGATTAATTACTCCATGTAACACCCATACAATCAACAAATACTTTTGCATCAAAGACATTTTAGGCAACAAATCAGATGCACAAATACTGGAAAAGAACAACTTATCACAGTTGTTCCTTTTATATATGTATAAGAATTATATATATATATATATGATCATGTTTATGGACTGAGTAGAAAATGATTCCTTTAAATGCATGTAAAACTGATGGGCATACATGTGCTTGCTTCCTCTCCAAAGTCTCTTTGCAGTATTAAAATATAGCAACTGAACAAGTATAAGAAAAATTACATTTAACTGAAATACAAAGAAAGCTAAGTCCATTATGTGCTGGTTTCTAGAGAGTGATAGAAAGACTCCAAGAGAGAAAAAGAAAGCACAAAATGCCAGTGGGAGTTCCTCTTGGCCTTTATGCAATTGGGATGGGGGGTGGCTGGAAAAATAAATTCAAAATGAAAAACACCCAGCTGTTTCCCAGCAAGCTAGAAAGAGGTAAGCATCCAACAGGTTTAATACTTAAGAGCAGTCAACCAGAATAAAACCTTATAGGAAACAGGGAGTTCTGCCAAGACTGTATAGACTTATTTTGGGACTGAAGTCTCTTAAAACTTCTAGTCAGTACATACGCATCACATTATACATTTTGTTCAAGGCTGATTGCGAACTAGTAAATATTTATGGTACAGTCCAAGTGACACAGTGAGAAGTAAAAATCCAGAGCTTTCTCCAGAGGTCTGGGGACAAATGGACCATTTTGCTATGGACTACAAAACTAGTTTCATATTCCTTAAGCTTCTGTAAGGGAAACAAACTGAGAAACTACCAGAAATATCATAGATCAAGCATTTCATCAGACATTCTATTTCAACAGTAGTTTCAAGCAAACTCTTGTCTGTCCCCATCTCTTACATAACTGACAGGACAATAAGAAATCAATTGGAATACTGTGCTGCTATATCTTACAAGCTGAATAACAAAGTTCAGATGGTACTGAAAATAGTTCAAGGTCAAGCTGGACAGGGCTCTGAGCAACCTAATCTAGTGAAAGACATCCCTACCCCTGGCAGGGGCGTTCAAGTAGGTGATCTTTGAAGGTGCCTTCCGACACAAACTATTCCATAATTCTGTTGTAGAAGTAAGTCTCAGAAAGGACATCAGTACTTTGACCATACGGATAGAAGCTTAAATATTTTTAGGAAAAGTCTCACAATAGAAAAGAGAATATAAGAGAGAGAGTAAAGTTTTAGTCATGCCCTGATTTGGCTTTTCTCTTTCTATATTTTCACTCCTTTTCTGGTTAATTATCCAGTTCCTTACATAAACTTATTGACAACTAATTTACCATGTACATTTTTAGGATTGATTATGCAAATTGCAATTGCAAGGCAGAGCCCCAAGACAATAGTAGATATGTCTAAGTTCACTTACGGAGCTAGAAAGCATATATATTATGGAGTTAATTTTCAATATTGTTGAATTTGTACTGAATTTCTGTACTATCTTGCAAATACCACAAAACTTCTGTCCTGCAGGGATATTTGGGAAGTAGTACCCACGCAATCTGTCACTCCCTACGGAAGTCATATCCCAATACAGCATTATAATGAGCATTTTGGTCCTCATTAAAAAAAAAAAAAAGTAGATAGGTTATCTAATACTGCAAACCCAGCCCAGTGTAAAGCAGTCAAATTAGACAAAAAAATATTAATAATAGTAACATGTTCTCCTGTGTGTATTGTGGTTCAGCTCCAAATGTTCCTTTCTCACCATAGCCACAGATACAACAGAGGAGGCCTCAAAAGGGCAAGAAAGTCTTTTCTGTTACTTTCTCCTAAAATGCAAATCTCTGCAGGACTGTTATTCTCATAAGCTGAGAGTTGGAAGCACTAAACCACCCTAGGGAGAAAAAATATAAATTTATATCTTTCATCATTTTGAACTTGCCTAGTATATAATTTCTGAAGGAATGAATGAAAACACCTTGATTACCTCAGATAGAAAGTAAGGACTCCGTAAGCTCCTGCCTACGAATAGAAATCCAAGTTGCAGTCAGTTTCTTAACAGAGAAAAGATCAGGGTCAAAGGAACAAGTACAGGTAATTTGTTTGTTGTGGTAGAGTTTATTTTTTGATAAAGTACACACTGCTTCAGAACAAAGACTACACAGTAAGCACAGGCAACTCCTTCCTTCAGGAATATCAGTCTGGAGGTGTTATCTACCTCTCAGAAGACAACTCTGCATGAATCCAAATGCTAGATGGAGCTAAAAAAGATCAAGTAAAGGTCAAACTTTCTGGTGACTTGCAGTGATTTCCCCAAAAGCAGATGTCTCAAAACAGTTAGCTAGTAGTCTCCCACACCAAATGAAATTCTCATATTAAATGAATATTTTTTCACTGTAAGACTGGTGAAATATGGGGGCAATTTGCCCAGAGAGGTTATAGGACCTGAGGTACTTCACCTAAGTTGGACTTGCTTGGACTAGGGGGTTTCAACCTCCAGAAGTCCCTGTCAACGTATAGTTACTCTGTGACACTGTAATTATCCTCAATACCTCCCAACAGGGCTGGCTGTGATAATGATACTTAAAACACTCGTCTTAGGATATGGAAGCATTCAACAGTTACAGTGATGTAACTTTGCTATACTCCTGCAAAGAATATGTTGTTTGTTGCCGACTGTGTCTCCCTTACATGGATAACAAAACTGAGATACACTGAAGTATAGCAAAGTAGAAATTTGACCAATTACAGATGGGAAATTTAGTATTTTTACTATTATTATTCTGCCTGGTTGCTTTACATAACCTAAAAAGCACTAAATAATTTAATCAGGGACTTGAGCATCACAGACAATATAACTCGTGGAACTGATAACACAATCACTCTTGCATATACAGATGCAGAAAGAATACAAAGGCACTGTAATGTAAAATTGCAGTGGGAAATCATCTATTTTAACTGATTAGTTTTCATTACTAAGCACTAACCTAGCATGACCTCCTGGGTCAGGCTCTTTTGTGTTGGCTGACCCACATCACCAATATATCAATGAATGCTTTGTATACAGCAACTAGTGATCAATCAGAATGTAAGATTTGGAACAGAAAAAAATGTCATCATGGTCAATAAAATTTCCTTTATCGTTCTTCTCCAGGCCTTCAGTGTGTTTTCTTGCCTAACTTTCTTATCTTCTTTTCCCTTCTCAGCCAGGCTTAGCCCTACCTCTCCTAGGCTCAGCAATAAGAGGATTTTCTTCTTCGTTCATTTAATTTTAGATAAATGTTGAATTGGGAGTTTTACATTACCCCTGATTCAGCTGTCTTGCTGGAAGTCAGTGGGAGACTTAGTCTGAGTTGCATGTGAATGCAGTCCAGAGATACACACTGTATAACCAAAAGCTCGGGGGAGAAAAAGGCAGTTAAGGAAAAAAAAATTAGACTGTTAACCATCAAGATGCAGCTGAAAGCAGCACCTGAGACATGTTTTGGATAAAATCCTTTTCTGACTTTCTAACAGGACTGCTTGAAGCAGGATAAAGGTAAATCTAGCTTTTCTGAAAGTCTTGAAATAGAAAACACATAGAAGTTGAAATCTTCAAAATAAGTCAAGTCCTTACCAGACATAATCTGAAGTAAGAAACTAGATGAAAATCCAAATGCTGCGGAAGGTCAAGGGATCAGAAATAGTATTTTGCGTCCTTGCCAACTGTAATTAAGATAAATGAGTTCAGAATTTCTGTTCTCTTTCTTCTTATGCCCTGTACAATCAGAGATATTCATGTTTATCTTTGTTCCCAATAATTCATCCTGGTTTATGTTAACATAAAGTCCTTTCTTAAGTCATTGGGAAGGACCTGTCTCTTGACCCTATATCCAACAATAAACTGACTTGTAGTGGCATCCAATGATGATATATACTGCCTATCAGCTTATACTGATTCAATTTAGAGCTTGTATGTAGGATTTATATTTTCCTTTTTTTAAAAAAAATCCATATTATTTTCATTGACATTAGTAGTAAATCTTGTATTGACAACATGAGGTAAACATAAAATAAGGTAAAATACTTTATAAAACCAAATTTTAAAGGTTTTTCTTCAATTGTCTAATATGATCCTACCTGCAATTCTGTAGCCATAATGTGATTGTATGTGGTGCTTACTTTCAGCAGAGTCTGGTAAAATTCAGAATGAAAAACCCCCACAGCCAGACAGGAATTTGAAAACTACAATTAAAACTTCAGTGAAGACTGCTGTTCCTGCAGTTCAAAGACATTTAAAGTTTACATGTATTTTAATGCTTTAAAAGGCAGCATAAGACTTAGGAAAATGACCAAAGCCTGATATATAATTTTTTTTTAAACACTTGGGAGTCATTTGAAAATTAAGACATAGGTAACTTTCAAAGAGTATTAAAGTAAGCATTTTTTAATCATACAAGTCGTACATCTGTCTCCTTAAAATGGACATAATCATAAGCAGTGTTTCTTTTGTTTATTAATACAAATCTGCTGAGTTTCGTATTAAACTATTATTTCACTATAGCAACGCTCATACAGTAGCTATACTTTTTTAGACTTTTACTTTATGGACTTGAAAACACGTTAAGAAATAGAGTTTGTAATGTTATATCCATTGTAGTTACCAAATAAACAGAGGACTGCCAGAATTTAAATTTACATAGGAATGTTGGCAGAGTTTTTTTTCTGATTCCTGACTATCTGAAGTTTAAGTACCTGTGTTTGTTTGCAGATGCAACACTGTTACTACTCACAATAGGAACTGTAAGGGAAAGAATCACATATTTTCTTTCTTTAGTAGTTAGGCAGAGACTAACCACTGGGAATTCTGAAAGTTGGTCAAGTGTGAAGTTTATCTTAGAATTAAAATCCAAGTAAAAATTCCTAATTTGACTTCTATGTGTTGGAAAGTCTGAGATATGTCTGAAGGTCTGTAAAGGTTCCAATTTTTTAGAAGTACCATGTACACACTTTGTCTGTTTCTGTAGACTTAATGAGGGCTAACATCCCTGAAAATTGGGTCTCCTACATTCTTGATGATGTTATAAAATTATGCAGGCAAATTGAAAAAGAATTTCAGTCCGATTAAATCTGATGTATTGACATGAATCATCCTTATTTTTAGAAATAGAGGTATTAATGGATTCATTTCTTTAGGAGAAAGGTTGCTTATTCTCCTGTCTGAAGAACAATATCTGATCCTGAGGATTTTTTTTTCTGGCTGGTTGTTTCAACCACCGTGTCTAAGTCAGTGAAAAACACATCCACTGTACTCTTTTATCCTTTGCTGCATTGGAACGTATTCAATAAGCAACCTTTCTACGTGATGGCCAGTACTTCAGTGTCACATCTGTTATCTTGCTGCAAGCAAGTATTGCTAACTCAGGTACATTGTTCTACCTCTTCACAGGTAGATGTTCCAAGCTAAAAACCAAGGCCTCTGAAAAGTGCCACAGGCAAGTACTTCCTTAGGTCTGAAATTGCTGTTAACAGAACTAGAGGTCCTTGACTTTGAGCTGTACCTGTTTGTACAAACTGGAAATCTGGCACCTTCTCTACTAAAATGTGATGTACATAGGAGTACAATGAAGTATCAATTCAGTGACCGCAACTATCTAATAAAAATGTAAGAGGGAAGTTGGTATGTACTACCATACACACAAAGCAACATACATGAAAAAAATACTTGAAAAAGTAAAATTAGTAAGAAATGTTTGTTCAGCAGGAACAGAAAATCATTTTGCAGCCTAACATAGGAACTGGTGTCTGATTACTCCTTTGTAGGGTGTTCAGGCAGCCAGCATAATTTAAACTAACACATACTGTAATGAGGCCCAAAGAAACAGACCTGTCAAAGCAGAAAAAGACTCAAAATAAGAGGTCAAATGAGCTTAGGAAAAAGTCAAACATACAAAGACAGAGTGCTCTGAAAATACATGAATAGCAGGGAGAATCACAAATTTTGTAGGCAACACAGCTGTGAATCAGAAGGTCCAAAGCCTTGCCCCCTACTTTGAACCCATTCACGTGGCAAGATCACATCACACAATCCTTTGGTGCTTCATGCTGAATAAGTGGACTGCAACATTTAGCTACTTTGGCAAATTGAGATTACTAACTGAAAACACTAGGAACAAGATACTATTTAATTATTCTTCTACCACTACTTATCAGCTTTCAAGCAGAGAAGTCAGACCGCCAATAATAACACTTCAAGAAAGATCACAAGCATAAGATGTGCTATATAAAAAGCAATAAAAAAGAAGCATATATTGTGAAATTAATGGGTGGTCAACAGTATTTTGTAGTCAAAAGCAAATAAGAAAGGCAAAAGCCTGATTTTTATATGTGTCCTCCAGAAAGAAAATAATAATTGTAAAAAAAAACCAAACAAAAAAACACTTAAACCCAGCTTTTTCTAACAACAGAATTCAAAATCAATATTACAGCATTTATGCACCTGCATTCATTGAGACTCCAGCATAAAAAGTACTGAAAGTAACACTATTGCCTTGCTACAATGAGGCAAAGATTGATTTATTTATTTTTAGATATCCAAGATAAACAAACAAAAAAACCCAACCCCCACTTTTAACTTGCACAGATTTTTTCAGTTTTCAGCAAAATTAAAAACTCAGATGTTTCATAGTGTGTATTCTGTTTATTTTCCATAGTCTTTTGGTTTAAATCCTTTAATTCTTTCCTTTTCATTAATACACAAACTGCTGCTGAGAAAGAAATAGGAGGATTTTCATTTTGAAAATGTCAAAGTTGAAAAGTAGATTTTTTGCTTTACTTTCGGGGCTGTTGGAATGGAAATAGAGGAACTAAAACAGCAATCATCAATAACTGTTGTAAAAATAAGAATGACAGCAATGATGATGTTTGCCTAATTATTCGGAGCATTTTACCTTTTAACTGTCCAAGTACTGGATTATTTCCACATAACTTACCACATTCTTCATGCAACTTGCCAAATCACCTCAACAACCTCACCAATCACTAAATCCCCTACCTATTTATTAGCGATCAAGGGAAATATCTTAGAGCAGCTACAGATAATTATTTGACCTTTGTCTTTGCCCATGTCACTAAGATTCCCAACAACAAATGTCTACAAATAGGGGCTTTTGACTGGGATGTGAAAAAATGAGTATCCATGAGCCACGATAGAAAGCATAGAGCTGTCATACTCCTGTGGTTAATGTAACGAAATACTACACTCCTCAAGAATGCAAACTTATTGCTAATAACGGGAACACTTAAAAAATATTTTGTAACTGGATAGTTAGAAATCTGTATACCCATGCATTCAGGAGACAAATTTTGCTTTCTAGGACCCGATGAGAATTATGCCTGCAGCGTGTTTTCTTTGTATTGATGATGAAGCAGAATTTCACTTTTAGTTGCATTATCAGTCCAAGTCTTCACTTTTCCTATTCATCACTTACATTTTTATCTTATTGATGCAATTCTCCTTAATCCTGAAACATCAGGTTAAAAAAAACTCTGTTTCTGTTACAGCTCAGGTTTCCTGTCTTTTCTTATACTGGATTATCTCCTATTGTTCTTTCTATTTGGTTCTTTTAGTAGGTGCTGAATTTTTTTACTCACAGATCTCAACCTCACTGAATAGCTTGCTCCCTCTAAAGTGTCTTTTCTTCTCTGGACTGCTGCATAGAGCTACAAGAAAATTAGGAATTCATTCCCTGAAAATAGAAAACTTTAAAATGTATTCTATGTTTTGATTTGATGAATTTATAGTCAAATTACATACGGAAAAACGTCAACTGCAGAAACTGATATAGGAGGGGAATCTGCATCCAAGAAGTGGACTTCCACACATCTAACAAGAGTCGAGTGCAAACCACTCTTACAGTGGATTCTTTAACGGATTTTCTCCTTTATTCAGATACATGTTTTCACAAGACTGGTAGAAACTATAATAATTGAGAGAAATATTTAAAATTGTCAAAACATGCAAATACAATCATGTTTGCATAAGCCTAATTTCCTTAGAAAATCAAGATAATTCTAATACTATCAATATTTTATAGTCTTTTTAAGCACCTTAGAAGTAATATAAGTTGCAAATCCTTTATCCTTGCCATTCATATTGAAAGTTTGTAATTTCCACTAACAAGAAGCCTTCAAATATCATTCAAGTCACACGAAGTCCTATTGCTCATTAACATGCCCATGTAGATATTGGCATTTTCATTCTAATGCATGTGGTATATTTTAAATCAGCTGTCAATAACTTTCCTGAACTCAAATGATATTCCAATACCTGCCCACTAAAAATGGAACCACAAACTTTATACTTTCTAAAGACCATAATTTAAAATTATACAAAAATATCTCTTAAATATTTAAGAACATTGCAAAATGAAAGAGTCTATCCACCTGAGCCCAGTAGAATGACACAACCTGTATTACAGTGCTAAGAATGCCATTGGCAAAAGGCAATTTTTATAGAATTGAATAACATGGAGACAGATGACTATTTTCAAGGAGGTGGCCACCTACAAAGCATTTCAATCATTTTCTATTTACCTACAACTAGAGGTCTGTTCCCATGACATATTCTATTATTGTTTGGAGCAATGTAGCATCCTCAAAGAAACATCCACACAGAAATAACCACAAAAATATACTGCTGTGCTGAAGTAAAGATGTTTTGTCAATGAAGAGTTCAAATTACATGGTGGGACTGAACATCTGCCTACTAGTGAAGCTTATCAAGTGAAATAGAGACCCGTGACTACATTACTATATTAAAGATACCTCTTGGTCTAGGCTGATAGGGTTGTCCTGTTTTACCATGCAGTCAGATAACTCCATCCTGCATTACAATAAAGCTTTGTCTATCTAGCAATTAGAAATACTGTATGTACGTAAGGAGCCTGAGTAAATATTACTGCTTTAGTGTGTTGCTAAAAATGATTAGATTGGGCTTAACTTTAAAAGATATGACTCAGCAATTTGAATAAAGTGGGACAGTTTTAGGGTTCTAGACAGTTCCAAACATTTCATTCTCAGACTGTCTTTAGAAAAGTCGAAGAATTAAAATTATTAACTATCTGGAGTACTATCAGAGACATAGCCACGCAGCACACCTACACAGGTTAATTTTCAAGAGAAAACATCTTCTTTCCCACTTCTACATATATGTGCATTGTCTGCAGAAGTCCGTGCTGGCTACCTAACTGCGGAAATTTCCCAAAGTCTGTCATACGAGGCCCTTGTAAGGTCCTTTTCCTCAGAGACTCCTTTCCCAGTAGTTTCATGTATTCACTGAAGTGACAGTGATGAGGAAACAATTAAGGAAAGGAAGCTGGGTACCCTTAACTCTTTTACTCTTCCCCTACTAGCAAATCTTATAGTCTACTGAACTATAGGAGAGCCAGTGTAAATTCTCTAAATAACCACGGAAATGAAGAAATAGAGAGAAATGTAGTATATTAAGCACATCTTCATACTTATTTCTGAGCTTGCTAAGTTTTTTATTAGGATTAAAATAGTAATGAAATTGCTCACAGGTAGGTTTGACTGATTCTGCATTAACCTTAGATAAATGAAGTAGTCCAACATAAAAGCATGCATATACACTAATCAGTGATGATGGAAATAAATCAGAGATAAGGTAGTATTATATTATCTTCTCTGTGAACTGCTACTATTAGTTCATCATGAATCAACTGTTTGGCCTTCTGAAACTTTTCCTAAGACTGAAAAGCAGTTAAATGATAACCAGTCTTGAAGTTTACCTATTACTTTAGTGCTTATTTCCCTTGGCAGAAGTGGGTATTATCAACTTGTAGGCTGTAAATTCATGTACAAAAACTTCTTCTCTTTGGAAATTCTTCATATTACTCATATAAATGGTAATTGAGATTTATGAAAAGGCTCAAAAATCAATTTTTCATGATCTTCTCATAAACCTGTTAGGTCAGTTGTTCATTTATGAATTTTCTTTCTGAGTTCTGAGCAACAATTAGTCACATGGCCGAAGTGTTTTTTTCAGCTGTGTTCTAAATATCATGTTTAAATAGAGACCTTTCTCCTCCCTCAACTGGGATTCCTGAATATTTGCCTCAGTTTGCCTTAGAACTTCCTTCACTAGCTTTAGCATATAATCCTGTTCAAGCTCCTTAATCACAACAGCTTATTTTCTACTATAATATGGTCATTGCTTTCATATGAATTTCCTATTTTTAAAGAATTTCCAGAAATAAAACCCTGTATTTCTTATTTTCCATTTTATGTCCACTTAGATGTTTGAAGAATAGTTGTAACATCCCCAATGAATGTTTTTAAACCTGTGTTTTAATAAAAAAGTATTGTTTTGACTATACAAAGACAGAGTTCCCCAAAATTCTACTGTCAGATAAAAATCTTTCTTCTTAGAAACAAGGAACAATATCTGGAAAGAAGATGTAAAGACATCAGTAAGCACTTCATAAAAGACGTTGCCATTACATAAAAGTAAATATTTTAAATTTCTTGCCACTTAGCACTGTATGTACCTTTACTGAATATTTGTCATGTTTAAAGAGGTAAGTAAACAAATCTGATATTAATGGAGCTGCAGATCAAGTGCTAAATATATTTCTCACTTGTTGACATATCTCTAAAAATGAGGTAGCGAAATTAAAATGTGGAAAGCAGAAAGCATCAATATAGTTGACTGACTTGCAAATAACAAGGAGGTGCTCACGTCAATATATAAACCACATATTTACTATTATAAAGAGAGATACAGATGAATGGTATGCTTTAGAAATAGTTGAAAATGAGCATGACCTCAAAATCTTTGCTTCACAGAATCTGAGGTCAAGAGGGACCCCTGGAGATTTTGTAGTCCAACTCTCAGTTCCTAGTAGAGTCAGTTACAGCAGATTGCCCAGGCTCATGTTTAATGAAGTTTCAACGACATCCAAGGACAGAGACTACCAGTTCTGGGCAACATGTTCCAGTGTTCAACCACCCTCAAACTGAGATTCTCCTTATGTTTAAATGCAAATTCCTGTATTTCAATTCATGCCCATTGCCTCTCATCCTGTGACTGGGCAAAACTGAAAAGATTCTGATTCCCTCTTTTACTTCCTCCCACAGGGTATTCATACACATTGATAAGACCTGCAAGACTAAACAGTCCCAACTGTCTCAGTCTCTCCTCGTAGGACAGATGACCTAAGCCCTTAATCATCTTTGTGGCCCTTCACTAGGCTCACTCCAGTATATCCCTATCTTTTTTACACCAGGGAGTTTTTTCACATCAATAGGTGCCAGTCCCTTATGAATCCAGTAAGAAAGGCTTTGACACTCTTTAAGGCATCTTTTAAAACGTTCTTTATATAGAGGTAACACTATAAGGAGAGAATAGTACATATAGATAATCCTATCTTCCTTGAGATTCTAGCACCCAAAGTGTACCATCGCATGGGCCTCTGGCCCATGCACAGCTCACTGTGCAGACTCCTGTTCATACAAGAGGTTCTCCACTCTCGGTTATTTTAGTTTTTATAGGGCTGTTTTTCTTGAAAGAAAACAACTCTATTCATCATTTCTGGTGTAAAACAGAAAGGATGTTCTCATGACAACTTCTTGCTGCTCTCCTAGACAAAGGGAAGTACACACAAGTGGCATAATTACTGGTACCAGGCAGGAGCTGCCTGCAAGATCTTCTATTATAATAAGTTGGCTGAGTTTGTCCTGCAGCCATGGCTTATGTGCAGCACAACACAGGTCTGTACACCACACTGGGCAGTGCAGCCCAGCACAGGCCTGGGCATACTCAGGTTAATTGTTATGTGGTTCACTAGTTCCTCAATATATAAGGATGATCCTCTCAGGTTCATTACAGACATCCAGAATTGGAACCAGCGCTCCAGATATGGCCTCTCCAGTACTGACTAGAACAAAGGGATCACCTCCCTTCACCTGCTGGAATTTCTGTTCCTAAAACAGCTTGGGGTGCTGTTGTTCATCTTTGCCACAAAGATGCATTGCTGGCTCGTGTTCAACTTGTACACCAGAACCTGTGGGTCCTTCTCTGCAGAGCTTCTTCCCAGCTGGTCAGCCACGGTGTGTATTAGTACATTAGGTTATTCCTCCTCCCTAGATGCAGGATTCTGCATTTCTCTGATAAAATTAAGGAGATTCCTGACAGCCCAATTACCCAGCCTGCAGAGGTCTTTCTGAATGGCAGCATAGAACGCTGGCAAGTAAGCCTCTCAGGTCAGTTTCGTATCACCAGCAAACTTGCTGGGAGTGTACTTTGTCTCATCAGCCTGGTCATTAGTGATTATGTTAAATATTATTGGTGTCAATATTGATCCCAGGATACTCCCCTGGCCCCCAGCTTCTCTTGCTGCTACTGGTTCTTTCAGACTAGCAGTTAAATAATTTCTCAGACAACATAACTGTGCATTTACCTAACCTGTACTTCAGTTTGTCTATGCGAATGCTATGGTATATAGAGTCAAATGCCTTATCAAAACAGTCAGGTCATTGTAGAAGGCTGTCAATTTTGTCAGGAAGGATTTCTTTCTGTAAAACCACGCTGGCTACTCCCAATTACCCTGTTGACCTTCATGGGACTGGAAAAAAAGCTTACAGGTGGATTTATTCCAACAGCTTCCCCACAATCAAGGTGAAGCTGACCAGCTTGTAGTTCCACAGACTGTTCCTATAACCTTCCTGATTACATCTCCCAGCTTCCACCTCTTGTGTACTTTCTATTTAAGTTTGAGTTTAGCTAAGAGATTCTTAATCCTCTACACATGCCTCATGCTGCCGTTGCAAGATTTTCCACATGTGTGGATGGTCCATTCTTAAGGTTGGATGTCGGGATCCTTCAAAAAAAGCCAGACTTCCTGGTCCCCTCTTCTCTACGGGGCTGTATCTCATAGACTTCTTCTAAGCAGATGCTTAAAAAGGTAATAAATGCCAAAATGTAAGTCCTTAATCAGAAATTGCACTTAATGGCTGAAAAGTCAAACTTATCTAGCCACTGTTGACTTTGGAGAAACTTAAGATTTCTAACTTTTTCCATGGTATTTCATAGATCAACGTCTAACAGTCTGGATGTAGTTTGTCGTACTACTAAGAGAGTAATAGTAGTAAAACTTTGATCAGGTTTGTCTTCTTGACCATAAGCCTGTTTTCAGTTTTCCTCTCTTTAAGCAAGGCAATATAACTTTCTCTTAGCACTAGGAAATTTGTCTGTATAATTATTCTAGACACTTCAAAATAAAGTCCAGTCTGCAAAGAGACAGGCAGTTCATTCTAATAGCCACGATTACTTGTCATCTTATGGACATTGGCAAAGAGGCCAGTATGTTGCAAAAATATTAGGTCTCCTGAAAGTCAGCTTTGGGACTTGGATTAACAGAGGTGCTGGTTGGAATTATAAGAGGAAATGTTTTGAACAGTTTACCACTGATGTCAGTCTGAATTGAGTCCAGCATGCTTTCGGATTTCAAGATAATTCATGATTACGGTGCAATAACCAGGACTTATCAGGGTTGTTTGACATGCTGCAGTCATGACAAAAATAATATGTTAAAAAAGGTGTTTAACTTTAGGATACAAAAAGGTGGCATCCTTTTCTCTTGCACCTTTTGGGACATGGGGAATCTTGCTTCTACCTTCTGCATTTTCTCAGACTTCAAATGACTACAAAAGACCTACAGGATTCTCACTCTCTACAAAATCAAACCTTTCCTCCGGCAAGCAAGGTACAAGGAGACATCATAGGCTATCACACTTTTAAAAATTCTAATTCTACTTCATTCTTTAGCTTTTGTTGTGTCTATGCTCTCCAACAGAAATAAATATGTACAGAGACTACTGATCTCAACTTAATTTTTAGTTAAAACCATTCAGTCCACATCATCTATTCTCATATCAACTTTAGTGTTGAAGCTCAGCAAACAGCTGAAACAGCTGAAGAGTGTGGTGCCAAAATGAATAAGCTCTGCAGGTTTTCCAAAAGCCATTGTTTTACATAGCTTCAGGATGAAAACTTGTTAACCCAGGGTCAATTAAAAATTCTAGGTTAGATTTGGAATTTATAACAAGACTTGCTACCAGTTTTGTTGAGTCAAAGTATGGATTTTATAATGAAATGTCACAAAATTCTGCACCTGATGATTCATCTTCTAATTTATTCTCTGTTGCTTTTCACAACAGTTAAGGATTTTTTTGATTAAATACACTTTGTGAACTGAAATGGCTAATGCGACATTTCAAAAGTTAGTAATCAATATTACAGTCATTAAATTAATTGGGGTTTTAAATAAAAGTGATGGAGAGGAGACATATGAGCAGACTTATCTCCTTCATTGATTTTTATTTCCTGTCACTTTAATAAAATACTCACTGGTGTTGACTAGATTTATCAGAATTGTCTTCTAAGCAAAACCAAACAAAATATTATTATAGTTATTGGTTTCTAGGAATATAGGGCGAAACCTTTGTTGGTTCTACTGGGGCAAAGCTTTGACTGAAGCTTCTTGTTAAGTTAAAAGTTGAAGAAGTTAAAAACTATATGAAATCAGATTTCCGTAAGCACTTTATGATTTCTGATTCATGCTTTCAAATATCCTGACACAATCACTCCACTAATTTTGTTTGAAATAGTCATGTTAGAATCTCTTGCATGGTGAGATAAAAACCTTCATTTGTATATTCTAATAAGAATTTCATAGTCAGATTCAGCAAAGTTAATTCAGAACTTCTCCTTTCCTTCCAAAACCAATGAGGACACGCATACCTACCGTAGCCTGTGATTAAAAAAAATACACAAGATACTTAATTTCTGAAACAAAAGCTGAAAAGGATTTCTGCATTCTATTGACTCTTTAATGTGACAGATTTTCACTTGTGATTCAGCAACATGGTATTTCCACAAATATCGGGCAGGTGTTGGTGCATTATAGGTACTGAATGGAATATCAGTATTAGACACCAGCTAAAAAGTTCTGATAGAGATTATGTAGTTCTTGTTTGCTTTCACCTTCATCCTGTGCTACTTGTAGGTTTTTGCAGAGGTATGGAGTGAAGACCCATGTAAGGAACTTCCTCTCCCCCTTTTTGAAACCGGAGTCTAAATGTGTCGATCCTTCCCTCATCAGGGAGATTTTTCTCCCCTGCTTCAAAGCAATAAGACAGTAAAACCAGTATTCCAAGCTGTTTTTTGTGAGGTTTTTGACCTGTTATGATGCATCAAGGGGACTCAGATGCACTAATCCAATCAAGGCCCCAGACTAGGCAGTTCTGCTGAACCAAAAAGCTCAGTGACACATTCTATTTGTGAGGAGACTGTCCTCACTAAGAAGGACAGTAGATAGGCACTTGTAAATTGTGATGTAGCCTTGAATAAGCTGCTTCTTGTTTAAAGTGTTTGGTTACAACATATTTTGCAGGCAAAGGACTATGTGAGTGTTTTACTTTACAATATTCTAGTTCCCTTGTTGGGATAAACTACTCAGCTGAACCAGCTTATTGCCTCATAAAACAGAGCGGCAATACTATTATCGCTTAACTGCACCTGAATTCAGGCAGAACTACTTTGTTCAAAGAGCAGTAAACACTTGGAGTAAGTTGTCAAGTAAGGTCATTGAAGCAAATAACATAAATGAGTGCTAGAGACATAGGACACTTTTGTGAAGGAGATTGAAGGATATAGTGACAAGAAGGGATGCAAGTAGGATGAACTGAGCTCAGGAACTACATATTTCAATGCTACTATTAAAAAATATGCTTTTGCAGAGAGCCAATTCAAAGCTCCTATGGCACGTATTCCTTATATGCCCCTAAGAGCCTTGAGTAGGGTGTAAGAGCTATAGAGCAGAAAATTTTAGCTTGGATAAAGAGGACTTTAATCAATCCTGTAACCAGTTCCTGTGTTCTAGTTAGTTCCCAACTGAAGTTATAAAGTTGAACAGTAGGATTTTCACAGCCACAGCCAATATACAGGGCTATTTTTGTTACATAGTGACTACAAGTGTTTTTCAGATTTATATTATGTGCAAGACTCTCAGAAATTAAGCTGATAACTAGCTAGGCACTAGTTACTTAGCTACTGGTGATTGCTAAAGAAGGTATTACCCACCCAGGCAAGCCGTGAGAAATTCTTACTACACTGTCAGTCAGCAGAAATCCAATGGCCTTTTACTAGTAGCAGAAAAACCTTACTTTCTAGGCTTCAATAACAGTATTCCCCACAGAAAGCATTAATTTTAATGCTCAATGCATATCATATCTTAGAATTTGTTCTCACTTGAGCAGTCACCTTTATTGTCCCTTTCCTAAAATCGGCTTCCCCCAACATGCTAAAGCTTCCTTCTGACATCCTTTCTATCCTCAAGCACTTCTGTTGATCTGAGCTGTTACCAAGGTTGTTCAACTAGTCTCGGCTTCCTCTATTATCTCTGACTGCTCTCTTACATAGACAATTCTGGAACATCTCTGAATACAGGTACTTTAGAGATTCCTATCTGTATTCCCATTGATCTCTTACCAGTCCTTTCTCACTGACTGTTTACCTTCTAAGAATCCTTTTCAGATTCTATAGTAGTCAAAGTGCAGGATCCCATAAACTTCAGCATTGTGTTGCGCTGGGGGGAAGATTTGGTGGGAGAGGGAGACAGTTTAGTACTCTTTCTGGATGTCAGTAAGAAAGGCACCAAAACAAATGGTGTAGGAAAATGCTGGATTTAGTAAAATGGAATAAAAAGAGGAAAATAGATAGCAGGTTACTCACATCCATTCAGATGCTGGGGACCTCACTTTCTCGTGTAGCATTGGAATGATCCTGGATGGATTTTCCCACTGTGTCCTGTGCATATCCCATCTATGCATAGGTTCCTCTTCTGTCCTATTCCACAGAATCTTTCATTTTGTGTAAAAAAGCAACACTGCATACTTCTGGCTGGAATGCTGCGTCTGTCGCTATACCAACTAACACGTAGCACAGGCTGGCGTAGAGCACTCCAGCAGATTCCCTAGCAGCAGATATTCCTGCTATAATAACGTAGCACTTCCTAAAGATGATTTTGATTTCAGTACCATCAATTTATTTGCCAGAAGTAGTGACTAACACCTGGAGTACAAACCCCAATAGAGCAGACATGGCCTGCTCAAGATATTTAAATTCTCACATACAATGTTTTCTGGTGGGTGCCAAATACAATCACACCTTGAATAGATGAACACAAGTCATGGTACTTACTATTTAACGAATATGCACAAGCCCAAATGACCCTTTAAAGCAGACCTACCATTTCCCTCCTGAAAATACCTCTGTTTGATCGATTTTTTCATCTGCTCACTTGGGACAGAGGTTTAGCATTACACATCCAGTTCGAGGGTCTTACCATGAACATGATAGAAATATTTGCTTCTGTTTCAGTCCCAGAAACAAATGTAGGCATGGCTCAGATTCGTGTTGATAGATTGACACACGATACACAGGCTCCTCTAGAAAAAGAAAAGAGCAACATAAGTTTTGCTTAAATGTGTTTTCACTGATTTCTTTAGCTAAGAATAAGAGAGATATAAATAATTTTTGGCCAAATAATAAATTATTTTCTTTTGAAATTCTATGAAGCATTTTTATTAAATATGCCTCTGAAAAAAATCAGATGCATCCACTATTGAACAGCAGTTACTTCTACAGTTAAAAGAGTGAAATTTGTTTCCACCAATAGAATTAACATTGAAGGAAATTAATGCAAGACATCAGTCACATAGTTTATTGTTCTTACTGTTTAAGTTTGGAATTGCATTACCAAAACAATATTGATAAACAAGCATTTTAATCTTAGATTCCATAAAAGTAAGAATCACGCTATACTTAGGAATTTGTTCTGGGAAATGGTGAATTCAATTCCAAATAATTGTATGATGTCATTTGATCTTGAATTCAGAAATCCCAGATTTAATCTTAATCTCTGATTTTAGGCAAGGGGAAAGTCTATGAATCTCTAAAGAACCAGTTAAAGGGAATAAAATGGAATGCTAGTCAAGGAAAAATGACTTAGCTACTAAGAAACTAGGCATAAGACAGTTATCTAGGATGTGGGCTTCTTGTAGATGACTTGAACTCTTTGCTATTATGTTGTCCTAACTGACTATAAAAGGAGGCTGATACCAGTTCTTCCTGGAGATTCTTGTTAGTGTTCAAATAGCATTGTAGTAGAAGTGTAAGCACTTTCTAAAGATGTTTTTTATTTCAGTACCATCAATTTATTTGCCAGAAGTATTTGTCTAACAAAAGAAGGCTCCGTGTAAACCTCAAAATGCTCAGTATTTGTTTAACAAAAAAAAAAAAAGGAAAAAAACCCACACCTGTACTCCTGTCTTTCAATTAAATTGGTAAATTCGTCTTTGTCAATATTTTGATGATCCCAAAAATTCAGATATACTAAATTATTTTTGAAAGTTTAGGAGAGGGTAAAGAATTACATCATCTTTCTTATGTCATCTCATGGTGACCTAAAAATTCCAAGATCATTTAAAAAAATCAGCTAAGGAAGAAACTAAACACTAACCTCAACTATAATGGAGTTATTTCTTCTTAAAATATAAAAAGCTGAAGGCAATTTAAGTAGGCAAGAATGTAAGAGGACATATCAAGAGCCTTCATCCTGCTGAAGTATGCAACTAGTAAATTAAGGTACTTAATCAGACTTCTGTTCTTTGTATTTCTGATCTGTTTTTCCTGCAAAAAAAGATTTTTGAAGCAATCATGATTTAAAACAGTTATCTATCATCATAACTTGTTCTGAAAACTGCCTTGGTGACAAATCAGGGAAGTCATTCATGGTATCTTTTATTTAATTGTAATTAATGGCTGTCTGTGATCTTAGAAGGCCAACTGCACTAAATGTCATTTTATAAATGTGTTTTAAGAAGTGTGAGAAGGATCGATATCTATACGCATGACCACATTTCATATGGTACAAAGGTATAAAATACAGGTCAAGTTGTTCAGGGTTGCTTAGCTATTTTGGATACTTTATATTAATTTCTCAAAGTAAGGCCAGTTTTCAAAAACTGTCCTAAAATATGTTCTTTTCAAGATGCCTCAAATTACATATTCAAAGTTCATGTGTTCCTGAGAAGCATTTACATGGCCTTGATTTGATGTACATCCGTATCTCTTACCTTGAAGCTGTTTTTTTGCCACATTCATCAGTCAAGCTTGGATTTTTTTATACTTTGTCTTAAAATATTTGGAACTTATCATTGTTCATTGGAGGTATATGGGATTAGATGTACTAGAAAATCCAATATGATCTAGAATAATCTATGTTCTTCCTATCAAAAACGATATGTGCAATTATACACAATTTCAAGAATAGTTCTGAATCTTATAAAACATATGTGAAGAAAAAGTAGATATCCTTTAAATCCTTCCACTGAATTCACTTAATTTTCTCTCCTATGTCACTGTTTCTTCCTTTGTCCAAACCTGATTAATACTAACATAAAAGGGGAGATAAACACAGAACTTTACCCAAACACGAAAATATCTTTAGAAAATTTTGAAATCAAATCAAAGACTCAGAACCAAATTGCTTGAAAACAATATTTTCCCCGGCACTTTTTCCTTTCTTGCTGCCAGTATCTTTCTATCCCTTTCTTCTAACATACTGACCAGCTGTAACTGTTGATTATATTATGATTATTATCCATTTAATTTATATTATAAAGTCCTCAGAGCAAGAAACAAATCTCTACATTCAAGTGCAGCATTGTTGACTTTATTCTGAAATATTAAACAAGCTTGATCTGTTTAGTTTATCCTAAAGAAGATTAAAAGTTTACTTGACATGACCTACAGGTGCCCATACAAGGTCACTGTTCCATTACTCTGCCAAAAAAAAAGTGTCATAATAAAATCCAGTGTTTGGAAGTTCACGCTGGCTACATTCAGACTAGGGTAGCACAGACATACCTAATAAAACTGTGACATTAAGAGCAGTAAACTACAGACACATTTCATGTAGAAAAGTGAGGGATTCTCTTGAAGGTTTTAAATCACAATTGGACAACAGCATACATCTGCTGTAATTCATATGCATCATAAGTTTCCTGTAGAAATTATTTTTGGTTCATACTGTTAGATGATTTTGTTGAATTCAACTGATCTTTAAAAATAGTCATAGATTTTTATACACAGAAATATACACATACACAGAAATAGTTTACCCAGTGTTAGAGTTGGTAAGCGCTTTCTGAAAGATTTTCAAATATATTCCACAATCAATGAAGTTGTGTTGTGAAGTCTTTTTGACATTCAGTTTTTTAGAACACCAAAGAAAAACAATGAGGAGACAATACACGGAGAAACTTCAGGTTTCCATTCCAAAAGTGTTATTCTGAAGCAATGCAATCTTTTTTTGTTTGTTTTATTCCAATGGAGAATAAAACCAAACTTTGAGACTTGAAAAACTATCACAAACTCAAATCCTGCTTTTCATTTATTTTCCTAATAAAAAATAGATATGTACTCCCAAAAGAGGTTGTGTCATGAATCTAGATAGTATAAACATCTAGTGTAGGGTATTATTTGTTCTTTTTGTAACTCATCCACAGCATATTTGATTCCTGTATCTTATCTTCCACATCTTGTTGATTGTTACTGTCCATGTTGCTGACAACAAAATGATGACCACCTTTTGCTAGTTGCTTCAGTCATGTGGATTCTTGTCAGGGCATCAGTGCACCTACTGCCACTGCAACCTCTTATCTCCTCAATGGGGTCTGGTTGACTGGGTTCAAGAACAACTCTGTGCTACTTTGTCAGCTTGGATCAAATTTGTGTGAAAGCAGCTGTATAAAGAAGAGAGGTGAGAGGCCTCATCTGAAGGTTCTCCACTTCACTTGGAAATGCATTTAAGCTAATGTTCTTTCCTCTGGTCATTGTCAAGCCATGATAGGTGAGCCTGAACCTGGCCAGGTATGTTGGGTCAGCCCCAGTCCCGCTGACTTGATTTCCTGCCTTGATCTAGGATTTGCTTTTGACTACTGTATTGTCTGGCCATTACTGGACTTTTGGCTGATCCTTGTTACTGTTGGCCAGCTCAGGTTGTTTTCTCTGGACCTGGTCTGCTCTCTTGCTTTGACACCATGCATGGGACTGCAACCCTTGTTAAAGAAGGTACAGCTCCTGCCAGCTTCATTGGCAGACTTGTCTCGTGGCTCACCTTCCTTTGTGAAGCAGCCTGCTTTTTCTGTCTCGGGGAACAGTGACAGCAGGGTTGCTCCCTAACAGACAGTGAAATGGGAGTTGAGGGTGGCCACAATGCAGACTGGGAACAGTGACCTCACTGCTAGGGACTGGTCCTGTGGTAGCAGAGGCAGTTCCAGAGGTGGCAGCCAGGCTTAATCAAGAGGCAAGATCATGAGGCAAGATCGTAAGGCAAGTTTGTTGTGATAAAGTGGGTCCAAGCCCAATCCAGGAAGACAATGTGCAGGTCAGGATCAGGTCCAGTAATCATAATCTGGGTCAGGCACAGTCACTGATCAACAGGCAGGTCCACAGTGATGAGTTAGGTCCGAGGTCAAGCCAGGTGGTCAGAGTCCAGATAAACACACTCTGTGTCCATGACTGTGGCTGAGGACAGGCACCCCTGTGACAATGTTTTGGCTGAAAAGGAAAGCCCAAAGTTAAATTGAAATGGGGTTCCTGAACCATCAGTGGTAGATGGGGATGAAAGTCCAAAATGAAGCTGGTCAGGTCCATGAAAGCCCATTAGTACACTCATGACCCCAACAATTTTTCTTCATAAATATGCTGTTACATTTTCTGGTGACAAAATATACATGCTACTGCTAACAAGTAGCAGTAGTACTTCTGGAGCCAATCTTAGTACCAGCAGAGAATGATATTGAGTGTGACTTTACGTACCTGAGATAAAAAATTACCACTGCAGAATATAAATTAATGCGCCTCTGTGCTTTCTGTCTGAGATGAGAGTCGTGGGATAGCCTGATGTTAGTCAACCTGCCTTAGACATTCTTGTTGAGAAAGACTACTACTTTATCTTGAAGCAAACAAGAGAAAAACTCCTGAACAAGCCATACTCTGCTTTCTCTGTAAGCAAGATAATTGCTAATATGATAGGCAAAACAGGTACTACAAGTAAAGACCATATGATGAAGTTGTAGCCTTGGTGAAGATGCATTTCAGATCTGCCTTATCTATCACTGTCTAGAGATTTCAATTTCACAGGTGAAACTTACAATCTGATAAGGACATCATCGCTTATATTGCTCAGTTGCTCTGCATCATTGAGCACTGTAACTGGCAATTTTCTCAATGACAAGTTACATAACTGTCTTGCCTTTGGAGTTCAGCACCATCTTTTTCTCAAGCCAAATTTATCATTTATAATTGTTTAGGAAAAGGCCTTAGCCACTGAATCACAGTCATTACATACTAAGAAAAGTCTTATTACAGTAATTAATCTAAATGCTGGTTTTCGTGATTAGAAAGATGATTACTGTAAGCACAATCAGGAGCTCAACCACAACATTAATGAACAAGATCAGTTGTCCGGATTTCTAATCAGACCATATAGTGGTTCATACAGAGATTGAAAGATGACAAATTTTATTTCTACAAAAAGAAAAACTGCAGTGCTTCAGTTTGGTCATCAGAGATTAACAATATGAAGCATGTTATGCCAAAGCTTCTTATTTGTGGGAATAAGTGCTTCCTTTGACAATGACTAAAGAAGTATTATCACATTCAAGGAGTCTTGAGGATCTCTGAAATGCTCATTACAATGGTAATAAGTGTGCATGAGAATGGAATGGAAGTTAACTGAGATTGCCTCTGAAGAGACACATTCTATTACCTCATTGTCATAAACTGTCAAGTCTGCTCCGATGACAGTGGTATGTGCATGAACACTGGCATAAATGTGAGGTGAACATCTTCCACAGATTCTTCTTAGAAAGATTGATTTTTATTGGTATATCATTTTCCTTGGCATATGTCATTGGCAAAGAGTAACTAAGAAACATTGTCAGTGAGTTCTTTCAAGTGTTTCCTGGAAAACTGGCAGCTTATAAAAAAATAATCAGTATTATTTCACATGGATCCAATAGTTGAACCGATTCTCATAAAAGGCAGAACTGCACCTTCAGTGTATGATACCAACAGAGAACTATACTGAGCTTGTGCACAGAAAATGAGTTCTTGAATTGATCACATTTATAGAATGTTCATTTATGGTTGTATCAACACATAATTCAAAGAGACTAATGAAAATTTGTCAAGATTGTGGCATGCTAATAGTGCACATCCAGTTGTTTTTAAGCAACTGTTTGTTGCTTACACAGGAAGTATTTTCGAAACCTGTTTCTCTTAAAAATTGTCAGTGGAGATGCTAGAGCTGTGCTGATGAGAGCCACAAATTGAGAAAAAATCCAAGTCGAGGTATCCTCACTGGTTGAAGAGTTATAGCTATGGTATCAGTATTTGTTAAGGTCCTGATTTGGGTTATATTTGAGGATAAACTGAAAAGTTTTGAACTGATTTGAGAGGTGAATATGAATTAAGAAGAAATACAAAGAGAGAGCCTACCACTGTTTGGTATGATATCTACCCGAGATGTTGATTTTTATGTGCAAAATAGTTCAGAAAGAATGTATGTCATATTTGTCTTTTGTCTCTCTTCTCTCTTCTGTCTCTAGCTATGACTCATTTGTGTGTCAGTATTGTTACTGTTAGATTCTGGAAAGAAGTTATGTTCCCTAGACACTTACAACAAGCTGTGTCAATTGTATACATTCAGCTCAACAAGCATAGCAATCATTGTCTAATACTGTTCAATAGAAAATGGATGTTCATGGATCATTCTGAATAGAAGACTACCCAAACCTGATGCTTCTGAAACAACTATGTTTTGCAACAATTCCTCCTGTCTCAGCCAACATGATATCTTTTTTCCTCTGACTACCTTCATGATTCTCAAGGAATCAAGGGAGCAGATAAATTGCTCTGGGAGCCAAGATACTTGCCACTTTTTTTCCCCTGAAAGTTCTACGGCTCTTTTCCCATTACTTTTTTTGGGATGACACATTTATGATGAGATCAAAATGCATATTTCTGTCATCAGGCAGCAAGTGTATGTCTTGTCGTATTAGGGAAATGCACATCTGCATTCTATGACAGCACGTCTTGCACATCCCAACATGTAACATCAACACTTACTAGGAAATTCATAAACATTTTATCAGGTGCCTGATTGGATGTATATTTTCTTTTTCGAATTTTGTTGTCCAACACATGACAAAAATGTGTCTAGCTGCAGCTAAGCAATTCATGACTGAGTGTTGAAATACCCAGAAAATACTCATATTCTAATATATGGAGGGGCTTCATACATTCTGATTGTGGAATCTACGAAGAATATTTTATATGGAAAAAAATTCTAGTATTTCCATCCACAAAACATTTCCAAGAATGTTCTTTCTTGGCTAAATTCTGTGGTTTTAGATATTCCTGTGCTCAAGAAACATTTAAAACACTTTCAAAGAATACAACACACTATGGCTTGAGGTATGGACAAATGCCAAATGATATTTCTGCAAAGTCCAGCTCAGCCTGATCCAACTGAAAAATCTCTAGCACACTAAAATGAATTTCTTACCAGGGCCATAATGTTTAGTTAATGTAGTAAAAATCTCTGTAAGACCTGACTGTAAACTTGAAGATAATACTAAGGAGGAAAAGGACAAGTTATTATTGCCCTTCCTCTGATCTGGTAAATTAATAAATCAGTATCAATTTTAGTCAAGCAGGTGGTTAGAGTTACAACAGAAATGATTGTATTTATGAGCAGATCCATTAATGTTATTTTTGAATAGCTATTTTTAAAAACCTGAAAAAGAGAAAAAGGGAAAAAAAGACATCTTCAAGCATTTAGAAGTTCATTTACTGTATTGATAAAATTTTTCAAACTGGCAATTAGAACCCTACTGATTTTAATCATTGGCAGTTTTCAGATTCTATCTGAAAGCTATCTTAAATAATTAGCAGATATTTGCAATTGCTCCTTGTGCTTAGCAACTTAAAGGACTTCTGCCATCTTTTGTTACTATCTTTTTTCCCTCCACACTCTCTCTTTGGAGTCCTTACCCAGCCTGGAATTCTCACCCCTAACCTTCTTTCTTACCATTATCTTTCCTATACTACTTCTTTCTTCTTCAGTTGCACACCAGTAGGTCCTTGTGGTTCTATTTCAAGTATTTTAAAGGACCTTTTTTCACAGAGGAAATAGTTTCTCCTGTATAAAAAAGGAAGGAGTCTTGCCCCAGCATGGGGGAAAGGCAGGAACTACTGACAACTCATCCACGGATCCTTGCAGGAAAGAATGGACAGAAATACTCCTTGACAGGTCTGCGTTTCTTTGGTGAAAGATCCCATAAAACAACATTGTAAAATGACTCATCTCCCTAGAGGGGTTCAAAGAGTTCTGTTGTGCCTGTTATCATGTTCCACTTATGCAGAATCAAGACATGAAGGACTACTGCAATAATTTTACATAGCTGTCTGCATCACAATGGACACAGAGGTTCCTGCTTGAAGTTCCCAAATTTCCAGTTGTTGTACAGTGTGCCTATTATAAAGTTATTCAGTAATAATTCAGTGTTCCTTATATCTTATGTTAAGATTTGCAATGGATAGTTACCCTTATTATGAAAAAATTCAAACAAAAATTATTCTAAATTTCTAACACTTGTAAACTGAATTTCCTATTTTAGTTACTGTGTATTATTTTGTGGTTTTCTACCATAGGAAGAAAGACTGAAAAATTATCTCAAGTAAGAACTAGTTTGCAGTGGCTGTATAATTTGCTGTCTGAGTAAGAGAAGATCAAATTAAGCCTGGTGCATGACATAATTTTAAAAATCATTAAAACTTAAAACCAGAAGGGTGGAATTGGCAGACATATCTTAAATGTTTTGATTAGTCACAGAAACATATGTATAGATCTCTACATCTTAATAAGTTGTTTACTAAGGAAAACAGCCTTTAGACTCCTTACAATCAGCTTCTGCAGACTATGAAGCACTTATTATTTCTCTATTTTCTTTCCTCACTTTATTCACATTTTCTGAGAATGGATACTAGAAGTCGTTGGAGAGCTTTAGTGTCAGCCTTGCTAAAGTAGGAAAAGTTAAAGCCATACTGCTAAAATTTCATTATTTCATTCTACTTGTCTAACTCTGAACGCTTCATCCTCTTAAAAAATCCAAAAATATTCATCATTTCTACTGGGCACAAACCTTTTCATATGCAATATTTTATGTATTCTGGAGACACTCAATGGGAAACTCTTTGTTTTCTTAAGTTACCAATCTCTGTTTCAGTCAAAGCATAATGTTTTACTTCTCATCATTTTTTTATTTTATTGGTTTCTTCTGGTTAAAGTTTCCACCATCCTATATGAAGTATCATAGTATGCCATCCAGAAACTAAAAATAAGGTGCGACAAACGGATAAATTATGCCAGAAGTGAGAAAATAGTTTCACAACAACATGAAAACCAGAAATTAGATGTTCTGATTCTATAATGCTTGCTCACAAGATTGTATAACAATAATTTCTCTGAATTATGATCCAGTAAAATTATATATTTTATTGTAAAATTACATTGTACTGACTCCAAATTTGTCTTACATTTTTTCCTGTGTCAATTTTTATGACTGGTGTATGCCAGCTTTTAAATTTAAAAACAGCTAATTACCCTAATGGATTCTAAACATCTAAACTGTTCCAAAGCTTGATGACCTCCTCTAGCAATAAGGCTAGAAATTTTAATAACTTTGTTAGCATTATATCACTACCAGTGAGATCTCCTATAACTTCATAGCATTTGATACTGCAAGAGTTTTTAAACACCTCTAGATATAATATCCAATGGTCTTGTATTATGTGCTGTAGCTAATACCATTTTGAGAAGGGCTTCTGTTTGAGTTCAGCTTGTAACTCAAGCAAATTGTGTGAAACAGTGCTAATACATTCTTTAACCCAGTCTTGGCTAGCTGCTGATATCATATTAAGGTTATTCATGCGTCTAGTCAAGAGCGCTTTCATAAGGGTTGCACACATTTTACTGAAATTTTTAGCATTTCTGATCTAAAAAAATTAAAATCTTTCCGTGTCCAGCTCCCCAATACAGTTGACTTTATTATTTATTTCCTTAAGTACTTCCAAATTCACTTTTTGGAACTTTTCTAACATGTTTATTCAGTTGTATTTACCTTCCGATTGATCTTACTTACATAAAATTAACTTCATTTTAAACTGAATCAACTCATGACTATTTTCTGTGACCTAGTCTTCTCCCACCTTCTTGTCTCTTATACCAGCCTGTCTGAACTAATGTCATAATTTTTCAGTTCAACTACTATTTGATATAAGAAAAGAAAAAAAACCAAACAAATCCTATCATCTGAGGAATGTCTAGGCTCTACTGTTGTCAGCAAAACCTACTCTCCTGTCTACTTCTCACAAGTCAACTGCTGTTAATATTTATTGCTCTAGAGGTTTGGAGAAATTTCTATCAATTTCCAAATCTGACACAGCAATTTGTATCAGACTGCTAGTATTATTCCAGTAGAAATATTTTTACTTGGCCTCCTCAAAAAAAATAATTTTATGGTTTTTATTTTAGCCAGCTCAGTTTTACTGTGCTTTCATTCCTAACGCTTAATAGCCCATCTATAAATATACGTGTTAACCTACGGCTTTAACTTCCATTTCTCTGTTTCCAAAGCAGCACATCCTCTTCAACGCATGGTTTATCACCACAATTGCTCTTCAGTCATGTTCCAATAATCTTTATAATATCCTAGATCATCTTTTGCTCTGGTACTTCCATCTTGTTTCTCAGCCTTTATCAAAAAAATCTACGCACTGCCTAGCCCTGCAGCTTTCATACTGTTGGACTCTCTTAATCAGTAATCACAACAAAAAAATAGGTATTCCATCACAGATAAAACTTCCTCCATGACCTTCCAGTACTGGGAAGTCTTTGGACACTAGCATCTCCAAACTATAGGGAAAATACTTTGTGTTTGATATCAAAGGGAGTGAGAAAAAAAAAATCTAGCTGTTTGTTACTTTCCTGTTAACCTATGGGCTTTGAACCAAGCACAGTCTGTGAGAAGAGTGTCTTCATCGACCTTGTCATCAGGTCAGGCAGGAAAGGAGAGCTTATTCGAACAGCTTCTGCCAGACTAAGAAGCCCAGGGTTATACAGTGCTTCTTTGAACTAAGAAGAAGAGTAAGCAGGGCTTCATTGTGACCCAGGATCTGATGAGTCAGAATCTTGGCACAACCTGGAGGTTATTTCCTGCACCAAAATTTCATAAGTCTGCCTATTGGTCCCAGTGGTTCACATTTCCTTTCCTCCACATACCACAGTGCAAAGTAATGAGAACATCAGCTCTGAATGCACAAGCAGCAGTGCGGGTCCAACAGAGAAAATGCCAGGAGAGCAGATAGACAGTAAGTGCATAGTTGTATATGACTTTAAACTACATGGCTAAATGTTTGAGCACTTGTGCCATTAGGTAATAAATACATTTTTTAAATCTGGGCTGGTGTGGTCTTCTCACCTTGTTGCTATACCTGTCTGCACTGCTGCAGAACTATCTATGGTAATGAGATCTTATTTGTACTTTTATATAAAGTACTATTTTTTTGAAATGTGATCTGTATGTTTTTAGTAATATCTTATTAAAAACTTCCAGAGGAATACATATTCCACAATATGAAAGCATACTTCCCTTGCATAAATAAGCTTCAATTTTTATTAAAAATCATAATATTCCATAATATATCATGAAATATTTATTTCATATTCATAACTATAGTCACAAGATATTTCCTGAAACACAATGCAAAATATAAAGAAAATATCACAACCAAGTTTTAATAAGGTAGAGATGCAAGATAATAAAATCTGTTATTCTCCTACAAAAAGTAGCTTAAGGTAGCTATGACCACATGTTGCTTATGGCTCTTCTTTTGAAAATATGTGTACTACTGGTGAACCCATGGTGATATTCTCTTCCTTCTTCTCCTGGATAAAATTATTCACTGAACAAAGGACTGTTTAACAGTCTGGTGTGTCCTCTGAGAACTATAATACCTTTCAGTCTTTTGATTGCACTTTTCTTTAGTGTTTTGTTTCAGTTTAAGAATTTTTGAAACAGAATTAAATTATTTGTGAGGATTCAAACCAAGGTCCAATAAAGAGTCTTTCTTCAGACTAGGCATCTATAAGGAAACAAATGGAAAACTGGTCGAGATGACTATTTCCTTTTAATTCAAACAGTGAGAAAAATTGAGAATGATGATGAAGAGGAAGAAAGAAGTTCACAGTTTACAAATTTATGTGACACCTCCAGCCTGTAACTTTCCCTACTAACTAATTCATAAAAAGTACTGCACCACAGAAGACAAGTCAATAGCAAGTGGCTTCTCAGCATCCTCCTTCTTTCATGGCTGTAGCTGCCAAGATGCCGCTGACCCAGGCACTAAGTGTGCAGTGATTGATGTGAGAAGCTAGTGTCATCTCTTTTGTGAAGATGAAGATCACTCTACAAATCTCTGTATTTTTCCAGTTGTTGACAAAGTGACACAATGTAAAATCCGGGAAAACAATAATCAAGCATGAAATATCCAATTGCATGATAAGTTTAAAGGAATACTTGAACTTGAGATCTTAATTCTCTCATTTTCCCTGAAAACCCCTTAAATCCATATACTTTAGATTATATTCAGGTGCATTTCTCCTAGCACTCCAATCCTGTTACACACAGGCATCATCAATCACAGTTACAAGATGCCTTCCCATGAAGCAGACTTTATTGGAGAGCAGATTGTCATCATGCTGGAGAGTATTCTTTGGACTGAAACAGGAGAGAGCTAGCTGTGTGAATGCTACTGTTGACTATTTAATCAGCAAAAGCCTAGTACCAATATACTGTCCATGTACAACTGTCTAATCCACACAGAATGTTGAAGCTGAGGCAGAAGAACACCTGTGGTTTCTTAGCTTGTGCATTTTTTTTTCCCAATAATATCCATACAATATGCTTGTAAGATCCAAATATCTGTTGAGAGTCCTGAGGTTTTCTATGAATAACTTTTTTTTCTTTTAAGTACAGTATCAACATATCTCTGATTGCTTGTTATTTTTATTCAGAAGAAAATGCACACATACATATTCATCATTACATTCTTCACTCTCTTACTTCTAGTATGCCTTTTATTCCCATTTATTAAGGAGGAGAGAAAAAAACCCTCTTTCCCTGCTTTGTTCCCCAGATATCTCTATTTATAGCTTCTTAATACCAACAGATGCTAAAAGTGTTTCTGTGTGACAACTGGGAAAAAAGGGAAGGGGATGAGTTTATTTTTAGAAAAATAAATAACCCACCCTACATTAAAAAAAAAAAAGGTAGCAGGTTTGCTTCTCGTTTAGTGTTTTGAGGCTCTGTCTTCCTAATGAAGAGTCTAGGAGAGTTAGCACTGGTGAGGAAATGGAGCGCCAGCCCAGAAGGGCAAGAAAAGCCCAACACAGTCTCAGTAACATAATTAAAAATGACTGTGGTGTGACTGAACAAGGGATCTTCTTAAAATTAAAATTTAATTTATTGGAGGGATGGTTTTCTTAAGCAGATGGGACAAGTGGTGAACTATTAGCATGGGCCTTAAACATCATTCGTGTTGACAAGTTTTTTTCTAATTACACCCCCTGTAGATTTGCAGCAAAGAGGAACAGCCAGAAGAAAAGCACTTGACTAATCACACACCACTACTGCTGGCAGAAACGTGTGGCACTTTAAGCAAGTCATCTCTTGTCAGATTGTTTTAAAGTCAAGACACAAATGTGTTATTATTGAAGCACAAAGCAAGGAGCTGTCAAGGACTCTGTTAAGACTTTCTATCTTGTGAGACCAGTTCCATCTATGCCCCAAGACCAAAGTAGATTAGACATGTTTTGGACTTGGCCAGGGCTTGACAAGCAACAGTTCCTAAGGCGATATTTGCTGTCTCTGTGAAGATACAGCAGGGTACATGCAGCTCCAAGTCTGCTACGCAGAACGCTGCAGTGGTGGTAGTGCCAGAGCCTCTCCTGCTGGCTTCCTTGCAGCTAGGGTCTTCACTGCTCCACTATTCACTATCCTTATGCTGGTGCAAGGATTCAGGTCAGGTCAGAGCATCTAGCTCAGACTTATTGTGTTTTTCTTAAGATTGGTCAGCTGTTCAAAGTCAGATGTCTCCTGTCACTATACATACTATTAGTTATAGCTTTTGTATCATTAAGTAGACAAAGAAGAACAAGATTGTCCAGTGATCTGTACCTCAGTCCTGCCCCAAAGAAATACTCCTACAGTTCAGAAATGCTGGAATCTAAAGTTTTACCTCTCGTTCATTTTAGAGTAACAACAAACTGCAGTGACTGTATATGAATCTGTGTGACCCCCCATGTTTCAGAGTGCTTGGATCACCCTCTTACATATACTTAGGAAATGGTAAATCACTTTTTTACTGTTAGCAGCTCCTCTTTCATAAGCATCATTGGGCTAGAATAGTTGGGTGGGACGCAAATGATCCCGTTTCCATTGTGTGCACATCCAGAAAAGCCAGCAAAGAGCATGAGCATAATTTAGACAAATTGCTGTGAATAAGTTCAGTATGAGCACTGCAGAGCATGTAGTCACAGAAGTCAAGTAATACTCTTCCAGAAGAACTGCCGTCATAAGCAGCCTGTAATCAGTACATTTACCCTTACAATCCTATGTTCTTACATTCAATACTCCTTTTCCACTTCCAAGTGAACAAAGCGAACACTTCTTTTAGCACTCTTAATAGATTACCTTCACTTACGTATAGGTGGTTAACTAAAACTCCAAAAAGCAAAAGGATTCAGCACGTCAGAAAGATACTGTTACCTAAACACCAGAGGAATTGAGAGATTGTGAGAAGATGCTGCACTTTATGTGAAATCTCCAGTGGAAATGGTGTGAGAACAAGATGGGCTGGTTACATAGGTAAAGATTGCTAGGCATTTAATATATATATGTGATAAATCCCTATGAGGTCCACACTGCATATAACAAAAGTCTAAGAAATGGGTCATGAATTTGTAGGAAAATACTTCCTCATGACTTACTCGCCTTTAAGAGCACTGTACCAATGCTAATCAGCTGTTTTGAAAGAATAATTCAGTCTTTATTATTGTTAGATTAGCTAAATGGGAATGCTCAGCCTCTACTGAATGTTAATTAGTAACTGCCAACTTTTTCATATGCAAGTAAAGCTGTTTGTGTGAGTAAATTTTGCTCTGGCATTTTCCAACTTCTGACTCTTTTCCTTCACAACTTGTACAAATGTTTCAATATGTGGCAGAGGGGCTGGACTAGATGATATGTAAAGATCCCTTTCAATCTAAACCATTCCATGATTCCATGATTCTATGATATTTCTGCTTGTTTTACATGTGTATACAACATATATATGGCACACTTGAGTTAAAATTAGGGAGCTCAGTATTTGTATTACTGTTTCGGTAGTCTGTGAATACCATGAAGGCTTTTTTAAAAAAAAAAAAAAAGTAGTTTTTTGTTTTGTTTGGTTTGGTTTTATGATCTGGTGCTGTCATTAAAACCTGATCATTTCAGAAATCTTTGTCGACACAAAAGCCTGGTTTGTTATCTTCAAAATCCTACATGCTGTTAGATGTGACATAACTCACCAATCACATAACTTATATTGACAAATGCTATCACCAGATTACCATGACTTCTGGTACCATGAAACAAAAAGGATGACAATTTGATCAATTACTGGGCCCCAATGTACCATATTCACAGGCATATGGTGTTCAAAATTTCTTCTGCTGTTTGGAAGCATTTTATTTAATGAACTGAGGAGCCTAAAAGGTTTGTATTAAATACTACAAGTACAGACATATGAGATATTAGCAGAAAAAATTGTCCATTTCTAGGCTTCTGGTTATGAAAAAATAAGTATATTGGTACAAACACTCTATTAATCATAGTGTAACCTGCATCCATTTACATTTCTCGGGTTTTCACCTACCTTCTCTATTTAACTTCACTGAGAAAAAGATGAACCAGGAGTGAATAAATACATTTATATTACCCTGAGCCTGGGTGCTCCCCTAATGTGACCCATTTTAATTTTTCCTCCAGATGTAAACAAAATCAGAGCCTGCTGTGAATCGCAGATTCCCCTAGCAAGCCATTAGGTCCCTCAATAATTTGGAGCTTGAAAACTACCTTTTATCTTTTTTTCTGGCCCTTTTAAAGTCCAAGTAATTGCTGTTTTCTTTCCCATCTTTCAAACGCTGTATTTAACTAAAGTGCAGATGCAAGTAACTTGCTGTAGATCCATGCGGTGGTGAATCTATAAGTACTTTAAACAGACCTTGATGAGCTTCACAATGTGTACTGCATAAGATCAAGCAGAGTTAGTGTCTGTGACCTGAACTGATAGCAAAGTCGCATCAACAGACATGAGGGAATCACACAAATTGACACATAAATGTGTAATAAACCCAGTATTTGTGAACATACATGCTGCAGGAATAACAAGAAACATGACAGATTCATCATAAAAATGAAGAAATAATATTTTATGAAAAATGCATTAAATCAAAAGCAGCCACCATAGAGTGCAGAGGGTGTTCCCATGGAAGCAGTCTCCCATATGACAGCAAGATCAGCAACAGGGGTTACAGATAGAAAAGAGGAGAAAAAAGTCACCTGGTTAAGCCTAAATGTCACACTTGTTTGTAAAACAATATATATAAGAATTTTAACTGTCCACGAATATTTTCCTAGACTAGAAAGTTGCTTATTTCCTCTTCAGACTATATCAGTATATTGACAATGGCAAAGGAAAACAAAAATCAATGTTGGATAAATGTGAACAGAAGATTACAGTTGTTTTGTCTTGGTCTTGTTTAGTAACTAGCTTGCAAAGTAATTTGTACTCATCTTTCTTCTAGTTCCTGCTGAATCTTAAAAGATATGCAATCTAATAAATAGAGTAAAAAGTGGTATTTCTACCTACAGAGGCAGCTTCCTAGGAGGTGTAAGATTAAAGCTGGTTTCACTATCAGTCTTGAAACACAGGGTTCATGAAATATCCCAGCTACTCAGATTTAGGACTAGTTCAGGGAGAAAAGTAAAAGAAGTAAAGTATTAAGCCCGTAAAAGAGGAAATCATTTAGACATTACACATGGTAAGTGAAAGTAAAAAATGTAACCAACACTGACTAGACCTATGAAAGTGGGAATAATGCAAGAACATTATTAAACCCTATAATGAGTCATCTGATGAGCTAGCAATTCAGTTAGCTAATGCGTACATTTTCAACAGTCTTGATTCCATAATGGCACTAGCTGAGACAGCTTTGTGGGGAAGGTTCTGTGTTATGCAGATTACAGGAGGATATTCACTCAGCCAAAGTGTTGCAAAAGTTGTGGATTACACTTATTCAACATTAATACAGCCTTTGTAGGTATTGTTCTGAGGTCTAAATGCCAGGCACCAATGAATGCCAAATTCCTAGTTTGGGGGAAAAAAATTATATCTCAACTGAAAAGGAAGGACTTAATTCATATTCTGTCAAATCTGACTGTTTATAAGCGTCAGAAATCACCAGAATATTGTATTAAGCAAGATAAATAGTGTAAGGATTATGATTTACCTCATCAGTTCATACTCCTTGCAAAAATTTTGTCACAATCAAGAGGTCTCCAAAGACATTAGAAGCTTTCATGAGATGATCAGCATTATACTGCTTTCACCAAAATAAAACAATTCATCACAGTGGGAAAGCACATTGGTACAAGAGGTAACAGTTCAGAGGATAGCATCGAAGCAAGTGTAACAACACAAAGAGAAACAGATAGTTTATTAACGTCTGTCTCTCATATCCACAAAAATAAATCATAATGTACACACCTGTTTGGATGAGAATGTCATACATGTAGGTAAGATGATTCAGTCCACTCTCAGAAGCCATCATTCCCACCGGTAACTTGTTTTGCTTTTTTTTATTTGTTTTTAATTAGTGTTGAAGAAAGGAATGCAAGAATATCCGTTGGCATAAATTACATTGGCAGGGATACAGGCAACGACTGGGACAGGTCACAGATGCTATATTCTAATATGTCACTGATCTTACCAGCAAACTGACCTCAATAATGAGAAATATCATACTCTACAGGTCTAGATACAATCCAGACAAACAGTTTTGCATTAGAAAATTACTCCTTTCTTCCCATCATTTTATTTATGAGAGGGATCTTGCTCACTAGCATCCACATGTAGAGTAGACACTTGATGGATTAGTAGCAAAGAATTTTCAACGTGATTTTTTTTCTCGTTTCTGTATAAAATGTTTTGGGTTTTTTTACTGAATGCAAAGATAAGATTTTCACAGTTTAAGGTGATCAAACAGAAGCGTGACACTTGCCACTTTTTTGTGTTGTTTGAGGAATCCTAAAGGATTAGTTTGGTATCTTTATTTTATATCAGAATTTGTATAGGTTTCTGCCTGCTGCATAAATTCACCTAGGAAATAAAGCTATTTTGACATGATCTAATGGAAGCCTTCAAAATCTCTAGCATAGCAGAAAGATGATGAAAAGAAATTTCTCCTGTGGTGGAAGTTTCAAAAATGCAAGGAATACAGTTAAGATATGATAAGTGATGGAAATAAGAAATGACAATCCAATTCATGGCATCTATGGATTTGTTTGGAGCAGTAGACAAAAAAAGTGAAAAAGTTTAATTATTTTGATATATGAACTATGAAGAAACTCAGATTTATGGATCTTTGCATAACTGTTCATTTTCTGTAATTTCTGTTTAACTAACATTATTTACCAACCTCAATTTCTTTTCACAGTGTGATCAGCATACTGGTTTGGATCTCTAATCTGTCATTTAATTTGGAAAGTAGGTTCTTAAGGTACATTTACCTTTCTAAGCAGCCACAGTAATGTCTGTGATTAAATACAGGGCTTTTGAGTGCAGTTCTTAAATTTGTATGTCTTAAATTCAGGTAGTTTTGTCAGATAGCACACTAAAATATAATTCAGTCTCCCTTTAGACTGTCAGAACTTGTGACTGTCAGCTGCTGAGAAGTAATCTGAAGCCTATTTATTTTCTTAGCCTATATCCTGAGTGAAGTAACTAAGAGGATTGGTCTAGTGAACTTTCCTGGAAGGCACTAAACCATTTTTTGGCTAACATTTGTAGTATAGTGTTTCATATTGTGGTTTTTATTTGTTATGTGTAAGTGCTTGACAGATCTATGTTAAATTGCAAGTTTAGTAAATATTACATAAAGTTTCTGAGGAAAGAACAACCTCTTCTAATCAAAGCAGATGAACAACATTTTCTGTTTTCACATGCTGTTGTTGGAATTCTGTAATTCTGTTGCTTGTTAGATTATAGCTTTTTTTAAGTAAGAACTATAGCAAGCTGTATGTCATAAGTATCATTCAAAATCATCAGAAAGGCCATAGGACTTAATTCTACCATTTCTTCTAAATTTATAATATCATTTTTGTAGGATTTCAGTTTGGTTCCTGCCCCCCACATCATTTCTTTTTAAGGAGCCACGTTGGATATATTAATGGAGCATCCATTTGCAAAGCAGCATGAGACAAATGTGCTCTCTGAGCCAAATCAACTGCTGAATGTTAGAGTCCTCCATTTCTATCAAACATCCAATTGTTATCCTACTGGTGAATGTCTGGTCACATCAACAGCCATGGCAATAGTGATACAACCTCAAGAGCTCAGCTTTACTCTGAAAGCAGAAGGTAAAACTAGATCAGAATTTGTAATTCAAGACTAAAACTAGCTCCTATTCTTTCAATATTCATTTGGTATTTTTGACTGCTTATGTTTTTACTGCATCCAGAGGTCTGCTCTGCTCTCTACTGAAGGATGCTGTACGTTTCCTGAACAGTCACCCACTAAATATGCTAACCCTGAACAAATGTGTGAACCAAAATGATGGACAAAGTTGACAAAGTTTACAAGTCAGAACTGAGAGCTCGAAGAAAGCCATGTACATGTGCTACTCATGGCTTAATGGGGCTTAGCAGTGCTAGTTTAACAGTTGGACTCAATGATCTTAACCGTCTCTTCCAATTTAAACAACTCTGTGATTCTAGGCTGCATAAGTATAGTTTATTAGTCTACATGGACTAGAATTATGAATGGTTATTTATGCTCATTTTTTGAGATGGTGGATTAAATTTTATATGCATTTTTGCAGTTCTTTCTTTTTTTTTAATTATCAGAAAGAATTAATCCGAAATTTGGATGATAATTCAGGTGGTTGCTTGGCAAAATTTCATGTTAGAGGTCTATACTTATTTGTCGACCGCCAGCAGGAAGACATGACATTTCTGTATCTTGTCAGAAATTTATTCCTTATTTATCTGCAGTTGATAAAATAATTACATAATAATAAAACAAGCCTGCAGTCTTCAACAATAATAAAATTAGTTTGTTTAAGGGAAAATAGAACAAAGTGAAGGGAAGATGAAGGGAAGAGAGCTCCTGAAGCCTTCTACTGTTTCCCTGCTTAGTGAAATTTCACATTTAAAACAAAGAGTAAAGATGTTTTTATTCTCCAGTGGCAAAGAAAAGAAGGTGATTAAAAGTGGCCCTTCTCTTCTTCTGGGGCCTGATCCATGACTGATGCCTTGCCATCACACTTGATCCTACCGCTCCTGGGAACACTGGTTACTACTCCTCTGGTTCTGTTCGACCTTATAGCTACAGGCTTTGAGAGATGCATTTTATTACTTCACAGTTGCAAATGTCTTAGTCATTCAACTTTGCCAGCATTACCAGATTGATCCAATGCTTTGATTCAGTAAAAAGCCAAGTAACATTCATACACTGAAGATATACAGAAGGGTGAAATATCAAAATATTCAGTGTTTGCCTGCCAACACTTTTTAAGAAAAACTACTAGTATTTTAATCCATCTTTTATTACACTGATAAATGATAGCTGAAATCTTAACACAGATTAAACCTGTGAATATTTCCGTTACATTAAAGCTTTTCAAACAAAACGACCTTTATTCTGATTGACACGTAATGAACAATGAATTTCCAAGATGACTTTTTTTCAGTGTTACTCCTTTTCCATCGAGTGCCAGCACTTTCCAAATATATTATTATTGAAATAAATTATTTGGTACTATTAGTTAGTTATCATTTAACTGAATTTAGCTACTCAGTTGGTAGTACTAACTGCTCCTTGTGTTCAGTTTTATTTTCATGTTATATAAGGATGAATTATTGATTGTGACAGCTTATTTCCCAGAGACCATTTTTCAAATTACCTAGGTCATTTTTTTCATCATTTTATTTTCTTTGCTGTACTTTCAATTTTACTAAGCAAATGGTTTTGAAACATATAAATTTTAAGGTCATATAACCAAACCGTGTTAATGTAAACTGGGTATTCTAAATACACATCCTGTGAAGAAAAAGACTTGATCTTAGATGATCAAATTTCCAAGTAAGATGCAAAAATAACAAATTATTGTACATCTCTAAAAACTGGTCAAATGGAATGACCAGAACTTACCAGAACACAAAAGCCTATATAATAAACTATGCAAAGAATTCCGCCTGCCCTGTCCTCACAAAGAGTACTAAAAAAGAAAGGAGTATTTCTTCTAAAAAGAGAGAAATGACACGATGAGAAGACTGCCCTGTATACCAAACGTGTTGCCAATCTCTTTGCTTTGTCTTTTTGGCTCAGTAAAATTGCTTTTCTCCTCCTTTCTGAGCAAGTCCTTTTCACAAGAAGTTCTGTTCTTTTGTCTCAATGATTAGGAATGTCTCCGTAACATATATTCAACTCTAATACTTTTAGCATTATAATTCTGAATTAAGAAAATTAAATAAGGATGGACACTGCTTCAAAATCCAATTATTTTTTGTTTTCCTCTTTCAATCAGTGTCCAAGCTTTTGTGAAGAAAAATTCTGCCTGACAGGAGACAACAAACCCCCTAGCTTTAATTTAGAATCCAGTGTATTCTGTGACTCCAGTCAAAGTCTGATCCAGTTATAAGTGAAGCAATTGGGAGTTTTGCCACTGATTTGAACAGAAACAGAACTAAGATCTCTATATTTAATTTTAATACAGAAACTGTACTTACAGTTCAAAGTCATTGTCCCCTGACATTTGTTTGTGGTAGTTCTGCCCTTGGGACCAGCAACTCAACAGTGGGAAGCAGATGAAGGGCAACAAGAGACAAGCACCAGAAGCCTGAAAGCTTGGAAATGGCATTATGTTAAGAGAAAGGAAAATTGACTGTGATGAGAGAAAAAAATAAATGCAGAAAGGAAATCTTCAACAGTACAGATACACACTTCTCCAAGTACAAATGAATGTCATCATGCTGTAAATAATTGAGAGTCAGATCATGTCCATTTTCTGAAAATAAAAGGGAAGGTTGAATGAACATATCTCTCGTCCATTTGTTCAGTTCTAACAAAAAGTAACTGAACGATTTCCACTGAAGATCTTTAAAAATAATGTCAGGGTGTGGCTTATTTCCTTCCTCAGAGCCCATCCCAGTGCATTGTTGAGGATGTCTGCACCATTCCAGTATTTGGAGAACAAAGAAGTACTTTTTTCTATAGAACATATCTACCTATGCATAAATGATTCTGTGGCCTGAATCACATTTTTTAATCTAGTGCTCCCCCGTGGCTAGTGCCTGTGTGTGCTTCATTTTATGCGGGTACAAATTTGTCTCCTAATCACATCTTGCAGCCCTTGAAGTTGCAGCTCCATTTTTCTTGCTTACTTTTTGTAGATTGCAATTGCTGATCTGTAAGGATTACTCATATATTGAAATTAAATCACTGGATATGATCTCTTACTTCTGAAACAGAAAAGCAAAATGCTAAGAACCACATACCCAAGGCTAAAGGATTTCACTGGAATATTTCTACTCTTGGATTTCAAGCACAATAGATCAAATATATAACTCAATTCTGAGAAGGAAAACAGTAATAGTGGGATAAATTCAGCAGTGACGTCTTATTGCTACTTCCAGCTCTGATGTCGAGACTATCCCGCATGTTTTCCTCTGTTCTTGCATAAAATGAAAGTCAGTAGTGCTATAGATTGGCCGAGAAGCCCGAGAAGACATAAAAAATGCTGAAATGACTCAGGAGACTACATTTCATTGTCAAATGTGTCTTTAACTCCAATGTTCCTGTATTTTACCCCACACTCAGTGGGTAATGATAAAGTCTTGTCAGTGAAAACCTTAACTCCAGAAATTATCAAATGCAGAGGTTTTAATTTAGTGCAAGTTTACTCTAAATGTCCTCACATACATCATTTTAAAACTATAGTCGCTCTACTGGGTTTTGTTGACAATATGGCCCCCCTGTACATGTACATACATAGGTTTCTAGTGTTTAAATTTCTGTAGTTCTTAACATCTGCAGTTCTGCATAACTGTTGGTCACTGCCTATATCACTACAAGCCTATGTGAACATAGTCTACATACTAATTATATATCAAAACTCTTAGATAAAAAGAATAGCACTAAATTGCAGAGTCAGGCACTCAAATGTATCCCTCCATTCCAACACTCCAATCATAGGATCCATTCTACCATGTCTCTGTGATGCCAGTGAGATCATAGCTCTTCAGGCATGTGCATGTCTCTAACTCCTCATGCCAGGTGTGTTTGCATAGAGGTACTTTAGTTCGCCTCTCCTCCCTTCCCCCTCACCTCTCTGCCCCGAAGGTAACTTACTGGCTGGAAATACTTTCTGTTTCTCTTTAGGTGATCTTTCTGTGGTCTTTCTTTAGGGTCTACTCATTTATTGCTTGCACTGACTTCACAATGGTAGAAATGGGGTGCCCTTAATTTAAAGCCCTTTTCATCAGGTTGGCAAGCCTCTCATCAAAGATGCTTCTCCCCTTCTCCAACAGATGGATGCTGTCATCCCCCAGCAGACCAGGTTTCTCAAAGTGAGTCCCATGGTCTAAGCAGGCAAACACCTGGCTGCAGCACCAGTCCTGTAGCAATTTGTGGATTTGCCAGACTCAACTGACCCTTTCAAACTCCACCCCTTTGACTGGGAGGACTGATGAAAAAACTACCTGCACCTCAGAGTCCATTATCACTGCTCCCAGGGCTCTGTAATCCTTCTTGATACTCCCTAGGCTGCTCCAGGCTACATTACTGGTGCCAACATGAGTAATCAGTGGAGACTAATCAGTGGGCTGTATAAGGCTTGGTGACCTTGTCGCCACATATGGTGACATCCATAATAGGAGTCCCTGGTGAGAAGCACACCTTCTTAGAGAGTGGGCCAGGTCAGCAAATGGGTGCCTCCATATCTCTCAGAAGACAGGCTCCTACTATTATCACTTGTTGCCTTTTCTTTGTTGCTCTGGGCACTATCTGGTGAGTAGATTGAGCTGCCTTATTCTGCTCCAGCATCTCTCCAGGTGTGACAGGTGTTTCCTCTTCAGTTTGCACAGTCATGAGGCAGTTATTATTATCTACAATTAAAATAATAATAACAACTATAAAAATAATAAAATAATATTATCTATATAAAAATAATAAAATAATATTATCTATATAAAAATAATAAAATAATATTATCAATCATATGTATTTTATGTATTAGTAATCATTATTACAATAGCAAAGAAACTTAAAATGATGTCCCTTCTTTTTTTTTCTAATTGCCTAGAAGTTTAAAATACAATTTTACTGGATACTATGTGTGCTTGATCTTTCTCCAAATCAGTTCCAGGAATCGCAAACCAAATGTCCAGAAAATAAAGAATGCGTGTTTAGCAAATACCTGAGAAAAATTATTAGCTACTTGCTGCTAGACACATTGTACTTCTCTGCTAGAAGCAATGATAGGATCCTGTTTCTAGAGGAAGGTACCAGTTCAAAGATCTCCCTTCTTGTAATCAAAATTATTTTCCTACATACACTCCTAGTTCTACAATAAATCATTGAATCATTGAATCATAGAATAGTTTGGATTGGAAGGGACCATAAAGATCACCCAGTCCCAGCCCTCCTGCCATGGGCAGGGACATCCCACTAGATCAGGCTGCCCAAGGCCCAATCCAACCTGGCCTTGAACACCTCCAGGGATGGGGCATCCACAGCTTCCCCGGGCAACCTGTGCCAGTGCCTCACCACTCTCCTCGCGAAGAAATTCTTCCTAATGTCTATTCTAAATCTTCCTCTCTCCAGTTTATACCCATTCCCCTCATCCTATCACTACAAGCCTATGTGAACAGTCCCTCCCCAGCTTTCCTGTAGCCCCTTTCAGGAACTGGAAGGTCACTGTAAGATCTCCTCTGAGCCTTCTCTTCTTCAGGCTGAACAAGCCCATCTCTCCCAGCCTGTCATCATAGTGGAGGTGCTCCAGTCCTCCAACATTATTAACATGTCTGCAGCTGTGGCAGTGAGAGCTAGAAAAGATGAATTTTCTACTCTCAGTTATGATGCCTGCATGAAGATCTTAATTAGGCCACAGCCAAAAACTCTAAAAACCTTGGAGAAAATTCTTGCCATTCCAGACTAGGGAGTGCCCCATTTTGGCAGAGTCTATAGACATCCAGGTGGTTTATACAAAAGGGAATAATATTTTTTTCAAGTGGTTATACCTTGAATAAGTACTGTACCATCTCTCATCTATCTTCTCTAAAATATCGAAAAAAATAGAAGTTAATAAAGAAAAGATCACCAGAATTTTGTCAGATGGGCAAAAGAACTTGTGTTTCAAAGGATTTTTACAGAAAATAGTATGCAAAGTGAAGGTATCGTTGTTCCTCAGTGATTTTCTAACTTGTGCCTATACACCATCTATCCTTCCATAGTCTCACTAAGAAATCTGGAGCTCAAAATAATGTTTGAAAAGAGAAAAAAAAATAAAAAAAGCCTGCAAATTCCTGAATATAACTTTAAACCATCGGCAGTAGTTCTTGTAGTAAAGCAGAAAGTAGTGGCTCTGGAGGACTGTTTTACCATTAATACAAAACAGGGGACATAGAATGCAGTTAATTTCAATCCCGTTTAGCTATAACTCCATCAACAGTGATTTGCTGCAACTTCTCACGTAATTAACAACAATAAACAACCTTACTCTTAATGTTTCTGTGACACTTAAACACCCAGCCCAGAGCATCAGTCTCCTGGAGTTAATGAGCCTCATTTACATTCCTTCCAAGGATCTTCTGCTAATACATATAAACTAGTTAGCAGACTCAGATTGTAGTAAGCAGTGTCCAAGGGGAGGACATGTGTTAATCCCACCTCTGAAAAGTCTAGGCTAAATCACTTTACCACTTTATGGCTATACTGTGCACTGCCACAGTTGCTGAAAAATTATGGCTGCCTAATTACTAAGAAAGTCAGCAATATATTCCCACATTTAAAATATGAGATTTCACCCACAGCTGCTAAAGAACTGGGGTTTATAATTCTGTGGTTCATTCAATTAGCATCTGTGGGAGACACTTTTGGTTTGCTACATTACACGGAAGAGTAAAGAAAATTCTCCCATACTAAATATTATTTTATTATTAAAATGGATTTAAGTGCACTACAGGCTCATTAACTTTACGCCAGTAGACTCTCAGTAGACTCAGTAGAGGAATAAATATAATATATTTATAATATATTTTATTTTAATGAAAGGAAGACACAGATCTAGATTGGCCTGTCTAGGTGACGGTATCTGAAAACAGGAATATGACCTGCTTTTTTTTAAATACTGAGCCAAAATATCAATGTCTAACTAGTGAACTGTATAATCACTGCTATTTCACAAGAAGGCGACATTAAATGCTTCAACCACGTAAGAAAGAAAGAGTCAGGGAAGACTAATTCTCTACAGATATTCAAAGCCTAACTAAGCTATTGGCTACAGATAGAATGGAAAGCAAGAGCAAAAGAAAGAACTTCTGTGCTGTTATGTCACCGTACTTGGGAAAATACCATCACTATAAAATCAATATGAGACCTAATGAAGACACTGAAACCGGAAAAGATGAATAGTTATCTGAGAATTTAGGAAAAAGCAAGCTACTAAGAGCAAGAGAATTAAGTAAGTATAAGATTTTCCTTTCTCACAAAGAGCTGAGAGAGTAGCTGAGCTCTTCCATGACATCAACTTCTCAGCACAAACATCAGTACTGTGAAGTCAGCACCGAGATTAGAACAGCATTGGGGAAAAAATTGATCTTTCCTTGTAGGTCTATGAAAAATCCTTCAAGAGAAATTGTGAGCATCTAGCGTAGCAGGCATCCCAAGTCTCCAATTCATCATCCTCCAAAGTTTATCCTTAGCAGCACAAAATCACATTCCACGTGTAACCAGCTGGCACACAAGAGCCAGACTAATCCCTCAGAAGACACTACTGGGTTTGGGAAGCAGTGAAAGTAGGCTTCATTTCCCAGATGGAGTCAACAGGGAGCAGAGAAGATCTGAGCACTGTTTTGTATGTATAGAGATGTGTGTAGGCAAAATAGACAAAGAAGAAAACAAGTGAGAAGTTTAAGAAGTAAACAAATTAGATCTCCAAAAAAGTAATTGGGAAATGGATTGTGTTCCTTTTTTACAAAGTGAGTGGATGTTTATGTTTGTCTTATTTTGTATTCAAGACTAGGTCATACGGCTGACAAAAAGAGGAAGTTCAGGGAAGCTCCACAGAATTCTGGAAATACTTCTTCCTTTGCTAAAGATTGACTAAGTGGTGTCACAATCTGAAAGTTTTTTATAATTTCTTTGGAATCTGGACTGACAGGCTTCAAAATATTTTTCTATATGGGATGTGAAGTATGATATTAGTATCAAAAAACAGTAAAGAATAAGTGGGTGTTAATGTTCCCCGGTCTTAGAAGAAGGAGTTCTGAGTATCTCAAAATATTTCCTTCAGAGCTTTGAGTATGCGCAGGAATGCAAAACAGAGAGAGCAACAACAAGAGAAAAGGAGATTATCAGGTCCTAGGAGATTGAGAAGTTAGTGTAGGATGCTGATGAATCTGTGGATTATGATATTTGTACTGCTGAGATTTATTGTGTATTAGAAGTCAGCTGCAAGCTCAGAGAGGTCTTGAGTGAGCAGAGTACAACCTCTTGTGAAGTCCAGCTCCATAGGAAGTACAGACAGAAATCACACTGAATTTTTCTAGTAGAAAGTAGTGAGAATTGAAGAACATTCATTTGCTTATTATTCAATTATCTTCAGGTGATTCCTCCTTCTTTTCCTATTATATACCCAAGCTTCTAGAGCATCTGTATTTCTGTAGACCTGGGAAATTTTTCATGCTTAGTGAAGATTTCTACCACGTAAAGTGTTTTCTTCTCTATATCTTTTATTCTCATAGCCACTTATAATTTTCCCTGGCTTAAATAAGATATTTTTCTTCTGAATAACAGTCCAGAGCTTTTGGGACCAGTCAAAGTCATCACTGAAGACACAGTTAAAAGCAGAATAAGCATGGGAATAACAATCTTATAGGGTGAAAAATAAGATCGAGAAGGTTTGTCTCATCTTTCTGGTGGCCGTTAAATCATCCTGTGAATTTGATTTGAAGGTCTGGCTAAGAAGTTGAAAATAAAACTGGTGGATTATTCTGAGCTTCAGTGTGAAGTGAATTTTAGCTCATCGAGCCTCCTGAAAGCTTTGTCTTCCTTGATGTCCATGGGAATGGAATTGTTTATAAAATAAGTTGCTTGTGCTAGTACTAGTATATCAGATAAACAGCACTTTCTTCTAGAGGGAATTACTGGCTTTCTAGAGTGTAATATGGAAGAAAGTTTTGAAAGACTGTCTGCTTCTTCAGAGCCTGAAAGATGTGATCTGAACATCTGTCCTCAGGGATATTCTTACTAGATTTTATCGTATTCCATTACCTCATTCTTGCCAGGACTTGCTCTCATGTCTCTGTCATTTTCCCCCTTTTCCAGAAATTACCTTAACTCTCCCCACTTTCTGTCCACCTATTCCTGAGTTTGTCTCCCTGCTTTGTTATTTTACCTGTAATGCAGAAGAAGAAGAAGAAGTCTTGCAGGGCAAACAGAGGAAGCACTCTTATGTTTTTATAGCTTCATCTTCACATCTGTAGTATCGGTTTTGCAAATGCCCAGCTCAGAGAGAAATTCAAAAGATCATTACACTGTTTTAAACTTTCAGTTCTTGACATGGCAGCTTGGAAGGAAACATTATGAAGTGAGAAGAAAACCGGCAGAAAATCACCTCTCTTAAAAGTCTGTGGAAATGAAGAGACCATAACCTGGTTTTTAACAGTTAACTACGGGAAGAGAAGCAGCACAAACTGACCATTAATGCCTGGTAACTATCTACCCAATAATATTTCTCTGCATTATGGACTACATTTTCACAGAGAGTGTCTTCTTTGTGCAAGTGACTGGATTACAACGTATGGAGGATGTAGATGGATCTGTCTGTTTTAGATCAGTTATGTTCACAATCTGTAGCTCAGGCTGCTTTACAAACTGTTCTCTCAAACTTATACAATGGAGCTTGCAGATGAAGGTCTTTATGGATTAATACAGCAGAAAAAAACCCCCGAGTGCTAATAGAAAAAGATGGAATTTGCTGCTTTATTTTCTCTGGAAACATATTAGCTTCTGCTTAAAAAGCTTGTTTACCAATTGCAATGACTTATTGAGGGTTTGCTTGAAAAAAATAGAGACAAAAAAATAGAAATATAACATTATGTGATTAACTTAAAAAAAACAACCCCCAAATTGGGGCAACAATTTGCACTCCGGAAGCCCAGCTGAGTGTCTTACAGCACACATCTTGAGCTTCATCTTGAATAAGGACAATTATCACCAGGAAGAACAAGGGCATGCAGCAAGGGGTAGGGAGACTTAATGTTATTATAAATATGTATTATTCATTTTTTTTGTCTAACAAATTCACTCCTTTTTTCACATATGTAGCTACTTTCTCATCTCATATGTTAAATTATTCAATTATTAATGAATAACATTATGAGAAAGTCTTTCTCTCTCGCTCTTTTTTGCTGTTCCTTGTGTTTGGCGCAGCCAAGAACTTGATAATTCTCTGCTTCCTGGGACTTCTATTTTGACTATTTTACAGGGGGTATATTTATTAAAAGGACTAATAAAACTCTAAGAAATTTTACCATATACATGATTTGTCTTTCACAAATAAAACTGCCATAGATATTCAAATGGCAGAATATGTAACGGTAGGCATCTATTCATTGATGTGCAAAAGTACCAAGCATGTTCAGCTAATAACGATTGCAGACCTCAGAACTCTTTATTTACTCAATGCATCTCTGTTCACATGACAGGTAGGTATTTTCCTTTGTGACAGGACCATTAGTTATCCCATGCCGTATGCTTTTTAATGGCTGTGCCTTAATCAAAGGTGTTGGTTGGCTGAAATTTGTAGCTTATTCAGATTTCTGAACATCAGTTCACTGTTTCATAGTGAGATAGCTATAGATTTAAGCATCCAAGATAACACTTCCTCTTGCTTCTTTCACATGAAAGTTAAAGATTGTTTTACTTTTTAAGTAAATAGGATCATTAACATACTATGGCATAAAATGGTATACTGCTTGCAGGAAAACAATCACCTTTCTCACACATCAAAAAGATATAGAAAGAATAGCTGATGAATTAAGAACTGTGAAGTCCCTCCTTGAATGCAGCTTCCCTCTGATTTTCAAACTTTGCTATTTTCCTAGTCTAATACTTCCTGCAGGATGTTCCATATAGAAGCTCTCACTTTGTTCACAGAACTTTACATGCACTTAAAACTGACCACACACTACCTGAAAAACTTGATGTGTTATTTTATACTGTTCAGTCAAGTCAGAGGTATGTAAAATAAAGGAATAACTTTTTTCACCTGTCCTAACAATAAGCAAGCGAAAAAAAGAAATTACTTAGGACATAATTTTTTTTATTTAATTTTTTTTCCTTATAAGGGAAGCCTGATTTGGTTTTGTGGCAAACATTCCAGGTGGAAGCATGTCACATCAAAGTCGTTTCAACACTGACGACCTGAGCTTGATATTGCTATCCCACAGGTCTCAACTAAACAACAAGTGCTTATAAGAGTGAGCATGTATAAAAGCAGTAGTTTAAGATTCTGCTGCTGAAGGAGCCCAAGAACCTTATGGCTGAGAATCAAGGACTTGAGTGTTATTTTAAGTCCACCAGGTACAGGTAGGTGTGTCTGCCTCTCAAGTCACACACAACCTATGCCTAGTGCTTATAATGACAGGAAACAAGACAAAACGTAAAACAAGTAGCTTTGATGCATATGAGACTATGAATTTCTGAAAGAGAATAAGGAGTCTCAGGCAGTGGTAAATTCAGGGCTTTTTATAGCAGAGTTTCTTCTCTATCTTTTGAACAGTTTTGGTCATCTGAAATTTGGAGATCACTGTCTGTGCAAATACAGTACCTCTGATCTTCAATTTGGTTGGTAGTCGAGGCAAATAAAAGTCTGCAGGACAGCAAAAGTTTATGAAGGTAAAGAGGGAGCAGTTGAAGAAACTGAGCCTTTTTCCACCTCTGTGTACGTTAAGAAGTATCATCAGGAAGATATAAATTTTGCTTCACATTAAAAGGAGAGTTGTTTTGCACTCAATAGATGAATATAAACAAAAAAAAGAAACCAAACAAATAATTGCCAGTGCTCTAAATAAACTCACAGTAAGACACTGAGCCTACTTATTTCTGTCGGGGATAGAATTCCCTCTGCCTTTAATGACAGTCTTTTGCAAAGTAAACTGAAACACACAACGGTTGAGTCACCAGTTTTCTAAGTTTATTGGAGATTTAATAATTAGCCCACTTTTATGGGCTCATTTAAAAGCAAAAGCTACTGAGATGCTTGATCTATTTTCACAGTATTTGTATTGAAAAATGAATTCTAAGAAGAGAAAATTATTTAGGAGGACTAAGGCAAACTTTTCAGATTTATGAAACATTTTGTATGCTTCTGGTTTCCATGCTCTGCTTTAGTAAACTCATTAACATATTAAGTATTATAATATCTGTCTAATGAAATAGGCTGAGTTCTAATTGCAAGATGTGTTTATGGCAGTGTATTCAATTGACTGATGTTACTTCTGAGTTGTACTGATGCCAAAAGAGGAAATAAGCCCACCATAGTTAATGATATTGCAATTATAAGAAGTAAAGATCAGATCTGTAAATCGTTATGTAAAGTGGTAAAGTGATAAAGTGATCTATCAAGAAAAGGGAAATACACTACACTTGGATGTACGCTGTAGTTGTAGCGGTGTCATAATGTCATGAAAAATGTATAATAATTAGGAATTACCAGTACTGGAGCTGTCAAAACTACTGAGAGCAATACAGAATGTATAAAGTGTACTCAACATATCTAAGTTAATATTTAGAATTCAACTGTTTGTCTCTACTTTTTACCATTTGTCTACAAAACAGATGACCAATCACTCTTTTTTTCCTTCCCTTTTTAGCAGTTGAGACAAATAAAATCAATTTTTATCATTTTTTTTTCCTCCAGGTAGCTCTGTTCTTTGAATCACCACTAATAATAATCAATTTTATAGATTCAGAAGGAGGAGGAAAAGATACCTTTGTCTCTGTGTTCTTCAGCTGGAGCCAACACATCAAGCCAAATTACTTTCTCATTTACACATGGGCAATTTCTCTGAAAACAATTCAGTGTTATGGGTGTAGCTGTGAGGGAATTTGGCGCAATAGTGTATGGCAGTGATATTGCAAAAGACACTGAAATATTTTGGTGCTATGTAACAGTGTCATAGTTTGTACAGAAGAACTGAGGTAATTCTCTCATATTTCAGACTCTGCTGTAGGCTTTAGATTGTACTTTAAGTCCAGGATGAATTTTGTATGGTCTATGTAGTCCTGTACCTTATGATAGCAGAGAAAAAAATTGCTATCAGGACTTGAGGTTTTGAAATGCATTTTTTTACAAAACACTAGCCATCTGTAGTGCACTTTAGGGTTTCATGTGATTAATAGATACATGTGTATAGTAGGTCATCACTTATTTCAACATTCAATTAAAATAAAGTACAACTGATTTTAGAATGCCTTTTACCTGCGTTTCTAATGATACCAGGAATTCACAGGACCTCCTTGAAGAGGGATGCATTGTAAAATTTAGATTGCAGTCTTTGCTTAAACGAAATGAAATTAATCGCAATTTTACAAGACTGCAATAGTTCACAGAATCCAGATTAGATCAGAACAAATTAAGCTTTGACATGAATGATTTAATTTTCAAACCTTGTGTTGTTGCACAAATACGCTGTGTTGTCAGGTGTCCTTCAATAACATATTTACTGGCTCTTCCTAGTTCAAGAAAGGCGTAGCAAGTGAGGGGAGGAGTAAGATTTTTCTAGCATGTGCTAAATGGACCTGTTCAAATATTCATCATCATGATCATATTCTTCTAAGACATGGTGAGAAAACACTGCATTTGTGATGTTTCATTTTTCAGGAAGTGACTTATGTTCTACTCTGTGAGACCTTCATTATAGCATAACCGACACACACAGACCAAAATGACAGATATCTTCACGGCTTGCGTTAAATGTATACAGCCTTTCAGCAAATGAGATATTTTAGAAAGGTTTCCCTTCTAAACCCCCTGATTTCGCTGCAGGTCTCCAGATGTGGGTATTGGGGAGCTGAAGATGTGGCCTCTGGGTAGATAGACCAGCGGCTGCTCTATCAGACACAACCAGCTGCAATAATCCCATCACAAGACAAAGCTGAGCATATCTCCAGTATCGGAAAAAGAGAGAGGAGGGAATCAAGGAGAAATAGCAGCAGGAACATCAAGATGAGAGGAGGAGGAGAAGAGAGACTCCACAGTGTAGCAGATATTCCCAAAAGAACTGCAGCCTGTAGAGAGTGAGAAGGAAGGAGCAACAGAGAGAAACTGCTGCGTTCTGACTGAAACCTGTCCTTGAGCTGCCCATTGCCCCACTGAAGGTACTGAATGTAAACTGTACTGGTAAAAAGGTGGGAGGAGAGGTGTCTGGTGCGGAGTCAAGCCTTTAGAGGGAGAAGCAGTGTATTCTCCCTCGGTCTTTGAAATGTTTGTTTCTTGTTTATGTTTCCTAATACTTGATTCAGTAATTGAATGCTTACATTAAATGGCAATAAATTAAGCTAAATTCTTCTACCTGAGTCTATTTTGCTCATGACAGTAACTGGTAAGTGATTTCTTTGTCTTTATTTCAACTCACAACTCTTTCTTCTTTGTCTTTCTCTGCTGTAGAGGAGTAGAGAAAGTGAGCAGCTGTGTGGATGCTTGGCCGTCAGACACCATTGTACGTTTTGTAGTGCCTCCCTTATTTTATAATTCTTCAACATTGTGATCACTGTTCAGTTTCTCTCCCTTTAAAGGTCTCTTCCTTCTAAACAACTTCATTCAGAACCTAAAATTTGGTAAAATTTTTACCTGTTGAAAGTTTCTAACTGAGCTCCAAGGTGATGTTCATGCTTTCTGGAGGGCTTACAAGAAAGATGTACCACCTAACTTACCTTTTAGTTGCTCCTTCAATCATGACACACAAAGCCAGTGTCAAGGCAGCACTAACTTTATGTTTCAGCTGTGGACAATTATGATTTTCAAAGCTTCCTGGCATACTGTGACTCATTCACAAAAATCCCACAAAGTGTATAACAACAATAAACTTGACTTTGTGTTTGATTCTTGTATTGGTAAAGATCTTTTTTCATATTTTTTTTTTCTTTTTAATTACACCTTCCAGTTAAATGAATCTGCAGTTTTTATAATTCCAGGGAATGGCAGAAGACTGGATTTGTGAACTGGATTACGGTGAGGATGGGATCGAGTGTCTATGGGTTAAAATCAGAGGAGCCCACAAGAAGGGGGACTTTGTGATAGGGGTCTGTTACAGACCACCCAGCCAAGAAGAAGCAGCTGATGAGCTCTTCTATAAACAGCTGGGGACAGTCTCTAAATCTCTCCCTCTTGTCCTTGTGGGAGACTTTAACTTTCAGGATGTCTGCTGGGAGTACAATACAGCAGAAAGGAAACAGTCCAGGAGGTTTCTGGAGTGCATCGAAGACAACTTCCTTGCACAACTGGTTAGCGAACCAACAAGGGAGGGTGCCTTCCTAGACCTGCTGTTTGCGAATAGAGAAGGTCTTGTTGGGGATTTGACGGTTGGAGGACGCCTGGGATTAAGCGATCATGAGATGATAGGGTTTTCAGTTCTAGGTGGGATTAAGAAGGGGGTTAGCAAAACAGTCACATTAAACTTCCAGAGGGCAGACTTTGGCCTGTTCAGAAGGTTGATTAGCAAAGTCCCGTGGGAAACAGTCCTTCAGGGCAAGGGAACCCACGAGAGCTGGGAGCTCTTAAAAAATGAAATCCTAGCAGCTCAAGAGCAGGCCATCCCTGTGTTCCGGAAAAGGAGCCGGCGGGGGGAAAAGCCAACTTGGTGGAGCAGGGAGATCTCAAGATGCGTTAATAATAAGAAGAAGCTCTATGTGCTTTGGAGGAAAGGACAGGCATCTTGGGTGGACTACAGGGACGAAGTGAGATCGTGCAGAGAAAAAATCAGGAGGGCCAAGGCCCAACTAGAAATAAAACTCGCTAAGTCTGTGAAAGACAACAAAAAGTCTTTCTACAAGGACATTAACAGGAAAAGGAGGACGAGGGAGAATATCCAGTCTCTATTGGATGCAGAAAGAATAACAGTGACAGGGGATAAGGACAAGGCTGAGGTACTTAATGCCTTCTTCGCCTCAGTCTTTAATAGCAAAGAAAGTTGTTCCTTCTGTTTACAAATCCAAGAGTTAAAGGGGCAGATTGAGGCTCCCATGATCCAAGAGGAGGCTGTTAGAGACTTGCTTGCCCAGCTAGACGCCCACAAGTCTATGGGGCCGGATGGGATCCACCCAAGAGTATTGAAGGAGCTGGCGGATGTCCTTTCCAAACCCCTATCCATCATCTTCCAGAAGTCCTGGCTGACTGGGGAAGTTCCACTAGACTGGAGGCTGGCTGATGTTGTGCCCATATACAAGAAGGGTTGCAGAGAGGATCCAGGGAACTACAGGCCTGTCAGTCTCACCTCAGTGCCAGGGAAAGTCATGGAACGGGTAATCTTGAGTGCTATCATGAAGCACATGCAAGAGAACCGGGTGATCAGGCCCAGTCAACATGGGTTTACAAAAGGCAGATCTTGCCAAACTAACCTGATCACCTTCTATGACAAAATCACTCAACTACTGGATGGGGGAAAGGCTGTGGATGTAGTCTTCTTGGACTTCTGTAAAGCCTTTGACACAGTTTCTCACAGCATTCTGCTTCAGAAACTGTCAGCCTCTGGCCTGGACAGGCGCACACTCTCCTGGGTTGAAAACTGGTTGGATGGCCGGGCCCAGAGAGTGGTGGTCAATGGAGTTAACTCCAGCTGGAGGCCAGTCACAAGTGGAGTTCCTCAGGGCTCAGTTCTGGGTCCAGCCCTGTTCAATGTCTTTATCAATGACCTGGATGAAGGCATTGAGTGCACCCTTAGCAAGTTTGCAGATGACACTAAGCTGGGAGGAAGTGTCGATCTGCTGGAGGGTAGGGAGGCTCTGCAAAGGGATCTGAACAGGCTGGACTGCTGGGCCGAGACCAATGGGATGAGGTTTAACAAGGCCAAATGCCAGGTCCTGCACTTAGGGCACAACAACCCTATGCAGCGCTACAGACTGGGGGAAGAATGGCTGGAGAGCTGCACGGAAGAGAAGGATCTGGGGGTGCTGGTTGACAGCCGACTGAACATGAGCCAGCAGTGTGACCAGGTGGCCAAGAAGGCCAACGGCATCTTGGCTTGTATCAGAAATGGGGTCACCAGCAGGTCCAGGGAGGTTATTCTCCCTCTGTACTCAGCACTGGTGAGACCGCACCTTGAATACTGTGTTCAGTTCTGGACCCCTCTCCACAAGAAGGATGTTGAGGCTCTGGAGCGTGTCCAGAGAAGAGCAACAAAGCTGGTGAGGGGGCTGGAGAACAAGTCTTACGAGGAGCGACTGAGAGAGCTGGGGTTGTTTAGCCTGGAGAAGAGGAGGCTGAGGGGAGACCTTATAACTCTCTATAACTACCTGAAAGGAGGTTGTGGAGAGGAGGGAGCTGGCCTCTTCTCCCTAGTGACAGGGGACAGGACAAGAGGGAATGGCCTGAAGCTCCGTCAGGGGAGGTTCAGGTTGGATATCAGAAAAAAATTCTTCACAGTAAGAGTCATTAGGCACTGGAACAGGCTGCCCAGGGAGGTGGTCGAGTCGCCTTCCCTGGAGGTGTTTAAGGAACGGGTGGATGAAGTGCTTAGGGACATGGTTTAGGGAGTGTCAGGAATGGTTGGACTCGATGATCCAATGGGTCCTTTCCAACCTTGTGATTCTGTGATTCTGTGAAGACAGAGAAATGCTGAAGTTATTCACTGGGAATCAATGGCTAGTTATTTTTGAAGGTTTGTAGAACAAGCGATTACAAGTCCTGACTTTCTCAGTTATTCATAGTTGGACAGAGGTAGAGTTTAAAAGCACCAAATAGGCTTAGAAACGTGTTCCATTAACTTCCATGGATTTTCAGGCCCCAAACAATCTACGCTATATATTATTCAATGGTATGAGGGGCAGTGACTGCTGCTGGCCATGTCACTGATGTGCCCATGTGCTAATAATAATATCGTACAAGTCAGGATACATTAGCTCAGGTGTGGTGGGTCACTAATTGCTATACTGCTTTCGACCTAAGCTGGCTGTTTTGTAAAGCACAATACTACATGGACATAACTGGGTTAGCTTCTCTGTCAAGCTGAATTGTATAGTGTGCAGCCTTCTGAAAACAGGATTTAAGGAACTGTGAGAATGTTACATTATTCTGTTCATGCTTTTTACAAAACAAAGTTTTGCCTTAAATGACCATGACAAGTGCAGTCTAACTTGAATTCATTGGTATGCACCTATTTCCAAGATGATTAGCGACTGGAGGTCTAGCTTATTTTACAGGGCTTGAAAATAATAATTGGACCTGAAGTTTTGCTCTCTCCCTTTCCTTCTCCACTCTTTCTCTGCCTCTATCTCCACTCTCTCTGGAGTTTTACCAAGTTCTAATAAATGAAGAGGTAATACCAAAGGGAAAATAGTACACCAAGAGCGGTGGCTGATGTTCTCAGCTGTGTCCTGTGAAAGTTCAATGGAGCACAGATAGAGAAGTAAGGACTAATAGAGAGCTACCTCTAAGGTAATAATCTGGTGAGGAAACTGCATTTATCACTGTAAGTCAAGGGACTGTACTGGGGAAGGGAAGTGTACTATTTCCTGGAACTGGAAGTGTCTGGCATGGGGCAGTCCCAGCCTCCCCTCACAGAGGACCCTGCTGCCTCTGCCAGTACCTGGGCACCAGCACTCAACACCCTTCTGCAGTCTGTAAGTACATAATGCTGTTACAGTGTCTCTGTCCAATCCTTTGAAGCCAAATTTTCTGACCAGCCTCAGTGATTTCAACACAAAATGCATCAGGAGTGCCCTGAGAACAAGGCCCAATGGATAACCTAGAGGGAATCTTTGCTGGAAAAGCCCAGTTCAGACAGTATGAGCCGACCCTTCTGCAGCATCTTTTGTGGTTCAGACAGAGTGCTTAGACTTCTTATTGACTGTTTTGACTACCTTAGTACATGAGCAGCAAGATACATGCCTACAAGAACCTCCTGGTACCCCACAGCATCCTGTGACAGATCCACACTATGAAAGTATAGTGCAGAAAGCTGTAATGAAAGCATAATGCCATCTAATCTATTAAATTACTAAATGAGAACAGCATGAGTGGACTAGAACAGCTGCAGCATTCAGGACCCTTCCCTGTCCCCAGTTTCTTCACTTTCAAGAAATACACCTTCCTTTGGATCCTGTCAACAAATCTAGCTAGCCACATAAAAGGCTGGGATAGTAGAATCATAGAATGGTTTGGGTTGGAAGGGACCTTAAAGATGATCCAGTTCCAACCCCCTGCCAGGGGCATCCCACTAGATCAGGCTTCCCAAGGTCTCATCCAGCCTGGCCTTGAACACTTCCAGGGAGGAGGCATCCACAGCTTCCCTGGGCAACATGTGGCAGTGCCTCACCATCCTTGCTGTGAAGAAATTCTTCCTGATTTTTAGTCTAAATCTTCTCCCTTCCAATTTAAAGTCATTCCCCCTTGTCCTGTCACTATATGCCCTTGTAAAAAGTCCCTCCCCAGCTTTCTTGTAGCTTCCTTTCAGATACTGGAGGGCTGCTCTAAGGTCTTCCTGGAGCCTCTTCTTCTCCAGGCTGAACAACTCCAACTTTCTCAGCCTGTCCCCACAGCAGAGGTTCTCCAGCCCTCAGATCATCTTCATGGCCCTCCACTGGACCTATTCCAAAAGTTCCACATCCTTCTTATATTGAGGATTCTAGGACTGGACACTGTACTCCAGGTGAGGTCTCATGAGAGTTACGTTATATATAGGGGCAAAATCACCTCCCTTGACCTGCTGGCCACGTTTCTTTCGATGCAACCCAAGAGACAGCTGGCATTCTGAGCTGTGACCACACGTTGGAGCCTTATGTTGATCTTTCTATCAAACAGCAACTCCAAGTCCTTCTCCGCTGGGCTGCTCTCAATCATGTCATCTCCTAGCCTGTATTGGAACCACAGATTGCCCTGACCCAGGTGTTGGACCTTGCACTTGGCCTTGTTGAACCTAATGAGATTCATAAAGGCCCACTTGTTCAGCTTATCCAGGTTCCTCTGGACGACATCCCATCCTTTTGATGTGACAACTGCATCACTCAACTTGGTGTCATCTGCAAACTTGCTGAGGGTGCACTTGATCTCGCTGTTTATATCATCAATGAAAATATTAAAGAGAACTGGTCCTAGTACAGACCCCTGAGAGACACCACTTGTCATGGATCCCCATCTGGACATCGAACCATTGACCACTACTCCCTGGATGCAACTGCTCAATTCCATACCTCTTTCTTCTTCACTTACAGGTATATGGAATTGATTAGTTCTTCACCATGTGATGCAATGGTTGGCCTTTCGGAGCAACTAAAGAGTGACAGTAACTATTAAAAAATGATACAGAAGTGTTTGCAAATTTGCATGCAGAATCCTGAAACATAAATAAGTTAAATATTCTTCCAGACAAGAAGTGTAGAAAATAATGGACATGCAATCTTAATTATGCTGTCTGGACCAGAAACAAGGATGCCTTGTTTATTGATTACGCTTCTGTGTTGATTTCTGACATAAGCTGTGACAATTTAGTTTATAAAAAAAGGTTTTATATTTACTTCTTCATTATAAAGAAGTATGTATTCAATCTACAAAGCATGACTTTAAGAGAAAGTGAATGACTAACTATTCATTTCCTCTATAAAAGGCCAGCTAGGTATCTAAGGCACTGCAGCACAAAGACCTCAAGTGTAACTTTAGGCATGGACACTTTAGATATCTTACCTCAAATAATGTAAATTCTTATTTGTAAAGAGATAGAACCTATACCTGGGCATATGCACTCTTTTCTTACAGTCTATGTGTCCTCAAAGCCTACAGTTTAAATGTTAATGTTCTGTCCTCTGCTAGAGGTCACAATGGAACTGTATACTGGCAAGCCTATACATACTGAGATTATATCAAACACTTCTGGTTAGCCGGTATTTCCAGTCTTTCTGTCTTTCCTGAAACAGTAAGTGTGATATTAACATCTCCAAATAAATAAATAAATAAATAAATAAATAAATAGATTATTAGTGGGATATGGTTCCATTATCTTAATCCAAGAGAAAACAGAAGAATGTGATTACATTTCCACTATGTTTTGGTGAAGGTATTTTGATGTTTAGTATCTACGTTGATGCTTTTAGTCAGAGGCTCTGTTCACATAACTTGGCAAGAGGGACTTGAATCCTTTATTTCACAGGGTTTTTTTCCCTCTCTCAAAGTCACATTTTGGATTTTACAATTCTATATGTGCTTCATTAGTGTGTTCCTTTTTTCCTATATGCAGGGGAAGGTTATGGGTGCTTGGCTAATTAACAATCTTGGCGCAAAAGTGTCTCCTTGAAAACAAGATCTGGCATTAAAGTAAATGAACGTTTTGATTGCTCATTAAAGGCAGTAGTTTCCCTGCGAGGTGGGTAATACTAACAAGGCAACCTTTTTGGTTTTTACCTCCTGTTTCCTCCCCCTCTCACCACTTTTGCTAGCACATAAAGATAGTTTCGGGTTTTGTTGTTTTGGTTTTTTTTTTCCTCAGTGTGTTTTCCTTATACACCCTCTCTGCTTCTGTACCTTCACTGCAATGCTCATGTAGAAGCAAGAACTGTGGAACTACACACTTTCCGAGGCCTTCTTAGTGACACTGTCTTGACTCACAAACCGAGCATATTCATTCAGGATTTCAGGTGACAGGCTGTCCTATAGGGTAGATACAACTAAGCGTACTCTTAATTCATGGCTCTTTACAAGTACAATGAAGACTTGTCTCAGGGGTACACTTTTAAGATGAAACTTACTACTTTTGCTTTAGGTAAAGTTACTTTAAAACACTTTTTTAGATTGTATAAACTAAAATAACGTTGTCTGAGGTACTGAGCACTTGATGGAAACCACCATACTTCCATGAGGAGTAATATTCTGGAGAAGTAAGAAGATAAATTTGTTAGTTCAACTACATCTCAACCTGTGTCTAGCTTAGAGAATATGCCATACGTTTCGGTGCTAGCATTCTTTGTTGAAAGTCTGATTTTAGCTTTGCACCCACAGATGCTTTAACATGTAGCGATATCTAACTTGTATTTTTTATTATATCTACATAAAATTTCTGTAATATAACAGTGATCTTATGTAAATATGAACTCAGGATACATAAACATGAACATTTTTAAAATTAAAACAGTTTATATTAGTTCTGTGTTACGCTCACAGCACAAGGGAACCTGCCACTGTTAAGTTTGTTTGTTTTGACCTTCAAGCAACTAAGAACTTAAGTCAAGGCTTAACTGTTTTTGAAGACGAAAACTTTTACAGTGTTAAGTAGAAAACTAACTATATAAACTCTGGATCGCTCCATTGTCAGTAAAGTTAATACATTAATGTAGCATATAGTGAAAATTTTAGTAGAAATATTTGAATTTAGCACCATTATAATTTATAATGCAAAATTTTAGCAGGAATTTCATATGCCAACAGTGGTATTAAGAAGATATTAATTTATTATTTCTTGAATAATTATATCATCAGAAAGTAATGTTTAATGTATTGATGCTTATTAACTAGTAATAATTCAGATAGAATGCTGATATCGGTGTTTAAAAACTTGCTTCAACATGCCCTTTCCTGTTCAAGACATTATGTTGCATTAGTCTACTGTGATTAAATGACCATGTTTTCTCTAAACTATACTGCCTATCATATATTTTATGAAGATAAAATCCAATCTACTATTGATGAAATTAGATAATTTTTTCTTTTCAACTTCTTTAAGTAATTTATGAAGTGGCTTAAGAGAAAACATTCAATAAAAAAAATCTGGTTAGTAGATAAAGTCATACTTGTGTTTCCCATTTTTATACGTTTCTGATTTTCCAGAGTTACCTGGGGATGGTCTGAAATAAATACTCAGATCAATCCCATTTCAGAATATGACCAAGTGAGCATCAGAAATGTCTCAAGAGCAGTGTAGTCATTAAAACACACTAACATTACCTTAATACTAAAAAACTGAAGATTTCCTTTTGTTATACTTTTTCACTTAGAAGACAGTAATTAAGTGCATGAGCAGAAGTGCAACAGAAAATTCTCTCATGTGTGTATCACTTGTTCTGTGTCTGGGTCTGATAAAAAAACCAGTTTGAGTCTGATCAGAACATGGTTAAACTTATTTTCAGTCTCTTTTGTTAGAATTTTTGCCCATCTAGAGAGGTATGTGTTCCAGCAATATTTGTCTACTTATTCAGCATTTGCTTTGACCAGGGCATGAAATACACTTGCTAACAAGTGTTTAAGTTCTAAAAGCATAGAAGCCAGTAATTTACTTCTCACAAAAATAATTTGCAACCCTTTTCTTATAAAAAAACTCTCATTCATTTACTTTTTAGTGTCTACGCTGACTCTATTGTAAGTCATATTATTCAGTAAGTATTTAACACTCTGCAGGGAAAACAAAAATATCTAATTATGCTTATAGTAGACAGAAGAAAGTGTTGCAACAGGAGAACAAAATCAAATCCATTTTCCCTTGAACAATACAGAATGGATACTGTCTTCTGATCTCCATTCACTTCTAATTAAAACAAATCCCACTCTGGAAGCAAATACCTATTTGCATCTAGGTATATAGTAATATAGAATCACAGAATCACTAGATTGGAAAAGACCTCCAGGATCATTGAGTTTAACCATTCTTATCAGCCACTAAACCATGCCCCTGAACATCTCATCCACCCATCTTTTAAATACCTCCAGGGATGGTGACTCAACCACATGTATAAGGGAAATGTTTTGAATAATAGGAATAATAAATAATAAGGAAATTTTACATATCTGAAATTCCAGTCATAAAGATGATATTTTTGAGTAGAGAGTGTAAGTTACCTGCAGTCTGATTTGATAAAAGATAACAGTTTCTGTTTAGATCATCTATAGAGGAGATAATAATGTATATCACTGTAAATTGCTTTTATTTACATCAAAGCATATATGAAGACAGAAAACATGCCAGAGTGCTTCTATAAGTCAGTGTGTTTGCACACCAACTGACCAGCTCTATCCAGAGAAGCAAAAATGTAGCACTGGGGGACAAATTCTCCTCAGGTGTTACACAGGATATCAGGACAGTTAATTCTTTCTAGCAGCCAGCTTTATAAGTCTGTCTAATATTACTTTCTGTCTTCCAGGTATTAGATTATTTTTTTCAAGAATAAATATGAGAGATTAGTGGTTGTGAAAAAATAGTCATAGTATAGTGTAATTTATTTGGATTTATATGTAAAACTGACCATAATTTAAAAAATAATTTCACAGAATTACATAAAAGTAATTTTGTTTTGTTACAACTACATTTTAAAGTGAAGATCTATACCATATAATTTGAAATACACAACCTGAGACCTGATATTCATAGTGAAAACACAATGTTTCAATTCTTACTGAACCTGTGAGATGTCTGAAGTCTAACAGCAATCTTACACCTTTCTTTACTATATTATGAATCTGTGAATATCATAGTTTCTTTTTTAGGCTCTTCCTTTAAAATCAAAACAGCTTTTTCCTTCATGCATTTTCATTAAGGAGCGACACAAATGTCTTTATTCTTCTTAGTTCTGATTAAAAAAAGGAACTGTCAACATACTTGCTTAATACATAACCTTTTGTACGCAGGAAATAAATTAGCTGGCCACTTTCCCTATTTAAGATGTGCTTTGCTATCCATACACTTATGTGACTGATCCTAAATACTTTTCTGATGTATGAACCTGAGCTTTTAGGAACCAGAAACTAATGACACTCTAATAAGCTTGATTTCTTTTCTTGTTACTAGTATAACACATATCTTCCACTGTATGCAAATGTACAGATAAGATAACAGTAGTTCCGCATCTACTAATTTTGTTTTAGCATTTGACAAGATAGCCAGTAGGGCAGGCTTTTTCTCATTGAAAATACTTTAGTTTTCCTGACAATTGTGGTGCCAATTGTCATGGTTCTTATAGACTATTTATTCACTAGTTGCTCGATGGTTTGAGGCAGTTAAATATGAGTAGTACTACAACTTGGAACAAGATTTTTGTTCTTGACTAGAGGAAATGCACTTCTAAAAATTGTGTTAATGATTATTAAATGGCAAATGACAAATGATAAATGGTAAAAACTCTTGTTGGCAGACAAAGGTCGTAATTTACACCTGAAAGAATATTTAAATATGGAACTAACATTACACAGGCATCTGGGCCTATAAAAGACTTTCAGTGTTTAAATCTGGAAGGGACCGGTGTTCAGGTAGTCTAACTTTTTATATCGTATAGGCCAATATCCCTGCATCGATATTTTTAATTAACTAGTATATTTATTACAAGAAAAATCTGGTTGTCTAAGGAATGAAGAACCCATAAAGCTATTGGTCAGTTCATAGAATCATAGAATCATAGAATCACCAAGATGGAAAAGACCTCTTGGATCTTTGAGTCCAACCATTCCTATCTGCCACTAAACCATGTCCCTGAGCACCTCATCTACCCATCTTTGAAATATCTCCAGGGATGGTGACACAACCCCTTCCCTGGGCAGCTGTTCCACTGCCCAATGACCATTTCCATGAAAAATTTTTTTCTGATATCCAGTCTAAACCTCCCCTGGTGGAGCTTGAAGCCATTCCCCCTTGTCCTGTCCCCTGTCACCTGGGAGAAGAGGCCAGCTCCCTCCTCTCTACAGCCTCCTTTCAGGTAGCTGTAGAGAGCAATAAGATCTCACCTAGACTCCCCTTCTCAAGGCTAAACAACCCCAGTTCCCTCAGCCTCCTCCTCATATGACTTGTTCTCCAGCCCCTTCACCAGCTTCGTTGCTCTTCTCTGGACACGCTCTAGAGCCTCAACATCTTTCTTGTAGCGAGGGGCCCAAAACTGAACACAGTATTCGAGGTGTGGTCTCACCAGTGCCGAGTACAGGGGCAGAATAACCTCCCTGGACCTGCTGGTCACACTGTTTCTGGTACAAGCCGAGAGGCCATTGGCCTTCTTGGCCACCTGGGCATACTGCTGGCTCATGTTCAGTCAGCTGTCAATCAAGACAGAGAGAGAGTGTGTGCCTGTCCAGGCCAGAGGCAGACAGTTTCCTAATCTGAATACTGTGTCAAAGGCTTTATTGAAGTCCAAGAAGACTACAACCACAGTTCTTCCACTAATTAGCTAGGTCCTCTAAAAATAGGGCCTTGATTCTTATTTGAATTTGTCTACAATCCCTTCCAGCCCTAGGACTTAATACTTTTCTCTGCCAGGCTCAAATGCTATCATGTTTCTCTTCCCAGAAACTAATAGGTTGTGGTCACATTCTTTAACTTTTTGTGATAAGATAAACATATGTGGTCCACAGATGCTCATGATGAATCATGGTTGTAGTCCTTTCATTCTCAGCATCAAATATAAGAATAATATACATTTCTAAATCCAAAATGAACTGAACATATAAAACAAAGAAGCATCTTCCATAATACTGTTGTGCTAAGGGTAAATATTCAGCTATTCGTACATTGTGATTCCAAAATCTCATTTTTTTTCCAGAACAGTCTGTCACCCTACATATCAGACCTATAAACTTAAGAACGAAGGAAAGAGTGCATGCGCATGAATACATGTGTGTTTGTATAGACTGGTGGAATTACTTGGCTGTAGAGCTGATCGGCTGAGTTGATTATTTGCATGCTAGCCACCTCTCATAATCAAAGTATGTTTTCTGAACATGTTCTTTCTACTGCTGATCTAACAAGTCCATTTACTGTAGTGTTTGGTCTCGAATAACAAAAACTGATTGGCATAACATAAGTCAATCAGCCTGATTATTCATGTCTACAGTCACCAGGTAAAGCTTAAGTTTCAGTGCTCTGCTAGAATATGCTTGAGAGAAATTTGATTAGTCATTAATAAAAGCTTTGGCCATAAAGAAACTGTAATATTCATGCACTTCCAAATAGCAGGCACAATCTAAAAATGATGGCTAAATATGAGTGAAGAGGAAATATAGTACATACTTTTACACCAGTGACTGACTATAGATGGCAAGTTAAGAATAGTTTTCTTATTTACTCAGCTGAGAAAAACAGCTTTCATCAAAGATTGATTTAGCTTATTTAATACCTGAATTGCATCATGGAGTTTCTAATTTCACTATATTCCCCAAATTCCACTTCACAGTTATTCTCAGTGGATGTTAACAAGTGTAGCTGTACAGACAATGTCATGCTATTCAGTGTACAAGGTCCAACACAAAACCACCACAGACTGTGCCTGTAATTCTTTTTTATTTAACAAATTAAGAAAATCAGCTATGATCACCCTCAAAATAGTTCCCTTCTGAGCTGACCCACAGCTGCATACAATGCTGCCAATGTCCAAAGCAATTCCACACATCGTTTCCTGATGAGAAACACTGTTGGTTTTGCTTGCGCATCTTCTACTGACAAAAAAATAGGTTCCTTTGAGCACAGAATTGATCTTTGGGATCTCTTCAGTGTAAGCCTCAGTCAATAACTGAAACCTCTCTGTCACGGATTTCTCCAGTTTCACAAGAAACTTGATGTTATCTTGCTATTCACTCTTGCACACTGACATTTTCTAACCGAGAGTAAGAACATATCCATGTTTGAACAGGCATCCACTAGTACTGAGTGAACACTTGAGTTGAGCCTTGTCTCACTGTGACGGGTTAGACTACATTCTATAACCAGCTTATTGTCTTTCCCCACCCATTCTTGGTTCCTGAGCTGTACGGTTAGTCTTGGTTTGTTTTGTTTTTGTTTTTTTTTTTGTGTTAAATCTTGTATATTATAAGTTCTTTTATTTCAAGGAATATATGGAAGCACCAATTTTTTTTTGATGGTATTCAGGAATAAGTTGCCACCTTCATGTCTGAAATATAAGAATGGTTTTCATGTCCAACAGTAGTTCTTAGGGGCTTTAGTTACTCACATCGAATCATAATCCTACATGGAAATAGACAGGCTTCCCTTTCAGATGTTTTTATTATAAAATACCATATAGAAGTGTAAATTTTAAAATTATATGAAAATTAGCACCATTTTCCCTCAAAAAAAGTCAGGGAAAAATTTTTTTGAATGAAACATCTGATGATGATGTGTTGAAATTTACCCTTTTTTCTAGAAATAGAGGTTTTTCATGAATTGGCATTTTCTTATTAAAAAATCATAAGAAATTACTGACTGCTGTAATCTGAATTGTTCTCAAATTAGTAACAAAAGATTCCCAGATCACATTGTTCAGTGGAATGTTTTTAAAGGTCACTGAACTGAAAACATCATTTTTATTAAAAATCCCATTTGACTCTTACAATTGTATCCTATACTATTTTGTATAGGGTAAGGTTACCAAGGAAGAGTGATACCCTTAGTGACGGGAACTGACATATTTGAATGAAACAGGCAAGATTCTGAGTGTGCAAGTTTTTACACCCTGAAGCAGAAACGTTTCATTTTTTTCACCTTGCTGGGAGCATTCACATTCCCCAAAAGTCCACACCTCTTTCAGTTTCATGAGTTTTTATTTTCAAGATGGGCTAAACATTTTAAATCTTAGGCTTGTTTTATATGAGTTTTTTTGTGGGTCTCATTAAGATTATGAACTAACAAGGTAAAGAAAAAGGATTGCTTTGAAAAACCTAATGTCTCCTAGTGACTAGTCTTATCGGTTCCCTGAATGAGTGTGTTCTGGTATAGAGCCATTGTTTTAGCTTCATCCACCCAAGCTGCCAAAGCCTGTGGATCATGGGAATAATGTGCCACATTGTGGGGTATGCACGTGGAAGATAGTTTTGTAAGCAGAGTTTACTGATAGTAGTAACAGGTTTGAATTTGAAGGTTGTTTTCTTAACACTGGCATGGTAATTTGTTGTTTGTAGGTCTGCCTAAATTTTAATATAATGTCTTCGTTTTTCAGATAATTGTTTTTTAAATATGATCATCTTCTACTATACTTTGTGATTATTTGTGGAAGATATTACTCTCTTCTATACTTAATACTCATTACAGTATTACTATTACTGATATAATCAATTCCATCTTTTAAATAAACGAATTCTAGTAACATTTTCAACTTTCATCAACATATATTATGGGCCAAAGTCTTTTGTCTAATAACACAACCTGACTTTTAATTTGTTTAATTAAAGTTCATGCTAGCAATCCTGAATAAGAATGAAATCTGAAATGTCTTAAAGACAAGACTTTCTTTAGAAGAAAAACCATCTCTACAGATCTTATTAAAATTCTGTACTTCAATAAAAAAGAGTTTATTTCCTAAATTAGGTGTTTTGAAAGTTTTGATTCCATTTTTGACAAAACTCATATATTCCAGAGGAACATTCTGATCATGTTGATAAATTCTTGCCTCCCATAATGGTCGCTCTGAACTGCATATGCATATAACATCATACTGGCAGTCAGAATTCAAACTACTAGTGGCTGCATAAGAGCTCATAGTGAAAGGAGGAGAGGAAATGACCTCAAGTTGCACCAAGGGATTTCAGATTAGATAGCAGGAAAGATTTCTTCTCTGAATGGGTTCTCAGGCACTGGAACAGGCTGTGGTTGAGTCACCATCCCTGGAGGTATTTAAACGATGGGTAGATGAGGTGTCCAGGGAACCGGTCTTTACAAAACCCTAGCAAAAAACACCTTTGATTTTATGACTCAATAATACAAAAAAATGTGGTATTTTTGGAAGGTTTCACTTTACTAAAACCTGATTGTGTGAGCCAAACACAGGCAAAGCACAGGAATGATTGCAAAACCACAGATAAAATGAAAAGAATATATTTATTTCCATCACCTTACAAGCCAGGGCAACTGAAACAGCACCCTGGCAGAGGAAATGCAAATGGGAACACAGGCACCTCAGATCTCAGTCCTTGCTCATGGTCTGACACAAGTGTATGTTGTCACACAGCACACACAGGACAACCAGGTGATTAGGCCCAGTCATAAACATGGGTTTATGAAAAGCAGGTCCTGCCTAACTAACTGGTTCTCCTTCCATAACGCGGTTAGCTGCTTACTGGGTGAGGAAAAGGCTGTGAATGCAGTGTGGGTGGACTTTAGTATAGCCTTTGACACCAATTCCCACAGCATCCTGCTTGGGAAACCAGCTGTCAATGGCCTGGACACATGCACCCTCTTCTGGGTGAAATAAAGAGTGGATGGCCGGGCTCAAAGAGTGGTTGTAAATGGAGTTAAAACCTGTTGGAGGCCAGTCTCAAATGGTGTTCCGCAGGCCTCAGTGTTGGGTCCAGTTCTGTTCAGCATTTTTTTCAATGGTCTAGATGATGAGATTGAGTGTACCCTCATTAAGTTCGCGGATGATACTAAGCTGAGAGGAAGTATTGATCTGCTTGAGAATAGGAAGGCTCTATGGAGGGATCTGGACAAGCTGTACCAATGAGCTGCGGCCAACTATATGAGGTTCAACAAGGCCAAGGGCTGGGTCCTGCACTTGGGCCACAACAACCCCATGCAATGCCCCAGGCTTGGGGAAAAGTGGTTGGAAAGCTGCTTGGCAGAGAAGGAGCTAAGGATGTAGATTGAGTCCCCACACCTGGAGGTGTTTAAAAGATCATTAAATTAGTTCCCTAATAAACCAGGGATATGGTTTAGTAGTGAACAGGTACAGTTGGACTCAAAGATCTCAAAAGGTCTTTTCCAACCAAACAGTTCTATGATTCTACATATCAAGCCTTTAGTATCTGGTATTCTTTGACAGTAATACAAATCTAAATGTTTATTACAGTGATGTAAACTCTGGATTTTCCATATATTGCTACCTGTCAGGCCCATTCAAAGGCTTTGATTCTCATTTAATGCACCAATCCCTTGACATCTGTGATTTCTTTTAAGCTATTCCATTCCATCTATTTATTTCATTCCACGTAACACATAAACACACGTCAACAACTGTACCCTATTTACCACAGTGAAAACATCTCCATAAACACAGTGGTATCTGCAGGTATGAAAAGGTGAGTTGATTCCAGCTCTGAACATTAATATACCATTTTGCCTCTGTCCTTGTGGAGCTATCCATTCCCTACTGCACTACTAATGATAACAGTAGTGACAATTACAATAAAGACTTAGTCTCAGTCATATGCATGATCTTCATCTGTAAAACAATTCATTTAAAAAATTACTTTAGAACATTTGGGAACACTAGCTTTTAGGTTCTGACCTTGAAAACAGTTTTGTTTGTGCTTGGCTTGATTCACCTGTAAACCTATTGCAGTCATTGACATTACTCATGCAAATGCAAATGTTTGAGTGTTGTATTGCCTCTAGGAGTGATTCTCTCTTTACACCAGTTTTCTGTCTGTGAAATCATTTTTCTCAACAGTTTTTCATCATTGGTAATGGGGTGAAATGAGAAGAACCTAACACATTGGACAGACCTTCAAAGACATAGTTCTGCTGACTTCAAAACTAATTTACCTGAGACTATGGCTCTATACATATTTTCTCTCTAAGCCTAAGAGTAATTTGTGTTTTTCCCTCTTTCTTATGAACACGAAGGTTTTCATATTGCTTGTCTTAGATGATCAGGCCAATGTTTTTCATTCCATTCCATTCCATTCCATTCCATTCCATTCCATTCCATTCCATTCCATCATGAAATACATACATCAGTTTCACCTTGTCAAAAATATTGAGAATTTTCTCCTCTTTTCCTGCTCAGCAGTAGTATTCTGTATTTTATGTTAATACTTCTAAAGATTTTGGAATTCCATAGTGATATCTGCAATTGTTCCTACTTATAGTTCCAACTCTAGTTGCAACTATCCCATTCTTTTTCTTCATAAAACACTTGCCTTTGCCAAAGTAAGACTTATAGTATTCCTCTGTTTTTCCACTCTTGCTAATTGGTTAACAGCATACTTTATAGTTCTAATAAAAACACAGCTGCTTCCATTTTACAAGTTTGGACACTTTTTATAGAGGGAAGAAACTTAAATAAAGATGAATTGAAGGGAAGTGGAAATTAAGTTTAATTACCACCAACAGAACAAATCACTTAAAGAATTACAGTATTTCAGTATAGATTTTGTGACCACTGCAGACAACAGGATTTTTTTTCACTTACTTGAACAGCATTCAGATTTGGTCCCTGAGACTCAGTTATGTGTATTGCAGAAAGATAACCAAGGCAAGGGCAAGCTTACTCCCTTGATCAATGATGCCTGAGGGCATTACAACGTATAATAGAATATTTTTGTGTTACATAGCAGTCACAATTAGGGACATGTATAAGCTTATTTCCCTTATTTGGGACAATAAGTATCTTCAGTCAATGTTCAGAGGCAGATGAAGTCACAATTAGATACCTGGAAAAATTTACTTCCAGCAGCATTTCCAGTATAACCCATCCAACACTACCTTGAAGGATGTAGAAGGGTATCAAGAGCTTACATGAAATAAATAGGCTTTATACCAACTAGGATGACAACTGGATAGTGATACAATTTTAGCAAATTGAGAACTAGCAAAAACTGCAAGCATAGCGAGAAACCTGGCTAAATACTAGGGTAATTCTTCTACCTCACAATTTCTGTTCTGTTAGGGCCTATCTAAAGTCAACACGCTTGCTGTTTTGCTGAACTGGGGAATAGGTCTCGCAGACCACACAGAATTGAAAAGGCCATCATTAATTTTTTGTATCATATCGTATGTTGTTCAGTAATATGCTCCTGAGAATGCAACTGAAACGTAATTGGTACTCTTTTCTGCATTTTGAGAACAGTTTCCTAAGAATGCTTTGATTTAAACATAAATGGCAAAATAAATGGTACAACAAGGTAATGATTTACATACTGCTTTCTACAATACATAGCTCATTTGGAAGTATACAAAATGGCCTGTTTTGGAACGATAATGTCCTTGTGTTGCAATATTGCATCTATACAATCCTACATTCAGGACAGGGAAAACCTGTCTAGATGTTTGTATCACTTTCAGAACCACAAGTGCTGAACACTTGCCAGATCTTGATATCTTCATCAGATTTCACTCATTTCATAGAGGGCCACTCTATTACTGCTTGAGGAATTAGAATCTTATATAAAATAAATTCACTATCTATATTTTTGGCGTTAAGAGTAAAAATAATATAGATTTTTAAAACTCTGATTATTTTTTACTGATTTTTTATTTAAGCAAAAAACTCCTAAAAACAATGATCTGTTTGACCAAGGCTTCATTTTTTTCCATTTAAAACACTTTCCTGTATTTTTTCTTCCCAAATTTTATGTATTTTTCTAACTTCATGATTTCTTTTATAAGGACAAATTCAACATGTCCTTTTTCTAACTCTTAGTTTGTTTACTTTATTCATAATATATTACAGTTTGGGACAATTGTTAGAACTAATATTTTAACCCATGGGTTAGGTTCTTTCATCTTTGTGATTTGTAAAAAATGAAACGACATTATACAGAAACATACTACAGTGATATCTGGGCTTATTTTCATCTTAGTGGGTACATTTTCCCTACACTTTTTTATCATATTTGCCTGAGATAAGTGCCTGGTAGCCATTTGCATCTCAGAGGTCTTACATAAATCTAAAGCTACCATTCACACTATCAGAGCTTATTTTTTTCTGGAGACTGATTGATCACCAATGTTGAGATTAACGGTCAGTGCAAAGTATCGATTGCATATTTGATTATGTTTGATGATGTCAATAAATTAACTCTAAGAATCCCTATGCATGGCCATAACTTCCAGAAATAATATCTGTAATATACACTCTTGTTACCTACATTAACTTCGGATTCTCATTATGAATGTGAAGTATCCACTGTCATGAAAATTCACTGTAGGCATTGTCTGTGCTCACTTGCTATGTTTATGTGTGTTACCAAGAGTCAGAGTAAATATTTTTCATGATCGTTACATGCTTAAATAGTCTTCTTCTATGCAAATACATGCATTATGTCAATTGGCACCTGTGAAACTTATTGTCAATAATCATAACTATTTCAGAGAAATAAACCTCTGCTCTATTAGGAATAATTGTACATGAAAAAGTAATTCCTATTGAAAAAGTTTAGATGTAGGCAATATACAAGTAAATGCTTGTGGAGAGTTTAACTGGTAGTAAAATGCAAATAACGTCAGTAGAAACCAAGTAATTACTTGTGAAGCAATCCCACATAATCCTCAAATCCCTCACAGACGCACTCTACTTCTCTCAGGTCCGTATGGGGCAAACAGTACTTTCTTCAAGTCAAATTTACTTAATTGGTTAGTTCTTCAAAACATACTCCACACATTTGAAGCATTTAACTTAAAACAAAACACTGCTTTAGCCGTATATACAGGATCTTACTGAGGGCAAACTTTTTAGCCAAATTGTTTCTCCACCATCAGAATTCAGTTAAAGACATAAGACTACAGTTCACAGTTGTTTTCATGATCTGCATTATGTCTGTACCATATAAGCTACTTCTATATCTTTGCTACAAAGATTTGAAATCAGCCCTGTGTTTTTTTATACGATGTTTTACATTTTTGTCATTCAAATCCTGAGTAAAATGAGAATTAGCTTCTTCTTTTGTCTTCTAGCTTCTGAAGCAAATAGTTTATTTTGCTCTTAGTCATTATATGCACCATGGGACCGAACACAATATTGTTATTCTTTCATCAATTCACACATACACACAGAAATAGTGGACAGTGGATGTTATCCACTGTTAGTAGATAGCGATAGCTATTCTCTGAATAGTGAATAGTGAATAGCACATCTTATTCATATCGACAAGACAGCACTAGCAAGGACCAATCTTGTCACAGCCGGCAATATTATCTACTTAAGTGAAAAGTTTTAATTCTTTTACCCAAGACCTCAGTACACATCATAAAAACAATATGGTTATTGTGAGTGTTGGAGAAATACTATACTGGAATGGTCTTTGTGTAGATATAGTTCTATAGGAATTTGGTGTGCAAGCTGACTCACGGAAAATACAAAGACCCTATCCTATAGTCACAGAAAACAGATTTATTATTTGCAAGGAGCTATAGCTTGACAAGGAATGTTAAAGTCACCTTTAAATCAACAGCTTTAGTGAAGTGTAAATTAAAAATCCAATGTAAAAATTATTCCCATTAATCACCGTATAATAAATAAGCTATCAATCCCAAATAGTGTGTTCTAGTTTTTCTCTAATGAACCATCTCTCATTGCTTACACATAGTGTTTGACTAGAAATAAAATATTGCTCTTTAAAGGTGAAAAAAAAATCATCTGTCTGATAATGACTTAGCTCCATAGGGAAAGAATAAGATCCATAGTTTTTAGAACATAATTACAGACTTTATCAAAGCAGTACACAGTTCTCACCTGGTGCAAACTCCAGCTTTTCTCTACTGGGCCATATTTCATACACTGTTTGTTCACAAGGCTTTGGAAGTTCATGAACTCCAAGCTTAGAGAATCCTGCAGCTATGTCAGCCCTCTTGGGCTTGTTTTAAAAATCCTCAGAAGTCTTGGAGAAAGAGGATTTGCCCATACCTGTGTCAGGTATCCTAGCACAAAGTTTAGTGGTTTCCTGGAATTATAGTGTGCTGTGCTATAGCAGTCTCTCCATTCTCTAATTTGGGAAGGTGATAGAGGGAGGAGCAGGGAAGGGAAGGAAAGGAACTTCTTAGGAAGGGAAGGAGCAGGGAAGGGAAGGGAAGGAAAGGAACTTCTTAGGAAGGGAAGGACTGATTTTCACAATTCCAAATCTGGAAATTGTGCCCTAATGCACATAGTGCAACACAATGAAGAATTTCTGAATAATGAAAGTCTCTGGGAGATCCTCTCTGTAATCAGAATCATGGAGAAGGAGCTAAAACTCTCAGACTGTATGCTGTGTGTTTGACACTGCAGTAAATCCCTAGCAAAACAAATGAGAAGACTGAGTTTCCCTACCACACTATGATGCCTCTTAATATTAGAGAATCTTAAAGACAAAGTAGAAATGAAAATTAATCTAGACTACATAAATGACAGCCTTAAGAAATCAGTTATTATGTTTGGAGAGATATATTGCAAAACAAAACCGTAGTATGCTTTGTAGTTACCTTTGGGTGTGATTAAACAGGATTCTTATCTTGGTAGTACCCTCTACTCATTCTTGCTTTTGCATGCAGTTCTCCATTTGCTTAGCATTGTCTATGCATTTGTATTTAAACTGAAAGTAGGATAGTTAGATGATACTTTTAAAATAACTATTTTCTTCAGATTTTTTTTTTAGTTAATTATAAAAATTTTCCTGATCTTGTTTACAAAGGAGTCCCACAGACACTGAATTAGCCCAGCAAGCTGCCATGAACAGTTGAGGCAGTGTGAGAATGAGTGACTGGCACACTTCTTAAGGGGCCAGAACTTATTAAACTGGCACTGTCACCTTATAGAACGTGTCTGACACTGCAGGTTTCACTCTGATTTTTCCCCAAGTTGTTTTCTCTGTTTGCTCACCTGCTACATTCTGGAGCCAAATTAATTCAGAATAGTTTCTATAGTTTTGGAGCAGAGGTCCAACATCTTGACAAGTATCATTGTTCATCACTGCTTTCCTTGAAGAAGAAATCTGAGCTGGAGTAAAGATTTCCTTTGCAGACTCTTCTGTTACTGAAGTTGCTATTGATGTTAAAGACAGATTTCAAGATTTTCTAAACCAACAACTCTGCCAATTGACCTAATTAGGTAATAGGTCTTCCTTACTGTTGGACACTTGTCTGTTAAAATTTCCAGTGCTGCTAGAAAAGGATGCCTTTATGATATGTCTTCAGACTGGATGGACCTAGGAAGAATCATCACCTAGTCTGACCGTGGACAAACATCTTCACACAATGCCTGTCTGCCTCTCCCTGACAGATCAGTAATTGAAAGAGAGCTTCATCACTTTAGAATTTCTATACATGAAGTTCTCATGGCACATAATTCTAGATATATTCACTGTACAAACTCATTAGGAAAGGTAGAGAATTACTAGCTTTTGAAGAGACACTAAACAGACCAGGTGACAGTTAAACACAACTGTCCACAATTTGAGGACACCTAGATACTGATACACTGTATCACAGCACAATTAAGGCTTTCAGAAGTCTTTTTGAGTGTGCTTCTGGAACAGTTTTCAGGCATACTCCTTCTGAAGACCAGTCCTCAGGTTTCTTAGCTGTCATATTGGTAGTTCTAAGATGCTGTCAAGTTTGTGTTTTTACAGAGTTTAACACTGTACATTACACTGTACATTGTACACTGTACATTGTACACTGTACTGTCACTGTACATTACACTGACACCTAACAGTACATAATTTCTCACTATATAACTAATACACATTTAAGTCTTTGTGTATAAGTTAATTTCTTTAAATTACAGAAAAGGAACTGAAGACCAGAGATACAGACAGAATGAAAGAAAGACACAACAGATGTATGGGTATATTTGTCTGCTGCCAAGTGCTGAGACACCACAATAAACATCAGCCTTTGCATAAATATCAATCTAATCTTTTTAGTCAACTAAATGTTACCAAGTGGGTTATGTAGCAGATTTATGCTTCAGTTTGTGCATATATCTCTTTCTGCACAAATAGTTGGTTTGACTTCAAACAAGTTGAACATTGCATGATCAAATGACCTTGGCAGAACTTAAGTGGCCATATGCCTTCAGAATAAATTTATGGAAGGAGGCATTTAAAACAGTTCAATGAGAGATATGAACTCATTCTTGACATACACTAATAGAATATTATGGCCATCATTTACTTGAATTTGCATGGTCTAAAATGTGTCACAAAGAAGAGATAGTTAATCTTCAGCCAGGTCTGAAGAAATATAATAGCATAGTATTATGAAGTGTTAAAACTGGGTTGGCACTTCTGTTCATTTTCTACAGAACATGAGGCCAACTCATTTTTATACTGGTCGCAGAAACATTGAAAATGATTAATGAGTGCTAGTAAATGTGAAAATGAAGGAATGATTATCGGGAATGAAAACAAGTGTCTCCTTTTATCTTATTATAGCAAGATAATTCTGTTAGCTTCCTTATGATCAACCCTCAGTTCTTTTAAGCTGGCTAAATACATTTAAACATTGAAATCTAACAAGTTCTCTTTCATTTAGAGTGTTACACCACAAATATAGTAACAGTTACACTGAGCAACATACATATTAAAGCAAACTCCTGGTATTTTAACATATGGAATATTTCTGTTATGCAGAAACCAAATTCAGCCCATTCATTAAGTAAATAGAATGGATACCAAATTTCTCAGTAAGAATTCAGTACAAGAACATTTACATATACATTTAATATTCGCTTACAATACATATACAGAATAGAAACCTAAGTACTACTGTAAAATAAAACTGTAAGCTCTGATGTAGTAATGAAAAGCAAAAAAAGTTCAAAATTGTTTTTTTAAAACAAACCCCAAAACTACCAGAAATATGAATGTTTGGATTGGTGTTGATTTTTTTTAACATTTTATTATTATTTATAACAACACCAACAAATAATCAAATATGAAAATATATCTTTAAAATTTTGTATACAAGTTATGAAAACCATAGAAAAACAGGAAGACTTTCTACTCCAGTCCCACATTAATGCACACCATGTTTATAAATATTTATAAAATTAGGTTTTTGAAATAAACTGTCCCTAGTTATGTGTCACAGACGTGTAGCAAATTATTAATCCCCATTTCAACATGTTCTTTCCAAAGTTAGACCTCATCTATAACATAAAAAAGATCAGATTATCTTGCATTTTTTTGCAAAATCTCATTGTAATTATTTTAAAGGAAACTACATTTTTTCCTAGTTTTCACTTTTATAATACCTTCACTGTTTTTAGTGTTTTAACTGCAAACTGTTTGAACTTTCTGTGAAAAACCTATTAAAAATTAAAAAGCAGCTGAAGCAACTTCATTGACCTAAAAGGGATACAGGTTTTAGTGATGAATTTCAGTATTAGTCTATTAACTATTAAAGATGAGTATCTAAATTTATAGCGTGAACAATGAACATATTAAGTTCCTTCAAATAAATTGCCTTATAGTGTAGTTAAATTACTAATTATTTTACCTTTCCTGACAAATCAATGGGGATGAATGAAAAACTGGTGCATATGTTCAAAGATATATTTTAAAACTGCAGTTATTATGTTTATGAATTTCTATTTTTTTTTCCCTTTTTAATATTAAGTAGGTGCTAACAGGGTGGCTTGGTTAGGCATGCATTGCAAAATAAATTCAGAATGAACTAATAATCCTAAAGATCAAATTATTGCTCAGTTAGTTAACACACAGCATTTTTCTTTGCAAAACAGCTTTTGTTCACAAAAAGACATGTCTTCAGTGGAATCCAGAACAAAGAACATCTATACAAATACTTGCAGTCTTGGATATTACATTGTGGCAGTAGCAGAAGGAACAGAAGCATTCCAAAGGTAGGAGTTCTTGCACGCCTAAATAAAGCTTTTACTTCTCCTTCCTGTATTGCAATCTATGTGATGGATTGATTTCTTTGTTAGGCAACTGACTTTTGTTAGGATCAGTCATAACTTCTAAATGTGATCTTTCTTTCCATTCTTTTCTTTGCAATGCCAACTCAGATCAGCCACTGGTTGCATTGACTTAAAGCAATCTGAAAATGAATTCATGTGCTTGACAGGCCGAAAGATACCATGGTCATCTCAGAGATGATAACAACTGATGTATTTGTCAAAATATTAAACTGTACTCAGCTTCAAAGAGTTTACTCAGAATGATGTTGTTACAAGCAACTGGAATGAGTACTAAAGGAGAACTACACCATCACTTATGAAGGAAAAGATGTTTCCTAATCTTGAAAGAGGGCACATACTGTTAATGACAGAAAGGAAGAGGGATTGAAGAAAAAGAAGAAAAAGTATAGGTTTGTGGTCAGCTCCTAGAATAAAGCAGAATATAGAGTAGATGGCTAGGCCTATTACCTTTTGACACAGAACATGAACATTAGGAAAATTATTAGTAAACGATAAAGTGCTTCAAATAACTAATGAAACAAAAGATATGAGAATTCGCTGAGATAATTTAAAATGTTCTAAGTATTCCATCACTTTCATTTTTGATCTTAAGAAGAATAAAATTGACTCTTTCCTTCCTATTTCCTTCCTTCATTAGAATGTATTTGTTTACATTTGAAAATATTTTTACGAAGTGAAAACAGCACAACACAGAAAAGGTTGTCCTTAACATACATAGGGTCTAGATGCAATCTGAAGGCACAGAAAATTTCACTTGAACCTTGTGTTTGTGAGTTTTCCAGAGCTGTCTGCAGCACAAATAGGACAACATAAACTCAACTGAAGAGTTCAGAAGGAATCTCCGATACTATTGGGATGAATAGCAAAATTCCCACAAGACAGTGAGGATTTCTTCATTATTTCAAATTAATATTCAGAAAGAAGTTCCAACTGGCAAAAGATGGGTTCATTATTCCTTAGAAGCTGGTGAGCTTCTAAAAATGCTTTATGAAGCTTTCATTTTTCTTTAAAAAGTTTTGCTTATAATAACATGTATTACGCTCTTCAGTTTTGATGAAATCTGTATGGATACTGTATGCATAATTCCACAATAAAAGAGGAGATTGCCAGTAGTATAAACATATCATTATGCAAAGTAATTAGATGCAGAAAAAATAAATAGAATCAATGCTGAGAGCTTATAAAAGTGCAGATAAACAAGTACTCATAATGTTTTTTAATAGATGTTTAGAAAAATCAGCCATATCCTTCAGGTTAATGACTTAGTTCCATCTAGATTTGCTCTTCTGGGTTCCGAATATACAATTATAATGCTTATAATTCAAAGTGAGAAAACCTTGATGACTAAGTTTGGAGAATCCAGCAGGCTTCAGCAGATTAGCAATCATCCTTTAAAATCACCTTTGTAAATAAATAAAGGTATTTTATTTAAACTCATAAGCAGTTATAAAAATCCTTCTTCCCCACCCCCGTAATTGTAAATTCTTGCTTGTTTGCTAAAAATGTAACAAGTAGTGGAAATTACTTTTTTCTTTTGTGAGTGAGATACTATTACTCTTTCTGCTTTGGCTTTGATCTGCTGCTCAGAACCACAATTGGCAGCAACCACCCCTCCAACTACTTCTGGGCATTCCTTATGCTATATTCTTCACTTACTTCTATAGATTGAAAAGACTCTCACATCCTTTTGTGAATAATTTAAAGCAATCACTCAGGATAGTAACAGCCAGTGCTCTTTTTCCATTGTTATTTTGATTGAATTTCACTTTGGCTAAAAGTCTGAAGATCCAAGCATATCTATATTAATAAACCTTTCTTTTTCAGGTATATTTTACACCTATAAATGTTTAACTAGTTATTTTTTTCTTTTTAGAAATACATTCAGAGGTTTTGATGACCTGTATAAGTAGAAATGAGCAAAGCCGCCTTTGTTTTTGATGGAAGCGGACAGAGGTTATGGGGGGAAGCCTACTCAAAAGTACCATTCAGTTAAGTGAGGCTTTCACATATGGCTAGCTCCAACTCATTAGGTGATTCTAGTATGCACTGGGAAAACAAGGTAAAGATAGGTAATTGTCACAGAATAGTTTGTGTGCCTAAAACCCCTGGACTACATTATCTGTTATGATGGTCCAGGTATGTGCTGTAAAGGCACAAATATGTACAATTGAACTGTTTCCAGTTTTTCATCCTTTTAACACACTTGAGATGGAATATCAGAAGGTGACATTGACCTACGTAGCAGCCACTAACCACCAAAGAGTTTGGCATCAGGTGGCACAGCAAGCAAGGTGGCTTCTGCTAACCCTCTGAGTAAGAAAGCAATAAATAACAAAAAACCCCAACCCCTAGAGCGGGAGTGGAGTAATAGAAAGAGAGGTGATATAACTGCGGATATTCTACATCATGCAGAAATCTAATCCAAGGAGGAAAGTGAGGTTGATAAATACTTCAGCCAGCCTCAGTAAGTGTCTTGTTCTCCTGTATTGGTCATAAGTACACTGAAGGCCTTCATGCCTGTGTGTTCTGTGCAGAAAAGGGCATGTATGCAAAAAAAATTCAAAATATTTATTACATTACACATGCAATAGAAATACGTTTGAATGGTTATACAGGTACAATCTATTTCCCGTATAGAAGTGTTAACTTATTAAATGAAAATTTGGGTGTTTTTAAAGCTAAATTTAGAGTACTTATTCTAATTGCATAGTTGTGTCCTTACTAGTGATTCATATGTTATCAGGAAACATGTTTTAATTCTAAGAATACTTGTCAGTATGTGTATTTCCTATTTCATCCATGGGACTTCAGCTTCCTTCTGTGGACAGAATGGATATACAGATGAGCAGAATTAAGATTCCATACAGAACAATAAATCTGGTCTGTCCTATTTTTCAAGTACAACTTGAACTCTTTTCTATTAACAGAGAGTACAGGGAGAAGAGACACTCAGTTAATTAATTATTACATCATTAAATCTGTGCTGAAAAATAACTGAAAATAGTGTGTCTTCAGCTTCATCTTCATTGTGTCTTCAAGGTATACAGACAAGATTCGAACATTGAGACAAACAACATTTCTAAGACCTCTAATGCTTCTGCTTAGATCAGTGTAGGATAGAGATATGCAAACAGGTTCTGTTCTGCAAGTTCTGCATCTGGAAAAAAAGAAGATTATTGGGATTGGTTGGCATAGGTTCACAAAAGGGATGTTGTGCTTGACCAGTCTGATGGTCTTCTACCTACAATGTCATGACTGGCTGTGGAGATGAAGGGAGAGCAAGAGTTGTGTACTTGACTTTTGCAAAGCTTTTCACTCTGTCTCCCACAGTATCCTCATAGGTAAGATTAGGAAGTGTGGGTTAGATGAGTGGACAGTGAGATGGATTGAGAAATAGCTGGATGGCAGAGCTCAGAAGGTTGTAATTGGTGGCACATAATCTAGTTGGAAGCTGAATGAGGGGACAGAGTGTATCCTCAGCAGGTTTGATGATGGTAGAGAACTAGGAGGAGCAACTGATATACCAGTAGGATGTCCTGCCATTCAGTGATACCTGGGCAGGCTGGAAAGTTTAGTGGAAAGGAATCCAACACAGTTCAACAAAGGCAACTGCAGGGTTCTGCACCTTGGAAGGAACCCCCCCCCACCCCCCACCCGTACAGGTTAGGGGTTTACCAGCTGGAAAGAGGCTCTGTGGAGAAGGACCTGGGAGTACTGTTAGACAACAAGTTGATGTTAAGCCAACAACATGCCCTTGTGGCCCAGAAGGCCAATGATATCCTGGGGTGCATTAAGAAGTATGTGACTAGTGGGTTGAAAGAGATTATCTTCCCCTTGTACTTCCCCCAGGTCTCATTTGGAGTACTGCGTTCAGTTCTGGGCTGCCCTGTTCAAGAAAGACAAAGAATCACTGGAGAGAGTGCAGTAGAGGGCCACAAAGATGATCAGGGGACTGGAGCTTCTCTATGATTGGGGCAGAGCATCTGTCTTATGAAGAAAAGCTGAGAGACCTAGGTCTGTTTAGCATGGAGAAGAGACAACCAAGAGAGGACCTTATGGATGCTTATAAGTATCTGAGGAGCAAGTATCAAGACTATTGGACCAGGGGCAACAGGTACAAACTGGAACACGGGAAGTTCCACTTGAACATGAGGGAAAACTTCTTTCCTGTGAGGATGACAGAGCAGTAGAACAGAGTGCCCAGGGGTGTTGCGTAGTTTCCGTCTCTGAAGATATCCAAACCCATCTGGACACATTCCTGTGCAAACTGCTCTAGGTGAACCCTTCCAATCCCTAACGTTCTGTGATTAGTGATTCTTTTACCTGCAATGTAAAGTTAGGTTTAGTTGTTATATATGCTTTCTTGAGACAAAAAAACTAGCGATTTTAGCGTGCTTACGATGTCTTAATCTGCTTCATATATATTTTAGTATTTCTGTAAAATACTTGTGCCACAATTTCAGAGGTACACTGCATTTGCCAATTTTATCATTAAACGGATTGCAGTTTGTACAGTATCTGTCTTACTCATGCTGATATTGAGCATTAAGTAACAAGATATAAAGTACAACACAAAAAAATCAGGACTAAACCTATAGCTCAAGATCTAATGAAAGAAATGATTATAGAACATATTCTAACCTGTTGCAGCGAGACAAGGCTCAACTTGATCACTTCACCCAGTATGAGTGGGTGCATGTTTAAATAGACACATTTTCGTGCCCTCAGTCAGAAAATGCCAGTGTGCCAGCCCACAAACTTTGTCTCTGAAGCAGTTTTTAGTTCACAACATCACTGGGCTTAAGCACCCCTCCTATTTGCCAAACCTGGCTCCCTCTTCCCAAAGACCAAGTCCTACGTTTGGTTGGAAAATGTCAGCGTGCTAGAGTAAATAGTAAGTTAACATCAAGTTTATTGTGAAACTGAAGAAATCCATGACAGAAAGTTTTCAATTATTGACTGATTGCAGTGAAGAGATCAACTTGGTGCTCAAAGGAATCCTTTTCTTTGTCAGTAGAAAATGTGAAAACAAAACCAATGGTGATCCTCAACAGCCTTTCAGAAAAAGATCTGCAGATTTGCTGTAGTGTTGGCAGCATTGTATACAGCTGTGTGTCAACTCAGAAAGGTTCTGTTTTGAAGGTGTTCATGATTGATTTTCTTAATTTGTTAAATAAGAAGTGTTACAGACAGAGTTGCATCTTTTTTTGTGTCGGACCTTGCAGATAACAAGTTTTATTATAAATTAGGCAACTATTAGACAAAAAGATATGAGAAGTTTTAACTGCTGTGGAGATTTTCCACTATTCTAGATTTAAAATAATACAAATTTCATGAAGAAATAAAATTTTGCATGTAGTGGCTGACAACACTAAAGAAACATTAGACTGTTTGTCACTGGAACTACTGGGCAGGGTGGGGCCTGTGGTAGTGAATACAAAAGAAGACACCAAACAGGCTTCCACTGAGATAGAAAACAGCTGACCATCCTTTCCTTGCCACTGTGCTGTAAGGAAGATATCCTGAAGATGAGACTGTTTTTCCCCCGAGTTAACTGGTACATGACCTCTGTCTTTTTATCTCAACTTATGAGCTTTTTTTGTTTTATTTTCTCCCTCTGCCCTGTTGAAGAGGGGAGAGTGAGGGAATGACTGGATGAGAGTGTCTGGCAGCTGGCCGAGGTAAATCTACCACAAACAATCTATCAATAAAAAGTGGAAAAAAAAATCCTCATTTCAAACTGCATTTCATTCAAAACGTAAATTTTCAGGACCTCAGCATCTTGAAAGGCAAGCAGATCTTGATGCATTTGCACAATTGAGTTTTTTACTGGTGGCTTACAAGTATATGTCTAACTCAATTTTTCTATTAAAGAAGGAATTAATATTAATTGATTCAATGTGTATGAGCATATGTTAGTTTTAACTACACAAGATTTGTACAACCTTTTATTTTCTTCTGCAAATATTTCATAAGTGTTGGCCACCGCCTTCATGTCACCTCTCCTGAAAGCTTTGCCTACTTTTCAGACAGCACGAGTTCTAAATTTTGTCCTGTGGTGCGATCACTCACCTTTCTTTAAAGCATTCACTTTGGACATGCTGCATGAGATTAAATGGCATACTAGGACACCACCCCCAAATTAAACAGAAGGGTTTCGGATCGTGGCTGAAACATAAGATATTCATCCCACAACAGCCATTCAAATATGTCATTCACCATGCATAATAAAATTTTATAGGACAGCCAGAGACACAGTATTCTAAGCACCAAGTGAAAACACAATTATACATGAGTAACCTCTTTTATTCTAGGTCAAAAGAAAAATTGTGCTTCTCCGGGACTTATTGAAAAACAGACGAAAAATAGAAAAGGCTGATCTGCAAGGCCATTTAAAATCACACATTTTTTTCTGAAAAAGTCAGATTAGGGGGGAAAAAAAAAAGGTGATGTATTGCCAAGCTTTCTGTTGAACAACAGTGACCTACTGAAACTAGTACCTTCACATACTGCAAAAAAAGTCAAAAAAGTGAGAAAGTAATAGCCACTCTGCAAAACTATTTCTGTATCTTCTCTTTCCTATAAAACTTGGGAAAACACTGACTCTTCCAGTCAATATTAATGTATACTTTGTAATTCTATAGGTATCATTTTACATTGGACTCATGACAAATGCCATTATGCATGAAATGATTGTGTGTGGCTTTTTGCTTGTGTCCTACTTTATGTCCATCAGTGGAACAGAAAAAAGGATTCTAAGAGATAAGAAAAATGTGCATTAAAGTTTGAAAAATAAGGCAATAGGTTGATTTTGGTGAAAATTTGGGAAAAACAATTATTATCTATGTATCTTCAATGAGCAAAGATGTGATCTCTTCAACTACTTCTTTTTTGGAAGTTGTTCTATACAAACTTGAAGTTGTTTGAGTACTCATAGTCCAGTTCATTTGAAAGTCAGATGTGTTAAGTTATTTCTGTGGCTCAGTGGAGGGACAGCAAAATCTTAAACTGCTGGTAGTTCTGCCCAAAGAAATTGTCTGCTTAACAGCTCATTTGAAAATTCTAGGAAGACTACATAGAATCAACAAATATCAAACTGCAGTATAAAATGTTATTTTATGATTAATATTTTATCTTAAGGGAAATTGTGGACAAGGAAATAATTTTTAAGACATTTATCTCTATAAATGGTAGAGATTTTTGGAAGATTAGAAGCTTTTTTCCCTTGCAAAAATCTTAGAAATCTCCTCCCCAAACAGAATTTTGACAACTATTTTTGCGAAAAACACTTCTCTTATGATTTCTTTACTAAATGTACCATAAACATTAATTAATATTAAAATGATAAATAGAACATTATGGTGTTTGTTTCAATAATCACTGATTTTATAAATAAAACTCAACCAATGCAATACTTACACAAAAAATGTGAGCTACCTGCCCTCAAAATATAAATTTACAATATTACTTTGTGTTATTTTGAGTTTACAGGCCTTATTCTATAGTTCAAAATCAAGCAGATTCCAGATGAATTGTCTAACTTTGATATGCTGTGACAAGTCAGATGCTGTGACAAGTCAGAAAGATGTTGGAAAGATGTACCTTGAAGTGAGGATTTCCATTACTCATATTCCTCCTTCTTTAGAATTTTTCTTATTTGAAGGCTGATAATTATAGTCTAAGGAAGGAAATATTATCTAGAAAGCTAGATTTTTTGTCAATGTTTTTTACATAACAGAAGAATACTTTTTTCTTTAACTTGAGCCTATTCCTAGAAACAGACTGATAAACACTGTTTGTCTGAGGGGTTTTTTTCAAGGTGGGAGGGGAAATCCAGAGGCTTCAGCCTCAAGGAGATTTTAAGTTGTTCAACCTCAAATTATTGCTTGTGTTGGTATACAAGTGGCAGGGTCAGACTAAATAATCGTAATAAACCGGTCCAACTTTGTATTTAACATAACATTATGTAATGTTAAACTGAAAATTACTTCTCATGTCCATTCTGTAGATGGCATAATTCAGTTCAACATCCTAAACTAAGAATGTAGGACAATATTGGAGTATACAGCTGTCCTAAATGGTTCACTCAGGTCCATAAACTTTTAGATTTATTTTTGAGCATTAGTTTTTAGGTCTTAGCTGCAGGTTCAGTTGATTTTAATTGTAATATAATTAAACATTAGAATTAAAAACTGTGGGCTTTTAAATGAATAGGGCTTGAAATTCATCCTTTGAAATCATAATTTTGGACAAGAATTGATGAAAATAACATAAAGGAATATTTTGTCTTTCTGTGTTCAGCTTCACACTTTTACAGAGCTAAGAGTTTCAGTATTCCTTTAACTTCTGTTGACTGCCCTTATTGAATAATAATTCTGAAGATTTGAGCTGGATTCTAACCCAGAAGGCAAATTATCATTGCAAGAGTAACCATGTTTTAATTTTAGACCTCAAACACACATTTATGCAATATTTTAGTCTAGAATTATGTTCTTTTAAGAACCAATGGAAAAGCCAGAAATAGCCCATTTTTACTCCTATCAGACAAAGATGTAAAGAAAATCAACTGGAAGAAGATGACAGCATTAATTTTAAAATAAAAAAATAATTCCCTTGCACAAACCCACATCCATTTTAAGCAAAAGTACATTATTTTCTCAACATTTTAAATCTCATTGTTAATTTTTGAACTCAATGAGGACCACTTAGGACTTTCATAGTGTCATTTCTGTAATAAAAGAGAACCTGAAAGTGATCACTAAGCCAGAAATGGCTATTAAAAGAGCATTGATGATTATGGAAAGTAAGAAGTGAATTCTGAAAGGAATTCTAAATACCCTGCAAAGTAGATTATTCAAATTAAATTGTTCTACCAAGTGGACTATTTTTTCATGGTAGCCTTCACTTTCATTTCCAAAAAGAAAATTGATTAAAAAGCTTTCTAGCCAAATCACTTGTATTTTTTTCTAACCTTCTTGGGTTTAGAAAAATATGTATGTAGCAATATCTACCATGTTAATTGGTTAAATACTTTGTTGCCATGCTTTGATGCTCTATAACATTAAATAATGTAAATTTTTTTTTCAATAAAACATTGCTTTGTTATCATTTCGAAGCAGCAAATGACAAAGAAAATCTTGGTTTTTCACAAGTAACTACCTGTACTTTAAGACAAGAGTGTTACTCTTTAAACAAACACTTCACCTTATTTCTGCAGTTGAGTTGCTAAAGTTTGGTGTTTCAGCTCTGGATTTTTCTTATGCCTTCTTCCCTCTGAAGGAAAGCTATGTCTTACACTAGAAATGGCAGTCCTGTGCACTGAGGAGGCAGACCACCCCTTCAGTTTCATGAACCCTGAAATAATAAAATGAGTGATAGAGCTGAAAAGGGCTGGTCTCAAAGACAGTTCTGTATTTCTGCAAGATTGTTGGCAAGATATTATTACTTGAGATGCAAAGAAAGGCTCTAGCATGTAACTTTTTCCATGGATATCCAGCTCTGTCATAAAAAGGTTATTGGCTAAAAATCCAGTCAACACAAGAAGGAAGACAGCCCCTTTTGGAAGTCAGCCTTTAAACTCTTAGTGATCTAAGTTATCTATTATAAATACTGAAGATCAGGAAAACAAAGATATTATTGCTGCTTTGACAGTAATGAAACAATGGGCACTGTATGGTCAAATACCATATACTGTGTAATGCAAAAAAGGAAATGTTACTCCTGAAGGAATGTGGGATTTTTCTTAAGAGTTCAAGATGAATTAATATCAACATGCAAGTAATGAGTAAAATTTATTTTGTGCATATAGTATATGCAACTGTTGCAAATTTTGCAGTACTTACTATCCATGGAAAATTTTGATTTGTGTATTCATTATCCATTATGTTAAGCCTCTTATTTTTTTATTTATGTCATGCATATGCCACTGTAGTACACTGAACTGCATGAAACTAGATCATATCACAGTTTATAGCAATATTTGTACAGAAAAGATACCTGTTACTCTAAAAAAACCTCAGCAGCTACTATATTGAAATAATTATCAAAAATTATAAAGAATGCAATTCCAACAGGACTTTAACAAGGTGTCTGAATCTGGGATAGAGTAGTAGCCTCGAGATGACCAAACTGATGGCTAACATTTATGCCAGTTGCTGCAAATAGCAATACTGGGGTGTTCTATATTGTAATGTAGCTATATGTAAGTAGGGACTACTTTGTAACCATAAACTGAATTAAATGAGTTGAGGGCTTTTCTCCCTAACAAATTAATCAAACTGAACCATGGCAAACAGTCATAATTCAGTACTGAGGTGATCTGAATAGGAGGCTTGGTCCTTTACACACGGGATATGATTTTATATCTTTTTTTTAATATAGCTTAAAAAAATAAAATAAATTATTCCTATTGTGAGAATGTCATTACAGTACATCAAGTTGATAAGATTCAACATTGTGAGAGATCTTTTGTAGACAGGCTGAGCAAAATTGTAAAGTGCTCATTTGGCGATGTGTCTTGGAAGAAATTGTACTTGTGGAGAAACTTTTATTAAGAAAGATAGGCAGATGAGTGTGCACATTCATAGTCACTTTAATTTCTTTTTTCTCCCATTTTATTTATTTTCTTAAACAGATGAAAGAAGCAATATACTTAATCTTGCAAATAAGCTGCAGCTCTGGTAGACGTATGCCTATATCTATATGTGTATTAACGTTAGTTTAAGAAAAAAAGAAACAGTGAAAAGTGGGAAGAGTAGATTGAATTTACCAGAGAGTAACTTAGACTTAGCTTTTAGTGCATGACTGTCAGTAGGATGGAAAAAAATAATAATGTTCTACTATAAACCTTTCCAAAGATCTGTAGGATATATCTTAAATCACAGTAAGTACAGGCTGCAACATCACCCTGCAATTATGGTGGTGTTATTGTGGTATCCTGCTACTTTTAAGTTACTTTATCCTTTGATTTCTCTGCTTTTAAAAAAGAGGTAATGGGATAGAGAATCAAGTGCAACATCTCTTTTATGTATTTTATACCAACAAAAAGAATTCCACAACAGAGACAAAAGTATTGTCCCTACTAGGCTTGGTGAATAATTTTTAACATTTTATAGAAAGGATGACATTTTCTGAGCACCTTTTGTAACTAATAAATTCAGTGGGTATGTTTCATAATGGTATAAATAGGAAAACAGCTTTGTTAATATTTATTTAAAAGCTAGCTGATCTCACTGCTTCTCTTAGATCTCAGTATTTCAAGAATTCTCATAAGAAATCCCCATCATCAAGTAAAATTTTCAGCTTATTAAATCCTATGGCAAAATCCCTCAGGAGCAGTGGGGACAGACAGCAGGGGGAGGCAAGCACTCCTTTGGCCAGAGAGGTGGAGGGTGGTTATGTTTAAACACAACCGTGGTGTAGCTAAAGAGGGAAGAGAGATGTATCTCTTACCTCATGAGAGACACAGCCAAGTTGTGGCTTCTACCTTTAAGGTAATCGTCTGTATAGTGCATTCCCAGGGTTAGCAAATTGTCTCAGGGTGTGTTTTGTCCCTTGTCCTCTCTGCATACAGCCCTGTCTGAGCTTTAAATAACGGACAAGGAAAGTACTGCTTATTCTTCAGCCTCCAGAAAAACGAAATTTAATTTCTTTAACAATAAATCTGTCATAAAAGGTTATGGGAGAGAGAGGTGAATGTGGAAGGAGAGCTTAAAGCAGGGAGTCATAGCAACTGAACCTAAAACTGATCCAGATCTGAATACAGATTACTGTAAATCAGTGCCTAGTATACGGGCTACACAAGCAAAAAGAAGATCATGTTTATTTAAAAAAACATATTAATTCGATTGATTCTTTGAGGCCAGAATATTGTCTTTTAACTTCAGGATAATAGTATTGCGTACTCCTCTAATTTTGCAGTTAACATATCCACCATACTTTGCAGATAGATTCAAAGAGCGATTGCTTTTTGTCGTTTTATTACTTAAACATTTACAATAATGATAATTAAAAAAATCCAACTCTAAACGCATTTCATGAAGCCTTTTGTCTGGTATATGACAGGCACAGAGCCAGAAGTGATGTATTACAGACACAGAGGAACTGTTAAACTTAAATAGCAGTTACAACTGAATTTCACTTACATTATTTTTTATTCAGTTGCTACCTTTCTGACTTTTGTACCTACCAGACTTCTGAAGTGTCATACTCCCAGACAGGTGAGAATCCACATGTCAGGACATGAGAAGGCTGTACGTGTCTGGAACATCAGAAGATGAGATATAGCTGCATAATTGTAGCCTGATATATTGGATATGTACTGCAGGCAGGAATCTGTGAACTTTAAGTCCTCTATAGCAGCACAGCTGCAGCACTGTGACCCCTCACTCATGCCGTAGTGGGAGCTGGTCAGATACTGTGAGCTCATCCATAACATAAGAGGGTAGCCAGTAGTGGCTAGCTTGAAGGTGCATAATGGAGGAGTCTGTCACATGTTGTGGTTGCACAAAGTATCTTTATCTGTAAGACGGTAGTTAACAATATGTTTAGTGCAGAATGCAGTATACTTGACAGGTTTATGTTAAATGGTCTTTGCAGCCTTGTCAGATTGTATTTTGCTAGGCATATCATCGTTTTTTTTAATTGCAGTCCTGTCTGATCATTTTCACTATCACAGGTCGAAGCAAATGTAGGAGACTAGTTTTCAAGCCTGCCTCCCCAGTTTATGACATTTCTCACTTCCTGTTGGCTGTCTTCCCTCTGATTCTCAGTATGTCTGTTCTCTCTCACACAGATGCAAATGTAGAAACACACAACTGCTATCACTCAGTCTCAGCCCTCTGCCTTTGAAATTCATTTCTGGGAAACCCTTCAACCCACTGCACAACCTAATTTGGTTGTGCCTTTTGTTACTAGTAATTTGTTTTCATCTGGAAAAACATCCATCACCCCTAAGCAGGCTTGTGATAGTCTATGGAAAGTAGTAATTCGTAACAGATCACCCACGTAATATGTATTATATAATCATTTTTTGCATCAGAAGTCTATTATTGAAGGTAAAATAACATCTTTGAAGAGACATGAGCAAAAATTACATAAAACTCAGCACAAGTTTAGTTTTGTCATGGGATAAACTAAGGAAGAAGATTTCAAGAAAACCAGAACTTTTAGCTTGTGCTACTGGACTACTTTTTATTAAAATCAGTGGAATCTTTATACTTATTGCATATGCAAAACCTGAGCAAAAACTTGCACTATTCAGTGGAAGAAAACTTGCCAAAATACTGGAACTGTTCAACAAAATATCAATAATTTGGTACTGCACATGATACTTGTCATCCACAGTAAATACAGATTTATAACTGATAAATAATTTAAAATATTTAAAAGGATTTTCCATTTTTTAATTTCCATTCATTCCCAATTCACACTTTCTTCTATTCCTTCATATCATTATCAAAATTGTGGGAGTCCTTTTCCACAATACACAGCTTAATTGTTAACAGCATTTTTTTTTTTTTGATTCCTGCAGCAACTCCTATCCGAAGATCTCTAAAGATTTTTAAGGGACAACGAAAGTTCAAAAAGCAAACAGGGGTGTTTTAAATATTTATAAAACAAACAACAGGAAATACAAAACAACTTCTCTTTTTTTTTTTTTGAGACGACTGAGTAGATAACTGAAATGTAACAGACTAAGGGAAAAAATGGAGAGTCATTAAAACCAGTTCTGTTCTGTGAAGATACTGATATGGTCTAAACTAAACAACTCCCTCGACCCTGATAATTTCAGAAGTCATCATTCACAAAATGTCCTTTTTATGGCCAAGCTAAATGTAATTAGGCAGTTTCACATGCAATCAGTTGTATACCTATAAGTCAGAGTGAGTTCTTTTTTTATTACAGTTATATAATCCCCCAAAACAGTGATATTTATTTTTTCCTTCCTCTTTCTTCTTTTTCCTTTCCTTTCCTTTCCTTTCCTTTCCTTTCCTTTCCTTTCCTTTCCTTTCCTTTCCTTTCCTTTCCTTTCCTTTCCTTTCCTTTCCTTTCCTTTCCTTTCCTTTCCTTTCCTTTCCTTTCCTTTCCTTTCCTTTCCTTTCCTTGCCTTGCCTTGCCTTGCCTTTCCTTGCCTTGCCTTTCCTTGCCTTGCCTTTCCTTGCCTTGCCTTGCCTTGCCTTGCCTTGCCTTGCCTTGCCTTGCCTTGCCTTGCCTTCCCTTCCCTTCCCTTCCCTTCCCTTCCCTTCCCTTCCCTTCCCTTCCCTTCCCTTCCCTTCCCTTCCCTTCCCTTCCCTTCCCTTCCCTTCCCTTATAATGTAGTAAGTTAAAACCTAAGTGAAGTCTTAAACAGAAGATCAAAGACCATCACTAAAGACCAAGGCCCAAATTCAGATGTCACTGATCAAATGACTGTAGAGATGGGACTATGAGATGGATGTATTTACCATGGTGCAATAAGAAAAACCTAGAGTACTTGCTATAGAAATTCTGCTCAAAATACAAATTACTTAGATCAATTTCCATTTGCTGAGACAAACCCAGGAACATAGCAATTATTTTTTGATTGTGTAGACTGATTAGGATGATCACTGAAATATGAAACTTAAGGAAATTTTGATTAGCCCAGGATCTTAATTTTTATAGCTGTTGCATATCAAAGTACTTGAAAGAGATATTATCTGGATGGTTTAAGAAACTGATGAACTTTGCATCTGTAGTAAATATTTTTAAACTTTAATGTAGGTGATAGATGTTTTGTGTAAGGTTGTTGCAAATGTGAACACCAGTAATTAGAAGCTTTGGCAGAGTTGTTTGTGTCCATAGTTCAGAAAAAGACAACAGCCTAATTGAGTAAACCTGTGATATACTAGGTTTTTTTGCCATATGCTCTAGCAAGTGGAAAGATTGATGACTTACTACTTAACAGAGTATTAAGCAGTTTGAGAATTTAAGTGTTCATACTTATTGACCATAATTATATTTTCAATCAGCCTGTATGCTTACCTGTTGCACAAGCTTGTTTGAGTTTCCAGACACGTACCTATGTATATAACAGTAAGCAGATGGGCAGCCTTGTCTTCGTGCTGGCTTGAACAAAGTCTGTGTGCCTAATTAATTTTTCATGAACTTTCTTTTAGTCTAGTCCTATACAGGGCACCAGCATTTGATTGTTACAGTTCACATCCAGAAGTATAGATGACAATTGTAAAGAATGTAATAGCATTTTAGGAGTCAGTACCTGTCAGGTGTGGTGACTGCATTACTGTTAATCACACATGAAAATGCTGTTTACCTTTCAAAGTATTTGGATATCTACAACCTATGCACATGCTTAGAAATAGAGGAACAAGTAGTAGGATTCAGGGTTGTTACCTGTTATCAATATGGACTTTGGTTAATATCATTAACCAAAGAGAGAGGTGGTTATTTGAGGAATGAGTGAGGTGGGATTTTTTGTTTATTGGTGTTTTTTTTTTTGTTTTGGTTTGGTGTTTTTGTGTTTTGGTGTGGGCTTTTTTAATAGTAAAGATGGTGACCATTTTTTACAAATGTTGTTAGGCAAAGGTATTTGTGAGTGTTTTCAGCCTGTTGCCAGCTATTAGCTGGAATATCAGATGAGCTATTTAAGGAAACATTCAAAGGACAGTGTAACAAGATCACAACTCCCTGCCAAAGTTCATGCAGCTCTGACACACAACCAGTCTATATCTGCATCCAAATTGAACCACAAAGTAAAACAATTACAGATTTTCCACAACTGTGAATTATTTTTTTAGTCTGGATATCTGTTCCCTTCCATTTTCACTCATGTTACGTATGCAGCAATAGATTATTACTCTTAATCAAGTACATATGTGTTTTTTCAATGTGGCGTCTGCCTTGGCTTTTTCAATACAAGCCTATCACCTGGGGCCAGGAGAGAGGGAAACCAGAAGTGATTATTTGATGCCTGCCTAAAAGAAGAATATCATAGTCCACAGTATGACGCAGGCTTCTCCTGAAAGCTGAGTTCTTACACTGCACTGACAGTGAAGGTGGTAGCCTCAATCTACAGTAGGATGTATTACAAATTAGATAGGATTTCTCCTTGAAACAGTTAATTCATCCTCTCTTCTCAATTCAATACAATTCTTTGCTCTGCACTTGCTTGGACTCCATGGAATTCTTTGCCCATAGTGTGTTAATAAGTTCTTTCATCTTTGCATGGTGTTGACCTTCCAAAATGGCTGGAAATGGAAGACATTCTGCAGCAGGTAAACATTTTTACCTTTGTTAATATTAATAGGAGCTGAATGTGCTCTACAACTGGAAAAAAATAATTTAGTTAGGACTTCTATCTTTCACTTTTCACTTATTATGAAACCACCTGTCCCTGAACTGTGTCTAGACGTCTAAAAAACTAATGTAGTGGTTCACACGTTTGGGTTATGAGCTACATAGTTTTTTAAGCATCCTGATCCCACCTTTTCTTCATGTAAGCAATAGAGTACACAGGTGACAAAAGTTTAAGCCCTACCCACCTTTCCCCTCATCTGGTGCATACATGAAGTTATCAAATGACTGAGATGCAAGTCTTCGAAGTGGGTGTGCTGGCATGCTCCTGTCTCCTGGCTGGAGGTCCTAATCCTCATCTTGGTCATATGACGGAAGAGATATGAGGGATGAGGGATGACAGACGTTAAAAAGAACAAAAAAACCCAACTATGTGTATCTCAGAGTATGGCAGATAGTGTTTGCCAGAAAATTTCACATCTGAAGGGTCTTGGAGCATCTCTGGAAAAAGATGATGGCAGGCTTGTAGTATATATAAGATGAATGAATATTTCTGCTAGGCTAACCACAATCGGTATGTTGCAAGTGCCCAAATTAATTCAGACGCTGTTTACGGAAAAGTTTGTTGCCCTTCAGAGAAATCTATAATTGCTACAGCTAGTTCATGGAGTTGACAAGCGGGCGTACATACCTTGCATTTCAAACATAACAACAGTCTTTCAGGAGAACTATTTTTGGAGCAGGTGAATTTGCATATGAATAACAAGAAAGGAAATTGCATGCACCATTGAGACACAGGAAAGTAGAAAGAAATAAAATTGATAAAGGGAGCAGAATAATCTTGTTGTATGGTTTGTTTCTAGTTGTAATGATACAGAAAGTTTGATAATGAGGCCTACACCCATGCCAAACAAATTTATTTCAGTACCTTCATCCTCTTACTACTCAAAATTACTTGAAATGGATTTTTGTGTGTTTTTGAAAGGGACTCCAGTTATGCTGTTTACCGTGCACCAGTATCAGTTACAAAGGAAAGATTATACCCCAAGTCTGTATTATTTTCTTTGCTATTATTTCCACACAGCTTTAGACAAGGTGATGGTTTTTACAGTCCTAAGAGGTAACAATCTTTGTAAAATCTAAAGGCAAAGTTTTGGTATTAACCTTTACTGAAGTGGACAATTTTTATCCATGGTGAAATACGTATCTTTACTTCTTTTGTCTGCATAATTATGGATTTCAGCTATTTTGTGGAGAATTCCAGCTTCTTGGAAAAAAAAAAGATTATATGTTTTAGAGGTGACCAAGTAGTTCACAGCATAACTGACTTTACTAGAGCAGTCTTTTTAGTTTCTCCCTGCGTCACACTCTTCTGACGTTTTGCTCTTTTCCTGTATTGTTTCAGTGTTTGGGACACACTTATTTTGAGTATCCATTCGATGCCAGATTTATATACTTCCCTTATTATGTTCACTCTTATTTGTATTCAGCTTGGTCTCCTGGTTTCCAACTGTGTTCATAGTCATCCTTCCATCTTTGTCCAAATTATTTCATATGTGAGCTCTTGTAGGCTTTGTTAAGAGAAATTCCCACTCCATCTGGTTTCTCTCTTTGTTGTTTGTTGGAGTTCTCTCAGGGATTCAACCTAGTATATTTACTGGCAAATGTGCTTTTTATACTTCAGTTAAAAAACTGACAAATGGAATATACCTGGCTCGATTTCAAGCAAAAATACCTTTTGTCTGTAGTCTGGCAAGTAAAGTTTTATGAAGACAAAGATGTTTAAAACCTTCTTTACTGAAGATGTTCTAAAACTTCTTGTAAATGATATACTATTAAATGTGAGTAGATTAGAGAAGAAAAACGATTAGCCAATAAGTTAGAGGAGAAAGAAAAAATCCTTTTTTTCCATAAAGCCAATAGAAAAAAAAAATCACAGCTATATAAACACAATGTATATATAGAAGTGTCAACATGTATTAAAATGTTTGTCCAGTTAACAGAATGAAAATAAATATTGTGGTATCTTTTATCCATAATCAGGCAACCTGATTAGAAGAGTATAATCAAAAGGTAGTAAAGGTCTATCAACACACCTAGACCACTGCCTGTCAAGGAGTTTCCTCTTTGTTATATACACTTACATCCTGCTTAATTTTCACTGTGTGAGGCCAGCAAGTCAACTAATTTCTTTTTCAGATTTCAGTGTCTGTAATCCTAGTGAGTACACAGTCTAAACTTTTTGTTTCTGTATTTCCTATTGCTACTACTGTCTTTTTTTCTCCTCTTTTCTGCTGTGTGGGCTGATGTCATGATCAGAACATTCACAGTTGTTTGAGAGTAAAAAGTTAATCAGTCTAGCGACTGCAGAGAAAAGCTTGTCATTGTGATCAACATGTAATTATTGCTAGCTTGCCATTGTCCAAATAAAAGCAAACTGCCCCTTTCAACCGAACTCTAACTGCTGATTCCCAATCACACCCTCGCTGGTTTTTTATGGGCTGATCTGTGGTGCTGTACACAGACATATTAAAAAAGTCAAGACTGGTATTAGTGGAAATATGCTGTACAAAATACTCCATAATTTCATAAAAAGCAAGGTATTTCATGGACACAGCAGAGAAACAACAAGTTTTCCATCAGGTCAGCAGGTTGGACTGTTACTGGCCTTTTTGAAGCCTGGTCCATTACATAAAAGTGATGAGCTGCTGTGCAACATCTGTATAGTGCAAGAACCTCCAAATTGCCATAATGCCTGAGTGCAACATCCCTCTAGTGCAGGATCCTTCCCTTAACAGTGGGCAGAAAAGAAGTGTAAGGAAAGGACCAATTGAAACTAATACTTTGAGAAGGCTCTTTCAGCCATCAACAAGCTGGGGCAGCTCAGGGATTCCTGCTCAGATGCAGTTTAGTCTTCTGGGAATGTTGATTGCAGTAAGAACTTGGGACTTTTAAAAGATCTTGGTAATAGCATCTCAGTGAAAATACCAATTACTGTTTGAAATTATAGAAAACTACAGAAACAAGGAAATATTAATGATTTCTCCTTGACTTTCCATGGTAGTACCTAAGGCACTTTGAGGCTAGATAAGAGTAATTCTGACAAGGGAATATATCAAGATTTGATTTACAAGTAAAAGTGATGACTGTTGGTTTGTTTTTTTTTATTGTGTCCTTGCTTTTGTTTTACTTTTTAGTAGGAGACAAGGAATAAAGCCTGGAAAACTAATTAGAAGGAAAAAGAAAAAACAGTCCACAGACTTAGAGAAAAAAATACAGACAAAAAGGGTTAAGTCACACTGATTATTTTATCGGAGATAGTTAGGTTGGAGTAGTATATTTCATATTACAGAAAATTGAGTCATAGATCCAATCCAGTGCAGGATTAGTTTTAGCAAAGCCTGTTATCTTTAATGGTACTGTTTATGCCTACAGGGCCGAGTTTACAAAAAGTCTTTGCTGATCTCAGTGGTTTTGATAGGCATTTGAAGACACAAAAGATGCAAATTCTGTGGATTTATTGGAAAAAAAAAGGAAGTTTACAAATGTTACCATGGATAGACATGAATTAGTAAGGCAATCACAAAGATTATGAGAAAATAATCCAAAGGTAGATAAAGTATAATAGATTCCAGTCCTCTATGAGAATTTAATGGAATTTGACATGAGACTCCACTGTTAAAATTAATTTCTTATGTTGGTTACAATGATATCTTATCTAGCAGTCAAATTTGGTTTTGACTCAGAACAGATACCAGCTTATTCTAATATAATTTCCTAAATTATTTTCTTATGAAGCATACCATAAGCTTCAAGATAGAACTATTCTTTTTCTCTAATTTGTGGTAAAATTTTTATTAGGTTGCTAGCTTATGCTTGCCCTTCCCTGAAAATAAAAGAAATAAAGAAAACAGAAGAATTTTCACACTTCTGAATTTTGTTTCCTAAATATAACTTACAAAAAATATTTAAAAAAAATCTGATTCACTTATATTTTTCTCCTTTGGAATAATTGTACATAAGGGAAGAACATTTTTTCCAGATATTTATTTCTGTAATATTACTAGTTTTTCTATCAATTTTTTTTAGGGTAAGCAGAGGATGTCCTTCCAACATAAATTGAAGCTTAGAGGAAAAAAAAAGAAAAATTGCCAGATGCAATATCCTTCTTATACATGCAAGGAAAATCCTGAGTTTGGAAGTTTGAGGATGACTTCATGAGTTGCTTAAAGGACAAGTTTGTTTGGCACAAAAATATCCTCCCACATCACTTATGTATTTCCAAATAGAGCTGGATGTTTGGCTACTGGATGCATGTTTGGATACAAGGTACTTCCTACGATCCTAATCCTACCTTTGTCAGCTGCTTTGTCAAAAATGCCACAGCAATATTGACAAACAATGCAGTACCAGTCTTAATCTAGAAATTCTCTGTCACATTTCTTATTTTATATCACTAATGTTAGTTTTAGTTGGGTATATTAATTGAAATGCCTGATTCTGCAAGAAACAGAGCCCTGTTTTTTCCACTCTTCCTTTTCATTTGTAAGATCCACAAAGAACAATTTTCACTATATCAACTGCTAAATCACAATCTACAATTACATTGAATCTTCTTTTTAAAAAATGTGATTATTTTAGAAGATGTTATTGTAACTGAGAAGAAAGTTGATACTGCATTATTTTAATTTTCATTCAAAAATTAGTAAGTATTGCAGCTTGTGATATCACAGGAAACTATACAGCTCTGCCTTTGATATCAGTATTGTACAAATGACTTCTTTCTTTGCAAATCTGTGTAGTGCAACTATTCAAAACAGAAGAAAAAAAGCTGTGACTCCTTCTTTCCTACAGGCTTTCCATCATTTACATTCACCAACGAAATGTTGGCATGTACCTCAAGGACTAATGATAATGAAAAATGTTGTATTAAAGAAAAGAAATCTTTCATAACTTGCATACTAACACACTGAACTCATTACAGCTTGTCTTACTACAGCATGCTCTTTTATGTCTGCTGTAATGCACTTCATTTTCAAGAGATTATGACGTGCACTGATTCTGTAAGCATTTTTTCTCTTCCTTATTTTGAAAAGCTGCCTTTGGTTGTCATAAACTACTCGCTTATGGAATACAAATTAGACGCTAGGGTTTTCTTCTGTTTCTGACTAATATCAAGATCTGAAAATTTATATTTAAAATGTATTTGGGGCAAGTAATTGTTCTCCATTTTCCTAGAGCGCAGTACTTGTGACACTATACCTCAGAAACTGCCAGCAACTTCAGCAGTTTTATTAAAATAGCGAGCTGTTTGTGGCAGAGGCTGTTTTTTTCTGCTGTGATTCAATCTTTTTGTAACACGTGTAGGGAAACTGCTCATGACTTGGAGCTCTAGGCATTATCACACTGTGAGCAGTCAATAAGAAATATAGATTTTTGAAGGGTTTATAGATAAATTGTAGTAGTTCACTTGAAGCTGAAGTTTGTAATTTCTTGGAAGTAAAACATTACTATGTTTTTCTACATGCTATTTATATGTATGTGGCCACAGTTCTGAGGTACACCTTCTACATTTGCTGTGACACCTTAATTTGCCATTCAGTAAGCTGTTCAGTTGCTCTGTATTTTTCTCCTGAAAAAAACCCCAATATTAATATTCCCAGCTGTACTTGCTGGAAGTAGCACAACAGATAACTCTTTGCTCTCTAGCTGCCTTCTATTTCATAAGCAACTCTCACTAAACTATTGACTCTATAAAATACATATACGTATTTGACTTTAAACCAATCTAAAAAATAGAAGAATAATGGAAGGGCTGGAAATGAACATATGAACGTCTGGAACATATCTCTAAAAATCTATTTCTGCAATTGATTTTAAGTGACTTGTGTCAAAATCTTGATGAAAATGGAAAAATGTCATACAGACAGACAAAAAATAATTGAATAGTAGTTGCAGTTCTCCTAAGAGCTCTGCTCCAGTAATTCTGAAATCAGAATGCTCTGATTAAGTCATAATAAAAGTATGTATAATATATAAAAGTGTCCCGATTCAGTTCTCCTGAAGGATTTGTCTATTAGACATACACTTGCACATGAAGACATATTTTTAAATCTTGTGTTGAGTATATCCAACTTGGTTCTTTATAGTTCTATAAACTCTGTGTTCTGTGCCTCTCTCAAAGATAGCAAAGCCTTCTCAAAAGAAACTCATCTACTTGACATTATGCTTTAATATAATATTATGAGGTTGACCTGGACTGCTGTTCTCAAGAAGAGTGACTATAAAAATGATATGATGAGTTTTCTGAAAGGCAAAAGGAAAATTCAGATTCAAGTTAAATAAAAGATTAAGCTATCCAAAAGCTATATTTAGAACACCAAAAAAAGAGTTTAATTTAGTAGCATCTCAAACTCCATAAGGTAAACAGGATTTTATTTTATTCTTATAATTGAACAAGAAGAAATTTAACATGAACTAGCAGTACATTTCAACACAGTGCCTCAAAGAATACTCATCACCTGCCTCTCTTTTGGTTGACATATCCCTGGGCATTAAGACAAATTTTCATAAAAAATTGAACAAGTCAATATAAGCTGAATAAATATCATGTTACTTCAGTTCACCATTAAAAAGAAAAGAAGAAAACCTCCCACAACCCAGTAACATCAATAAGAATCTGCTTGCCTTTAAGCCAGCCTGAAGGAGAAAAGATGTAAATGCTGAGAAATTATGCATTCTTCCTAGTAAGTGGTTCTTTTGATGAAAAGAAAGGCACAGCACAGAGCATGAAGGAAGGAATAGAAAGAGAGGAGAGGGAAAGCTAGATTGAGACTAAGAAATACTTCAAAGAGTTTGGAATTAAGTGGAAGAAAACCTCTTGTAGTCCACAATTAAACGCTGATTTTGGCAGTGGTCATGCTGGTCTCTCAAGTCTGCATGTACAGGTGTCCAAAGAGTTAAAAAATATTTAGTGCTGGTACTATTTCACTATTTGTGACAGTATATTTGTGTCACTCAGCCTTGTCTTGAGTTTAGACCATGTAACAGATGATTGTTAAGCTCTAGCAAGCCTATTGTGAATCTGAAACCTACCCCTTTTCTGTACCCTACACAAAGACCAAGCTATGCCAGATGGGGCTAAACAAAAGATTGAGATCAAGAAGTAGGACAAATCATTATGGCAGCAGAGATAGCTGAATATAGACAATGCAACAGTCTCTCAGTGTCACGTGGGAATTGCTGGGTCTGTACGATTGCCTTCTCCCATCCGGCTACACGTGTTTTGAACTGGCTTGCAAAGAAATTCATTTTGCATGCCTGCATTTAAAGTAAACTGAAAGTTATGTTTGTTTGGCTTAAAATGCTCTGATGAACGCTCTGGTAGTTCAGAAACTGAATAATCAGCAAAAAAAGTCATCTTTGTAGCATGTCTAGGAAGGGAAACTGCAAGTGGTGAATTATTCAGCCACCCCAAGCTGTACCTTGCCTATGTGAGGCAGGTTAAATTACACAAAATCAGTTACCAATGTTCAGCTGACCTAAATCCATGTTCAGGTAACCTAAAGTAACTTAGTTAGCATATGTAACCATAGCTTTCATATAAAAACTGCCAAATTAAGCCAATGACAGAACTTTGGATCCTACTATTCCCAAATATCTCCCTGTTAATTATAGGCATTACATGCTTCAGTGAATATGAATGAATCGAGTGTGTTTTTATATTCTGAAAGCTTCCATTAAATTTTGAGCTGAAACAGCCCACCAAGATAGGAATTTAATCCTTCAAACTCTGATGATATTTGCAGGTCTAGGCCACTAACTGACTTCTTTTTTACTTTATGGAAATTTAATGCAAAGCTTATTTCAATTCAAGTGCTACATGCCAGTGACCATCAGAAATAGTTATGATTTTTCTTTTCATTAAGAAACAGAAAAATCAGAATCTGAATTTAAATAAAAATGTTAAATAAACATATTGAACCAATTCTAAGTATTTCTTAATGGCAAGTTAAAGCGTGAAATTCTATCTTCATGTAAGTGTAAATTTCAGATTTATTTTAATGAAAAATAATGTTTCAACTATGTAAAAGCTTGTCTGATCTCAATGTGAATCCAGTAAGGATTAAACAAATAGAAAGCTTTGGTGAAAGTCCTTTTCACTCTTAAATGTCATAGTAGAACCACTTTGAAATATATGACCCTATGTTATACTATTTCCCCTGCTCTTTATTATAAACAAGCGTTTACATCGAAACCAACCTAGATAGGTGAAAATATTATCGTAAAAAGCAAATGAAACAGTCAAGATACACTCAATCCCTTGAAAAAAACCCCACAGATATTTCATAGTTTTGCTGTCATTAATATGTGAGATGACTGAATCAAGCTAAGATACAGAGATGTTCCGTCATTTTATGTGTAATAAATGCAAATAAAGACATTTTCTCCAATTAGCTTTGTTGACTGGAAGAACATTCAAAAAAAATGGGAGTATTGTGGAAGACTGAAAGTACTATGAGTTCAGTAGGATAAAGCTGAATCATTTGGGATTATCAGAGACAACAGGAGGAGAGAAAACAAAACGGAAAAAATGGTCTAAATTACATGTGCAGTAAGCCAGGAGGGAAATTGTGTCTTCAGACTGCTCATAGTTTCTTAACTGGAAATACTGAGACACTCAGAAGCTAAAAAAAAACCACAACAAAAGAAATAGCAATTTAAAAATACTAGTGTCAAGCACGATATTATTGTTATCTTTTTTCTATTCTGGCTCATGGAATAACTGTAGAATTATATTTTCATAGGTTTTTCCCTCCTTGAACTTAAGGGTTAGAAAATTGGCTTTATTTTTTAATGAAAGTTATATTTTCATGTAATACCAGGACTGGTATGTAAGAAAAATAAGTATGCAGGCAGAGATATGGACCAGGGAAAAAGAACAGCTAATTGCATCAATTAACGTTGCAGACTTGCAACAGAAAGGACATAAGTCTGGTCCCACTCGCCTTGTTCCAGTTATTCCCTCATTATGAATTAATTTTCAAGTGTTTAGAGACACTGTAAAACTGCAAATTCAATAGAACATATTAGACACCTAATATAAAACAAAAAATAAAAATCTAGGTTATATGTTGGTAACCAAGCATAAAGTGTTTACATCACGATAAAAGAAAAGAATATCATCTGGTTCAGTTTTACACTAAATCTGGTTTAGAAACATTGTATCAGCAAATAACAATTCAGAGCTTTTCATACATCACAGATTATAGAATATCTCAAGTTGGAAAGAACCCATAAATTTTATCAAATCCACCTACCTGCTCCTCACAGGCTTATCTAAAATTGAACCATATGACTAAGAGTGTAACACAAATGCTTCTTGATCTCTGACAGACTTGCTGCTGTGACCACTTCCCTGGGCAGCCTGTTCCGTGACCAACCACCAGTGAAGAACCTTTTCCTACTGTCGAGTCTTAACGTCCCCTGACACAGTTTCATTCTATTTCCTTGTATTCTATTGCTGGTCACCAGAGAGAACTGCACCTTCCCCTCCACTACACTCCTTGAGGAAGTTAGACTGCCATGAGATCACCCCTCAGCCTTCTCTTCTCCAAGTTGAACAGGTCAAGTGATCCCAGCCACACCTCCTAAGTTTTGCTCTTGCACTATCTTTGTCGTCCTTTTCTAGACACACTCCAATAGTTTGATGATCTTATATTGAGGCACTCAAAACTGCACACAGTATTCAAGGTAAGGTTGCACCAGTGCAGTGTAGAGTGAGATAATCACCCTACTCAACGAGCTAGCTATTCTGTTCTTGATGCACCCCAGGACACAATCGGTCCTTCTGGCTGCCAGTGCATAATGTTGACTCATATTTGATTTGTATTAACCCAGACGCCCAGATCACTTCCCATGGGGATGCTCTCCAGCTTCTCGTCTCCCAATCCCAAACTTGATTATCTCATCCCAGGTGGAGAATCTGGCATCACTTCTTGTTAAATTTTATATGTCCTTGTCATAAAAGGAAATTTAGTTGGTTAAGCAGAACTTCCCCCTTGCAAACCCACGCTGACCATGACCAATGACTGCATTGTGTCTCAACTATTTAGCAATAACTCCCAGAATAAAGTTCTCCGTAATTTTACCAGGTACTGCAGTGAGACTGTCAGACCTGTAATTACCAGTGCCTTCCTTCTTTCCCTTCTTGAAAATTAGGACAACTTTTACCAGCTTCCTGTTGACTGGGATTTCTCAAGACTCCCAAGCCTATTGAAAAATAATGGAGAGAGTTCCCGCAATAACATCAGCCAGACCTTTCATTACCCTGGGATGACGCAGGCTGAATTTCCAAGAAGTCAGGATCTCTCTAAATCTTACAGCAATCCTCTGAGTAAAGAATCTGGAGTACCTTTGCCATGATAAACAATCTCGCAGTTTGCCTCATGTAACAAAAAAATTATCTGTTAAATAATAAAAACACTTAAGAGATTACCAGTGATATAAAACCCTGAAAGGCACCAATAATTAGCTGGCTTAATGACAATGGGAGTTGTTGGATAAATACAGAAAGAGAAAATTAAGCTGCACTGTTAATCTTGCAAACCCAGCCCCTCTTCAGCCTGCAGGTTCCTCAAGAACCTCTGGAGGATCGTCGGCAGCCATCGCTTCCAGTCCGTCTGGTGGGCCGACAGCGGAAACTGCGTCGTGATCACAGAAAATCTCTTCCGCAAGGAAGTGCTGGCCAGGAAGATCTTTGAAACTGACTCCATGGCAGGCTTCATAGCCCAACTGAACCTCCACGGATTCCACATGATGGAAGGAGATTCTGCCATCTCTATCTCCATCGAGCAGCTGCAAGCAATAGCAGCAGCGGGACCTTTTCTGGGCGAGGTACCGGAGGTCCTCTCCCATGAGACAAACCTCGAGGCATTTGGTGGGCAGAGGGTCCCATTGAGAGAGAAGAAACTTTTCCCAGGCAGGGAGAGAGGGTGGGGGTGGGAGCACGTGGCCTGAGTTTGTCTTGGGGTCGTTGTCAGGAATTCTAAGGTCAGGATTTTGGAGGAGCAGAAGTGCTGACCAAAGGGATTTGGTTATGGCTGCGAAACACAAGTGCAGTCCCATTGCTTGGGGCTCCTTTTGTGCTCGCTCTCTATCTGGCTGCACCAAAAGATCCCCACTTCTTGTGGCATCTGCTAAGCGCTGACAAGACTCTCAGGAGCATCAAGTTATTCCCGACATGACCGTTCCACACCGAGGTGCCTGAAAACCAGTGGTATTTGGGAATCTCCATCAGTTTTCAGGCTTCGGACAAGCCCACGCTTCAGCTGGGAGTTTCGCAGGCCACTGAAAGCCCTTTGTCACAGCCACGTGTGTCTTTGCCCAGGCAAAGGCTTGGCTGGAGAATCTCTGTCTACCTACTTCTGGAAACAATGGCACTGACTCCTCTCCTTTGCATTCTGCAGCTGCACTTCTTCCACAGCCCCTCCTTCCAGAGGGATCAGCCCGATCTCCTCAGGAGATGCAACCAAAGCCCTGGGGAAAGAGAGCCAGCCCCAGCAGCAGCCCCATGCAGCCCCAGGCAGGAGGACGCCCGGCCAAAGGAGGACGCCCGGCCAAAGAAGAGACGAGCCAAAGCTCCGTCTGCGGCAGGAGCTCCAGAAGAGAACGAACCCCAAAGCCGTGCAGGTCCCAGCCCCAAAGCAACCGAGCCATGGGATGACCCAGATGCTCCCAGCACCAGTGCCGGTCCAGACCCAGCCAAACGGCGCCCCAGCCAGAGCCCCGAGAACGTCAGCGAGGCGGGTCCGGCTCCATCTGCGCCTTCACCTCAGCACCGCACACCTCCTGCCCCATTGTTCTTTGGGCCCCCTCCACACCCAGACTGGTGGCCTGGTCCGGATCCTGGGCAGCTCCCCAGGGTTGGCGTCCTTCCAATCCGCCCTCCAGACCTTGGAGGGGATGAACTGCCAGCACCTCCTGCTGCTCCCACGCCACCACTACCGCAATGCCCGGCTTGCATTTTCCGGCACTGCCCGACCTGCTACTGCCCACCAAACGACTCAACTGCCCGACATGGCGATGGACTTTGAAACAGGTTGGGCTGGAAAGAGCAGCGATCTTGGGCAGTCAGTGCTGTTGTAGATGTAGAAATGTCTTAGTTATAAGTAATAAAACAGTCTTTCTTGTTACCAAAACCGCCTCTTTTCACGCTGCCTTGCCTTGTCTCTGCAGTCTCACAGTCACTCTCTGGACACCCGGCTGTCACCTTCAGGGTGGGAAGGGTTTGGCCCCAGCCCGCAAAAGCCAAGGGCCCAGGAGTGCTGAGCACATCCCAGCCAAGAGCCAACTTGGGGCTGCTCCAGCAGCTGCACCAACACCCAGGGCCTTGCCAGCCAAAGCAGTGCCCCACAGTTCTTGGGGAGCCCATGCCCTTTCCCCCCGCGCCCGGCTCAGACCAGGGACGAGGGGCAGTGGGGCTGCAGGGAGCACACTGGACCTTCTCCTGCCCGCGCTGCATCCCCTCTGTGGAGAACTGTAGCCTTGCAACTGGCAAAGACACAACACGCGGGCTCCTCAGCCGCTCCTCACAGGACATGCCTTGCAGCCCTCTCACCACCTTGCTTGCCCTTCCCTGGACACCTTCAAATCCCTCTAAAACACCCGAGCCCCAGCTGCACACGGCGCTCAGGGTGAGGCTGCAGCAACACCAAACCCTGCAGTCAGCGCTCTTGCCCGGTTCTGCTGTGCTGGTTGCGCCCCATGATGCCATTTGCCCTCTCAGCTGCCAGGGCATTCTTCTGGCTCCCATCGAGCTGCTGCCCACCAGCAGCCCACATCCCTCTCGGCATGGCTCATCTCCAGCCCCTCCTCTCCCACTTTATCCTTGTGCCCAGCGCGACCTCTCGCAGATGCAGAAGCCAGCGTTTGCTCCCGTCCCCTTCCATTCCATGACAGTCATGGTTGAAATCCCAGAGCAGGGGTTATTCCGGTGGGTTCTGCATCGGAGGGGGGGGGAACACACACGTGTGTGTGGGGCTGTGTTGTGGGGTAGGAGGGGGGGCGGGGGGGGGGCGGTGCCCACGGGAAGAGCTGTAGCTCTGGGGCACTTTGATGTCCAGCACTGTGGCCTTGCCCACCCCTCCCTAGGGACCAGCTCCCAGGGAGAACAGGACGCAGCGCTGCCCTAGCAAGACATTCTAGATGCAAACACAGGCTGATTCATTCTTTGCTCAATCCCGCGCTCTGCATGGGAAAAAAAGAGGGCTTTTTAAGAACTGCACACAGTGGTTAAGGTGAGGCTGCAGCAACACCAAAACCCTGCAGTCACCACTCTTGAGATTGTGTTAAAGAGTTATAGTGTTGCTAAATAAAGTCAAAAAAAACGCCACACCCTGAGAGTGGGCAATGTACAGTGTATTTCTTGAATTCATTCTGGAAGAAAAAGTAGGAATGGGCACAGGAAAAGCAGAAAAATAGATATTAACTATCAAACTCTTGCTTTGTAAAGAAAGTTACTTATTAATGCCAATTTTGAAAATAATGAGATCCTAATATAAACAAAGTATAAATTTATCACAAAGTTTTATCAATATTTTTACATTGCAATCAGTGAATTGGTAATAATATAGAAACTCAAACTTTTTTTGAGTTGTAAGAGACCTTAAAGTTCATCCAATTCTAACTCCCTCCTAACACGGGCAGGGAAACATCCCACTAGAGCAGGCTGCTCAAGGCCCCATCCAACCTGGCCTTGAACACCTCCATGATTGGGGCACCCACAGCTTCCCTGGGCAACCTGTGCCAGTGCCTCACCACCCTCATTGTGAATAATTTCCTCTTTATGTCCAGTCTAAATCTGTCCCTCTCCAATTTATAGCCATTCCCTTTATTCCTGTCACTACATGCCTTTATAAAGTCACTCCCCAGATTTCTTGTAGCCCCCTTCAGGTACTGGAAGTTCACTATAAGGTGTCCTAGGAGCCTTCTCTTCCCCAGGCTGAACCACCCCTACTCTCTCTCAGCCTGAATATATATATATATATATTCACCTTCCTTTGATAATCATCTGCTAGCATAGTTGGACAAATACTTATAGTCACAAAAGTAAGAACAGATTAAGATTGCCTTATAACACAGATGAAAATCATTCTGTACCTTTTTCAATATTTTGCTGCAAAGTCAAAATTCTGAATATGGTCCTTACAGCTCATTATACTGAGTAGTGTCAGTGTCTACATGGTGACCTTGGAACAGATGCCAGTGTAGATTGTGGAATCGGACAACAAGCTCAGCAGTGTGCATGATCAAATGCTGGATTTGCAAACTAATTCAGAGGTCTGAAAGGCAAGATGTCTGTAATTTAATATTCTTCATGAAAAATCGGGGGAAAAAATTTTCATACTTGATTCTTAATGGGTAAAAGAACATAGGGAAAGCTTTTTGGGTGCACGATTCCTCAGAGGACAGGTTTTCTCCCCATCTTTATTTAGAGATTTGAAGTTCTCTGTTATATCTGTCCTGGCACAATGCATATTTGGATCACAGTCAACATCTTAGCAAGAACATCACGTTTCTTGTTGCTATAAAAATCTTTAAATGCACAGTAACTGAAATATTTTGAGTTGTCACTGATTTTATCAACTTTTGTTCAATTTTGCCTGACAAATTCATGTTCTAAGGCTGTGCATTGTGAAGCACCATGGAAAGTGACATAAAACAGTAGCTTGTGCCATGTTAACATCCCTAGAGCTACATCCATCAGCTGAAGAACTACATGCTATTCAGAACATATTGCCTTACTCTCTACCATGCCAGATCTGCAGTGACTGGTTTCTTCAACAGAAAAGCTGTTTTTCTGAAGTGACAAGCCTCCAGAATCAAGCAACTGCAAAATCTCCATACACATTCCAGTGTTCCAAAACCAGAGCAATGATTATGCATTTTTTCAATCAGGCTGACGACTTGCAGCACATGCTTGCTTGATGCCTGCCTAGCATAGAAAGACTACAGTGCCAACAAAGCACCTGCCCCAAAATCTACCAAAATCAAAGGACATTCTTCCATCAGCAGTTGGGATCAAGTTGTGAAATATAGCAGTACACTCTAAGTACCACCAAAACAACTGTGTGCTGCCACAACCTTAATGTCTCTGCCACAGCCACCAGCTTTTTACTGTCATAACACCTTGTAAAACTTTTCTTGGTCTTCTCTCCCTTTATGTTGTGATGCCTCCTTCCATTAGCTATAAATATCTGTTCCTGGAATTGGAGGACATGGAAATAGCTGTGACACAGAGTGCCATTACTGCAATAGGTTTAACATATCTTTTTTTGACAGAGTTTAAGTACCACTTGGCATCAAATGCAAACAGTGCCTTAAGTTCAATCTTCTCCCATATGTGAAAGAATCCTTTTCATAGGAACAAACTCTGAGAGAAAGCTGAAGTCCTTGAGTTCCTTGAGTTTTGTACCTATAACCTGCAATTATCTTTACACACTTATTTCTCCACACACACACATACCCCCACACACACACTCCCCCCAATCCAGACAATATTGTGCTATAAAACTGAATTTTTTGACATTTCCAGGGATTTTAATTGACAGTGCTGAGACACCAATAAAGAAACCGAAAAGTTTCATGACAAAAATCCTTCTTTTAATAAAGGATAACTGTTAAAAAGGCTAGCCACAACATCTGAACTTTTCCTGTTATATTTGATAAGAGCCCTTCTTTCAAATAAATGTTTAGATAAATTGGTGAACCTCATTTTGTAGTTGAACAATCTATTTGGCAAAGAAAAGCTTGATGCTCAATTCTATATTCTAGAAGCTTATTCTATGCTTTCAAACACGTCTAGTGAAAAGGCACGATATAATCCCTCTGGAAACAAAAATAAATCAAATAAGGACTCAAGACCTTTATGAACTCTCTGGCCCTAGGGTCTCTTTAGCAACAAACACTAGTAGTTCCATTTTTTACATAATCTTCCACTATCCATAGGAGAAAGTGTATCATATACCTTCAATTTGAACTAGACAGTGGTATTTAGATAACAGCTGCTTTTTAAAGTGTGTCCTAACTTGTCGAAAGCAGTTTAGTGATTTAGTTCTATAGCTACCTGCACATCAATGTGACTTTGTTTCAACAGTGAATTCATGTTATTCCTGCCTTATGTTTTCCATGTAAATTATAAAGAAAAAAAAACGGACACTTCTTTACTAAATATTAAAACCAGAAAGTGATTTATGTGCTAAACCTGCCTGGAAAATTGATTGAATTTAGGGGCCCAATTTTCTTATATACATTTGCAGATCTCTTTATCCCTTCTCTTCTTTCTATATTCATGTACCTCTTACGATTTAACTCATTCTTATTAAATTTACCAAAAGAGCTACAAGTTTTTACGACTATAAAGGCCTTGTTTTTTTCTTTGTGGGGAGTAGGAAGGGGAGCATGTTTTCAATATAGCTTGTTAGAAAGTTTCATATACTCATTATTTAATCCACTGTCAATACTTACTAATCAATCCTGCTGCTATCGATCAATATCAAAACTAACTCTAGGCAAAATCTTCTGAATTCAGTTTTTATAGACCCCCACATTCAATGCATTCAAAATTTTTCTGTTTGACTGGTAGTGTTGATAGATGAAAAACATATATAATAGCAGCCCATACTAGACTTCCAGTATTAGCATTGTATTTTAAAAAAGACTATCAACTCCTGTTGAGACACTATTATGACATTCACATGGTTTTGCAGTTATTCCGTGTTACAAGATAAGGTTTCAGTATACGATGGGAGATGATGTGATTGAGAGCAGCCCTGCAGAGAAGGACTTGGGGGTGCTGGTCTATGAGAACCTCAATATGAGCCAGCAATGTGAGCTTGCAGCCCAGAAGGCCAGTCATATCCTGGGCTATGTCAAAGAGAAGCATGGCCAGCAGGTTGAAGGAGGTGATTCTTCCCCCTCTTCCTCTCTTGAGAGACCTTATCTGGAGTATGATGTCCAGTTCTGGAATCCTCAGCATAAGAAGGATATGGAGCTGTTGGAGCACGTCCAGAGGAGGGCTACAAGGATGATCGAAGGGCTGGAGCACCTTCCATACGAGGACAGGCTGAGAGAGGAGGGCTTGTTCAGCCTGGAGAAGAGAAAGCTCAGAGGAGATCTTATAGTTACCTTCCAGTACCTGAAGAGGGCCTACAGGGAAGCTGGGGAGGGGCTATTCATAAAGGCTTGTGGGGACAGGACCAGGGGAACAGGAGAGGGGCAGATTCAGACTAGACATTAGGAAGATTTTCTTTACCATGAGAGCAGTGAGACACTGGAACAGGTTGCCCAGGGAAGTTGCGGACGCCCCATCCTTGGAAGTGTTCAAGGCCAGGTTGGATGGGGCCTTGGGCAGCCTGATCTAAGTGAGATGTCCCTGCCCATGGCAGGAGGGTATTGGAACTACATCATCTTTAAGGTCCCTTCCAACCCAAACTATTCTATGATTCTATGATTCTATGATTCTATGATTCTATGTTGAACTTTCTCTATGGAACACCCAAATTTTTTTGTCATTGCATAAATTTCTGTGTCAGGAAAAAATATTTCTTAAGATGGCATCAGTGCTGGCACAGAGCACAAATTTAGAGTAACCAACAGTGAAATAAGTCATGGTTGTTTAAGACAAAGTATTTTAATCAAGTTCTGGAAAGCAATTAATGGCTTAATTACTTCAACTCTGTGCATAATAAACTTTACAGTGTTTTGTTTTGTACAGTTTAAAGCAGACAATACTGGTTTGGGGCAGAGGGGCACATGTTTTGGAGTGGCTGAAACAGTTTGGAATGTGGTGTTTTTCCTTTTTAAAGCAGTAATTGTTTATTTTTTTCTTCAGCCAATAATTAGGAAAAGATTATACTCACTATAAAAAAAAGAAATCAGCTTGCTTTTAATGTCATCTGGTGCGGTACATATTTTTTTCTGATACATCAGCTGTTAACAAAACACATGGTGATTCATAATCATACTGGAACTGTCCTTTGTGTTCTTCTCTTTCCCATTGGAAAACAGCTGTGATAATTTCTATGTATATCAATGTAGCTATCCCTAATCTAAAGAGTCATATAAATTGAATTAGTTAAGAAAGCCTTTAAGTGATGCAGTAAAAGAAAGAAAGAAAACGTGACAAATTTGAGGGCAGTTTTGGTTCTTAGGCCATTTCCTGTCTCAGAAGTGTTGATTCAGATCAGTGGAACTACTCAGTGAGTAAGGTAAAGGATGCATAGAAAAGTGTGGTCAAGTTAATTGCAGCAGCAAATAAAACATTTGACTTTATACTGAAGGGGACCAGGGGCCTGTGCATTGGCATTTACAGTTTATCGGGGGGATAGTAATGACCAGCTAAGACGCAACAACTTCCACCAACTGTTCCTAAGGTTCAGAAACAGAAAAATTATTTCTTATTTGGCTCCTAACTTCTCTTTTAACTGGGATGGAAACCTAGATGGGAACTAGGAAGTTAAATATCTTATTGAATTTAGGTTTTCATTTTCTTGGAATCAGAGAACAATGCAGGAAATAAGGACTCGTCATTTAATTATCTTTATTCAGGAGCCCCAAATCTGATTTAAACATGTGCCTAAATGAATTAGGAGTCTGAGTACTGGAGTTAATTGTGTTGCAAATTATACTCCCCTTTGTTCATTTTTTGGTTTATCTTAAGTTTCAACTGTTATGTTACATAAGTTTAGAAGTTAAGTATAATTACCGTATTATTCGTTCTGTACATAAATATCAGAATCAGAGGTATATTGGCACAACTGCTTTTGCAAACAGTAAAAGTAGTTGTGATTCTGACATCTGCTTTCTACGTTTAAATATATATAGTGAAAATAAAGATACTCTGATTTCGTACCATAGCTGTTATGGGCTGTCTAATAATGAACATTAGTAGACATTGTAAATCACAATTTCAGTGTTATATCAAAAAACATGTCTAGTCTTTGACAATGTTGCACACAACATACTGCTCTTGGCAGCTGAAGTTTGCCATTAGAAATAGGAAATAAGAAATATAAGAAAGCTAAAGCCCTGATAGAATTAAATACGGCCAAAGATATCAAGAACAAGAAATAAAGCTTTTGTAGTTATGTCTTTGCAAAAGGAATGTTAGGGAGAATGTGAGCCCACTCTGGAAAGGAACAGGAGACCTGGTTACCCAGGATGTGGAGAAGGCTGAGGTATTGAATGACTTTTTTGCCTTGAGCAGGGGCTCAAGCCACACCAGCCGAGGTCCAGAAGGCAAAGAGAGGGACTGGGAGAATGAGGAACTACCTGCTGTAGGAGGGGATCAGGTTCGAGACCATCTAAGATACTTGAAGGTGCGTAACTCTATGGGACCTGATGAGATGCATCTGCAGGTCCTGAGAGAAGTGGTAGATGAAGTTACTAAGCCACTATCCATTGAATTTGAGAAGTTAATGAAGTTTTGTTAAGTTCTTGCTAACTGGAAAAGGGGAAATGTGACTCCAATTTTTAAAAAAAAGAAAAAAGCAAGACACAGGGAACTACAGGCTGGTCAGTCTCACACCTGTGCCCAGCAAAATTCTGAGGCAGATCCTCCTGGACACTGTGCTAAGGCACATGGAAAACAGGGAAGTGATTGACGACAACTCATATGGCTTCTCTAAGGGTAAATCATGACTAACAAATTGGGTGTCCTTATATGACAGGGCAACAGTGCTCGTAATGAGGGAAGAGTAACTGACTTAATCTACCTAGATTTGTACAGAGCACTCAGCACTGTCTGAGATGACATGCTTGCCTCTAAATTGGAGAGACTTGGATTTGATGGATGGAGTGTTTGGTGGAGAAGAAATTGACCAGACAGTTGTACTCAAAGAGTTGTGGTCATCAATGTCCAAGTGGAGACAGCTGATGAGTGATGTTCCGTAGCAACTGGGATTGGGATTGGTGTTATTTAACATCTTTGCTGGAGACACTGACAGTGGGATTGAGGGCATCCTCAGTAAGCCTGCCAATGACACCAAGCTGCATGGCATGGTCAATGTGCTGGAAGGAAGTGATGCCATGCCGAGGAACCTGGACAGGCTTGAGAGGTGGCCCCATACAAATCTCATGAAGTCCAGCAAGGGCAAGTGCAAGGTCCTGCACCTGGGTTGGGGCAATCCCAAGCACAAAGACTAGGAGGAAAATGTATTGTGAGTAGCCGTGAAGAGAAGGACTTGGAGGTCCTGATGGATGAGAAGCTGAGCATGAGCCAGCAATGTGTGCTTTTAGCCCAGAAGGCAAATCATATCTTGGGCTGCGTGAAAAGAAGCGTGACCAGCAGGTAGAGGGAGGTGATTCTTCCCCTCCTCTCTTTTCTCCTGAGACCTCACCTGGAGTAATGCATTCAGTTCTGCAGTTCTCAGCACAGGAAGGATCTATTAGAGCAAGTCCAGAGGAGGGCCAAAAAGATGATCTGGGGGCCAAGCGAGGACAGGCTGAGAGAGTTGTGCTTGTTTAGCCTAGAGAGGGGAATGCTCCATGGACACCTTATAGCAGCCTTCCAGTACTTAGAGGGGCTACAGGAAAGTTAAGGAGGGGTTCTTTATCAGGGTATGTAGTGATAGGGCAAGGGGTAATGGTTTTAAGATTAAAGAGAGGAAATTTCAATTAGATATTAGGAAGAAATTTTTTACTGTGAGGGTGGTGAGGCACTGGACCAGATTGCCCAGAGAAGTCATGGAAGCCCCATCCCTGAAGGTGTTCCAGGCCAGATTGAATAGGGGTTTGGGCAACCTGATCCAGCAGAAGATGTCTCTGCCAACAGCAGAGGGAGTTGGAACTGAAGGATCTTTAAGGTCCCTTCCAACCCAAATCGTTTGATGATTCTGTGATGGAAAGGGCGTATTATACTAATTACTGTCTTTCTTACACACACACGTGCATACACACAAAAACAAATTCATAAATTGGTAAACTACCATTAAATATTCCTGTTATGCTCTAATTAGGACATGGTTTCAAACTCAGTGGAAGTGAATAGCCTGTGCCTCGCTGAGGCTAGCTATCACTAGTCAGTTCACATGTAGTACTTCGCTTCTGGGAAATGTAGTAGATCTAGACCTAGTCCTTTTGGAGGGCCATGGTAAAATCCTGCTGATGCCTGCAGGCAGCGTTACAATTTATAAGCATCCTGAAATGGTCGTAGAAATGAATTTGGAAAGCAAAATAGGCAATTCCGGCTTTACCTGATTTGCTGATTGTTTTGGAGCAAGTTCTGTCACCAAAGGATCTGGGTTTCTTTAGGAGTCCATTAACAGCGCAATCTGTGCTTCTTATATGTACTACATTGTTTTTCTCTTAATTTAATTCCTGGAAAACTGTGAGCTTAGTAGTTTGATAGATACTTTGATTAGGGCCTTTGCCCCTCCAATTTAAACACTGTTAAAATATGTTCAACACTAATAAAGGCTCCTTACAATTATGGAAGACAATGGAGTTTATGATGGCCCTAATTTCTTAGGAGAAACTATTTCATGGTCTTGAGCCATCTCCTCGCTAAATATCTTGTCTTTTTCAGGTGAGCTTTATGGTAGAAGGTTCTACTGCAGGAGAAAGTTTATGACTGCAGTCTTTATCTTGGAACTTCAGGTCATCCATTAACTATGCTGGGCTTATGCCACAGAGCACTTTAAGCGTAAAGAATACAGGCTGGGGCCAGGTCATTTAGTTTATTTGATCACAATTCTTCCTATGTAGAAAATAGGAAGAACAATTTTTACTCAGTCCTTTCAGTGTGATTTGACATCCTCAGACACAAATCAGTATATACTAGCAGCAGTATTGTATGTTAACATATACTTGACAGGGATAAAAGTAGCGATTTGCGCAGTATGAAATCTTAATGTTTGTAATATAGATGAGACCGAAGTATAGTCAAGAATGCGTATGCAAATGGAGTGCATCATGTGCTGTAACACATACACACATAAAGATATTACTATATAAAACATATTAAGATTTCTGCCATTTCTAGCAAACACTGGGTTCTGTTATGCTTTTGTCAAAACTGCAGGTAAGTGAAGTGTTTTACAGGTTTTTCATGCCTGGATTGACTGTTGAAGAAGTATATAGGAGACTTTTGTTCCAGAAGAAGTATTCAGAATGAACCAATAAATCCTAATGTCATCTATGCTGCTTTTTGCAGTCTCCATTTCTTTCTCAAATTCTCATTGCAAAGTTGTTGGATTTCTACATTACAGCTAAGTAGATTAGCATGCAATTTGCTGTATAGAAGGCTGGGAGTCATGTTTGGGAGCTCTAAAATGATAACATCCTCATACCGATGCTGTAATTTTTAGTGGCTCTTCATATACTCATTTCCTTGATAATATTAATTATTCCTTGTCCAATAAATAAATAAAAAATGCATTCCAGTGGAATAATTGTAAATCTTCTCTCATAAATAATTAAAAAATATGTATTACCATCCTGCAGAAGAAAGATGGAATCAGTTCCTTCTTTTCTTACTGCATTTGAGACTGAAATGGTGACTCTGTGACAAAGTTGTTCTATTTTTAGTGTCTACCTTATAAGCTGAAGTCATGGGATGCTAAAGGCTGATCCAATATAAACTAACTAATGGTTCAATAGTGAAAAAAACCCAATCAAATAAAACCAGTTATGACAGATTTGCTTCAACTTATACACTCTATGCAGAATCAGGTTTTGTCTAACAGCTTCGTTCTAAGCTAACGTTGGAAAATATGTCACCCATTCTTTCACAGCTGGCATGCAGCCAACATACAGCATGAGGCCAGAATGAGTTCTTTGTCATGTATAGAGGTTAATTTGACAGAAATGCAATTGCATCCACATGTCTGAACTACACTGAATGTGCACTTTTAAGTTGTCAATGGTGCATATATCAGACATTAGCGAGAGTGGGGCCATAGCCTTAAAGGCACTGTCCTTTGGTAAGAACAAAATATATGGCCTAGCTGCAGGTAAAACTTCCATGATCTCAGTAGAATTTTATGACTGTTTTTCAAAGCCACACACAAAGAGTGCTGTAAAAATGTAGTGCTATTTTTTAACCACTCTATCCATACTCCAACCTAACATTTGTTTGAGAATCCTCACCTTGAAATTTAAAGAAGAGGGGAAAAAAACACCATGTTTACAGCCATTTCCTTCCCATCCCCTAAGAAAAGTAAGCTTACTGTGACAGAGAGCAGAGGGCAAGGTCTGCAATATTATCTGTGCAAACACCTATCAATTTCAGAATCTAAATTGCCATTCTCTTTCAAAGGCAATAAACATGGTAATATATTTTGGATGAAAAGAATGAAATATAATAGGTTTGCTAGATAACAGATCGAAACTCTGCCTAAAAAACAAGCAATAGTTCTCTCATTACGATAGAATATTTAGAAAATTAAAATTAAAAATGCAAAGAGAATATATTTAAGATAAATACTGTTAAACCTCCAAACATACATGTATCAAGAGTAAAATGATAAATGACTGTTACATTGTAATCCTCATAATTTAAAGAACTAATGTTTTCTCATGTTCTGTTGATTCATTTTCAGTCTCCTGATTAGAGAAATCTGTATATATTTTACGCACTCTATGGTAACAACAAATATATTCTGGTCATGAAAATATAAGGAGGAAGAGAAAATAACCTGAATAAAATCATATGTCTTCTAATGTAGCTCACCTGTCACACTGTAAGGGCTTACATAGATCTTTGTGTTTTGTAAATCATCTTGACTTTGTTCTTTACTGAACCCTAGAAACACTAAAATAAGAAAAAGATTTTGATAACAACGCCAACCACACAATAATTGTCTATGTAAAGAAGTATTAAAAACTACCCTCTTTAAATTTTTCATTTTTCTTTTTTATACTGCTGTAGTGTGAATGGCAATTTATGGTTTGACTAACAAATCTCCCTCTTCTTGAGCTTATGTTATTTGTACTCAAAAGAAATAAGAACCATTAAAGAATTTAGGAGCAATTGCTTCTAATTCTCTCAGTTTTTCCTTTCTCAATTCTTCTGTCTTGAATGAATGGTGTGGAAATGATCAACAGTTTAATGAAACTGAAATGGACGTATTGCTTTATGTTTGGTATGGGTTTACAATATTTCCACCAAGAGCTCTGTCATTGTGCTGGATTTCATCACAGAGAAGTGTTGCCTGCTTGGACAGTTTACCACATGAGTCTGGTGTCATCAGTAATGACTGGATGTCACCCTGTGGTTAAATGCTAGCATGCAGCCGGGTTGTGTTTGTTTTCACTGTTCCATGAGACAATTCATCTCTCAGCTACACTGACCATTTCTCACTGTGCTTTCATCTGGAACTGCACGGTTCTTGGAACAGTAGTCTGTCAGTAGTACCTTATATCTCAGCTCCCTTTAGCTGTGCAACAAAGTCCTCAGCAGATGGAAATTAAGTTCCTTTGACTCTATCCTGTTCAAATGCAGAGTTGCTGCCGCATTTCTCCAGCCCTCGAAGTTCCTACTCAGTTTCTAAGGTGAAAATTAATCTACATATACATATCTGACCAGCGCAACTATAAGTCTTCTTACTTCAAACTTTGAAAGCAGTTTTTTTTTTCTTTTTTTTTTTTTTTTTTCACTCTGGGATGAGCTTGGCTCTAATCTCTAGGAAAATACCTTTTCCTGCTTGTAATTCTGCAGTCACTGTAGGTGGTTCTAGGCAGACAGTGCATTGCTTTCCTGCTAGCTTTGATTTGTTTCTTGAGCTCAGGATTAGCACTGCATAGCATAAGACTCCCCAAGTCTTTCCCAAGAGAAGGATTCTTTTTTTCAGTTGCAGGCAGTACTTCTCTTCTGTTTATCTAATGTCATTTAGAGTCAGTTGCTGACAATGAAAGGCTAATGCTGGCTGAGGCTACTACTTCAGCAAACTTATACCAAAACAGCAAAATCTGCCTAGTAGAAACATGATAGATAGGTTAAGGGACCATGTACTAATTACAGAATTGTAATATGGGACATCGCAATGGCTGGCTGGCTTCTGCCAGATACCTCACTAAGTGCCATGACAATAAAGCTATCATGCAAAATGTGCAGAAGGAACATACCTACCTTTGGCAAATATCCCTGCTTCTGCTACAAGCAATGATTCCTCACAAACTCAGAACTGACTGTATGAATATAATTTCAACGTGCCAATTAATTTAGAGTAATTATACCAACAAAAACCACTTCAGAATTGATCTTTTCTTTACATGTCACTTCACTGGATCTTTTGATCATGCAAGACTGTTACAGGAAAGCAAAGCATCTCTCACGTTAGCCCATGTAAATTGTTAAAGACACAGCTCAAACACTTCAGACAGACTGGGAAAGAAATACTGGGGGGTTGTCCTTTCTAACACCAGTGACTGGAAGTTCAAAGGAACAAGCGACCTTAGGACTCAGACATTCATCCCAAGTATTTCGTATTGCAAACTAAATTAAGGTGAAACCAAATAAAAATACAGAGTTACAAATTCCAGAAGAGGCCACAAATATGCAAGGAACAGGTGAAGAGAGAGGGGAAAAAAAACCAAACCAAAACAGGAAAGTCCTGCTTATGTCTGTCAAAACATAGGTTATTTCTAAATTTTTCTGTTGATGCTGCCAATAAAGTTCTATATTATTATGCCAAGAAGTTGACAATTTCTCCGCAGTATTTCTAGCTGAGGATTGTGACTCTCGTATAACTCTTTTATTTTTAGTCTATTATGGGAAGAGATTCTAAACCCAGCTTATCCTACCTTGTCTTTTCAGTCCAGATAATTCTTTGAAACTTAGTATCATCTAAACTCAACCCCCTCCTCCTTACAACCTTTAATTAACCTAGTCTTTGTTTTTTCACTCTGTAAGTGCTAGTACCCAAGTCATGACTAAAGAATAATTTTCACCTTGTCAGCCAGACAAGATGAGATTCATCCCACCTGGTTTAAACATTTAAATGGCAGAAATCTGCCTCTTAGATACCTTTGAGTCCTCCTGTGATCAAAGAATAAAATAGGCATTTTTAGGGAATGAATCGTCTGCTTTATCTTAGACATCTACATTCGGATGAATCACTCTGTAAGAATACTTCTTTCTTTCTTCTGAGTATAAAGGAAGCCCAGGGTGACCAGTTTAAAGGTAGACCTCTGCATTACTGGCCAATAAATCCTTCCTTTAAAAGCCTTCTCCATGGCTGGCCAAGCTTTCAGCAACCTGTTATAATTATATAAAACATAACGTTCTTTCCTACAAGTCTGGGAAAAGTTTAATCCCAAAGCAAAGCTTTCTTATGTGTGAGCTTCATAGTTCATCCATGTATGTGTTCATCCTGATTTGTCAAATTGTGTGACCTATAGTTATGCATTAAATTAATGACAGAGCTCTCTGTTTGTAAACAGAAAAACAGTGACCTGTGCTACTGTCAGATCCTGTGCTGATAAAAAGGGTATATTTCAGCAGCTTCTTTGCTTCAGTCATTCAGTGCTTTTTCTAGTAAACCTTCCTTCTACTCTTTCTTGAAATAAAAGCAGCTCATATTTTCTGCCAGTTTTGGTCATTAGATTTGCACTGTAGATTGTTTCACAAGAAAAGTCTGTGCTTTTTGTGTAGTAACTTCAGCTGCCTTGTTATTATAGTATAAATTGAAGCTGCAGCTGTTATCTATGTTATGCCTTTAACTGTCATATAAAGTTTTATTTAGAAACAGAAACAGAGATGTGAGGAGAAAATGTCAGTATATGAGGAAGTAGCAAACTGAGAGTGTAACAATGAACAACTTTTTTCATGTTGGAAATAACTTCTGCATCTTATCTTAAGGAAAAGTCATGAGGACTTAAAAAAAAAGCTTTTTTTTTTTTTTGTTCTCTTTATCAGAACTTGTCTTTCATCCTATCTTGGGCATTTCAAGAATATCATCACCTTCCTATTCCTCTGAGAATAACTAAACGTTGATTTACATATTACGTAGAAGAATATTACATGAAAGGAAGGTTTCTAAACCAGTTTATAAGGACTAAAAACACATAAAGACAGTTTAAATATGGGAACAAAAATCATTCTAGATATTTTTAGAAAAGCCTTTGCAGTTATATTAAAATTAGACATGTCGTGTCGACTGTTATATAGAAGGGTTTCTGATTATAGGAAGTGGCTTCCAAATATTGACTTACAAGCATTCTCACTTCTGAAACTTGTAATTTAAGACCAAATGGTCATCTAGAAGGTAAAGGATTGTTAGATGCAGGATCTCAGTCTTAAATTACCAGATAACTGGATAGAGTTCTATGGCTTTTGTTATATGGTAGATCTCACTAGGTCATTACAAGCCCTTATGACTTGAAAATTTATGAAATCTGTAACCCCTGCACACCTGGCGAAGTATAATGCACATCCTAACCATACCATCATTTCAACATCATGACTCTAAAACTCGAAGTTCAGGAAAGGATCACTAACAAGCTTGCTTTTACTTGTTCTCACCTACATCCACTCTTAAAATAGAGGAACTTCTACAGGCTTCTACATCTGTGCCACGCTTTTCTAGATAAGGTCCATTGCTTGCATGGAGCAGAGTGTTGTTGCCTTCAGAGTGCTCTCAGCAAGTATTCATGAACATGAGGAGTTAGGGTGTCTAGCAATGGCAAAATGCTGCTGAACAACTAGTTGTCTGTATCTTTTGTCTTCGTGTCACAGCTCATAGATGAAAGCTCTGAGTCCTCAACTTAGCAGAAAATGGAAGACACTGGGAAACAGAGAGGCAAGATTCTGATTTTGAACTTTAGTCTGCTCTGACCCATGCGGCAGCCCCTGCTAGTGTCCAAGTTCAGCACTGGCTGCCTAAATCCAGTTTTCACCCTATATGCAAAAGCGAACCTCTCGGATTCTCTCTACCACTTTCCTTTCTCAGTGCCTGCGACATCTGGATGGAAGTGACCCCAGCTAAACTCAGACTTCAGTGTCTGTTGCGGTCCAACAGCTGCTGTCTTTTACAGCTAATGGACATGTTCTTTGCCACAAGGGAGATCGTCTTGCTGCCTTCTGTGGTTTTCTCAGGCAGTGTTTTGTACCTATTGGAAATGTCTCCTACCTCCTCCTGACTTGCAGTAATCCCACCTTACTAGGAGTGCAAGGTAAAGGCATTAATGACCCTTGCTTTTGGTTTCTGTCTACCACTGATTTCAGACTGAAGGAATTTTCAAGAGAATGAGAACCCCCCTCTTTCCTAAAATCAACTAATTCATACTCTTCAACACAAGGACATGGGTAATTGTAGGAACTTAAAAAACAAAGATAGGAAAACAATGGAAAGAGAAACTGCAGGCTAAAATAACTCTGTATATTCCCTTTAAAACAGGATATTTTACATGGACAGAAGACAGTAGCTTTTAATTATTAACTGGTAGCATATAAAGAATTTGTTTAGTATTTTTCTGAAGATAAGATAACTTGTTCAAAGGGGAGACTTGAATAGGTCTTATGGACGCTAAAGGTCACTCAGACCTTATTTGGGTACTAGACACTTGAATGGTTTGAGCATCTCCACTAGGCACTTATGTTTGAAAATGTTGTTTCTACAACTTTGTTGACATTCTGCAAATTGAAAAGCAAAACCAGTTGTAGAATATCATGACAGAAATCGTTACCTGTCTATTGAAACCATCAAGAAATATTTATTCCCATGTAATTCAACACAATTCCCATCTACTCCTATATGATTCACAAACCTGATTGTACTGCAATTCTGACAGAGTTACTAAATGTAAGGAAGCTCCTAGTCTTGCTATTTCAGATTTATAGCTAAAGGCTAGTTTTACTTATCAACCAAAACAAGTAATTACGTTTAAGAGAATATGTGATTAACGATTTCCATGAATCCAGTCAATGTATTCTTATTTTATGTATTTTGCTGGAAGTACTGGAGTCTTGAAAAGTCAAAACATTAGTTGGTTTTCATAAATCTGTTTTATGTATGAAATTATACAGAAGTCTTATACAAAGAAGTCTGAAATTTGGTATGACTTAAGTCACACTGCTCATAAAACCATAAATTATTTTAAATTCTGAAAATACATTTAATTATTGCAATGAAGAATTATAGCTTTATCAAATATTTTACTATAATGCATTCAAATAATCATTTAGAGGTTAATTCGGCAGATACCTGTGGTTAATCTTTGTTAATTTGGAAAATTACAACAAATAATTTACTGTTATTTTTAGCTTAATATTTTAATACATCAGGAAATTTTCTGATGAGATTAACCATTACTTTTATTATCTGAAAAAAATTAATTTTAGATAAAGCTAGTGTTTAAATGATGAAAGGAATTATATTTGTTAGCATTTGAATTAACTTTGATTCTACTGTTTTACTGAAGGTCATAGAGTTTAATTGACATTGATGAAGTCTTATATTCAAGTGACCTATAGTTGACACCAATAATAACAAAATCTTCTTTCTGGAAGAAGAGGATTACTGTGGTAGGCCTAAAATAACTTGACATTTTCAGTGAGATGACCTTGTTATTTGCATTATTCATGGTATCTCCAATGGTAAACATAAAGGAATATCAAGCAATACTGCTGACACCAAGATGCTCAAATCTCATATAGATCTGACAAATGTTTAAAGGAGCAAGCAGTCTACATAAGTGTATTGCAAAATGCTATGACTGCCCATTCTAGTCTAAAGTATACATTTAGGAATTTTTCTGAAGCTTTTAATATGTTTGATTGGGGTTTTTTTGTTCTTTGCAGCTTCTTTGCCATGGCTAAAAGGTGAAAGATATACAAATTTGGTAACACGATGAAGAGATTAATCAAGACAATGGAATGAGAAGGTATATGTGTATGCTTGTGTGAACACACTTTGGTATATAAATGGCAGGAGTACCAGAACTTAGTATCATCATATCATGGGCACCAGAACACAGAAATAAAGGGAGATGCAGAAGTTTTAGAGCATGAAACAGGAAGAAGCAAGGAAATTGGTAAAGATTCTGGGAGAGAATAACAGTGGGCAGGCCTGGGGACTCATCCTATACTTGTTAAATATCTATTGAAGAAATTCAAGCATTTGCAAATTTTCAGACTATGCATAACATTTTCTTTCATCCTTGTTGAACCTGTAGACCAAATATCTCCGATTTCAGCAATATGTGCTTATCTCATCGTGTACACGTAACAGTATTGCTCTACAGATAAAACACCCATGTAGTTCCTTGGCTGTACGTACAGTAGCATTTCAATTTACTGGACTTTGTTTTATAAACAAAGTGAGGGCTGAAGGATGGTGAGCCAAATAGTATATTTTATAAAACAAAGCTCCTTCTTACTTGCTACAATATTTAGTGTGTCGGAATACTTTGACATTCCAGCATTTTCAGAGTTCTCTTTATAGCCACAATACAAAGAAGCAACAATAATAATTTAAAAAAAATTAACAGTAACTAGGTGCTGGTAATGTTCACTTAAGAAACCAACAGCTATAAAAATGACAGACTTTAGGAATATCAGCATCCATATGCTTCGATGCAAATTACTACTCCTATGGCAAATGTCTCTCATGCTCTTATTTATGCAAATGAAGTCAAAGCCTGTTCTGCTATTGACTTAAGAGGGGGCTAAGAAGTTAGCCTCCAGAATAAAGTTATTAACATCTCTACATTTTAAACCTATGTGTTCGTCACCCAGAGGTAAGCAAACTGTGGCATGCTGTCTACCTGAAGCCCAGAAGTGAGGGTAAAATTCTGAGCACGATATCAACCCCAATTCCTTGAACAGCACACTTGTTTGAAATGTGCTCTTATTGCAAAAATAATCTACAACCATTACTCCAGAACTTCAGTTTGGTTTTTTTTCCTCTGTAAACGCTCTCCTGTTTGTGGTCCCTAGGTATAGGCAAACACGGAAGAACAAACAGGCTTTTTGGGAAGACCTGTGTTTTGAAGTATGCAGAGATTCTGTATACTGCAGTGCATCACACTGGGTAGTATTTCACGAGAGATGTAGGTATAGGCTTTGCAGTACAATACAAATGGGAAGAAAATTAAAGAATGCTGGTTGAGGGTGACTTCCAAGTTAACCCTAAGAAGCAACATAGCTATAACCTTAATCTGCACACTGTTAAAGTAATTGAACGCATATTTTAAGGCATCTTCGCTAGCAAAGAAATTAGCATCCTCTGCTTAGTGGATGAAATTTTATTTCTAGTTAACACAGTAAAATTCCCATACGTAGTTCATTTCTTGGTTTGGTTTTTGCTTCTTTTCTTTTTCATGGTATGTTAGTATCTGATAAGTGAAACAATTGTGATTTCTCTGGACATCTTTAACAAACATTAATGAATCCTGGTTGTGTAGAAGAATGTTGCATTTTTGTTGCCAAAATTCAAATCTTGGCAAATATTAGTGGTATCTGTCTGTACAATGGCATAACCTGTAATTAAAACTAATGTATTATATTGCTGAGAAAGTTCTGATTACAAAGGAAGCTTTCCTCAGCATTGGAGAAATTTGATATCTACTCTACCAGACAGAGGCTCACAAACACTTTCTTCTTTACAGAAGAAAACGATGCATTCTAATGGGTGTATAGATAGATGTAACAATTTGAGATTACATACACCCTACACTATTTCCTTGTCATGCTTAGTTTACCAGCAAAACTACAAATTATTTTTCATTTGTTTTCTGCTATTCTCAGCCCTGGAAGGTCAAGCTCATTTATGAAAATGAAACTTTACTGTCTTTTTGGCTCTATCTATCGTCATTTTGAAATTGCCAACATGAAGAAGTCCATGATCATACTGCTTTTCATTATCAGGCTGTTGTCATTTATCATTTATGAAACAGAAGGATACAGGGTGTTTTTTTTGTTTATTCTTTTGATGTTTTCCTCTCCATAAACTCCACTTACCCTGTAAATCTGAGAACAATATTAATTTTGACTGGTAAGCTGAATAAATGCAATTTTACAGTTGTAGGTAGAGAACACTTATCAATGCTATGGTGTCACTTTAAAGAAGTAACTTTTCTAACCTAATATTTTAAAGTTATCTTCCTTTTCCAATAATAAATGGAGTACATTTTAAATCTCAGGTTGGATTCAGCCATTAGTGTTTAAAGGTTATGACTGGAACATGCTTCAATTTTGGGGACTATATTTCTGCTCTGGTGAATACCTGCTCATTTTTTACTATGTCTTTTCAGCTTGTGAATGTATTCTTTGGCTTAATTAGCATCTTCCTGAGCTGAAAAGAATTGTCACTTGAAATGTTCATTGTCAAGCACTCTACTGACTTGGCAGACACAACAGCAGTGTGTTTTCACAGGAGATGCAAGGTTGGGGAAGACAGAATCCCCTAGTCTCTAAGCTGGCAGACGCTAAAGCACAGCTTTCTGGAAAGGAATCATACAGTGTTTTGCAAGGAGCTCTTCATTCATTCTGGACCACTAATAATCTTTAGCTCAGCACTACACTGCAAGTCTTCAGCCTAAATTCTGAATCTCTCTGGGTCTCTTAAAAGATCCTGCAAATCTCTTACTGGTAGTGCCTCTTTATAGTGCTCATGTGGGTATGTTCACCAAACCGTGCCCATAAGTATGTGGATTGGAGTGAAAGGCTGTCATAAATTATGGTGAAAATGAGGCTATGAAGTTTGACATGAAAAGATGGGGTGTTGCTGCTATTACAATTCCCTCTACCTGTGGTGCCTCGGTTGCTGCAGGAAGCTTTGGACTTGTTGCGTATCGTACAGTACATTTGATGTGCTCCTGTCTTTGAGGGAAGCATTAGACTCACAGCTGTCAGTCAACTGTTCTGCAGATTTGCAAACAATTAATTCATGTAATGGAGAGGATGACATCTAACTAACCTTAGCTAGTAGAAGAGTATATTTTGTTTATCCATCAGTGTTCGTATTTATGGTGTGGACCAGAGTCCATATGTATATCTACAAATCAAGGCACAGACAGATTTTAACTTCACTCTGCCCTCTCTCTGATTTATCCTAAGAAAGTGTGATCTCTCTGTAGGCACTTGGGCACAATTCCATGTTAAGTGTAACTAAGGGGTAAGGCCATATCAATACGTGTACTGATATCTCTGCTCAATGCTGAGCAGAAGTGAAGTGCAGATATGTGTCTTCACTTACCCAGACAAGCACTGTGCCTTGCAGAATGCCTTTTTGGAGAGCTGGGTAGAAAGAAGTTGAGTCCTTGTCTTTGGCAACGTCACGACTATTTATAAAGATGTATGGAAGTTGTTGGAGTACCTGAAGATTCTCAAGGTCTTCAGAAATTGCAACACAGCGTCCAGTCAAGGTAAAGGTCATTGTTCAATAATTAAATTTGTCCATATAAACCTGTGTAATTCCAGCTGAAAGAGAGCAGCTTTATGTAATCTTCATTCACTGATATATGCTTGGTTTGGGATTTTTTATTTTCTTCTTCTTTCTGGAAACGTTCACATAGAGCAATTATTAGTACGTCTTAAATAAAAAAATAACACAGTTTTATGAAATGTTGGGGGGGGGGATTAGTCTATTTTCATTGCTTTGCTTATTAAAATCAGCCAAATTAAAACTTGAATGTTTATACAGGATGTTAAGATAGCTAATATTGCGTTAAAATTCTTAGGTACAAATTTGGGTATTCCAATTCATTGTCCATACTTGTACCCTCCAATAATGTGTCTCATTGTATAGTATCTATGAAATGTAGAAGTGATTTTAGTGTGCTTCCTGTGTAACAAGTATATTCTGGAGAACGGCAAAGGCTGTTTTGTAACATTATTATCAAAAATTCCAAAATTGTCATCATGAATGCTAAACAATTTTGAGTTCCTAGGAACAATCCGACTTGGTGAGTCATAACAAATTTAACTACATATTTTTTATTTTGAACATTAGCAGATGTTAATTCCTTACTATGATTTTAATATTATGCGACTGAGGGTTTTTTCAATTTTTTTATTCTTCTTACTAAATTGGTCGTGAGAAGGGAGAGCACCTTGTGATAGTATTTAAGTCGTATATCTGATAGGAGTTTAAAAACAACAGCAACCATTTTCCCCCTAGAGTCTAATTACTTGTTGCTTGATTGCTGCTGAAGCTTTTCAGTTAACTGCCACCTCTAGAAACAGATGCCAGAGCGAAAAACAGATATGCCTATTTTTGCCCCTGGGTTTTAAGAGGAAGGAGAGGCAAGTACTGAGAGGCAGTGAAATCTGTGGCAGCAATATGGATGGGTGATGGTGCTGGGTGGGTCTTGTTTGTGTAGGTTTCAACCTGTATTCCCTAGGCCATTAGCTAGGTAGAGTTCTGTATATGTATGAATCGTGCTTGAGTTCGAAATAAGACGAATAACTTCACACACTGTAAGTAGATTCCACAGCGACTGAGACAGGTATATATGAGTGGAATGAAGGGGTAGTAAAGTAGTACAAAGTTTGTCTCATCTGGCTCCTTACCTGTTCAATGGCAGGTAGGAAACAGTGAACAAAGGCTGTAGCATCCTCATTTCTTCAGCTTACCCTCTTTTTTTCCCATCTTGGTTGTGTCGGTAAGAAAATCTCTTCTTTTGCTTTTCCTTTTCCTTCATGCTTGTGAAAATGGTGGCATTTGCATGCTACTTTTCTTCTCTGTCCAAAAATCTGCTGTTTGATAAAGAAAAGGTGCAAAATTTGGTCCAGCTCCTGCAGCACTATTAACTAGCTGCTTTTCCACTAGAAAAGTAGCTATTCAGAGGGAGTTTCTGTCAGCCAAGACTGATGTATGTGAATAGCTAAAGCTGCTACATCTTTCACTACAAGCTACTTCAAGTTTCATGCAATTCGTGTAGCCATAAGACACAGTAAAAATCTTCATAGTATTGCATGCTGCTGACCTAAAATGACCTGAGGTGATTTGGAAATTTTAGATGAGATTTCATTGTAGCTTATTAGAACCGAAATTAAATGCCAGACTGTGTTTTGTGTTTGGTAGTATACTTTGGTTTGGCATCTGATTTGTAAATATTTCATAAACACACAGCTAGTCACCCTCAGTCTTTTTAAAATAAATGGAACTGCACACAAGTGTGATGCCGAATGCATATGTAAATACTTACAGGACTGCAGAAATCAGTCCTAGCATACTTAAAACTTTGTGCTCCCACAGCAGTAGATCCTTGTGTGGATTTGCATGCAGCCTGTGCCTGGATATACTGATGCTGTCACTGTGTTAATTTGGACTGTTGTCCTTTGGATTTAAACTTGTTTACCTAATGTACTCCTAATAGAATTAGCCCAAGTCAGTTCTTGTGACAACTTCTGAGTCTTAAAACAGTGCTTATTCTCCATCAAGTCTATGTAAATAGGACTCTTGAGGCAAATCCAGTTTATACATGTATTCTTGTCCTAATATCAGAAACAGAGTTACTAGAAAATATGTTGTTCCAATACCCAGGTTCTGCTGTATTTTCAGTACTTCTGTGTATTAGGTGACCTTATTGTCCTCTAATCAGCCTTGTTAGAATTCTAAGTGAAAATGCTTATTTTTGCCACCATTAAGCATTCAGTTGTTTGAATAGTCTCAGAAGACAAGTATCAGTATGTATCTCCAAAGATATTTTCTGAGATTTATAATATATTCGGAAAACAATGGATTAATGAATCACCTTAATATAAACTGTGTTTTACATCATTCGCAGCTTTTCATCAGTGAACTGTATGAAAAACTAATAGATACTGAAAATCAAATAACAAGGCAAAAAAGCCTTAGAGGTTTGATATATTACTATCACACATAAAAAAAACCCAAACCCAAACATAATTCATGCTTTTCTTCTTAAAAGCATTAATGTGAGATTTTTGACAATTGTCTTTTAAATTTGTTTGGTATAACTATGACATGTCTATCCATCTTTTGTATACAGCACTTAAACGATGTATAATAGGAGTAACAACTAAGCATATTCTTCTTGGCCATTAAATTCATAGGGTTTTTTAGATAGAAAACATTATAACAAACTGGTAACTTGGGAAGTACTTGACATGTGCTGTAGACTAAGTAACTTCCAACTACTTTGTCTAGTATAAACCCTTCGAATATTAAAGCTGTCAACCATGTCAACCCTCAACCATGGACATTGTTAACTTCAGTGGGGAGATGGTTGCATAAGGCCCTCAGAAGTTGTCCCAAAAGATTTACTTTGGTGCCTTGGAGCATTTTGTACAGTCTTTTGGTATGACCATCTTTTCCTGGGCTAGACTAATTGTAGGTTGTATATGACTGAGTTATTCTCTTTGAAAAGTGGTTTTTTGCTTTTCAAATGTTTCTAGAATTTGAGCTAATACTCCTCCCAGGAGAACAGATAGCAGAGGCTTTGTGTTTCTTCTGGAAAAAAACATTACTCATAGCATAAGGCACCTTGCTTTTTCATGAAAAGGTATCTTTGTTCAGTTCAAACAATTGAGTCATGAAATTTGCCAGCTGACTCAACAACTTTTTTTTTTTTGTAGCAGCATGCATACCAATTAAGAAAGTATGGATTTAGCCCAATACTGTTTTAAAACCAAGCGTATTTGCTGCTGGTAATGTGAGTTAAGATTACCTCACTTACCTTAATCAGAGCCATTGAAAAGAAAAGTGATAGTGTAAAATCAGATAGAAAATATATTGTTCATTCATTCATTTTCCTTCCTTCCTTCCTTCCTTCCTTCCTTCCTTCCTTCCTTCCTTCCTTCCTTCCTTCCTTCCTTCCTTCCTTCCTTCCTTCCTTCCTTCCTTCCTTCCTTCCTTCCTTCCTTCCTTCCTTCCTTCCCTACTGTTTTTTGAAAGCTTAAGGACATTACGACTCTTAAAGACCCTGGTTTCTAATGGTGAAAAAGCACAGAACAGGCAAGTTGGTGCTATTGCACAGGAATTGTATGTTTAGCAATTGTTCATTTTATTTTTCAGCTTCAGTAAACAAACCAATATTTCTGACACTGAAAAATGTGTTCTTAACATTGTCTGTTACCATACCTTCTAAGTGTACAAGTGTGTTATAGCTATCTTCTCATTTTTCACATTGGCCTTCTTAGCCCCAGGTGGAAAAAAATGGAGCCAGTCATGACACGTATTATAAAGATTAATCAACCATAAAGACAATAATTGAACAAACAAGTGTAGTCATTACTTGATTAATTACTTTACTAAAATAATCATCCTTCTATATAGCTTAGAACAATATTCAGTGGTGACTAGAAGAGGGTGTGCGGAGACTAGGACTGCCCTCAGTTTTTACATCAGACTTTTCTACCTTTCTACTTGGTTGCAGAATCTGCTTTTATGTGAATGTTTTACTCAAATGTACTTGGTTTCTTTCCCCACAGAATTCTGTCATCCTAATATAAATACTGAAAGCTTTTATGTGAACTTTTACAGTGTGTATGTTACCTTGTGACCTAAAGAACACCTGCGGAAAAGTCCTTTCTGAGGAAGTATGTAGGCAACAAAATTATGTCACAGGCAACATTATTTTCTAATAAATATTAGAAACATCTAAACATTCAGGTTTACACTGAATTTCATAGACAAAATCATTATTTTTATGGATTTGAAGCCCTATTCAGAGAGAGATTACTGTCCTCTGAAATTTTAATTCCTAAAATATGTTTCCTAAAACTGAAACTTGGAAATTCATGTTGTCAAGTAGAACTTCATCAACTGCTACATCTAGAGCCCTGTTCTCATTCTCAAGCTCATGAACATCTGTGTTTCTGTGACCTGTAAGAGAAAGATAGAGGAAGTCTGCATATTTACTAGCAAGATCAAGAAGTAAATCTAGCTTAGATTATTTTGAAGCTGAGAAGTTGGGAATTGTATGAACAAGTCTTGAGGCTCTAGACTGGGAGATGTATTCTGATATCAATGGCCATAATATTTTTACAGAAGGAAGATGAAATCATTCCACATTGGTTAACTATAGCACAGTGTTTAAGTCATAATGTTAATTAAGCAGGCTGAAATTGATACTATAATATATGGCTCAGTGTTTCAGTCATTGTCAAAACACAAACAAGCATCAAAACTGAAGGAAAAAAAGTAGTCCTTGATGGTTGCTGCTTAACCCTGAGAGTTCATTTTAGTGGCATTTTAGAGGCCTTAGAAATTGACTTACTGTACATTTATATTTGAGTATTTTGGAAGAAAATTTATATGGCCTCTGCTGTTGGACATTGCAATAGAAGCTTCATTTGTGTATTTAATAGCATGGACTTCCTGATGTACTGAACATGAGCCTGCCATACGTCTGACAAAGTGTCCAGTGCAGAGAATGTCTTGGTTAATCATTACACATAATAGTGTACTATGCAATATCCAATTTTCAGCAGTTCCTAATTATGTTATTTCTTAAATAATATTTTTTAGACTAAAAAACATGATTTTTTTTCCCGGCGATGACTGTAATGGTCAAGGCCAGCTTTCCACAACACCTCTTTTTTTTAAGTTACCTAAGCACTAAAAAGTGCTGGCTTTTTTAATCATAATTGATTAGTATAGAAAATTTACAGAGTGCTGTAAATTCATTCAGTGCATCAGAAAGCCTAGAGGGATACATAGGAAAGGTGTGTATCTTTATGCTTTCCTTAATTTTTCTTCTTATTATTAGTGTTATTAATAAATAGTTCATCCAGAGTGGGGTGAAGAAATTTCTTGCTTAGTTTAGCTAACAACTTTTGTTGAGTTCTGAGATGTGTGCTGACTCTGACAGCAGAAGCTGTTCACCTGTAGCGTTATGGAATTCAGCATACCAAAGTTACCCTGCCAAGCCACATCCAGAGATGGAAACTGAGGATGATCATACTGCATGAGAGTGTGATTCAGCCTGCTCAGAGAACCACAGGATTTTCTGTGGTTCTGTTACAAACCTAAAGAATTTGCTGAGGAGATTTTTATCTTGAGTTAGTGTTTATCTTTGTTTCTTGAAAATGTGTGTTTAGCGTAATATGATAATATGGGAAGCATCCAGATCCTCAATATGGCACAGAACGTTCCCAATGTATTCATTATGAAGCATCTGATCTCTGTTGTGAGTAGATTGCTGACAACCTTCTGAAAGGAGGTTAATAGGATTCTATGTAAGAACATTCCATGTTTGTAATGGGGAAGGTCGTATTAACTTCTGTGTCTGCATGTATGCATTGTCAGCATCCGCTTATTGATCTGATCTGCTTCTCCCAGAAAAATGCCATTTCTGTGGGAACTTTGTAATTTCCTATATGCCCCTGGATAGACTGACACTCTGTATTTATTCTGAAACAAAAGACAGAGAGTAGGCAGGGGACTGAACTTCAGTTTTTCATGGGATGGTAGATTGAAAGAATAACTCTCAGTTTTATTTGTCTTCTGCAAAGCATTTCTGTTACTTCAAAAATAGCGTGCTGCTTTGTAGTTTGACTTTGGTGGAGGCACATTGGCAGGAATTGAGAGCCAAAAGTCCTTCTTGAAGTGCAGATAAAATTTGGAATAACCCTGTGGTGCTCCTGTACAGATATCTCCCTGGGATTCACCACATGGGAGACAAGCCTAATCTGCAGTGCTTTACTAGGAACTGACCGAGCACTTTGAAGACAGGGATGTTGGTGGTAGACAGTGAGGAAGTTTATCTTCATATAAGTAACTAGCACACTATTAGTTACTTATCTAAACTCTAAATCTTTTCTATTTGGTTTGGTGGACCTCTACTGGCAACCTTCTCATCAAGGCAGAAGTGATTAGATGAACAGCAAAACCAATGTCAATATTTATGTTTCCAGAACAAAATAGGGAAAAAATAAGAAAGGAAAAAATAAAAAAAGGAAAAAGAATTCAAATCATTACTTTCATCGATGGCTTTATGAAATCATTGTAACTGACAAGAGCTCAATCACCGAACAGGCAAAGTTCTGGCCTATTATTTTGTTTCTAGATCCTTATTCTGATCTTAGCTACATTAAGATTATGTGACACAGCTTGATGACAGCAAGCTGAGTGGTGCAGTTGCCACACAGAAAGGACAGGATGCCATCCATAGGGACCTAGACAAGCTGGACAAGTGGGCCTGTGCAAACCTCATGAAGTTCAACAACGCCAAGTGCAAGGTCCTACACTTCGGTCAGGGCAGTCCAAGTTTTCAATACAGGATGGGGGATGATGCAATTGAGACCAGCTCTGCACAGAAGAACTTGGGGGTGCTGGCTCATGAGGAGCTCGACATGAGCCAGCAATGTGTGCTCACAGCCCAGAAGGCCAACTGTATCCTGGGCTGCATAAAAAGAAGCGTGGCCAGTAGGTCGAGGGAGGTGATTCTGCCCCTCTATTCCTTTCTTGTGAGACCTCATCTGGAGTATGGTGTCCAGTTCTGGAATCCTTAACATAAGAAGAGTATGGAGCTGTTGGAACAGGTCCAGAGGAGGGCTACAAAGATGACCCGAGGGCTGGAGCACCTCCCATATGAGGACAGGCTGAAAGAGTTGGAGTTGTTCAGCCTGGAGCAGAGAGGAAGGCTGCAAGGAGACCTTATAGCAACCTTCCAATGCCTGAAGGGGGGGCCTACGTGAAAGCTGGGGAGGGACTGTTTACAAAGGCTTGTAGTGATAGGTTGAGGGACAATGGGTATGAACTGGAGAGGGGCAGATTTAGACTAGACATAAGGAAGAAATCTCTTCACCATGGGAGTGGGGAGGCACTGGCACAGGTCGCCAAGGGAAGTTGTGGATGCCACATCCCTGGAGGTGTTCAAGGCCAGGTTGGATGGGGCCTTGGGCAGCCTGATCAAATGGGATGTCCCTGCCCATGGCAGAGAGGGTGGAACTAGATGATCTTTAAGGTCCTTTCCAACCCAAACTATTCTATGATTCTAATTTCCTTTTGTTGATGTAAAAGACATCTGACTATGATCCCTAATGGAAGCACTGCAGAAACTGTAGTTGTGGCAACAAATGTGTATTGCCACAGCCACACATATACTTTGCAGTACCAAACAAAGACTCAGTTATGCAGGGCAGTCAGTCTGCCGCCTTTCATGAGCAATGAAGCCACTTAAAAAAATAAACAGTGAATAGGGGATGGCATGCTATTTGTCACTTCTGCTACTTAGTTGTATATTTTCACTTTTGCAAAGCATATAGAAATGGATGATTAATAACTTTGTACAAATAAAAGCTCTTACGAGTGTGCTGGAGTATGGCCTTGAGTGCTAAAATTCAGTATGTTAAAGCAAAGCTTGTCCCCAGAAAGAAAAGACCCCTGTGGTTATTTCTGTTACCTTGAATATAATAGGTTGCCACTGAATTTAAATTACATTCACTACCATTGTCATTCCATCAGAATTCTTTATACACATAAAATATGAATAAATGTTGAAATTCAACACTAGTACTTAAGTAAAAGCCTGTTCAGGGATTTAGAGCTCTAGAAATATTATGGTGTATTAATTCTCACTAAATCATGAGTTGACTTTCTTGTCTTTCTACAAAAACTGGAGGTGGATGTGAAAATCTGGCATTAGTTTGAGCTGCACCAAAATACAGAGTAAGTAATCAGGTACACCAATATTAGTTATGTTTGCATAAAGCATACTGCTATAGGTGTCTAAATCTGGATGAGATCCATGGGTGTAAATTAGTTTAGGATCCTAAAAAATTAGAAATAGCCTGAACTGAATGCTATTTTTTTGTTAAGATTATAAATGGGGGTTTTGCACTAGAAAAATCAAATGATACCATCTTCTCTTGTATGAAAGTTCAAGTCAAGGTTCTCCTGTATCGTACAATAGTAACTAATCATTGCTATTATTTTCTATGAATATAAGAGTGTGTTCTGATTTTATAAAATAATTAATCAATTATAATGTGACATTAATAAATTTTAAAATCACATTTTTAAATTCTATTGAATCCAACAAAAATTATTCTTACTGTAGGCCTTAGTGTTAGGTATGAAGATGGATTTTAGAATGTGTAGAAAAGCAAATTTTAAAGCCATGAATCATACAGATAATATCTTATTAACAGCTTGCTCTATTTATTAATTAATTTTTTAAGGTACTTCAACGGGTTGATTGCAAGTACCGTAAAATTATTGCTCAGGAGAAAATTACAAACTTGTATGACACGTTTATAAATTCCAAATCCATCTCCTGTAAATCACTGACATTTGATTGACTTTATTAGTTAAGTTCATACTACCCACACAAATTAAGCACCTTCTTTATGTTTAACAGATAGCTGTAATATTCCTTGTATATTATTTATAGGCATTTATTGGATTATAATGGCAGAAATACAAAGATGGAATATGAGTCATGAAGAAAACAGATATTTTTAAGGTATTCTTTTCCCCTAGACCTGTGAACAGTTTTACCCATCTTTATAAAAATTTTTTCTGCCTATTTTTTGTGTCCATTTTTACTCGTATAAAGAATATATAATGTACTATAAAATAAGTATCATAAAAAGGGGGAAGAACAAGATTGTAATGACCCGGTAGATACTATCTTGTCCAACTACACAGTTAAAAGAGGGTCAGCCTCAAAGTTACATTACTTTGCTCCTGGCCTTTTCTGAGTATCTTCATGTCTTTGAGAGAAGTTTTGAAGAGCTCCAAGAACTACAATAGGTTCACTTTTTTTGTAGATGTAATTAAAGTGATCAGTGAAGAGTCTTATTTTACACATACATCAAAAAAAGTTAAATCTTCCACTTTTCACAGATTTGAGTCATTTAGGTTCTCTGCTGTACACAAATCTTTCTGTACAAAGATTTCTACCTCTCATTTTAAGATTGAGTAGCTAGAATAATAATGACATATTTACAAGGAGAATGTTATTCTTAGTGGTTTGGCACAGCACTCTCACCTTTAGATAGATGATAGATTTTTTAAGTTCAGTTCCGAAGCCAATCCAGAAAGCAGATGTGTATATTCTACCTAGTTCTGTCTGTTCAGGTACAGTGGAGGTGTTTGTTTTCCCTTAAGCTACAGCAAGCTACAACAAGAAGCAAGACAATCTTGTGACTGTGATTAGGGAAAATGGAAAAAACTTTCTTGATAGATACAAGTAAGTTATGGAAGACTGTTCTTGGAAAATTTGAGGGAAGTAAAGGACATTCAGCAATTCCTGGAAAATTAAAATTCCCAATCAACTAGAACAGTTTTGCTAGTCTTCTATTTGGAAGGAATGTGATTTGAATTTTTCTTTGAAAAACAAAAAAAATTAATTTGGATTCCTCAGTCCACTCTCTAGTGGCCCATTGTACCTGTTGCCAAACAATGAGATACTCTCAATTGTGTTTAGCAGCCTATTTAGGAAAAGGTGGGAAGTGCAATAGTGAGGAGCATGGTAGAGCGAAACTGTGCTCACCAAGCTACACATGCATGCTGAGAGAAGTCCCTGATCATGGCATGATTAGTCTTGGCTAATGTTATTGGTGGAGATAAACTCTTACTGTCTTGTAAGAAGCAGAGTATTGCATCAGCTGTCTATTCAGAAAACATTCTAAGTGAAATATCAGTCTTTGAAATTGCAGCTGCTTATTGTGTTTCTGTGTATAATGGATCAGATTTTTCCAAAGTATTTTATGATTTAGGCATCATAATTCCTATTGGTTTTCAGTGGTTCTTGTGCACTTAAATCACACAGTTGCTTATGGCTTTGCTCATGTTTCTGCTTAGTATTAAGGCTACTTAAAATATGATGTTGAATCTAAAGTTAATGTTTTCAAACTGGGGACTCTGCTGGAATTGATACCTGTCATGTAAACAGAGCAGAGGGACTTGCCAAGATGAGTAGGCATAAATGCGTGTCTTGGATGCTTAAATGTATTAAGAATGGAAATGTATCCTAAGATGTCAGTATTTACATCCTGCTTTCTGGTTTATTCTTGTAGCTGCTATACAAGATTTTTAAATAGCCTAAAATCTATGAATAAAGAAAGCAAAGAAATAAATGGTAATAGGTTCGGGCTGTAAGAAATGTCAGTTTGTATTGACTATATAGTGGCACAACATAAAACCATCAGATTTGTATGTTATAGTCAAGCAGTTTCTTGCATTGCTTTTTCCAGAAGAAGCTTTTCATTCCATTTGCTTTCAATCTAAGTAATCAGTAATGGTTTGCAAAACTAACTGAAGGTTCTTTTTTTTTGGCTTTATTTGAATGACCTTATTGTCATGTTAAACTATAGTAATGAAAAACTTCTAGATCTTTTGAAAGGAGGAAAGGATTAAATGCTTTTCTTTTTAATTTTTCCAAAGTGTGTAGTGTGTGACCTTTCTAGGGATTTAAAAATTTTAATATTTATTGCACCAAAGTAACAGTGATGGTTCAGGACACTGTGAAGTTGAAAAGAAACAAATGGGGAACATTAAGAATATTTTTGACCTATGTTCTTATCAGTAAGCATATCATCCATAATATGCTAACTACTCTGTATGAGTTAAGGCAAAAGTTCTAAGGAAGGGTTTTAACAAGGCACTTATGAACATAAAGAGTGAGCAAGAAAAGAGGTTAAGGAAAAGGGTAAGAACACATAAATTTGGAGCAGGTTTAGAAAGCTAAGGACAGAAACACAGGGTGATAGTAGAGGTTTTCTCTACTAAATGAAAAGGGTTATAGAAGAAGAATCGGAAAAAAGGACAATTGGTAATCAAAGAACTTTTATTTTGTCAGTACTTTTCTTGCTAGAAGTAAACACACTTCTGTATTAAAAACTAAGGTGGCAGAAAAAGATAATGAAATCTTGGAGATCAGCTTCAAATTGGAAAGTAGTGTTCTGTAGCTGGAAAAGTAGAAAGAATGTAGTATATAGCAAATTACATGGAGAAAATTAATCAGGCTTTTCATTAGAAGCATTTAGTGGAAGGGCAAGAATAGCAGAATTGGATGATTCAGGTGAGTTTAGAACTAGAAACACAACAAGCTGGCCTTATGGGATGGAAAAAGATGGGCAAAGGTAGCAAAAGGAAAGGAGCTAGGAGCCAAATGGAAAAAATTAATGGAAGATGAAGAGAAGCAAAATTTGTATCAGTAGAACTTAAGGAAAGAGAAGATGGAAAATACTATTTATATATTTACTACAAGGTACCATAGTGTTACATGCCCTGAATACCCATTTATCATTCTTTGCAGTAATGAGAGCATGCAGCCTGTGTAGAAAAAATCGTGTCATGTCTAAGTAGCAGCAGCCCAAAAGTGCAAAAGAACCACTTTCATATTCTGTAGTTTTAGAATCATGGAATCTATGAATTGTCCCTCCCCAGCTTTCTTGTAGGCCCCTTTCAGGTACTGGAATGTCGCTATAAAATCTCCTCTGAGCCTTCTCTTCTCCAGGCTGAACACGCCCAGCTCTCACAGCCTGCCCTCATATGGGGTGTGCTCCAGCTTTCATCACCTTTATAGCTCTCCTCTGGACTCGCTGCAGCAGGTCTATGTCCTTCTTATATTGATGATTCCAGAACTAGACACAGTACTCCAGATAAGGTCACACAAGAGAAGAATAGAGGGGCAGAATAACCTCCAATCAAGATTTGTGTTGATCTTCCACCAAGTTTTGTGTTAATCAGCAGTAATTAAAAAAAATGTTTGCTGACTTCCGTTTGCATTAATTTAACATATTTCACTCCTCAAATGCAGTAGGAAGAAATGTCCTCGTCACTCATGGACAAATATGGGGATCATAGAAATCTGAGCTGCTGTCAGGGACGCACAGTCTTATTGAACCAGGCAATAGTTGCAAAGACACAGCACTGATCAGGCAGAGTAGGGATGTGGGAAGCTGCACATTATAAAGACCAGGTCACATAAGCTGGAAGTACAAGCAGAATTTTTTTGAGTGACTGCAGTGAAATCACTTTCTTGACTAGCTAATGATAGAACATACTGAAAAAACTTGCTTTGGTCAGCTGCATCTTTTCCATGCCATCTCTGTTCTTTGGGGTTTCTTGCCACTCTTTCAGTGCCACATGTGCAGTTCCAGAGAAGTTATCTCTGATGCTGTGTTGGAATTTCCAGCATACTTTTGCTCATTGTAGCATTCCCCAAAATAAGGAAATTAAAAAATTACTCATCTAAGTATGTCCTAAAAATTGCTTCAGTACTGTTACCTTTTTTATGCCAAACACTTATTAAAACTTGCTGTACTGAGTGTTTTTTGGTAGGTTCAGAAACCTTATAAATCAAGTATTGGGCAATTACCATATTTTTTCTCATTTTTTTTTTTTCTTGTGTTTCAAAGTCATTAGCAGGCTCTTTTCTTACAGACTAAAATCAGTGAGGTAGATATATCTTCAAAGCAGTCTTGTGGGTTTTTTTCTGAAGTCATTTGGTACTTTTTGTGGGGTTTTTTAGGTCCAAGTGTTAAAGTATCCACTGTCTGTTCCTTAGTTTAACTCAGAATTAGCTTTTCCTCTAGTTTGATTGAAATGAAGGTCTTACTGGCTTTTATTGATGGTGATCATCTTGGAATCAAAGACCGACCTGCAGTCACTGTTCTCTGTAATACAGATTTTATTCTGTGATTTTCCATCGTAATAAGTGGATCACATTGGGAGTGCATGGTGAAGAATGTGAGGAATAAAATGAGGAACACACTAAGAAGGTGTATGCTTTTCACCTCCAGTTCCCAGTGAAATAAATTATTGTTTGACCTGGCAGAAATTGCAAGGTCTTGTTCTTTATCAATTTTTGCTAGGAAGTTAGTGAATTTCAGACTTAAGTGATACTAAAATAGTGTCAGGAAACTAGTTTATACTCCAGTATGTTAAATACTTTAGAGAAAATCTTTCGTTTTAAAATGCTTAATTCCTAATTTGAATAGAGACCAACTGTCATGACTCTTTCCTCGGTGCAGTCATTTAAGGAATAAAATGAAAGACAATATACTTGAGTCACTTCAAGGCACTCCCTTCAATATCTGTCTACGTCTACAAAGTTGCAAACCCCAGTGAACTATAATGTGAGATTAATATATAGCAAAGAATATAATAAATATGTACTAATTTCTTTGCTTCAGCTTACCAGGGATATCAGAGCTCTATTATAAGGGGAAATATATGTATCCTTTTCTGACACTATGCAAGTATTTTTAATTTAATTTCTATTTTTGTAACTGTTATGTTAAAAGACAAATTAAGGTTTGTTTTTTTGTGGTTTTGTTGTTGCCCTTTATGAAGACTGGGAATTGGGGAAGAGATTCCAGTATGTTCCTATTAATGCCTACAGAGTTTCATCTGATTTCACAAGGAACAAAATCAGGATATGGGAAGCTTTTGCTGATAACAAAAAAAATCCTCAAACAAGTTAACAGAAGGCAATTCCCCGGGGTGGCTCAGATAAGAGAAGCTTATTCACTTACTGTTGAAACAGAGACCATATCATATTTTCCAACTGAGAAACATAGGAAAAGAACACTCATAAAAGTTGGGACATGGGGCAGGGAAGTGGTTATTTTTAGTGTTTGTTTCTTCTCGTATAAACTTCAAACAGAACAAGGAATTTCTCCTTTAGAATCTCTTTCCTTTAGAATAAAGACCTAATAATTAGTCTTATCTTGCAGCTGCTGATGTCACAAAACCTTATCCAAACATAATGATATGCAAAATTTTATGCTGTAGAAAATGTAAGCCACATGTACCATGGTGTCATTATCTTCCTATTTGGTAGTGATGTTTACAATACAAGGAACTACAGGAATTTCCACATTCTCTATGCAAAAGTGGATTACAATATTTGATTCATAAAAGTAAACTCTTAATGCCTTTCTTTCTCCAATGAGATTCAAATGCTCATAAAGACAAAAACTTATCAGTGATCATTTGATCTCAAAAACTGGTTCTGCTGGCCTAGATCTGCAAGAAAAAATAATGGAAAGAAATACTATTTTTAGAACTAAATTATTAATATAGAAACATACAGCATTGCATTCTGCACTTCTAATTTCCAAACTGCTATTAAAGATAGCAGTTTAGATTGACAGTTCATCTACAGTCCTTAGAAAATCTAAAAATAAACAGCCACCTGTGCTCAAAATGCTAGTAACTCTAGTTGTAAATCACTCAGATTACTTATTATTTGCAGATATATTTTTTTTTCCTGACACTTATGTACTACACAAATCAACCTGGTATATACAAATCAAAAGTTATGCAATTAACATAAAAATATCGGATGTCAGATGAAATGTCATTTAATGCCAGGCCTGGAATATGCAAATAAATTGTCTCATCAGTTTAATTAACAAAGCAGGGACCCAAGTCAAAATAATGTAATGATATTAGAGTCATTTTGAATGCAATTGTACTGTTCAAATTTAATTGGAAATTCACTCTACAGGACAAGTAAAAACATTATTTTACGAAAATGCTCAATATTGAACAGAGACAATAAAATCTTCTGAGCATCTTAGAATCGTATAAGGTTTGACGCCTTAGAATCTATATACTGCTATTTGATTATTAGATTATAATTCAGAAAATTATAATTTTTAGAAAATTTGTAAATCTAAATCCTTGAAAGTTGTCTATGATTTTGAGTTTTCTAATGATTATTATTAACACCAGTACTAAACACTGTACTAAGCATTGTATGGAGAGAGGAGAGAGCCCTTCAAGAGTTCAGGCTAATGGTGATGAAAAGGAATATTATTCTTCATTGTGAAGCCATCTGAAGCATGGAGAACTCAAGTGACTTGGCTGATTAACAGAAGTTCAGGAGATATGTGGCAGAACTAAGGCTATGTGGTACATCTTTATCTCAGTAACTTGACCACATAGCGATCGTTCTTATTTTTATTTTCTACTGGCTCTTCATGTGAGTAACAAAGAATAAGTTAATGTTGTTAGAGGGCTTTAATTAGAATAATCTGTTGGTTTGTTTTTCTGAACACTTCTATTTGAAAGATGAGCAAATAGGAAGAAAAATGGCTAACTGGAAGGATCAAGAAACAGTGAAGTGATTTCTGGAGACATGCACTGAAATTGTTACAAGCCACAAACTGAGGAGAATAAACAGACTATGATTCCTCCTGTAACTGCAGAGTGGTCTTCCTTAGGAAATATAGAAGGCACTTGATACAGAAAAGTGATTTTATGTACATTTTACATTATTTCTATTAGTCTTCATGAATAATCTAAGCAGGAAGGAATTACTGCAAGACACCCTAAGTGCTTAAAAAGCAGACAAAAGTGATCAAAAGTTTTCTAAGTAAGCAGTGCTCTATGACACTACTCCATATTGTATTTTGAATGCAAGCTCACTATATTTGCAAAGAAGTATCTTGAATGCTTAAAGCTTAATACAGTTAATTTCTTCCGTGTTTGAATTGAGTTCAGTATTCCCTTTCCTTGTTTTTAAGGTTGACACTTGTCTCTGAGACAATGACGTATGTTTTCAAGCATTTTGTGTAAACAGTTAACATTTAATAGCTCTATTAGAGGAGAAAAGAACATAGTTCCACTGGTACCATAGTTACTGCCAAAACAAATTAGTTTTTCCTAAAAATTTTATCAGATAATCAAATTAACATATGTGTCTATACTTTTACTTAATTCTGTCGATGAACAGAAGGCTGTGCAGCAGAAGAGAGATCCACTCACTGCTATGGCAGCCAAGGGGTTCCTCTCACTTATAAGGTATCCTGGAATACTCCTAAAACCAAAGTTGGAATGAATGGTATAGCACTCCACAATAATCAGTGCTTCTGTGTGAGATTTATTCTGTCACAGCAGGATAGAAAAATACCTTTCCTTAAATCTTCATTGAAAGAACAAATATTCTAATTGCCAAAATAAAATAATTTGTAGAAGATAAACTACATCTTCAGAATCTTTCTGCAAATCATTGTAGATGTGGTGGTGTGATGTTATTGGCAGCAACCAATGACCAATGAATTCTTTTAAGGCTTTTACAAGTTTCTGTGACCAGGCTATGCAATATATTGCTTGGATTTAGTAATTGGCAACAATCTAGACATTTCTAGCTGACAGAATAGTAGCAGTGCTTCAGAATCAGTGTTTGAAATTAGCTACTGAATTTTTTTCCTAAAAGAAACTTGCAAACAAATGGGAGTTGAATATATACTGTAAAGGTCCCCTCCGGCTTTCAAACTCAAAAGAAACATTGTAAGAAAGTGACTTAAAGGCACTTTAAATTGACTTAATAACTTAACTATACTAACGTGCTTAGTGTGGGTATGGTTTTCTTGAATAGACCAAGTCTAAGTACCTTTTCTAATTATGGGAATGCTAATCTTTAATTGAACCAGAACAATATAATACCTGCCTATTCATATCCAGATTTGTATTTTAAATACACACAAATAAATTGATATATTTTTCTTTTTTTCTTTCCCAGTGATATCTAAATTTTCAGAAAGTTTAAAGGTAACCAGGGGACAGTGTCCCATTCAATTATTTGAGATATATAGATATATATCTGTATGTATATATCTCAAAGCCAACATTACATTGACACGATCTTCTCTGCATTTCATAACATTGCGCATTTTTTTCCTATTCATATTTGAATGGCTGTATTTGACTTTTTAGCCCTGCTTCTGTTTGGTAATATAGAAGTAGTATAGAAGTAGTATATAAAGTTTGATATTGATAGATATGTTTAGTCACAATTTGTGGCCTTTTGGCATATGTCAAAAATAACAGAAGTCCTCACTATAAACAGTCATTCTCTGAATTAATTTATTGTTTGAAAAAGAACAATTTTGGCTGGGTTGTTAAGCAGAGGAAAAATCAATTATTTGGGTGAAAATATAAACATATGTTGCAGTAAACTCATAGCCAATGGTATTTAAATCCTATTTAAATTAGATTAGGACAAAATTTCCCATAAGAGTAAAGAAGAAGAAAGAAGCAAGTGAAATGGGTTAATACAAAAATGTCAGATAAAGTTCTTTGTAGTTTCTGTTTACAGTGGCATGTGATTGCCTTCTGCCCTGTGTGTTTCTATCTGTATAATTATGCTGCATGAATAGCCAGCTCTAATTGCAACAGATGAAGTCAATTTATGCACCTCTGTGCTAAGACATTTGATTTGTACATGCCTACAGCACAGATGTGCGTACAAATGAAATGCCTTGCTAAATGTGTTGTGCCACACTCATGATTTGGTTCAATAGAGAAATATTTCTGATGCATTTAACAGTAGTGATAATGGAACAATACTTCCTCACTATTTCTGTAAGTTTATTGTGGGACTCAGTCCCTATTAGAATTTTACTTATCTTAGTTTTATTCCTTGAGTCACATGGGGGATAAAAATAGAACAGTCTAGACAGTTCATGGAAGGTAATTAATATGCACAGAGTTTCCCTGCTTGAATACTGTTTGGCATGAATGTGCCAAAATCAGAAAAAATAACTGTGGAAGCTGGCTAAAGCTAGGAAACCTGTGCTAATAGATATCATAAAATCTTCATGAACACATGACATGAAATGTGCATATTTTGGTCAGCCTAAAACTACTTACATACAGGTTACCAAATGTTACAGATCAATGGATGAAAATTGCATGGAAGACAGGTAGGATGGGACAAGTATTACAAGATGCTGTCAGTCATATTCACTGAGAACAGCAGAAAGAAAAAAAACAAAAAAAAGCCAGAATACAGGAAATCTAAGACTTGACAGGCAGAAGGTTTTTGCTTTTAAAAAAAAAATCTTAGTTGAGAGATTGTTTCTATCAGCAGTTATGCAGAACATTTTTTGTAATTTTTTGAAAAGTCTTACTTCTTTAATTATGCTTTTCTACCACAAACTGTACTTTAATTTAGGCTCTTTAATGGTGCTTGTCTTATAATAGAGGAATGATATGCATTTTCATAAACTGCTATATTAAAGGTAGGATGACTTGTTGAGTGTGGTGCTTTTCATAGAAAAAAAAGTCCTTTTTTGTGTTCTTTCTGTGATAACCATGGTGTCCTTGTTGGAATACTTCTAATTCAGTGAAGTTTCTAGCCTTGTATATTCAAAGTTACTTACAAAGAACCAGATAGCTCTAACTGTGATCGATTACTTTTAATGTGCCTTTTCTTTCAAAATAAAATGCAGGTTATTGTTTTTCCTCTGTAGATACATTCTCATAATTGTTTTCAGGCTTTGATTTATAAGAACTTAACAAAAATGGATTCCAACTCACATACACATATACACAGCCATATGTTGCAGAGATTAAAATGTACTTGCAGGTAAAATGCATGAGGGCTGTAAACATTCTGTACTAAAGTAATTAGTCTGGTTTTATATGCCTCATGAATATCATTAAAGTATGCTTTATAAATTTTAATATCCATTTTTCTAATTCATTAGGAAAAGACCAGGTCAGAGTTGCAGAACCAACACTTGAGTTCAATTATTAAGTAGAGAACCGCAGAAGCAGAGTTGTAAAGCAGGGTGCATTTACTTACCTAGTTCTTGTTTCATGGGTGTATGTTGCAATATACCTCTACAGTAATTATTTAAGGGAGGCAAATGCATTTAAGCAAGGTAATTCCCTTAAATAAAACCAGATGAGATAAAGATACTGTTTACTAGCTGGAACATGCAAGCCAGGGAATTGATTATTACTATATTTGCATTTCTGAATAATTGCCTATATTGTGTTTGAATATAATTTTTGCTTCAAATAGCTGGATATTTGAAGCTGCTGAAGTCATTGCTGCAACTCTACCTGTAGTTATTTAAAGATGATGCTTTGTTTGTGGGAACTTGTCTGTGATTGTGGCATCATATTATCTGATTTTTCTTGTGTATTCAGAGTATATCTCTTTTTACCTTTATGTAGTTTAAAAAAAGAAAAAGTATACATGTTTGTACTGAAACAGTTTCGTCATGGCCTGTTTGAATTTCGGACTCTTCATGGGTCATCAGAAGACTTGACTTATGTTAAAAGTATCTAAATATCTAGAAAACTCTTTTAATTTTTTGTTCTTTATTGTGGAAACCTAAATTAGCTTAAACGGAGAGTCTTGATAATGTAGGATTACTTGGGTAAGAAAGGGTAAGCCTCCTTCTTAAAGGACTGTCCAGTCTGAGATCAGACACAGTTACTTGGGGATTTGGCCAGCTAGGTCTGGAAAACTTCAAAGGAGGGAGACTGCACAAACCCTGGGCAAGCTATTCTTGCCTGTTCTCATGGTGAAAACAGTCTCTTCTTATCCATTCTGAGCTTCTCCTCTTTAAACTAATGCCTCTTGTGCCCTGCCCTGCACCACTGTGAAGAGCCTGGCTCTGTCTTAATGGCCTCCAGCTGGAGCTGACTCCTCCTTAAGCTGAACCAACCCTGGTCCCTCAGCCTCTCCTCACAGGACAGGTGCTCCAGCCCTAATCACTCTGGGGTCCCTTTTCTGAGCTTATTCCATTTTGTCAATATCTTCCCGGTGTTGAAAGGTTTCAACATTCGATCACCTATGTGTCGTCTAATCCATATATTGTCTAATGAGTAGGGAAATTAATATTGTGTTAGTGTTGCCCAGGGTGCTGCTTTTCGGCATCTTTGCTGCTAGGGCGTGCAGCTCGTTCATACTGAGGGATCGTGAGCTGCTCACCTGGGGCTCCCAGGACCTTTCCAGTACAGCTAATCTGCAGCCTGTGTTGTTGCAAAGACCTGATATTGCAGCAGGTGGGATGTGGGGTGGCTAAAGTTGGTGTGATGTCTTTGAGGGTCCAGTTACTCCATGTGTTTTCCAGGTGTCATAATAAACAAAAAGTGGAAGTTTTGAGATTTGAAAATATTTTGAATGGTATTTATTGATGGCATATTGGAAGGCGATGAGAATTTGAATAGCTGAATAGTAATGGGTGTCTGAGATAAATAGTATTGCCTGTGCTGCATTTTAACATGCAGCTGTCTGCTTTGGAACAATGATATTACTGTTTTTCTCCTTTTGTACAACATCATCCAGAAAACACAAATGTAATAGCAAAATCAGTGACAAGATTGCCTAGGTCTAGTGGAGGGTCTGAACACCGTACTGTTTTAGGAGAGTGTTTCCAAGGTTTTAAGCACCTCTTGTAACCAGACAGTCTTTCTGGACGTGTTTCCCCTTAACTGTAGCATTGGCTCCAAAATTGATAGATGTCTCCATTTGTAAATACTCTTTCAGAAACAATAAAAAATATTGTCTCCTTCCTCAGCCCGCTTACTGAACCAAATGTATGAAACTCTGTGAAATAGTAGGTGAAATTTCCTTTCTCCCCCACTAGGTAAAAATTTCCTGTTGGTCCTCATGTTTCCTTGTATTTTCACCTCTTTTTGTTTTCAAAATTGTGATTAATCGACCTACAGCTTTTAATATTCCAAGCTGCATGACTTCTTCTCATTATGCAATCAGAAAAATTAATGAACGACAGCTCTGCACCATCAGGAGACCTTGCTGAATAGCAAAGGGACTATAGAAATAGATTATTTGTGGGTCACTCTCAGGATGGATTTAATTTTATCACATAGAATATTTCTTCTAGTATAGAAAAATGTTTAGTGAATATTCTTGTGTTAATGAAAACTGTAAAATTTATGCTGCTTCATATTTGGCCTCACTTCAAATCGTCACTGCTGCACTTTGTTAATTAACTTTTGAATTTGTTTCAGTGTAAAATAATAAGAACAGAGAAATTAAGGAAACTTGAAATCTTGAAGAATGAGACTGATGGCTCTTAGAAAAAATAGATCAGTTTGGATTAGGCTATAGATCCAGGATATTCAGTGGAAATACTTCATTTGTCTTCTGTCACATTTGCAGTGAGCCTTAGGTCAAGGTATATAGTTCATAGTATCACCCCTCTTTAGTTGAGTCCAGGGCTCAAACCTAGATGGGTAAAAATTACCATTTTCCTTAGCATGCGTGCTGGTGTTGGCTAGGGTAGACTTAATTTTCTCCACAGTAGCTGGTATGGGCTATATTTTGGATTTGTGCCGAAAACAGTGTTGATGGGATGTTTTAGATACTGCTGAGCAGTATTTTCGTAGAGTCAAGGCCTTTTTCAGTGTTTAGACCTGGGGTGCACAAGAAGTTGGGAGGGGACACACCTGGGATGGTTGACTGCAGCAGACCAAAGGGATATTCTATACCATATGCTCAGCATATAAACTACGGGAAAGCTGGCCAGGGAAATACTGCTTGGGGACAGACTTTATATCAGTCAGTTGGTGGCAAGCAATTGCTTTTTACTTGCATCATTTGTCCTTCTTGGGTTTTATTTCTCTCTTTGTTGTTTTCTTTTTCATTACAATTTATTATTATAATTATTTCTTTTTATTTCAGTTATTAAACTGTTCTTACCCAAACTTTTTTTCCCCCATTTTTTCTTGTCTAATTCTTTCCCCCATCACACAGGGGTGGGGGGAAAAGAGCAAGCAACAGTGTGGGGCTTAGTTGCCAGCTGAGGTTAAACCACGACAGCATGCCTCAGTAGCAACTTCAGGATAAGGCTCAGAGTTCATGCAAAATAAATGTGAATGGTGCTTCCATGTTCACATATACAGCTCAAAATGCATGGCTCTAGACACATAAAGTAGAAATTCTGTGTTAAACAGCTGAAATTAACCTTACATAGTATCATCATTATTTTGCCTTCTGCCATGTGACAGAAGGTAACAGTCTGTTCCTATGTGTTGGAGCCATTATTCACCACAGATGTACATAGATGAAGGATGATATGAGAAAAGATGCCAACTCCAGATGGAAGCCAAATTGATCATCAGATTTATCAGAGCCTGCATGGTGTCTGCTTAGTTTGCTACTCTGACTGTGGGTTAGAGTAACATAAATTCTGATGGTAACAATGGTACAATGGTTACATCAGAAATATGGTATAGGAGGTTGGGAAGTACAGTTAGGTTACCTTGAAAATATGTTCGTATAATGAGAATTGAAGAGGATATATTCCTTAGGATAGTCTGGGAAGAAAGAAGAAATCTCAAGGAACTGTTGGGAAGATATTACTGTGCTTGCAGTGCTTTCTGTGGGAGATTGTAGATTAAAAATGAGAACATAACTGTCCTTGGATCTCTGCCGTAGCCCAAAGAAAAAACTAACAAAGTAACAAAGTGGACCTTTTTTATGGGATGAGAATCTACTTCCTCTGCATAGAAACAGATGTCCTCTTGGTGAAACAAGAATAAATTAGACACTATGTAAAAAAAACCCAAAACATTATTTATGCCGTAACAGATTACATTGAAAGTTCATTTCATGGAAGGGACATATGGAGCTGTTGAACGTGGGGGATTTTAAGGAGTGGGAATGACTAGAAGAAATAGGACATAAAAGGATAATTTTACAAAAAGTGGAAAGAATCATATTCCTACAGTCATGTCTGTTGTGGTCAGTAAAATGAATTTTTAAACTTAGTTATGACTGTCAACTCAACGCAAGCAGATATTTGAATGCTAGTAATAATCATTTGTCAAGAAAACCCTCAGCCGTTCAGTATCTTGGAGATAAAGCATCCCTAACCTCAGAGACCTTAGAAGTGTTCTCATCCTGCTCCAGTGATGATTTTTCCTTAAAAAATGGTGTATCATTAGACAGAAGCAAGGAAATATGTTTTCTTCCAGTTTTTAAATTCTTTTTTAAACATCATGTGGTACATATATATATTAATATCACATGCTCTCTAAAGCCTTCTTAATCTTTTACATAAAGGCCTCAGCATTAAAAAAAATATTCTCAAACTTAAAATTTGTTTCCATCAGTCACAGGGGAATTCAGTTTTGTCAGGATTGCACTGAGAGTGATGAAAATAAACTAATAGTGGCTGTGAGTTTGGAGTCTGAGAACTAACGAGTATTATCTCCTACTACATGACAGCAAACAAAATCTATAGAAAATCTCCAGTAGAATTAGAGCTAGGAGAACAATGTGTGTAGGTTTTCTTTTTTTTATCCTTTTATTCTTTCTTATTTAAATATTTGGTCACTAAATCGAAAAATTCAGGTCAGCTAGATCAGAGTTGAATGGTGAACAATCAAGTCAATGAAAGGAACACATTTATTTGGGTCATTTAAGCGTTTTATAGAATCTGAGATGAAACTTTAAATTTTCAAATTATTTAACCTTCTGAAAAATATTTATTCTTTCAAATTAAAATAAAGAATTAAAAGAGCCATTTTAAAAGATGAATTTTAACATTTTCTTTATGAAAAACATCATAATGCGAAATTTGGACATCTATGACTAACAGCTCCCTTATTTTGTCTTTAGTGCAAGCTGCCATATAATTTGAAGAGATTATTTGTTTCTGGTTGCAAATTGATCTTTCTTTGTGGAAAAAGAAATTGTTTATATCTACAGCTTGAACCAATGTTAAATGCAGGTAATTCAAACTCAGTGGTCCTTGTTTGGGAGGGAGAACATCATGATCTCCTTATATAGCTGTTCCATTGCTAGTCAATATAAACACAGAAATAGTTTTAAAGATTGCAACACAGAACATTTTCTTCCTGAAACAGAAGGGATTGTGCATCCTTCTATCCAACAAGAAAACCTCATGGCTTGGGGGCTAAACATGTTTCTTGGTATTTAGGAATCTAGTCAGCCTTTCAAATAAGTGATCTACATCTTCTGCTTTTACTTTCTGCATCTTTTAAAAGTAAAACTGAACTGGGCTCTGGCTTTTAGAAAAAAATTATATCATTAGCTCAATTTTACAGAGTATTAAGAGGACTGTTTTCCTTCTGACTCAGGGCTGTGGACAGGAGTAGGATCTCCCTCCCAGCATCCTGACTCCAGTGACTAGATTAGCAGTCTAGTGGTTTCTTCCTCAGGGAAAGGATGTTTTGGATCCAGTCCTGGCACAAGAAAAAATTTTCAAGAATGCTGTTTCGAGAATGTTTGTCTCTGAATGCTAGATTTTAGATTCCACCCAAAAGAAGTAAAATAATTAAATGCACATAAGGCTGAATGTGGTCCTGAACTTCTATGTGCAGTTATTTCTTGGGTCTGAGTTCTTGTTTTCACTCATCCAGTTTGCAAATTGTCAATGACTTATACAATAGTAAATTTGAAAGTTAAGAAAAAACACAAAAACTTCTGTCACACTCAATATTGGAAGAAACATTAATTGTCATCTTCCCTATTCAGAATTGCTAGTGGTGGGAGATACTGTAAGAATCATGTTTTGTCCAACCCTTCTGCTTCTTTAGTAACCTGTACTGAAAATCAGTATCATTTTGATATGCATAACATTGGAACAATTTTTTCTAAGTTTCATTGATCCTTTAAACTGAAAGAAAAAAAAAAATCATTGTTCCTGGGCTTTCACTTATTTTTCAAATATGTCTAGAAAAAATACAAGCCACAGTGTGCCATAATTTATAATTTCAGAAGCTGCTTAATTTTACCACCCTTCTTATAGTTAATTAAAGAAAATTAATTGCTCACAAAAGAAAACCACACAATCTGAGGTTATAAATAAGTCTGATTTAATTAATCAGTGAGAGAGAAAAATATTAAAATATTAAGCATAAATTTCCTATCTCTGCCCATGCATACTCAGCACTGAAGTTCAGACTTATTCGTAGACCCAACTTTCTCAGTTCTATGCCCTATGGCTTTTTATTTCTTAATACCACATGTGCAGAGAATATATGTTTTCTAGTAAGTGAAAAATAAGTAATATATTTCAGTTTAAAAGGGAAGAACAAAATAATCTATTGTGAGTGTTTATGAATTCCATACTGTTCCTATTATTATTTCATACAAGACAGTAGAGTTAGGAGAAGTTACAGATTTTGTCAGTCTGTTCTTCAGAGGTCCTTTGGTGTGAATGACTTCTCTGCAATACAAAAATGTAATATGAAAACAAGAGATTGTAATATAATGTGGATTAGAACAAACTATCAGTGGAGTAGTGCTAAGAAGGAATGTAACCATTAATGTTATAAAGAATACAGTTATGCAGGACTGTTACTAACCCAACCAAACTATTCCAGCAGAGGCTATTTTCCATCTTGCTATGGCATATACTTGTGTTTATATTGTCTTACATGTATAAATGTAGTAAGAATTCCTAATACAGCGTGGAAATGAGCTACATCATAGATGAGTCTTATTATAAAATCAATGTAGGACTTAATGATCTGGAAATGAGTACAAATGATTGGATTACACAGGACTGGATTTGCCTCAAAGGCAATGTTTGAAGTCTCGTTTGAAAGCTTCCAATATTCAGAAGAATTTTGATCAAATCTCTTCGTTTGAACACCTATGTAATAAAAACTGCCCTAGAGAGTGGTGTTCAGGAAAATAATCTAAGTTTCAAACTGCCATCTGTCAGTAAGAAGAAGTGAAAAGCGGTCAGTTTACTGAAGAGACTATCAGGCAATAATTACAGGTCTGAGAATATCCAAAGAGCGGATTATTTGGGATCTGTAAGAAGCTTTCAATTTTGGATACTACTTGCTCACTGTTGCACTCCTTTTTTGTCAACAAAGTGGACAACGTGTTTGAAAGACAAAACACATCTTTGTCTGGACTTAATGTGTTCACTACAGTGCTTATAATTAATACAAATAAATTAAAAGATTACTCTTTTGAAAAAGCATGCAAACCAAACTGATTTCCAGTAATGCTGTTGAGGTAGAAAGGAGGAAAGTGCTCCATTTAGCAAGTAAAAAATAAAGTGACAGTGCTCAGTAGATACCACGCCCTGCCAGGCTGATGTAGATATGCACAATATACATGTTATAATGGGTAAAGGAAGTTAGTTTTTTCTGGTTGCAGCAACATTCAGCCCCCAGGGAGATGCCCAACCATTGACCATTACAAAATTACATCTGATAGAAATGCTCCTTGCCTGCAAGAACCTGATATATTTCTCCTACATGAGAAATTCAGAGAAGTATTTTGGAAAACTGAAAAAAAAAAAGAAAAGAGAGAAAAGAAGCAAAGGAAGAATAACAGAAATCAAGGAGATAATCTTGTCTAACTATGCAAGGAAGACACTGTAGTAGAATTCTCATATTCTCATGTGTGGAAAGGTTTAGCTAAAACTTGTTAAAATCAGGATGTCTGCAGGCAAACATATCACACAATACGTGACTGGCAGATACAAGGAAACAATCTGCCAGTTGATCTACTTATTTTTATATTTTTTATCTTGCTTCTGAATATTTGAGTACTCATGGCATGGAAAGAATTGGCCAGACCTCTTTTTGAAAGATGTTTTTTTGCTAAAATGTACTTTCAGAGGGGGTTTGACTATTCTGAATTGCAATAAAAGTGAAAGTAGCAGGTGGTCTTTAGGAGTTTGAATGAAGAGGTCTGTGTCATAAAATCAATGACTGTAGATTACTGCTAGTAAGAAAAACTTTTTAGAAATTTTGGCCAGACATGCACATTTGAAAGGTCTGTGGAGGCTGATCTATTTTCTCAGCCCCGAGTGTTTTGTCTTGCTAATGTTGTAATAAGTATTAAAAAGCCTGCAGTTTACCAGTGGATCACTTGGTGAATACCTATCGTAAAAGATCTTTTTACAAACTGACAGTAGTTGTTTGTATATTGCTTTAAAGCAATAAAAGACTTCAGAACCAAGACAGTCAGGTCAAACTGGCTGCGTGATGCTGTTATTTGCTAGAATGTTTTGAGCAGCTAAGGTTGTAATTTTTAGAGGAAAACATAAGTCTGTCTGTCTCTCAGGGTTTGCTTCCTTACAAATGGGCCTTAGCAGCTTCACTACTTTGCAGGTGTTCTATCTTGTTTACATGGTAGTGGCAACACCTAGGTATGTTGTTGTCTTGTAGGGAGGATTTGTTGAAAACGTGGATTTGGTTTTTGTATGTGTTTCCTGCAAGGAACAAAACAAGATGTCCACATCTGAAGGTAAGTTTCAATGATCCCAGCAGCAAGGTTATGAAATGCTTTCAAATATTTAAGTTTTCTTTTTTGGAAAATAACTTCCCTGTAGAAATATCCTGTAGAATATTTATAAAGACTCTACTAAAGCTTTCAGAAAATGTATATTTTTCTTTTTGTGAGGAGACTGAAAAACTTACTCAGCAGACTTTTTGTCAGAGAAGACAGTAAAGTAGTTTGAGCAGGGGTTGTTTAATCTATCAATGAAATGAGGAATTCCTAGCCACATGAAACAATTCAAGTTGAAAGTTAGTAGATTGAGAAATGTACAATACAAGTCTAAATTCATATAGGCTAGGGTAAATTCTGTTACGACTTTCAGTAATGATAACAATAGGGCTGAAACCTCCACGTGGGAAAGTGAACTGAAAAAATGAAATAAGGAGGGAGTTTTATAAGAAAAATCCTCTAACTCACTCCATTTCATATTCCCTATCCTTCCATTTCCAGATGTTGGAGGAAGGTATGATATATGTGGTCTGCCTAGTTAAGTAATTTAATAGTAAACTGAACTCTCTTTTAGGATGTGTATTCAGGTCTATTTTCATCTTGGCCTCTTTGTGAGTCTATGTCTTTCATAATTCAGTGAAACATCCCTTTCATCATTAAGTAAAATATAGTGTACATACTACAGAGGTAGGCTCATCAGGACATTAGTCTAAAGGAAAAATAGGAAATTTAGGATCCTCTAAGGCAGCATGCATTAAGAAAAGCAGCTGACTTGAATTAACTTGAGTGCTTTGTTGTTGCAAATAAAAGAAAAGCAGCTATTTAAAAATACTTTGTGTTAACGGATGGGTAAATATACAATGTTTTGTTGCTTTTTTTTGTTAAAATAAATTTGAACTGGATTAGTAAAATGGAACTGGAACTTGATTACTGTTTAAGATCTCATCACATCCTCAATATTGATGAGTAATTTAGGAACAGAATTTCGAGTTACTTAGAGAGATGTTGCTCATCTATTTTGGAACTTTTGTTAACTGAAACAAAAAAACCAAACCCAAACCCAAACAAAAAAACCAAACCCAAACCCAAACAAAAAAACAAACAAAACCCAATAAAAATAAGGAGAAAAAAAGAAACCAAAAAACCAAAACAAAACCTAAACCAAACTAAAGTTCCTAAGACAAAGTTTTTTATTTAGAGAAAAGACATTGCTTTTATTCTGTGCAGGATGCTAGGTGGAAGACCTTTCACAAAACTAGCACAGCTAATGAAGACCCCAAAAGCCTATTTATACAAAACCAATTCTCAAAATCTGACCTAGCTAACACAATAGTTACACACTAATATATGTGTTACACAATTCTACTTTAACACAAAACTGCTTATTTACTTTCCACATCCTTAGTAGGGATAAGGATGTCCGTCAAGTAATCCTTAAACAACAACAAATTCTCCCTGCCTAATATCCTTTTCCTTGTTTCATCAAACAATTTCAATCTTGATTCGATTAACTACTGAGTTAATCATTTCCTTAAGACTAAGCATTTACAACCCTGAATAGAGGCCAGGGTGTTTTTAGAAGATATTGTCTTCATATCTGGGCAAATATTAGGATGGTTGTAAAAGATATCAAGTGTCTGTGTTTCTGAGATCAGGATGTTTGTAGCAAATTGGGATAAATGAGGAGCAAAATATATTCTGCTTCTCCACTTGGGTAACACCTTGACAGTTCCAAAATCCGTTAAATATATACACTGAGTGTTACGCTGGCAAGAAGGATTATTTTCATACAGGGGCTCTAGACTGAGGGTTTACACTTCATAGGTTTGAAGCTTTACTTTTCTAAGAGCTAATTCACAGAAGTTCTAGATTATTTATGGTAATATTAGCAGGTTCTCAGTACCCCAGTTTGCTAATTGTAAAATGTGTGTATTGGGTGGTAGGAAGTTCTTAGGCCTGAGACTATAAATTCACTGAAATTACGGTTTCCTAGTTTGGGCTGTGTCTGAACTCTGTTATTCAGGATGACTGTTAATAAATCAATGTTCATTATATGCCATTAGTTGATCAGCACAGATATCTCTTCTGTTGACAGAGAACAAGAATGCCTTGTGTAAGTACACCTGACATAGGATTTTCGCATTCCATTTTTCTTTAAAAGTGAATAATAATTTTATACTGCATTTCAGCTTTTATCAGCCATGTTGACTATACCTTCCTACCTCTAGGCTAGCTATGATAACAGCTAAGAGGATATTTTGGCTTCTACTCAATTTTAACATGCATTATCAAGGCTATTAATGGGACGTTGTTTCTCCTTCTGCCATAAAGTATCTGAGCAACAATGTAACTAATGACTAATGTAAGAGGACAATTACTAGTTTCATCAGCTGTCAGTTGAAGCCATATGGTCTAGACACTAGAGAGGTGCCAAGTGATGCACTAGTAATTCAGTTGCAGACAAAACCTCTTTTACCATATCATCTACATGCAGGGAAATCACACTTGTTCTACAATTAATTTACATGTTCATTTGTGTGGGGTTGAATGACTTTTCTGGGGTAAAGGTTAGTATAGCAAGTTTTTCACTCTTGGTAATAAACTAATCTTAAAATATTACTCTTTTTTATAGTGGGTTTAGTATTTTTAAAGTCTGCCTATTCCATAGTATCGTAGAATATGACAGTTTAGTCTTTGTAAGTAAGAAAGAAGGAAAAATACAAACAAATACTAGTCAGATTAGATATCTTGAATTACATGCTGCTGTTGAAGACAGGAAGACACATTAGTGTGGTTTGAATGGTTTCATATCCTTACAATAAAGTCCTTGATGTTTACTTGGGGTAATAAAGATCCATATTGGCTTGAAGTATATTAATTGCAAAAAGTAACCACTGGAAAGAAAAGTGAAAAGGAAGTTAAGGGCGGAGTTCTTATTGCCATAAGCAGAACAGGAGGAAATTTTTTTGTTTACTCTATTTGTCAAAAATGGTACTTGGCTAGAAACCCAAGTGTATTGCAACCATTTTTGTATCCTCTAGTGGGAGGTTTTCAGTGTGAACATTTAAGTTATGGTCATTCCTTGTACAGTGCCTCGATGAAGAATTTTGATGCAATGGTAAAGAATTCTGTCTAGATCAGTTTTTTAATTCTGTTTGTGTTATCCACATGCATTTGACTGTCAAAGGGTATACACACTCATATAAGTGGTGTGGGGGTTAAGATAAAACAGGATACAGAGCTCTTGCTGTAGCAGCCAAAACCAAAGAGGAGCCTGAGCCTTCTGGGGTGGGGTGGGGGATTCCCCCAGCTCCCTTATCCCCTCTTTCCTTCCATGTGCAGATCATTTTTATTTCCTTCAAGGGTTTCTATCACCTTCTTCTTTAAAAACAGAAAAAAAAGATCTTTTTTACATCCTAAGGCACAGTACATCTCAACGTTTCCCTTGGTGGAGAGCTGACAAGTAATCCTGTGTTGTTCTATAGTTGTTGATTACTTATCAATCTTCTCCTTACTTTCCGCTCTGAATCTATAGGGCATCCGCATTACAGAGGGCTTGGAAGCTTACTCTGCTGATGAATGTGCCTTTGGGGAAGATAGTGTGATTGCTGAGCCTGGGAAAGGCTCTGTGTGTGTCTCTGGGAGTTATGAGAAAGGAAATTAGTGAATAGGAAAACTAAGGACCTTAATGTAACTTTAATGTATTGCACAGTTTCTCTGTGTAAACGCCTGGCCATCTTTTCTGCATAGTGAATGCATAATTGTGAGTTTGGCATTTGCATCATTTTTCCCTCAAGGAAGCCCTAAAGGTTAAAAGCTTGAGGGAGATGGAAAATGTTTTCATTCTCTCTAATCTATTACTTAATGGTGTTTAAAGTAATACAACCCCACCAATATTAAATATAATAAGAACAAAATTTAGTATGCTCTTTAGTTTGGGATTTTTACCATACACTCTGGAGAGGTAAATAAGAAGGGGATAAAAACAAGTTCAGTGCTGTCAATGTTAAGTGTATAGTGCTTTAGGAATAAATTTTTGCACCAGGAAAAAAGCTTAATTAGGTACATAAGTTAGCTATGTTTAAGTTAAAAAAAGGAAAGCCTCATAAAAATATCTGGAAAAAAAAGGGAATTAAACACATTTAATATCTTCTTCATTTATCATAGTGATTTCTGAAATATGATTTTTTTTTAATTTACACCAAATTAATATCTGGTGTAAATCTATTAACTTTAGAAAGAGGAGCAGGTAAGACAATTAGTAAATCCAGCATGTTTTTTTGGTACATTAATTTATGGGCTGATTTTTCTTTGAGATCTGTCATAGAGTTAGGAGCTGAATCAGTCCTTACTGATCCATACACAAGTTTTCAAGTTACTATTCAGAATGAAAGCTTTCACTCCTATTCTGTTGGCATCATTAGCAATGAGATAGACCTAACGAAAAGTGTTTAGCCGCAATGGCTTCAAAAGGATTTCCTCTGACTGAAAATTCAGTGTAGGTAAGGCTATGCATCTAGCCTCAGACACGGAAACAATCCAAATTCTCTGGTAAGACCGGATTACTGTAAGTCTTGCCTGCATCACTCTTATTCTGTTCTGAGATGTTGCACTCTCACTGTCTCACTACAGTCCCGCTGGCCAACTCTCAGACTGCAGTCCAAACTCATGTAAGTCATGTGGTTCGGCACTGCTAAAATGGGGCTGCATACTGCCAGACTCACAGCAGTTTCAGGATTAGATTGAATTTCATTGCCTACTCAATCCTGAACTTGCAGTAACCCTGAACTTTGCTTTTAACTTGGTGGTCTATGTTTTAAAAGAACAGTGGTATCTTCTAGCACCTTCTCTGGCAGAATTACTCACTCTGCCAATCAAGAAATAGAAATTATTTTATTGTACAACATATATAACTCCTTTTTTTTACTTCTGAAATTTACAATACAGCTAAACATGAACCTGTCATGAAGCCAGCAGAAGAAGCTCAAGATTACTAAAAAATACCCTACATTTGATAAATAGACACAGGAGTTGAGATCATTCAAATCTTCACATAATGTGCTTGCAAGGACGTGTGGAAACATGCGCCTTTTTCCCCTTTTCTTTTTTCATTCAAGAGTGTAAAACCACTAGATTTTTCTAAAGTTAAATCCCACAGGGTATGATCTGCAGTTGAAATCTGAGCAGGATGGTTACTAAGGCGGTCACACTGGACAGATACTGACAGAGGATATTTAACCAATTTGGGGTGCAGCACACTCCTATTGAACACTTATCTGGGGCTTACGCCGGTGATTTGGATTGGGTTTGCTTTTTTTCCCCTCATTTACATCTGACTCCCGAGCTTTTATCTTGAGCGAGTCTTCGCTGCTCCTGACCTGGCTGACTAAAGTAATCCCTACACCTGACTTAGTTCATGCTTTTGCTCTAGTATTAATGCTTATTCCACCTTTCTACTCTGACTCCTGTTCTGAGTCCAGTGCCTGCATTGGTTCCTGCCCTTACTCCTTCCCAGCTGCTGCCTGTTTTCTTGCTTTCTGTTCCCTGTCTTTTGTATCTAATCTTTAGATAATGGAGCTACCTTGCCCCAAGCTTGAACACCATAGGAACACCAAGGAAATAACCTTTGGGTAGAACAAGTGCATATCCATATCTGTTTGATGACTTCCAAGGACAGGGAGTAGTGGATACATTAGATGATGTCCCTGATGACCTGTTTTATTTGAACCCGATCTTACACTTCTTACATCCTAGGGAGCTTTAAAAATGTCAGCAGTGCTGGAGGGAACATCATACGAGGTGATCTGAGGCAGCTGTAGTTGTAAATGGATTCAGCTCTCTTCCTGCATGTTAATCCTTTCCTGATATTTCTGTCAAAGCTGCAGAATGACAACATACTGGAAGAAGCGAATGGTAGTTCACAGACAAAAAAAATAAAAATAAATCCATATCTTAATAGTCCATTCAATGGAAATTAATATCAGGTTCAGATATAGAAAAGAATCCTGTAAAAAGCTGTGTGGCCTGCTTTGACTCCTATTCCTGCAGTGCTTGTGGCAGTATGTGAGCAGAAGGGCAAGTGTACTGCTGTGGGTAGGCTTGAAGACAGCAGTATTGCAGACCTCTTTAGGAGTAGTAAATCTTAGAAACAGCAAGTGCCTAAAGCTGTGTAGGCTATTAAGACCTCAGAAGCCACAAATCATGCTATGTACCAGACACTTTCCAAAAGCATATGTTATAAAAAGGAGGCATCAGTTACCTTAAGAGCCACGGAGAGCTGTGCTTGCATGTCCACTTGCTCAACTAGCATGGGATCCCTCTGGAAGCCCAGGCAGGGAATTCAACCTTAGGTGTTCCAGTCTCTCTCAGAGGGTTTCTGGAAGTTGTTTCAGCTTGGGAATTTTTGTCCAAAATCCATCCCATCTATCTGAGAAGTACAAGGAGCCTGGATAAAGTATACCTAGAGGACTAAAATGACAATAAAAACTATGGGTAGTACAGAACAAACTACATGTGTGTGTATATGTGTGTATATGCATGTACATAAACGTAGTATCTTATTCTCTCACCCATATATGCATAAAAAGAAAACAGGTAAGTGCAAGGAACACAGTGGAGCAAGTACAGTCTTTAATTACTGGTAGCCGCTGTCTTTCTTTCTTCCGAAACATCAGGCACTTTCACCTGGCACAGATAAAATTCCTGCTTATGAGGTAGCAAAAACAGTGCCACCAGTGTTGCTGTGGTGGTATATTACAGATTATGCAGCAGTATTCAAACACAGAAAGTATTAGGGGAGAGGCAGGACTCAGACAAGCATTCCGCAGCTCAGAAAATTCTGAAAATATTTTTTTCATTCATGTCCTTACAGAGTAGCAGGTATTTTTACTACAGGTGAAATTTCTTAAAACAAAATGCCAGTGCAACAACACAAATGCTACTGTAACAGACTTCAATGTTACAGGTTTGAAAATTCAGTTCAATGGTTCATCATTCTGAATAATCTAATATATTGCAGACACTGACCATTGGCATTCTGAAGCATGAACTTTAGAAATAATTTGAATTGGATACTTAGTTCACACAGTCCTTAATTCAATTTTTCAAACAACAGGAATTGGGATTGTTGGGTTTTTTTTTTAAGAACTGCCAAAGTAAGGTTGGGAAATCCGGTTTAATGGGAATACTCTCCAGAACCCTTTCTCTTGCTCGCTTTCTCAAGTGGATTATATGGTTTGTGGCTTTAATGAGACAATCATAATTGTTCAGATTGCTTTGTTGGCGTGATATTCAGCCTAAATGGCCTTCCAATTCCAATTACAGGTATTAGTATGTCAGTTAAAGGTCAGAAAGTGCTCCAGGCTAGTTCTTTGTCCATCTTATATGGTAGCAACCAAAAATTGCTTTGTCAATTGCTGTGAGACGCGGTAAGACCGTGGCTAAATTTCACAAGAAAACCTTCCATGGGATAAATTGAGATGGAAAGGTAAGCAGCTATAAATAACAATTAGTAATATTTAGATCCATTTAGTTTAAGGGATACAACTGTTTAAGTGGGACATTTTGAATCATGTAAGCCATCCTACTCAGATTTAAAGGGAATGGATTGTTTTTCTCTCCTTCCACACAATTGGAGGTTCCTCCATCCGCTTCTCCAGCTAGTTCCATCACAAATCACATAAGCAAAAATTTCTGTTGCTGTGTGCCTAAAAGAACAGTAGGCAGCTGTGTCACCTAACCTGGATTTCAATCTTTAAAAAGTGAATGAAAGAAGCAAACAGATCATGGTAAGACATATTTTCCCTTTATTTTTTTTTTTAAATATATTCACATTGTAAATGTACAACTCTTTTCTGTAAAATTCCACCTAAGTTGCTTCTAGTGAATAGATGCTGTCCAGATACATGTCTCATTGGTGGAAATCACATTTGCTTTTTTTCAGGGAAAAAAATGGTCTGTGCATGGTTCTGTTCATAGCTGATCATACTTGTGACGTGTGATGGGATTGATTGATACAGTGATTTTTTTACTATGCATATCTACTTCAGCCTGGTTTGGAGTTGCAGTTTTGTGAAGTCCCTTGGGACTACAGTCTATCACTATTTTCACACCATGAAGAAAATTGTCTGCCAGACAAAAATTTTGTTTACTTCAGCCTGTCTGCTGCAGATACACAGGTGAAATATTAAGAATATAAATCTCACTGGTCAAGGGCTGGATATTCCTTACTTGGACACTACCACTTAAAGTGCATACACTTAAAATGCATATTCCCTGTCTCATCTTAGTACACCAACATGCCCTTGTGCTATTTTAAAACCTGTACCAACTGCAGAAGTTGGAGGACAGTGCTAACAGCTCTGAGAGTATTGTGATATGGGGCTTGAGGGCAGCAGTGCCGTCATCCATGGATATCATACAGTTGAAATAGAAGTGACAGGATCTCCATGTCTGAGTTAGCAAAATGCTGATTAAACAATTTCAACTCCCTCATCCCTCTTGCAACTTCCCATTTCACAGCCAGTTAACTCTGGCAAGTCTCTGGCTGTGGAGAGGATCTTTTCTCAAGTGTAGGAATATTTTTTTAATAATCAGTCTTCTATAATACCTGTGGCTTTCAGAAGGCACTATAGTACTTCTGCAGTGGGTGACACTAGAATCAAAGTCAAAGCACAGATTGAAAGGCTTCATAAACTTTGGGCGCTGATTTAACAACTTGAGTGTCTGCTCAAACTGCCCAATAGCGGAGGCATGAACACCCCTAAAAGTGCCCTTAAGACTTGTTTTACATCTCTACAAACTCGATATTTTCTGAACCATGCAATTTTAAAAGGTAGGAACAATTCTGACTGAACTAAAGATATTGAAAGATGGTAGATCTATGCCTTTTACCTAATCTTAAATTATAATACATTATTCATTACTTGTCTCATTTCCAGTACTTGCATTCCCAGGATTTCTTCCTAATACTCAAGGTGAAGAGGAAAAAAAAAGCACTGCACTTCAAAATCATAAATATTTGCTGAATTTAAACCTCTCCTTTATCTTTTTTCTTATGATGATGATCTTAAGACTGTCTTCTTATCACTGACCCTTCTAGTTTTAAATATGATTATATATACACACAGAACTAATTCCATGTAGCCATTTTCTGCGCCATCAAGATATCCAGTAAATATTTTTCTTTCATTTTTCCCTTCTTATTGATATAAGGGCAGGTCTTTAGAAAACATTAACGAAAGTGTCTTTTATTATATGACTCAGTTATAAAAAAAGATTGTGGTTGTATTTTCTGAAGGTTTCACTTTACTGAAAACTGATTGTGTGAACAGAACACAGGCAAAGTAGAGGAAAAACCACAAAGCCACAGATAAAATAAAAACAATAAATTTACTTCCATTTCCTCATGATCCAGTGAAACTCTGAAGCAGCAGGCAGGCAAAGGAAATGCAAATGGGAACAAAGACATGATGGAGCTCAGTTCTTGCTGATCTGCTTGAGGTTAGGGAGGCTCTACAGAGGAATTTGGACAGGCTTGGTGAAGAGTGGCTGGAAAGTTGCCTGGCAGAGAATGACCCGGGGATGTTGGTTGAGTCACCATCCCTGGAGGTATTTGAAAGATGGATAGATGAGATGCTTAGGGATATGGTTTTGTAGTGGACAGGTACAATTGGGCTTAATGATCTCAGAAGTCCTTTCCAACCAAAAAATTCTATGATTCTAAGTCCAAAACAGAATCTGGGCAGAGGAAATGCAAGCCTTAATGTGGGCACCATGGAGCTCAGTCCTTGCTAGAAAAACCATGTATATGTAGCCTTCCACTTTGCCTGTAGTTTTCTGGGCAAAGCAAAGTAGTTTTCCACTGTGCTTTGATATTTCTCACAGCAGGGCTGAAATCTCAAGCATGTTTTCTAGGATGTCGCTGAATTTCCTAAACAAAAATTTACCTGTGTTACCTAAACACAAAGGGTTCTATCCATCAAAATGGATACCTGTCTCCTAGGAAAGAAAATAACCACAGAAGGCATTAACTGAGCTTCTGGTTTTGAAGTTTCATTGGAGAAAGTGCCAAATCAGCCCAGATGCTGAATAAGCTACAGGAGATGAAACACTAGTGGATTAGTGTGGTGCAGTTCATGGCACTGCGGTCGGCAGGGAGGATCTTTACTCTCCAGAAGTGTGGATAAAGATCGATGAGTGTTTAAATGAATTCTGCAGTCTTTTAATGAAGAGGAAGGTTGTTGCGGATAATGCTGGTGTGGGTAAGGAAGTGACTGGCCAGGTGACCATCTGACACTAAAAGTCAACTGCCTCTCTTAATTTAAGAATCCGTACATGCCTGGAAGTAGCTACAAAGAAAGACTGAGGATTATGCTTTTAATACACCCACCTTGAAATCACCTGAGTATGTCAGTATGATGAAATTACTGATGATGTCATTCAGATACAAATGAATTTCATTGTTTGGGCTTTATAGTTAATAAATGAAACTATGAAAAACAAACTTAGAGCGCACACTTTGTAATTAGTTTGCGAATCTGATGCAATTAGTACATAAATCTGCAAAACTATATCTATTCAGTTCAAGAATCTTAACATTTATGCAAGTTCAGTGTGACAAGACAGGCCCTTATATGTGTCTAAATGTGGATCTGATAGATGAACAAGCAGACTGAGACTAGACAGAAATTCCCTTGCCATGAGGTCCCTCCTGAAGGTCTTTTGCAACCAAACAATTCTATGATTCTGTGATTCTAAGTTCAAAATAGCACCTGGGCAGAGGAAACACAAGCGGTAATGTGGGCATCATGGGGCTCAGTCCTTGCTAGAAATACGAGTTAGCAGTGGCACAGGTGGCCAAGAAGGCCAATGACATCTTTGTCTGTATCAGAAACAGCTTGGCCAGCAGGTCCAGGGAAGTGATTTTGCCCCTGTAGCTGGCATTATTGAAGTTGCACCTCAAATACTGTGTTCAGTTTTGAGCCCCTCAGTATAAGAAAGACATTGAGGTCCTGGAGAGTGTCCAAAGAAGAGCAATGAAGCTGGTGAAGGGGCTGGAGAACAATTTTTATTGAAGAATCGCTGAGGTAATTGGGATTGGTTAGCCTAGAGAAAAGGAGGCTGAGGGGAGACAGGGGAGACCTTATCACTGTTTTCAACTACCTGAAAGGAAGATGTAGAGAGGTGGGTGCTAGTCTCTTCTCCCAAGTGATAGGCGACAGGACAAGAGAGAATGCTCTCAAGTTGTGCCAGGGGAAGTTCAGATTAGATGTTAAGAAAAATTTCTTCACTGAAAGGTTTATTGGGCACGGGAACAGGCTGCCGAGGGAGGTGATTGAGTCACTGTCCCTGGAGGCATTTGAAAGGTGGATAGATGAAGTGCTTAGGGACAAGATTTGGTAGAGGACAGATACAGCTGGACTTGATGATCTTAAAGATCTCTTCGAACCTAGTGATGTGACCATTTCTATGACCTAGTTCCACCTTCAGCCCAACACCACTATGCCTCTTCAACCATGTCTTAAAGCCCCATGTTTACATGTTTTTTTCTACATCTCCAGGGATGGTTACTTCACCACTTCCCTGGCCAGCTTGTTCCGGTGAGAGGTGCTGACATCCCTGAGATCCAGTGGCAGGATGAATGAGAGTGGTTCCAAACTTTGTCCATCAGGGGAGGTTCTGTCTTGACATGAGGAAACATTTGTTTACCAAGAGGGTGGTCAAACCCTGGGACAAGCTTCCTGAACTGGTTCTCAATGCCCCATGCCTATCAATGTTTGAGAGACATTTGGACAACACCCTTAATAGCATGCTTTAACTTTTGGTCAGCTCTGAAATAGTCAAGGAGATGAACAAGATAATCATTGCAAGTCACTTCCAACTCCCTTCTCTTCCTTCATACATCAGTGGGAGTTGTGGAATCTCAAGACTGCTCAACAGCAAGTTGGGCACCATTTGGGAGCAAATTTTTATAGCCATATTCAGAACAAGAATTTTGGATGAGAAAAAACAAACCAAACAAAAAAAAAATGGAATTCTCAAGCCAACCCGGTAAAAACTTAAATTTTCAGAACAGTGTTATTCCTCTTTCAAGTTTCAGCAGAATTTGGCTTGCTACACCTTAATTTATGGAGTCTGTTTACTAGTGAATATGGGGGGCAAGGTAGGTTTGAATGTAATGTTTACTGAGGAAAACTGCATTAACTGTCATCCTCTCTCCCTACTTCAGTACTGCTCACTAGGTTGTGAGCCCAAGTTAAAGTGTGAAGAAATGAAACAACTCCTAACTCTTGTTAAATATATTTTCTATAATTTACTCCTTCAATACATGAGAAACAGGTTATTAATATTTAAATTCACACCAGTGCAGGAGTAACAGTTTAACTTCTGCTATTTCTAAACAATGTGTTACTAATAAACAAACACAAAACTTAGTCAAAATCAAAGGAAGACCTCATAAGAGCACATTATTTATCTCCCTTCTTAAATATTGCTAGTTGTGTTTTTAGCAAACTGATGTTACAATAGATTTATAAATTTAAATGAACTACATCTATTTATTGGTGCAATTTTCCTTATTAGTTGGAAGCTACTTACATGTTTGGCAGTTTTGAGAAATGTTGCTAATATCCACAATACAAGTAAAACCACATACAATCATAGAATCATAGAATCACTAGGTTGGAAGGGACCTACTGGGTCATCAAGTCCAGCCATTCCTAACACTCCCTAAACCATGCCCCTCAGCACCTCATCCACCCGTCCCTTAAACACCTCCAGGGAAGGTGACTCAACCACCTTCCTGGGCAGCCTGTTCCAGTGCCCAATGACCCCTTCCGTGAATAACTTTTTCCTGATGTCCAGCCTGAACCTCTCCTGGCAGATCTTGAGGCCATTCCTCCTTGTCCTGTCCCCTGTCACTTGGGAGAAGGGGCCAGCTCCCTCCTCTCCACAACCTCCTTTCAGGTAGCTGTAGAGAGCAATAAGGTCTCCCCTCAGCCTCCTCTTCTCCAGACTAAACAACCTCAGCTCTCTCAGCCGCTCCTCATAAGACTTGTTCTCCAGCCCCCAGTGTCCAGAATTTTCCAGTCTCATGATTTTATTTAAGATTTGGTCTATCAAGGAGGAAAGGCACTCTGTCAAAATTCCAGCTCCCATAATTTTGTTGTGAGATATGAGTAGCAGTTTCCCCTTTCTTGAAGTTGAGAGTCCTCCTGTATTCTGGAGAAGGCAGAAAATGCAAAGCCTTCAAAAACACAATACAATTCCATTTGGTTTGGTTTTCTTTAAATGGTAAATGAAAAAAAAATTCTCATTATTTATGAACACAGTGTTAACAATGCATATATATATATGCATGAATAACATAAAAGAAAAAATGCAAGTTCAAGATCTCTTCTCCTTTAACATTTTGGGTTTTTTGGCTCTCTGGAGACTAGGACATGTTTCAGAAAGCAATGAGGAGTGTGAAACTTTGTGGGAAGGCTGAAAAAGCAAGATTGTCGAAAAGCGAATAATGAAAGAATTAGTCATAAGTGGGAACGTGCACTATTTGGTTTAATCTCACATGACATTGTTCATTCTACCACTTGTAAATGGTATGTTAACTGACTGGAGAAGGGTCAAATTAAAAATGTCTTAAACATGATTGAAAATGAAGCATAGGTGAAAAAGCTTATAAGTAGGTAGCCTATCAGTTTACTCCCTATTTCTGAACTGTACTTGGCTAAAAGTATAGACCAAAACTTACACCTGCTCAGAAACACAAATGGAGGTCACTCTACTTTTTATTGGAGTTTTTAGCTGGAAATATTGCTTTTCATATGGGAAGGTATTGTAGATTTGATGGCTTTCTATATATAACAAACAGATCTCCACAGATCTCTGTCTCAGTCACATATTTTAGAAAGATATAGGGATAATGTTAGTGTTTTAGAGGCTGGGATTGAAGTACCATCCTTTGATTGCAAAGTATCTCTCTCTGGTTGGCAGTGATTCTTGTGGAAAATACCTCCCATGCATTTAAGAGAGCCATGTTCCTAAAACTCTTTTAAATCCATGTATTTCATCAATTAATAGAATATTTCCTAGTCACTTTGTACATTTAGTCATTAAATGGAACTACAAAATTACAGGCTTATTCTTTTAGCCTATTATGCCACTGAACTTACCTGTGCATGCAGAAGTGGATGAGTACTAAAATAACATTTCTTGGTACAAGGAAAGTATTTATCCTGTGTTTTTGTTCTACTGACTTCATGTGGTACCTGTTTGAGTAAGACTCTAATAAAATATGCAATGATGCGTAGATGTATTCATTTGATCTAGCATGTGCTGCTGATGATGGTAACTGTTGTTCAGAAGAAATGATTTGCACATCTGAGCACTTGTGAAGTGCTCACATTTCTGGTAGCCACTACAAGGGTTCAGGTTTCTTTTTCTCTCTGTATACACTATGCACCCAAATACAAGAAAATTCTTTAAATAATGCATATACAAATGCCCTCTTACTCAATAGTTCAGCTTTTCATTGGATATTTTTCTGCATTTCACCTAGAATTGACTGTATTATATGAAGGATTTATAGGCATACAACAAAAACTGTACTGTTTTGATTTTATTCTAGTGTGGTTACTATCACTAGAAATAGTATTTGAATGTGATGGTAAAAAATGCAAATATAAATATGCAATTTGCTAATTGAAGTAGTATGCTGGATTAGTTATTTTGCAAATCTTTATCACTTAAGCCCATGGCAGTAGGGCTGTGTGGGGAAGTAAGGCAGCATCACAGTGTCACTGCTATGAAAAAAAATTGAAATTACTGTGCAAAAATTTCCCTGTAATCCTGGAAAGTAAGAAAGGATTGCTTTCAATATTTGTTGAGATTCCCTTTTGAAAGATGGGATGCTTTATGTTGCAAATTTTCCTTTTTAATTCCATCATACAATAAAACCTAAACCATGCCAGTCTTTTAAAGCCAAACAAAAATACCTCTGTGAAGTCTAAAGATTATATTTTTTCAGTCATGCCTTCCATTTCCAGATACAAAACACAAAATTATGTGGAGCCTATGAACTGATTGTGCCCAAAATGAAAATATCCTTGATTTGAAAGTCATATATGGCTGTTGCTCTGCTTTTAAAGCTGCCCTGGAATACAAGCAAGAAGGAAAAAACAGTCAAAAAGCCTGAGCGCAACAACTCCTCATTAAATAGGACATTTTTCTTTTTGACATCCAAAGTTTGAAGTGGAAGTATAGCTATGATGACAATATGTAACGTGTTGAAACCAAAAGTTTTAACACTTTTAAGTCACAGTTTACTTATCTCCAAGTATATTCCCTAACTCAGTTTTCATTTGTTTGAAACTAGTACATATTCACAGGACAGTGATTTCTGTCTGTAAGGCATATTCAATTTGTGCAACTTCTCTTTCCTTTTCAGCAGCCTAAATGCTGACATGACTTGCTCAGACCTGCATAATCTTACTAACTTTCACAAAATTGTACCATGTAAAAATGGGATTTATCTTTGTGTTTTTTCAGAGTCAGCTTCAGAACTTTGTTTTTGACAGACCTTTTCCACAGGGCAAACACTGATGGACAGTAACACAGAAATGACAAGAAATTGATTTAATTTCTAGGGCAATCTGAGTAAAATAGTCTGGTAGAAATTTAGAAATAAAAATGAAATTCTCTATCATAGTCCAGAAGATCTGAAAGTTATATGCAATTTAGGAAAGTGCCAAATGTGTTAATTTCTTATATAAAAATGGGAGACATACCTTTCAAGACTGATAAACCTGCACATATGCTGATTGTACATGCAGGTTTACAGCAGCAGCTTTAGAAAAAGCAGGCAGGTGTTTGTCTTCTGATGGGATTCATATGGGTTCTTTTTATGGAACTGGTGAGAACTATGTGTCATTTCAAGTACCTGAGATTTTCCAATGACATAAAATACAGCTGTTGAATTTTTATGGTTTTTAAAGGGTTTAGTGGTTGTTTAATTTTGACATGCTGTTTATTTCCCCTTCAGTAAAGACGAGGATTTTTTTCAAACTGGAAAATAAATCTGAAAAACATAAACATTATTGTCTTTTAGGAATTATAATCTTACACATCACTGGCTTATGCTCTGAAGATTTCTATGTAGAAATGAGCATAAATACATCTACCAAAAAAAAAATTCTTAAAATATGTCTTTAACTATTTATGTGGAGATTTCATACAGGTGACCTAACATAATAAATTATGTAAAATAGAGTCTACATGACCTAATGCTAAACCAGTGGAAGCTAGTCAGGAGAGATGGGATGTGGCTTTGGCCCTTCCACTGACTTGTCCCTACAGAACTGAACTTGATTTGCCTTCTTCTTTTCCCATTCTGTCTGTACAGCCTATTTATTCCCTTTCACTAGGTAGCAGTATTATGAATACTACTCTATGAATCCCAACTCTTGACGGGAGCCTGTAGGTGCCCCTGTAATATAAGTAATTGTCACTGCTATAATGGAGAATGGAGAAGTATTCACAAAAGTGAAGGCTTGTAGATGCAGTTCTGTAGATGCAGTAGGCAATCTTTGAAACCGTGAATCATTCTTTCTTCCATTGGAGTACCTTGTAAATCATAATGTATTTCATCCAACAGTTCTAGTTCCCTGTTTGTACTACCTCTGAAGCACCTTATTCAGTGTACTAACGTAGAAAAACACAGCAAAGCTGTTATATAGAACTAACTCATCAGCCAGCTTCTCTAAAACCAATTTACACCTGGCTATTTTTTCTCACATGAAACCCAAGTTCTGGATTAACCACACTGTCTACAGTCAAATGGCCTTTCCATAAATCTGCATGAATATCAATAGGATTTAACGTTGTTCTGCACTGTAATAAGAGGTTAGACCAAACAAATAGCAAGTCTAAAGATCAGTAACAAAATGGATCACAAATACAAAATTTTCAAGTTCAAGGAAAAGAGAGACATGATGTTTATCTTCTTTCAGCGCCTGAATATCAGAAGAGTGGTTTGTGTCATATATATTAAAATCTACAAAAAGTCATAAGAAAATACACAAAAATGATACTTTGATATGGCTTAAATATAAAACCCAGTATATACTAGATCAAACACTCTTAAAATATATTTAAGTGTAATAGTCATGTTCCATAAATTTTAAATGACAGTAGGTGGTCGCAACCATTAGATAATCAAAAGTCAGAAACTTCTGCAAATGTAGTCATTTGTTCAACCTTTCAGCTGTTCAGCTTTGGCTTTATCCTTTTCTACATATGATTTTCCTGGATTGTAATTACAACTTCACTTGTTTTTTAAGTGACCACTACTAAAATCTGTATGTAGGTAGATGGTAAGTCAGTCATGAATCTTGAATCTGATTAAATTCACAACTCAATAATTTTTGTGGTTTTGAAAATTTTCAATAAAAAGATCTTGTAGAAAGAAGAGGATAGCCCAGAAGAGCTGAAGCTGGTCTGTAGAAGAGAGGAATAATTTTAACATGTGCAGCTTATGAACTAAGAATGAAACTTTTGGTCGCAAAAATATTTATTTGATCATTTCCAGGACAAATTCAGAGAATAGTTTAAAGTAGCATAAAGCATATTATGTACTTACTCAATTTTTGTCTTTGTAATTACTTTCATGATTAAATCTGACTCAATTTTATCTATGAAAGAGTGAAAGCTCTAAAAATCTAAACAAGTCTGTTTTCAACTTGAAAATATTTCTGGTTATTGGGTTGGTTTGGGGATAGAGGATTGTGTCCATTCAGGCAATAAAATTACAAATCTGTACTTTGTACAGATTTAGTTATAACTTGTGCTAGATAGGAAAAAAAAGTATCCAACATCTTGCTTTTTCTGTACAAGGCCTCCTGCCTTGTCTCAAATAGAAAAATAATTTTCCCTAGTAAAATATTATAAATACAGTGACAAGGTGCACCATGGACTGAGGAAGTGAATTGACTTGTTTGAGGAAAAAAACAGGAGGAAAGAAACAGATTCCAGAATGAGGTAAACAAATTCTTCTAATGTTCGAATAATTACAGAAAAGTAACTCTGACATAAAATGTGCAACTTTAATATTATACCATCACCTCATCATTTTGTCTTCATATTTCCCATATTCAAGAGAACAAGCTGTTTTAATGCAATGGTAGAAAAAAAGATATTAAAGCCACCAGATATACTTATTTTAGTTATGGAAGCTTTAGCAATCCTGAATGTATTGTCAAAATTGGGTGATTCCATTCCACTGGCCTCACTTGTCTGTTAGAAAACTCTTCTTGTCTAAGAATAGAGCAGAGAAGAAAATCAAAGTGCTTTGAACTCAAAAGGGAAAAAGAAAGCAAAAGAAATCATGACTGTAAATAAAACATGCCCAGTGATGAAAATGTGTGTGTCATATGTGCTGCCAAATGGAATATCCCACTGCAAGTCTTTGCTCTGTGTAAAATATATATATTTTTTTCTCTTCTCTTCTCTTCTCTTCTCTTCTCTTCTCTTCTCTTCTCTTCTCTTCTCTTCTCTTCTCTTCTCTTCTCTTCTCTTCTCTTCTCTTCTCTTCTCTCTTCCTCACCTCTTTCACTTTTTCTGCAGGAGAAAGGCTCACTGACAGAGGTTCAGCGGGAGTGATCTCATGCATGCATTTTAAGTAGAAATGAATTTGCTCTGCTTGAAGTCTTAAGATTCAAAAGTATAGGAAGTTTTTAGTAGTTTTAATTGTTTGCTTATTTTCTATATTGAACTGAAGAATAAATACTAGTCTTTCAAGGATGATGGAGTCAAGTTTTGGATACTTTATTTAGTGAGTGATTAAAGCTGGCAGAAATAGCGTAGCATTTGTTTTACATGCTGATTTTATTTGTCTCTGGTTTATGCATCTTACAGACCTGCAGTATTTGAGCAGTGGTCAGTTCACAGTCTTCGTTTATGTTCACAGCAATCTTTTTTTTAGAGGAGGATGTAAATAGCTAATATTATCCCCATTTCATAAAGGAGCACTTAAACAAAGCGATTAAATGTTTAAGGAGATATTAAGGCTCCAAATCAGAAATGGAATTTTCAAAGCTTCTTGTAGATATCAACAAACTTCTTGAAATCTGATCCTGAATATTTTTGCCTGAGATTCTGAGGCAGAATAGCAAACTTAATCAGATTCAACTTCAAGTAAATAATAAAAGTGAAAATGCAAAACTTGTAGTTATACTAGGCAACAGACATTGGCTTAGAACCTTGTTAGGCTGCTGACTTTGTCAAAAGATTGCTCTTAATGAAAGAGCAAGTGTGATGATAGTGGAAGAAGATTTTTGAAGATATTCTGGAGAGGTCCTTTACAGAATACAGATGTACCTGTAAGAAACTTATTATTCTACCACTCCTTCTTGAAAGCTAAGTCCTTTTCCCCTAATCCAGGGGCTGCAAGGTGACTCTGACAGGCTTTCTGCTCTGAAAATCACAGAGTGAGTAGGAGAAAAAAAAACAGTACGGGTATATTTGCTGGCCACTGCAGGGAGAAAAAAATAAGTGCTTTACCATACGTCCAGACTAAAAAGAGGTAAAAAAAAATGTGGAAGAAGGTATAATTCCTTTAGCTACAATGGGAAATATTCTAGGAAACAAAGTTGATACTAACTTTTTTGGATTTGTTTGTTTTGCTTGATATATCAAGAGGATTCTGGCAATATTTTGCTTTATTTCATGATTAGTTCCTCTGGAAAATATTGCTCTCTCTACATAGAGTACTGATCTTGGTCCGCAAGCATAAAATAATGCAGGTTTTATACCTGATCATTTTTGAATCACAGTTTCTATACGGTTTTGAAATTGCTGAAAGGAACCCAGCAAATGTTCTCTCTGTGTTACAGGGACATCTTTTTTTTTTCAGCAAGAGAGGTATAATTTACAGAGCGAATATAACCCTGGATTAAGACTGTTACTTCCTCATGCACTCTCTAGAGTATTTGACAAAAGCTTGGCGGTGTATCATTCTGATAGCACATATGTACCTGACTATAAGAAACAGGAGAAAACAAATCTTTCTAGTCTGTGACATGACATGAACAGTGATTGCTAGAAATATTCTAGGGATAAGACTCCACAAAATAAGAAGACCTTTAGCACAAGATGGATGGGACAGCAATACCTATCACTGATTGTTACTGTAAAGAAGAATTCTCAACAGAGTCTGGAGACTTGCTAAAAGAATCAGAATGGCTACTCCTGCAGTGTCAAAGAAAAATATATGATAAGCATGATTAAATGCACTCTTTACTAAATGGGTTAGGATTATTAGACATGCTGCACAAGAATGGACATTGCTTGCCATTGAATTTATGCTTGACTTGGGAAGCAAAATATTGGAAACCTATTGGAAGGTTTTGCTTGAACAAGTGCGAACCAATTGCTAGTGTCTGGCAAAGCCTCATGTTAAGTGATGCTGGTGAGTAGGAACTTGTATACTGAATGGAACTGGGCTCTGTCAGTTTTCCTGTTTGATTAATTTCTTAATAACATGTACATTGGTTTTCAGTAAGAATGAAATCATGTTAGATTTATTCAAAGAGCATAGCAATCTGGAAGACTTCATGAGTTCAAATTATTTTCGGAGATACACCTGTAGTTAGTATTTGGAAAGTTACAAGGGCGCAAGTATTATTTAACACCTAGATTAGGATAATTGCAGTCAGTATTAGATTTTCTGTAACATGGGTGAGATCCAAACTTCATTCCTGGAAAGGCAGCTCCTTTCCTGATGCATAAAATAAAGGCAGCAAGTAGGTGTGTTCTTTTCAGCTTTTCTCCCATCAATTTTTTAAACATAAACCCCTTGATTTTCCTCCCATTTGTATGTCTTTTTTAGTCCTCAACTGCTAATTTCCTTTTGGAAGTATGGTCCACCTTTGCTGGCTAGAATGCAATTATAGAGCAGAAAATTCCAAATGTCTGTTAAGTATAAGAATATTCTACTAATGACAACAGTTTCCTAATGTAATTCTTCTTCCAGAAGGCTTGGAAAAAAAGGCAAATTAAATGCTGACTGACAAATGTTATTTATGATCTTATATTTCAGGTTACACTACTTCTATGAATCCATCACAACACTTTGAGGCAACTGTGTGCACCACCCAAAATGTGAACTACTCGTCAACCCATTGTAGTGTTACTATTGCCACTTCAGAGTCTCTGTTCTGCTGCTGCTCTATCCTTTCACCAGGAGGAACATCATATGGATGAGACTGTGGAGGCAGGTGTGTAGTCAGTAATTTTTCTTGACTAAGCCAACAATGGCTGCTGTGTGGTGTGTCTTCTATGAAGGACAGCTTTGTATTGGGTAAAGGGTGCACTTTACCACGTTACACTCCCACCTCTGTGCAATTCATATTTTCCATTGAGGTTGTAAGCACTGATGAAACTTACTCTCTGTGCACGTAAAGATCTCTGTTTGGTTAGTGAGATTCCTGTTTGACTGCAGAAGTTTTTGCTGCAGATTAAAAATAAAGGTTATGCAGAAATTCTACGAGAGCAAGAGATGCTACAGAAGGCAGTGCTTCGCTTATCACAGTGCTTGTTTATGTGCAGAATAAAGAAATAACCCCTTTGTCTGTAATAAAAGGATCCTGATTCAACGAGTTCTGAATAGGTGATACATAGTAATAAATCTTACATAGCAGAAGAGTAGATTTTTATGGAAGATAAACACTAGAACCGAGGGCAGAAATATAATGCAATTTATATAAAGCTGCAGACCTTTCAGGGTTTGACTATACTCTTCTGTATTTGTTTAGGTCTCCCCAAATATGTTGCCTATTAAATCACAATTATGGGCTTCAAGCCAACATTTCACTATAAAACCTGCTTTCTTCCATAACTGGAAACTTGAAGTCACTACATAGTGGTAATATTTCATTGTGTCAATATAATAAACATAGCCAAACAGTAAAGTGAAACATCCAAAGTGCTAGTCTACTCATCTTAAACTTGTGTACACTGTGGTTCCTTACCTAAATCTCTTGACTGAAGCACTTGTCCACTTACACTTATGCATTGCCTTCAGATTCTGCTCAGCTGAAATGTTCCAGAAACAGTGAAAAACCAGAAAGTAAAGGAGGAAATAATGGGCAGTCATCGGTGTCTTCTCTTGTAAGGTTTCGCTTCATATAGAAACCTAAGACTGCTCAAATAAAATTGCCATTTATATTTACCATTCATGCCAATTTGTTAAAATTATGATCAATTTCAAATAGGAAATGCTATCATAAATAAGATCTGCAGAAGTAGCCATTAACTTTTATTTTGGCCAAAAATCATTCTTCACTTAAATATTTTTTTTTTAAAGAAACACTTCTTTTCCCCCTAAATGATAACAGGTTTTTAAACCTATTTTTTTTTTTAATGAAATATATTTCTATTGTATATCTGGATGTGACAGATGTAATCTCTTTTACTCATTTGTTTGTAGTTGATTGTGGGATCTTTTCAGTGCTCCACTACAGCTAAAATTTGGAGCTTCTGACACAAAGGTGTATTGGCCAGACAGTCTGTAAGGGTTTGTCTGTACTATTGAAGAAAAGAGAACTAGCTGGGTTGGTTGAAAACACAGCAGTCAAGTAACTTACCTAATCAGGAAGACAATGACCTAATCCATTCTATTATTTTATCAGTTCAGATGTACCTTGTGAAAAACTGAATGCAGACAGCCCATGGTAAAATTAGAGATTATGAGAGATATGAGTTAAAAATCCACTGAGTTAGCACTAAGTCAAATTTTGCAAGAAATGGGAAGATTATGCTTTTCCTAATGATTCAGAGAAGACTTTGTAGACTTTGTTGCAGCCAGGAAGCCACTAAAATATTAGTGACTGAGAACAAGTCTAAAACAGTGGGAAGTCTATTGCAGTGTGCAGGAAGAAGATGACACACTTCCCCCCCGCCCCCCACCATGTCCCTATTTCAGCTTATTTAATCTTTTTTTCAGTCCACAAAGATTAATTGTTGCTATTTATGGAGAAATAAAACCTAATTTGCAAGTTGTAAATCTGTAGTAGGTTGACCCCAGCCAGCAGCTAAGCACCTACACAGCCACTCACTGTCACGCATCCTACCCAGCATGACTAGGAAGAGAACAGGAGGAGCAAAAGTGGTAAAACTCATGAGTCAAAGTAAAGACAGCTTAATAAGTAAAGGACAGGGAAAAGAACCATAAGTGATGTATAAGCAATCACTCATCACCTCACACAAACTGATTCCCAGTCACTCACCAAGAAACAGCCACCTTGGAAGGCAAACCCTCCACACTCTTCTTTTTTTCGCCGATGACGACATTATCTGGTATGGAATATCTGTCCAGTTAGTTTGGATCTGCTGTCCCAGGTATGTCCCCTCCCTACTTCTTACCCAATCCCAGACTAGTCACTGTGGTGGGGGCAAAGTGAGAAATAGGAAGTGTTGAAGCTGTGCAAGCACTGCTAGGCAGTAGCCAGAACACTGGTGTGTTATCAACACTTGTTTAGTTACAGATCTAGAGAAGTCACCATAGGGGGTTCTGTGAAGAAAGTTAATTCCATCACAGTCAGAGGCAGTATGAAAGCAATTTTGGTATTTTTTATATGCTCCCTCTAAGGAAAAACTGCAGGTAGAATCACATCAGAATGATGCCCAGTTTGAGGTTAGGGTACAGGTTATTCAAAATCATGATGACAGAAGCTTTTGGCAAAATTCTTAGGACTAGTCTTGATAGCATGCAACTTTATTCTTGTTAAAGCCTGGTTTAACAAGGTCTATCAGACACTCAAGCAGTGATTAGTAGTAGCACTGTTCAGTATAAAAAGATTATGAGTCTAAAGTGCCAATATATATTTTCATTATTAAGTCAGGCTGCTAGGTTTATGTCTGAACATAATTTGATTGAAATAAGTGGCAGAGGTCTTTTTGCCTCACTGGAAACATGTTCAGATATTTTGTATGTAATAATAAGGATGATAAAAACAATCAACAACTTGTTGTAACTGCATATGACTGTGAGGAACAAATAAATCATATAGGCACTTAAAGTATTTCCGTTTAAAAAAAGAAAGCTATTCAGACACTGACAGGTATGAATCTATCATTCATTTGGTGCTGATTAATAGTTCTGTCTGTAGCCTCTTGGAGAAAATTTCTGAAACACAAAAACTATGAAAAATATAAGTATATACGTATGAGATGATTCCTCATAAAATATTGAGTTATTCTCAGCCAGGGTGTACAAAAATCTGGTGAAGGGGTCATATTCTGATTGCATTTCAATATCATGGATCCATTTGCATCCTCTGCTTTGTCTCTTGAAAGTTAAGTAGCATGATCCCATGCACATCGACTGTTGAATATTTTACATGTTAGTTCAATTTAAAGAAAAGTAATCTGAAAAGTGCTGAAATGACTTAGTGTCAGAGTTGGGAAGTTATTTAGACTGTCCATTCCTCAGTACTGTAACACCACTCATTTAAACTTCAGGAACAAAGTCTAAGTCAGGTGAAATTCTTTGAGAGGACCCCATGCATTTAAGTTACTGAAAGTGTAGTATGGAGTTTTCGTTGTGAAGACAGAAAATACACTCTTCTTCTGCCATTCCCCAGTACTTTCTCTCTAAACACCTACCAGATACTACTGTTATTTGAAAAAATTTCTTTACTTGAGCATATTGTATTAAGGGGAACATAATTCTCTTGGCGATTGTTGTAGTTTCTCATACAGAGGAATGATTAAAGACAGTTACAAACTGAAATGCTGCCCTCCTGGACAGGCAAAAGTCCTCATATTTACTGTGCATGAAATTTAGATATTATGCTTTTCTTCACCTTTGTTTGCTACATAATGAAACTGTACCTTAATAAGAAAATAAACATAAACCTGATTTTGACTGCTTTAGAATTAGCAAATTGAAAATGTATCTATTGGGTGCTCTATATTGGTAGTGACATTATATCTTCTACTTATGCTGTGTTGTAGAAAGTATTAAGATTTGTTGATGCAATACATTAAAAACATCATAATACAGTCCTTGCATGGGGAAATATTTCTAGGATATATAATATTTCTAGGAAGGTAAACACATGGTTATTTTATGGCATGAAGAAAGAAAATGAGGTCTCAAGCTCCCTTGAATCCAGTATCTTATCAATAAATTCATACTGATATGGATGTGGTTTTCATATTATGATTTGGTCACTGAAACTGCTTATGATGTCCTTTGGAAAATAAAATACTAAGTAGAGAGTTTTTTAATATGGATGCAGAACATTGAATGTGATTAACCATGCTATTTTATATATCTGATTTCATCCCTACAACTACTGTGAAAAAGAACTTTAAGAAGCAGGAAGCTCCATGATCAGAACTAAGCATAAGCAGCAAAACTACTTTGTCAGTGTGCAGAACTTGGCCACATTTAGACCACGTATTTGATGGATGCAGGGGTTTTTCACTCAGTTAAATACATTTAATTGTGTGGCAGGAGGGAACGGAGGGAGCTGTGGGCAAACAAGTAGTCTGTATATCCTGTAAGAGATTTCTGGGTGATAATTAAGTATGGGTGATTCGAGAGGGAAAGTAATTTTTTCTCACAGCATCCAATGAATGCTTCTGTCTCCCTTAGCTGCATGGAAGAGTGGTAAAAATCCATGATGGCCATGGCAAGGGGACTGCATGGAGTCACACTTCATGGCAGCTTCAAAGTTCAGTTTTGACTGCTTATTTTTTCGAGTCCTGAGTGTCTAAGGCATTGATCTAACATCTAGCCAGGTTATTAAGGCAGCTCCTATACTCTATATCCTATATCTGTTTTTCCAAACTCTTTGCAGCTTCAGTCATACTGGTTTTGAACTTTTCACTGCAGTCATAACAGAAGAAATTATTCAAAATTAATGACACTGAGGTTCTGAAGAGGAAGACAATAGCTTCAACAAAGTATCAGTGGAGCATGTGTATGGCTTTTGGCAGTGTTCCCAGCACTATTTTTTAATATGTAGTATAATATTAGGTTTCACACAGTTCCAATTTGAAACCTAAGTGGACCAACTTGACAAGTACGCACAGTGATCTAAAGTACCTCAGTTTAAGATTCAGACTTTAGTATTCATTCTTTCTCTTCAAAGAGCTGAACCTTGTAAAATTCAAAACCTCTTAAAAATCCACATTTGATGGGAGGAGAAGGAAGTCTGATGCATTTTAGTTCTTTGTGAGACTTGGTATAGTGAAAGAAAATGTATTTCTCTACCTTCTTACTTTGTTTTGAGTAACTTACCTTAAGCACATACTTTAGGTTGCTATCAGTGGTTTATACTAATCATATGTTTCATTTTGGTGAAAGCCTGTAGACATCAGCTAATAAGAGCCACTCAGATGACTGACCAAAACCTTTTATGTTGAAGGAAATCTGAAGTATCCCAAATATATGTAGATCTACCTTTAAAGAGTCAGGTTCATCAATAATTTTCAAGAGGGAAGTGAAAGAACTATTTTTAGTTTTAAGACCATGGATGTCAAGCTTTAGTTCAGTAATCTCGATATATTCAATGATAATGTACATCTATGTATATGCATGTGTTTATATGATCTGTATGTATGTGTAGACACATACACAAACTAAAACCTTGTTAATAAAGGGCTGTTGAAGGGTATGCTAGTATCTTTCTTCTTGGCATATCGAACTGAGTCCAAGGTTTCCCTCATCTTCCTTGGAAAAAAGAGATGTACTCCCCTATGCAACCAGTAGAACAGTGGTGGTAAAAGTGCTACCTTTATGAATTTTTATAAGGTTTCCTGCAGTGAAATAACAGTTAAATTTGTGGAAATCAGGAAGTTTTGTTGAGATAAAACTCCCGGAATAAGTGTTTGTCAGCATTGCAGCAGGTGTGGTCTAGAATCAAGTTAGATATTGGGCTAACTTTGATTTTCGAAGAAAAAAAATATCTGTACATGTCAATACTCTTCATAGAACACAACATCCATTTATTAACAAGTTTTTAGTTGTAAAAATAAAGCTACATGCAGGGGGTGTATTTTAGTTGTTTAACTTTAGACATATGACTTCGGTGACTATATTAAGGAATTTTTTCTCTCTACTTCTTCTTTATTGAATGTGGAGACACACTGAATCAGAATGATCCTGAGAATCCAGCTCAGTTTTTTTGAGAAAGGAATGTGACCTTTTTGGCTATAGATTTGTACAACTCTTCTGTATTACAAATAATTATTGTAATCTATTGTCTGTATAATATAGGTATACATCTCATTAGAATTTGTACATATTTTAATGGGATCACCTATAAAGTGAAAATATCCACGGTGAGAAAAAAGTATCATTTGGTTTTATAACAATAGAAGGAGTCTCTGTCAAACAGAGGAATCATTTGTAAAGCTTCAAGTGAAAACCTTTTTGGAAAATTAATGGAGGAATGGGAAATTGCATGTTAAACGTGGGTGAAAATTAGTAGTACTTTGAAACTGAAGAAGTTTGTCTACTCAGTACTCTATTCTCTGCCTCCTAGTTCATCATTAGGGGTTTTTTGGTAGTATTTTCAGATTCCTTTCAGCATTCGTTGTTATCTGTTGGGGTAGCTATTGAAATAGAAAAGAAGAATGCTTTTTGCCCCTGGTTAGCCATAAGAACTCATAATGCTATATCATTCCAATAGCTGCGTGTATGTAGGCAATAAATGTACAGTAGAACCCATTTTGTTATTAATCATTTGCTGGAGCCAACACACTGTTACAGCATGAGCTATTCAGAGGCATAAACTGTACAGTGTTTATTATAATAAATCAGTCTGTACCAGATACCCTAAGGGATCCCAGATCATTGGAGAAGATCCAAAAGATTCTAAGTAAGACATCTTAAAAATCTACTGACAGCTGAAAAGTAAGGAAAAAAAGGTATTTTGAGAAATATATGAGGCATATAAAAGATTATTTATTTTGTTGGCAACCCGTTGTGCTAGGTATGTTCATGAAAGGAATCCAGTTTTCATTTAAAAATTTTCATCCAGTCTATGATGGACTATGGCAAGGGAAAGCACATTTGAGATTCTGCTTGTAGGGAAAGCAAACCATTTAGTTGTTTTATTTACTATGTACAGAAATGTTGAATAGCATATATTTCAGAATAAACAATTATGAGTAAAAACGGCACATAATTACAGCAGCATAAGATTAAAAGAGAAGTGTGTAGTGTGTTTACATAGCTTAAGTTTTAGTCTTTTTCTTATCTTAAGCAGAAAGGGCTGAAACACACAAATTGGTTGATTTTTTTTGCTGTTTTTACTTAATACTCCTACACTCAGAAGCACACCTGAAAACAATTTTTAAAAGTGGCTGTTAAAACTATGAAGTCACATATTCAAAGACAAGAGATGCCAGAATTTGTTAAGGTTTCCTATGTGTCTTAATCTTTTCACTGTGTTCAGATTATTTATGAAATAGGCTTTTATAACATGGTGCCATAGTCTATTTTTCTGCCATGTCTTCAGCCAGATCCTTATCTATCTCACTACCCTTTCCTTTCTTTCCACGTGGACCTTCTGAACTGCAGCACTCCTGTCCAAATCTCCTCCCTGAATTTTCATGCTGTCCATCTCACCCAGTTTACCTCCTTCATTCACACATATTCATTTTGTTTTTCTTCCCTTCACCCTTCTATCACTCTTCCTGTGCAATTTTTCTCTGTCCGAGTACTTCCTTCACATTATCATCATTTTTGGAAGTATTTATCTGTTCCATGGGACACCAGTCCCATGACTCAATCTATACCATTCTGATCTGATTCCCAAAACCCAGCGATTTGTTTTTCTTTCTCTATTTTGTCTTCTGCCAACTAAATCCCAAGAACCCTTCTCTACTCTTTGATTCTCAGTCTTATCCTCCCTGCTCCGTGAAACAGACCCTTTGAGATCTTTGTTCCAGTCTATTTCCCTCTGCTGATCCACCCATTGTAGTCTTTGAATTCAAATTAAAAGCTGAGTGCATGCTCTCAACTCTGCTTTTGAAATCCACCCTGGGCTAAGTGTCTGGCATAGGGCATAGCTAGCCTCTGTTTGTACACTAGGTTGGAAATATGTAGTTTGTCTTTGAAGGAGATCCATGTAGATTTATTATATCTTGACCAGGTGTGAGAACACTGCTGGAGTCAAGTATCTTCACTAATGATGGAATTATTTTAGACTTCATCTACAAAGCACAAAACATATATATTATGAACATGAATAAATTCTCTTTATTTCTCAAAGAATTAAAGTTACACTAATTTGTGAACACTTTCACAGGATCAGCAAAGGACACATGCCTAGTGTACAGGCCATTTTTTCTGCCCTATTTTATCTCTGCTATCAGGGCAAGAGCTTGAAGTGTTTCCAGAAATGTGAGGAATTCCAGGCGAATGGGACAACTAGGGGAACAGCAACAGTGACTTTCATAGTATTTTTTTTTAGCATGACTTGATTTGGTGAATCTTCCTATGTCTATATTCTAAGTGGATCCAAATACAGGGATTTTAACAGAGGAAATTTTGCAAGATATTTTATGATGCGATACTAGGAATATTTATTGCACTTTCATCCAGTTAGTATGAATGCAGGCCAGGTCACCTTAATTACCTCACATAGTGTTCTACTTTGGAGCCTCTCACATTCCTATTGTCAATCTCAGCCCTGCATCTTTTGTGATTTTTTAAATTTTTCAAAACCTTCTTTTCTTTTTTTATTTTACTGTTTCATATTCAATGTTTTCATATTGCAAAAGGTTCAAATAACTTCTGCCTTAGCCAAATTTGTTTGACATTTTCTCTTTTAAAATCCTGTTTCTACTTCATTCTAATTCTGCTATATTTGAAGTGTTAAAATTAAAAATGCCTGTGCACCAAGAATTGTTCTAGGTATTTTTAGCCAAACTAGTTTAGTTGTTTATAAGACTGGGGAAAGGGAGAATGGCTGCAGTACCTTGTTAACCATATGTATTGCTCTTGTTCACTGGAGAGCTGGAACATGCTCTGTTTTGAATGGACTTTTTTGGTGCAGGGAATGGAAAAGAAGAGCCCCTGTGTCAGGGATGTGGGTGTGTTTCTTTAATGAAAATTCACCTAGAAGTAGCTGCACATACAACAAAAAGAGTAGCAGCACAGTTCATCAAACCTCACATTCTTCAATCCATCCCAGATTTTGCTTGGAAAAAGGACTGTCCACATACACCACTCCCCCCAGAGAGACCATCTTCATTTGAAGGCTGCGAGGACTGAGCAGGCCTTTGCCTGTAACTGAGCTTGTTTGCCAGGAATTGCCTTGTCACTTGCCATTAAAAATTACCACATAGTTTTGTGATGCAGGTGTAACAATATCAGTCTAACACGTTCGAGCCAGTTCGGCAGTCATTGCTCTTTGTTCCCACTCTTCTGCTGCCTCTTAAGTGAGCTGACAAGGATCGGAAATGTTGCCTCATCTTTTGATTATGAACACAGATGAGTTCAGTTACTCCATTCACAGTGTGATGCCACAACTGCTATGATATTTGTTAGCAAAAATGAGGCGGCATTACTCTCCCTCTAGCCAGCCAGAGATTTAGGCACATGAATTCTTTCATGAGTTCTGTCGTAGCAGCTCCTATATCATAAAAATTATGCACTCAGATTAGGGAGTCTGTGATCTGGACTGTCAGTGCTTTTCCAGAAAATATCCAGGCAGCAAGGAGGAAATTGCTTATGTCAAAGGTAGACAAGTGAAGAATGAGCTACTTAAAAAGGTACAGGTTCTGTGGAAAAATTAGCAGAGGAAAAAATATTTCCCCTGGACTTTTCAGAATGGTTCACGAAGAACAGAATGTCATCCAGTGAGATATCACCATCAGTGCAAAAACCTCAGGCTGACACCATGATTTTAGTTTTCCCATTTTTGAGCACTTGAGCTTGGAAGCTTATTTTTAATGTAATATATACTTTTGATTTTTATCCTCTCTATAGATATTTTGAGCTATTAATATTTTGTGAGTTAAACATAAGAAAAATATACCAAAAATGAGACCAAATTCCCACCAGAAGAACATCTCAGTGATGCTGTAGAAATCACTAGACATATCTGGGCACAGAGTTTACTTCATGAAGAGGGTAGTTGGGTATCATGTATCAAATACATAACTGCAGGTTGATGTCTGAGCAGATACACTTAAAGTCAGAGATGCATTTATTGTAATGAAAATGTGAGCGACGTGTTTTTCTGACTTGCCATTCCCTTCCAGATTCACACATCTCTCTGGCTCATCTTCTCTGTCTATTTCTGCTATTGTTTTCTAATTCATCATAAAAAAAAATTGCTTTTTGCAGCTACATCATGTAGTATGAATGCTACCCTAAATATTGTCAGTTAGATATAGGACACGTCTTCTCTGAAAGATATTCTAAAATCCCATATTAGAACTCAAATCCTTCAAGAATAACATCGATTTTGTTTGGGAGTCCTTTTTATGGCACATGCTGTTTTTTATGTAGCTCATTATACATAATTTGAACATCACTTTAAGAACTGCCATATGGTGTGAATAAATAAGTCTTTAGAGGCTTTCACTTATCTTCTAAATATGGTTCCGTAGTGCCTAATTAAATCAATACCTTAGAAAAACCCACAATCTATACAAATCAAACATCTTGAACTGCTTATTTTAGTATTTATATTCTGCTTAATTAAGGACTCCTCAAAGATATATTTTTCAAGAAAAAATGAGGTATTTCACTACCCCTTAACTTTTTATTTTTTATTGCACTGCACAGTTTTTGTGGCATAAAAATCTGTATAACATGTTGGTTGTTTCAGTTTTTATATTGCTCCATGTTTTCAATCTCAGCTGGAGTCCCAGAAAAAGCCTCACATTTCTTGCACCTGCAGCAAAAACTGAACTGGCAATTGCAAAAGGGTTGTTCTCTTCATTCCCTCCTCTCTGCTGCTTCATTGTCAGGAAATTAAGTGAGCATTGTATAGCAATATTATACTGCATATCAATTCATTATGTAAGGGAATGATGGCAATGGCTGATTTGTGTTCTTCTCAGACATAATCTTTGTCCTGATGTCTGGCACAGTAAGTATTCAGAATAGCTCAGAACTTGGCCTTGACTTACTCTTTAGATATTCAAAGAGCACTTTGATCTCTGGTAGTAGAGGTTAAGCAAATGTCACCTGTGTCAGTCTTAAAAAAGAATTAGATTTCAAATGTATAATCAGCAGGGCATGAATTCTGTGGATTCTGGAGCACTGCCTGATATGGTTTACAGCTGGTAGAGTACACATGCCTTACCTTCCTCAGTTCCTAGGAACACAACTTGTTCCTTTAACTGCTTGGAGAATACAAACTATCCAGTCATTTTATCTCCCTAAGTAGCCTAGTCTCACTCCGCTATATTCTTTACTTTAATATTTGATAGACACTGCTGTCTGTCTAGATAGAAAGAAAAAAAAAAAACCCTATGACTATTACTTTAAAAGCTTCTGTTTCTCTCTTATAGATATAACAGCTCCTTCTTCCCTGTCTTGTTCTCCTGTGTCTTCCTCCTCCCCATCCCCCGCCACGATGCCTCTCAAAGGACTGACTTACAAGGATGTGTATCAGTGGTATGCTACAACCAAAACATCCTTCATCTTCCTGAAAGATAGGCTTGATCATACCAGAACTGGTTCTTCCTGCACACTCCAATTTTCAATCTAAAAAATTCAACTAGATATAGAGACACTTGCATGCTCCACACATACTGCATTTTTTTTCCGTAGGCAGTCATCAGCATTCTAGCGAGCCCTTTTGAAAACTGTTTGCATGCAAAGGCAGGAAAAGAAAATCTAAATAACAAGTAGATTGGGCCACTTCCATAGCCCTGCCTAAATCTGCTTCCATATTCAAGCACAGATTGAAATGACTACATTAATTAGTGATCTCCAATGTGGGGTGCATGCATCTCAGGGGCTGCAGAAGACAATCCGCTGGGATGTGGGAGATCAAAATAACTGAACATATCTTATTGTAATTTTAAAAAACCCAAGTCCTTTTAGTATTCCTTTCATTTTTTTCTTATTCTTTTTTATTTGATTTTTCTTTATTTTATAACATACATAATTTATTAGTATAAGAGTACCTGTATGTTTTATAAATGCCTTCTTAGAGGAACACCCCTTAATTCTTTTGAGGTTTTTCACTGGTGTCTTTCTCTTGGCTTCTATGGCCTCAATAGCCCCTGACTCATCTCCATACAACTCCAGCTGTGTTCCAGCTTACCTAGCATGTCTCAGAGAAAGGCTGAGGGCCCTTGCTAGCACTCTGTCCCTCTAACATTGGTGTGTCATCCCTCTGCTTGTCTTGGGTGAGCCTGATATTATCCCCCTTCCTCATCAGGAATGGATTAAAGCTCTGTCAATGAGTCATGTAAGCTCCTGTAAGCTTGTGTAAGACCCTTTTTCTCCTTTCAGAAAGGTGAGTCTCATCAGAAGCCAGCAGGCCTGGTGCTGTGTAGGCCACCCCATTATCAAAGAACCCAAAATTGTGGTGATTACATCAACTACAAAACTGTACATTAATAGACTGGGTGCATCTGTTTCTTCCAGTGTTGCTGCCTGCAACTGGGAGGAGAGAGGAGAAAATAAACAGTGTTGTGAGAATAAATCACTGAATACCTTACTGTATTCAATCACCTATGCACTGAACAAGGCAGGTGAAAAAACAACAGGAGATGATGTAATTGAAGTTTCTCATAAGATACAAGCACAGGCAAGAAACATTTTGGACAGACAGGTGCTTTGACATCTTCTCCTGTCTGCATTCTCGGCATTGCAACTGGGGTTTTCCACGTGCACATCCAGCCTAATGGAAATCTTTCATGTGTTCCTTTCTGAGTGTTCTCTCACTAGTTATTTCCCTTGCATTAATTCTGCTATCGAAGAGGTATTTATGGCATTTCAGGAAAATGTATAGATGCTAAATCCTTTTATATTTTTACATTATTCCCAAAGAATAAAGCCAGGATCATCTCCTAGGAGGTAGGGCAGCTGCTTTGGCTTTGTTCCAAAATAAAAATTAGTGTCACCTAAGGAATCTTAAAAGTTTAGGACAAGTTTAAATGAACTCTTGTGCGAGTACGCCAGTAGCAGAAAGTCAGAAAGATTCGACTTACTGGTTTACATTGAATTAAATTAATCTTTACATTTTCATCTGTAAAACCTGGTTGAAGTAGATTAAGTGTGAGAAGATCTGGACCAATTTGAAGGAGGAAATTGTATTAACAACTAACCATCAGAGCTACTTAGAATTTATCATATTTTCATCCTTCAATGTAGAAGAAATAATTATGATAAACTCTCTTTAAAATCTTTACAGGAATGCAATTACAGCTTTGGTAAGGAAACAATCCATTGCATTGTCTAGGATAGTTTAGAGTCAATATTTTGGTTGTTGTTAAATTGAATGAAGTGCAGCTCGTTTTCAAAAGTTCTGTTTGATGGCTGTAGAACACTTCGCATTGCCCACTGACATTTATAGTTAAAAGTTTCACTTGAAAGGGGTGGTCATATTCCTAATGCACATGTTCCTACAACTTTCAGGTATAAAATGGATCAAGATAGTTTCTGCCATTCCAGGGGATTGGTTGTTTACCTTAGGAGCATAGATGGAAAGAATTAGCCTTCCTTTAATCTCTGCATCCTTATCCTTATCTGTGTTTCCTTGCATTGCCCTAAAAACCTGGCTATGAAGATTTCATGAACTTTAGTTCTTCAATGAAATTTCATTTATGTTAGATTTGCTAACACAAAATTTTTAAATTGCATTTTAAAAACAATTTTTAACTCCTGCTTTGAAAAGTTGGAATTCTGTTTTTCTCTTGTTTTCTTGAAAAAAGAAATGTGGGAAAATGTGCCAAAGTTAAATATATTTAGAGTAAAGAGAGGCTAAAGGAGAGAACCTTTTGTCTAAGAAAATTTTCTTCAATTACAAAGAGTAGAAAAATGTTCAGTTTTATCCATTCCTAGGAAAGAGAGATGCAAGAGACAATCTGACAAAACAGAAACAACATCAGGGTAATTCCCTGACACAATTATTTGAATAGAAGGGGAACTTCAAGAGAAGTGAACTTGCTGCTGAGTTTTGTAATGTCTTTGGAATTCTGAAAATATTCCTGCAGAGGCAGTGAACTGTTTCCAGTGAGCTGGAATAAACTGCCATCTCGGAGCTCCTGTATCTCCCTCTCTGTAATAGCATTCATGTAGGCTCCAAAAATAGAAACTCATTCTGACTAAAACATATTTAATTTGTTAGGTACCTAGAACAAGATAAAGACATGACCCGAAAACACATATTGTTTGCATAGATTTCAATGCGACTTATGACAGCCTTTGGGCAGCAATACAATTTTAAATTCCTGGTAACTATTTTAAATGGGAAGTGGCATGTTTGTGGTTCAGAAGTAAGTGCTTGAACAGGAAACAAAATCTCTACTTTATACAACTAGTAGAGCTAAAACTAAATATATGATCGAAATACATGAAATGCACAATGCATGTTCGTTATGAGGCAAGTGAGAGAGAATGCTATGCAGAAATGATCTAATAATGCATGCTGCGAATGAACAAGCAGAGCAAATTAAGCAAAAGTTCATCATTACAGAGTAGGACAGGTGAGTAGACAAATGAAAAACAAACCAATTATAGGTGTAGTCATATGTACTCTTTCAGATTGTATTCAAAGTGTTTTCAAAGGTCTTACCTCTTCATCAGACTGTATCTCTCCTTCTGTAAGGCATAAGCTGATCTGCAGTTTGTTGCTCCAAAGCAGATGTGGATTACTCTTATTTCAGCAATCACTACCATAGGACCTTGTAGTTGACCAAGTTGAACATAAAGGGTTAACATTCAGCAGGACTTAAAAACTCCTAGGTCAGACAACGCTGGGCAAGGAAAATATAATAGGTAGAGATGACAGAAAAGTGTGAGAAGAGCAAGGAGCTCCAAAAGGAAAGGAAGCATGTAATAAATGTACAGTTTTCACGTAGTATCTATTTTGGTTTATGAAACTATATTAATTGCACCCAAGTAAAATCTAGTGTGGATGCAGGTAAACTAGTTTAAAGATGCCCTGTTCTGATGTGGCTAATTTTCCATCTTTCATCTGATTTTCTTGTTTTCAGATGCTTATAATGGCATGTAGTGGCATCCACACTTGGAAAGTTGAGTTGCTTTGAGTAGATCGTTAGAGTAAGTCAGATGAACTTTTCAGAGTAGATACACTCCTAAGGAAGCTTAAAATGTTCAACAATAAGACAGCAAGCCCAATCTAGTTTAACAAATAACATTTTGGTATATTGGCAAAAGGTTCTTGGAGAGAATTTACTAATTAGAGAGTACAGAAGGTGTTTAAATGTAATACAGCTGATGAATGTATTACCTTGATGCGCTTCAATTAGGAGGAAACACTTTTAAGGAAGGCTTGAAATCAATAGTCACAAAATGATGTCTGAGTTGCAGAGGTGACCGTCAGTTGCCTTCTGGAGAGATGGAGATGGGAAGGAAAGGCATAATCCAGTCTTCAAATATGAAAACATTTCCTGATTTCTCACCAACGGAAAAATGAACTGACCTGGTAACCTTCTCAGCTCTGAAAAAGATAGCAATTGAAAATTAAATGAGGCATAAGTAGCAAAGTGAGGTCAGAGGATATATGAAATAACAAGTGAAAAAAAGAAGAAAAATAATTTCAATTAATATAATTTAAAGTATTTCTAAAGACTGAAACACCTTGCGTAGTTTAAGAAGCTTTTTGTTTCATCATTATTTAATGGTTTTAAAATGCCTAGAAATGCCAAAGGCACTAGTGGTCTTAGAATCATTGTTACTACAAAAATAACCAGGCAATTCCTTTCCAAAAGGACCTACAATGCAAATTGATACAGCAGAAAATGTCTAGAGGAGAAAGTAGTCTCCTACTAAGTTCAGAAAGGGGATCTAGACAGGAATCTTTAAGACCTTGGCCAGGGTCACAGAATGACTGTATGAAAACTAGGTATCTTTTGTCTCAGAAGATACTTTTATGATAAAATCATCCAAACATATGAAAGCATGTCATAGAAATAGGATTAATTTATAAAAGCTGGAAAAAAATTTAGACTGTCTCATCGTAGAAGCAGTTTTTTGCTACTGCTTATACTTCTAAGGTCTGCTCTTAGCCCTCCCAGCTCCTCAAACCTTCTTGCAGAGTCTGTGGGAATACACAGTCTTTTTCATGTGCTTTGTCACTCATCCCACTGAGCATCAGACCCACACTCTCTTCGTTCTTTCTTCTATTGCCAATGTACCTATAGTAAACCTTCCTGCTGCCTTTTGTATCCTTTGCTGGTTTGACCACCACCTGAGCTCTAGGCACATCCACCACAATCCCTTCAAACACTCTACATTCCTCCTGGATAATTTGTCCTGACTTCTCGCTCTGTACATTTTTACATTTGAGCCCAGTCATGTTGATTCATGCTGGCTTTCTGCAACATTTTCTTTGCTTACAGGACACAGGGTTGGGCCAGTCTTGTGCTTTGAGGTAGTTGTTCTGGAAGATCGGCTGGTTCTTCTGGTCCCCTTTGCCCTCCAGTGTAACATCCTATGGGATATTACAACTATGTCCCTGAACAGGCAGAAATCTGCTCTCTTGAAGTGCAGACTTGGTATTCTACTACTTTCCTTATTTCTCTCAGGATTTTAAACTGCACAGCCTCATGGTCTTTGCAACCAAGGCTGTCCTTTACTTTCACATTTTTGACCATTTCTTTACTAATTGTGACTAATAATTCCAACAAAGTCTTTCACTGAACAGCTGATTTGTCCCCTGCATCAATAAATTTTCTTCAACACACACTAGAAATCTCTTAGATTGCTTGCGCCCAGCTCTATTGCCTTTCCAGCAGACACTTGGATTAAGATCCCCATGAGAGCCACTCTGTGATTGCAAGGCTTTTTCCAGCTGTCTACAGGCTTCATTTACTTCTTAATCTTGTCTCTGGCAGCAAAATCCTGTGCCCCTCATGACCACCTGTTCTCTAACCTCACCCATAAGTTCTCAACTGACCCTCAGTTTTGTACAGCAAAACCTGACATCGTCAACTTCTCAACCTGTCTTTCCTGAAAAAAAAAAAAAGGTGCATTGGAGTTCTCCAGTGGGACTTACCACATCACATCTCTGTAAACTTAATGAGGTCATAGCTCTAGACCTCCTGTGTGTTTCCCAGGGTGTGGACATTTGCATCTGCCGTAGTCTTGCTTTCTAAAGGGAAGAACGAGAGTTTCCTTGTCTTGTGATGCCCTAATGCTTCTTTACTCCCCTATACCTTGCCTTCTGTTTGGACTATGACCACACCTCCCCAATATACCTAATCTACACTTTTCCTCATCAGGTTAGCAAGCCTATTTGCAAAAACACTCTTGTTCCATTTTGTCGAAGTACTTATTTTTCAAAGAGGTTCCTGCTTTCACAGGGGCCAAAGTCCTGCCTCCATCACTATCTATGCAGCCAGATCTTGATCCAAGGGGTATGTCCATTCCTACTTAGATCTTTCCTTGTACTGCAAAGATTGACATGAAGATATTTCTTTGAATATCTAAGCTTTACAAAGTCTGACATTTTAAAACTAGAATATGTGTATTAAATTGCTGAAGAGTCAAAGTTTAGCTGTCGGGCACATGGCAACATCAGGTCTTTTACTCAAGCCTATTCAGTATGAAGGAACACAAGAAAACACTTCATACCCAAAGATATCCACACATAGTAATAATGTATCAAGGTTTTTCATACTTCTGTAGTAATAGAAAATGGAATTTGCAGTACTTCTGCAGGAATTACTTTTATTTTTTCTGTATTAGGTTAGATACTTTGTTTTTCTTCTAGAGCTCGTCTTTGTCATACCCAGTAGATGATTTATTTAAGACCACAGACCCTCATTCTATTTTTAATTAAAAAATGTTAAGTTCATTTCTTGTCAGTAAAACAAATATTTGTTATTGATAATACATTTTAAAGGCAAGCATAGCACTTCATAATATGTATAGGAATAGTGTGTGTACTGCACTGCTTCATGATGAATTAATGTCAATCATTCCACCATTGCACTAGAACTTCTCTGAATGAAAATAAATTTCCCAATCACAAGATAGAAACTGGATTCGCTAAAAGAAATGCAGGGACACATGGCTGTATAACCAGCAGATTCACAAGTTAAAATAACATAGTGCCTTTTCTTGTGCTGCAACTGATGTCAGTCCCTCCTGAAATACCAGAGTACTTAAAAACTTAGCCAAAAATGCAATTAAAATGGACAACCCTGATCACTGTGACAGTAACCACCATATGTCAAGGCAATTTTGTCTTATTTCTTCTGGTAGTTTCTGCATATATTTTAACATGTATGACTGCTGTTTTCCTACTACAATGTGATATTCGATAAGGAAACAACCTCTTTAAAAAGATGAATAGAGATTGCTTTATTTCATCTCATACTTTATTATTTATAATATGCTCTGATGGATAATTTAACTCTTTATTTGTTTGGTTTTTAGTCAACAAAGACAACTAAAACACAATGTTTCCAGTATTTGCACAGAGTGATGATGATTGTATCTATGTTATTGGATTAATATGTTTTCATTCTTTGGCTTCACTTTAAGAAGGATTATATTATCCTATATTATTAATATCCTCTGTGTAATCCATACTTCTTTTGGCATTTGAAATGAACAAGTTAATTTAGAAGCAAATTTCCACAATCACTCATGTAAAACCTGGAAGAGCTAAAGTCAGAAAGTCTGACTAACTTTTTTTTTTTTTTTTTTAGTATATCTGTGTCTTGGGTAGCTGTGTCTCGCTTTTATTCAGGACACAAATGAGTGTAGCAAACTACCACAGTGAAAACTCTTGGTTCAATAGTTTTATCTTAGTCTGACTGTAATCAGGAATCTGTTGTCAGAAGTAAATCTGGGCACAAATCCTGTGCCTGGGTAGGTCTTGAAATTCCAAAAGTGCCCTGTGTGACTGGTCAGTAGCAGATTTAACAGTTCAGGTGTCAAAAGTATCAACTGATTATGGGAGAATTGTAGCAACATAAAAAGTTCTTCCTTACTCAAGAATAGACTGAGAAGTCATTAAAGCATTCACATAGTAAGGGCCTCTCAAGCTATCAGAAGTTCTCATTCTTAACCTTTTGGATTTTAGAATACATCTAATAGAAAATTTATCTGTATAATTCCTGGGGAAAACACCTTAACGTCTTCTCAATCCAGACATTTTTTTCTACACCTAGAAGCATCTCCATATAGGAAGGTTCTATCATGGCTCTTTCTTGTCTGGGTTGGAGTGAATGAAGCCTGCAGAAAGTGATCAGAAGTAAGCAAGAAATATTCATTCCCTTCACAACTTCCAAATAAATGCATGAGATATGAGGAAGAACAGTTACTCTGGAAATTTAAATAACTTATTCCAAAATCATTATGGTACATTCTATACATTGTAAAACTGTTCTAATTTGTCTCAGTGGATGATTTTCAAGAAAAAAATTACTTATAAAGGAAAAGGAATTTTTTTGTGAAGTAGCAAAGTCTACCCAAAATCTTGTGTGATCTATTCTTAAAATGCATGCGCTAAACCAGTGCAGGAGTATTTACAGCTAAAGTTTGTTATTCTTTATTTTTTCCCAAATAAATAAATAAAAAAGAGCAAACATCATTGCTCAAAGCAGTCTCAACAGGTCTGCAGACACTGTTTATTCTATGGACATATTGATATAATTTTCCTGGTCTTTCATGCTGCTGTGTTCTTGTTTTATTAACTCCTTGAATGTCACTTCCAAATGGTGTTCTGATTTTTAAATGAGTGAGCTCTCAGACTTGTAAACTCCTTGGTATACACTCACACTTTTTTAGCTAAATACTATATAAGCTTTTCAGTCATAAAGGTTCTTTTTTCTGTTTTTCCTTATAAATAACATGGTTTGTAACAAAAGGATCAGAGAAAACAGAGGATTGATATATCTTGTAAGAAAATGAAAGAAAATCATGCCTTGTCTCAGCTGATAGATTTGTGTCAGAATTCAAACACAGTTTTTAAGGCCTGAAGAAATAGGTTTTCTCTCTTCATAGATTTTTTCTTTTTTTTTTTTCATTTCTCTCTCTCTCTACTTTCCCTCCTAGTATCTACATCTTGTCTCTCATTTTCATTGCAGTCCTTCCTCATCCAGCTATGTCCTTTATTCAGAACCTGTGGAAGCAAGGACAATGAGAAACAAAATCCACACCAGAATCAGTTTGTTTTTCTATTTCTCTTGTTAATGACCTAGAGATAAACTCCAGTACTTGAGGTTTCTGATACAAATCTGTTCATTTACTTTATATAGAAGTCATCACTGCCGTATTGATCATGATCAGATGCATTTATTTCTCTCTGTTATGAATGAAAAAATTAAGTTCTGGGAGAATAAAACACTCATCTTCAGTGAGTGGTTAGCTATGAGTTTTGCAAAGTAGCTTTATTATATGTATATCCACTAGGCAAGACCTTGGGGAACTTAATCTGACTTTGAGGTTAGCTGTGCTTTGAGCAGTATTTGAAGGGACCAGAACCCCAGATGCCCTCTTTTGACCTAAATTACTCTGAATTTATATATACAAAATGTATATATGTGTAGTCAGTGTATATGCGTGTATAGCATGGATACATATATACATACCTGAGTTATTTGTTTTTTTCCTCAATATCCAAAACATTTGATCAAATTACATGTATCTGATGCTAACACATACACGTAGATTGTGTCTCTACATTCTTTAGCTTAGCCTATGAACCTTTGCTACACAACTTCCCTGACTACACTGTTGTTGGTTTTAGACTATTTGCCATCTTGCTTTGCGTTCTTTTTTTGTGGCATACATAAGATTTATTCACGTGTCTCTATAATCAGATTTCATGGAAATTATGTATGAACTGTGATATCTTCCAGGCTTTTTGTTGCCATACAAACTAAGCTCATCCTGAAATCCCTCTATGTTTACAGGGAAACAAATTGAACATACTCAGTGAATGCCAAAGCAGAACTAACAGTTGGATACCAGAGTTGTCCTGTTTCTGGGGCTGCAACATGGCAGCTGCCCAGCAGAATGAAGCTGTGAAAAAAGCAGAGGATGATGGAGAGCTCTGCTTCCTAAAAGCAGGAATTTCCTATAGGTCATGTCTCTCTTGGGAGACAGAGGAGCAACACAACTCTTACAGCATGTGTACAAAGGAAGAGATTATGCTGACTAGGCTAGAAAGTATTTGGAATTAATGGTCATTCCTCAATGAACATCCACTGTGAAGGGAAGAGTCAGTGTCTGATGAGACAAACTGTTTCAGAAGCATGAAGACAAGAACACAGCAGGCTTTTGGTAAGTATTAACAAAATATGCAGGATAAGCCTGAAGGGGAAAGAGAATTGATAGAAAACTGCTAAAAGTGTTTCTCTTCATACTAAATCAAGTGCTAACTTCCAGTTTTATTAAATTCCCTTCTGAGTGCTTTCTCGCACATCTACATCCTCCCAGTGTGGAGTTTAGGGAAGCATTAATACTTTCTTTTCTTTACTTGCTTCTAAAATGATTCGGAATGGTGAGGTGATACTGCGCTGAAAGTGTCAGTCTGCCTGGGATACTTCTTACATCTCTGAAATGCTTTTACACTCTATGTACATTCAGTTTTTCTCAATTTCAAGTTCAATCAGTACGCCAACTTCCTCATGTTGAGCATAGGTTCTGGTCAGAAATGTTTGTTCTATTTATTAAGCACAACAAAGAATAACCCAAGATGCTCTCATGCCATACAGGCTTAGAAAAATCCTGTAGACCCCATTGTGAATGAGCAAGAGGAATAAGGGATAAGGTAAACCAGGAAAGAGTAAAAGATGGATGTTTCAAATGCAACAGTTGGAATACAACAACCAGAATGTGTAGCCGAATAGACCGGCCCAACCCAGATGAACGTGAGAATGCAGCTGTCCTGGAGGAGACCTGGTTTGACCCCCTCCAAACCTACAGCAAGATATTAGCCTGGTGGTGTAGATGCTTTAAAGGTGCAAGGGACAGCCATGAGGATTTGCCTTGAAGCATATGCCAAGTCAAAGTTGCCTGCCTCAAGATCCCAGATGTACAAGGACACTTTAGCATGACCAGTCCATCATAACTCTGGACTGATATAAGCATGAGTGGATGTGTGTCTCTGAATGAGTGTTTTCCCCTGAATTCTGTGTATTTCTCCCCTGATACTCCCAGTCATACGAACTTGCAAATAGTTTGTATCTAACTACATCTTTGGGAAACACAGTGTTGTGAGTGGTAATTTTTGCTTAATATTGCAAAAAAGAATGGGAAGACTGATGCATAAGCTACCTTTCATTTACGCATAGCTATTTACTGATAATAGATAAATATAGAAATTAAATACAGAGTTCTGGTTGTTCTATTTAAAAAAACATTGTGCCACTGACAAAAAAAATGAAGTGAGGTTTTAACAAGAAGTTTTCATATAGCATCTTCCATTTTCAGAATTTTCGAGTGTTGCATGTGGCAATCCAATTACAGCTTATTTATTGGATCAACTTGGTGAAAGTTTTAATTGAGTCAAACACACAGCAGTTCACGAGTGATGAAATTTCAGGACTTTTTTGGTTCATGCAATATTAATATACCTCTGGTTTCCTCAGAAGACATTTTTTTTCTTACTCTGGTATTTGACAATGAGCTAATGTTCAAAATGCAAACAGAGAGACTTTATACATTGCCTGCAGTAAAAAAAAAAAAAAGCATTTTCTTCCCATTTACAATATATGCAGTAATGGGGAAAAAAGTGATCCTAGCACCATACTAAAATGAATTTAAGCAATTTCATATTGCAGGAAAACTGGCAATTTAAAAGAAAAATCTGTAGTAAACACAGGAAAATTGAAATAGTCTAAGCTATGAAATAAATTAAAAAATCACAAAACAGAAATACATAAAATTCCGATAAATTGGCCAATGGAGAAGGGGCAAATTGAAAAGAAATTGTTCCATTTTGCATATAAGAAATTTGCATAGGCAAAGTTCAAAGCAGTAGTGGGAAAATTTTATGTAGATTTTAAAATTAAAATAATTTGTATCTAATTCCCTTTTTGGTCTAAACTGACATGTAGGGGAATAGGGGCTTTAGTGTCTTTATTACTGTATCAGCTCTTCAGTATAAGTTGAGAAACTATATCCTACTGATGTTGGGGTTTTTCACTGTCAAAATAGCAAGCACAGAACTATGGACGTGAGTTGAGATCTGAAGAAGCTATCTGTAAAGGGTGATCAGAAAAAGGTTGGTTCTGAGGAGAAAACCCTGGAGTCGTCAGGTGTATGAGAATCAGACTTCAGGTCTTGAGCTATGTACAATGGCCATCAGTGTCTTTCAACTGATCATGGTGCCCTTTTTTCTAGTTGTCTGAATTCTTAACTGAATTACACATTTTTTCTGGGTTGCTTTCCCAAGGCTCATTGACCATCCGTAGTCATGGATCATTGTGGATACTGGGAGTCCACATGAGGGCTGTCCTTTTATGAGCAGTTTTAGGGTGCATTGATATGTCCCTTTGTCAACAACATGGGGAAAACTGCCTAGATTTTAAAGGAATTTTAAAAGAATTTTGCTGGTTCTCACCATGTATGTGTTTGGCTATTTTATTAGAAATGATATGTCTCCAAGTCTAGGGAGGGATGAAGTATTAAACAATTGACTTCACTTGAGCTAGTTTCTTGTTTTCTCTGTTACAGTATATTTTGACTTCAGCAATAACCCTCCCGATTATTCACAAAGAGGACTTCTTTTCAGTTTGAACACAGGATTACTCAACATCCCAAAGCTGATTTTATTGAGACTAATGGGATGAAATGTTGAAAAATGTCCAGATCTTGCCAAGGGTCAGGCTTGTTCTGCACTCTACTCTGTTATGTAAAATGAACACTAGTCAGACTTTTAAATTTTTTTATTAATTTTATGTTCTTAAGTAATGATGTGGTACACTTTGAAATTATGGATGACTCTTGGGAAAATTAACCAAAAAAAAAAATTCAGCTATTTTACCAAACTGTATGAGAAGTACGTAAGCAAAGGAAGGAAGTCTAGAACATTCTTTGAAATGAAGCAACGGTGGGAAATTTTATAATCCAGGCTTGGAATGTTGAAAGTACGTAAAGAAATAATGCATCTAGCCAATAAAAATATATTGTAGGGATGAATGGTAACTGAAATTTGCAAGAGACATGAAAGATAAAAAAAAAGAAAAGAAAAAAAGAGAAGATGGTTATTACTGAAAGACTTTGAAGAAAGGAAGATAGTGATGGAAAATGTGTCATTTTCCATGGAAATAAATAAAAAATAATGAAGTGTTTTTGTTAAAGGATGATAGGTATGACCTCATACTGGTGTCACTAGTACTCTCAGAGACAGAAAGTGAAAGAAAGTGTTAAAACCAGTAGTGTTTTGTCAAAGAAATATGAGTCTTAATACTGGAATAAATCACTGTGATAGTTTAAACACCAGCTATTAAATAAACTCTGGGAAGATATGGCAGAGTGCTAGCATACATAGTCTAAGTACATCGAAGTAGCCTTTGCGCAGTAACCTGGATACCACATTGCAGTATATTTCAACATCTATTACAGTCTTCATCATTCAGTAATGGTGCCTAATGTGGAAAGGTGAATTACTAGGTTGCTGAAATGAAAGGCTCTGAAATCCAAAAAGGTTTAGATTTCACACATTTGATAGCACACTGATATTGCATAATGATTTTTTCTCATCTCACAACACTAGTTGCTTGGAGATAATTCAGTTACCGCAGTTTATAAGCACTCCTCTGGCATCAGTTAGGGTTAATTTTTAATTAGTTTTTTAAATATATAATAAAACATGGAATACAATTTGGAATCTCAGCCAACCTTTAAATCATTATGCTGTGCTCTTTAACTGCTAATCTAGTGCTTTCAACACATGGCTTCAAAAAAGCTTTAAAAAAGTGTAGATTCCTTTTTATCCTTGTCAAGTAGAAATTATGCTTAAAACTGGGATGGAAAATATTGACCCTATTATTTACTCTGTTAAGTGAGTCCAAAACAACCAAAAAAGTGTTTATCTTACCAAATCTAATTTTCATGTCTCTAATCATTGTCACTTGTTGCCAGACTATAAAAATAAGTTGTCAGTCACCTCTGTTAAAAAGCAATGGCATGGAAAAACACTAATCCAATCCCTTGGTCTGCTAAATATCTTCCATTCCTGTTAAGGCTCAGTATAATTCAGAACTGACCTTCGTTGAATCCTTGGCCAACTTACCTTAACTGAACCATTGTTATTTGTGTGGAACTTGAATTTGCACTAGGTGAGAATTTTTGCCATAATTTTGGAGTTCACCGGTTCTGCCTGCTGAGACTCTGGAGTCTGACACCAGAGGTACCAATTTGTACTTTTGCATTTAGAAATACTTGTACCACCAGGTGTACCCATGTGGCTTCTCCACTTCTCATCTTCATATCAGCTCCTCATGATCACATGAATCATTCAGTGACAGAATTTATGACTGCATTTGAACTCTGCGATATGTTGAAATAGTTTACGCACAACATCACAGCTAAGGCTGCACAATAACACATAAGGAGATAGGTCAGCGGTGTTTTAGCTCAGCACAATGGCAATGCTAGGGAGCCGCAAAAGAAAAGAAATGCAACATAGCACTCTTCTAATAGAAATATTTGAAGCTAAGATAAATGAAGCAGCTTCAATTAGGAGTAATTGTGTCATTAAAATATTTCCAGTACTACATGGTGTAATTAAACCTTGATCGCCAGTGGTACCCAGCCTCCTTTAAAGAGGGAATAAGTACTCATTATGGACTGAGAAAATTATATGCAATGTAGAAAGACAAAACATAAAACAATCATAATGCAAAACAAAACTAAATGCATTACAGAAAGGTAATGAACCAGTCAGTAGACAAGATGAATGACTGACTGCTATTCAGAAGGGTCTAGGCCTGAATTTATTTGTACAAAAATTGATTTGTGCTAGACAGTGCTTCTGTTATGTCTTATGATATATCCAGGAGAAGTTATTCGTTCAGGTCATGAAAATATTTGGCAGTATTCACCTTTCAAACTGTTAAAACACATCTTAGATTTTTGTGAAGACCTCTGCAAGTATTTGCAATAATATGTAGTGGAGATATGTACAGTATCTCAGAAGGAGCAGAGTTTTCTGTTCAGGGTAAAACTCTCCTTCCTGTTATCATGACAGTACTACCTTTGGCAATGCTAAACACACCTTAGCACATGGTATTTGATACTCAGTAACACTGAAAGGAAAAATGTTCTAGACTCTTTGCTGTGACAGACAAGATTTCATGTCTGAAATCCTATAGAATTTCCTACAGACGAGATGCGTTTAATCATAATATAAAAATTATTAACTTAGTCAAGTAATTACCTAATTTGATGATGCTTTTTCCATCTTCATTTTATTGATAACACTTATTATTCTTTTCTGGCGCACGCACTTAGTCTTCTATTTTTAATTCATTACATGATTTTTAATTTTTTATGATTCTGTACCATCTAAAATTACATTTTTCGAAACAAAGCTCTTAATGACCATGAGCCACAGAATTAGGGAAGCTAGAAATGGCATCTTCTTTTAAGATGAGAGCTTTAACTCTGTCTTTCTATGGCATGAGTATTTTTAACAGTTTTTTGGTAGTGGTTTGAATTAACTCTCTTGAGCAGAAGGGATAACATTTATTATTACATAGATGCCAGTGATATTTCAGCTGGCTTGTTTTTGAGAATTTTTTATTATGACTTGTGTTTAATTCTGCAAATCATAAAGCACTAGTAAGGTATGTGTCCCAACTTCTTAAAGTAGGTAGTCACTTAATTGTCTGTACAAAGGTATGTAGTGAAACACAAAGATATTATGCAACTTCATTGAAATTATGCAGCAACATAAAGTAGTAGAAGGGGAAAAAGAAGAAAGTTATTCAGTCTTTAGTAAGGAAATCCTTAGGAAGGAATTAAAACTCAGAACTCAAATCTTTTTAGTCTTGAAAGAATGGATGAACTAGTATATTTTTACCAGCAAAACTTCGTCCTAATGGCAGCTAATAGATTTTGACACTCCATTACACTTATGAACGTGAACAAATTTGTCTCAAGAAATATTTTGAATGAAAGCATCATTTCAATTATTTAAGCAGCATTTTATCAACCAAGACCCTTAAAAGTAAAATCCATAGCTGTCAAAATTTGTTGGTTTAGAAATGTTATGATAAAATAATATTAAGTATAATATTAATAGCAGGTGTTCAGTGTGGCAGTTCTGTTTAATTCAAGTCCATATTGCACAAGTACTCACCTTCTGAAATGCTTTCAACTGAGCCTTACATAAAACAGAATCCCAATATAAATGTTGTTATTCCTTACATAACACTTATTAAATTACCCTTGACTAATCAGACTGAAAAAAATGCATGCCTCTTAATATTTTGATTAGGAGCCCATAGTAAGGCTCTGCACATGTGTCTCTGACTAAATTCAGAATTTTCCTATCTGGAAATCTCTTTGATGCCTAGAGAAGATGTTGCAGCCAGAAAGAGTGATCACGTACTTCCTCCTGATTACAGGACTGACAGCATTACATATGCATCTTTTTCTTGGTGCCACGCTTTTGCACTTACTTGTGACTCATGAGAACAGAAACTCTAAATGTTAGTATTTAAACTAATAATGTTCTGTAGTTTTAATGATAAAAGAAATGCCATCTTGATTTTTGTTGATTTAAGGGTTTGAGTTTTGACATTAGTCTCAGGTTCTATTAGAATAGAGCAAGAATGGTGAGCATGATCCCATGGCATAAAATATACTCAGAACTCTTCTTCAGCATACTAATGTGTCATGAGGAGACGGTGCCTGGAAGGAATGAGGAGACAAAACCTTTTTACTTTATACTACGTAGTTTAAAATATTGGGAAACCGCTTCATGCGACACATAAAGATCAAATTCTTCATGTACAATAATTTCCATAAAGAATTCTATCAATGCAGGAACCAATGAGCTTCTAAGAATCTGAGGAGGGGAAAAAGTTGTGGCTTAATTTTGTCTTTGTTTTAGACATTTCTCCTTTCAACAGACATGAGAGACAGACATTGTGGTTCAGTGGAAGAATGAATAGGTTTGCAGCCTATGAAGTTTTGAGCTATTCCTTCTGCCTTTTCAGCTTAAGAAATTATTAACAGTGTGAGATAAAGTTACCTCAATAGTTACCTCAATAGTAACATATCAGGCTTGTTCAGCTGTCTTTTCTTCAGAATGTGGAGGAAGAAGGTAATTTCTGAACATAGTACTTCAAACAAGTCTGGTTGCCCTTTCCTGATATGAGAAGAAACCTGAAAAAGAGCCTCTTTGTGTTGTTAAATGTCATTTTCTCAAACTTTGGGCAAATAGCCCACTTTTTTTTTGGTATTATTTGGAATACCTTTGAAGCAGAAGCCTCCAAGGAGGGTCTGAAACAATTTCTAAAGAAAAAGAATGTAATTACTTTGTACTGCTTTGTTCAGTGAACTGAAACAAAGCCCTAGGCAAGGGAGAAGTTTCTGTTTGCCTGTAAACTCACTGTACGTATTGCCACCACCACAATATGCTGCTGTAAGACATGTGTAACACGGTCCGTATCTCAACCCTGTTTGTTGCTGCACTTTTTAGTAATGCTGAGTAATTTAGCAAGGAGAGCTGCTTTAAGACTGTTTCTGTCAGATATTTTTCAGTAGGTTCCAAAAACACTAACAAATCCCTGCGTAAGCATATTTCTTGGAAATAAATAGCAATAACGCAAAGTCAAATTATCCTACATAAAGAACTTGAGCCTGAGTGTTGTTCAACATCTCCTAGTATGATTTGAATTCTTAGCTATTCTGAGAAGAAATACAAGATACATTTACTATGACATCAAACTATGAAAGAATAATTTATTCAGAATCTTTTGAAAGTAGTTGCTTCTGACTATCCGTGTAATCTCATATAAAGAGAGAACACTCTTTTTTCCTCTCTATCATCTGGTTAAAGGTACTCCAGAAAAGAACTTATGCACTCTGCCAGGTGTGAAATTCAAAGCTCTTGTATAGCAGGAGCAAAGCCCATGTTAAGTAGATATCTGTTAGCTCACATCCTCTATAGTAAAGTTTTAAGAGAAGGATCCATTTTAAAGACATGGATTATTTTCCATGGATTTAGTAACTGACCATTAAAAAAAACCCTTAAAAAACCAAAAAAACCTCCCAAACCTCAAAACCCCTAAAATAAAGCAATTTAAAAAAAAAATCCCTTCAGCCCAAAAGCAGAACACATGACAAATTCATCATGGAGTTTGTACAAGAACTTAATGTCATCTCCAGCCCTGTCTTAAACAGATGTGCTGTAATTTCAGTGGAACTGTGGTGGCTTTCAGCAGTCTTCATGTTTGCCTTCCCCTTGCTGAAGTGCCTGTCCTGGTTGAAAGAGAATGGGCTAGCAGGAACAAAAAGATGAGTTTTAGATGAGACTACTGCAGAAAAATTAATTTACGTGGCTGGTTGCAAGCCTGAGATTACATTAGAAGCATAACTAAAATTTATTTGCTCTGTGCTATAGCATTATGATAATGAAATCTGTGTTCTTACCAAAAGATTATAAACATGTCTTTTAAACTCACTTTCACATTCCTATTACAACTACCCTTAAATTCATTATGAGTTACTAGAAGATATTTTCTTACTAAACATGAAGTTGACACAAATTAATATGTCCTGATAAGTTTGAAAAAACAGCTGAATAAATAAAAATATTAGAAAGAAATACACTGAATATGGAATCTCAGCTTTCATTGTACTTAATGAGTGGTCGCAGTATTGACCTCCAAAATTCGTTAAGACTATCATACATTTTATTAGTAAATTATAGTGTTCCTATTATAAGAATTTGTATTGCTTTCCATAGGACTTAGATCTTTTGCCTTCAAAGGTAGCTCTTCTGTTAAATTTGCTCTGTCAGCAATCACTTCACATTTCAGAACTTGGGGGATTTTTTTATTTTTTTGTGGATTGTTTAAATAAAAAAATGCTTGGACATAGCAGAAGCATCAATCAATGCCTGTGTTTGAATTTTTTATTTTTGTTGAAGTCTTAAGAAATGTAGAAAGTCTCAAAGGAGGCATACATTTCAATCAATTTATTTTAATGTTTTATTTCTGAAGTGTTAAACTAATTCAGTACAGTAAAAACATGAGTTGTTGGTCAAGAAAAGATAATGTTGTTTAAAATCTACTTAATAGCAATTTACTATTTCTTATTAGTCTGGCTGCTTTGTGAAGCCATTGGAAATAAAGCACTTTCCAATATTGTGATCTTTTTCTTAAAGCTGAAGAGTAACCTAAGCTAACTTTTTTAATAAAAAATCACTCATGAGCATTCCGAGGGATTTCATTCAGAATACACACAGAAACTTTTATTGTGCCTCCTAGTACTTGCAAAATGCAAACAGGCAAAACCACTTGTATAGTACACAAATATTAGGAAAATCTGATATGTATTTAATGAGGCAAAAATGTACATAGATGTTAACAAAATCTGGTATCTATTAAGCATGGCACGCATCAGAGTTGAACAGTCTTGACTCTTCATGAGCTTTATCTGTATCCTTTGCAGACTATTGAGGGAGCAAGGGTTCCTTTATGTTCCTAGGAGCAAGTCTGCCCTGATGTGTATCAGAGGTGCTATGGTTCCTAGCAGTATCAGCCACGCTTTCCAAGGACCACTACATTTGCAGAATTTTCTGCAGGTTAAGAGAATCAGAAACCTTTCAATAGTCAGCTGATTAGCCCTAGCTTCATCCTTCCTCACTTTCTGTTTTACACTGCTAAGCAGGCTAAAGATGGGGGGACAACTTTTTGGCAATATTCAAATGTAAACATCTGACTCAAGGTACCAGAAAGACATCTTTAGATAGGTATAGATTAAGATAGCCCAATTCAGTAAATCCCCAGAAACAAGCAGCTTCAACTAATTTCTAAGAATTAGCCAACTTTTTAACTTTATAAGCATGTCCTTAGGAAAACTAGCATCATCTATCTTTCAAAATATTTTCCAGATAAATTCTTTGGAAGATAATGTCCTATATTAAAATTCAATTTTCTCCAAAAAAAAAGGAGAAAGTCATTGTGATGGTGATATTTGGTATCTGGCTATTTATTTATCTATTCTGAAGAGATCACTAATTAGATGAGGTTTCCGAAAGGAAGTGGCAGGTTGCTGCTGCAGAGGAACAAATGATCCTTCCCTTGCAAAAGTGGAGACTGAGTAAGTTGCAGCATAGGGCAGAGAGATACAGAGATGTTGCTGCATTGGCAGCCTGCAACTATAAAGGCACTATCAAGAGGAAAAACGAGCAGACAGGCAGGCTTCTGAGATGACACAGATAGACAGTCAATGCAAAACTTGCTATGTTTCAGAAACCTTCTGTAACACTACAAGCAAACCAGTAAGGAAACTGTGAGAAGAAGAGATCTTTGTGTCCGTTCTGCTTGTCTTAAATTACTGTCTTGATATAAGAAGTGTTATGGTTTATAATCTAATTAAGGCAGAGTGATCTAAAAGGCATCTTTATATTTCACAATGTTCATTATGAAGAAAAATTTTACATAAATTTCCTCAAAGCTCTGGCTGACTCTGGGTCTTGACACAAACATCTACAAATAAAAAACACTTTGTATATGATCAAGGAAAGAAAGAATAATATTAATAAGTATGCACATATATTTTTATGATTATGAAATGCGTGCAAAATTGTATTGCAGAACCACCAACCTCTTTAGATCATCTTATCTTGTGTCAGTACCGCACTGAATACAATTTGGACAACAGCAAAAGTAGCTTCGGGATATTAGTGCTTAAGTGTGAGGTTTAGAAAAACCGCAGGTATGACAGTTCCCTGTTTTTCAGAGCTCTGATGTCACCTTTTGTGACTTATGAATTGCCATTCAAAATCCAGTGAAATCAACAAGAATAATTCAGTGAATTTTAGATTGGATTAATATTATTTGATTAATTCTGTTACATTATCCAGATGTAGGAAAAACATTACAGTCTGTAGGAAGAACGCAAGGAAATTAAACTGTCTATCCTACAGGATTTCAGGAAAATAATGGAAATTCTGGGGGGCATGCTAACAATTAGAAAAGTGATAGTCCCCGAAAACTGTGTTTTAGAATGTGAACGTTGTTCCTTTTGAGCAATATAATGAGAATTTTCTGCTTTGCAAAGAACAGTCATATTCCATCATTTTATGCAATGCCTACACAGGCAGTGTGGCTTGCACTTTATTCCATTCCTAGAGTTTTGCAGACTTTGCATACATGTTAATTCATTTCTGAATTCTCTTCTAAAGCAACTCATTTATTTCCCTCAAAAAGAATACCTGATCACAGATGATGCAATAGTGTGCTTCAGGACATCTTCCAAACATATCCATCAAGGATATGGATTATGCCAAATTTGTCTCCCTTGACTATGACAAACAGTGTATTTGGAGACCTTTCCCTTCAAATGTCTCGTGCTTTGCTCCAGAAGATGCCACACACTACTGTATGAACATTATGCTGATGAGCTACAAGAACAGTTCTTTTGGTACTGCAAAATGAGATACCAAAAACAAAGTATCACATCTCATGACTACAAGGAGTAAAGCATAGTTTGGAGAAGATACAGGCCAAGTGCTATGGAAAGTGAAGGAATACAGTTTGTTACAGACTGCAGCAGCCTAAGAAGACTGAACATGAGCCAGTTGCCAGCAATTCACCACGACCTGGGTTCTTCTTCTGAATGCCATTCACAACACAGAACAGGCAAATCTTTAGTAATGTTTTAAAGATACTTTTATCTTTGAAATATAATGGAGGTTTTGAAGTTCATTATAAACCTCATAACTTCTTGCAGAATCAAGAATTCATGTAAATTCGTAATAGAAAAAAACTTTCAAAAGAACACTTTGTATTCATAGAAACTGGTTTAATATAACAATGTTGTATCACCTAAGACATGGAAACACCTTGCTGAGTCCTGTGTATGATTTTTAAAACATTGTGGATAGGAAAATGCAGTACAGGTGCAAATTCTTACCCATATGTCTTCATTTAGAAATATTCTCAAACAGTAATCACTGTAATTTAGGAGCATCACCTTTATTATGTAGATTTTAATAGCAGGTGGCCTTGTTTACTAGATGTGCTTATTTAATAGCTGCACCTTTACCATGAACCCTTCCCATACAACTGTAGGGGAAAGTAATTACATCTAATGAAAATCGTGCTTTCTGAACAAGGATATGTGGCTAGTCATATAAAATGGTCAGTAAGCTAAAACATTTTTGGAGAAATTATCTAAAGTCAAAGGTTAAAGTACTGTAGCTCAAAATATAAATTAAGACTGAAGGGTAAAGGACTTGAAATGCAGATTTTCCTTGATAACAGCAACACAGTGACTATCCCTTACAAGGCTTGTATGTTGTTTCATGCTCATGAACTCATGGGTGTATATTTCTGTGAATGAAGACGTATGCTGCTTTCTGACACAGTGTGGAAATGCACAGTCCTTCAAAATCAGCCCCCAAAAGAGAATCTGATTCTCACACTGTATCTTCTCCTGCCCTTTTAAGGATGTGCTCATCACTAATCTTTGTACTTCTGCTGTATTATGTTAAACAAGGACAGAGTTCACATTTTAAAGTGACTTAAGGAATAGAATAGAAACAATGAACTATTGATTAGCTAGCAGGGATGTGACAACAGCACAAGTAATGAAAAAATGTAAATATTGGTCTTAAAATTCTATCTTTTTTAGAATTCTATAATTTTTAGAATGAATGAAAGCTCTTTTGACTAAAATACCATCTTCAGGTGTTTTGCTAGTTTTATTTTAAGCCAGAGGTAGTTAAAAGACACATGGCCTCTTTGTTAAAGAGATGGTCTTGTTTCATCTTTTTGATCAAAGATGGTGAGCAGAAAGCAAGAGTGATTTTATGGTGGAGGGTCACAAGGAAATAAAATTTCCTTTTTTATAAGGGAATTAAAAAAATCAGTGTCATCTTTTTTAATTTAAATATATTTTCTTTATGTTGAAATAACTACTTTCCACTGATGGCAACATTAGTACTACCTGGGAATAATTAATTTTTCACCTCATAACACTGTATTCTGAGAATGTAAGTGACATTAAATGTGTTGGGATTTTACTTACTAAAAGATTCCCTACTATTGCTATCATGGTAGCATAGAAGTTTCATTACTGGTATTGTTGCTGTTTAATATACGAAGCATTAATAGAGCAATAGCACTATGAGATTTTTATGTGTTTCATATTTCAGTTCTCTCATATTGCTGTGCAAAGTGTGCAAGCTTTTCCAGCAGATAAAGTGATGTAGAGCAGCAGTGAGATTAAAGCTGCAAACAGCAGTTATGAGATGCTTTTGATCAAAAAAAGTGCTTCATTTGAAAGATAAGCCTCAGAAATTCACCTCACCCTTAAGTGGTCTCAACTTTATTCTTTGTCACACAACAGTAAAAATTAACTGAAAATATTTGCTTGAGCTACAAGTTCTCTCTTTTCTGAGAATTGAAAATACTAATTAAGCTATCCCTAGATGGATTCTTTCATTGCTTTAGTATTTCTGCTTTAACAGAAGAAAAACAAAATTGGAAGTTTTTATTTATATATATCCTTGGAAAACCTGATATTATAGTATTTCTTGTTGGAATGCATGGAATAGTACATTTGGTTTGATTATTTTAGAGAGGTATATTGCAGCTGATAGTCTTCACAGTGCCACTGGAATAATAGGAATATTTCACCATTTTACTCAGTTTTGTAGTAAACTTGTTTATATTTCTGTCTTCTGGTATATGCAGAGTGCGGGCCTGATCTAGTACAGCAAAGTGTAACGCTTATGTCTAGCAATGAAAGTTGTGCTTTAGGTAACAAACATCTTACCATTGTTCTAGGCTTCAAGCTTCCTTTGCTAAAAACAATATTGATGTTTTAACTGATAATCTTTTATTAGGTTCATGATCTATGAACCTGTCCTAATCAGCCCTGAGAGCCCACGAGGTTATTTCTTGTGACAGAGCATGCACATTTTCATTCATAAAAAGAGGGAATTTCTGAGGTAGCTGCAAGAAATGTAAGACATTGTGTCTGTTTCTCAGCACAGCCCATCCTGCACCTTCTGTTTCATCACAGGTAGCTGTTTTATAGTAAGCTCAGCAGTGGGACCTTTATCCTTAAAACTATTGCCTCATGTAACCTCTCTACAGGCATAACAGCAGCATAAATACTGATCTCCACCACCATGACAAATGTCAAAAAACCCTGAATTTTTTGTAAGAGTCTCTTTTTCTCATTTGGGCCAGACCTTTCCTTCTGGAATGATAAAATCCTTTTCAAAATAACTGTATTTCTGTGAAAATTTCATTTGGACAAGTGAGAATTCCTCATCCACTCCCAAGAGATGTGTTCTGACAAAAAGTTTTGGTCAACTCTTTCTGAGAGTACTCATCTGTTATTTCCGTGGTTGTCCTCTTTTTTGCTTTTTTAAGATGTGGCTATTGGGTACAACCTACCTCTCTAGAAACCACAATATCCTGTTTCAAAGCCAGATCAGAAATGTGATGATAGAAAGAAGAAATATAATGCACACTGATAAGTGTGGTCTACCTCTTGTAGCTATTTACAAGCATCTTCACAGGAACTTGTGTCCTGTCCCCTAACCTAACTTGTATTGCAGGTCTAGTGCATATGCCCTCTGACGCATGAAATGTTCAGTTAGCTAATGACCCAAGGGGTTTCTCACGTTCATATGGGTTGCAGGCCATGGAAAACATGGCTGAGGTAATAATCAGGACCATAAACTGCAATATTATGACAGGAGTATGAATATTTTACAGATTTCTGAGACAATAATAAAAAGGAGGACATACATATATCTTGCTTTGAGAAATACTGCTTTCTTCAGTCTTTTTGAAGAAGCATTCCGTAAGAAAATCTGTAATTGCATTGTGGAGTCATTCTTAATGTTTCTTATCTGCAAGACCATTTTTTGCAACTATGGGCTTCACACACAATGTGCAGTTACTACAGCTGCAGATTGTATAATGGCTTTGACAGTTTTTGGCTTTTAAGACCATGGGACAATTTTGTGCACCTTCAAATCATTTTTAGATATAAAGAGAGTTAAAGGCTTTGGCCACTATAAACAGGAATGATCACTAATAAAGGTGGCTTGCTAAAACTTACATTGCAAGGATAATGTTTAGGTGAAGCGGGACATGCACTGACTGTTGTTTATAATATTTTACTTCTAACAATATAACTTGTGTGTGAGTGAGCAATACAACTGTTTTGCAGAAGCTGACTTTGGAGAATTTAATGTCACCTGCCAAGGGGAAGTCTGGGTACAAACAGGTCTGCCGTGTTATTGCAGTTGGAAGGAAGGCGGGCCTGCAAGTACGAAAACTAATGTGAATGTAGGACAATGCATTTCAATCAAAAGATAGCCAACTGAGTGAAATGAGCAACCTAAATGGGTATACTCCTCATGGTTAAACAAAATCTGAACTACCCCTTTCTCTCTAGCATTGCAATTCAGTTACAACCCCAAAATCTGAAGTCAAGTAATTTACAAGACTTTATCTTTTGGTGTGTTTTTCACAGCATTTTAATAGAGTATTTTGTTTATCCGCAACAGATTAATTATGGTTAGAGACAATAGCGGCCAATTCTCCTTGGAGATGTATGCAGGTTATTTGACAAGTTCAAGAGAAGCCTCCACCACTACAGCCTTACTGTTGAGTGGTTATTGGAGCACATATATGTCTTTAGACAATTCAATTTTTTTAGTGTAGTTTTTAACTTTTAGCAGTTTTATTAGACAAACAAAAAAGATGCCTAAGTTTAATTTTCATTACCTTTAAATATATAATATGTACAATATAATACAGTTTTGCACCTATTTTTTGAACATTTGTAAATAAAAATCATATTGTGGCTTAGAATTTCATAAAAATTGAGCATTCTAATTCATGAAAATATTTGTTTTCATAATGCATTTGTCATATAGACTACATCTCACAAGATAGTGTTGACACTATTATTTATTAAGGTTGGATGGATCTGGATTAAAATATCTCAGAATCTGCTGCCTATTTGTATCTGCAAATATGAGAGCGTTTCTTCATATTTAAATATATTAATTAAATACCTTGATTTTTAGGTACTGAACTGATTTGCCAAATATGTTTAAATTAAAGGAACTATGAGTATTAAAAGTATAATTTATATTTGAGACTAAGTATTATATAAATCTCTATATTAAATCATCTGTATTTGAAAATTCTGTTGTGTTTCTCAAAATATACCAAAATACCTAAGGATGAGGACTGGATCTTTTAAAATAGTTAGTAAACTACATGTTTTTTCAATCTTTGCAAAACTGAATGCAAGAAATATATATTTAGGTTAAGTATCTTTACTATATTGAGTTCAGTATTGCCATTTCGAAATTAGTTCCCTTTATTTGTAACCCTCTACTAGATATTACAGTTCATATATTCTTTACATAGCAGTATTTGATAGCTTTTGCATGAAGTAAGCTGAATTCAGGGGGTAAAAAGGTTAATTGTACTACTTGTAAAGTTAGTCTTCAATTTTGTAGGTATTTAAACTTTCTTTGGATTTTGTTTTGGTGTTACTTTGCTAAATTAATCATATTTTTAGTGAGGAAAGGAGTGGCTATGAGTAAAATGAATGATTGTTAACAGATCTGTGCTTTCAGTTGCTCAGTAGTGTGAATTCTGCAAATTTCATTCATTAATCTTGAGATCAAACTCTTTTATAGATAATGGATGCGTTGAGTTAAATTACATGCATCTGCCTGAGGCTGTTCCTTCTTGTATCAAGCAGTGAAGTCTTTATTAATTTCAGAATTCTTGTGACTGTGATAATCCTTTCCTTGTTAAAATTTCAAAATTGCTTTTTTACTTCTATGTATAATTTTATCAATGTCTTCTGTACTACTGGTAGTTTCAATAGTGTAGCACCAAAGTGCACACGGCTCAGTGTTAACCACTTCATAGTCAGCAATGAAATATATCTCCAAATATTAATAAGAATTATTAACTTTATTTGCACTCGATACTATTTCTTCCCTCTTCTCCTAAAATTAAAGATTGGAAAGGTGACTGTCCATACCGCAGTTTAAAGCATAACTCTCAAATAACTTCAGAAAAGTTTAAAAAGTACTACAAATATTAGTCAGGGCAGTCAGCTGACTTAAAGTGATCTAGCTCTACTAAAGTTGATGGAATCAAACTAGTAAATCTTGGATAAGGACCACAGTATGCAAACACTTACCTTCTTTCTCATCAGTCTAAAAATCACTTCCATTGTTGTTTGCTGTTTCTCCTTTGTCTTTAATTTCTAAAAAAAATTTAGTTTGGTACTTAAAATTGTTTGGTTTTTTTTTTTACTAGCCTTGCCAGTGAAAACCTCCTTTGAACATTAAAGACGTGGTTGGAGGAATAAAAACTCAAATAAAGACCTTGTGACATATTATGCATAAATGTGCAACATAGTGTGAACAGGGAAGGAGTGAAATATGGCTCCAGGGGACAAAAATATTAAAATGACAGAAATAGTGAAGAAAGTCACCCCTCCCACTTCCTCTGTAGTGCAGACCCATTCACTACAACCCTTTCAGGCATGCCATTCAGCCAGTTCTTCACCTAGGGCACCCTGTACCTTCTTATTTCACAGCTGGACAACTTGTCCAGAAGGATGCTGGGAGGGACAAAATGCAAGAAAACTACATCCCTGCTTTCCATTCATCCAGTAAGCAGATGAATTTATTATAGAAGGATAAAAAGTTATTTAATATATTTTGTGTATATATATAAAAAATATAGTTTGTTATCTATTATATTATTGTTGGCTATTGTCTATTGCATTGCTATTTATAATAGTATATAAAATATATATTTCTATAATATTTTTTCCTGAAAAACACAGCTAAGCAGTCATTAACCTCAATCTTTATTTACATATGTAAGTTTCACCTATAAAGCTACATAATGAGAGAAAAATGACACGGCACAAATGAACTAGCCAGGGCAACACAGAACAGACTTGGTAGTGTTGGTACACATGGCTATAAAGGAATGTAGAGATTGTTTCACAACTACCTACAAGAACAATGGTTGTTATAAAGAAATCTGGACAGGTTCACAGTGACAAAGCTTTTGTCTCAAAACTGGGTGAAGTATCAGCACTTTATGCCAACCTCTAAGGCCTCTGACTACCTCTGAGTAGTTCACATTGCCAGTGCTCTGTAAGCTTGACAATTACATGTATCTTGAGCTGCTCGTACACACAGGTCAATTACAGCATGTCTACCACAGCAAGAAACAACAAATGGATTATACTGGCAGCCAGTCTTGGTCTCCTTGAGACAAGAGTCAGGGAGTTTGGCCTTATTACAGTGGTGTGGTTACTGGATGAGTAAGCAATTACTCTTGCTTACTTGCTTTTTCCATGAAGCTGCTGCAGGGACAGCTACTTGATACAAAGTCAGTTTGTGAAACTGGTCAGTTCTGGGTAGGTTTGACCCTTCTGTAAAGTCTTTTCCTCCAAAGGAAGTATGCCTGTAGGGAGCCACTTGCTTTCTTCTGCTCCAAGTAGACACCTTTTGGTTAGTCCCCACTCTGAAACTCTCTGTCTTTTCATACCCTGTAAGAATAGTAAGCTCTCCTAACGGACTCATTGTTTAGATCTTCAGCTATGAAACATCCCCTTTCTATTGCACGTTCCACTGTGTTTATGCCTGGCTTTAGGGCATTTACCTTGTTTTGGGAGCATCTTCTCTTTTGCTCACAAAAGGACCGGAGAAGAACCTGCTCAGAGTAAGAGCAACATGAGATTTATTGCTAAAAGAGAAACATATTTTACTAGCAGACATTGCTTGAAGGGCAGACAGAAGTTAACAGATTTTAACCAGAGAATACATTCAAGATCAGAACTGAAGCTGTGTCAATAATTGATTTTGCAGTTTAATAGCCAAAAACCAAACTCTTTCCCAAGTTTATGTCCACTTCCTCATATTCCAGAATAATACTTCTGTCACCTCAGGGCTATACAGTAATCATAAGTATTATTTTGTCTCCCATTTCTGCTCCTCCATTCTGCAGAAAATACATAAATAGTCATTCAATCAAGACAACATGTGGATGCTCATGAGAAATCTGCTTGGAAGCAAGAAGTACAAGTCCAAATTTGTGCTCTAAAATAGAACTCAACGTTAATCCTCAAGCTTCTGAGAGAATTTTTTTTTCTGAGGAGGCCATAGAGAGGTAAATTTCAGCACTTTGCGGAACCCTGTACTCCTACATTTTACTTGTAAAAGTCTCTCAGAGGATAACTGAGAAAAAAGACTCTATTGCTAGTAGACTTCAGTCCACTACACAGAGCTTATGTTTCAGATGAACAGGATTGTAAGGCTGGGCAGGTTTTGAAAAGTAAAAGTAATTTTTATAGGGAAATTTTAAATAAGTGTTCCTGAGTTTCTTATGTTTACGCTCTAGCCCTGGCATGGAGATTTTGAACTAAAAAGCATAGAGGAATATCAAGGACAGTAAAGAGTCAGCTTTAGTTTGGTCACCTAGAAAAAGACTTCTAAAATGTTAAATGCTTTTAAGTCACTTCAAATGTAGTTCTACTAACTTCCCATTGGAAGGAGCTATAGGAACAGCTGATGAACGGAGAATTCAGTGGGAAGCATATCAATAGAATGTAGTAGTAGAATTTATATCTGCATTAAATATTTGCTGCTGAACCTACAGATAGGCTATGTTCAGGGAAGACTTATTATTTCTGTAGATTGAAAAAACAATTTGGGAGAGCTGATGATCCACCTCATAATGTGTTACCTGATAAGCTTTGGAATTAATAATACATGTCATTATAAAAAATTTAAATACAGGATGGAATTAAAAATAAAGCTACCACTATAGATAAGTGATCTATAATTCCTGAAGTTTGTGGAAGATAATTTCTCATCACAAAAACTCAGTGAACCAGGTAGAAATCATGCCCTCCTGGACTTGTTATTTGTAAGAAGAGAAGAACTCATGGGAGATATAATGGCAGCTTGTTATCTTGACCACAACAATGATACGATGGTCGAGTAATGACAAAAGAGTTCAGCAGAGTTTCTACCCTGCATTTCAAGAGAGAAAACTTTAAGCTACTCAGGGACCTAGTTAACAATGTCCACCGAGAATCTGCTTTTGAGGACTTAAGGCTCCATGAGTGCTAGTAAGGCTTTAAGAGCCACCTTTTAAAAGGACTGGAACAGGCAATCCTGTTGTATTAGAGGTTAAGCAAGCAGGGCTGAAGACCAACTTGGCTGAACAGGCCACTCCACTTGGAACTCAGGAAGAAAAAGAAATTGTTCAATCTCTGGAAACAAGGTCAGGCTTTGCAGGAAGGGTACAGAGATGGTTTCCCTATGCAGGGAGAAGACATGAAAGATCAAAGCTCAACTGGAGACAAAAGCGGACAGTTTTGAGTCAGACAAGAAAAATGTTTTTTTCATCAGGTTAACAGCAAAAGGAAGTCCAGGGGAAACACTGGATTCATAACTGTTGAAGATGATCACCTGACAAACATGGATGAAAAAAAAATGGACACATTTAATGGGTTGGGGGTTTTGCCTCATTCTTTAATAATACTGACAGACTTTGGGCTGCCCGATTGTCTGCTTTGGAGGACCATGAGTATGGGAACAGTAACTTTCTATTTGTGGACACTAAAATTGTAAGGAACCAACTGTATCAGCTAAATGCTCAAAAGTCCATGGGGCCTGACGGGATTCATCCCAGAGTGCTGAATAAGCTAGCAACTGAAATGGTAGGACCCTTCTCAATCATCTACCAGAGGTCTTGGGAGTCTGAGGAGGTCCATGCTGATTGGAAGCTGGACAATGCTATTCCATTTTACAAGAAGGGTTTGAGGAAAGACCCAGGAACCTACAAAACCATTAGTCAAACCTCGGTACTTTGAAGAATTATTGAGAAAATCATGCAGGGCAAAGCAAGCCCACTGATTCAACACGGGTTCACAAACATCTGTTCCTGAGAAGATTATGGAACAGATCCTCCTAGAAGCTATGTTAAGACATATGGAGGACAGAAAAGTCATTCAAGACAGGCAGCATGGCTTCACCAAAGCTAAGTCTTGCCTGACCAATCTAGTAGCACTCTATGATGGAGTGACTACATCAGTGGACAAAGGAAGGGCTACTGATGTCACTTGTCCAGACTTTTGCAAGGCCTTTGACATTGTCCCCCACAACATCCTTCTCTCTAAGTTGGAAAGATAAGTATTTGATGAACTAACTATTTAGTGGATAAGGAATTGACTGGATGGTCACATCTAGAGTAGAGTAGTTATCAATAGCTCAATGTCCAGCAGGACAACAGTGACGAGTGTTGTCTCTTAGGATTCTGTATTTGGACAAGTACTGTTCAATATCTTCATCAGTGACAAAGATTGTGGAATTGAGTGTGCCTTCTGCAAGTTAGCAGGTGTCACCAAGCTATGTTGTGTGGTTTCAATACCTGAGGAGTGGGATGCCATCCAGGGAGACCTGCACAAGCTCAAGAAGTGGGCTCATGTGAACCTTATAAAGTTCAATAAGACTAAGTGCAAGGTCCTGCACCTGGGTCAGGGCAACTGTGGGTATCAGTACAGGAAAGGGAATGAAGGATTGAGATAAGCCCTGCAGAGAAGGACTTGGGGATACTAGTGGATGAATAGCTGGACATGAGCCTTTCATGCGCACTCACAGCCCAGAAAGCCTGTCATATCCTGGGCTGCATAGAAAGAAGTGTGACCAGCAGGTTGAGGGAGGTGATTCTCCCCTTCTACTCTGCTGTTACAGAACCATAGAATCACCAGGTTGGAAAGGACCCACTGGATCATCGAGTCTAACCACTCCTAACACTCCCTTAAACCACGTCCCTAAGCACTTCATCCACCCGTTCCTTAAACATCTCCAGGGAAGGCAACTCCACCACCTCCCTGGGCAGCCTGTTCCAGTGCCCGATGATTCCGTGAAATTTTTTTTTCTGATATCCAGCCTGAACCTCCCCTGGCGGAGCTTCAGACCATTCCCCCTTGTCCTGTCCCCTGTCACTTGGGAGAAGAGGCCAGCTCCCTCCTCTCCACAACCTCCTTTCAGGTAATTGCAGAGAGTAATAAGGTCTCCCCTCAGTCTCCTCCAGGATAAACAACCCCAGCTCTCTCAGCCGCTCCTCGTAAGACTTGTTGTCCAGCCCCCTCACCAGCTTAGTTGCTCTTCTCTGGACTTGTTCCAGAGCTTCAACATCCTTCTTGCAGCGAGGGGCCCAGAACTGAACACAGTACTCAATGTGCAGTCCCACCAGTGCCGAGTACAGAGGGAGAATAATCTCCCTGGACCTGCTGGTCACACCGTTTCTGATACAAGCCAAGAAGCCATTGGCCTTCTTGGCCACCTGGGCACACTGCTGGCTCATGTTCAGTCGGCTGTCAACCAGCACCCCCAGGTCCTTCTCCTCCGTGCAAGTCTCCAGCCATTCTTCCCCCAGTCTGTAGCACTGCATAGGGTTGTTGTGCCCCAAGTGCAGGACCCGGCATTTGGCCTTGTTAAACCTCATGCCACTGGTCTCAGCCCAGCCGTCCAGCCTGTTAAGATCCCTTTGCAGAGCCTCCCTACCCTCCAGCAGATCCACACTTCCACCCAGCTGAGTGTCATCTGCAAACTTGCTGAGGGTGCACTCAATGCCTTCATCCAGGTCATTGATAAAGACATTGAACAGGGCTGGACCCAGTACTGAACCCTAAGGAATCCCACTTGTGACTGGCCTCCAGCTGGAGTTAACTCCATTGACCACCACTCTCTGGGCCCGGCTATCCAACCAGTTTTCAACCCAGGAGAGTGTGTGCCTGTCCAGGCCAGAGGCTGACAGTTTCTGAAGCAGAATGCTGTGAGAAACTGTGTCAAAAGCTTTACTGAAGTCTAAGACAACAACATCCACAGCCTTTCCCCCATCCAGCAGTCGGGTCACTTTGTCATAGAAGGCGATCAGGTTAGTATGGCAAGACCTGCCTTTCGTAAACCCATGTTGACTGGGCCTGATCACCCGGTTCTCTTGCATGTGCTTCATGATAGCACTCAAGATTACCTGTTCCATGACTTTCCCCGGCACTGAGGTCAGACTGACAGGCCTGTAGTTCCCCGGATCCTCCCTGCAACCCTTCATGTAGATGGGTACAACATTAGCCAGCCTCCAATCTAGTGGAACTTCCCCAGTCAGCCAGGACTGCTGGAAGATGATGGAAAGGGGTTTGGAAAGGACATCTGCCAGCTCCTTCAATACTCTTGAGTGGATCCCATCCGGCCCCATAGACTTGTGGGTGTCTTGCTGGGCAAGCAAGTCTCTAACTGCCTCCTCTTGGATCATGGGAGCCTCATTCTGCTCCTCTAACTCCTGGGTTTGTACAGAGAGGGAACAACTTTCCTTGCTATTAAAGACTGAGGCAAAGAAGGCATTAAGTACCTCAGCCTTGTCCTTATCCCCTGTCACTGTTGTTCCTTCTGCATCCAATAGGGACTGAATATTCTCCCTAGTCCTCCTTTTCTTGTTAATGTATTTGTAGAAAGATTTTTTATTATCTTTCACAGACTTAGCCAATGTGATTTCTAGTTGGGCCTTGGCCCTCCTGATTTTTTCCATGCATGATCTCACTTCCTCCCTGTAGTCCATTCAAGACGCCTGCCCCTTCCTCCAAAGCTCATAGACCTTCTTCTTCTTTTTGATGCATCTCAAGATCTCCCTGCTCAACCAAGCTGGCTTTTTCCCCTGCCGGCTCCTTTTCTGGAACACAGGGATGGCTTGCTCTTGAGCTGCTAGGATTTCATATTTAAGAGCACCCAGCCCTCGTGGGCTCCCTTGCCCTGAAAGACTACCTCCCATGGGACTTTGCCAATCAACCTTCTGAACAGTCCAGAGTCTGCCCTCTGGAAGTTTAATGTGACTGTTTTGCTAATCCCCTTCTTTATCCCACCTAGAACTGAAAACCCTATCATCTCATGATTGCTTAGTCCCAGGCATCCTCCAACCATCACATCCACCACAAGACCTTCTCTATTCTCAAACAGCAGGTCAGGGAGGGTACCCTCCCTTGTTGGTTCGCTAACCAGTTGTGTGAGGAAGTTGTCTTCCAAGCACTCCAGGAACCTCCTGGACTGCTTCCTTTCTGCTGTATTGTACTCCCAGCAGATAGCTGGAAGATTGAAGGTCACCCACGACGACAAGAGGTAAGATATTAGACCCCACCTAGAGCACTGTCTCCAGCTCTGGGATCCCCAGCACAGGAAAGACATGGACCTGTTAGAGCAAGTCCAGAGGAGGGCCACAAAAATGACCAGAGAGCTAGAATGCCTCCCCTATGAGGACAGGTTGAGAGTTGGGGTTGTTCAGTTTGGAAAAAAGAAGGCGACAGGGACACCTTATAGCAGCCTTTGAGTATCCAAAGGAGGTTTATAAGAAAGATGGAGACAGACATTTTAGCAGGGCCTGTTGCCATAGGACAAACAATAATGGTTTTAAACTAAAAAAGAGTAGATTTATACTAGGTATAAGGAAGGAATTTTTTATAATAAGAGGGTGAAAGGCTGGAACAGGTTGCCCAGAGAGGTGGTGGATGTACCATCCCTGGAAACATTCAAAATCAGATTGGATGAGGCTCTGAGCAACCTGATCTAGATGAAGATGTCCGTGCTCATTGCCTTTAAGGGTCCCTTCCAACTGAAACTACTCTACTAATATGATTCTATGAAAAGTCCTGTCTAATTTGATATTCTTCTATGATAAGTTCACCTGCTTAGTAGATGAAGGGAAAGCAGGAAGTTAATTTTTCTGGATTTTGTGCCTGGTGAAGGGACTGGCATCCTTGTCCTCTGAGAAGAGACTGAGGACTCCAGGTTTGTCTCTTACGGAAAGAAGGAGGCTGAGGAGCAACCTCATTGGGTCTGTCCCACTAGCTGGTCATGCTTCCCAGGAGATGATTAGGCCCTGTTATTCCTCAACCCGGAGCCATCTCAGGGGCTTCCAAGAATGGCTAAAGACCACAACCCTCTTTGGCCTTGGGGACAAGAATCCTTCCCATGTCTGGCATGGCACCAGATTGGGTGCTTCAAAGCACTAGGACCCCTGACAACATCAGGAGACAGATCTACTCACCGCTCCTCCAGCTAGTATTTTTTTGAGGAAGGCTTTTGAGGTGCTGGTCTGAGACAGACCAGCACAGCTGCTGGGGATCCCTGATGTAGCTTTCACAGCTCATTTCTGGCTTTAACCTTTCTGAGAGTTATCTTCCTCCCTCACTTTGTGGCAAGGTGTTCAGGTTTTATCTAAAGCCTTGGTCAATCTCTATTTTCCTTTAGGATTTACTATGGTATTTTGAGTCCTGAAAGAGTAAGGAAGGTAGTATCCCTGTCATTTTCTATATTGGAGCCAAAATTCATCTGTGTGTTCAGACTATGTAAATAAGAGAATTAATACCATATACATTCATTTAGTTGTGGGGATGCCAGAGGTGAAAGAAAGACTTTTGGTTTTCTTTACATGAATTTTGCAGAGATGCAGAGACCATTCATGATTTCCTCACCATTCCTTACCAATGCACCAAGTAACTCCATCTTCTACCCTGCTTATGGTGAGGTCACCCTCTTGGAAAGAAGTCCTGAATTGTTGCCTCTTCTTGATGATCTTTTCCTCACACTTCGGTAGCTTTTTCCCTCCTTTAGGCTTCATCCTTTATATCTTCCTCAAAGATATGTCAAGGATTCCATTCCATTCCATTCCATTCCATTCCATTCCATTCTTTAGCATATCATCTAGAATTGCAATACTCCAAAACTATATATTGTATTTAAGATGCAATTACTTTCATTTAAACTGCCCTGGCACTTACTAATGTATTGTTCGTAGTGTCACTCTTGAAACAGCAATTACTCTGCTTCAGTAATTAAGCTAGTTTAACTATTGTAATAGTGACACTAGAAATATGCCTTTTCCCCCTCCAGCTTTGTCTGCAATATTTCCACAAGGCTTTGTTTTAAGAAAGTATTTATTTTCATAAGCTATCACTTTAACTGTGTGCCACTTCAAGGTTGTTGACTTTCTTGTCCAGCTTCTGGTAAGTATCAAAGTGTATCTCTTTATATGTCAGGAATATATGACGACTGATTTATATTTTCATTGGCATTGTCAAGTTTTGTTCATTCTACTTATTTAAACAGTCCATATAAAATTCCACACATGAATCTTTGATCAGATTTTTTCATAACCAGATGAAGAAATTGCTAGTTGAATAACATTTCCTTTAAACTTGTTGTATCAAAGCAGCATTTTCTAATTAGTATTTGTTCATTGTTCCTCAGTATAACATTTTGTTATGCTTAACAAAAGAGATAACAATAACTTTTCCATCAAAACAAACCCTTTTGTTAAGTGCCAAAGCCATTTGTCTACCCACAGCTGGGATGTGTTATAGTTTAACCTTCAGAGGCATCAGGTCAGCAGTTTCCTGTGGAGACCTGAAAGAGCTCATGTATATCACACATAGAGTATGCCACATATTGTCTCATCCGAATAAAGAAGTCTTGATTGCTCCTTTTTCAGATTAATTCAAAAAGCAAGAAAGTAAAATACTGAACATAGTTATCCATCTAGCATTTCCAGTGTGCACTAGCCTCTGAAATCATCGTGTAATTTGGACTATAGAACTACAAGAAGGCAAGCCCCAAAACTTGCTGGAACAGGAAAAAAAAAGGCAGTGGGGTTGTGGTGTGTCCGAGTACAACCACCACATTCATGTTTAGAACCCCAAGAGTTGTGTGTCAACTGAAGTATCCACAGCTGAACAACCCAAAGGCAAAAATACATGGGCAATAATAATAATAATAAAACTTCAACTTCATCAATCAATCAATCAATCATCATTAGAATACTGTAATTTATAAAGTCTTATCTACTATGAGATATTTCTTATGTTTCCTGGGTATGCCTAGAATACAGTAAAATAAATTATATATAGTAATGATCTTACTCCTCCGCCAGCTATAGAATTAATGCCTTTACCCTGCTTTACCTTGTTGGGTTTCCAGTATGATAGAAATAAGATCTATGTAAATATTTAGGATAAAGAACTTCCTAAAAGGTAGTTGGCTAACTGACAGTATTTAGTCCATAGAACAGATTGCTCTATCCAGAGAAATTGTAATACTGCCTATTAGAACTACACAGTTCAGAGTTTCACAGGGGAGTGTAATAAAAATCTCAAATTATGTTATTGATGAAGAACCCCAGGTGTGGCAAGTGAAACAATTTTTCCTCATTTCAGAGCCAAAGCTAGTAAAACTCTACCCATTGGAAATTTGCAATATATACCGAGAGATTCTCAGTACAGCTGGAGGGTGGGGTGTTGAAGTCCACCATTGTAGCAATGATATTCTTGAATGCCTTTTAAATACCTCTGGCAGCCTATAGAAAACTATCTAAGGGCAAAGTTCTGGCTCTTCTCTCTAGTTCCTATTGCTACACTGTATTAGCAGGCCATAATTACCCTAAGGTTTTCTTCTGTTGTTTTAACAGCTACAGTTCTTCAGAGAACCGTGTATGCAACTACACATCTGTGTAATCACGACTGCAAGAAAGTATTAGTTTTTTCTGTCTTGATTGGAGCAGGTAAAGACAGGGATATCTTTTATCAATTTGTGACTGTCAATTTATGACCAGTTATGATCCAAGCTATAGAGCACTTACGAAGCTTTGCTTTCTGTGCTTTACCTATCTGTATCTTTATTTGCCAAATTTCTCTGTCTATACAACTCTACTTGTTCAACTGTAGAAGCTCTAATGGACATGTTACTGCCAAGAATAGAAGTTATCACAAAGAATAAAAAAAACCCCAAAAACATTTAAGTGAAATTCAGTGCTCGAACCATAGTGGTCAATAATTTGGTAAGAATCTTCACTTATCATTGAATATTTTTAGGGAGAATAACTAATGGAAGTTGTTCTTACCAGAAAATAAAGACTCCTTGTAGTTCTTACCAGAAAATAAAGACTCCTTGTAAATTCCTCTAGATAATTACAGATGTTTATTTGGCCACAGACCAATCACATGCGTCCACTTTCTTGCGCAAGACAAAATTGTGCGCATTTATAGTATTGCTGCTCTTAACACTATATGGCTCACATGCCACCTGGTGGACAATCTTTGTAATTTTACTATTTCCTTTTATTGCCACTGGTAAATAATTCATATGCTAGCTGTGTCTAGGGAGAAATTTCTCTGATCTTCTTTGTTTTGGATTTTATGCATGAATTCTTTGGAGCTTTAGTAGTCTTAGAGGAAACAACGTTACAATGGGTAGGGAGCATGTTGAATGTTTTGATTCTATAGTGCCACAATGTTAAGCACCTTCTCTGCTGTAGCAAGGAGTTTCCTACATAAATAAAGTGGCTGTCTAGGAATTCCGCTAACTGCCAATGCTTATCCTGACAAAACAATTCTCACTGGTTTTCTGTGTGAAAGTAGTGACAAGGAATCAGAGAATCACATTTAAAGATTTACAAGTTTCATTAGCAGCATATTTTTATTGCTTTTCTTTCTCAGCAACCTTATTAATAACACATGCTGGATTATCATTTTTCCATACTGAAATTGATTAATTTCAAATGATTTTTTCTAAGAGGAAAATGAAGCATCTCTAATGGAGAGTCACATTCTCTACTTGTTGAGATCAGATCTTATTCACAGTCAAGACCATCTTCATGGACTAACAGATGTCACCAGTACTCTCTGAACATACTATACGTGGCTCGTAGAGCTGGGTGTCAAAATCTGTTACTACCTGAATACTCTCAACATAGAAAGAAGAAAGTATTTTCCAACACACTTGAATCCAGAGTACTCTGGACTATACAGTAGCAACTATTTCAGTTTGTTGGTCATTGTTGTTGTTTCATTGACACTATGCCCAATGTTCCGAGTGTCTTTCTGCACAAGTTTTCTGTCTCACTGAGTTAACTTTTGAAATGATAAAAAAGAATAAGTAGGATACATTGTATGTAACTTAATGTCTGGGATGTAAAAAAGGGAGAGAATTGGAGAAAAGGAAAATTCACAAGATTCACTTAAAAACATGAACATAGGGATGACTTAAAGGGTATATGTAAATTTTTATCATGTATATGTAGTAGAGTTTAACAATGTATCTGTCCAATGAGAAGAAAGACAGGCATGTGTTTTATATATCATACACAATGAAAATAACTGTAACATTTGAGTCTTTCTTTTACTTGCACAGTCTGAAAGGAACTTCACTGAGAGCTGAATTACACTAGGAGTCAAAAGAATCAACATTTCACAAGAATTTACCAACAAGTGATTCTAGAACTATTTTATCCTTTTTTTTTTTAAGTATTTTTTTATATTTTTTTATGTCAGGAAACACTCATGTAACTAAGGATGGCTAGAACAGAAGCAGGGAAGTAGGTGCGTTGTGGAAGCTGTAATTTTTAAGGTTTTAGTGACTCCTTAAGATAAATTTTTGTTTTGTCATGTAAAACAGAATACCTTTAACATTTTTCATGTTAGTATATTTCAAGATCGTGGCCATAAGTAATTTTAGTATCATAATGTACTTCTGACCAGAGTAGGAAGTTCTTTAATTTTCTCGATCATTTAGGACAGTCAGGGGCTTGTTCATATACAGCATGTCATTGTTGATTGATTAGAATTTTCAGGGTATGACAACAGATTTGTACTGGAAATGTTCGCTGGTGTCTGAAGGATGAATGGTATCTTTCTAGTATATGTTTTTTCCTTTCATTTACTACTCAGTAGGGTTTGGTGACCAGTAAATTACAGAGAAATAAATATTTATTTAACATTCAAAAGAAGGAAAATTGTTGATAGTCTTCACATTCTATGAGTACAGCATAAACAGGCTTCTCAAATGTCTGAACTTCTGTTTCGGTCCAGTGAAATCCTTAGTCATGAGTAGCTGATGTGATGGAACACCTAATCATTGAAACCATTTCATTTATGGGGTTTATTTGGTCTGGTTTGGATTTATTTATTTATTTATTTGTGCTTTGGTGAACTATGGTCGAAGAAGTATTCTTTTGAGGACAGAATTGCTGGACATCATTTTGAGCAGACCTGGGATTGTTTGCTATGGTCCAGCCAGTCCTAAACTAACACAAATATCTAATTCAGTTAATACTGAAGGCTGCTTGGCCCTAGTAGTGCGCCGAGATCTATGGCTAGATGTATTATCCATTTTTCTGCCCATAGTTTATATTGTCCATAATGATGAGAAATGGGCAAATTGCTGCATCTAACAAACATACAAAATACTACAGTATGTGGATAGCATGCTCTTTTTTAAAATAGCCATCTTTCTAGTGAGGGGAGACTATGGGGCTTTTTAATTCAGCTCTGAAGACACGATAAAATTGTGTGATTCTTTCCATCACTGTCATAAAAGAAGGCAAACCCCATTGGACAGAGTGAGTTGAATAAACAAGAGAAGTCAGCCTATCCCTTTCCTACCTGTAATTGCACAGAAGGTACACAATTAATATGAGTATAATTAATGTATTAATAAAATATACGTAATATAGTGGAAAGAGAAGAAAATAATCATATGAGCAGATTCTGTGCTCCATATGTACTGAGTTCTGCATACGTTGGCAACACAAAAGATAATAATTCTGCAAGTGAAATAAAACTTATAATTTAATGCATAAATAGTTTACAGATATTTTCCCCAGTGACATTTGTAAAATGGGACTGCAATCCCTCATCTATCATACTTCTGTAACAGAACAGAACAGAAAGTATTTTTGGCAGCATATGTCAGAGAAATTTTGTTTCTAGTTTTCATGGAAACATAGGTGCTCAGAGTAACTCAAGAAGCTTTTACTTGGAAGGTTCACAGTCTTGTACAGTTAGATAAGTTGCATAAATAAATTAAATACAAACATCTATCATAGAATATTCATGAAATTTTAAATTCATATTAATTTTTCCAGGTGTAAATTGAATTGTTATTGTCTGTAGGCCTTACCTGACATGTGTATAAGGTGAATGTCATCAGTGACTAGTTGAGGCAGGAGTCATTTCTCCCTTACTCCAAACAGCATGTCACCTACATAAGCTAATGAATCCTTCAGGAGCAGGAAAGCTATGTCCTATCTGAATAGTTTTTTACTCTTGACACTTGAAAACTACTAACTTTTGACTTTCAAATAAGTTAAAGTCCAATCCTACTGTTTTCATTACACCTTAATGGATACAAGACTTCCTTTGAAAATATTAATGGTCACAGAAACGCTTATTGGGCACCCTGAAATTGGACTGAAATATGTAAGAACTTTGCTGAACTAGAAGCTTACATAGTTCTCATGTGAAATGTGCAGCTGAAGAATTATCCTCTAAGCATATTTTACAGTAAAGTAAATGATCTAGAAAGTAGCATTTTCTGACCAAGATGATTGGCACATATGACTAGTTAACCCAGCTTGTCTTAATTTTCAGAAGGATAAGAGTTTTCCGTAAAAGTGTAGTTGTTTCTGCAAGCATAAATCCCTTTGTGTTTCTTGTGGGTTTTTTTCTGTGGTTTCTTGTGGAAGCCTATTTCTTGTGGGTTTTTTTCCCCAGCTTTCAAACATATATTTTAATGTTCAACAATTTGTCCTATTTTCAGCCTGATTGGGACCCAAATATAATCTCAAGACAAGGGGCAATATTGGCACATGAGCAAATGGTTATAAGCCAATTATAAATATATTCCAGTGATTTACTTGTTGTAATCTCATAGACTGCTAGCTGAGCAGCAGAGCGAATGTTAGGGCAATCAAAGTTTGAAATAAAACCAAGGTCAGCCAAGCTGAACAGAAGACCTAATGAACAAAAGACGTACTTTTTCTGGGAAGAAGAGATTCTCCAATCTGAGTTGTCAAAATATCCCCATGAGTGTGTCTAAGAATGATATAGGTGTTTCCGAAGCACCTGCATCATCAGATATGCCAGCTTTGCAGATATGCTGGTTTGCAAGAAGTGTGGCTGAGGCATCTCCTGGAGCTGATGGGGTCCTCTGTGGCTGTACAATCCCAGCAAGTTAACGTTTTGCCAGGCAAACTCTAAGAAGGCAGTCCACAAGCCAATGTAGAAGTAGCAGTGTGGATAGACAGGACCTAGACAACAGGTTAAGCTGTATTTGCAGCTTTTAAGAATGGTATTGACCTATCCTACAACTCTTACATAGAGTGGTCTTCACTAGTAGAAGTGGCAAGCAACTAAATCATTAGCTGATGTAAGATGAGTGAGCAGAGAATAGTCTCAGTCTTTCCTTTGCATCTAAAATTCTCCCACATTTGCAGGCATGTTCGTGGGTAGAACAATGAGACCTAACTTTGTCTCATTGAAGCTGGAAAAACAGTAGGACTCAGTATTTTTATCACAGCAGCACTTATAATTAGATTGCATTCCTTTTGGTTCTTGAAGACCTCACATTCTTTTTGGTTCTCAGCTTTTACCAGAGAGATTCAAGGTCTTTTTAAAGTGGAAATAAAATAGCCTGCTCTTCATCATTCTTTCACACAAAGTACAGCCATATAGACTTCAACACATTTCAAGATTTTTGTCTGGGATATTAAAGACCTTTCACTGTTCAAAAGTGACAAATGGTGCTATTAAATACCCCTCTGCACTCAAAATGTTTATACAAAATGCAGAAATTTCTGCAACGTATCAGTGTATCGCTTTTGAATGATGCAAAACAAAAATGTGCATACTCTGAAAGCTAAGAACAGTTCTGCTACTACTTTAGTTCACCTATAGCTCTATCATATTTTCTTTATAGATATCAAAAGGCATTAGCTTTTTAGCCTAAGTCATCATGTTCCTTTTTTTCCTTTTAAAGTACTTTTGACTTAGGTTCTTCTGCCTTTTCCTCTTAGAGTGTGTTTCTGATGACCAAATCTTTCATGTTGTCTCATATTGTCTCATACTCTCTGCCACCTCCATCAAAGAAGTACTAATGAAGAACTTTCAGTTCACTTGCCCTAGTACGTCAACTTGCCCTATAGGGCAAGAGGCATAGCTTTTGCTGATTTTTCCGTCTGGCTTTAAAAGCCCAATTTTGGTCTCGAATGTCTTGTTTATAGCAGTTGGAATACGGTTGATTTTGGACACTCTGCATAGATTTCTGTGTTTGTTCTATACATAGATATAATATTTACTTAACTCATCGAGATTAATTCAATATTTGTATGATTCTTTGAAATCCTTTGATGTGGTGGAGAATAAATTATTATTCATTCATAATATGCCACATTGCAGTAACATACTGTAGCCTAAGCCCTTTTTATTGCCAGTGCATCTATAGTTAAAAACATGTGCTGTTGTAGTAGTAGCACTTCGGTATACCTAATGTTACTTCTTTATAAATTTTAATTAAAAAATTATGCAAGATCAGGAAGTATGTGTCTTTTCCAAAATACAGGCATTTTTTTCATGCCTGATACTTTAAAAAATCTGAAAAGTCTTGGGAAATAAAGTGATATTTCTGTGTTCATAACCCACAGAAGGTATCCCTAAGTCAACCTGTGTTTCTTAATATTGTGAAAAGGATTTGTGCCTGAGAGATGGAACCTTATCTTGGAAGACAAATCTGGGCAACTGATGTCACTTAGGTGGTCTCTTCCAACCTTGTTTTCTTATGGAGGAATATTATCTGGAATATATTTTAATAATAAACTTGCCATTTTAATAATAAGCTTGTTTATCTCTAACAGATATTTGTATTTTATTTTATATGTACAAGACATTAAATGCTTACATAACATTATGGTTTTTTTGTATGAGTGGGTGATGTATACAGATATATATTAACTCTCCAAGAGATAATATAACTGCATGGTGGGCTGATACTGAAGCCTCTGACATGTAAATAAGGCAGCTTACCCACAGGATCCTTTGCAGTTCTGAGGTTTCTCATTCCAGATTCCTTTGTGTTTTTTTTTAAAACGTTCATTCCCCAGCTAGGGAGCTTTCTCTTCTCCAAACTATAGGAAACATGCACAAAATAATTTTCACATGACACTAGACTGGAAATAAACCTCAAAGTGTATTGTGATGATTGTTACAAGCGTCACCACATAGAGGGATATAATTGTCTCTGTTAGTTTCATATGCATACTAAGAGTCTAGCTGCACCTTTCTTACCATTGTGTAGCAAGGCATGTGAAGATTCATTGCCTCAAACTACTGATTGCAGAAATGAGTTTGAAACTATGCCTTTTACTGGATGTTTCCTAACTCCAGGTAATAAACACAGGCCATTTTGCAATGCACAAATTAAAATCTGGAGATGCTAAAACCCGAACATGACTCGTTTTAAATTAAAGTGAAGTGGTCTTTATGAAAGGCCTCTGCACCATTCAATCTGATGAGACGTTGCCATTAAAGGTGGTTGTAAATGCAGCATTCATACACCAGAGAGCTCTTCACATTGTGTTCCACACATCAAGGCTACCCGTTTGCTTTTAGTATGTCAGTGTAGAAGGAAAAAAGATCACAGTGCGGCCCTGCAATTTGTACTTTGATGTTGTTCCCTTGTTTCTACTACTCTTTTTTTATCCTGATTATATGGAAAGAAATCATTTCATTCTCAGTGTCATCCATGCTCTCAAATGGCCATCTACATGTCAAGAACAATCATTTGTGCTCATAATATTTATGTGCACACTTATGTGGTACATGCGTGCATCATTTTATTGTGTTACTACACCCTGCTGACTGTTTCTCCTGAAAGAACATCGGACTAACTGCAATGGGACTACTCTGATCAAGGCATGAATAAGCCAATTTTTTTTTCAGGATATAAATACTACAGCATAGAATTTATAGCAATATGTCAATAAAATAAATAGTGGGGTTTCACATCACCACCCCGGTTAGCACCCAATCAGCTTAGTTTACCAAAAAAAAAAAAACCAAAAAAACCCCTGTAGTGTCTGTTTTTCCACTTAAGGTAGTAGGACGGCTAGCGGCTTTAATGAAAACCTCCAACTGGTGAATGGGAACATTCCTCACAGCGTGTTACAGTAGCTCCATTGTGAACTGTGGGCTGATCTGATCAGGCTTGACTGTAACTCTTGTGCAGCTCAGAAACTCCACTGAACCTGAAGCAGTTACTGTGCCTGCATAGGCATAGCAAGTGACTACCTAAAGTTAGCAGAAACCTCATCTAACTCTCATTTTTAAAAAAAGTTGCCAGATTGCCAGTCTTCATACAGTTGGTGTTCTTAATGCCAGCCTGTCTTTGTTAGAAACTAGAAGTCAAGCAGAAAGGAAAAAAAAAACAAATAAATAAAAAAGAGAAATGCAGGAGATGCATAGGATATTATCTGACAGGTATGCAGACAGGCAAAACACTACATATTTACCTTTAAATAGTAATCATATTCAGGTAGCATGCAGAAACTCCAGTCATGATTGATACCCAGTTCTGTACTAGGTGCACTGTAGACACTTAATGAAAGGCAGTCCTGGAGTCATAACAGAGAATTACTGCAGCTTGACATTTGACTGCAACACAAAATGTCTTACCACAATCAATTGTACGAAAGAAATTATAACCGGTTCAAGAGGACTCTGGATACTCCTAATATTATAAGACAGAGTAAATGGTAGTGTTTTAAAGTACTTTTATTGCCATGTATCCATATGCTATTTGTAGTAGGAGTTGAAGGTAACCATCATTTATTAGTGTTGTAATTGAGACCGAATGATATGGACAATATAACAGAGAAGTAAATATATATTTACTCAGAAGGCTTAAATGCTTCAGTAACTTTGTGCGTTAAGTCTGCTAACCTCTTCCAACCTGTTAAATATGTACTGAGTAGACAATGAGGCTGTATCCTCAGTAGCACAAACTGTTTAACATAAAGCAGTGTTTTAAAGCTACTAGTAGTGAATTATTCCACAGAATAATTATTACCACAGAAGTTCCCAAGACGAGGGCTGTAGAGCACTGTCAGTTTAAAGAAAGAAATCTTGTCAGAGTATGCTAACTCCTTCCTATGTTTCTATCTGCTAATTTGCATTAAAATATAGGAAAAAAAATGTCAATTCTTCCCTAATATTACTTAGCTGTGGAAGTATTTACCGTGCTTACCAGTGTTGTTATGTATTTGTTTTGCAAAAGCCTTCAAATCACATGAAGTTTCCTCATCCAAGCATAAACAGTAGTATAAGAAAATCTGACAGTCTCATCTCTAGCATTTACCTTGCATCCTTGGTGAAAGGATGTTTTTCCTCCCCACAAATAATAGAAGGAAATGTTCCAGATTGATTTCAGCTTCCCCTTTAGAAGTGACTAGAAATATTTCTTACATAATTGCGGTAGCTTTTGATAATATTACTATAATTCACTTTATGTGCATTTTTTTAATATAGACCTTCTCCTGTGCATCCATGAATTGTCTGTGAAATAGTCTAAACTGAATTTAGAAAAAACTATTTTAGCAGAGTATTTTAAATGCATATTTAAATGTATTTTTAAAATACCTTCTCAATATAATCTGTTGAATAGGTTGGTACTTAAATACAATGCAAGTTTACTAAAGATGCTTTCAAAATAATTAAATTCCTTAGTGTTATTTTATACATTTCTGCTCAGTGTCTGTCTCTTAGTACATATACGAGGGATAAAAGCCTATTCCTATTTGATTCAGTAGCAATACTCTCTCTGTTTTTAGTAGTACTAAGATTCCACCTTACTCAGCCAAATCACACAAGACAAGACAAGACAAGATAAGGGTCTAGAAAATACCATTTAATATATGTTCCATTTAGCAAAAATCTAAACAATGTATAAAAACATAAGATCCAATATAACGTATTTTTGCTACTGACAATATTACTATATAAATTTACTAAGAGAAGGCACCTGTATGATCTAAAAAAAAAAAAAAAACTGAGGTAAAGAAAACTTCTAAGTTCATAACCTCTGGTCTTCGCTCCAGAATGAAATAAAAATAGATTTATTAAAGGGTCAGAATTTTGAGGACTTAATGCATGTTTTAAAAACAGTCTAGATGCAATCTTCTCAGGTGATTAATTTGGTCAAACTCTCAAATGGCTGGTGCATTCATATGGCTTTTCCTAATCATATTTTCTGCTTCTTGTGCAAAGAGAGTCTCATCCTGCAAGTTTAATGTACAGGACATACAAGAACCGGCTGCATTTCCAGTTGTATTAGCAGCAGCGGCATGTTGCTCCATGTAATTTCCTGAAAGAGACAATTACTCAAAATAGGAATATTCATGAAAACTACATTTCCAGCTTTGAAGAAAATAAAAATAAAATGGACACCATATTAAGAATATTTTGTCTCAGTGTTTCTCATATATTGATTCACTTTGTCATTAATAGACTTCAGAGATAGCAGGAATATAAATTTTTTCTTATATAGGAAACATCCAAATAAATTTACAGATGGTGTTTAAATGAGAAGTGGAGAGAAACACACTTGAGGTACTGTCTTAAGGCAAACTCAGAACAAAAAGAAAAACATGAATAGAAGAATACTGTGTCTTGGAAAAGAGAATTATTTTGTATTGTTCAAGTGGGTGAGTAGCAATCAAATTGTATTTGCAAAAAAACCAGAATCTTCAAGGAGCATTAAACTGGAAATGAGCTCAAAATAGGACTAGTGATTAGTGTAAAACAGTTGCATTTCTGACAGGCAACCATTTCTGTTCAGTTGTTTTTGGCATGATGCAAAATAAGAATGGAATCCATTTCTACTTTCATGCCTATAAAATGCAGATTCAAGTCTTGTACATACCAGAGACATATGGCATATTTCTTATTTGTCTTGATTGTCAAAATTTTTCATTTTACAGTGTAGATTGGGAGAGATCAAGACATCCAAAAAGAAATTACTGAAAGTTGGTGTTGTCTTAAGGACATATTTAGACTAGAGAGGATATAGGGTCATGAATCTGTGAACTTCTGAGTATCTTCAATTTCTTTTGATTTCTGTATGAATGAGAATTTGCAGTCATAATCGTTAACAGTGACATACTGACCATTTTGAGAGTTTAACATTATTTTTTTAAAAAGAAAACACCTTTGTTATGAAACATGTAAAGAATGAACCAGAACCATATTTGCTATGATTACCTATAAACATATTTTCAATTTCTTATTTGCTTTGTTTTAGTGCAACTATGACAACAAAATGATTGTCAAGCCAAAATGCATTAATTTCAAACTACAATGTTATCTTTTTAGCTGCATGAAGCGAGAAGAAGATAATTGCTCTTTTCTGCCAATGCATCTTCATCTTCCTTTTACCTACATTAGGAAAGACTTTATTTCCTTACATTTCTAGAAAATAAATATTTTCTTCAAGTCTTTAAGGCATCACAATTTCCATGTGCTCTCTTTCTCCCTCAGAGAAAGACCTATGTAGAAAACCCCATGTTGTTCCTAATAAACCCAAGACTTTCCTCACTAATGGAGCTGTCCATTATATGGCATTTCGTTCAATGTATATAACCATAAAGTCTTGTTAGGTCATAGTTTGAAATACATTACATCTATCTTTCCAGTAGTCATATCTACCATCCTATGGCACTGGATGGAAATACCACTACAGAGAGTTTTCAGAGCTCTGACATTCAAGGGGGCCTTGGCAAACAAAACTGTAAAAGGGAGAAACTGTGTTAAAGTGTTAGTTTGTTAGGAATAAAGAAGCATGGCTTCTACTTTTCAATATTAATTTAGAAGCTTCAGTATCTTTTTAGCTTGATTCATTTTCTTCTCAGCTGATCACTTTATTGGATGCCATTTGGTCCCACAAGTGATTGAAATTCTTAATTATCTTTTCTAGCTTTCTGATATTGTGTTTTTCTTCTTGACATTTACATATTGTAAATATAGCTCTGTCCAGGATGAATTGCCTTTAGCAGACAGTGCTTGACAGCCCTAGTAAATTCAAAATGATCTATTAATTCATCAATATGTGTATAATTTCCATTAGGATCAATAAAATTTGTGTACAGTTATAATAAGTAGAGTCTTTTAAGACTTTAGTGTCTTGCTAACTGCCAGAGAAGTTTCACCAGCAGATTTAGGTATGTCCCCACCTTATAAGGCTCTGGAAGAGTCGATTTAAAAAATAAGAGATGTTGATTTTCTTATGGAAGTAGCCTTGCTGGAAGATACTCCTTCAGCACATCATGGCTGGTGTGTCTGTCCCAGTCTGCTAGGACACTTTCCTAAACTAGAGTGGGTATTGTGCAGGTCCCTGTTGCAAGAACTTCTTGGTTGCAGGATGGAGATGTTAGAGCTTACAGCTGTCCTCCTCAGACCACAGCAGTGTCTCCTTTCTTGTTTGGAAATTTGCTCACATTTAGACTCTGGAGAGGAAAGGTTAGGAGGAAGAGTAGAAGAGGGAAGTATCTAATAACTTCATATTGTGCTCTAACACAATTTGACCATGTTTTCATTTCAAAGGTTAATATATTCAACTTGAATCTCTTGTATCATGTGAAGTAATATTTCAAAACATCCTCTAGAGAAAAAAAAAAGAAGAGTTTATATATGATGGTAAGCTTATTTTATAGGACTAAAAAATGCCTGGAGATCTTTATAATGATTTTTGCGTGACAGAATCAGTCAAATTTAATGATTTTGCAGGCCCCAGTTGTGGTTATATTAAAAATAATTGCATTACCGTGGCACAACTCATTGCTATTGCTACATGGTTTAAATATTTTATGCAGTTTTTTAAGGACTGATCCTGTTCTGAGGTGGGGAAAAATGCTATAAGCTGTGTCATTTCTTCTGTCTCAAACCAAAAGGTAACTTTCTACTATCATCATTATTGAGATATTCATCCATCAAGTTTCTCAACCTTCCCTTCTCGTATTACTTGTCTTATGTTTTGTAACTATTTTTTAAAGTTTTGCATACTTGTGAGCAATTTGAGTATGTTTTTGAAAATCCCAATTAGCATATACTAAAGAAGTGTGAAGTTTGAATAATTTAAATCAAGTCAGATTTTTGTCCAGTGGAGGACTTCATTAAATGGGTGATGTGCAAGTATATACATATAAATGCATGTATAAATATAAATGTATGATGTGCAACTATATTGCTTTTGTGGTGCTTGTTGGAAAGACCTTAAAACCCAGAAATTTAGTTTACAAAATGGTCTGCTGAGCTTGTAAGTACTTACTCAGAGAAGCTGTTTATTACTTACTCAGGTGAATAATGAAATCCAGTGAATACTGAAAGGGTTGTGACATCTCAAAATGAAAGCAGTCGAATTCTTTGCATGTTATAATCCAAAGGTTTTCTTTTTTCAGAGAATATATGCCATCAATTTTTGATGGTACACGAGCACCGTCACTTCTGGTGTAGCTAAAGATCAGAAAATGTAGATTTATAAATTTGAAAAATTGTGGGATATAGAGCAGAAGGAGAATAGATGATGTTAACAAGAAAGAAGTTATGAAAAAGGCAGTTTGAACTATAATGGCACTAATTAGTGTTTGGTTCTCAGTTCATTCCCTCAAGAACCTCACACATCCTAGTGACTACTGAACACCAAAAAGCATCTGTGGACATAAGGAATGGGGAGGGCCTGGCAGAGGGCTCAAGATGATGCAAGGAAGAGGTGGCAAAGTCTCTATGGGAGTATTTATTCTTTTAAAAACTGATAAGTATAATGCTTAGTAATGACGGCACACTTTGCATTCCACTTTTAATACAGCTATATTGTCATTACTTCTATGAAAGCATTTAAATTATGATTGTATTAATATTTGATATGGATATGGCCAGGGAGATAAAAGTTCAAGGAGGAAAACAGGCAGTTGCACAAGATACAAGATTACAGAAATGCTTTTTCTCAGGATTGACACTTAAGCTTTGTCCTGTGCCGTGCTCAAACCTCTAGGCCACAGCTCTCTTGGGAGACCACATATTATGTATGGATGAGTTTTCAAAGTGACCTGAAAGGCAGGAACTGTACTTCCTCTGAAAGGCAATAGGATTGAGGATCCTAATATTCGAAGGCCTTTCTGAAAATCTCGTCTTACATACAGTCTTAACCACTTCATCACACTCACTAAATAACAGCAGATACTTGCTAGCAGCATGTGTATTAGTCACTGAAAATAATTTATCCCTGCTTTGGGGCTTCTCTAAAGGAATGATACCCTTCCATTTCTCAGCCTTCTCTTTATAACACCTGAGAAATAATTGTTTCCATTTTTCTTTGCCTCATTGATTGTAGAATAAATAATCCATGAATAACTCCCCACCCTCATTATTCTACTGTATCTAGTGAGCAATAACTTTTGGTTCAGTCTGTTTAAGAGCAAAGGCAGGAGGGATGGAGAGGGATGGAAAAAAAGAAAGCAGTCAGACTCTTAGAAGTCCCTGAACCATAAGGCTAGGATATGGCCAGGTTGTCTCAGTCATCTCTTGTAGGCAAAAAATGTAATGATACTTTAATGCAGCTTTGGTTCCTGGCTCGCTCTTGGAGTGAGAATTAATTACCGAATGAAAACATCTGCATTAGCGGCTCCTGCAGCCCCAGCTCTCGGCAGGCGGGATGGTGCTTACCCCCCTAGAACTAGGACCGCTGGAAGGACTTGCCTGCTGGCCGCCTGGCTCGGATCCCGGCAGGCTGGAGCTCGGGAAGCCGCTACCATCTCGGTGCGCGGGGGAGCTGTGGGGAGAGAGGGAGTCAGGAGCCGGCCGCGGGGCTGCCGCTGCGCCGCGGGGCCTGGCAGGAGGGCCAGGCTGCGCGCCGCACCGAGCTTCTGCACCCCGCTTCAGGACCGCGGACAGCGGCAGCACCGTGGACAGCTGCAGCACCGCGGCCTCCCCGAGCCCCGGTCTCCGCCCCGGCCCCGGCCCTGGACCCCGCCTCGCCCCGACAGCCGCCGCCGTCCCCTCTGCTTCCGAACCACGAGAGGGAGGACGAGCAGGGTCCTGGAGGCCGGAGGGGCGCAGAGGAAGAGGGAGGAGCTGGAAGAAGGGGAGGGGAGCGCTCAGGGAGAGGATTTTCCCTTTTGATTTTTTTTTTTTTTTTTGATTGGGGGGGTGTTGGTTGCTGCTGCTGGTGGCAGGATTTCTTCTTCTGGAAGACGATGAATACATGAGGGGAGAGGCTCTGAGCGTGCTTCTCTGCTGCGGGAGTGTCTCTCCCTTCCTCTCTCCCCCTGTGTGAGTGTGTGTTTGGCTCCCCGGCTGTGTGTGCGTGTACACTGTGTATATATATCTGAGCTGGGAGGTTATTGCAAGCTTCTCTCAGCAGCGCTGCTCTGTGCAGGAAGAAGAGCTCAGCTGCAGTGGTAGCATCAACAGCAGCATTAGCAGAACCAACAGCTTTTTTCTGCCTTTCTCCCTTTCCCTTCATCTCCATCTCCCTCCCTCCCTCCCCCACACCTTTTCAGTTTGTTGGTTTTTTGTTTTTTTTTCTTTTTCTCTTCTATAATCCTTGTTACTTGATACTTCGTGGCTGTTTGTGGTCTTTGGTTTTTTTTTTGTTTTCTTTTTTTTTTTTTTCTTTTTTTCCTTCCTCATAAAAGGAGACACGCATACACTCAAACACAGAGAAATAAGGGAAAGAAAAGTATCGGGACTTATCCTGCTGCTGCAAACCCAGAGACAGCAGACGAAGAGGGGGGTTGGCTTCTACCCCAAGGTAAAGCCCTGCCCCCTTTTCCTGCTTGCCACGTCCTCTGAGAAAAAGAAGGAGAGAAGGGGCCAAAGTGGAGAAAAGCAGGTCTTCTGCGGCTGGCATTTGGAGTACAGAGAGCCAGGAAGTGAAGGATGGTTGTGATTACCCGAGCTGGCTGCAGGGCAGCACTCTTCCTCTGGATATTCAGCAACATTAGCTGCAGAGCCAGGACTGCTCTGCCTGCATCTCGTAAGTACTCTTTTCTAAGAAGTATGCACAATCTTAGCTCTGCAATAAACCAGAGGGGGATTCCCACAACTCTGAGAGGTTGATTATTTTTTCTCTGCTGGTGCATTTTGTGTTTGATTTTCTGTGTATTTGTATGTGCATGTGTGCACCCAGGTTTCATACTGTTTGCAATGCTCTCATTCACATATTCCTTAGTGCAGGTGATTTCAGTGATAGCTAGTGTGGAAAGTTGAAAGACCTGCTCTATGACATAGTCTTGATTTTGCAATGGAGTCAGAGGGGGAAAAGAATCACAGAGAAGCTGTTCAAAGTTTTGGGTTTTTTTTTTTGTCTGGTTGGTTGGTTTTGTTCGTATGTTGTTTCCCCCCACACACACCCCTTCCTCAGAAGGTATGCAATTTGCATTTGGAAGTATTTCCCTTCTACTGTTGTGTTAGGGAAAAGAGCAGATGTGAGCAGTTTCCATAAGCAGTGTTTTATCAAGAAGCAGGAAGAGAAAATGTTGTCTCATTTTGAATGATGGTGGGTTGACAAGAGGGTAGTGAGCCAGGACACTTTTTCTTGACAGTGAAGTTTTGCTTCCCATAATAAAATGAGTGAAATTATTTCAGAGGAGACCAGAAATTGCCCCCTTAAGGAGGCAGAAATGGTAAAGAAATGACCAAGCATCTGCTAAAATGCTGAACTTCAGACTGGAGGAGTGCAGAGCACCTATACAGGACCCACCTCTGCTAGCAATGTAAAAATGACAGGGTACTTATTGATTTCAATGGGTGTTAGACCAAATGTTTAACATTGCTTTGAGCTGTAGTTTCCAGCAAAACATTTGCAGGTAGATGTCAGTGTTAAGTATTTAATTGTTTCTCTTCAGACCATGTAAAACACTTCCCATTTGCAAAGTAATTTTGAAATGCATCCTGAAATGAAGCAATGTGCTTATATAGAATAGCCACAAATGGACACTACTTTTAATTTTCTCTGCTGTTTTTAGAGGAAAGAAATGTCCTGAGTTGCTACAGATAGGTGTGCTAGGACTGTGTGTATGTGAATGGGGGTTAATTCTACTGACCAAGCAGCGAATTGTCTTAGAACATAACATATGTACTGCATACAGATCTATGTGGATCATTATATCTATTTATTAGTTTTCTTGGGAGCAGGAATGAAGAATGAAATTATTAGGGAACTGGAGCACTGCTATACTTTCTCAGAGGGGTTCTGTCTGTTGTTATCTGATACCTATTGAAAAATAGAACAGTGTTATTGTTCCAGGCTTTGTTTACACTCAGATATTTGTTTGTGTGCCAATAGAAAATGCACAGCATTGCCTGCGTTGTGTCTAGGTTTTCAGATGCTATAGGACTTTCAGTTATTTTACTAGCTTTGATTTAGGAGAAATATTCGTACTGAGGTTTACCTCTTAGTTTTGACTAGCTACCTAATTTTTCTTTTGATTAGTATTTCTTCATGATCATCTCTCAGGCTCTGCATAACAAGAACATACAGAGGGAAAAAAAACCAACTTATCCAAAATTCTGTTCTTGGAAAACAAAGTTCCCTATACTGCTACAGGATTTCTCACCTTTTCTTTGTCTTTCAGTAACTGATGGCTGTAATTTAACATACAATGGATTATCTGATTACCCAAGAAACAAATCTTTAACTTTTGAAAGAAGTTAGTTAAGAAGTTAACGGCTGTAATAACATCACAATAACCAGAAATTCCATGAATAGCAGATATATGTAATCTTAACTACTATTTACTCATATGCATTCCCATCCTGACAATTTTTTTTTTCAGATATTAAAAACATTCTTTATACTAATTCACCTTCCAAGAGCTTATACACTACATACCTTTTATTACTGACTCACTTCTGAAAGAGAAATGGAGCTAGATTAGTTTACTGGAAACAGAAATATAGTTAGAATCATTAATCTTAAAATTGCAAATGAAGTGTTCACATTGCAGTACATCTTAAAATTCTTGTGAAGATGTGTACGGCTGCTTGGGAAATGGTACCACAGTAGGAACTCAAGTGCTGTGTCACAGTGTTTTGGTGCACCACTGAACTGGTTATTCTGTTGCACGCTTTGGTATACAAATGCGCATTGCTCCGTATTTTCTGGGCTAGTTTGTAACTTTGTATGCAACTGATTGTGAAAGGCTTTAGGGAATTCTATTCTCCCCTGAAAAGAGGATGCACTTAGTATTTTTTTTTTTTTTTTTCTTTCTCTCTATCTCCACCCTCTCGCACCTCCCCTTTCCTCCCCAATCAATTGATTATGAACATTGTATATGGAATATTTCTGGGATTACAAGAATACGGAAATAATAATAATCGTGTGAATTGCAACTTTGAAGTAAAACATTTTTACTTTCTCCTCCACTGCTACTTTATGTTTTCACTTTGAAGTAATTAACAACAGCAAATATATTCTTTACAATATTTTCTAGGAAGTATGCAAGATTCACGGTGTACAGTGAATTATTAATACCTATATATGAGCTTGCTATTCAATATTTTCTTACTATCTGCTTGTGCTGACATAGAAAAAGATACAGTTTTCAGAAATAATAGAATTGGATTCACATGTGTGAATATAGTCCATCTCAAATATTTGTTTACCTTGCAAAGTCAGTAAACCTCTCTCTGTCCTTAAAATCATGTCTCAGTAATATTGATTCAAAAGTGATCATGTTGAAAGTGTTGAGTTTCATTCAGTTTTTTCTCAAGATGAAATGTGTGTTGAAAGCTCATCTTGTAGCACAATGAACACAGACTGCGATACAGTATCACACAGACTGATACTCAGATCTTACTGGAAATATTATTCATAGTCATGTTTTTCATATCCTAGCAATAAATTCTTCATATCCCTGCAATCTTTTTGAAATAAGCATAGAGGGATCAAAACACTCTTAAATTCTGGAATAAAGGCTAATGAACAGCTCAACCAGGAGAGGTCATCACAAGATAAAAAGTAACATGGAAAATACAAACAGAGTGCTTTGCAGTTTTTTATACTGGTTAAAGATGGAATGATAAGAATATGACTATGAGTAGACTAACTTTCACTCCTTTTTTTGTAAAGAAACCACAGAAAGCAGTGACCTTGTCTTCTTAATGAGAATGTTGAGGAGAGTCATCATAGGATCATCTGCTTCTCTATGAAAGTAACTCACTTAAAAAGTAATTGCCTTTTACAGCTGTGTTTTATTTTTGGTTGTGTCTGCTCATGTGCAATGCAAATCTTACCAGTATAGACCTACTAAAACTTCTAGTTCTCATACTTTTCATTCTTTCACAGTAGGTCTCATACCGCTGCTGAAGTTGAAGTTTCACCACATTTTACGATAAATGGTGTGGAAATCAAATGAGGAGCAGGCATAGTAAATCACTAAGATTTGTGTATAAGCAAAAAATATGCATCTTTTTTTAGCTTTGACTGTATGGCACTCAGACTTTCCTTAACAGCTTGGGTAAGCACAAAAAGTTTTTTTTAAAAAGTGCAATATCCTTTTTGAAAGAACAAGATATTGTACAAGAAACTTCTTTTCAGGAGTTCCAGATCGTATAAAATTACACAAGGTATCCTTCCAGTTCATGGTGCTTGAATGTGGGGTATTTGGGATGTCATATATGCTATTAGACTCATATTCGGAAATAGCTGTCTTCCAGACAAATCTTCAGATGTAACGGTATTTTGTGAAATCTGGTCAATTCCAGTTTTGTTTCTGTGATAAATGATGAACGTTTCTTAGTTTAGGTCGTGTTGTCTGGTGGTGAACTCAGAGAACTCACACAATGCAGTTTCAAGTATACCAAAACACTTTCCCGTAGCTTTAAATTTTAATAATTTTCCTTGCCACTGGGTGACAAGGAGCTTACAAATATACTAAAACTTTAAATTGTGGGACTAAGTTTCCTAGAAGACTGTAAGATTTTACAACATTAAACATATGCTTTATTTCTTTTCTCTTTTAGAAGAAATTAGCTATAAATTAGACCAAAAGTTACATCCATCGTTATGTCATAGTACTGTCATTCAAGGTGCAATACATCACTATGTAATAAAATTAACATTCAACAGGCAAACTGTTAATTAGTTACTTTTTAACGACATTGAACTGAGTTACTCAGAATGACTAAGGTGCTTTTCCTAGAACCTTACATGTGAATGAAATAGCAAGCCTCTTCTCATTTTCAAATTAGTGGCTAGAGCTGAAAAGCCGGACTTTCAAAGAGTCCGTACCTTCTATGTACGCAACATTGCACATGGCCTGATTGCAGACATTTGTCTATATATAGAAAGTTTGATTCAAAGTTTGACGTGGTCAGTGGGCATTGAATCAATTCTAAATGTCCTTGAATTAATGTTTTAAAAACAGTATTTTTGCTTAGCCTGTGATTTTAGCTCATTTATTTTTTTTAAATGCTAGTGCAATAACACAGAGTAAGACAAAAAAAATTCTTCAGTAAGTGGTCCAGTCTGCAAGAAAGTTTGAAAGTCAAGTTAGAGACTATGAATTGAAAACTCATCTCCGTGAACATTGGCTATTTCTTTTGCGAGAAAGCAAGAAATATTTTCTGATTAGCTCTCATTTTATACCAGAAAATTTTATGACAGGAAATTCTTTATACATAAGTTATAAGTAGACATTAGAAACTGTAGATCTACTTGGTTAACTCGCATCACTATAGATTTGTGACAGACAGTAGGTTTTCCTGCAGTTCTTTAGGAATTCCAGCTTTGGTATCTTTATCTTATGAAGCATCCTATCTCATGCACAATATTTAACAATTATTGTACTATTTAAGACTTTGTTATACTCTTAATGTTTAGGGCAATAAAAAACTATGTACAAGCTATGTGGTTTTTCTACATTTTCCTTTCTCTAAATATGTGGAAGCTGATCTACCACTAGACAGTTTGACTCATAGGTGAAACATAACATAGCTAGTTAGATCTTGAGGTGTGCCAGTGCCCATGCATGTATTTCTCAAATACTAATCATGCTTGATCTTAGAAAGTACATGGACATGCAAAAGTATTCATGGACATGCAAAAGTATTTCAGCCACTTCAGGAAGAAAATGTTAGAGAAGCAACATCAGTCTTCTTCATCAGGTGAAACTGAGTGTCTTTTAAATTTTGTTAGTGTTCAAAATGTCAAAGAATAAATTTAAATTTATCGCAATGTTTAGAAAGAGGTAATTTGATCAGGTCCTGATTTCCAAAACCTTCATGAATGTGGGATTATTCTTTGAATGATCAGAAAGATGTGTGGAACAAATAGTGCAGTCTGGTAGCTTAGGTCTTCTCCCACTGAAGGAAACAGAAGCTGGACCACTGATTTTAAGGACTGTGTGGTTGCATATTTTGTCAGTGAGAAGTTCATGATTCAGTCCATTGGTATGAGCTGAAATGATTAAAAGGCTCTTCAGACTTTGGCCTTTGAACTAACATTGATTTTATCTGCATTACACTTCATTTATTCAGCTTTTTTGCATAGGTAGATCATCTGAGACCACCAGCTAATTGCAGAACAGGTTAAATTTCTAAATTTGGTGGTGTATGTTGTGGTAAGGAGTAATCAGTTCTTTTGAGCCATTTGCGGTTCCAGCCTTGGAGATATCATTGGTATAATAAAAGCATTCCCAAGACTGATGTTTGACATTTACGAAGAACTTGGGCATATCTAGGTTTTGATAGCTCTGCAATTTTACAAGTAACTTTACAATGTTGAGACCTTTCCTGCCAGAGAAATTGTCCCAGTATTCATGCAGCCACCTACTTCCTATTTGTTCCTTAAGCTTGAGCAACTGACAATTCAGAGCAGAAAAGGATATCAACATCCACTTTTACCTCTTTCCTCTGCCCAAAAAAAAAATTAAGAGGTTTTCTGGGTTTGCAGTCTCCTGTAGAGCTGGTTCTTTCAGATATTTAAGTGGTCATGCTAAGCCCAGTGAGGGACTGAAAGTGGGCTTATTTACACTTACAATTCATAACTTGATGTTTATATTTATCAGCATTTTAAATATTTATAAAATACATTATTTTCAGCTGTGTATGCACTCCAAAAATATATCTTAAATAAGTCAGTGAGGAAGCATAGTTAGGAACTTTGTTAGTTTTGCATTTGAATCACTTAATGCTCACATTGTGTTGCTATGTCAAATGCATAAATAAAATAAGCAGTTAAAAATACTTTATAGTAGCCAGGGAGCACTTGAACAGTTCTAGCCAAAGGCTTTTCCATCCCACAAATAAACATGATATTTTGAAACTAACATTGATTGTTTCTGTAGAATATTTAGTCTCAGTATAAAGGGAAAGTAACATTTTCTTGTAGAAACTTAATGACCTGTTTAGATATCTGTCTAAATATAACAGAAATAGTCTGTCTGATTTTGTAAAACTGATATATCATTTAGTATTTTGTAATCTTTTTCACGTGGTATGTTTCTCTCTATTTTCTGTTTCTACAATGTAGGAATTATCTATCTATAAGCATTTTTTTTGCATCAAATCAAGAGATATGCCACTGTCCAATTTTTTATCATCTTAATTGTGATAAAGCCTTGGCTATGTCTTTTATTGATTGCTCAATCATCTTGTACACTTACATTTATTGTGAAGCCAAAGAAAACCTGGAATTTAGAGGGAAGGAATACAGAAGATAATCAGCAGATGAGCTGACGAGACTGCAAGGGTCTCCATGAAAGGTAGCAGAAAATCTAAGGTAAACAGTTTGCCACAGAAGAAAAGGAAGAATTACTGCCATGACTAATGGAAACCTAAAAGTATATGGGCCTAATGTAACAAAATGCAACATAACAGGCAATACAATATATTTTAGCTTTTTATGTCTTACATCCTGGGTTTAAATGTCATGGGTGTGAAAATCTTGAAACACAGTTTGAAATGCAGTTAAATTGGGATGTGATTTTATTCCCAGTTACGTTTTGGAGAATAGTAGCAAAACTATAGTTGGGGAAAAGCCTTATGTATTAAAATCAAACTAACAAACAAGAAAATGAACATCTTTCATTTACAACTTGTTGATACAGTTTTCAAACACTGATGCCTTACCAAGACCTCTAAACTCTGCCTTTATTGTCAACAAGACATAGAAAGGACTTGTACATGTTTTTTATTTTCCCTGAATACAGACAAAAATTCAAGCATCTTTAAAAAGCTGAAGAAAAATAAAAAATAAGCAAAATTAATTAATTTGAAAACAGAATAAAAATGAAAACTCCACGGATGGGGAGAATCCTCCCATTTGTGCTGCAGGCAGGGCTGTTGGGATGGTAACAGCTGAATTTTCCTAAGTCTGTAGGGCCTGATGTAATGTCCTCTCACCATTTTCCAGGACCATCAAACAAAAAAAAAAGGCTGAAGTGAGGTTATCTTCTAAGCAACGACAGTAACGTGTTTTGTTTCTGCTGAGGAGTGGAGTCAGAGAGAATAGTTTACTCTGTCAACAGAATTAGAATTGCATTAGGAGAAGTGTGAGCTTCTATGAGAAATGAAGTCAGAAGCATATCCTGCACAGGGTGGGCTCTGCTGGCTACATTCTCCCAAGCTTCAGCAAGCTGAATTCTCTAATGTGTTTTCCTTCCGTTTCATGTCCAAAAAAATTATACTACTGGGCATACTGTCAGTTATATGATGAATGTCCTACCAGCTTCTTCCCTAGTACAGCCAAGCTGTTAGAAATGATAGCAGAATTCCCTATAGATAAATGATGGTATCCATTACAGTTCCAGCTTTCTTCCAAAAACACATACCACCAGACCACACACCCATTTGCTTTTGCTCATATTTTATTTGCCGTTTCTCACGTAACTCCTTTCCCATTTTATTAATCTTCTCAGTCCCTGCTCTCTGCCCTCACCCCACCCTTTCCTCCAGCAATAAACTAACTCTACTGACTTCTCTTGGATTTTCACTGATTCATCACCATATTGAGTAATTTGCTGAGCATGAAACTAAGGGAGATTGTCTTCATTGATTCCTGATTAATTCATCTATACATGAAAGCTAGGTACACAGCTAATAACTCAACTGGAATACCTTCACTGCTTAATTGCTGTGCCATAATCCTAGCATGTTAAATCAGATAATCAGATATTATGAATGAAATTAAGATTCATTTTTTTCCAAAAACAATTCTTAGAATATCATTATAAGGAATGCTTTATTAACTCTTTATAGTAATGCAAAAAGTGCACTTTTAGACTTTAGGTCAGTACAGTCCTTATATATTATACATAGAGAAAAAATTGTACCAAAGGAATGCTGTGAGTGAATCATGGTCAAAAACCTAGATATTCATTGCTTGTAATCTAAAAAAGGGCAGTGACTTGGTCAGTTGTGTTACTACCTTATCTGCTTTATGCATCATAGAACCATAGAGCCAAAAAAACATGGAATGTTTTGGTAGGGGCCTTTAAAGATCATCTAGTCCAACCTGCCCTGGACGGGGACACCTTCCACTAAATCCATCATACCCATATTTCTCCAATTTAGAGACAAGGGAGTTGTGTGGGATCACATCAATGGCCTTGCAGATGTCCAAGTAGATTACATCAATAGTTCTTCCCTTACCCACCAATGTATTCATTCCATTGTAGAAGGTCTTCAGATTAGTCAGGCATGTTCTTCTTTTGGTAAAGCCATTTTGACTTTCTCTAATCACCTCCCTGTTATCCACATGCAATGACATAGCTTCTAGAAAAATCTGTTCCATGATCTTCTCAGGCACAGAGGTGAGGCTAACCGGTTGGTAGTTCCCAGGATATTAATTTTCACACTTGCTAAAAATGGGCACAATATTTCCCCTTTTCCAATCACAGGTGACTTTTCTTGACGGTCCTGACTTTTCAGATGCAATGGAGAGCAGCTTAGAAACTGCATCTGCAAGTTCTCACAGGACCTTGGGACACATCTCTTCAGGTCCCATGGACCTGTGTATGTTCAGGTTCCTCAAATGGTTTTGAACCTGATTTTCTCCTGCGGTGGTTTGGACTTCATTTCTCCAGTCTCTGCCTTAAGATAAAGGGGCTTGAGAGACATCAGAAATGCAATTGTCAGTGAAAACTTGAAGAAAGAAGTTGTTGAATACCTCAGCCTTCTCCATGTCAGTTGTCACCAGACGCCTTGTCCCTTCCTTTTATGAGGAGGATATAGTTTCTTTTGTCTTCCTTTTCCGATTAAGTTACCCGTCAAGTTTTTGACACATTTCCTCCCAACATTGAATGTCTCAGTCTGGAAATATGTTCATTATCCTCTGTTTATGACTTTACATGTGGCCACATTAAAATGCCTAATATTTCCTTGTACCAGCTGACATAGATGTCCCAAACTTGTGACATGTGAAAACTTCAATTTCAAGCTGTCTTCAGCTTCAAAGTGCATGAATTTTTCTGCAGTTCAAATAATAAAGATGTTAAAAAATGAAAAGTTGAAAATCAGATTTCCACTGGTTCCCACTTGAAACCACTTATTTCCTTTGTTACAGTTACATTTTGAGATATTTAGCGTTTCAAATTTATAATAATTCTGTACCTTGGTTAAAATGGTATATTATGCCAGTCAAATACCTTCAGTATTTGAAAGGCTTACTATTACAGTGCATGTAGAAACATACATAAATGCACATATATGCAAATTTTTTGTAATCCAAATTTGTCATCTCAGCCAAAACAAAGGGAAAAAAACCCTTCAAAACATCAGTATACATTGACAAGATCTATTTTTTATTTTGATTTGCACTAATTACATTTATCTCCTTTAAATTTTTATCAAGCAGGTTTTATTATTTTGTCCTACTGTAATGCTAGTTGGAACAGCTTGCGATTATGCAGGTCTTCTTCAGTATCTGCACACCATGCTTTCTTTCAATCTTCCAGAATTTCCATGGTATTCCAAAGGTTACTGAAAATCCTTTCATGCTTTCTTTCAATCTTCCAGAATTTCCATGGTATTCCAAAGGTTACTGAAAATCAGCAATAACAATGCTCACAGACCTTCTCAGATACAGGTTGCCCTGCTGGTTTTAAACTGTCTAGCCTTGTTAGCTTCTGTTTAATTTCTTCCTCAGTTTTTATCAGAATGCAAATTGTTTTGCCACTCGGGGATCTGACTATGCAGTCTTGTTTGTTTTCCTAACACTGTATTTTTTTGTGTTTTCAACATGATCGGCAATTTCACCACTTAAGTGTAGCAGTCTTGTGGTATGGATCCTTTTTCTCCTCATATCCTCTGTAACCTCTTTTTTTTTTATTTTCCTTACATTTTCTGTGCATAGAAAAATTAAGCTGTGAATCCTTTTGCTTATAACTTTTCTATATTTGTTAGCTTCTAATTTACAGAATCAAGGAATGATTGAAGTGGTAAGGGACTGTTGTTGGAGATCATCTTGCTTTGGTCAAGCAGGTTCACGTAGAGCAGGCTGTGCAAGACAACCTTCAGAGGGTTCTAGACATTCAACAACCTCTCTGGTTCTATCTCCTGCCTAAGGAGATGATACTCCACAACCTCTCTGGACAACCTGTGCCAGTGCTTGGTCAGCCTCACAGTGAAAAGATTTTCTGTGATTTTCAGATAGAACCTCTTGTATTTCAATGTGTGCTCATTGTCTGACAGGTTCTTGTCAGCCCACTTTTCCAGCCTGTTGAACTCCCTCTAGATGACAGCACAACCCTCTGGCATAATAGCCACTCCTTGCAATTTTGTGTCCTCAGCAAACTTGCCAAGAGCACACATCATCCAGATCATTAATGAAGGTATTGAACAGGAAGGACTGGACCCCAGTACTGACCCCAAGGGTACACTGTTCCACCAGACTTTGTGCCACTCTCTGGGCCCAGCCATTTAGCCAGTTTTTAATCCACTTTAACACCTGCTTATGCAGCCTATACTTCCAACACTTCTATAAGGATTTTATGGGAGACTGTTTTAAAGGCCTTACTGAAGTCCAAGTAGACAATTATCAACTGTTCTCCTCTCATCTACCAGGCTAGTCACTTCATCATCATAAGATTTTATCAAGTAGGTCAAACATGTCCTCCCCTTGGTGAAGCCATACTAACTACTCCTAATGATTTTCTTGTGCCTAATGTGCCTGGAAATGGTTTTCAGGATTAGATGCTCCATCACCTTCCCAGGTGTGAGGCTGACAAGCCTACAGTTCTCTGGATCCTCCTTCTTGCCCTCCTTGAAGATATGAATGATGTCTGCCTCTCTCCAGTCCTCAGACAGTTCTTTCAATTACTGTATGTGCTGTCAAGCATTTGCTAAGGTGTTTTTAAACAATTCCCACTCATGGTCAACATCTTCTCTTCGAGCTCTTAAATGCTGCAGACGTTTAGCTAGTACTACTACTACTCCTAAAGGCACTTGTTAATGGATTTATACCTCCATCAAAGAGCAATCAAAATATTTCATTAATACTGGACACACATATACAGAAAATGTTTATTTAGAAAATAAATCTAGAAAACTCTCCAAGGCCAAACTCAGAAAGTCATCTGCACTCAACTAAGCATTTCAACAAGTGCTTTAAAATAAGCCCCTGAAGACATACATACATTCCTGAACAATTCTTTGATAGTGATAAATGTTTTATTAAATTCTTGATTGAAATAGGACAATGATATAAGAAAACATGTCTTAGAACCAAAGTAAAAGACTACAAATTACTATTCAGCTACAATTCTCATTACTGAATGAAAGCATACTGGAAGTGTCTGTTCACTGTATCATTGATGGTAATTACCTAAATTTCAAGTATAAATTTATCATTATTAGAAGTTTAAATTCTGACCTATTAAGGAAAACATGATATGCATATAATTGTGTGTTAAAAATTTTATTTCAAAATACTTATATTTACTAGCCTGGAAGCAGATGCATCTAATTAAAAAAAAAAAAATATATATATATATATTTGAAAGAGAGTTTCTGAAGTGAGTAAGCAAATAGTCTTCCATGTACACATGCATACACACAACAAAGTTGTCTGGTGTGTTTTGGTGTATCATTGGTAACAGAGATAATTAAATTGCTTTGAGGTTCCTCTTGAGTGGAAGAATCTGCAAGGAGTTACATGAAATTTTTTTTTGTGAGTTTTGAGGCTTTACATGCAATTGCATCTAGAGCGGGAGATGTTCCTTCAGGCAGGGACAGATTACCTAATAAGTCCTTTAAGGTTGATTTCAATTTGTCAAAAAGGCAATAAAATCAGAATCTGGGAAAAAAAGGCACAACATACATGTTTCTCATCCAATGATGGATTTGGAAAATAGTGTGATATTTGCAATATATTTATTATAAGTAATTTTTAAATACCCTGGATTAATACAGCTAGTGTAATCTTCCCATATCTTACACATGCAAATATTCATGGGGGAATAGGTGTCATGTAAAGATACAGGCACCCTTCAAATTCTTCCTCTGAGCCTGGTGTACAGTTTGATAGTTGTGAACTGTAAGGTCTTCATATCAAAGTTGAAGTTACTTAATGCACATAGTGGATCTTTGATAACATTAAGTTCAAATGCATTTAGAGTCAGTCAGACGTAGAAAGCAAGATCTCCTGTGCTTAGGATCTGCTGTTAATAGAAGGAAGAAAATAAACTTAAAACATTATTTCTCTAGGCAAAAGAACTTCTGTGAATTTAGAGTTGCAGAAGAGTTATGTGAGGACACGATGCTCTAACAACAGTTCTGGGGGTAAGGTCTACTAAATATGGTAAGGTCTAGGGTGGTGTTTTTGTTGGGGAGTATGCAGCAGCTGTTTGTTGACGTTCTGCAATGTGATTGTAAAGGGCTACTGTTCACTGTAGCAGGTGAGAGAAGCCCTAGGGGATTGCAGCTAGAAGCAATCCGAAACTATGTTTATATGGAAGTGTCTCATCACTGCAGGAGAATATTTTAATATGCACAGAATGAAATATGACATATGGTTGTTACATAGTGATGATATAACTAGATGGACCAATGTATCAGACCATTCTTTTTAGACCACATACATGTTATGCTCTTCTTCTGGGCTCTGGGGTGTGTGTGTATAATTTAATAATTGCATAAATTTTATTACCAAAACCTTTTTATAGATCTTACCTTTTCTTATACTGATGTGCAGCACCAGTGATAATATTGAATTCCAGCATAGATCCATTGGAGTTATTTTAGTGTATCAGAGATGCAGATTTAGTACAGTTTAATTATAGATTTCTCAGCTGTATTCCAGATACCAGCTATTTATCTCTAGTTGCTCTTCAAAATAAATCTTTCTGGTTTTCTGTATGAAACAATTTGTGTTTGTAGAGTTGAAAGGCTTGAAGTCATGTGAGTTATTTTTGGGTAATTTAAACTTTCTATGTTTACCCATCCATCATTAATAGAATGACAGTAGCTGGATCATTAATAGGAAATATTGTAAGTACCACAAAATATTTTAGCACCTCACTTATTTATCTTCCCTTTGAGGATTAATATTGATCACAAATTTATTTTCTGCAGTCAAAACTTGTGGAGATGAACACAGACAAAATTTTGTAGTTTACACCGAGGGTCTATGCAATTCATTTTTACTATTTAACCAAAACTCATACACACACATATACAGAATCACAGAGTGGTAGGGATTAGAAGAGAGCTCTGGGAATCATCTAGTCCACTACCCTTGCTAAAGCAGGTTCACCTAGAGTAGGTTGCACAAGAACAAATCCAGCTGAGTTTTTAATATCTCCAGAGAATGAGATTCCACAACACTCCTGGGCAGCCTGTGCCAGTATTTTGTCACTCTCAAAGTAAAGAAGTTTTTCCTCATGTTAAGGTAGAACTTCCTGTGTTCCAGTTTGTATTATTGTCCCTTGTCCTGCCACTGGGCACCTTGGAGAAGAATCTGGCCTCATTCTCTTGACACTTGCCCCTTAGATATTTATAAGCATAGATAAGGTCCCCTCTCAGTCTTCTCCTTCCTAGGCTAAACAGACGGAACTCACTCAGCTTCTCCTCATGAAAGGAGATATATATGATATATATGAACTGATTGGAATAGCAGGAAGGTATAATACTACCAGGCAGTGAAACTTACATGAACAGAATCTTTGTGAAGCAGCAGATTATAGAATCATAGAATAGAATATTTAGGGTTGGAAGGGACCTTAAAGATCATCTAGTTCCAACCCCACTGCCATGGGCAGGGACACCTCCCACTAGATCAGGCTGCCCATCCAACCTGGCCTTGAACCCCTCCAGGGATGGGGCAGCCACGACTTCCCTTGGCAACATGTTCCAGTGTCTCACCACTGTCATGGTGAAGAAATTTTTCCTAATGTCTAGTCTAAATCTGCCCGTCTCCAGGTGATATCCATTAAGGTATTTAAGATCAAGATCATTTGGAAATATTGACAAGTTACTGGTAAACTATCATGAATATACCAGTGTAGATGTATATGCAGATAATGAGCTAATTTCTTTTTTAAAGTATTTTGTATACAAAATGTATTTTAGCAAAATATAAAAGTTTGTTGTTATTGAACAGTGGAATACATTAACAAAGACTGTTCCGTTCAGCTAAAAATATACCCAAACCAAACAGTGTCCTAGATTATAGAACTCCAATATTCAAAACCTTTAAAAAGCTACCAGAGGTAAACCTCAAAAGAAATTACATTGATGCAAGAACAACCATTTAAATGTGTACCAAATGTTTCACAGAAATTATGTCTTGCATCAGCTACCTTCTGCTGGCCCACTTTTCTCTTGAAAATAGTATTACTGTCAAGTGATCAAATTACATACTGTGGAAGAAAGGAACTACATTATGGATTCCATCCATGAATTCCATCATCTTTCTAATTTTTCTCTGTGACATTATTAAGCAGCAGATTTTGTGAGGGAACTCAGTGATTCTGCTTTTGGGGCTTTTAACCAGGAGGTAAAACATTTCAGAAGATTAACTGTACATCAGTCACACAAAACTCATTAGTTAAATTTGAGAGTGGTCTACTCTTTGAATCTTGTGTATGAGCATCTTTACTGACGTCTCAGAAAATCATTATGATTTTCTTTTTTTTCTTTCCTATGTTTACTTCTTTCCTATTGCATAGTATTAGGCTTCCTGTTGGTCAGATTGAGTGGAAAAATTAAAAGCACACAGTATTTTTGATACAGAATGTCTCAGAAAGTCATTTTAAACAAACCTTTATTCTGCAGTCAAACATCTATCTCTTCCAGAAGAGGATGAGTGCTTGTACAGTGCCTGTCAGAATGATGTTCTATGTTCTAATCCATGACTGCAGGTGACAGCCACCCCACCACATAACTCTTTATGTATTGTAAACACAAAAATTATCCAAGTTTTGCCATCCTATTCTTATTGGGTGTTACCTACTGTGTCATTAATTACACTGCTCTAACATGGAAATGTACTGGTCAACAGGATTAAAATGACAAAATGTATGAGTTTCTTCATGGTCCTTAGTGTTAAATCGGAGAACACAGTTCGCTATTCATGACTTAATGACTAAAAAGAAAAAGTTTAGAACTTTTTAAAATGAAATCTAGGGTTCTGTTTTTTGAATGGAGCTTAGAACAATATAAAAATAAAAAGTTCTGTTTGCTGTAAGGAATTTGTTATCAGGAAAAAGGAGTACACAGGGAGATGCAGGGACATGCTTTACCAGGTGTGCAGTGTTTTATGCTAATCTGATGCAAGCTGGGCAGTTTTCCAAGCTAACAAGAGCTCCAGGGAGATTTTCCTTTTCAATCGCCCTGTATTATTAGCTCCTGAAGAAGCTCTTGCAGTTAAATGGAGTCATGTTCTCTTGTGATGTAGGTAGTACTTTTAAGACGCTGTATGAGTGTTCCCATAGCCCAGTTTCAAGCCTCACCCTCAGAAAGAATGGAATGAAGTATTGTTTTGTCAAGCATCTTGAATTCATCATTAACAAACAATAAATTATGTAAAATAAATTAGTTCTAGGACACAATTATAGAAATTATTGTTCCAAAAGTTAAAGAAACAAATGAAGGGAAAAAAAAATGTGCTTGCCTACCATTTGACTTTAAATGGAAAAAAATAAAGGTAGAAATGCCTCATATTTATATTTACAAAATGAGACACTTGAATCTTTTGCAGAAACTAAAAGAAAGCCCTCTGATTAAAAAATTATTTGGAGAGGTTTCTGAATAAATTAATAAAATCCAAGAGGAAAAAAAAAAGAAAATTCCAACTTAATTTTGTCTTTATTTTGGAGTTGTTTTTTAATTTTTTTCCTGAAATGTAGCCCTTTCTTTCTTAATTAAGCAAATGATTCCAGAACCTCATTTCCTGTATTATTCTGACTACAATGCTCTTTTTATCCCCACTCCACCCCCACTCCGCCCCTGTTCATCATTCAATAAAGCTATTCTACTTTGAAACTCTTATATTCTTGGAGGTGATATCAAGATCCTTTCGGCACATTGCCCTATGGGCCGTTGAAGAGGGAATGTGTCTGCATTTCTCCAGTATAAAAACTATGCAGGTTTTGTTACCTGTTTTTCAGTCCTATTTTTCATTGAACTGAAGCCGAAATAGCATCAAACAGATCAAAAAATCAAAGCTGTGCTCAGAAAGTTACTTAACTCCAGAACAAAGATCTACTCAGTGAAGCTGAGAAACATGAAAATAAAGGACTATTTCCATTAGATACATTCTTTGGAAATCCTCATTTATGGCACTTTATATTGACCTTTTTTTTGTTTCTAAATGATAGAGGGTGGAACACACCAGTGGGACAAAGAAAGGGAATTTGACACGAGGCAGAGGATCAATTTTTACAGGTAAAGTAATACTCAAGTTTTAGCTTTCCCTTGAGCATACCAGTCCTTTACCAGTTTATTATTTTTCTATTGGAAAAAATTGATACCTGTCATTTCTTCTTAGATGAAGGATTCACAGGTTTATAGGACCTGATTTTCTTGAAAAATATGCGCAACAAGAGTGGTGTGTTCATAGTACCCCAAAGCATCCCTTCATTCTGTTGGCTAATGATAAAACCAGCACTGACCTCTATGAAACTACCTGTAAATCTACAAATTTTAATGAGTGATGTAGATATTAAGGTAAGGAGCAGAGCAAAAAGCAAAGATGTGATGGTCAGTGCACTGACAGAAGTATTTTCCTGCTGTTGCAGAAGTAGCTCTGGTTTCCTGCTGTGTAGGTAGGTCAGTCAGTAACTTTGTAGGTAGCTGAGTTGATACACAATACACAACATCCACAGACCGAGATCTGCCAAAATATGGGTTATGGTCCTTCTTGGTGAAAGACATTAATATAGAATCATTAGGTTGGAAAAGACTTCTGAGATCATCAATTCCAACTGTACCTGTCTGCTACTAAATCTACCTGCCTTTTAAATACCTCTAGGGATGGTGACTCAACCATATCCCTGGGCAGCCTGTTCTAGTGCTTCATAACCCTTTCTGTGAAAAAATTTCTCCTAATGTTCAATCTAAACTTCCTCAGATGCAGTTTAGGGCCATTCCCTCTTATCCTATGACTTATCACTCGAAAGAAAAGACCAAAGCCCTCCTCTCTACAACCTCCTTCTAGCTAGCTGTAAAGAGCGATAATGTCTCCTCTCAGCCTCCTCTTCTCCAGGCTAAACAATGGTATTTGAGGTGCAGCCTCACCAGTGCTGAGTACAAGGACAGAGTCACTTCCCTGGTCCTTTGCTGGCCACATCATTTGTGATTAAGGGAAGGTATCAGTGGTGAAGGACTCATTGTAGCGTGTTGACACTCTCAAAATTGTGTAGCCAAAGAGCATTTGGAAATACCTACTTGGATGATATCCTCTAGATTACAAAATAGCAAAATGACTATAATTTCTCTGAGTCTCCATTTTCCTTTTTATCTTACTGATCTTGCAGAGCTTTCAGCCATTTCGCTACTGTAACTTAACTACTTTTACTGTCTGACAAGTATTTCTGCCGCTGAGGGATAGTCTTTCAAGGAAAGAAGTACAAATCATGGAAAACTATTTGCTATGGACTTGCATAGTGTGTGTACTATTTGCTTGTGTCTGTCTGACTCACATTTGCATTGAGCTTATTCTCTGTGCCAGTACAGGATTGATGAGATACAGTAATGCTGATCTTTCCTCTTGAATAAGCCTTTAAGTGGACATTGCTGGACTAAATGAACATAACATCAGCATTAAGATGAAATTTTTTGTTGATTTAAAAGTCACTTTGAGGCTTGTTTTGAAACCAATTGCAATAATATTCTATGCTATTCTATCTAACTGACATAGCAACACTTCTTGTCATGAAATTTTAATTGATAGTCAGAAGATAATAAGTAGGATAATAGTACAAAGAAATAGAGGAAGGGGAAGTTGATAAGAAATGAAACAAATCAGATGGCTGGCAGTGTTAAAGATAGTAATTATCCTCCTCTGATAGTTAAATGAAATCTGATTGATGTTTCTCTGAATATAGTAAATGAAGCATGTTATTTTTCCTCTTTCTTTTGAAGTTATTTTGTATCAGCCTCTTAAATTCTTAGGAACCATTAGTGCACTGCACTGTGAATTAAAGGATGGTAGTTATGTTAACTTATTTTCTGCCTCTTTCTTTCCCTCTGCCTGCACAAATACCATCTGTCCCAAACAGATTATGGAGCATTGAAGTTAGTTTTCCCTGCTGTGGGGACAGTTAGGTATTGAAGAGCTGTAAGCTTTAATACCCAAGTGGGAGACTGGATCCTGATTCTCCTCTTCCTCTATCTCCTTGCCTCCTTCCTCCGAAGCTACTGAAGTATGTAACATCTTTTCCCCTTTGCTTTTGATCTGTTTGCTCTCAAACCATTTATCAATCCACCATTTGTACTTAGAGTTCTGAAGGAAACTTAATTTAGATTGGAAGGGACATTTAAAAATCACCTAGTCCTACCCACCTCCCATAGTCAGGGACATCTTCCACTCAGTCAGGTTACTCAGAGCTCAGTCAAACTTGATCTTGAATGTTTCCAGAGATGGGGCATCCACAGCTTCTCTGGGTAACCCATTCTAGTGTCTCACCACTCTCCTCATAAAAAAGTTCTTCCTTATACCCAATCTAGATCTGCCTTCTAGAAAGCAGCTGAAAATGTGGCTAGAAAAGAGGGCAGAGGAAAATTACTGTTAGTTTCAGGTATAAGGAAGTAAAACAATATTGACCAATTCCAGCCTGTTCCCTACTACTACTTAAAACTGGAAGAGAAGTTTCATCTGGGTTTTAGGGCTGGTAAGCATATCTCTCTGATTACTAAATTTAATGACTTGCTATTTTAAGTCAAGTCCCATAGAAATGATCCTCCGAGTCTTTGCTCACCTTGTTATCTGTATTTATAAAGAGTATTTAGAAAATTTTTGTTGTCATAGAGCATGTTTATAATTTGAATTAAAAATAACTCCTCTTGGTTGCTGAAGATTTACCTTTCAGGAAATATCAGCAAAAAAATTAAGTCCATTGTGAAGCAAGTTCAGAGGTGGAAACTGATTTGATCTTTGTCCTCACAGGAAAGGAAGTCGCTTTTGGTTTTATATTACACCTAGAGTATGGTAACTCAAACTATGTAGTTTTCATCATGTTGTCATGCCATGTGTTTATATCTTGAGGATTTTTTATAAAGGACAAAAAATCTTCCTTTCTTCTATGTACAAGGCAGTGGAGATCATCTTACAAAGCAAAATCTGCTATGATTCCAAGGAGTCTTTCTGATAGTAACCCAGAATGGACTGACCTTACATATTAATATTGGCCATTTATTTAGGCTGTATTGACTTGACAAAGGAGAAACTATATTACTAGAAAGAGGCCTTTTTTTTTTATTTTACTGACCATATTTCAATCTTAGAAAAGGCAGTATTTTTTTTTGTCTTGGAGGATATTGTGAAAAATCAAGTGAAAGACTGGAATCATTGTGCTTGTACGTACCTACAAAAGTAGCTCTTCTGCTAGATTCTTGAAGGGTTTAGATCTTAGATATTAACTTAAAAATATAGCAGACAACTCACTTTACTATGTGTCTCATCATAAATTACCTTGTCTACTGAATCAAGATCCAACCCAACTCTCAGCAGAGATAGACTTTTGAATATAACAGCTTACCTTAATGCTTCACTTGAGACCATGTGCTTGGTTTATACAGCTGTTGAGTCCTCCAAAATATTGTTGAAGGCAATGTGAACCAGATAAGCCAATTTTGACATTCTGAAACAGGGACACTCAGAATTACAGGCTTATCACAAAAATAAATGTATCAAGGCAAAAGTCTGATGAGTGAGGATTCTGTCCACAAAGTTATGGCATAAAAGTCCTCTTTAATTCTTCAGACCAAATCTCAACATGGAAAGCGGAACCAAACTAGAAGGACTAAGAGATGGAAAAAAATACTGAAATTCCAAACATGACTCATGTTCAAAATTCAGTGGAATGAGGTCAACCTTCCTAGTTCAGACGTGTCCCTGCAGGTATTCCTCAAAAGTGCATCAGGATCTAGTTGGCCATTTTTTTCTGATATGGGTGCGCATGCAGTGTCTCTTTCAATTGCCTTAGATCTTCTGTATTTTATGCACTGCAATGCTGATGTAGGAATGCACCCCCCTATAGTGTTGTACGATGGCATGGTTAGAAGTAGCATCTACAGGAAAAATGCAAGAGTAACTGACTAAAAGGAGATAACTATAAAATAAAGAAAATAAGACTGAACTGTCAACTGACATACAAATAAAATCATATAATTATAGGAAACAGCAACAACTGCTCTAAGACTTCTTGTAGAAGTGAAATGATTCTATTGACAAATGTCTAATCTATGCAGAACCACAAAGGTAAGCATTGCACTAAGAAATTAGCAGAGAATTTTCAGTGGAATTTCAGTGGCACGATTGGCAGTTTGTCACTATTACTACATTTCAGAGAGTACTCTGCTTCTCAAGAACAAAACCATTATTTACTTGTATAGTATATTTGTACTTATAAATCAATGTGCATCATGCTTTACTTTAATAACTGATTACAAAAAGAAATGAACATACACTTATGAAGGATCTCAAAGTAATCCAGAGTACAAAGATGTAAGTGCTTCTAATAAAAAGCAAAGTGTATGTATCTAAGAAAAAAATTTTCTGGTGTTTTTTTTAATGAGGATTATAGTTACTTTTCAGCACTAATGCTTAATGCTTACCAAGTTCTATTTGTTTTCTTTCCATCTTCCTTCTGTCCCAAGCAGACAATTAAACTAATTTAAATGAAAATAATTCTATCATATTCCAGGAGATTCTTATCCTTTCGTTCCGGCAGAGGAGCAAGAGGGGAAAATCAGATATATTCCCATATATTCTGGAGGGCAAATCCATGCTAATATCCAAGATGGATCCATGAAGAGCTGAAAATAAGTGAATACGTTTTGCCTGATGGTTTATGAGAGAAGGGATGTAGAGACCTTAAGGGCAAGCATCAGAATTTCATTCTGTACAATGTTCTTACTATATTTCAGGGGAAGATTTAATGGATTAGCAGAGACATTTGCAATGTACAAGTAATTTGTAACTGGGGTGTGTAAAAATCTAGTATGGAGTCCCCTAAAATTGTCCAGAGTCTGCGGTTAAGACAGAGAACCTGGAGCTGTTCTGGTTCCCTGCAGTTTTTATTTCATATTATGTGTTTTGACCACTTTTATAGATATAAATGGAATAAATATTCAAATCATTCGTAAGAATGAGCCTCAAATGTAAATCTGTCCCTGTGTTATATATAGATTTAATAAGAAGAGAGAGTGGTGTGCATAAAACAATGTTTATAACACAGCTGATGGCAGTGAAAATTTTCAATGATGGATCTCTAATTTCTTTTTCAGTAACACAAATGTTTTCATAAACGATATTAAAATAGTCCTGTCACATTGTACATAATGAAATATCCCTTAGATCGTTAAGTAACATTTATGAGATCTGACTTTAGCAGAACAGCACCACAAATACTTTGGAAGAAGGGATCTAATTGGGCCACAGATTCATTCTTCAAATACAAGCTTTCTATTGTTTCAGATTTGTTTCTACTAAATCAACACACATAATCAATGGGCCTGCCAAATGGACTTCAGGCCTGAAGTCTGAGTTTCTGGGAATAACTCCTCAACTAGTGTACTTTCTGTGACTTGTGTAATTTCATGCTTGAAATAATAAGGAACCTCACTCTCATAAAATTAGCAAAGATGGGGAAAAGTGATAACAGGAAAATATAATGTTAACATGAAGATAACAGACATTAACTTCTAGGGGCATAATAATAAATACACAAGCATCAGCAACCTTATTCAACATTGAGTTGTTGAACGTATTTTTGTCAGTGATTTCAAAGAACTAGAGGTGGAACTAGAATAATACAGTGTGCTTTTTTTGCAGGAACAGCAGAGTAGGAATTTGGATATTTGAGAGTTTATTGGCTTCTGTGTAATTCTCCCAAACAATTTTTTTAGTTATCAAGCTTATTTCAAGATAGAATGAAATATTCAAAAGCTAATTCTTAAAGATTTTCAGTTCTAAAGGTTGCATTTGGTTCAAAATGCAGAGAGACAGATACTAATTTATCTAATTGGTACTAAGTGATGTATTTTAGAATACACAAAATATGTCTGTCTTAATCACCTGGCAGCAAATTAAGCCATGAAATGCATGTGATTTGAATGGCATATAGAATGTAGCACCATCAGTTAATTTTTAGTTTTCTTTGACTGTTCAGTGTGACTGTGTGGCCAACATCAGATGATTTTAAAAAATAGTGAACTTACAAAACTAGAATAGTATCCAATGAAAATGATTGACTACAGATTCAATCTGTAAAGAATGGATAATTTAAAGTATGATAATCTTGTATCATAATGCTTTCAGGTCTTTAAAAACTGTCTATCTCATGTATTTAGAACTATTAGTTAATATCCTTCTCCAGACAATGTTATAAATAATTTACCCTCTAGTGTTCATCAAAGTGTCTGTGTTTCCAGTTCATAAAATCAGCAGATCTAATAATTTTTACTAGTTACTAATACATGTTCAGTTAAAGACATTTTAGTCATTGATCTGGAAGTCAAACTATTCATGTCTTGCAACGGACTGTGAGTCCACATGTTTGTAATTTAAACTAATGTTATGCTTGATAGAATCATAACAGATGACCTGATGGTGCTAGATAGCACTATATGCAGAAGATCAGCTTTCTTGAAGCATTGGAACTTGTAACAAGGTTCATGGGATGGTTTAGTCACACTCTGATCATTACAACCTCAAAACATATAAAATTAAGCCCCTGCTGATAAAGTAACGCAGAAATAAAAATATTACTTTTCAGAGGACCAGATTTCAATACTCCACAGTTTTTGACAAGTTATGTGATTTGTATACTATTATTAAACATATTTTCAGTGTTTGTTAATACCATTGGATGTACTGCTACATCACAAAAATATTGAACACCCATACATCAAATATTACCTACTGTACCGTGTGCTGTTTCACATTTCATGCACTAAACAACTAACCTGCTCTAGGCATCTTTGATAGTTATCATTTCTGAAAATCCCTTACATTGCCAAGATTTTGCCAGCTTTTAAACAAAACGTTGGAGACTATCTTGGCAAGAAGATCTATCAGCATAATATGGTATATAATGTAAAGCAGCTAACTGCCACGTATCTTCACAGTTGTGCAGTGGCGAGGAGGCAGTTCTGAGTTAGTGCATATGGAGTAACATTCTGCAGGTGAATAAAATGTCCACTGGGTAGCAAATGTCCATGTTCTCCCTTGGAAAAGTAAACTAGCAGTCAGTTAAAGAATAGGAGGAAATATATTAAGGCTGGTTTTACTTTAAAGGGAATACAAGGCCTTCACAGGGAGCTAAATCACAATATGAGTAACTCAAATTGTTGCTGAATTATGTGATCACTTGTAAGATCAGCAAGGACTTAAGAGGTACACTTAATTGATTGCTGATAATCAGGTGCGCATAGAATATAGATGAACCTTTCACTCCTCGACTACAGACCAGGGTCTGCTGGGTGACTTTACTACTTCCAGGTGCAAGGGAATTGTTCACGAGAACTGCAGTTTTAATCATCAATCATAATATTCTTTATTCCAGCCACAAGCGGTGGCCCATTTCTGCTTGAGGTTCCTGGCTAAGCCTAGCTGCAGTGGGACAGCTAACCTGTTTAAGAAGTGCAAGGACTTGTCCTGTGCAAGTGCAAGTATAGATACCTTAAAGACCTTGCTGCGTAGGCTTGTGAACTTATAAGATGATTGATAAGTTTTTTAGGGTAGACTAAGGACCTATTTCCAGGAGTAATTATAAAACGATCTGATATCACAGAATCACAGAATCACAGAATCACCAGGTTGGAAAGGACCCACTGGATCATCGAGTCCAAACATTCCTAACACTCCCTAAACCATGTCCCTAAGCACTTCATTCACCTGTTCCTTAAACACCTCCAGAGAAGGCGACTCGACCACCCTCCTGGACAGCCTGTTCCGGTGCCCAATGACTCTTTCTGTGAAGAATTTTTTTCTGATATCCAGTCTGAACCTCCCCTGGTGGAGCTTCAGGCCATTCCCTCTTGTCCTGTCCCCTGTCACTTGGGAGAAGAGGCCAGCTCCCTCCTCTCCACAACCTCCTTTTAGGTAGTTGTAGAGAGTAATAAGGTCTCCCCTCAGCCTCCTTTTCTCCAGGCTAAACAACCCCAGCTCTCTCAGCCGCTCCTCGTAAGACTTGTTCTCCAGATATATTTCTGTGAAAGTTTTAGCATGGAGGTGGACAGGCAAAACAGATGTAGAAGGAAATTATGCAGACACAGAGGGAATTTTTAGCTTCCTTTTATAAAGGTTAGAGCAGATATCAAATCAGTAACCAGTACCCTTAGGATGTGGTCATTTGATCAGCAACTGGATATGCATTGACTAATACCAAGTCGGGGATTGTTGACTGTAAGGGAACTCAAGTGGGAGTTTGAGAAAGCAGGTCAGCTAATTTTAGCCACCTGTTTTTACAAACATCCATTACATGAGTTCTTTCCAGGTATGTCCAACTAAACCGGAATAAAACAAACCAGAATTAGGAGTAAATTTGGATGCCTAACTGAAAGATGTCTTCTCAGGCATTTTCACGTGCAGTAAATAAATATGCCTGTGCCAGTCTTCTTAAGATTTGTATGGGGTTTATACAGTCCTGTTCTAACCCCAAACTGAGAGTCAGCTGAGAGGGTTGGGGTTTTTATACCATGACTGTCTTGAGTTCCTGCTGCATGAACAAATGAAAATGTGAACAATTTTAAAATCCGTGTTTATGATCTTGGCTTTTTTTACTGCATGTGTGGATTATTAAGTCCTCAAGCCATCTTTGAGTACCAGTATGTCATATTAAAAAAAAAAAAAAAAAAAAATCTGTTTAGAAAAATCCCTTATTCAGTGATATTCTAGCAATTTATAGGAAAAAAAAAACTTTTTCTCCCAGGCAGTTAGTAGTCAATTTTTATCTAGATACTTATTTTTTACAACAAATACATGACAGCAAGCTTCTCTTTTAAATAATAACAGAGACATAATGTTTCAGATCAGTTTCTGTACAAGAAATAAGTCAGGAAATGAATCAAACCACTATTTTGCATTCAACACATCATTTAGTAAACAAGCATAGAAAATTAGAACCCTATTGATATGATAATACATAACAACAACTGTACTATTTTCTGGATGGCAGAATTTTAATTAAAAACAGTAGAATATGAAGCCCATCTTAGTACCTACTGCCCAGTCCTCTTAATTGCTGACCATCATGGAATTTTGTTTGTTTTGTCAAATTTGTACTAAACCAGACCTGATCATTACAACCTCAAAACATATAAAATTAAGCCCCTGCTGATAAAGTAATGCAGAAATAAAAATATTACTTTTCAGAGGACCAGATTTCAATACTACATTATCAGATAAACTTTAAAGGTAATTTTATTTTAAATTCATATCTAATCAAACTTGGAAGTTGATGTTATCTGCATAATTTATTTTTCACTATTATTCTAGTCCCCACCCCATCTCATAAAAGTTGGCTCTTCAGATAAACAATTTGTCAAAAATCAAATAAATTGTTTTAATCCTTTTCCAAAAGCTTTTTGGAGAAAAGAAATTAAAAAGCATGTCCTAAATTGCACTTGGGCACTGTATAATTTTTTTTCAGTAAGCAAAAAGGGTATAACTCCGTATGGGAAAACACAGGTTAATTTTCTATTGTCATAATATTTCCCCTTTTTCTTCAACATCCTGACATCAATGCCATATTTTGATGTCCAACTTTATGATAAAAATGATCTGAGATTTTTTTTTTCTTTTAAATTATAACAGACAGTTCTTTATTCCTTATACACAGCATAGCAGAGCAGAACAGAGCAGAGCATAGCGTTAAAGTGCACAGTCTTCATAGATTTACAATTGATACATGACATTTGATTTAAAAGATGTTCACAATCTCATCCAACTGTTTTGCAATGGCTGAAGTTTGGATGGATAGTGAACATCAAATGTTCCAGCAATTTCTTGATGGACTTCAGAGTGCCCACTACTTAATGCAGCTAACACAATTAATGTTTTGATCCTGATTTAAGACGTAAATGTATGCTTCTGCAGCATATCTGTATGTACTGAGTCTTTCTAAGACGGAGTCAATTATCTTCACAGCGGCCCAGGTTATTTGGTGTTTCGGATTTGTGACTAAAACAATGTTGATAACATACCAGTGGTTTTGTTATCATTGAGCAGTACTTGCATGGTATCAAGGCTTTTTCTTTTTCCCAATCTGTACCCCTATCTCCAGTGACTACACTGGGTCTGGGCAAAAGACTGGAAAGAGACACAAGGAGGAGGAATTTGAGACACTAGGGGTTATGGTATGTGTCTTCCGAAGTAACTTCTACACATGCTGAGTGCACAGGTTTTCCTTCACCTGTTAAAATGTTGTGTTTTGATCTTTGTGTCTTATTACCTTCGTTCTGTTTTCTCCCTGTCCTGTGGAGATGAAAATCAGTGAGCGACTCTGTGTGTGCCTGGCTGCTGCCCAGGGTCAACCCTTCATACTGCGTTTTCATAGAATCATAGGATAGTTTGGGTTGGAAGGGACTTTAAAGATCATCTAGTTCCAACACCCCTGCCATGGGTAGGGACATCCCACTAGATCAAATCCATATGTCTCCAATTTGGAGAGAAGGATGTTGTGGGAGACCACGTCAAAGGCTTTACAGAAGTCCAGATAGATCACATCCATAATTTTGGCCATGTCCAATGCTGCAGTTAACCCATCATAGAAAGCCACTAAGTTGGTCATACAGGACTTGCCCCTGGTGAAGCCATGCTGGCTGCCATTAATCACCTCCCTGTCCTCCATGTGCTTTAGCAGAGTTTCTAGGAGGATTTGTTCCATGACCTTCCCAGGCACAGAGGGGAGGCTGACAGGTCAGTATTTCTCAGGGTCACCTTTTCCACCTTTTTTAAAAACGGGCACAATGTTACCCTTCTTCCAGTCACCAGGGACTTCTCCTAATTGCCATGACTTTTCAAATATCATGGAGAGCGGTTTGGCAACAGTACCTGCCAATTCTCTCAGGACTCATCACATCCCATAGACTTACATATGTTCAAGTTCCTCACGTGGTCACAAACCTGATCCTCCTCTACTGTGGGAGGGGATTTACCCCCCTGGTCACCATCTTGCTGTCCCATTACCCAGGAGGGATGAGGAGAGCTATTATCGGTGAAGACTGAAGCAAAAAAGTTGTTAAGTACCTCAGCCTTCTCATCATCTGTTGATACATGATCACCATTTCCAACCATCAGTGGGGGAATGTTCTCTTTGACCTTCCACATTTGATTGACGTACCTGCAAAAGCCCTTCTTGTTAGTCTTTACTTCCCTTGCCAAGTTCTAGTTAAAATGTGAGTTGATGAAAGATATGTCACACTTATTTAGGTGCTTTAGACTGCAGAAATTTATTATCAGCTGCTTACAATGCCTCAGTTCTATCTGGTTTAGAACAGCCTTGCAGTGCAGGGAAATATTTTTTATCATCTTATGAATATTTTGTCAGAAGGAAAGAATAGTTTGTTTATTAAACTATATTCTAAACAATACTCTGCTTTGGAGAGGTAGGTCTTCTTCCCCCACATGGAATACTAGTTGTCACGTAGTTGAGACAAAACAGTTTTTATAAATTAAATATATTGTACCTGATTTGAAGAATGGTGACTTACTATACTGATAAAGTTCAGGGCCTAATGTTTTAAAATGGAAAAAAAGTCAGCTAGTCTGATTTAAAATACACAAATCTCTGGATGTCAGTCTAAACAGTAGCTCTGAGTGAGATGAGGTCCATTGACTTTAATGGAATCACCATGGAGATAGAATGTACTTGAGCATGGAGGTTTGCAAGGCATGTCTGGTTGGGCAAAAGGTACTACTAAGATTCTCAGCATGGGTTCAGTGAATTAAAGAGACCAAGTTTATGGATGCAATTAGGAAAACAGACACTTGTCATCCTCACACATCAGGTGCTGTTTATCCCTTCTTGCCATAGTGACTGTACTTCAGATTCAAGTGCCTTAGTGGGGCGCTTGATGCTAAACTCGGTAAGAGTGTCTTTGATGACGAATCTAGGTCTACTTAAATGAAGGAGAAAATTAGTAATAAAGACAAAGGTAAAGTAGCATCCACTTGTCTCTTAGCTGCCAGTGCCACTTGTCACTGAGTTGGACTGGAAAGGAGACAAATATGCTTGAGGCCTCTTTGTTGGTTTTCCTATGCTGGTTCCAGTGGTGTGGAGCGGATGGACCTACCTGGCCGGTAAACTAACGCACATGGAAGAAAGATCAAAGTGAGAAGTGAAGTGGGTGTACATCTTTGCCAGGAGAATCAAGACATCAGCTTATTAGGTGCAAGGAAGCTGAATCCATCATCTCTAAATATGATGCAAAACACTTCTGAGTTGGTCTTCTAACTCTTTGTGTGGTTAATATTTGATTAAGATATCTGTAATACATTCGGTTTTTGTTTTCCTCCCTTCTCTAACTTCAACTAAAGTCAGGCCAAAGAAACACAAGAAAGGGGTAATAAAAACAAGTAAAGGGGATGAAAAATAGTACATTGCTTGCTTTTTTGAAGTGCTTGTGATTAGGGTTGCTAATAAAGTACAGCAAAAGGGATGTACTTAATGAAATACTTCTTTTTGCACTTAGAAGGCTCACTTTAAGTGACACCCAAAAGATATTGCTGTGTTAAAAAACAAACAGGCAAACGAAACTCACTATATGAAGAAGTTATAATGTGAAGTATGTATTTTGGTTAAGTTCAACTTTTTTGTTTTCTTATTCCAGCATAAGATTAAAACAGTTTCCAACATACTTTATGGCATGGAGCTTGACACACTTCCAGAATTCTAAGGTTTAACAGACAACAGTACTTGTATTATAATCCTTCTTTATAAAAATCTATTATATTAATCATTATGAAAACTGCACTAAGCTATAACTAATACATCTGCAATTTAAGTTATAATAATTTATAGCTGAATAATAGCATCTCGTGATTAGGAATCTAGTAATAAAGTATATATACATTGTGCTCAAAGCAATAATCATTACTCAAGTAAGCTGTACCTGCAAAGTCATCCATCCTTGAGTAAATAAGAAATTACCTACATTCCTAAGGAATGAAGGATCAAATCCTTGCATTACTTAATCATAATACCTTATTTCACTATTTAAGGCTTTTTATGAGCCTGCTGGAAAGGAATGAATGAAGATGAATGAGGCACTTGGTTTGCAAAAGGCATATGAGGCAGTAAGTCAAGTGGATTTCCACTGGCATTTTCATGTCAGATTGCTAGACAATATAATTTTTGTCCCAAAACCTCTTTTCTTACTGACATGCAGTTTTTTTCTACTTCCTGAAGTGTCTGAAACAAGGAGATTAAACGCTTTTTTGTGAGAGCAACCACTTAAAATGCTGAAACTGAAGGTGTAAAACTAGAAGATTAATTCTGATGAATAGTTTAAAAATGAACTATTGATCTTCTAATTGTGGCTTTTCTTTCAGACTTTAGAAAAAGTTTATGTATCCATAGGATTGTCTGGATTTTTCCACTAATACATATCATACAGTATTATGGAGATACTATTTCTGTACAAATCTTGCTTTCCTCCCAATTAATGTTATTATTCACCATTTCCTGCCTTTGCCTGACAGCACTGTTCTGTGATATCTGAAATTAAATACTAATTACTGACAGAAAAAGGTGGTTTCCAACTAAATTTATGTCAACTGAACCAAGACAGTAAAATGCTCAATGCAGCCTGGCATAAGACAGTGCCAGCTCTGAAGATCCTCTCTGTTAGCTTACATTTTATATGTAAAGGGCTAGTAGTATTCTCAACAGCATTATAAGAACATACCTAAGTCTGTTTCATTCTCTTTTTGATGTTGAAATAGTATCAGTCCTATTCTCTTTTTTCCCAGTTCTGGGCAAATGAATTAATTTCTTTCTGTTACCATTGAAAATTATTTAGATGTTTCAAGACACTGTAGTGACATAAGAGATGAAGTAATTTTCTTGATGAGCAAACCAATGAGAAAAAAGAGGGGGTGCTATACAGTAAGAAGAGTAGAATAGATTAGGGACTGGGCAGATTACAATTTCATACTTAGCACTAAAGATGCTAATAAGATTTTATTACACTTAGGTTTGATACCTCCCCCTTCTCAAATTATCTTGACAAACAGAGTAGATTTTGTTCAGTTCAAGGGTTATTAATGGTTAAAAAGTTAATCGTTTTTTAGGGGAAGTAACATTTCCAGTGAGTGATTTTGTTGTGGAGAAAACATAGTGAAACAAATACTAACATTTAAGGCATAGCACAAAAATGCATATGTTTTGTGGAATTTCAGTGTACCTTGTGTTCCTCGCTATCTAGGATATTGGGAGAACAGTGATAACATACATGCAGTGGAAAAGGGATCTTGGCACCTATCACCTACAGACTTCTTTAAAAGTCCTTGAAACATTTGATACTTTTGGAAATAGTCCCCTAAATGTGAAGCTTTCAAGGTTTGTGAAAATCAGCTTCAGTGAATTAAGTATGAAAACCCTGCTGTGATGTTTTGGGTTTTTTTTCTTTTTAAGTGTGAAACACATACTCAAATTGGAAGGAAGCATCCTCTCTTTGCTTGTGCTTTTTTTTTATTTTCACTTTATGTATCTACTATATACTATATTCTGTTCTATTCTACTTAGTATTACAATAGAAATATAGATTAAATTGCTTTTATCAGTGGTGTTCTCAAAAGTGAAATACTGTGTAATTTTTTTTCTTGTTTAATAAAGTAATCTTTTGGGCCATAGTCAAACTTCTTGACCTCTGCAGTCTGTTGTCCTGCCTCAACCTATGTATGTTAGTGTGCCATGAATACCTCAAGACCCACTCCCGTTTTGAATTCCAACTCTTTCATCTCTTTTCACCTAGTCATATATCATGTTTACTACAAAGGTCTGAAAAAATTGTATCAAGGTGTGGTTTGAAGTATGCAGTGACTCTGGCGCCAAACCAATGGAAACTGCTAAAAGCTTTGAAGACAGTGAAGCTGCAATACAGCTGTCTCTGTTCCTGCCACTGCCTGCCAAAAGCATGCAGTTGGGTAAGTTAAATAGTTTTCTTGAAGAACAAGAAATGAGCTGATTTGTAGCAGCTTGAATCTGTTTGTGCAACCATAATTGTTTACTGAAATTCTTTACAGTACATTCCCAAGGGCTATGGAAATTGGTCCAAGAACAAGCTCTGCTATGCTGCTGCCTCACTCTACTGTCAATATCAGCTCTTCTCAGACAGAGAAAAGAGGTTTCCACCATTCTCTGTCTGAAAATAATTCATAGCTTTCAGGAGGAGAAAAGCATTTTTCTCTGCTGAAATCTAAATGCAGGGAATACAGTGATATAATTCAGAGAAAAATAAAACCATTGTATCCTTCATAAATTGAAGTGTTTGGCCACTAAGTCTGAGAACTGGATAAAAATGTTATAGCACCAATTCTTATTGTTTATTCCTCAATCATCATTAATTTTCATGCAAATGCTTTGAACAAGTTTCTCCATCCCCAAACCCTTCAACAGTAAGAAGCTTTATCATTGTCCTTTTCCATGCTCCTTATGATTCTTCAGCACTTTGAACCTGCCAGTTTAGGATGCAGGATAACTAAAATGTTGAAAATATTGCAGCAGCATTTGTGCTTAGCATGAAAATTAGCTGTCATTTTTCAGGAAGGTGATGCATGAAAGCATTTTATTTTTCCAATTGACTTTTGATGTTGAATGTGATCTTAAATGTAACTTAAAAAAAAAAAAAGTTTTAAAAACTACTAAGTTTGTGTCATAAAAAAACCAAACTGTATTTATCAAAGGTTTTGAGGACTTTTTTTCCTTTGTATATTTGTGGGAGATCATTTTTATAAATACTTGAACTTCATGTTATTTTCTGTTTCCAATTTGCTTCATGGAAAGTGGTGAAAACACATTGGAGGAGAAATGTTTCATGTTCTTATGAGTGATACTCACCATGTACATCTCTAAATAGCAAGAGTGTAAAAGTCAGACTTGATTCATACATTTCCTAGGCATCTACCACTATTCTCCCTAATGATCATCATTGCTGCAATAATCTTTCCTGTCTTTAGAATTGTTGACTACTTCTAGAAAGTAAACTGATTGACTGGTGGTTTTTATAGAGCACTTGGTCTCTTATAAATCCTGTTTCATGTCTCTGCATGTGAAATATATGATATACTTTGGCTTCAAAAATATGAGCTCTAATCTTGGAGGAAAGAATAATGAAAAAATCCAAAGAATGCACCTTTGAGCTTCCTAGTGCAAGAAAGACAATGTGATACTGGAGCTAGTCCAGCAGAAAGCCACCAAGATATCTGATGTCTGGATGCACAAAATGTAGGAAGAGAGACTTAGAGAAAAGGTTTTACACAGTCTTTAGGATATAAAGCTAAAGAAAGGTAGATATTTCCATTGAATTCAACTACCTAATGGTAGAGTGCAGAGAAGATGGAGCCAGGCTCTTTCTAGGAACAAGAAAAGGAACAACAGTTCCAAAATGTGATAATCAAGTTCCAGTAAAAATATAGGAAAAAAAAATGCTACAAAAAAATTCATAGTGAGAGTGGGAAAATGTTGGGACATGCCAAGAGATTAAGGAATTTTACTCCCTGAATTTTACTCAATTTTCAACAGGACAAGCATCTAAGCAAGGCCTACCTCTGTGTACTGAAGATAGCTGTAGCCTGCAAGCCTTCCTACATGGACATTTGAGCTTTGTAGATACAAAGCAGGAGGGGAGAGGGAAGAAAGTCAGTCAGGTAGGACCTAAGGGACATAATGATTTTAACAAGGTTCACTGGAGAATAGTCCTGCAGCCCAGATGGGAAATTTCTCCGTGTGTGAGCTCCAAGTCAAACCGGACTAGGAAAGGTACACAACTACCATGAAGTCCCTGAAAGTTTGCAAGAAAACTGTTTTTGAACTATCTGTTTTCTAGCATGACCAGTTGGCCTCTAGGGGGTCTCTTCTGTCTCCAGGTCTATTCATCTTACACTGCTAAGTGGATAAAGATACACACAGTTTAGAATTTGTCTCTTTTTCTCCATGGAGAATTCTCCTTAAACTGAGCAGAAGTACAGACAGTCCCAAAAAGTCATCAGGCAGTGAATTGGCTGTCACCACAGTTCTGCATTGAACTTGATCTGTAAGTGGAAGCAGGGCATAAGAAGTTAATGAAGTCAACAAGGCTCAACACATAATCAAGGTTCCCAGACTGACAACTCATTCAAACTGATTTTTTAAGAGAGATTGTAACCTTGTTGCCTATAATTGGTCACAACAGTTACTAATGTGAAAGAATCCACAAAGAAAGAGTTAACTTTTTTTTTCACATTCTGTAGCAAAGCATAGCAAAAGTCTCCTATCTCTTAATGAGACAGATCTCATTTTGAGATTTCTAAATGATTTCCAAATGAGATAATCTCTTAATCATTTCTCAATGACATTTCTCCAAATGACTGTGTGGGCGTGATCCAAATTCTGGTGGAGTCAATGAGATCTTTATGATAAACTTCAACAGGTTTTGCATCAACAGATCACTAGGTCATTATAAATAAAGCCAGAAATTCTCAGTCTGTAATAACATAGCTCACCACATCCATGTGTAGAATAAGTCTAAAAAAAATTATTTAAAATTTAATAAGATTAATTTAAATTAAACCAGACAAGACATACCCCCCTCCCAAGTTAAAAGAAGTTCAGACCTAGAGTTTGTATTTTTATCATATTCTCCTGGTTTAGTCGAACACCTGCAGTTTCCACTCTCTTCACTGAAGCTGTGCCCTGTGTAGAACAGAGTGTAAGCAATGATAAACCAGCAAGAATCTGATTGCATGCTCAAGCGCTGAAATGATCCTTCAGAGCAGAGGTCCTGGGTTTCAATCCCTCTTCTAAAATCGATGGTACATTTTATCAGATTACAATTTAATATGAAACACAATAAGTTGTTTTTGGTTTAGGTTTTGGGTTTTTTTTTTGGAGTTAATTGTCTCCTTAGTTGTAAACAACTGTATTTTGCTTAAAAGAGATTTTTAAGATGTTTTCTAGGTCTAATTCTAAATGTTCTGAAAGCCTAATCACAGATTCTTGCATAATAGCAAGACATTATATTAAGCACTGTTTCTGCATTGGAGGATGTAGGGTATTTAACCATATTAAGAAAGTACAAAGTACAAGTGCTACAAATTTTACTTCAGCAGAGATCAACTTAATGAGTATTGCAATAATATTCTCTTCATGTTTAAGATGGTGTATTATAATCCTGTAAGTGCACTTCTACCAATCTGTGAATTATTAATAAGGTAATAATCATGTTAATGATGCTGCCTTATGTGGTCTTGATGGATTTCGTTAACATGCCAGTTAACTGTCTGTTGATGTGGAGGTGAAAAGCACTGCTTTGTGCTTGGAAGGGTATTAGAAAAGTTAATATTTTCCTAACAGAGTTTATTGTGAATTTTTCTAGATTTCTGGGTTTTTTAAGCAGCTTTTCAGGGTAAATGTTGTGATTGCCCAATTAAAGTCCTGCTTGTCAGTTTTATGTATCTTTATGACAAAGGGGTGATGGCATAATATGATTAATGGGTTACTGTAATAAACCCTATTGAAAGTTAAGTATAAAATAGGAACTCAAAATGTTAATGAATGATGTGACCATTTGAGGCAAATCTCACTGAAAGGAACAACAACAAAACAATGAAAACCGACAGAAAGCAACTGCTTATTTCCCTTGTCCTAGATATTTCTTCAAGCATGTTAATGTTCTGTGGTGTCAGAGAAGTACAGAGCGAAAGAAGTATGTCCCTGCAACTCAGAAATAGCAAATAGCATAGGGACTGAGTCAGCTCAGTTTGGTAAACCAAAAATCCATCGCTTATCTCTCTCAAATCTTAATGTAAAAAACCCAAACCACATTAGCATATCTTCTTTTTTACTTAGAAAAATACTGCTGTTTGCATTTTGCATCTTTAATACTGAGTTCTCCCCAGCAGTTTAAAATACACTGGATAGAAATCTGTTTCCATAACATTTTCAAACCTTTCATAACAATTTGCAAACCTTGGAGGTGTGTGTGTGATTTATATTTCAGCTTCTATTGTGTGACCGTCTGAAGCTTGAGGAACTTATCTCAAAGACACTGAGCTTCAAGAAATCCATTACAAAACTTGCAAGAACTAAACAACTTTCATCCACTTGAGCTTTCTGTATATTGTGATAGAATTTATTTTTTATGTCATTATTTTCACAGATTTGTCCCTGGCCTCTTAGAACAGTAGTAGTTAGAATACATTTCAGGATGCAGACAGGACAAGCTGAGAAACAAGTATTGTACTCAGTGTAACAAAATTTAGTGGATATTGCTGCTGGATGCTGGAACGCAGTGGCTTTTGTACATTGGTGGATAATGTACCTAAGATACATATTTTGTGGCCCAGCTACACTTATGTCAACATTGGTGTAGTCTAAAGTGGCTGGACAGATTCTTATGTTGACACAAAAGAACCAGGATGCCACGATAGGCTGAAATCTTGTGTGACACTGAGATACTACTACCAAGAGAGGTGACCTGATCTTGCAGACAGGGCCTGAACTTCCTACTTCATAGAAACACAAAAAAGAAAATAGTAACAAAAACATGCAGTAAGATTTTGCTGGTGAAACAGAATTTCTGATGTTTTGTTTTGCAAAGATTAACTGGCACAATGTTTTTGCTTTCTTAACTACTATTATATTATAATTGATGTTCGAATTAGGCCAATGTCTGCTAACATGTCAAAATGACAGTTAACATCAAGGCAAATCAATGGAACAGTGGATTACAGAGTTTCTTCTCTTCCTTCCATTTCCTTTCTCACATTATTAGAGTATCTCTACTCCTAAATCTTCCCAGCAATATTTCTTAAATATTATTTTGACCACTGAATGAAATATATTTAGTATGGTGATTAATAACACTCATAAAATGACAATAAAATGTCATATGGTTAAAGTTGAGAGGAACGTTTCTGCTAGATTAGATTCACCAGATTTTTTACTTTGCAAAAATTCAGAATGTTCTACTTTTCATCAAATCCACATTTTCCACTGGAAAACTTCCAGGTTTAGTCACTCTTGTACTATTTGGTTACAGATAATCCTCTCACTCAGACTCTGCAAACTCGCTGTGTGCTGATTAATTTTCTGTCAGAAAGATCTGTTTTTCCTTCACCAAATTATTCATTTAGCTCTTTATGAAATGTCTTTGAAGATTTCTTCATAGGAAAAAAATGTGAACTCAATTGCAGACTAGGAATCTGTAACTAATGAATACTACTAGTCCTACTAATGTCAAACTAATTGAAGTTCTGCAACTAGATGCCTGAAATAATTTTTACTTCTTCAAGTACAAATTATTTTTAAAATCCAGAGTTTCAAATAGTACCAAATGTCAGTGTCTCACCTGTACAGTATGAATCTCTAAGGACACCCTGAAATGAGCAATTAAAATAAATGATTCAGAATTAATGTCATTGTAATGAAATTTTATTTTTGTTTTCTAAAGTTAATCTTTTCATGTGCACCTTCATACGTACTTACACTATTCATTTCATGCAGAAGCTTCCCTTAATAAAATAATTTATGAAGTTGATTTACCACACAGCAAAAAGCCAGACTTTTTTAGGGTTGGGTGATTCACAGGACAGCTCTTTCTTTCACACCAGGACAAGTCTAACGGAACTGGCTACTAAGAACTGCTTGAGCTGCAATTGCTTCTCAATCAGTCCTTGAAAAGTCATCACCTGGAGCAGAAAAGTTTCACAAAATACTTTACACAATTTTAAGCTCTATTAGCTATTTACAGACTGTCAGCAAACACTTCATGTAAAACACCCATTGACATACTTTTCTCTCTTTGGAAACTGCTTCCCACAACCAAGCCTCAAGCTAGGAGGCTTCTAAACATTGTTAGTGTGTTGTGAGAATGTTATTTAACTCTTTATCTTTGCATTTATTTTTTTTTTTTTTTTGCCTGCAGCCGTAGCCACATTTGAAGAGTAAATGAAAGTATAGCCCACGTATTTAATGTTTGGAGCTTAAATCCATAATACTTAGCACGCACCCTCCCACTGTGCATACTGGAATGCTGCAAACAGTAATTCACAGAGCACTGCGCTGCAAATTAGTACTAGATCCACCTAAGCGATCCACCTCTTCATCAGTGAAAGTCCTGACCCAGTAATATGGTTACTAAATCCTATTTGATGTAATCAATGATATAGTGCCTTGTAAGAAGTCAGTTACAGAGACTGTTGGAAGCCACTGACCTCAGCTGGCAGCTTTCTTGTATGACTATGACATGGTAAAACCTTCTTTCACAGTAATTTCTTAGTATTTTCTTTATTGTTTTTATTTTTTTAAATGAAGTTCATTTAAAAGGCAGAAAAAAAAAGTGTTTATAAAGAAAGGCAGATGGATGAGATGTATTATGTGTATCTTTCTGTTCTTTCATCATTAATGAAATACAGAACACCTGTACAGAATACCTAGATTTTGTTGTTGCTATGATCATTTTAGATATGACATTTTGTTTTATTTAAGTATATTTTATGGATGTAAATTAATTTTGGTGGGTAATCTAGAGAGGAGTTTGATTCTCATGTGGAGAGGGGGCTCAGACAGTGAAAATCCTACATAAAAAGAGGAGAAAAATTTGTTGTTTCCAGTGGTCTGCCATTTCCCTTAGAAAACTCCCGTGGGGAATTCTGTTTATTGAAGGACTGAGAGGCTGAGGCGCCACTATTTGCGATTGTTTTTTATACTTCTCCGCATAATTTAAAGTGAAGTCTTGTACTGGTAGAAGCAGCAATGTTTTTCATTCCAAAAAATGAACCATAATTACCTGTATGAATTAGCATGTCATACCACAATTGATCATAGTTTTTAAAGACACTTTGTTATATCATAAGATTACTTTTCTATCTTTATATATCTCAGCTGGCATTGAATGTTTTAGCATAGAATACAGACGTTTAAACCTCCTTCATTAGAGATAGTATGGATATTTGAAGTTCTTAAAACACAGCCATTAATACTGCTCTATATACCTGCTTCATAATAAATTGAACTATGCCTTTATGCCAGGAAGGGGTTAAGAATTCATCTGTTAATTTGGGGGCCCCAAATTCATTTACATGTGGACTGTCCTTAGGATACTTCAAGTTGGACATACAAATCAACAACCATTCTAGAAACGTTTGGTCCCCGTATGTACCAAAGCAAGTTTTGCCTGTTTCTTCTCATTTTCATTAAAGCTGGGTTCAAAGTAAGGATGCAAATGCTAGGCAGGCAATAATTTCTACTGCCTTGGCTGTATGAGGTAATGTGTTGTACAGGGCGTTTTCTGATAACTTTGCCTTGAGTTTTGTGATCAAAGTTCTATGGTTTTAGAGAAACAACTTCTTGTCACTTAGGGTAAGATGTGTCAACGACTCTAAATCATTGAAATTTACATTTAAAAGAGAAGAAAAAACGTGGCCATTCAACAAAATTTCTTTGAAAATGGAGGCGTTAGAGTTCTGAAAAAAAAGCTGTGCATGCTGAATAGTTGATTTGATTAATCATTAAGTCAACAATTACCTGCTCTTTGTTCTGTTATGAAAAGTAGGAGTCCATATTTGTTGCTTATTTTTCTCATACAACTTTTCATTTACCTACATTCACGTTTTAATTTTTGACCCTGTTTGGAGCAAAAATGCATTCCATCGTAGATCTTACATACATGTTATTTACAAAAGGTGAGATTTTAGGCTTTTCATTGGATGCATTTCTCTCTACACAGTCAAAAAGACAACAGAAATAAACTGGTTTATATACTACAATCTGGGTTCCCACAACTAAAATAACTACAGATTATGCTGAGCTGCATCTTCCTGTGATTTTTGTAGTCTAGTATTTTGTGCTTTACCCTAGGTTTCTCTAATTTTCTTTCGGAGCTGTTTGGCAGAAGCATTCATTCAGACGTAATCTACAAACTACCATTCATGGTCTCGGCTGAGATCCAAACTACACCTGATCTGCCGTCATGAAATCAAGATACCTTGTATACGACTGTTAACTGTTGCCTACTACTTCTAACTGTTGTATACTGTTGCCTACTACTTCTGGCTAGTACTGTTGTTGAGTTTTTTTCCAGTAAAACAAATTAATGACAAATTACGCTGTTTTGATGATTTCTAGTCCTTTACAATTCCGTAAAAAGTGCCCTGCTTTACTGAGCACTTATTAAGCCAAACAGCAAGGAAATAAAGTATGTGTTTTCTTCTCAGCATTTCTCGTCCTTTTAATATTTACACGATTTGTCTACAAAACAGCCTTGCACTCAGATTAATATTATTATTATTCCAGCTTTTCAACTATTGGAAAGAAAGATATGCTTTCCTTCCTTTTCCTGACATCTAAAGAGAATGGAAATGGTTAAACTTGCACACTTAAACAAAGACTATCTTAGTTTCTATCCCAGTAATAAAAGGAGTAGTAGCAAATCATGCCAGCATTGTCTTATTAATCTTTATTTTAGATTCAGGTAAAAATAAATAAATAAATAAATAAACAAACAAATAAATAAATAAATCCTGCCCACACTGTAAGAGTGATGGCCATCGTGGATTTGCAGGTGAAAGGACAACCCGTAGGCGCTCCCGGGGGACAAGAGAAGGAATAAATATGTACCATAGCATAGCAGAAAAAAATTCAATTCTTCTCACTTGTATGCACATAGTTGTCATTCACGTGGATGAGAGCTATATCAGCACCATGAGAAGAGAGCAGAACCCTTAGGCTGTAAGAGACACAACTACCTTTCTGACAACAGAGGAATGGGATTTTTCATGCAGAAAAAGATGTAATTGAGAGCCAGAATTTAAGAAAATGTGTGCTTAAAAGCATATTGTAAATTCCAATAAAATTTGGAATTTGCAAGAAGCATATGCTGAAATTTAAGTATCTCTGTGACCACATACTTTAACATTTGTTTCTATAACTGGATAGAGTTTAGGCACACATAACCTCACTAAGGTTATTGCTTCTTTCATACTTTTTAAAAACCACACTAGCTGGTTTCTAAGATTCTACTAAATTGCCTCTAAAAGAGAGGAAAGCAATGGAAGATTATTTAACAATAAAATATTAAAAAATATTGAATTATTATAAAATAATACAAAATATTCTTTTATATTATTGCTTAACCATAAATTCATTCCGAGCAGTAATTTTTATTTAAATCAGGTAAAGATTCCATGACTCTGTGCCTTCAAATTCATCATTTTAATTCAAATTTTCTGAACCATAGAACATTCCTGCAAAAAGAAAAAGTACTGCAATAGATATTCCAAAGCAATTCCGAATTCTTAATTCAGTAGACAGATTTCACATCCATGATCTGTTCCAGAAGTCTTTACAGTCCTCCATGGGGATTAAATTAAAATTTTCTAAGCAAAAGCAAACTCTTATTTTATAATTAGCATGTCCATACATCTTCTTTGCTTACAGAGGTTTCCACGTAGCAATTTGACCATATGATTCAGTAAATAGAAGCCTTCAGCCCGGAAAAGTAAAGAGAAGCTTACTGTTACTTTAATTGAAAAAGTGCCCAAGATTGATTGAGACTTTTTCATAGTAGAGAAGTTTTCATAGGAATACAGCTTGAGATCTTCTGATAGACCTATTTCTTTTCCATTTTGTCTTCTATTTCTTTCAACACGGTTGAGTGTGGGCCATGTGGAGCACAATTCTATGTAATAGGGTAAAAAACATTACTTGGCAAAATGGAGCCATAAATATTATTTAGTGCAAGAGATGTTCTTGTGTTTTTGATATTAACTGTGTACTTCCATAATGTCATCAGCTTTTGAATTCAGACAGTGTTATAGGCATCTTTGTATCACTTCAGCATGAGAGTTTTTATTAGAAGGCAAATAAAGGGTGTGTTTTGATTTAACAAATGAAAAGGAGTTACAATGCTTCTGGCCTAGATATTGACCTAAAGCAATACTACAGTTGAGAACTTCCTGACTTTTGCAGGTGTTTGAAACTAGAAGCAGGAGTCTACTTCTTAGCTTTTTTTTTTTTTTTTTTTTTTTTTTTTAAATCAGGACATCAATGGAAGTGTCAAAATACATATTGAAAACAGGTACAACCAAAGATGCTGTGAGCAAAATTGCCTAAAACAAAGTGTCTACTGCCACTTCAGATGCACGCACACACCTGGCTGCTGCTACAGAGGTCTCCACTATGTTTCATATGTCTATGATGCTCCTGAACAATGAATTATATAATTATGGTTAGATGTGTGAAGGGTATCCTACAAATTACTGTACCATTGTATTTCAAGTTTAGTGCATCAAGTTTTTATCCAAATCTCTATGGAAAAATAAAAGTTAAATCCTATGGTTCAGATTTTTCACAATGCTTATAGACATGCTCAATCTTAAACTATTGTTCAACATAATTTCCATTTAATTAACATTGAGTGCTTGCTTATATTGACTGAACTCAAGGACATTTAAGTGTCTATTGAAAACTAAACATGTGCTCAGCTGTGTTGTGGAACGCTCAAAGAAACTGCCTTACTTAGACCAAGGAAGAAATAAAAGGCAATATCTAGCTAGATGGACAGATACAAAGAAAGAAGAACCACAATGGGAGTTTGCTCAAAAAAATGAGGGTTCTGAGGGAAGCGGTCAGAATATAGAAAGAATTCACAAGATAAGTTTGCTAACATTCAAGCAGTGTTAATTGTTGATTTCACACAGAAAGGCCAAACAAAAAATGCAATAGAAGAAAAGGAAGTAGTGTTGCTATAGGGAAAAAAAGTTTAGGTCTAACAGATTTACCAAAACCAGAGGGATGGAACAAAGTGCACAAAGGGGAGATTTGAGTTCTTGAAGTAATTTATTTCAGCTGTCAAGGCATATAATGGGTAGAGATGTATGACAAACATATATGTATGGATTCAGGTCTTCCTCAAAGAAAATAATTTAAAGATTAGGACTAATGAGTACAGTCCTCATGAAGCCAGCTGTTCTATCCACCTGAACCCGGACTGCACCGTTCCTAATATTTTTTTAAAACCTTTTTCTTAAAATCTTAATTAATAGACGTTCAGAGCTGTCTTCAGGAAATCTAGTATTTATTAGCTATCTTTGTGTTCAGAAATTTCCTCTTCATTCTTACCAAAAACTAGAACAGAAGGTGCTGTAGAAGGAGGATGACTGTAGAAGACACGCATAGTGTGTACTTCATACCTGGAGATGCTATAAGAAGAGGCTGAGTTCTTACCAGAAATAGTGCAGCAATGCTTATAAAAGTGAGACCTAAAAATATAGAGGAGAGTACAAGACCCTAATTTTCACTTAGGCTCAGAAACTCCTCTGAAATTAGAGGGATATCGAGTCTGTGAAGAATACTACTTCTGCAGTCATTATTATTTTAATAATCAGAACATATTGTAATACTATGTTAAAATTTCTCCTCAAGTCCTTGTTGCCCCTTCATGGCTATAAAATGAAATTCTGATTTTACCCAATGTGAGGAAATCACTGACACTTTGAGACATTTACTTAAGACCTTATACATGCTGGATTACTGAGGTACTTTTATGGAGAAAAAGATTTCTTCTGCATGGATGGCAGAAAATGGAACTGAGACAAAGGAGTTAAATATACATTTAATAAACTACATTTTTACCCTCAGCTTTTAAGTTGAAGTCTGTCTCATTTATCCTGTTGCCACCAACATCAGAAAGAAGCACATTATTAGCTGACTGGAAAAGATCAGTCTTTTTGTGCTATGGAAAAGTTATAAAACATTCTGCAAATAGCCAAGGGCAGGTGATTGGAAAAGTGGGAAAGATAATTTTCTTCACAGAATGTTTCAGAGGTAATGTATAAAAAAGCTTGTAAAAAACTTCAGTCCTAGAAGTGTTTCAGGTTTGCACTTTTAATGCATCTCAGAAGGGTAGCAGAGTAACTTTTTATGTTGGAGAGGTGAGGCAAGGTCCAGTGCAGAAAAGATTGCCTGCAATAATTTCCTGTGACAAGAGCAAAGTCCTGTTGGGACAGAGTAATGATAGGAGTAGGGACAGTTGAGAGGCAGGAAGTGATTACTAAAGTGGAAAGTGGGGGCACTTGGGAAGTAGTTTTGCACATTATGAAGTCTAGTACGATTTCAATGAAAATGCAGTACAACTTAGCAGTCAGTTCTGCCAGCCAAAACCACAGAAATGAAAGCCCTGTGCCTTTTTGAAGACTAGTCCTCAAAGTGCATTTTGCTCTCCACTAGACAATCTCCAACCTAGATGATCTGAGCCACAAAGCAATGGTTTCCAACAGGGCTTACTAGAAATCAAGCATTATGTTCTGCAAAGTATTGATGACTTCAGAATTTTTTGAGGGGAAAGCCTAGAAATTTTGAAAAATTAAATGGAATTTTTAGACAGAAATAACCAATAACAACACTCATCTGGGGTTCTAAGAATAAGGACTTAAGACTAGATCTCTTCTTGGGCAGACACCTTAGTCAGCGATCTACAGAGTTAAGCTCTCTTTAGAGCACTATTAATCTTCATATAACAAATTATAACTTCACAAACCCAGAATGGGAGCTAGAATGTATGACTCCATAATGAGGTGAGTAGGAGAGCTACCAGTCTGCAGGAGACTCAATGCCTCTGCAAAAGTAAGTTGAATGTCTCATCTTTTACCTAATAGCCAGGACCTACCAAATAACTTTTCACCAAAACATCCCCCCAGGTCTCGAGACCTCTTCTGACAAAGATTTCCTAAAAAACAGTGCACTCTTTTTATATATATCCTCTTAATTAATTCCTAAATAGAGTTTTGACTTGAACAAATTTTCTGGTGAAAACCAGTTTGGTTGCAAAATTCACAACCATTATCCAATTTACCTACATTCCCTGTTTTAAAGAAGAGGGGATGTATAACTTTTCCCTAAGCTGCCCTTGGGCACAGTTCTTCCTTCTGTGGGCAGACTGCCTTAGATCATGTAAAAGTCTGTGAGGGATGAAGGGTGCAATCATCTTTCATTTGTCACGGGGCCCTGAACAACACAGAAGCTCCAAGGCTTAGGGGCAAAAGAGATTCTGATATTCCTGTGTGCAATATAATACACAACTTCATATAACCTTTCAGCCAGGGAAACCAGGGTGACTGGCTCTGCACAGCCCCCACTTAGGACAGATGTACCTGCTCCACTACTAGTAGAAGCAGCACAGTACCTCCACCATTTTAAAATAGAACATAAAAATACATTTCTATGAGAAACCAGATTTTTTTTTTGTAACAAGGAATCTAGGTAATTTGTAGAAGTAACACAAGATCCCCCTCATCCCAGGTGTTTTTTTTGTTTGTTTGTTTTGAGAGGGAGAGAGTTGAGTTTTTGGGTTTTTATCGTTCTTTTTTTTTTAAATGCATTTAATTCCTAGTCCCAGGGAAAAAAAAAGTAATAAAATAAAAGTAAAAAGAAAATGACAGTGCGATGTTTACTAATGCATGAAAACATTGCCTAGGATAGTCAAGGAATAAGTGATTTCTTAGTAAACCAGACCTTCCAGGAGAAAAAATTCAATTAAACAAACCAACAAAAAACCTGACAGCAAATCAGGAAAACAAAGCCCTTAGAGATTTGTGGTTATGAAGTTAGAAAACTGGGATGGACAATTTGGGGGGGAGAGATTAAATATTAAGGAAAAAAAGAAAATTGGAAAACTCAGCAGCAAGTCAGTTTTAGCTGCTTAACAAATTGGTTAGATTGTTAACTACTGTGCCTAGTAAACTAATTGAATTCAAATAACTTATTCAACATATTTTGTCTCTTCGTCTCTCTGGACTCTGGAAGGAATGTGAGGAGAGTACCATGAAGTCTAAATTACTGAAGAAGAAGCATTTGCTGAACACTGTTAGAATCACTTCTTCAGTGGTAGTTATCCATAGGCAGTTTTTCATAATTACTTAATATTTGAAACAAGATAATTTACATCTTGTCTTTCTGTTCTCTTATTTAAAGATTTATCTATTTCTCAGGAGCTTCCCTATGCAAAGATTTATAAATCTGAATTTAAAATTCCCTTTCCATGAATAATTTGTAATGCTTATTTAAAGTGCATTGTTTCAGAAAAAAATGCTTTCCTAAATTTATGAACTGTTTTTAACCTTAACTCGGCATGATAATTAGTCATGTGTGCTACATTAGTGGGATCATATGTATGCTTCAAAACTATATATATTTCCAAGCTTTACTGATTGGGGATTTAACCTGAGACATGCATTTTTATTATCACTATCATCATCATTACTGTGTATTTGATATACATTTTACTGTGGTCTCTTACTTCAGTAACCATAGTCCCCTGCTTTCCTATGCTGCTAAAATTAAGCAGAAGAAAATCGACCATCCTGCACCAGCATGCCTTCGTTTTTTTTTTTGTTTTAACTGTACATTGCTTTTCTCATAGCAAAGTTCAAGGTCAGCTCCAAACTTCTTTTAGCAGTAACACAATTAGCAAAGTGAAATCTTGACAACTCAAGAGAAGGACAACATAAATTGTTTTAGGGTTAGCGAGTTCAGCATTTATGGCAGTGGTACAGCACTTACCTCAGATACCATATACCCAAAAAGATCATAGTGCTGAAAATAACTTCCTTGACCAAGGAGAACTGCAGTTACAGGACAATCTCTGCTGTGCTCAGTCTCTCTTTGTCTGCTTCTGCTCTCACTGGCTTTCTAGGCTGTGGCAATGTGTACTTGTGCTTGTCCCGTTGAGATAGACAGGCCTGTCAGGTGAAGAAGGAGACATAAATAGGAGCTGAGCCATCTTTAGCCCATCCTGCCCTGTGCACCCACCAAGGTTTTAAAGAACACACTTTAAGGAAAAGGTTGTGGGAGAAACTGTCACAGATGTGACCTGATTTATACAAGCTGCAGTACAGATCAGTGGTAAAGATGAGAAAGCAGTCACATTGATTTCTATATCAGTGTCTGTCCCCTGTGTGCACCACATTGCAGCAACCTCTTCTAAGACTGCAAAAATAGATGCTAAGGCATGTTTCGAAGAGAAAAATGACTTTTCATATGTGGAAGTGAAAGTGTTATGTTTGAATATAGAAATTCCTCCTAAAAATGCTCACTAGCATTGAGTAAAACAGCAGATTGCTCAAATACAGACCTGTTAGATGGATTTTTACTCTTTGAAAATACAGAAACTTCATTCAGTGATAACATTTGGTTTCAGTATTTCTGTTAGCTAAACATTTGTACTATGATATGCTACCTTATGAAAGTGCAAGATTTTTTAGATGTGCTATTGTAATTTTTAGAGTGTATTTACTACACATGGAGTTATTCTATGGTTGAGTTCAGTGAGATAAAAAATGCCAAATAACTTCATAATCTTTAAAATTCCTTTGAGATTATGTATTTGAACAATATTTGACAAATGTTAATTAACAATAACGTACCCATATACAATGCAGCTTGATTACATTTACATATAGAGAAAGTATAATGCAAATGGCATCATCTCATACTTCTATTGATACTCTACTGAACACAGCCTGTATAAAACATTATTTTCTCTCCAAACCAACAACTTTAAAACATCTTGATGCATGAAATCTCCTTGCAAACAGACTATTTGCCCTTCAGCATAGATTTCTGCATTTACCTTATTACGTTCACTTTAGAGACCCTCAAGGTGACTAGGTTTTCAGAGCAAATGGAGAAGAAGAGTAGTAGGATTTGAAATATCTCTGAAGAAAATATAGTTGTTAAGGTATTTGAGTCTTATTTGTGTTTATGTAGTTCTTTTAATGCACGTAAGCTGCAGTTATATGCTGACAAATTGTATCTGTGAATTTTCAATGGCAGCTTCTCACAGTTAAAAAAATACACAAGTATTCTACTACAGCATTTCTATTCGTTTAATGATTAATACTACAGCATTTCTATTCGTTTAATGATTAATACTACAAAGCATTTTCCTGTGTATGCCAGTCCAGAAATACATATGAGAGAATCAGTATTTGGTGAATGTAACGGCAGCACAGGAAAACCAAGCGTCTCATCCAAAACTTGCTGAAATCAAGAAAAGCCTCCACCTTAGAAGGTTCCAGGACAGGTTCTGTGCATGTTTCCATCACACAGCCCCAGAAATAACCTATAAGCTCCATAATAATTTTCGCTGGTCTAAAGCAGATTAAGGTGGTGATTGCATATTATATTTCCTGCTCTGGACTTTGTTTGCCTCAACAATCATACATTTCCTGAATGGGTCTTTTGGTACTGTACTACTTAGCTGTCCATGTTCAGGAAATGCAGTTCCACCTTAGTTTGTCCTCTTCAAAAGATGTCAACATTTTTTTGAATTATGAACTATAAAACAGTGCTATTGTTAGGTCCTTCCTGTCCGAGTTCCTTACAAGGGATATACACCTACAGGTTTATGGGCGGAATAATTTCAGTTCCCTCATTCGTAAAGAGGTTTTTTATGGATACCTTGGCCTGTACCCATATACATAGTGGCAAAAGTATGTATACTTCTGTATTTTTTTATGAATTAGTACATATGGTTTTAACAGACTTAAAAGAATTAGACTATCATAAGCATTAATTCTTCCAGAAACCATACAGACAATTGTATATCATGGAAAGAACTGGAAATTACCTTTCTACTAGCACAATACCAGCACAAAACACTTCATCAAAGAGAAAGAGAATGCACATATACAAAACTATACATCGACATTGTCGGATGATCCTGCTTATAAGGTTGGCTTATTGAAACAATAAATTCAGTAACAGGCCTGTGTGTGACATGTAGACATGCAGGGGAATTCTGACAACATTAAACTTTAATCAGAAGCTGTATATTAGAAATCTTATTTAAGAGTAGAACTTTGAATAGATGTTAGTTTTTAAATATAAAAAAGGAGAGACAGTTGTTTGGAATAAAATACTCTTCTTTTGTGGTTTCTGTTTGTGAATGATTTTCTAATTATTTTACTTCTAAATATGTGGTAGTTATTAACTCCAAACCCATTAAGGATGTTTCAGGTTGATTCAGGGAATCTGATTGACAGTAAGGAGTTAACATCATCTTAATACTTGATTTAAATTAAGGGTATCAAAATGTTCACATCTTAAACTATTTTGGAAGGACTTTCCATGATAAAAGCGAGTACTTTTACTTCAATAAAGTGTTGTAGTGAAACGTCTGTAAGTGAGACTAGTGATTTCAGAAGATAGGCTTTGAAGAGGACTTCTTGGAGAAATTCTGATGGGGATTCAAATATCAGCAGGCAAAAAAAACCCACAGAGCCTCTTGATATTACCCTTCGAATGGAATGCTGTTTTCCTGTAGAAGACAGCTTGGTCTCAGGCAGAAAGTCATGGTATCACATTTTACCTAACATTTGCACACAGAAACTGTCCTCTCAGCCAGTCCATTTAAATTGATTGCTGGACTGAAAAAAGTACTGACTAATCTTTTGGCCACATCTCAGGCTCATTTTTGTTAGTAGAGGGACATCTCTGTTTCCACATTATCATACTTGTTTTTTTAAACAAAAAAATTGCATAACTTAGTGTCTAATAACAATACAGATACCTCAAGCTAAACAGTTTGATGTGTATGTATTACTAGCTGGAATGGAGGGGGCTTATGGCCCAATACACTTTCATTTTTACTGATTTTTGACCTTTCAAATTAAATATATCATGGCATACTGCATTGGACTGTATTTCTGTGTCTTGAGAGGTCTTTCTCAACAGTAATGGATGAAGTTGACTTGTACTTAGTCTCCTGTGATTGGGACAGGTGCTTTAATAGCTATCAGATAGATGGTCATACTATTAAAGTCAATTTAGGAGTTACTTAACTTACTTTTCATTGGCTAACTTGGATAGAAAGGTTACATTTGGCACTGGAAGGTATAGTGCCCTCCTACTATATAAGCTGCATCCCAAACTAGCCTCAACACCGTTTCCAGATATAAAGTCAGTAGGTAGTTTTTTAATCTGTATGTTTTAACTTTCCCCATCAGTTAATTCATCTGACTGATTACACCTTGGTTTCTTTTCACTTAGTAACATGTAAATCTTGTGAATACCAGTCTTCATCTAAATATCTTGCATGAGATATAATTGTGGTGAAAAACATGAAAGAGAACCATGCAGTAGATCAGAGAAGACTGGTAATTCTGGAATAATCAAACACAATTCCTCAAGAGAAGCAGGTTTTTGTATGTTCTGAGCTCTGCCTGACTGAGTATTTTTCCTTCTTCCTGAAAGAAAAAAAAACAGAGAAACGGGGATAAGCGACAGTGTCCACTCTTCCTGACCCAGTCAGACAGATCTCGTAATATATAAATAATTTTTCTTCTCTTGCAGAATTTTACTAGAATCTGAATTAAGATCTTCTGTTTTCTCATCGTACTTCTGCATTTTGAATGCAACAGACCAGATACACATGGAAATAGTTATAGTTACAGTTACTACAAATGGCTCTTGCAGTGTAAGTACCTGATCTCATGAAAACAGTAAAACAGTTTTCCAATAGAAAAAAGTAAGAACATTGGCAATTATGTAAAATGACTGTAAAAGCTGTAAGATCAGACATAGGAATTTGGTAACAGGAATGCTCATTATAACCTAATCATATTAATCACTAGTGTAGAGACTATACAATATTTTTATCTTTAGGTTAAATTAGACAAGATACTGCTTCTATTTTTACAGAACAAATGTTTTAAGGAGCTGCCAGCAGTTTAAATTTCACTGAAAATTTTGAACTAAATACAAGGAAGTAAGCTATGTTTCCTAGAAAAAAAATGCCCAGTATTCTGTTCAAGGTATGAGTAGTTACAGTTACAGTGAAATATCTTTTATTGTCTTTTTTTAATTCACGCAAGATACTCTCAGTGAACCAAAGATCAAAAATATCTCAAACCAATCTGATAATTATGTGCACATATGATTACATTTACGTTTTCTCCATAATTTTCAGAATTTAGAGGAAGCTGAGCCTGCCAAAGAGCATTACAATCAGATTATGCATATATAAATAAACCTCAAATTAACATTTTACCTAATCTGCACCAAACTGACGGATTTCCACCAGAAGGGGGTGCTTTGAGCAAATTGATTCTCAAGATCAATAAAGAGAAAACAAGCCTTCTATCACACCATGGCACTTGATCATCTGTGCACCGTTTAAAATATTAGATATGTATATACATATCACCCCATTTTCCATTATCAAAGTGTCCTCAGTTTGTGATAATGTAAAAAGCATTAAAAAAGCAAATGAATGAATTTTGGAACTTCCTTCACAAAGGACTCATGTCAGATGAACGAAGTGTCATGGTAAGATTTATTTATTTCAATTGTACTTGGTAAGACCAGTTGTTGAGATTTTTTTTCCAAGGATTTCTGGCACAACTTTTTTTTTTAATAAATCACCTACAGTTTTTAGGGGTTTAGTTTGATGTGAATACAATGCCATTGCACATTTACATTTTTAATGCAGTAGTCAGAGTGCTTATTTAACAGAGGGAGAAAAGAGGGAGTAATTTAACAGAGGGAGTAGTGTTTTGAACGCAACAAAAAAAGCCATTAAGCACAAGTTTCCTCTAAACTGAGGTGTTTTCAGTCAGTGCTGATTATTAAGCAGGAACTTTGAAGTATTGTCAAAAAATAGTTTCTGAGTTCTGAATTGTAAGAAGTATACTCTCATAGATGTTCAAGTATATGAAAACGATCAGTCACTTGACAGAGTGATGGAATATTTAAACTCTGCCCAGGAATGCCAAACATGGCCAGATGTATTGAAGGCATTCTTTCAATGCAATTGTGTTGCACTTATAATGTATTCTAATATAAATATGCATTTTTATTTTATTAATAACATATAATCCCTCTTCCAATATGCTTTTAGATCAGTTCTTTTAATAGCAGGACTTTAAATATGCTGAATTGTAGCTAAAGTATATTTCAGAAATGAAAATAGGTAATGTTTGTCTTCAAGCTGTAATTAAGGTTCATGTAATGTTAATGTTAGGTTTTCTATGTACGAGATATACATCTCCACAAAGTCATATAGATACAAAATGAATAATTAATGGCACGGATAAATCCACTCATCACATCCAGACTAAGGTAAAAATGTCCCAATCACTCTGCACATGAATCTGTTAGTACTATATCTGGTAGTACTTTTAGAAATGTACATGACAATTGTAAAAATTTTCAAGCAGTAATAAAATAAAAAAAACTAGGTGTCTCTATAGGAACCCATGAGAAAAAAAATCTCAGGTAGATTTTCAGTATTTATGCTATTTGCCTTTAAGGTAAGTGTGGTAGGTGAGTCCTATTAGACTCACCATTAAAATGTTTTTTGATTATTTGGTTGTTTGGGTTTTTTTACCTATTTTGTGAAGAATGGCAATGGCTGCAGAGCTTGAAATCATAGAATCATTGAATGGTTTGGTTAGAAAGGGAACACAAAATCACCCAGTTTCGACCCCCCTGCCATGGTCAGGGACACCTTCCACTAAATCAGGTTGCTCAAAACTTCATCTGGCCTGGCCTTGAACACTTCCAGGGATGGGGCATCCAGGACTGTGGGCAATCTGTGCCAGTGCCTCACCAATCTTACAGTAAGAAATGTCCTAATATCTAATCTAATCTCTAATCTAATTCTACCCTCTTTCAGACTAAAACCATTACCCCTCATCCTACCACTCCACTCCCTGATAAAGACCCCCCCTCCCCAGCTTTTCCCAGCCCCCTTTAAGAACTGAGGTTGACATAAAGTCTCCCCACAGCCTTCTCTTCTCTAGGCTAACAAGGCTAACTCTCTCAGCTTGTTCTAGCATACGAGGTTCTCCAGCCTTCTGATCATCTTTGTGGTCTCCTCTGAACTCGGTCTCACAGATCCATGTTCTTTCTGGGCTGAGGACTCCAGAACTGAAAGCAATAGTCCAAGTGATATCTCATGAGATCAGAGTAGAAGGGGAGAACAACCTCCCTTGACCTGCTGGTGACACTTCTTTTGAAGCAGCCAAGGATACGATTGGCTTTCTGGACTGTCAGCACATGTTGCCTGGTCATGTTGAGCTTCTTATCCAGCAGGACGTTGAAGTCCTTCTCTTCAGGACTACTCTCAATCCATTCTCCACCTAGCTTGCATTTGTCTTTCGCATAACCCCAGCCCAGGTGCAGGACCTTGCAATTAGCCATGTTGAATCTCATGAGGTTTGCACAGGCTCAGCTCTCAAGCCTGTCCAGGTCCCTCTGGATGGCAATCCTTCCCTCCAGCGTGTCAAATGCTTGGTGTTGTTGGCAAGCTTGCTGAGAATGCACTCAATCCCACTGTCCATTTCTGCAACAAGCATGTTAAACAACACTAGTCCCAATACTGACCCCTGAAGAATGCTACTTACCCACTCATCCATCACCTGTCTCCATTTGGACATTGAGCTGTTGACCATAACTTTTCGAGTGCAACCACTGAGCCAATTCCTCATCCACTGAATGGTTCATCCATCAAATCTGTGTCTTTCCAATTTAAAGGCGAAGATGTCATGCAGGACAGTGTCAAATGCTTTGCACAAGTCCAGGTAGATGATGTCAGTTACTCTGACAACCCTTATCCATCAGCACTGTGACCATATCATAGAAGGCCACCAAATTTATCAGGCATAATTTGCCTTTAGTGAAGTTATGTTGGCTGTCGCCAACTCTCTGCTTATTTTCCATGTGCCTTAGCACAGTGTCCAGAAGGATTTGCTCCATGTTCTTGCCAAGTACAGAGGTGAGACTGAACAGCCTGTACTTTCCCAGGTCTCCCTGTTTTCCTTTTTAGAAACAGGGATTATATTACCCCTTTTCCAGTCAGTGGGAACTTCACTGGACTGTCGTGACTTCTCAAATATGATGGAGAGCGGCTTAGAGACTACTTCTACTTCCCTCAGGAACTGCAGATGCATCTCATCAGGTCCCATGGACTTGTGCACTTTCAGGGCCCTTAGACGGTCTTGAACCTGATTTTCTCCTACAGTGGGCAGTTCTTCATTCTTCCAGTCCCTGCCTTTGCCTTCTACTATTTGGGTGGTGTGGCTTGAGCCCTTGGTGATGAAGACTGAGGCAAAAAAAGGCATCGAGTACCTCAGCCTTCTCCATATCCTGGGTAAATAGGTCTCCCATTTCCTTCTGGAGAGGGTCCACTTTCTTCCTTGTCCTCCTTCTATCACTGACATAGCTACAGAAGCTTTTCTTGTTGCCCTTGTTGCCCCTGGACAGATTTAGTTCTGTGAGGGTTTTAGCTTTGCTAACTTGTTCCTTGGTTGCTCAAACAGTTTCCCTGGATTCCTCCTAGGCTATGTCTTCTTGCTTCCACCCTCTGCAGACTTGTTTTGTGAGTTTTAAGTTTGTCCAGGAGTTCCTTGTTCATACATAGAGGCCTCCTGGAGGTTTTGCCTCGCTTCCTCTTTGTTGGGATGCATCACTCCTGAGGTTGGAGGAGGTGATCCTTGAATATTAACCAGTTTTCTTTTGCCTTCCTGCCCTCCAGGGCTTTATCCCATGATACCCTACCAAGAAGATCCATGAAGAGGCCTAAGACTGCTCTCCTGAAGTCCCGGGTACTGAGCTTGCTGTGCACCTTCTTTGCTGCTCTGAGGATCTTGAATCATCATTTCACGATCACTGCAGCCAAGGCTCCCTTGAGCTTCATATTCCCCACCAGCCATTCCTTGTGGGTGGGAACAAGGTCCAGCATGGTGCCCGTCTACATTGACTCTACTATTGCTTGGAGGGCAGTTATTATCGATGGTCTCCAGGAATCTCCTGGATTGCTTGTGCCTTGCTGTGTTGTCCCTCCAAGAGATACCAGGGTGATTGAAGTACCCCATGAAGACTACACTTTGTGAATAATTTTGTACACTTGTTATGCTTACATAAGAAACAAGTAACCAGATCTCAAAAGAGACAAAATAAACGTTACAAGATTGTAAGATTTTCCTGCTTAAAAGGTTATTAAATCAGCTCAATCGGAGCCTAAATTTAGGGATGTGTCTTAAGGATTCAGTGAGCAGTCAAGAAATTGAACATTTTAGTGCAGTTTCCTGTCATTTTAAGTTTGTACCTAAAGAAAATTGAAATATCTTGATTTCAATTGCAATAAAACCAAGCTATATCTGATTTCAAAAACCTTTTGGACCGACTTGTGCCAATCCATTTAAGTAAAAGATCCAGTAAGGACAGATTAGGTCTTTGCCTGACTAGGAATCCCACTCTGTGCATTGTATCCTGAAACAGTAGTTTTGAAAATTATTAGATAACTACTTTACTGTTAAGAATATGTCTAAAACTACTGAGTGTTTTGCTTGTGGCAATTAAATTCATTTTCTTTGTGGGAATTGAGGAACTAAGGGTACAGGAACAAGAATAACCTCACTTTTTAGCACTCAATTTGATTATTCTTATTCTTAAGACACTGCTAAGCATACCATCAACATGCAAAATAGTACTCTCATTTTATATAATAACCGGGAAAGGAATATGTGAGTTCCCTATGACACCAAGAAAATGCCTTGGAGCAAGTGAAGGTTAGAATTAACACAGCTTGCTAGGGAGGTCTTGGCTCTTACTCACACAATGCTGCTACTTTATAGCCTGCACTTGGTCCAGTCACTTGACCTCCTTGTGCCTCAATTTAAACTAGCTGATAAAATTGATTAAAAAGGAAAGCCTTGCTGAAAACCAGGCACTGTCATTAAGCTGAGCCCTTCTGGGCAGTTGCCTTACAAAAATTAGCTAAAATTAGCAACCCATCACTTAGTGTAAGACAGAGCTGATGAATGATACAAGGATGATAAATGATTCCTTACTGCCATTCTAAATTCTGCTCTTTTAGTAATTAATGATATACTCTGTAACAACTTAGACCACTATGTTCACCTTTGCAGATGCTGCACTGTTTCACAGCTTCCCTTTTTGCCTGGCTCTGTCTCTTTTCTCTTTCCACTTTCTGAATCCTGAGCTGTGAAGTGTAGAAAGGGGAAAGTAACTATCTTGTTTTCATGCCCACCTCATATTTGTGTGTTCACTGGAATTGCCAAATATTTCTACAGAGAGTTCTGTTGCTTATATTTAGCTACAGGCTTTGAAGTGGTCTCACAGCCTGGTAATCTATAAATGCAGAATTAACTGTCAAGAATTGCAAGTATTTGTCTAAGACAGAAAGATCAATATGGTTCCGGATGACAGGCTTTAATAAGGACAAAATTTGTCATTATGAATATCTCATTATAATTACATATATTCAGGTTTATTGTTGTTGTATGGTTTTTTAAAGTTATTGTTCTTCTTGACTAAATATGTTGACGTAAATATGGGCAGTTGATGTTTGGTGTCATCATTTATCATTTATATAGCTCTGTAACTGTTAATAGTCCTTCATAATGTACAGAAGCCTTCTAAAGAAGGACCATAACTCTGCTGTCAGGATCTTATGAACTCTACCAAATATTTAGGCTGGTTGATTTGATGTTCAGATAATTTCTCTTTGGTACATTGCTTATACTCTGAATTATCTCATAAAATGTTCAGTTATTTAACCTTGATTTAGCACAGCATTTAAACCTAGTTCCAAGCAGGTAAGTAGCCCTAGCGTTACTCATGGAACTTAGTGTTAATAGAGCAAAACCATTCTGAACTGACCCAGAATGAGATTTGGGTAGTTGGTCACAGAGATTATTTAATTTTGATATTGATTAGAATTGGGCGTATGCCACAAAATACTTGTGAACTGGGTCACACATCCTGGGATATTTTCCCCCCCAATTTTGTGACTCTGCTTTCAGAAATTCTCTCCCAAACAAATCAACTGTAAGAATGTCATCAAATGTCAATGTTTTCACATTGGTTTCTAATGTAAGGATACAGTTTTTCTCATACTTTCCCACCTCTGTACCTGAATAGTCACATTTCCAAAGATTTCTGCAGCCTGAAACTAGAAACAGAAGAACTTTGTCTCTTCTCATCTGCATTTGGTGTCACCTCATGCATGTGTTTTCTATATGCCAGACAATTAATTTTTAGAAAATTACTTTTATATTAAATCTCCTCCTGGCTTGATCCTGGATTTGCGAAATGCAGATCATAATACTGTGCGCTGAAAATGATCTGGTTGCCACCTGTAGCCAGCTGATGAAAACTGAGGTATGCAGGTGTTACTGTGAATTGCAATAGTCCATTTCAAAGAATACTAGTTTTTTTCCTAGTTTTTCAGTCCCCAAACCTGTAAGCATTCTGACCTCTGGGATTATGTGGAACTGTGTGCCTTTCTCTTGAACTGAGAACTTTGCACTCCCGTGCTGCGGCCTTAGTGTATGACATGAGTGAGTAAGAGTTGATCTTCCAGATTGAAGGTGTGATTCTTTGGTTTCCTGCTTAAGGCTGAAAGGGAGAAGGGTCCTTTCTGCTTTTTCCTGTTTCTTTTTAATACTGGGTGTTTTAACTTTTTACTTAATACCGAATACAGGAAAGAGTGGATTTTTGACTGTGTGCAAGGGAACTTAAGGGTTGCACAGCACTTTTCTTGGTTTAATGTTTTCTCACTGTTCTGCAGAATGTTAACTAGCATCTTTCACAAGTCTGTTTTATAACTTGGGCTCTCTCAAATACAGATTCTTACCTGCTTATTGATGGTAAATAGTATATCCGTCCATCTGAAAAAGGCATGTACTTGATTTAGGAATTATGAATATAGACAGATAACCACTAGCAGCACACAATAATAACAGTTGATTTTAGAAAACTGGTACCAGCTGCAACAATGGTTAATGCTGGGCTGCAAACATGCTCTTTGCTTGTCTGAAGAAGCTATTTTTTGTTCTTTGTCAAAGCAGGTAAATCCAGGATTCTTGCAGTTAAATCTTTCCTAGAAAAGTGTAAGGGCTTACTAGGCAAAAGTGAATAGTGGTGTGATAAAAAGAATAAAAATTCTGTCTCTCTTGTTACATCTCCATGACATATTAGGAATCAGGATTAGGTTGAACATTCGAAACCCCCAGAACCGTGAAACTATTAAAATTAATAACACCTTTGAACATTGTGCTGCAGGATAATGTTATCAGCTGGGTACTATTTTATTCAAGAAATGCCAACTGTCCAATTAGGCTACTTTTTCAGGTAGCATTGAGGTTGACTAAGGAACTGGTTTCCTCTTACACAGGCTGAAGATCAGTCTTCTTTCTTGGTGGTGTACAAATCACAAACTGTAGAAGGTCAATGTGTATGAATAATTTTATTTTTCATAACATTAAACTACTTCCACTGTTTGAAACAGAGTATGGGGTTACTTCAAACAAAATATGACCCTGCCTGAAAAAAAACTCAGCAATTTATAATGAATTCCAAAGACTCTGTTCACAGAGCTGATCTAGAAGGAATTAATAACTCCACTAAAATAATAGGTACCTGAGGGCAGCTATTTAATGTTTTGGTTTTGTTTGTGTTTTTTTTTTTAAATGAGGTTTAAGTATCATAACCAAACTAAATAGCTAAAACCTGGTCAAAAGCTGTTATAATTTCTTGCCCCTGAAATTAGGGAAATCCTCTGACAGGCAAGCTAGATGCAACAAAGGCTAGAAAGTTTAGAAATGGGAAAACCATTGTTCAATAGCAGTGTCCCTACAAATACCACCTTAGAGGAAGTAGACTCACTGCATTTTCTTCAGAGGAGGGATAACGAGACTCAGAGAAATTTGTACCAGTGACTACATGAAAATGTTCTTGGATAGCTCCTGTATGTGAGGATCAACCATACCACTATTTTGTTCCCTTATCTGGGTATATCTTTTACTGGCAGGTCTTGGAGAATGTACATTTATCTTGCTATTTCTTCACAGCCCTTGAACAAAGCCATGGCTACTCCCGTAAAGACAGTAGCAAAGGCAAGCTGACTGTAAGTAAATTGTAGAAGGAAGAGAAGCAATAACAAAAGAATAAAAATAATTTCTGGGTTCCTTTTATCAGTACTAATGTGATTTTTTTTTAAAATATATTGTGCCTGAGTTGTTTTTCATGAACATTAAATTTTCCTAACAGTGTGCTCTATCAAGCACAGCTGAGTTTATCCTGTGAAAGTCCTCAGAAAGGAAAAAAATAAAAATGAGGGATTGATAAGAGTTTGCAGTATCATTTTCCAACAATAAAAGTTCAGTGAGATGGAAAATAAACCTCAGATTTGTTTTGATGAACTCATTCTTACAGATCTATGAATATTTTACTGTGTCCTTTAACATTTGGAGCAAGTATTTTGGTCTCCATACATGATAGCACTCACACTATTGTGGTTCTATTGCATGGCAGAACAGGAACAGTCTTCATCAACATTTTTCCAAGAACAGCTCTGCCCTGAAAGCTGAAGATGTGGAATGAACACATGGCCACAGGCAGCTAATATCCAAGCAGAGAGATTGGTGTCTCGTAGTCGTTTCAAAACTGCATACTTGTCATTTTCTCTTGTGATTCAGCTCACAGTCTGCTGCATGGGGACAGTGGAATAGCTGGCAGAGAGTAATTGCACCACACTTTGCAACAACCTGACCTGTCTCCTGTTCACAACTTAGTATGGAGTCCATTAGTGAGATTCTTCGTGAACTAGTTAATGGGCAAAAAGATTCGATTGTGTAATCCACCAAGCAGGTATTAAGCTTTTCTTAAGTATGCTGCAAAGTCCTTTCAAAATAAAGCCAAGTAAATTGCAAGTAAAACTTCATTGTCTGAGGATCTAAACAGGAATAACACCATAACACCTTATATTAATTTTCCTTCCCTTTTATGCTATATTAAATGGTCAAGTGCATTATGTAAATTAATAAATTATCCACCCTGCACAAATATAAAAGCTATTCAAGTGGAGTCCTCAGAAAAATTAAAGAACATCAATACTGCTTGTTTCAGGCCTCCTATGTAGGAACAGCATGTGATAGCTATATATCAGTGGCCCTCCAATACTAGCTACACAAAGTGATTTTCAGCAAGAGAGCTCTAATGGTTCAAGAGATGCAGTCATCTAAAAATAAATCAGCCTTTTCCAAAGCACCCATAGCAGCACATCATAATCAAAGTTGATTACATTTGCACCCTACATCAAATGGATGTATCAGAGTGCACCAAATCACAGAGACCTAATGGTTCACACCTGGCAGATAGCTATTTGACATTTCACACTATTAATGTAAGTGTTCCTGAGACATGAGATTCATAATACTAGGCTCTACTATAGTGTATTAAAGAGCTATCTCAGCTAAGGCACATCACCCTGTCCATTGACTTCTTTTAATATAACAGGATCTTCTGCAGTCATACATCATAATAAAGATTTTGTCCTGTCTGTACAGTGTTTGCCTCCCTATCAAGAGAGCAATGTAACTTTTTCCTCTTTCCTGTACCATCCTGACCAGAACAACCTACATCCTTGTTGCCTAAGTCTATATACTGAGTAACAGCTTAAATGTCTATTTAGGCATATACATTGACCATGGCCAAGATTTCTGGGTGAGTTTCCCCTCTTAATTGTTTTTTTTTTTAAAGAGTATATGTATGACTGTTTCTTACCTTCTCTGCATGCAAGTGGTAGGATCTAGTCTTTTGATTTTCTCTGCACCAGTATTTCCTTCAGCAGATCTCTTGTCTTCTATCTCATGTTCTTTATGCATATTGAAAAAACAGGTGATAACTGGCTCAACAAACAACAAGAGTATTGTTTAACAATGCTTGTTTTAGTCAACGCCAGCTTTGTATTACAGATTTTTTTCTTGTAATATTTCATGTTCTTCACAATTTCATCCTTTCTACTGATCTTTTCTGCTTAACTATCAGTGATCTGGACCCTCCATGTTGTGAAGGATGCTTCTTTCTTCTGCTTAACTTGACTTTGCCAGGTGGTTAAGAGAAATCTTAGAAAACTTCTGGTTATGTGAGTAATTTAGCAGCTACAGTTTTGAATATGTTGTACGAAATTATTAAAATAAAAAGAAATACTTTAATTAAAGCTCAATAAAAACAGTCCTTCAGTTTCCTAAAATGGAGTTATTTTTAATCTGAAGATATTTACAGTACTGGGGGCTGGAATGGTTTTACCTGCCCTGCTCTCCCTCGTGTATCCTAATCTGATATCTTGAGATTTTTTGCAGGATGCTTCGGAGGGCATATGCCAATACCTTTTACAACCTTTTTCCACTCCCGCTGATTATTCCACAGTTTTGTTCTTTTGTGGGTCTTTATAACTGTTTCAGGTGCGTAGGACTACTTTTTCATGGCAATATTATTGCAAGACTTTTGTGGGGGTTATATGTGTTCAATTTTATCATGAACATAGTCCAAGCATGTGTGGAAATTCTTTGTCACCTTTACTATTGGCTAGTAGCTACTACAACAAAAATAATAGATATGGCTGATTGTTACCTGAAGATCTCATCTTGATCTTTCAACAGAAAATCCCTCCACTGACAAAAAGGAGGATTTTTCCTGAGAAATGGAAGGATTGAGCCCCAAATGATACAGTTATGTGTGCAATTTAGAAGCTCTAGTTCAGCTGACTCCTAGGCAGTAGATATGTAATTGGGAGATGCCGCACACATTTCTTGCAAAGGATTAGTCTCTTCATTAGTATTCAGTATAGTGATTTCTTGGCACGTTATTTGATTGACAAAGCACATATAAAGGCCTTCTAAAGCTTTTGTAGGAAATAAACAATGTCCTGAGCCCAAATTCCTTGTCAGTAGTCTTGAGTTTTAGCAAGCAAGTAATTTATCATGTTCAGCCCACACAGGTGACAAATCCACGTTGCAGATACTATTGTACAAAAGCATCAGGCACTTGCAAAACTGGGTTTAACTTTTTCAACTCCTTCAAGGTAAGGACTGATCAGCAGCTAGATTTATAGTATGGGAACAGTCTTTATTTTTTGAAGTATTAGCATGCCCATGGCCCAGGGATTTTGCATATTCACATATTCTGGGTATCACTGATTTCCAGATGTTACCACCGAAATCTGGTCAGAACAACAGGTGGGATCTCACTGACGTTATGTGAACAGCTAATAAGACAATAATGCCTATGCATAGAAAACAAAATTAAAGGTAACAAGAAGGTTAAGGAGACAGAAATCAGAATGTCCCATTTACTTTAGGCGGCACTGCTGAGCAGTTATTTTCTTTTTCCTTATTCTACTTTTGAAATACTGAAGATGTGGGTGATAAAGTATTTTGAAGGGATGACTTTGGTATTGTTTTCTCTTCCTTGCAAGTAGGGAAAGGCTGTGCTGTAGCTAGTAGGAGATAACTATGCATTTCTAATTTGAATTTGAACTCCAAACATTGAGTGTTTGAAATTCACTTTATGATTAATCTGCGAGGGAAAGAGAAATAGATTCCCTTGAAGAATTTCCATAAACTTGGAAATTCAGTTGCTTAACTTTTAATATTTGGTTAGGGAGTCCCTGGGTGTACTTTTAAAACAAAGGGTAGAGTACTTACGTCCTCTGGATCTCATAGTTCAAGGTCTGGCACACTGAAGATGAAGAAAAAGTAGTAATATAAGTTTGGGGTTTTTTTAAAGCCAAAACTTCAAGACCCAAAGAGTCTTGAAGCAGAATATACAAACGATTGCTACATTCAAGAAGCAACTGTCTGCATATGGAAATGTAACCTATGAAATAACTGCAAGTGGTAAAGGATTGCTGATTACAGCCTGCCATATGACAGCACCTTGACTTAATATAATTAATCCTAAGACGGTTTTATCAATTTGACAGTTACAGTTAATATTGGACACAGAAAGACGAGGTTCTGAGAACTGCTTCAGCAGTGAGTAGTCCACAAATATGGCCATTGCTGAGGTCTCAGTCAGTATATGGAATAAATACTAGTGTATGAAGGACTGTAGGACTGCTAAGAAATTAGAACTGCGTAATCATGCACTTAACTATGGATTTATATTCAAATAGCAATGGTAAAACTTTTAACCAAGGGGATTTACTACTATTTTACAAGCTGTATTATAAAAGATTTTTGCCTTTTTTAATAAGAATACAAATATTTGAAGAACACAATGACAGTTAAAAATATGGGGGAAAAGATTTTTTTTTGTGTTGGTAAAAGGAAAAAGACAAATCAAATGCAGTATTGAAGTCAGATGAAATAAAAGCTTCTGTGTTCAGAGTTAAAAAGTACACGCCATGGTATAATTTTTAATTTGGCCTTCTTTTTACCATCCTTCTTTAACTATTAAATTGCAGTAGGTGTTCATAGTCATACAGCTATTTCTCTAATCACTAGTCTATTTTAAATATTTTGTCCCCACTCATGTTTCTAGGGCTGGGGGGGAGGATTTCTTTGTGTTTGTCTTTTGTGTTTTTTAGGGATGTTCCTCCCCTTCAGAAACTGCACTTGCTGTTACCTGTTAGGTGTGTTTTGTCATCTTTTCACACTGGAACTCTTTAAAATCACCTTATACATAAAGATGAACAAAAATTTTTTTAATACTGAGACTTATATTACTGTATCATCTGCTTTCCACCTTTGGAGTAAGTTGCTCAATTTCACGCTTTCTAATGCTTTTCTTTGCCCTACACATGCTTTTTTCTTCTTGAACATTGTCTCTGTAGTTTATACTGTGTCATGTCTCTTTTAAAGACAAATGAGGATCAAATAAGATGATTTTTCTATGTGTTTTGGAGTCAACTAATGTTTGGTGTCAATAATATTGATTATTATCCTTTTTATAGTTATTTGAAGTAAGAAATTACAGTCTCATTTATTCCATGTAAATTAGCTTTTTTTGGAGTTCCTGGTAGAGGTTAGATATTTATTCAGCTTGGCACTATAATCTCCGTTACTGAGGAAACACTCTCTCTTAAAAAATTAATCATCTAGAGTAATATTTCTTCCCTCTCTTTTGGTGTAAATAAACAAGTGTGCATGCAAATAAATGCAAAAGCAAATAACCAGTGGCTCTCAGCATACTATTTTTTTTCAGAACGGTATGCCTTCCTCACACTTGCACTCATTCCCTGCTTAGGTTCTGCAGCTGCAAGTTCTTGGTCCTAAAGTATTTCACAGACATTCTACGTACATAGGGACCATAACTAGTACTCACCCTCTGGAACAGACTAATGCTGCAAAATTCATAAGGTGATTCTTCTGCCTTAGATTGTCTAGTCTTTGCTGACAAAATGAGCAACCTGTATGCTCCTGGGTGCTGTGCAGTGCGGTGCTCCAGGTACTCTGTTATCTGTGAGGATTTTTTATGGGAGGGGGGAAGTGAAAAAAAGAAGGTCTCACTCTTCACACAATCCTTCCAGCTATATGAAGACAGGCAGACCAAGGTAGAAACTCCTCTCATGACACTTGAATACAAAGTGGTCTGGCAGGGCCAGGAACTAAATCCTCTCCCATCTGCTCTGTAATGAGACATTTAGAAATAGAGAGCTTGTGTAAGCAATTCAGCATATAGAAAATGCTTCAAAATTTCTACAGAAAAAGTGAAGTTCTCCTCACCTCAGTTTTTCACAAAAAAATGTCTTGGCAATTACTTTGGTCCAAATGTCAAATAGTCTCTTGTTACCACAGTTATTCTTTTTAGTAATGCTTAGAAACAGTTTTTAGACTCTTGTACTTGTTAAGAAATATGTCCTTAACTAAGGAGGCCACCCAGTAGAGTTGCTACTCGAATATTTGTGCCCTGGAAAGCTGAATGTTATCTTGGATTCCTTTTTTGTGTGGCAGAAGCAGCATCACTTAAATGGGGAGAAATGTATCCCAAGGAAAACAGAACGATGCAAATCTACCCACAAACCTGGCATGGTGGATTTGTCTAATCTATGGCTATGTACTCTGTGAGTACACTTATTCTTTCAAATGAATGTTGCACTGGTGGACAATGTTTCCTGTTCCCTAATTTATTTACACCATGGGTTATATGTCCAAAATATAGGCACAACAAGACTTAAAGCTCGATCTGATTTCCAGGCAGTTATGTTGATAGAATTGCAGTGGTTTAATTTAAGCATTCCTTAATTATACAGATACTGTTGTGAAGAGAACAGCTTCGCCTTCTGAGATGTTCACAGAGTAGTATTCTGTTTTCTGCAGAAATTTAGGAAAAGAGGTGTCATGAGAAAACAAAAGGAGAGAGAAAGACATTCACTGCATAAAACATAATAAGAATAGCATAATGTGGTAGCCTCTTGGACTTTAGAAACTTTTTAGAATTGTGATTGTATCCATAATGAGAAGTGTGGAGCTGGTAGTACATTTGGCTACTGATGGATGATGTGAAATATTTAGGTTTGCTAAGAATCTTACACTATAAATTTTTCATGTTTCCACATTTCAGAGTCAAAAAAAGTACAGTAAGAGTGATTGCTGTTGTGCTCACCAAATGTGTTCACAAAAGTCAGTGACTGTGATGGTGCTGAAAAAACAAAGTCTACAAACTGCCTCTGATCCACACTGGCAGTTTAGTGGATGTTTAGTGCCTTTATTTACGTTGGAACTGAGGGAGGGAAGAAACAGGAGTGTAATTCTAATCCTAGTATAAATACATGCAGTATTAACAGTAGAAAAGAATCACATTTATACTAGGAAGTTAATACCAAGAATTTTTTTAATTTCTGTTACTATAATTTTTTTCTTGGTCTATGAATTCAGGATTGTGATTTTTGTGGCATCATTCAGTCAAGGATATTATTGTTTTGATGACTCTATGGTCTGTCTGTAGTTTCCCAGACATGTATAATTCCTCTTGACCAACATAAGCTCCTTAAACTTGTTCTTCAGGATGGCTCTGGGAGGTCACACACACCGTGATTTATAAGAGGAACATCTGAAGTAAAAGGCAGACAGTGGGCAGGTCTGTAAACTGAGTTTCATGCTTGGAACTTAGATACAGTCAGTCCTTGACCTGGTTGTGTTCAGACAATTATTAAAGAAGTTATGTCTGACTGTCTTTCAGTGTTGGGTTAAATAAGGTGTTGTAGAGAGCTTTCTCTTAGTTTATACTCCATTTACTCATGTAGATGAAGTTGGATAAATATTTGTGTTTTAGAGAAGCCAGGGCTTGCCACCGAAACTACACGGGTGAAAAAATTGTGGGGAGCCATCATTGTCAGTTCATATCCGTGGCATCTGTGACAATGGGTACAAATGTGGCACTGTTGTTCAGTAGGTGTCTGAGGCACACCCACCACGATGTGACATCTCAGTCTCAGAAGCACACTCAAGGCTGTTCCCTAATGGCCCATTGTGAACCCCCTGCCTGTACCTAAAATGCTAATGTAGAGCCAAGTTGTACCTCTGCCAGCTTTCCTCAAAACTAAGTGTTTGATTTTGGGTCCTTTTTTGATCAATAGTTACATGTGCATAAATTCAAAGTTAAAGCAGATTTGTATAAAATACTTATATTTACTCCTAGCACTTGGAAAGATCAACCTCCACTGCAAAAGCAGATTTGGTGTTGTGCACTGGCAGTCCAAGTTCCTCCTTGCTGTTATATATATTATTGTCTAATTAAACAGCATGGTGAGAAGTAGTTCAAAAAGTCAAGCGAACAGACCCCTTTTATTCTTTACATAAGTAACTACTTTACCCATGGGTGGTACAGTATATTAAGCTGTTGAACAGAACCGTATAACTTTATGCATTATATTGCTTGTGAAACAATTTTAGAAGATCATACTCCAAAGTTTTCCACATATTTCTGTCACTGACATTTAAAGCCCATATTAAAAAAACAATGTTTTTGTGAGTTAATGCTAAAGCTTATCCTGTTGTTCACTAATGAACTTCATATTGTGAAATATGACCGGTTTTGTTTCTTAGAAGTTCTTATCCTGTATGGCGTAACTGTGCCTCCTTGAGGGCTGTTTATAGAAATAGTAAGACAGACGATACTTTGAAAAACACAAATAGCAAAGATCTTCTTACATGTTTTTATGTTTTATCTTGAAAAAAATGTTATTGCAAAAATACTCCAAATAAATTCTAAGGAATACATGTTATAAAATAAAAAGGACTTCTATCTTGACTGCTGTGCAAATGAATGTATTGCTTTGTGGGAAGGTGATGAAATATGTCCATTGATTTTATGCACAGAGATCATCAAAACTTATTGTCTCATTCTCTTTATCTGGATTAACTTTGGGATTTCCTTTAGCTTAGCACAAATAGCTGAAAACTCAAAATAAAGAAAGAACCCCAAAATTCTTAATTTTGCTTTTGTGCTTTTTCTAATATGAAAATAATTAGAGTTTCTGCTACCTAGAGCAAAAAAAAACTCACCTTGACCCAATTCTACTGCGACATGATGCAGAACATACACAAGAAATGACTTGGTTTTGAACAAATCTGGCCCAGAGAGTTACATGAATCATCTTTTTATTATTTTTGGAGCAATATGCACAAAGCTGAGACTTATTAATAAGCAAGAATCTCTGTTCTGCTAAGAAAGATATTCCCTACAGTAAATCAGTAATAAAGAGCAATAATTTGAAATAAAGCCCTATTCCTTGAGGAGAAAAAGCATAGCATCCTCTTTTATGCAGGACACAGTTTAAATAAATAATAGTTTAACATATCTTATGAGTGTTGTGCTTACAGTCAGGAGTTACATTTTTAAATAAAGAAGTAATCAAATTTTTCCTTAATTCCCAGAAAATAACAGATACTCTTCAATGTTGTTAGAATACTTTCAGAACATCCAATTCATCATGTACACGTAAATGAAAATTGGTATTATGAAATGATGTAGATCAAAACAAAGGGCATACATTAACTTGTCTTCTGAAATATTTGTTACTGATATTATAATATATATGTTTAGTACTTGACTTTAAACGTCACTAATATAATAAACATTTTTATGATATGGTTACACACAATGCTCCTTGTGACTGCTGTACTGCATTCATTCCAAGGTTACGAATAAGAGAACATGCATTAAAACAATATCTTTGTCACTATTAATAAGGAAAATCAATCACTCTGCTTCTTCCTGCTCCCTGGCTTGTAATTTCAAGACTAGCAGCTTCCAATAATTATTTCATTGAGTCTATCAATCTGGTTCCTGCACAGAAACTCTTCTAGGCTGTATCCTGGACAGGCTGGAGAAGTGGGCCTGTGCTAACTTCATGAGGTTCAACAGGGCCAAGCACAAGGTCCTACACCTGTGCTGGGGCAATCCCCAGTTTCAGTACACAATGGGGGATGGTGTGGTTGAGAGCAGCCATGCAGAGAAGGACTTGAGAGTGCTGGTTGATGAGAAACTCGACATGAGCCGTCAATGTGCACTCACAGCCCAGAAGGCCAACCGTGTCCTGGGCTGCATCAAAAGAAGCGTGGCCAGCAGGTAGATGGAGGTGATTCCACTCCTCTATTCCTTTCTTGTGAGACCTCATCTGGAATATTTGGAATTTCAGTTCTGGAATCCTCAATGTAAGAAGGCTTTAAAGATGATCAGAGGGCTGGAGCACCTTCCCTATGAGGACAGGCTGAGAAAGTTGGGGTTGTTTAGCATGGAGAAGAGAAGGCTCAGAGGAGATCTTATGGTGACCTTCCGGTTTCGGAAAGGGGCCTGCAGGAAAGCTGGAGAGGGACTACTCGTAAAGGCTTGTGGTGATAGGATAAGGGGGAACAGGTATAAACTGGAGAGAGGTGGATTTAGACTGGACATTAGAAAGAATTTCTTCACTCTGAAAAAGGTGAGATACTGGAACATGTTGCCAAGGGAAGTTATGGCTGCCCCACCCCTGGAGGTGTTCAAGGCCAGGTTGGATGAGGCGTTGGGCAGCCTGATCTAGTGGGATGTCCCTGCCCACGGCATGGCGGCTGGAACTAGATGATCTTTGAGGTCCCTTCCAACCCTAACTATGCTATGATTCTATGATTCTATGATCCTATGAAAGGCTCTTACAACAATAGTGCTGAATATGAATGCTCAAATATACTGCTGTACTGAATGCACTGAAGGACTATGATCTGGGGTTTGTTTTTAGTTTGTGGTGTGTATAGATGTGCCCTATTTCTATTTACAATGCTGGACTCAGCTGCTCTGATTTCCATTTATGATACAGTTCCTTTGAAGTGACTGCTGCCAGGTATATGTCATCTGAGGAGTACAGTAAATGTTGGTGCTTTTCAATTGCAGCAGTGAAGGGCAAGGTAACAAATAATAATCCAAAAAAAAAAAAAAAATAGAAAAATGGTATAAAATTCAAAATCTAGAAACCATATTTTTTTCATTTTGCTGAAATTAGGCTCAGCAAGATACTCAAAATATAAAATTTGAAAAGTCTATTCTTGATTTATTCCTCAAGTGCAGGAGAATGGTGTCATGCAGCTGTAGGTTGTCTTTCTATGTGAAAGAACAGCAGTTTATTAGAAAGCCATCAAATGTGGCAAAGGGTTTTCATACCAAATAGGATAACTATGGAGATACTCTGTGGACATGGGCATGGTGGCGTTTCTAGCACTTCAACTTAAATGATGTATTAGAAACATCACATAAGTACATGGCACAAAGTCCAGTGGGAATCAATAACCTCAAGCTGTTTTGATGTATCAATGTAATATGGGCATATCTTCAGTAACCTTTAGACATGGCAGTGAAAAATTAAAGTTAGTACCAAAACTATCATTTCCAACTTCTCTGAGAAACATGTTGTGCCATTAGAAATCTACTTCTAGAGGTATAGCTAGAATGAATAAACTGGAATTTCAGCTGTTCACTGATAACAGCATAAAATGAGCTGCCAGAGAAATACATTCTTGGAAAAACAGACAAGAATTTTCCCTGGAAATAGCTCAAAATCTTCCACCAGTAACAGAAACACCTGCAGAAAAGTGTAAGGTGAGTCTTGTGGTGTCTTCCTGTTGAGCTTTACCATGTCTGTACATAATATACTTTAAACAATGTGTTTATATGTTTACATTTTTTAGCATGTTTACTTGCACATACATTTCACACTTTAATTAATTTTAAAATCATTGAGTTCTGTATACATTTTGATTAATTCAAACCACTTCTTCCATCACCACTTCTGCATGACATGGAAATCATCCATTACCCACCAACCTCTTTTCAAACATTTGCCTCTTTTCTCTTATTGTTCTACTTGCTGATTTGTCACATCGCTGATTTGTCACATCACTGCTTTGGTCACTATACCGCTGCAGGAGTTCTTTCAGGGTGAATCTCTTTTCTTTTGCTTTGCAGCAGTTAAAACATAGTTTATTTAGCAAGCTTGTTAGCAGACGCTTTCCGAACAGAGCCAAAGGAAAGTAATCTCTTCATTCATCTTTTTGGTGTTTTCTATCCTTCTCTAAAATCTCCACGCACCTTTTTTCTGTCTGACTGCTTAAATCTGAAGTTCAGCTTCAGGCATCTGAACTGGATACCAATAACAGCAGAGGGTTTTCTTTTTCTTAATGAGCTGAACTCCAACCGTTACCATGTTAGTGCTAATTGGTTGTTTGTCCTTTAGTAGAGTTGTGCAGTAAACTTCAAGAAAATTGTAAGCTCACACAAAACATAGTTGGAACCTGAAGTTGTCAAAATGCACTGAGATATCTAAACGCAAAAGGAAGCTTGAAATATTTTTTTCAGTGATTTTACTAAAATACTCCAAAGAGGCTGAAACATTGTCACAAATCTCTATTTTACAAATATTGCTCTAAAATAGCAACTATAACACAACTTTTTATTGCTGTGAAGATTATAAAAGAATTCACATTTTTTCCATATGATAAAATATCATGAATTAGGAAGATATGTGTTTTAGTACTGTACTACTTCTTTCATTTAGCACTACACAAAAAAAGTCAGATTGTGGAGAAAGGTTGATGGGTTGGTTGTTTTTTAAGGACTAATCAGAAAGCAGAATTTTCTCAGCTTCAGATTTACTTGTATTTAACAAAGTAATAGGTTATAGGTAAATAAAAACTTCAGTGGAGACCTGGTACTGTATCTATTAAATTTTTTGTTCTCGGATGGTCTTGTGAGATCAGGCTTACCTAGAAACATCTCTATAGTGCTAATGTAGAATTACTATTGAACGTCTTGGCACTTTCAAAAAAAGAATTCATTTGCTGAATGTGTTGTACACTGAAAAAAATGAATCATCATCTGTGTTTTGTCAATATATTAAAGTAGAAACCTGCTGGGGAACATTGGAGGGGAAGTTTATTTTCTGCCCTTTTTGATGCTCACAGTAAGTCAGTCCTCAGTAGAGACAGCAAATCATTTTTTTTTCAAGTCTTAAATAAATTTAGGGAGGGGAAATAAGACTGACATTAGAAATACTTCAGAGTAAGCATGTTTGCTTATTGGCATCAAATTGTGTTGAATGTAAAAATTCATAAACAAAACAAAATCTACCCAAATCTGTCAGAATGACAATAAACTGCAGGAGTTGTTACTGTACAAGTAAGTTCATGTTTCTTCACTCATGAAGATGCAAATAAAACACCTCTTCACCTAACGAGTAAGCTTTCTTCTTTTTATTATCCGAGCACTTTTTATACTTGCAAGGTGATATTACATTGTTTGTTGATGCTGATGACACCAAATACAGTATTTTGCTGGTTTTCTGCATGGTTTAAGTTTCTAATCCAGTAAAAGATATAACTCAATACAGAGTCCTACCAGCTTCGGTTGGACTAGTCACTTGCTTAATGCTAAGCAGTTATGAAAATATTTTTTGTCTTGTACTGGATCAAAACTTTTGCTGAACAAGTTTCAGCTGAATTGAGTTAATATTTTCTGTAAAATAACGTTGCTTATCCTGAAATCAAGAGATTTCCCCACCCCAGGATGCACCCAGGTGCTCTAGGCTCTTCAGTGTCCTACAGACATTAACGCTCACTGCAGAAATGTTGGGTTAAGTGCAGTATGCCAGGTTCCATAGTTTCTCTGAAAAAAGATGTTAAAAAAAAAAAAGGAGTAATGAGAGGAAGGTGGGAATCAGTGGGATGTTGGTAACAATAAAGACCATGAAAAATAAAGACCAATCCAGACTGGAGAAAGGTAAATCAGAGCCTTTGTGGGCTTTGTATTTTTTTTCCAAATTCACCAAAGGAAATCCCTACCCAGGAAGGTGAATGATCAGCTGTTTTTCTCTTTCTTGTTGGTATTTAGCACCTGAAAAGTGCATAATATGTTTTTATTATGCAAAAACATAATAAAAGGGAAGACTTTAAGATACACAGTTCCGGACAGTTTTATATTATCAATGTTGAACTGTGTATCCTGAGTTTCAGTACTGCTTTCATTTCTGTCAGTAACCCTGTGGCTGCTGTCAACATGTAAAATGCATCACTGCCCTTGGGCTACAGTCAGATATTTGTCAACTCCAATGGGAGCTGCATGCCTGTTTCTGTGGAATTCCACTATGTTTTGTGAAAAGAATAAGACAATTTCTGTTCTTAATGGATGCTAGCTTTTTTTCTGTATGAGACAAACTCAGTGTTCCACTGATATTACGTTTTCAAAGGATCTTCTCTAATCTGGCAGCTACTACTTTACAACGGATTCTTTTTGATTATGTATTAAGAAATCATAAATCATCACTATGTTATGGCTAAGAATATTTAAAGTGGTAGATGGATTGAGATACTTCATTATTCTTTCCTTCTTGAGATGCCTCAAAGTAACAAATTTTCAGAAATCTCTTAGTAAGCCATGAAAGACAAATAATGTTACCACAGTAACTGAAACTGGGGAGGCAAACCCACCAGGCACCATTGAAAATCTTGTAAACTACCAGAAGCATTAATACAGCCTGAGATTAGTGACTTAACCCAGTACCAAAATTTTGCAGCAATTCATAATCATATTAGAACAATATTAAAAATCAGTTTGTTATGCAAATTGTCTCTAAACCAAATATTATCTCCAAAATAGGGTAGTTTTTACAGAAGAAATCTTTACTTTGCATGACTTGTGATTTTTAAAAATTCAACTGAATAAATACTGCAGTGGATTGCAGTTATCAGTTTTCTAAAGAAAAAATAATACAGCGACAGATATTCCAGAGATAATATTCAGGCTGATAAAATATGATTTTCCTTCAGTGTCTTCTTATTGTCCGTCAAAATATTTCAAAATAACCCTCTTAAAATAACTGTATTTTACAGCATCTGTGAATGTCTTGTTGCCTCTACATGATTCCTACAGCCAGATTTGGCACTTAGAAACACACACTGTGTTTCTTGTGTCTGTGTGTTTTAGGACAGAGAAAATATGCTCAGTTTGATAATGTCAGTGGGCCATATAACAGTTCAGCAGACACTGACGCAAATCATGCATGACATAGCTATATAAATATTAAATATACACCAAATAGAAGTATGGAGAAGTTATAGGCAAAAATAAGACAGATTGCTTTTCTCTGCCATTTAAACAGGAGAGGGAAAAACCAAAACTCATAAGGAGCATTTAAAAGTGGCATTAAAACTTATACTGTGAATGAAGCATGTTTTACTTATTTTTCACAGCAGGCTGAGCAAAGTTCACAAGTGGGTTCAGCAGGCTTGGAAGAGAGTGGCCATGTTATCACAGGGGACTTCATAAATAATGAGATTGTGATCTAGTGCTAAATCCACTTGCATTGTGTGTTTTAATATACAGTAGAGTTGTCTTCCTCAAAACATTGCTGAACATTTTCGCAGAACACATTTTCAAAAGAAAGCTTTGTACTATTACAACTACAATGGTAAAGACTTTGCATAAATGCTTGAAATAAAATTTCACATAAATTAACTCAAAATCTTACAAGTTAACTTTAAAATCCCATAATTTGTCTCTTCTAATAGTGAACCGCAGTTTTTACAGCTAAGCCTAGAAATGGTGGGTAGGTATAGGTCTGAGTCATAGTTACTTTTAAAAAAATATTTTGGAAAGACTAAACCAAAAAAGTAGTAAAGGTAGAGGTAGGGGAGAAAGTGGGAAGGAAAAAATGTAATTCAAATATGTCTATTTAAGTTTAGCTATGCACTAAAAATATAAATTAATAACTTTGTTTGCCTGATTATGCAGAACATTTTAAGAATGTGAAACAAGTACAAGATAGTACAAATATATGAGAAAATGGTGAGATCTTCATGAGAATGCATAACAGTAGCTATGAAGAGGTTGATCTTCCCCCTCTCCTTTTTGGTTTAATGCTAGTTCTGAGACTAGTGCTTTCCTTCACATAAATACCATTGAAATTTTACTGGCACTGTAGCATTATTAAGGGTAGCTGGCAGAAAATAATTTGTTATCCCGTTACTGGTCCAAGAACGACAACTTGCTTCTGTCTTTTGTCACCTGAGAAGAGATACAGGGAGAAGAATGCATGCATCCTGTCATGGTGGCGTTCCTCAGGTGACACTTAAAAAGAATTTGGATTTCTCAATGATATAAAGAATTTTGCAAAAACACATATATGCTCTTAAGAAAAGTTCCGCTGAAGTCAATATAGATACACATGCACATATACAACTGTGTGCCTGATCAAAACTCGTCTACATATAGAAAATCTGATCCTCTAAAGATATTAACAAGTAATAATCTAGTATTTATGACAGAAGAGCTGATCTTTACTCAGAACTTCAGAAATGAAAACTGATTCTGATATTAAATTCTGGAGTTAGGGCTCAATATTTTTTTGTCATTTTTTTGTGTCTTTTTTTTTTAAATCATCCTAATCACTATATGTGTAAGTTAATAATGTCAGATTTACTGTTGATGTAGACTCTTTATAATTAGCTTTATAAGTCAAGTGTATTTGTTTGCTTTTGGATGAGAGTTAACTCCTTTTTCACCGATGTCTTCTACTGAAGTAGAGAAAAAAGAAAAATCAAGCCCCCTAGTAATTCCTGATATTGGAATTTCACTGGAGATACCTTATTTACCTCAAAAATTATAGACATGAATTACTGAAAAATTTCTTCTATCAGATGAGATATCTTTTCACAGATATACTTGGACAATCTGCTTATCCAGTTTATGCCTGTTTCCTTCAGAGTAAGCCAAATAGAATAAATATTGACAGGTGCAATTTCATAACATCGCTGTTCTGGAAACACATTTTGCCAGGTTTTACATGGTAATTAAAATTTTCCATATGGAACTGCATATCCATTGAAGTGTCCAAACCACCTTGTTTGTTTGTTTTGTAAATATTCCAGAACTTTTTTACAAAGGCTGGAGAACAGTATTCCTGATCTTACATGAAACTACTCTGCAATGGAGAGGACTGAAATATTGTTCCTACTGGATCTAGAAACAGTGGAAACTCTTAGCACAGAGTAATAGCAAGAAAAGTCCTCTATAAACAGAAAGGAAAAAGCTTTCTAAAATAGCGGATACACTAAAACAGCCAGGTTTGCTATTTTTTGTTCCGTTGAAATTTTTTGTATTTATGGACTGACCATCATCTTGCCCGTAGTGTCTTGGATTCTCTTATAGATTGAAGTTTGTGTTCTTGCTTTCTGCATGACTTAATTAGCTAATACTTCTATATTATTCACGGAGATCCTCATTCATCAGAAAAAATATAGAAGAACTGACTGTTACAGAATTTTTTATGTTTTTTTTTTTTAATTTGGAACTCATGTCTGTGATATTTGCATCAAATCTTGCGACAAACCAGAGAAGTCATTAGGAACATTATTTTTTTTATTGGTCATAGGATGAACCTGTAACTCTTGATTGTACTTTGTAAATAATTTTTGTCTTTTAATTTTTTTTTCCATTTCTAATGTTTAGTTCTCATTCACATTACATTATTGACTTAAGTTCATTTTCAAAGCACCAGTAGAATTTTGTAGGATAAACAGCTGAAGTAATTACAAGTTCAAGATATTTTATTGGTACGCCTTGGTGACTACTTGTTTAAATGTGTACACTTGTGTTCTGCTGTCACTGACAGTCTTTCAGAGTAATGCCACAGGCAATAAGTAATCTTGGTCTTATTATTCTTTGATAAAATCAATACTGAACACCAGTTACTTTTGTCACTGGAGATAGAGTAAAACACAACTTTTCTACTCATTCTTCATTCTGTCATACCTACAGGCTCTAGATCTATGTTGGACTCTATGGACTCAACTTTTTAATCATTTTTTAATAAGTTTCACTATTGAAATATGTTTTGCAAATATTATGTCCTAATAATGGACTTTTTCTGCAGAGTGGCTTTGAGGAGATGAAGGGAGATTTGCCATGCGGTGCTACTGGCTAGCAAATATGAATTAGTTCTCTTTCTGCATCTGTTGTTTTATAAAGGAAACAAAAATCCAATAGGTTTCTGTTCTTATAAATGTTTAATGGAAGTAGCAGAAAATAGCTTCTCTAAAAATGATGATGTGGTAAATATATATTAAACAAAACAATCTGAGGACTCCTAGATAGAAACAAATTAAGACTCATCAATGAGAAAACCAAAATCTTCACAGTTTATTCTTTCAATGATTAGTCAGCACAGAAATTCAGGGTTCAAGATCTAACCTTTTGCTAAATAAAGCATTGTGGTTGTAAAGTGGTTTAAGTATGTTTAAGTCTTAGACTGCAAGACGGATCTCTGTAATTTAAGATAGCCCGGGGGTACTAATGAAGATAAAACTTCAAAAACATCTGTTAAACATTAAAAAGAAATTTTTTCTTCATTACAGTCAGTAACCTGATTGCATATATGAGTGCAGTGGGACAAAATGTCTGTAAGTGAATGCTCAGTAACTTCCCAAGAATCCTCCAGAGTCTGTCGCAGTCTGTTGCAGTCTGCCTAGCCAATCTAGATTTAATTCAAAGTCTCTGGTATTGACTCTCAGTCCTAAAATACAACAGGATTGTCACAACTGAATGAACAGCCTGTGGAGAGAGCTGCTGCAGCCTTCTGGTTTTACCTTAGTAGTGGGGCTGGTATGACGTGCATATGTGTAGAATTTACTACTCCAACGTGCAGAGGAAAGGGGGAAAAGCAACAAATATAACATATGTTGACATGTGCTTATTTATTGCAGAAGGCGTGGTAATATTCTTTACTGATGCATTTTCCTAACTTTTAAATTTGTATTATTTTGGAGCAACTCAAGTCCTGTAGTCTTACAGTAAAACTACAATCATATTAAAATTTGGTTACTACCAAATTTTGACACAAATCCTTTAAAATATTTGTAAGACACAAACCAAAAATCACAATTGTGGTTAAATCAGTCTGTGTGATCTATTTTTCCTTTTCTGTTTTGATGTTGAGAAGGTAATGCAAGACTCCTCTCTCCCTCTCTGGTTTTTGTTATCTATATGCTTCAATATTTAATAGAAATACGTGTGCATGATGGCTAACATTGAGGTGATTCTGTTCTGCTGCAGAGTTTACTTTTTTGTCTGCATATAATGGTTGAACATTACCCACTAGTTAATGATTTTCTTTAAGAAATCACATTTAATTTGTAACTAAATTTGGAGGCAGGCTAAACCTGTATTTCCCACTTCTACTCTTTTTAACATCTTTGCTTTAAAAATAGTTATTGGGTTTTTAATATATTTAGCTCTTATTTGGATTGTATTATTCACATAATTTTTTTTTCTGAAGTACCAGGAGAATTTTATAGGAAACACAGCTGAAGTAATTGAACGGTGAAGGGGCTTTATTAGTGTACTTTGTTGATTTCCATTTCATGTGCAAAAGTATATTCTGGTCTTTATGGGAACTCCAAGGATCTCAGTGTAACAAATCTGCGTGCTTACTGTTCAGCATATATGGGAAATTTTAAGAAAACACTTTTGAATTTCTCTGTGTGTAACTGCAAAATAAAAGTTAAGGAAATCTTCCAGAACCTATAGATAATGAGGAGAAAAAATACCTCTTAAAGAAGAAATTAGCAACTGCAATTCTGCCCAATCTGCTTAAAGGGAAAAAAATCAATGAAATAAAGTTTAGGTTTGGATCATCTTTTATTATATTGTGCAGATTGTCGAGCTCCTGACAAGGAATATTCTTAGTGAGTTTTAGCTGATCAAGTAACACTACTTTGAATACTCAAATAGTAACAGTTTCTGTGTTACATGTGTTTGAAAGAAGTGCAAGCAAAATAAAAATGCCTCTCATTCTGTCAGCTGCAATGTAAAATTGTATGTCGATAATTCCTTTAGCTCCCACTAGGACTTATCTAGACACTTTTTAAATAATTATCAAACTGAGATGGATAAACACTGCACGTATTGCCACCATTGTTTCATTTAAATGTGTGATAAAAAAGTCTATATTAAGTGGTGTAGTGATAAGGAGACTTCTGAAGAGGTGTGCTAATGATCACAGCTACACATGAGATAATTGAAGCAATTTAGTGTCATATTTCTTTAGACAGTCAGAAGGCAGAGGACATAAATAGAAAGAAAAGTTATGCTGTCTCTAAATAATAAATAGAACAGGTATGTCAGATAAAATATTTCTGTCACTTAGAATAAAAGAGAGAAAAGAGTAAGTCCTGATTCTACAAGATGATAAGCAGAACTGTTCTGCATCTGCTGACCCTCACTGACTTTATGTGGATTGTGTATGGGTTCTTTTTTTGTACTCAGGACCATATCAGCACTTCCTGTGCTTGTAAAAACCTCTCCTCTACTTACAGGGATATTGAACAAAAAAAAAAAAAAAAAAAATACTAGCAATAAGAACAAAGAAATAAAGTAAGAATAAAGTAAGGAAAATGGATGTATGGAGTTTACTTTTAATTTGAATGTTGTTGGTGTTGATAATGCTTCCTGAGGCAATAGATGGGTCTTTTCTTTTTCTATTTAACATGCTATTTGAAATTCCTTTAGCTTTTCCTCTCTATTGGAACTTGTTCAAAGAAGGAATTTTTCAAAACAGCAGCAACAAAAAATACAAACAAAATATATCAACAATGTAGAGGATTGCAGTTTAGTAAGTTTAAGCATTGAATTTAAATGTATCTTCTCTGTTCTAAAACAGGAAATTTCACTGTTGATGGAAATTTTAATTTAGCTACATTTCCAGTGGGCTGTTTGTTTTCCTTCTGCAGAATACAATGAGTCATTGTAAGTGTGTATTATTGACTAAGTTTCAAACAAGCTAGAAGTTTGCAGCAGCCCTTGGTCAACATCTGAACAGTATTTTTCCTGTGGTTGTAAAAATGGCAGATTTTGCTTTTCAAAGGTTAGTCTTAGCTTTTGCAAGAAAACGCGATATGGAACTCACTGAAATTTTTTGTTGGTGCTTTCTTTTGTTGTGCCAAAAGTGTTTCAAAGTTTGCTTGTGCTTAATCAGCAACAAAGATCCTACAGTCTCGTGATCCTCAGCCAGCTGCAGACCTGAGCTGAGAAAGTTGTTTGTAGGAATGAATCGCATAGGCTGAAATCTCTGCCCAATCTGATGTGAAATAATCTTGATACTGTCTCTCGTATTTAAAAATGAGCAAAACATTTGTGAGACTTTAAAGAGTTGCCAATCTTAAGCCATTTTTACTGAGAACGAGTGCAAGCAAATGGTCTCCATCAGAAAGAAATCTTAGATTGGCCTTAGATTGAGGCCAAAGGTTTCTTTGGCCTCAGAAACCTTTCATTCTGAGGCCAAAGGATGCTTGACCACAGGTTACAATGCAGTAAATAATTATATTTCCTAAAGAGAAATTCTTAAGAGAATAAAAATATTAAATAAAAACTAAACTTTTTTTTTCAGCATAGAAAAAATTCATGTGTGATTTCTGTAGGAGTTTTCCTTAACTGAACATATTGCAATAGTAGTACGATATGTTTAATTTGTTTCTCTCACTCAGTATACATAAAAATCAACATTAATTAAAGAGCAGATTAATTCCAGAATTCAGTAGATCTTTGTATGGGATACCAACAGCTTATTTGGGATGTCTATGAAAATGAACATAGAGAGCAAGAAACTGAGGGATAATCTTTTGACTCACTGTTCTCTCACATGATCATTGTAGGCATAATCTTATGAAAGAATGGGGATCTTTTATTTGACTGGAATTATTTTCACTTTAGTGTAACAGTATAAAGCATGAAATCATGTTGCCAAGCTCTCCTGACGTCTCTAACCTTCTCTTTCTCAAGGATTCATGACACTCTATGAGACAGTTAATATTCTAGATGGGAAAAGAAACTTCTGTCAGTTTGAGATAGAGATTCTAGTCTCCTTTTTTCTTGTAAAAGTTCCTTCCTTCTCTGTTGGATAATACGATGGTTTTGTGTGTGACAAGTATCATCATTAAACATTACAGTCTCTGCATTTTCATTATCCAACTTAAAGAAGTCTGGTGCTGATAGTGAAAGGGGAAGGAAACAGCAAATTAAACAAATAGTTGTTAGTGGAGATCTTGGAGAAAATCGGTATTCCCATGAAACTTGAACTCAATGCATTTGGTAGTGGAAAATGTGGAAGCAAGAATGCTGAAGGCAAGCAAAACTTTTAACAAGAGAGAAGCTTGGGAGTATGGTTAAGAGTTGAATAAATTATGCAAGATTAACACCAGCTTACATCAGTTGCTATTGTTTAAAACCAAAAGCTGCCTAGTTGCTGCAAAAATTACCCTGTTCAATCTCTGTAGAAATACCCTGTCTTAGTGAAATTAATAATAGCTTTGTTAGAGATATTCAGATACTGATAAGATATTTTGTTATGCATTTGAAAGGGGTTTTGCTACATTAAGGAGTAGACTTCAGTCTCTAGCTAGATTTTGGTGCAGTTGCCTAGGGATCACAAAACCTTATAAAAAGAAAAGAGGAGAGGCTGGCACAGAGCTGCTGTGGCACACAGTCAGACCTACACTGTGTTCATTGACTGTAGTGTAGAACAGTGATAACTGAAGCAAATGGAAATGAGCTAATTTTGCCTTCAGAAGCATCTTTACAGCAGTATGGACCTTACTGTGGACTTTAAAATTCTAGATGAGGCAATTAACTAATATGAAGCTCCAAACTACTGAAGCTAGGCTGAGAAAGCTCTCTCAGGCTTTCTTTCCAATATGGCACTACATGCAGTGTGAGCACCCCCTGAATCTAAACATTCAGGTCCTTAAATGTTGTTTCAGGTCACTGCTTTATGAACAAAACCCTGCTTTCCTGAGGCTGAAAGATTCTCAGTTTTCTGGCAAACCAGTCTGGAAAAACGTTGCATAAAAACTCAGTGTTTCCTAGCTTTGAGTTAATCAGTAAAACATAATTTTATTTTGTGGCAAGTCACACAAGCTGCAGAAATGTATTTCTGTCTTTTGGTAAAAATTCCCAGATGAGAAAGAAAATCTTTCAGAGACCAGTGATGTATCCTTTATATTTCTAATGTTAATCCACATTTGACATAAAGAAGCAAGCTTATTGGTTTTTTTTTTTTACATACGCGTTGAACTCTGTCTTCAAAATTATCAACTGGAAAAACAGAAACAGCTCACTGTAACTCTTGTGTTAAAGCACTCTCATTTAAATTGAAAGCAAATAGCCTCTTGCTAAGCTGCCTCTTGTTTTCATGCTATTATGCAAGTAAACACTAGACATGAATCATAGATATTATTTCTTAATCCATTTTCTGGAACTGCATTTACTGCACACAAGTAAAAGAAGCTTAGAATCCTGCAAAGCTATTCTTGGTGACAAGTAATGGTCAAGTTCAGCGAATGAGGCCCAGGGTCCCAGTGAAGAAACCAGAGCATTTGGCAGCTGGTAGAATTAACCTAGTCAGGTTGCTCTCAGTATCACAAAAAATGTTCTGTACCTTGACAACAAAGGTAAATACCTATTCTGAGCCATCATCTTCAGATAAATAACAGAGACATTCACCACTTGCATTTCACATATATATCGTATCCAGAAGCCTCTTAGTTAGGGTCTAAACCAAAGGTCTCTCCTCAGGTCATTGGAAAGGCAACCACTCCTCACTTATGCGGTAAACAGATTACTTGGGTTGCTAATGAAGTGCAGGTCTAAGACACATACTCACTGTGTCAGTAAGTTCAAATAAATAGGATATGTAGGGCTTTTGAAGCTCAACATGATTGTCCTTTCTTGGTCAGTGCAGTACAGCATACCTTTTGCATGCAATTCTTTGGGTAAGGTTCTTGATACATAAATTGTTTGTAAGCTTGTGTAAATTTTCCTAGACTATAAATCATGTCTATTCATGTGCAAATTGGTACTAAAGCATAGAAATTGCTAATGAAATATTAATTGCAAAGCAAAACCTTAGATCTTCCCAAACAGTAGTGACCAGGGCATTCTTACCTCTGTAAGAATAACCTCTGTTAAATTTCCTGTCTGTACTATCTGTTAATTATGGATTTAAACCGCAATCAAACAAAATTAGTTCAAGGGTCAACTGCTTGAAAAATAAAAATAATAGTAATGCAATGTCTATTAGCAAGGAGCAGAAAGTTCACATATCCTTCAAAGGAGTCTAGAAGAAAAGAAAAATTGAACAAATTCAAATTGGATGCGTTATCCAGCTTCTAAGAAAAAAGCAAATGCAGTACGTTCAACTGTGAAGACGAGGTCTCCTTTTACGCACAAAAATTAAAAAAATAAAGTTAAAAAACTCTTTTTGAGTTCTCACCATACTGTCTTCTACATATATCTTTCTTTTTCTTTCTTTCTCCTGATACTGCTTTACAACCAGGACAGATGTCAAGGTAGTCTCTTTCTTTTCTCACATTTTTAACTATGGGTTATTAAAATCTGTTTTGAGTAACATAATGAGGGAGTTAAGCAGAAAATATATTTCCCCCTAAGTCAAACTACGTTGAGCTTTAGATTGCTTAATACTTCACAGAAACTGCTGAGAATTTTAGATTGCGTCCTGCAATCTGCAATATTTGATTCTTGTTTTGTGAAAAAGACAATTCCTTGCTTTCTCACAGAAATAACATATGATCGTTTTTAATGACTAGGAAGAAAGAACTTTAGTTGATAACAGAATGTGAGCATGTTTGCATTCCTAATTTTTTTCAGGGAGCTTCTACTAACATTAAACTCTGTTTTCGATTTTTTTTCAGCAATTGACATTCCACTCCAACAAAACTAATTTCTTTTCATGATATCTTCTCACATTTTATGGCAGGATAATAAATGTTGTGTTTCAGTACATTAGAAAAGCTGTAACTTTATATTTTCTCATTTCCAAAACTGTTAAGAATCAACGCTTAATATGTTAATAAGTAAAAGTCTGAAATAAATCAATATAAACACATGATTAAAAAAAAAAAAATATAGGAAACCCCCAAAGAGCATGAAACTTGAATTGACCACCTTCACAGAATTTAGTGCCTATAAGGACATAGAAAAATTATTCAGCAACAGCAGAAATGGTAAGAAAAATGAAGAAATGTGTCTAATCCATGCAAAACTGAAAGTCCAGGCTGCATTGTTTTTATTGATATATTTTCATGTAATAATGTTTCTCAGATCACTGACGAAAAGAAAATACTCTGTTCAGAAAGTCCTAGAAAACTACTTCCCATTGATCATCATCTTAATTTTTAAGAAGAGTTCCCTGAGGAACATTGTCTTCAGAAAGCCAAGAAAGGAGATATGAGAGACATTACATCCCTCAATACAAGACAGATATATAGAAAAACCTTTCTGTGTGGATAGATTTTATAGGAGACACTTTGATCTTTGTATCATTTTTAATGATGCAGCCCAAAGATAAAATACAACTAGTTTACCGCTCTGTTAGATGTGACAGTCTCGACATGAGAATGAAATCTTGTGGAATGTCTCTCACTGTTAATGGGTCCAGGGTACTAGCTAGGATGCGTTTTCCCAAGCATGCCAGAATTAAATCCTCTTCAACTGCATTTGCTGTTTTTTTAAACTTTGCTGTAAGTTCAAAACATGAGTGAATGAAAATGAAAGGCTTCCCTATAGAAAAATATAATGTTTGATATTAGTACATTCTGTGAAACCACAGACCCAGGAGAACAATTATACCTTCACTTGCGATGTTATATAAAGTGTTATAAGAATACTATAAAATGAACTTCACTATAACTACATGAAAGTGTCAAAACACTTAACAGAAAAAATTAGAGATTAGATGCAGCTGTGGAAAATAACGTATGTGAACAGTAATGGGCTAATGGATTAGAATAAAAGAGAACTAAAATTCAGTGGTACAAGACCATTGTTGATGTTTAGGACAAATCATGAAAGATGAATAAACAAATAGCAATCATGAACCTTTGAGTTCAGGTTTAGATAAAACAAAATGCTGCGGGCAGAAATATCAAATAGCAAAAAAACCCTGTGATATAGTCAGTAGAGAAGCTGAACTGAAAAAGTTGGATCACAGAATCACGAATATCACATGACAATTCAAGTTGGAAGGGACCTCTGAACACCATGTAGTCCAATTTCCTACTCAAAGAAGGGACAACTTCAAAGTTACATGAAGTTGCTCAGGGTCTTCTGTTGAATTTTGAAATATTCAGAGTTCAGGGAAATTCTGACAGACAAATTTGCATGAACACAGACCAAAACAAACGAACAAAATCTTTCTGGGAAAACGGTTCCAATTCCTAGCCACTCTCATTGTGAATTATTTTTCCCTGTGCCCAGGCAGAATATCTCTTGATGGAACCATCAAGTCTTGCTTTGTGTGTTTTGTGTATTTTATATGAAATCTACATAAAACCAAGTAGAAAATATTTGATCAACAGTGCAGCCTGCTCCTACTTCCATCAAGACATTCCAGATAATTTTCTTTATTTTGCTAATAATAATTTTTTACTTTCTACCTGAGTTCCTGTTGTCTTTTAAAAACCACACAAGACACACTGCTTTTTTTTTTGGAGGGTCAGGGGGCAAGGGAAACAGGGGAATCAGATTTATTCAAATTAGAACTTTTTTTTTTTTTGCCCAGAACACATCAACCTGTCTATAGTTCATAAATTTTAAAGCATTGATTTATGTCTGTAGTACAGCTAGTCTCGTTGGGGGTTCAGAAGAGAGTAATTTACTCAATAACGAACCTACATTTTATTTGGTTTCATTTACTGTAGAGGTCGGAAAAAAAGATTCTGCTTTATGATTTCTGTTTTAAATCCGTGACATCTTCAGTAAATACTATGGCCAACCAGACTATTTGGTGAAGCATATTTCTGTAATAATTGGAATTTTTATGCAGGATGTGCTGCAGGTTTGATTACACGGCTGGTAATCTGTCTCTGCATGCGTGGAACAGATCAGGGCAACAGCTTCCTCCATTATTTCCTAACCTAGTGGCTCTAGTTTTTGTACTGCTGCTTTGTTCACTGTTAATGTGTCTTTTGATCTTGCCAACACTGTCATAGTAGAAGTTGCCTTTCCAGCTTCCACACAAGTATTTGAAAACCTGTCAAAGTGTTGAGGTTTTCATTATATGCTTTTCATCATTACTCTGTCTACACTGAACAAATTTATTTCAAAGCCTTTGCTAGAAAATGACAAGAAACATGACAATTTATTTCCTGGTCCTTTCATTAGATGAGAAATGCCACGAAAGATTTAGAATCCATTTATTTTTATTAAAAGGCATGATGCAGTTCGCTTTACCGAAGAGAAGACAATAAGAGAATGAGAAATATTAATTAAGATGTTATGGTGATTGAGGGGCTTTGAATCTGAGGCATTTGAGTAGAAAATCTGTATATTTGTAGTTCACAAATATGAATATTTGAATTACTTTTTTAAGAGATGAATTACTGTGAAGAACATAAAATAGCAGAGGATGAAGAAAACACTTTTGACTTGATGCAGTAAATGTAGTATAGGCACTACATGTAGTATGTGGTTAGCCTTGGAATACTCCATTTACTTTTCCTCTGAATCACAACTTAATGTGGTATTTTTCATGAGGTTATTAAAGATGTTAGTGCTATATAAACTGTAGCTTTTTTTTTTTTTCTTTTAACTGATACTGCATTCAGTACAGATCAAGAGGTTTTTACTTAATGGTTCCTCTTTACAAAGAAATGTGAATAAAACGTGCAGGATGAACTACAAGTACCATGTTTGGGAAAGTGTTATCCTATTAAAGAAGGAGAAAAGAATGAATGTGAGATTCAGAAATTCATCTTGTGAACTATGATTTAAAATATCTCAAGCAACCTAAAGGCTAAACCAAACTGCAGAATTTTCTGTGCCATTTCTTTGATACTTGGTTTCAACATGCTTACTTAACAATGCATTTAACTCTTTCAACAAGAGCATTGGTTCTGCCCAAAATTTTTACTTTTGTCTCCTGAAAGTGATTTGCTTCCTTCTTTATCAACTCTTTTTTATCACCTCAAGCATATAAAAAGATATACTGGTAATTTGATGAATGTTAGCTATTTTATAGAGATGAAAAATACTAACACAAAAAGTTGAAGTCTGTTTTCTGTGTATGCAAGTGCACATAATTTTTGAGGATGACATTTTGGACCTGATGAAAGCAAATGGGAGCCAAGCCATCTAATTTACAGTGTTATTTCTAAAACTCTATCTCAGATTTTCCATGAGAGAGGACAAAGTAGGAGAAGCCAATGTTAGGTTTGGCTTTTGGAGAGTGTTTTTAGTGGCATGGGGAGGAAGTTTTTAAATATTGTGCTTTAGGAAGACTGCTGTAAGTTATCTCCACAAAATATACAGCAGAGCTCTGTCCTTCCTGAGACTTCTGAATTTCTTGTTGATACTTTGTTTCATTTGTACCCTTTCAGGTAATGGAATTGTATGGATCTAGCCCAGTAAAACTTGGTATGTAGCCTTTGACACAGTCCCCCAAAATATCCTTCTCTCTAAACTGGAGAGATATGGATTTGATGGGTAGACAGTATGGTGGATAAGAAACTGGTTGGGTGCTTGTATTCAAAGAGTAGTGGTCAATGACTCAAAGTCCAGGTGGAGATCCGTGACAAGTGGTGTCCCTCAGGGGTCCTTACCAGGACCACTGCTGTTTAAAATCTTCGTCAATGATATTGACAGTGAAATTGAGTGCACTGTCAGCAAGTTTGCAGCTGACACCAAGCTGAGTGGTGTACTTGCCACACCGGAAGGACAGGATGTCATCCAAAGGGACCTGGACAGGCTGGAGAAGTGGGCCTCTGAGAACATCATGAGGTTCAACAAGGCCAAGTGCAAGGTCCTACACCTGGGTCGGGGCAATCCTCAATTTCAGTACACAATGGGGGATGATGTGGTTAAGAGGAGCCCTGCAGAGAAGGACTTGAGAGTGCTGGTCCATAAGAAGCTCAACATGAGCCAGCAATGCGCACTAGCGCCCCAGAAGGCCAACCATATGCTGGGCTGCATCAAAAGAAGCGTGGCCAGCAGGTCAAGGGAAGTGATTCTGCCCCTCTATTCCTCTCTTGTGAGACCTCATCTGGAGTACAGTTCTGGAATTCTCAATTCCTCCTCAATAAGGAGGATACAGAACTGTTGGAACAGGTCCAGAGGAGGGCTACAAAGACGATCGGAGGGCTGGAGTGCCTTCCATATGAGGACAGACTGAGAGAGTTGGGATTGTTCAGCCTGGAGAAGAGAAGGCTCAGAGGAGATCTTATAACCACCTTCCAGTACCTGAAGGGGCTACAGAAAAACTGGAGAGGGGCTATTCATAAAGGCCTGTGGCAATAGGACAAGGGGGAAGAGGTATGAACTGGAGAGGGGCAGATTTAGGCTAGGCATTAGGAAAAATTTCTAATGAGTGGTGAGACACTGGAACTTGTTGCCAAGGGAAGTGGTGGATGCCCCATCCCTGGAGGTGTTCAAGGCCAAGTTGGATGGGGCCTTGGGCAGCCTGATCTAGTGGGAGGTATCCCTGCTCATGGAAGGGGGTTGGAACTAGATGATCTTTAAGGTCCCTTCCAACCCTAACTATTCTTTGATTCTATGTGTATAAAATAGTTCGAGCCTGTTGGTCCATAATAAGAATAAAAGTGTACCTTAAAGGACTGAAGTACGAAATGAATAGAATCTGGTTTTATTTTTACCAACAGATCTTCATCCTGAAGTTAAGAAAATTAGAACAGATCAACTTTTATTGAAAAAGTACCTTAAGTGTTGATTTAAAATAAAAAATATCAATTAGTAGAGAGTCAATGTAATAAAAACACTGAATGTCATTCTACCAGATCATTAATTTGCACATTCTCATTAAAACAGCATCTTGAAATAAGGTTTATTTAACTATTACGAGCTGCTAAGTACAGATATAAAATATTGACCTTCTCTTTAAAGAACATCGGTCATTTTTACTGGATTTCAAGCACCCGTCTCTGGGGTAGCAATTTAAAACTTGAAGTGTTTTCATCATTGAATTGCTTCTGGTAGGCAGGAGAAAAGTGAGAGGGTGAAAGGAATGTCAAATGAGGCCACCAATAGCAGGAATTACCCAGTACCAGGAATTAGTCAATGAAGTTAATATCTAAGTATTTTTTTCCCAATTTAGAAAAAAGTTCATCAGTCTTCCTGCTGAATGGTTGGTGGCATTTGTTGCAGGCATTATATTATAAAATAGGGTATGTCTGAGCATAGCTAGTTAGTGCCAAAACATCAATAAAAGCAAATTAATTTATTTGACATATAAAGCATCACGAACTTTACAGGCACAAGCAATTGTATGTTTTTTCTCATACGAAGGACATAGCTGACATTTATGCACTGACGTGTTTTCCATACAAAGAAACATAACAAAAAGCACTACTAGAAGACTGGTGTTTTCCATATTTCATGCAGCCATTTGAAAAAAAGAAAAAATGTAAGAAATCTGAGCTTTTTATTATGGTTTAATTTGGCTTTTCTTCCATATTCTGCAATCTTTCCTTTTATTTATTAGAGAAAGTACCAAAACAGGATTAAAATTGTTTTCAGAAAAGAAAATAACAAAAGAAAATAAAATTCGGAATCCAGACAGCAGATTCACTCTGAGACTTTTTTTTTTTCTCCTTGAAAAGGTTGGTTATAGAAAAGGAATTATAATTATAGAAATAATAATTAAAACACCCCACAATTCTAAAGGTTATTGATGTTTGGTTTTCACAAAGCATGTGTTTGACTTTTTTTCCCATTGCTATATTTAAAGAGAAAAAAATAAAAATCATTACTACTATTTTATTTTCTTTAATTAATTTGAATATACCATACAATCCATTCTTTTTAAACAAGAATGTTTCACAGTGAACACACAACCTGTTTTATTTATTGCCCTAAACTGTCCTGAATTAAGTCAGTTCATGTGAAGAATATGACAGTACTGTTTATACAGTGTGTTTTTCTTTACTTACAAGTGTAAATCAGCAATAATGTCATCCAAGTTGAAAGAGAAGGAGTAGAAAGAGCGTTCTTGATTTCAGATATACATTTTACAGCAAGCAATGTGTGGAAAGAATACATTCAATATTATTCTTCTCAGTAACACTCTGCAACTGTCAAATTTTTACTGACTGAAGAGACAAAAATCTTGGACAGACTATTAATAATGCTCCACTAAGACTGAACATTTGTAGAAATCACATCAAAATTTATGTTAGAGCCAGACTTCAGAAAGCCAGACCTTTTTGATCAATGCTTTTGGGAATGAGCAAAGCATATCTTGCCTGAAAGAGATAAGAGTTACCGGAGAGAAGGGAAATATTTACATCATATATCGGCTTCTCCAATGTCTAGAAGGGTCTAGATCATGTTATTTCTTTGATTCATTCCTGACAGACTTTTAAACATATAATTAATATAGTTTCTAAAAAGCACTTTAATTTTATGTACATGTCGGATTTATAAAATCCCTTTCAGCTATGCAGAAACTTTCATATAAGAAACACACTCTTTGTCTTTTTGGGGGGATACAGAAGGAGCCCTAAAGCTGAACCTACACCTTCTGTGAGCTAGATCTCCTTACCAAAAATGTGCACTAAGAGCAGCAGTTTTCCAGAAGCTAATGAGCTTGCTTATGGCTCATATTTACTTTGTGTTCTGGAAAGCGGCTTCTTTTGCTGAATAGCAAAAGTGATTGTGGTATATGTGATATAGTGATTGTGGGTATGCTTACATAGCTTGGTAGATTGGAAAAGGGAGCCCTTCTCTCTTGACAGCCAACTGGTCAAGTTATTAAATTCACAGAACTGCTGAGGCTGAATTTTAGAGAATTGTCTTTAATATAAAGTAGATAAAAATAATTTAATTATTTAGTGTAGATAAAACAGATGTTATTGCTAGAAATATGCAATTTTTGAAGACAAAATATTGAATAAAAGTTTCTCTTTGAGAAGAATCTTGATACAAATTTTAAAGAATATTCTCTTTGGAGAAACACTCACTCTAGCTGCCACACTGACCTACATTTAAAATGCATGGGCAATCTTAGTATGGCTGGGGACTAATGTAGAAGAAAGGTTATACACAGTAAATTGCAGAATTGAGCTAAGGATACCTACTCATTCATGTAAATCTAATTTAATTCAATAATATTAATATGCCATCAACACTATTACATAAATATAGTACAGTGTTTCCACTTAACTTTTTTTAATGTCTGCTTATCTCTTAAAAGATTAAAGTAGTTTTTATGCTTTCTTGAATCCTACATACATTTTGTAAGTGTTATTCAGCCTAATACATGTTCTCTTGTTGTTTCACTTGGTTGCGTATCTGACATACAAGTTCAAAACATAGTTTGACTTCAACGAGATAGAATCCCAATTACAAAAGCCCTAGATAATTAGGGGTACTATTCATCTTTCTGCATTGCAATATCCACTGATAAGACAAGAGCACTGATCTTGCACAATAATGAAGCAAATGAGAAACAGAAGCGACAAATATACATATATTTGCAGAGGAGCTTTTGCTAATAGAAATGGAATTCTGATTAGGACATCCAGATGGACTTCCTACATTAATTACTGAGATATTGTGCTATCGGTTTCTTTAAAACTTATTTTAACTGGAAAGCTATTTACTCTGATACTCACTACTTGCATTATGGAGAAAATAAGACGAGGTTTTCAGTGTCAGCTGTTGAGCTTCAACATTGAGTGTACAGTGAGAGCTGCTGTTCAACATGTCATTGGGGAGAAATTCATGTATCTCTGTGATGTTAATAAACTGTTCTAGATTTATTTCAAGCACTTGTACAAAGATTATAGTCAGACCTTGCTAAGTCACAAATGAGATTTCTCTCCTCCCCCCTTCCTGTCTCCATTTTCCCTAGCCCTCAAGATTTCTCATTCATGAAAAGGAAGAACTCTTTTTTGTGTATCTATTCTTCAGGAAACTTTTCAAGTGACTGAAAACTATGTTATGAAAATACTGAAATTCCAAACTTTGATACACAAATTTTAAGAACTTTTGATCCTCTCTCTTGTAACTAACAAGACAGATCTTCAAGTAAAAAAAAAAAAAAAACAACCTCCTGTGTGATTATTATGGCTAAAGAAGCCCTTAAAATGAACAAATGCAAATTTAAGAATTTTGAGTAATATCCCCATCACAATCATCTTTGCAGCACTACAAGATATCTAAAATAACTGGAGAAAAGATGACAAGGTCAACATTATATTTATCATGAGAGTTATTGCAAATCCTTCATGTTAGGAACATGACAATAATGCAATGAGGATCTGAGGAGATCTTTTACACAGATGTATAAGTAAAAAGAAGTTAATGTAGTTCCCTACTTTCCAATAAGAAGGCTGAGAGCTCTCCCCTAGACCCTCCCTGAGTCAGTAAAGTATGGAAAACTCCATTCTTTTCCACTTTATATTATGCTTGCATGTCTTAACCATAGCCAGTTTTAGTAATGGTTGCTGCACAGCTTTGGGATATTCTGCTGTATTTTGGCAGTTCTAAGAGACAGCAAGTGTTCTGGCCAATATCTCTCATACTCAGCCTCAAATATTTTCAAATAGCATAATTTCAGTCATGGACATGTTAAAATTATGCGATGAAGCTAGTGATTGTTGGTCTTTTTGTTTTTTGTTTTTTTTTTTCAGCTCTGTAGGTCTATTTTGAGGAAGAGATAAATGTAGGAAGAAAGAGAGAACTTATTACTACCGTAACACATTTTCTGTTTGAATACTTGGCTTTCTCTTGCTGAGAACAATATGCAAGAGAGTTGTTTAGGGAGAAAGGCTGTACACTTTCTTGCTTTCCACTTAGTTAAGGAACGTTCCACCAGATGACAGTGAAAAATCCATAGTTAATCACTGGCAATATTAAATCCAGCCACCAGACTTCCTGAGGAATATTTTATTCTGGGTTTTTTTTTCTGTTAATGTGGTTGTTACACCAGAGCCAAGACTACTGGCGTTTTAATTATTTTAAACCAAGTAAATCTCATGAGACTCTACCTAGAGCACTGCATCTAGTTCTGGCACTGCACAATTTAAACATGAGCCTGTTGGATTGGGTCTAAAGGAGGAACATGAACATGGTTGAAGGGCTGGAACACCGCTTGTATGAAGAAGTCTGAGAGAGGGGATTTGTTCAGCCTCAAGGAGAAAAAGCTCCAGGAAGAAGCTATTGCAGCTTTTCAGTTCTTAAACGGGCTTATAAGAAAGACGCAGAGAGACTTTTCATGAAGGCCTGTGGTGACAGAGCAAGGGACAATGGCTTTAAGCTGAAAGAGGGTCGATTTATTTCGGACATAAGGAGGAAATTCTTTACAATGAAGGTGGTAAGACACTGGACCAGGCTGCCCAGAGAAGTTGTGGATGTTCCATCATTAGAAGTGTTCATCTTGTAGAGTCTATCCTAGTAGGCAGCAACCGTGAAATTATGTGAAATGGCATGTGAAAATACTGGTAAGGAGCAAGTGACAAACCACTTAAAACTGTTGTGTCTTTAGACAGATGTCCTATCATTCTACCACCTTTGCCTCTTCTAATGTAGTTCCTCTAGATTCTTCTTGTTAAAAGACACTAAAAAATGTTGCAAGGCTAGTAGAGCAATAACGGTGAATATTTCTAATATTGCTTTCTGAGAACTTATTTAGTAATTTTTCTGGAACTTTTTTGTCTTAGAAATATGTTGACCCCTTGAAACTTCTGAAGAACAGGAAGATACATTTGATTTACACATATTTTCCTTCTATATACAGACAAATAAGAAAAAAACTTAGGAAACTATTTTTTTCCTGTGATTCAATAGAATTTAGAGTATCACCCCCGTTGATATCATGATTAACATGGTCAGGAAAAATTCAACATTTTACTTATTTTTGTCATTATTTTTTCCAGTCATGACTCTACACTAACATTTGTCTTTATTATTTTTCTGGTTTATTGTTTTAATCCTGGAACAGAAGTCTTTGAAAAGGAGAGATCTCTAAAATATTTAAAGTATGGCATCAATCTGCTTATTCCAAGAATTAGAATTTCATAGTTTCAAAAACATAAGTCTCCTTTATGGGGAAAGTTTATTTACAATACTTCATAATAGCAGTAATAATAATGTCAGGGACTCCTAGGTTGTATTAGCATTTTGGCATTCTGCTGTAGGGCTGCAGAGAACTTTGAAGTAGAATTCATTTAAGAGAAAAATCTCATACAAAAAAAACCAACTAAAAAATGAATACCTTTAGATGGTGTTAAAGAAGACAGCAAAACCACTTTTGATACCAATGCTTATTTTCATCACAACCTACTAAAATCATGCATTATTTCATTTGATTTGCACTGAGAGTGAGAGATGTTCTTGTGTTTAGACTCAGTCAACCTTTTCTCAGCTTGCTGGTTTTCTGTCTCTTCTGGGAACTCAATTTCAGCTTATTTTGACTCAGTTTGCTTGAAAACATGTGGATAAGGATAGTGAAATGAATTTCTCAAGCACTATTTACTACAGCCACCACATGAATGAAAGCTGCTGACAAAAAGTTAACTTTTATCTCCAGATACAAAACAATGCCAAGTTTTGGTGCAAGCTTTTGGGTATCATCTAGACTAATGCATATTTCCTCTTCTCAGACAGCTCTCCTTTATCTGTCTCCTGAAATACAGTCTAAATCTACCTTATGCAATTTTATGGTCTGTTGCTGCAGTACATTCGCAATATTTTGGCATGTTCTGTTTGTGAGCGCTTTGTTTGACATTTACCTCAGTGCATGCAGAGATACTTATTTGCAATGATCCTATCATCAGCAGCATTCAATTAAAACTGATTCTCAAGGTGCAGTGATTTTACAATTTTTGTTGTTCTCTGTTTCCAGAAAGAATGTTCTCTCATTTTACTACTAAACAAAGGATTTAATTTCTGAAAGATTTCTATTAAGAGGAGGGGGGAGGAGCACCCAGTCCCATTTCTATCTGCATTTAGCTGCATTCCCATATTTAGCTTTATTCCCACGTTCAGCCTTATTTGCACAGCAGTTAAGACTGAGGCAAAAAATTCGTTCAGTACCTTAACCTTCTCCATATCCCAGCTAATCGTATCTCCTGATTCCTTACAGAGAGGGTCCATATTTTCCTTAGTCCTTCTTTTATCTCTATAGTAACTAAAGATACTTTTCTTGTTGACTTAGTGTCTCTAGAGAGATTTAATTCTATCAGGGCTTTAGCTTTCCTAACCTGGTCCCTGACTGCTCAAACACTTTCCCTGTACTACTACTCCCTGCCTACTTGTCCTTGCTTCCACCCTCTCTAGGCATTGGTTTTGTGTTTTAAGTTTGTCCAGGAGTGCCTTGTTCATCCATGCAAGCCTTTCGGAGCTTTTACCTTACTACTTCTTCATTGGGATGCATTGCTTCTGAGCTTGGTGGAAGTGATCCTTGAATATTAACCAGCTTTCTCTGACTTTCCTGATGTCCAGGGCTTTATACCATGATAACCTACCAAGAAGATCCATGAAAAGGCCAAAGATTGCTCTCCTGAAGTCCAAGGTATTGAGCTTTCTATATACCCTCCGTGCTGCCCTAAAGATCTTGAACTTCCCCATCTCATGATCACTTCAGCCAGGGCTCTCTTGAGCTCCACATTCCCCACCAACTCTTCCTTGCTGGTGAGAACAAGGTCCAGCATGGCACCTATCCTCATTGGCCTTTCTGTCACTTGGAGAAGGAAGTTGTCAGCAATGCATTACAGGACCTTCTTGGATTGCTTATGCCTCGCTGTGTTGTCCCTCCAACAGATATTGAGGTAGTTGAAGTCCCCCATGAGGACAAGGGACTGTGATTACAAGACTGCTCCTATCTGTGTATAGAGGGCCTCATGTACTTGATTTTCCTGGTCCAGTGGTCTGTATCAGACCCTTACAGTAATAAATTGAACAAATTAGACCCTTGCAGGACTTTTGAATATTGTTTATTGTAAATAACTGAATGGACATCAAATCTGACTCTATGAAATGTTGTTTGAACCTTCCCGTCTCACAGGAAGGTAAAGAATACATATGGGTGCAAGATAGCTTCTGGCTTTTCCCAAGATGGAGCTAAAAAATGTCAACTAAGTTTGTGTAATGTTCTCCTGGTATTGGTGAAATTGCTTTGGATTCATCTCAGAGAATAGCCAGGAAAAACAATTGAGTCATCCACCTGCAGGTATCACAGGCTTATTAATCCTTCCTTTGTGTGGTGGGAAAAGGGCAAGAGAAGAACAGGTACAGCTACTCTCTGGTTGGCTTTAATGTTCACATCACAGACTGCATTCTCTTATGCATCAGTAGGAAACCATATACAATGTACAGGTGCCATATACTCTCTAAACTTAGTCTCAGTTGTCTGTACAAAGTTTGGTTAAAAGAGGGGAAAGGGGTAGGGAAGGGAGAGGAACTCTATGTGCTTCACAAAGGCAGTCTTGCTTTCATTTAGCTATTTCTAGACTGTTTTGCAGGTGGTCTTTTAGGTAGTAGTGGGTCACTAGCTTCACCTGTCTCTTTAGTCCCGATTTCACAGTAACAGAAAAGCAACAGTAATAAGTGTCCTGGGAAGAGGAGTTCCTTCTTACATAATTCTTTGTAATTTTAGTCCCTCCTCTGCAAAAGCAGCTTGGTTGCTGTGTTGTTTCTGCTCACAAGGATGGGGAATGGCACCCTGAGTCACTGAGAGACGATGTCTGCAGAAGGCTTCAAGCCTGCAGAATGACAGGTTTGGGGTTCATTCTTCTTGCCTGAAGGCCTGTGCCTCTCCTGACTGAAATGCATCAAGATGAATTGTGTCTTTCAAAAGTATGCATTATAGTACGCCAAACCCTGCAAATGCAATATACTATTGAACTTGAGCTGGAGTTCCTTTAAAAAACTCCTACACTATTCACAGGCATTGCTTTGACATATGAATTTTGGTTTTGCCAGGGAAGTAAAGAAACCTATAATTGGTGGTATTTACTTTATTTTTTTCATTTTTCATTACATTCGGAAAGAGGAGGTGGAGTTGTTGTTTCTAATTTCACTTCCAGTCATCTGCCCTTGAAGTCTGTCTCACCTGAAAAAAAACCCAAAACCAAACAGCTAAACCTTACCTTTGAATCAGTATCAAGTTTAATTATGTTAACTAACGTTTTTATATTAAACTTTGTTAAATGGAACTGATAAAGAGTGATATTTAATTAAATCCTACTACTTGCAAGGCTAAACAACATTAGTACTTAAGAACTTTATGATTTCAAATTTTTTGTGCATCTCCTTAGTTAGATCTGGATCATATTTTGATGCCTGCTTTTAAGTTTTCTTCTTTTTATTTAGTTAGCAAATTAAACAACTGCCCCTCCCTCCCCCCTCCAAAAAAAAGCAGCAGTCAAAGGTTTTGACAGCACACTATAGTGTGCGTATATATAGTTAGGAGTTTTCCCCTTTCATCAAATGTCCGAGAAGCACAATTGACCAGGGAAACATGGATAACAGAAATTAATAACATTACTGACTAGACAACTGTGGCATATCTAAGAAATTATTCCTTAGAAAAGTGTGGTGTCACAACTGGGAAATAAATGTATTCCAGAGTATTTACTCTATATTTGCCCATTAAAACATAGACCTGGACAGTAAGGCAGCATATTTTACATCCACAGAAATCACTTAGATGTGAAATGCCAAAGCAGTGGAAATGAGAAACTTTTTGCAGAACAAAACAATCTAATAGACTGATTCTCTGTGGAGGCATATTCTATAAATTGAAATGTTCACTGACAGCAGATTTATGCCTGAAGTCAGCAGGGTTTTCAAAGGGATTGGGTTGTACTCTTTTTAGCTGGATTAGAAATGGTCGTCTTGGCTTTCTTTAATGTTGGATAGGTCTATAAATAAGAAAAGTAAGTTGAACATACCTCCATTTGCAGAAGCTACCTGCAGAAGTTTCTGCAAGTTACTGATACTTCTAAATGCCCCTTTGTTTTAGTGGGAGCAGAAGTTATAACGAATTTGGAGGTTCAGATAATAAGTAGCATAATAGCTATGATATATAATTTTTTTTAATTTGTCAAATATATTTGGATCTATAGACATGGCATAATACCAAAAATGAATAAAAATAACTTACCAAAAATGAATAAAAGTCCTGACCTTATTCCAGTTTTTGGAAAATTTCTTCAGATAAATTTGGGATGCTGGATATATTTTGAAGGATAATAAGTTTTATTTCTGGTTATCTTTATATGCCTACATTATTGGAGAGTCTTAACCAGCAAAATAAACAGTTTCATGGTAGTAGCATGAATGTTTTAATGAGGATTAATAACAATGAGAAGTATTTTCACTGACAGTCCCAAAGATCCTGCATTGTCTGAGTTCTGCTTTAGTTGGCTTCAGTTATAAAGCGTACTTGTTTACTCCTGGAAAGTGAGAATAGTGCATTAGGAGTTGCAGAATTTTGCAGACTTTCAATCAGAACGTCTATTACTTGCATCATTTTGTGAGCATTTCCTTTAAGTGGTTTGAAGAAAAGAGGCTCATTACTTTGTTCTGATGAGGATTTGTACCTAGTATGCACCCAAGCATGCAATTATTCTAAATACAGTACAAAGGAGTACAGATTCTTCTTTCTGTCCAGTTAAATAAATACTTTTAGAGCCTAATACTTGTCTGAAAATAGACTATGTAGGAGAAAATGGGATCAAAGCTTCCTTTATACAGACTGCTATAAACAAAAAAAAAGCAAGTGGGTATGTTACACTTCAGGCCAGCCCAGTTCCACTTAGTTTCTTGTATCAAGAGGTCTAATTACATATGTAAGAAACTGGCAGAATAACTTGTTACGGTGCATTTCAAAGTCTCCCTTCACCCATGACTTTGTTTCATTACCAAATGAAATAACACAGTACTAAATCCAATTTAGCAGAGCTGTCACCTATTCGTAAAGCTCTCATTGCACTGAAGTCAGAGTGAGAGCGCAGTTCTGTTTTTACTTCCAACCTGATCACCAGTGCAGTCCATAAGAAACCATGAGTTTGCCTCTTGGTTTCCTTGGTCAGATATGAGTTCAGTTTTACTAACAGGGCATGAAAACTTGGGTCAAGAAAACACTACTGGGGCCATCAGACCCCTGTGGTCTCCCTTCCTTTCCAACAGCAGGTAATTCTGCAACAGTCATGCTGATCAGGAAAGCCTGTTTCTTTTATGAAAATCACACATCTCTCAATGCCTTGAAGAAAATTGCATTTTTTAGTTGGAAAGTCTAAAAATCATAGAACAAAAGAAATCAAGGATGCTGTCAGAGGGAAGGATCCTTCTGCTAGTGTTAAGCCGTATAGATGAATATGAACAATAGTATTTGGAAGTGAGCTGTACCTCACAGGACAGACAAAAGCCAAAACTCCAGTATTCATGTGTCCATCTGGCCTGCTGGAAACATCTTCCTCATCCCAAACCTAGCATGTGTAAGCAGGATACAGAGGCTGAGCATGCAATATGCTTTAATTTCGTAGTCATTAACATATTTTAGTGTTAATTGCTGGTATCTGTGAATGTTCTGTCTACTTAACAGGCTTGAGGAGTAACTTGGAATACGATGAAGGAGAGTCCTTCTCTGAATTGGTTTTAAAAGTGGGTGCCTTAATTGATATAACTGAATAATTACTCCCTGGACTGTGTTGTTGTTGGGATTCAACATTCAACTCATTCAACATTTTCTTCACAAATAATTTTAAGACCATGACTAAAACAAATTCCTCCTTTTTCTATGACTGCAGTGTCTGCAGTCTTCACTAGTTATTAAAAATAAAGTTTTCATAATATTCTCAGTGTTTGAAAGTAGCTTAAACTATTCACATTGGCATCCTAACGCACTGTAAGAACATAGATTATTATGATGTTTTCTTGAATCTTTATGAATGTTTTTCAAATAGTCCTAAACTCAAAAATATCAAGAAAAGTTAATAGGAAATAATTTTTGAGCAGCTGTAGTTTTCAATTGTTACTTCTTGAGGAATTAACCTGTGGCTTTTAGAAAGAAACACAAAGGCTCTTTTCTGTGGATTAAGGTTCTCTGAGTTATTGGTATTTATTTTGCATTAGTGTAGCTGAATATTTCACATTTTGACTATCCTCATTTTCCAAACATTTCTATCTCACAGGAGGAATTTTTGAGTGTGATGCATATCAGTACGGTACAGAGTTGTGCCATGGAATGGTTACTGAACAAGCTTGGGTGCTAGAAAAATACTTGCACTAATATAGCTTCTTACTTGAGCAAAGAGCTCAACTTAAAAGCAGGCTCTAAGCAGTGTGGGTGGACCCCCACGCTGGAGAGGATTTATCAGCCTTACTGCTTCCTTAGAGCCTGCACATGTCCACAGGCCTTGTCTTAAGTTGTGTAGAAAACTTCAGGCAAATAAAGTTGCTCAGTTATTCTATTCTAAGTACTAATTGTCTCCTATTTGACAACTAGACCACAACCTCTCTAAAATATGTTGTCCATTGCAATTGTTGTTGTTTTGTTCATCCATAAGACAGTGGGGTCCCTGCTTGGAATTGCAAGTGTTATCAAATAGATACAGCAGCAAAAAGATGTCTGACCCAGTATTTGGAAGCCTAGGTATTCCAATTAAGATTTGGGGCATGACCTTTCCAGTGTTTTGTAAAAAGTATTTGTGCAATGCTGCTGAACTTGAAAGATGCATCTCACAGTAGGTAATGAGGATGCTCATCAATAAGCAGGCCACAGTTTGTTATATAGCACTGGTGTCTCTAAGTGCAAATGATTGCTACTGACATGTGAAAATGTATAGCTGACAAATTTATACCTCTTTCAGGTGGTGCTGGCAGATAAGGCTATTAGCATGTGCTGAAGCGTGCCTGAAGTTGAGGTGAAAAGTGACTCACTAAATAAAGCTCCTGCACTTGTATTACATAGTTCTAATAAACTATTTGTTTCTGCTTAAAGAAAAAGAAAGGTATCCTACATTGTCCTTCGATTGTATGTGTTCTAGTAGAAAAATATATTTTGTGTAAATAAGAAATGAGGTAAACTCAAAGGCCAAGAAAGTAGCCCTTAGAAGAGCTTGAGAATGTTTGATGATGAGAGGCTCAACATGACCTGGCAATGTGTGCTTGCAGTCTAGAATCCTGGACTTCAAAAGAAGTGTGACCAGCTTGTTGAAGGAGGTGAGTCTTCCCCTCTACCCCTCTCTTGTGAGACCCCACTAGGACTAATGCATCAAGTTCTGAGGCTCCCAACATATGAAGGACATGGACGTGTTGGAGTGAGTCCAGAGAAGGACAGTGGAGATGATGAGAAGCATGGAGCACTTTCCATGTGAGGACAGACTAAGAGAGTTGGGGTAGTTCAGCCTGGAAAAGAGAAGGCTCCACATAGCCTTTATAGTAGCTTTCCTGTACTTAGAGTGGACCTACAAGAAACCTAGAGGGCGACTTTTTTCAAGGATGTGTAGTGATAGTACAAGGGGCAATGGCTTTAAACTCTCATAAAGTGTATTTAGATTAGATATAAGGAAAGAAATTCTTTATTATGAAGATGATGGTGCACTGGAACAGGTTGCCCACAGAAACTCCATCCCTGAAAGTTTTCAAGGCCAGGTTGGATGGGGCTTTGGGCAACCCAGCTGAGTGGAAGGTGACACAAGATAAGGTTGTGATTCTGATAAACTGCTTCAAAAACTTCGTATACTCTACGTCTTTTTATTGATTTGGGGGTAAAATAGTTCAAGTCCACATACCAAAATGCCAGCAGCAGTAAAAGGATGATGTTCTCTATGGCAGATGTCAGTATGAGTATCCAGGACTTCATTTCGCTGCTTGGTTTGTATCTGAAGGTTGATCTTTATTCTGGTTTTCCACTCTGGGGTGATTCTTCATTGGAAATGTACAAACAGATAAATAATCTTGTCATAACTGAAGTGGTTTGCTACTATAGAGCCCAGCTGTGAATGAAGGTTGATCAGCTTTGCCTCTTCACACAAACAACAGCAATATCAGTATCAGAGCTTCCAAAGCTTGTCTCTCAGTGTCTTCAAAAGGTGATATAACTGTCTGACCTCTCACCATTTTGAATCATTGGTTCACATGCTATCAGCTGAGGGTTTGTGATGGAGTTCAGGAAAGCATTAAGTTTTTAGCTGTTTCCAAGCCATCACACGCAGTAGCTACCTGGAAGGACACCCAGGAAAGGCATTTGTCAGTGTGAGTGAAGCACGGTACGGGGTTGATGTGCCTGAACATTGTGTTCAACTCTTTTGAGTGCTAGTAATATCAGTCTCACCTAAATGCTCTGATTGAGCTGGTCAAGGAAACCAGCTGTCCCACTGTTGGCTATTTCTCCAGCTGCACTAAAAAGTGCAAAAAATTGATTTTCTTTTCTTGGCAGTGCTTACCTGGCTGTGCTAGAATTTCCAAAGCAATATAGAGCTATCATTAGCAGTATAGTTTAATGCTTGGGGGATAAAGGGAATGAGCAATGTCAGTTATTTCGAGCAGACACATATCTGTCCTTTAAACAGAAGTGCAGTGCATAGGTAATATACTATTTAGTTTTTTAAAAGAAGTCAAATAAGATGGGTTTCCCTGCTCATAAATACTACAGTAAAACAAGAACCCACTTTTAATTAAACAGAAATAAATTTCAGTGAAGGCAAGGAACAAGTACTTAAGGAAAGTATGTTTTATATAATATCTAAAACAGTAGGTTAAAAATAGCATTAAAAATGCACTGCCCAGCAATTAGTAGTTATGAGGTACCATATTTGAAAAGATCTGTCAAAACAAGAAACATTTTCTTCAGAAAGATTTGACTTTATTTTAGCTGAACCTTTTTCAAGAATTCTAATGAAAAAAAGAACTCAAATGATAATGAACATTTAAGATAATGGGTTGAAACATTATGCCCAAAGAAACTGCTTGGTTACAAGTTTCAGCAATCTGTTATCAGCCTGGAGAGCCAAATACAGCCAGCTCTCATTAGCTTTTCCCTCAGTGCAGTTAGTCTACAAACATTAACATTTTAACACTGGTTTATCTGTGAGAATCTGAAAATAAAGTCTTAAAGGGAAATAATGCAAGAGGTACCAGCCCAACTGTAATGGCAGGGGGATGTTGAATGTTTTTGTGCTGGTTTTTTTTCCCTCCAGAAAGGTTGTCTGCTCCGAAATTCTTTTTTTTTTTTTTTTTGATATTATGAAACTTTTCTTGTGTATATATATCAGAAATAGTTTATATTTCCAGTTACATCTTCTCTGAATAAAGAACGAAGGTCTTTTCAGACAAAACAGGTTACTGAAAAATTGAGGATGTCAGCCTGCAGCTTAAACAATCTATTTCCAACATCAGAAAGAGAAAGCTCCTATAGGTAGTCTACATTGTCTTCATCTGTTTTTGATTTGAAACATCATTTTAATTTTGTCATCATAAGAATCTTTTAGAGACATGGACAAAAGAGTTAGACACCAGAATGCACTGGCAGATAGGAAAATCATCTTATTTTTTACCTTTATCTTACAATCCTTCCCTAATATGATACTGCTTATTGATGGCATGGGAGATAAAAAGCTAAGACGATTTTCGGTCTGACATTGTACAAGTGTTCTTACATATATGAAACAATTTTTTCTAACTCAGAACACATATTGCTAGTTTATTCCCCATAATGACTTCTTCATAATTTCAATCCTTTATGTAATTCATACATATTTTAGTTTAAAGTTTTGCCTAAGGCTTATTCCATATGTATATTTACTAAATTCTGACAAAAAACATTTTAATTAAAATTTTTCTTATTCTTCTTTTTGAAAGTGATTTTCTTTTAAAACAGTGAGTTTAAACATTAATGATCTCTTTCTTTCTTTCTTTAAAAAAATGCCTCAAATATTTTTTCACAGAAGTCAGCAGTTGACTGAATGAAATTAAGACTGTTATCTCTAGGTCTTTAGAAACTAGTAATGCTATTAAGTATTTCTTCTACTTTAATAAGTTATTAACTTGATCATTAACAATGTCTAAACATATTTAAGAACCACACAAGCACTGCAGGTTCTGTCCTGTGATCAACAGTCTTTCAACTTTACTATTTCAGACACCATGTTTCATTGAAAAATGCATAACTGCAGAAAATTAAACACTCTTTTGGGACTACATTAACATATCAATATTTTTTTGGGCAACAAGTTGTATCTTCAAATCCATTTCTGTTCTTGAAAATATATGTGTTTACTATCTTTGAGAAGGGCTGTGGCACTAAGGAAAGCTTTAAAAGATATCCCCTGATGCTGAGGTCACATTGCTGAGTGTTGCATCTTTTTATGTTACATCTGTTTTATATCCTGGTCCCTGTTTATTATACTTCGATGTTACATTAATTCTACATTAGACGTCTACTACAACAAAGTACTTAGTGGTACTTGGAAGACTGTATGAGAGAAACCTCCTGCAGAAGTAGGGGTGCTTTAGAGGGTTTAAATGGAAAATAAGGATCTCTTATTGCTTTGTCTTGCTTACTTTTTTTACTATATTCTTCTGCAGCCTCTAGTTCTCATTTTTCCTGGATTTGTCTTCTGCAATCCATGTGCACAGATATCTGAGGGATGGCCAAAGGAATGGCGGACAGACTTCTTTGGTTATGTCCAATATCTGCAGTACTGAGAGTGGAAAGAACCATCTCCTTGGGAATGCTGTCATGCAGACCAAGACTGAAACTGCAGATTGACTCTGTGAGGTGGCTTGCATGAGCTTTGTTGTCCTCACAGATTTGTACAGGGACATCATATTTTCTGCCTCATTGACTTTCTCATCTGGAGTGCAGTTGGCTTTGTCTCCTTCATCCTTCTCATGAAAGTATAAACAAGGCTGCTAAAAAGCTTAGTGAGGAGATAGCAACTGAATTCTTTCTTGGCTAACGATGATATTCAAGTGTACATCTCCGTCTTCTAATAGGAAAGCTAGAAGGGACTCAAGTATTCCGGCAAGCATTGGCTTGAACATGTTTTATATGCTTCTCTTGCACAATGCTGATAACACTCTCCTGTGTGAGAAGAGTTGACCTAGGTGTTTTTAATGCCAAGAGAAGTCAGTCCTAATCAGGAAGCCAGCAGGTTTGATACCTTGCATTACAATAGCACACTAAAATGACTGTTCAACCCTTCTCTTCCTTCTTTTCCCTTATGTTCAGAAAAGTTAATATGATAAATTCATAGACAGTTTTCACACTGACATTTAATTAAAATGAAATTACCTATCGTTCTTATGGGCTACACAGAAGCTATTATTTATGTTGATATTATTCTAATACCTTATTAGACTAGGTTTGTATTTGCATCTGTATGTTAGCATGACTTGAACTATTTCATTCTGTATTCCTTAAGTAGCATTAAGTGCAAGCTGTACTGTTAAATATTACAGTAAAAGATATTTCAATTTCCTTGGAAAAGGTAGGGATACCATTCAGCCAGAAATGTCTTTTTCCCCTGTTGTCCATTAATATTTTCTTCTGTTTACTCTGCTACAGCTGCTCATCGCAGAAGTTAGCAGGATGACTGCAGGAATTTTTATTATCCTAGGTAGTAAGGCTAATTCTCTGTGCATCAGAGGAAACAATCATCTTTTAGTGCAGCAAGACTTGTGTAGTTTTATTATATAAACAATTAAAACATTACATGGTAATACAAGATCACTTAGGGAACAACATTTATCAAATGTACCATTCTCTTTCCTTTGAAGCAACTGAACAGCTGAAGAAGAGTTTCAGTTATAAACTGGTAAAAAGTTTATAACTACGATTATCATGAATTTTTCAAAGAGCAAAACCATATAATAGGACTTCTAATTCTATATTTTGTAAAGTTAAAAGTGTTTGTGTAAGGCTGATGGTTGTATCAATCTGAGAGCTGTTCATTCAGTCATTCCTCTTCCAAAACAGCTGCTCCACAACACCCTGCTGCTTCTCATCTGGACCCTGCTGCTAAGTGGGGAGCTCCCACTGTCCCTGATACTTTCTCCCCATCTACAACAATCTGAGTGAGGCATGTAGCAGATCACTGTGACTGTTTAATAAGGGATCATGTTTTCAAGGAGAGGAAATATAATGGGTTTCCTACCAGTAGAAACATCCTGCCTAGACTACTATCTAGTTTTCCTCCAACCTCTATATTTATAAAATAACTTTTGACCACCTGTTATTGTTATTAGATGAGCAACTGGCAGGGAGCAGCACTGGCAGACACTGCTCTGTAATGGAAGGCAAGCTGAGAGCCAAGTGTGACACCAAGGCAAGCAGAGACAGTGACTCCAGGTTAGGGGGCAGTTTCACAATATGGGCAAGCAGAGCAAGAGACAGTAGTCAGCTTCAGCCAAGAACCCAGACTGACAGACAAGCCCATAAGATTTGAGGCAGGATTGTGATCAAGTCACAAAACCAAGTCAGTACAAGCTTTATGACTCCCTCCCACTTACCCTTAGGTTTCTGGATAAATAGCCACCTTATGTTTTGCAGATGGAATGTCCGTGTGTTAGCCTTAGATAAAACCAAACAAATTCTGAAGACAGTTGGACAGATACTGGAAGAAGACAACAGCACGTGCTTGCCACTCTGGGCTTGAAGGGCAGAGGCTACAGCAAAGGAAGCTGATGGGAACCACTTATATAAAGAAAAGGAGGAATAAGAATTATTCCTGTTTCAGCAGAAGACTGAAAAAAGAAGGAACAGTTTTCCACAGTGTCAGCTTAAATGTGATGGCAAAAAGTGTTCTTCTCAGAACAGAGTACCAAGCAGGTTTTCCTCACTCAGAGTTGCCTCAGACCAACTTGTATGAATTCCTGCAGGCAACAGAAGTCAAATTCTTTATGGTTGTGTAGTGAATTTACAGCGCATAGCTACTGAAATCTTTGGTATAGCAATGTATTTGGAATATAATTGGGGATGACATGGATGTAGATGAGCTGTCAAATTCACTGAATAAGTTGCATCACAACCAAGTGAGCTATTTTTAAATTAAGAGACTAATTAGTGAAAAATAGTCATTCTTACTGTACTTGCAGCAACACAAAGTTGATATTTTAATTATAATAACCCAGTGATGGACTAACTAGGTCTAGAAGCACATGAATTGAGGACCTTTAATTGCCTAGGCTGAATATAGAAGTGTATTCTTTATTTACAAGGGTGGAAAATTCCATATGTAGTTACTTCAGTAAACCTAGCTTTCAGCCAAGTCTGATTCCTGGATTGTATTTTGCTATTCAGAACCTCAAAAAAAAAAAAAAAAAAAAGATAAACTGCACATGGACTAATTCATGCACTAAACCTACCCATCAGGCAGAAGCAGAAAGTTTGTCTATAGACTGAAAGAGGCATGGCTTTGGGCTATGGAGGGAAAGGGGCAAGCTACAATATATGAAACTAAGGATAGGAAATGTACAGTTATATATAAATCTTCCAAGTTTTTATGGAAATCACTGCCAGAGCTGCTTTGGCTTTAAATGTCAAGAAAAGCACAGATGGATTGGTAATTATTTGCTTTAACTGCTAGCACAGAAAAGACAAACAAGTAGGGGCATTTAATCTGCATATTCTTGGTAATAATGTAATAAGATAAACTGTAGGACACTGAAGCTGGATATTGGCTATTGCTCAAATGCTTAACCAAATCCAGACAACCATTCACTAAGTGATATGCGTGAAAAGACAAAATATGAAGTAAAACCTGACTTAAAAGCTTCCATGTGCAAATAAAAAGCTCTTTATATTAAGTTTTCCTCCACAGCTTTCTATATTAACATTTTGGTAACATACTTATGTTTAGCTTTATTTTTCTAAGATTTGCATCTGTTGTATTTGCAGAGTTGATAGCACTACCTAGATTCATTAATGCAGCATTTATATTCTGCAACTGTTCATGTAAATACTGGTTTTCAAGGCAGCATTATGAATATTTCACGTGCTTTTGAAATAGTAGTGAGGCATTTTCCCTCTGGAAGGAGATCTTTATTTCTAGTGAGCTGCTTATCTAAAATGTTTGGTTAAAAAATATTTCAATAATGTTTTCCTTCCTTTGACAAGCTTGTTTCTATTGTAATTTTCTTTAATTACAAGATTGTGAAAATTATGACATGATGTTGTCTTAATCTTGGTTGTTTTAATGTCATACCCTCTGAACTGGGAACACTCAAAGATAAGTTGAAATCTCCTCCTGTTACAGAGCAGTGCTATGCACAGAGCTCACACCAATGGATGGAATTTCGGATGTTATAGCAGCCTCATATTTGGAAAAACGTGCAAGTCAAACATTTAACAATCATTTTATTTTGGGAGAAAATACCAGACTGGTATTTCCTATTTTAAATGTAAAGATATGTATAAAAACTGTACTGATAGATCACAAGCTTTGAAATATACAATGGAGGTAAGTTCAAAGTATTGTCATTGATTAACTTTACTTAGGGTGTTTGAAATTGCAATCAAAGGCCAATTCAAGAGTTGAATTTCAGTCAATATTTTTAACTTTATAACTTTATCTAGTTTTTATCTTTGATAAGTAAGTGTTTGTATTTGGGTGTTCATTCTGCCTTAGGGAGATTTTTCTGATTTAGCCTGCAAGGCCTATACCGTCCCCTGTACATAAAGAAATCCTACACTAGTGTGCTGTAGGCATGTTTTAAACCACATAGTAGAGACTGTTCTTGTCAGAGTCGAATATTTAATTGACAGGCAGAGATATCTTTCCTCTAACACACGTATGCCAACTAAGGATTAGGTAAACACATGCAAATGGAGGTGTTTCTGAATGCTGTTAGGGCAGTCCATTGGTTCACTCTCCAGAACTTTGTCTTCATTACAGACAAACAAAATGTACATTGCCATCCTTAAGATAAACTGCGTCATGTATTACTTAATAATTATCCAAGTGACTCAGGAGTTAAGATAGTAACCAGAGAAAAATGCTGTATTGGGGTTACTATAGCGAACAGAGACCTTTTTCTGATGGTAGGATATTTTTCTGACAGTAGGACATATTTCTCAAAATTGAACCAGACAAAGACTTGGGCTTTGATATGTTGACTCTTGAGACAGAGACTTACTTCGTTACAATAGTGTTAATTAATTTAGGTCTTTGTTGGATACTAAAGTTACTACAGAAGAAATTTAAACAAAATGATGTTTGCATTCACCTGTTTATTTGGTTTAGTCCTCAAAAAATGTTAGTAATTGAAAACAATATTTGCAGTAACTGGGGATATTTCAAAGTAGTGTAAATTTCAGAAGAGTTATCAGAAAGTTATCTTAAAAAACAGACATAAAATGAAACTTTCAAAAAGAAAGAAATTATTCTACAGAGGTCCTCCTTTTGCTGTTCATGTCTCAAACACCTACTCTGTTTAATTCCTATGTAACTATATATCATATAGGTAGTATTGTTCCACTATTTGAAATTAGTTTTGTTGTGAATCTTCCAGTACTGAAAATACTGTCGCTGAAGGTACCCAGAAGAGGCGTTGCTAGTGCTACTTCATCAAATAAGGAAGGGAAGACAAAAGGGGAAGAAAAGGCTAAGAAAGCATATGTATTTTCTTGTAGTTGGGGAAAGATTGGGTGCCTCTTACAAAAGGGAAGATTGAGTCCTAGACTGGTTGTCTTGCTAGCTTTTACTTGCCAGAAAAGAAATAAAAAAAACCCAAAAAACCTTATATTTTTTACAGGGAAAAGAATAAGAACTTCCCCTTGGGGATAGACATTCATGCTCCAAAATTTGTCACAGGTTTTCTTTTAACTTTTCAAAAGGCGGTTGCTGTAGTGTTCAGAAGGAAAAGGGAATTTCTCTGTGCTAACAGCGAGACTTCATTCCAGCATGGACAGAGGGAAAGCTTTGACTTCATGTGGTACCTGTTGTCAGTGGTCTGCAGGTGCGGAGAAAAAACATGGACTGCTAAACTCTAGCTGCACTCAAGCAGCAGTCCAGTGAGGGTTCCCCTGAGTGAGTACAGGGCCTGTGGAAAATGTTAATGTGTCCCACAGCTTATATTTTCCAGCTTTGAGTTAAACTATTCAAGATATGAGACTTGAATAATTTCTCCATGATATATCTCCCCCAAGGAAATTATACCTCAGTTAAAAGGCTCTAAATACATTTTACTCTCTAGGACTAAAAATATATTTCTTCAAGAATCTAGTGGGAATACAGTAGTATTCTGAGATCCTTGAAGTACCTATTTATATTTAAGTTCAAAAGGCCTTTTTAAGACTTAGAAAACAACCTCCTTTCACAGAGTGTTGAAGCAAACTTTTACAAACAATTGGGAAGGGAGGGCGGAAGTCAGAGAAAATCTCCTCATCTCTACAGAGCACCAGGTATTACCACTGCAGTGCTATTTGTACAGAATCAATCTTTTCCAATGGGTGTTTTGATTGCCCATGGCCATGCACCTCTCTTCGCTGAATTTAATAGTCTGTATCTTGGTTCTAAACCTTGTTCACTACCGGGGAAAGAAGTAATTACTGTCAGGTTATTCATTGGGCTAATTTAAATATTAACACAATGACCACGCTGTCTTGCCCATTTTTATTCTGAAAAGGGAGTATATGCATTTGCTGTAGTGCATGTTTGACACACACACTGACATAAAATTTGAAGATGTAGGTAGGCTGTGCAGCAATTACTTGTTCTCAGGTACCTTGCTGTAATGTGGATGAACCATCATATAGTATTTCTTCTAACTCTTGTGTAGTGCCTTCTCTTGCAAAGAACATTTGCTAAATAATTGGACATTTGCCACAAAGAACAATACTCAGACAGCGTAAATTCTGCCCATGTCTTTTTCCTTTAAACAGTCAGTTTTTTATAATTTGTGTTCTCTGAAGAGTGTTTCAGTGTCCCAAGATAATCAGTTAATAAGGAACCGTCTGATAGCAAAAAAACAAGAGAAAAAACTTTATGGTTACTTTAGGTAATTATGCAGATAACTGAAACTATATTACTTCGTACTATGTTGCACATATTGTTTGCAATCATGCAAATCTTATCTGTAGGCAGGGGAAAATCTCTGGAATTTTCTTTTACTTTTTAAAAACAAGAAATACAAAAGATTTTGTTGAGGTTTCACTAAAGGATTAGAACTTTATCCTTACTCCGAATTCTTCTAGCATGGAGTATTCTTCTCAATGACACATAAAGAAAGCATTTCAGATACCCCATTTATATACAGCAAGTCTGAGTGTGGAGATGAATACTCAATATATTCTGAAATTAGGACATTTTTTTTAAAAGTTCCAAACTAGACAAATGTCCAAAAATGAACATTTAAGGTTTGGGGAAAAAAAAGTCCTTATCTCCATTTCTCTCCTTTAAGATATAGATATATATCTGTAATCCAAGTCTAGGAATATATTTTCCTTTCTTTAATTTCCTGGAAGTGATGCTGTTCATGTGGCATGCCTGTAACTACTCCTCAGTATCTCGGGTTGAGTTATGGGAAAGGTAACAGAGTGATGTGGCTGACACATTGCTTGGTAAAGGCATAGTACTCAGCTACTGACATCAGGACTTCTCTTGGGAGGAGCGGTCAGGGAGCAGACAGGTTGCACGGGTCTTCTTCCTTACTAATAATGGCTGAGGGTATAACAAGAGAAGCAGGGTGTGCTGGGAGTGGAGTAGGAACTGCAGTCTAGGGGGACATTGCTGTAGACGTGAAAGCAGAAATGAGACACAAATGAGGTTTGGATAAATTGAAGAGAATAAATTAGTAATACGTGACAACTAAAAAGTAAACAGTGCACAGTAAAGAGAGGTCTACTGAAAGTATCCAGAAAGTATACAAAAATAAAATCTACATGGTTAGTGTAGGGCTAACAGATAAGTAATTTAATTATTGGGATAAGCATACCGTAAAATTATTTTATTTGATTTTTTTCTGAATATTAAAGAAGTGAAAAATATGTTAATTACAGAAGAAATCTTGCATAGGAATGTAGGACAAAACCAGTTTATTTTTGCTACTCTATGTTGAGTGTTTTGGTTTCTTTTCCTGCATCTCCATGCCAGTGCCTGGGCAGCTGCACTTAAATAGAGTAAAATATCACCAATGATAGGCTATGTAGTGTTTGTGTGAAACAGTGGAATGAGGATTCTTGTTGTTGTTAGCTTGGGGGGAGGTAGTTTTTTTTTGTTTTCTTTTTTGTTTGCTTGTTTTATTTTGAAGAAATGTCTCTCCTGCCTTGTCTGGAGCTATTTTTGTGCTTTTAGTCATAAATAGCAAACTCTCCTGAGGTAAGCAGTGTGTGACTACTTTTTTGTTGTTCATAATTAGGACAACATCTTTTGTCCTTTACAAGCTTACCTGAGTAGTAAAGAGCACAGAAACTTGGATAACTTACTAGAGTGAAGTTTGATCATGCTGGGACCGTGTGGAGGCATTCCTTGGCTGAACTGCAAACAACAAATATATGAAATACACATCCAGATTTTAACCGTGTTTCGTTCTGGAAGATTTCAATGTGTGCTTTTCTACCTTCACCTGAAACACCACCATAAAAACAGGGTCAGGGCTTTTACTTCCACTAAGGGAACTTTTCTCTTTTTCTTAACTAGGAAGGAAATCTAGATGTTTGGTTTCACTTTTAAAGTTTTAAAGCAATCTTTGAGAGATATTTAATCAAATCTGTATTTTTACATTTCTGTATAACAACACAAATATGTATTTTAACCCAAATTTATTACACATGTTTCACAAATAACTAGTTAATCTCCAATGTAGACACTATCAGCAATCTCCAGGATTCAGTATTATCTTCTACAAAAGTTTTGATCCAGATTAACACTTTTTGTTTCCCCTAGAACTTCTGAAATACAAAGGGACATGCTAAAATATCCATGGTAACAAATGGAGAGGAAAAAGATATAAATTCTTTGGAAAGATGAACATATGAAAAAAGGAATGGGGTGTATATACTTTTTTTTTTTTAAGAAAGCCAGTTTTCAGGCTAATATTCTCTCGGTAAATCTAACTTTCTGCATATTGGTGTGTATGATATACATTTTCCTAATCTGATAAGCTGCTTTCCTGCTTGGCACAAAAACCCTGAAGTTTTAGTTCAGATGCCACCATATTCTGTTTCTGTGCTGAGTTAGAAAATGAGTTAACTTCTTTCCTGAGGCTTCAATTCAAGAAAGCATGGATTTTATCAGAACCAGTCACAAGGTCAAGCAACTATGATATCCGTGCAAATATTTATTTCAGTTTTCAAGTCATTGAAGAATTAAGAACAGCTTTTTTCAGATATAAGGATCTTCCACAGTTATCAGTGAGAAGCACAGGTAATGTTTTCACAAGCATAGTTTTTTAAACCCTCATACCCAACTCTTGAGCTTTTTTTTTGTCCTAATCATATCTATAGGCAAAGTAGAGCCCAGTGGCTTTGTGGTCCTTGCAGCATCTGGAAAACTGAAATGAAAAACTCAGGCAATTGGCTAAATCAGACATGAAAGAGATAAAGATTAAAAAAAAGAGAAGGAACACAACCTAAATATTGGCAGTGAACTGTTTGCTACTTCTGTAGTTTGATATGATTAATAACTTTGTGACCAATGTTTAGTGATCATATAACACCTACAAATGATAAAATTTGGAAAAAAAAAATTATGAGTCCTTACAAGGCATTTGAAAAGTCTTATTTTATATATCATGGTAGAAAAGAATAGTTAAATGGTACATCAGAGACTATGCAACAAAAGGCTGATGCCGATACTGTAGAATCTCTTCTCATATGCAGTCCAGTTGACCCTCGTTAACAGTAAGTAAATATAAAGGTATAAGCTGATATTTGGAACATATGCATATGTTTTCTTGAATAACTGCAGATATTTTAAGTAAGAGAAGTGACATTTAAATGCATAGGTGTTTTAAACAGGAAGTTGCGTAGTAGTCCGAACATGATGTTACTTAAATGGCTATAAAGACAATTGATTACAAATATAACAAATATTAGATATTTTGCATATACTCTACTAATCTGTAACAGTGTGGAATAAAAAAACTACCTGTGGCCCATTCTGTAATTCAGTGTTTTATAGGAAAATGAACTTCCAGTACCTGAAGGGGGCTTACAAGAAAAATGGGGAGAGACTTTTTACTAGGGCATGTAGTGATAGGAAGAGAGAGAATGGCTTTAAATTGGAAGGGGGAAGATTTAGATTAGACATTAGGAAGAATTTCTTCACTGTGAGAATGGTGAGGCACTGGCACAGGTTGCCCAGGGAAGCTGTGGGTGCCCCATCCCTGGATGTGTTCAAGGTCAGGTTGGATGGGACCTTGTGCAGCCTAGTACAGTGGAAGGTGTCTCTGCGCATGGCAGGGGGTTGGTACTGGATGATTTGTAAGGTCCCTTCCAACCCAAACTATTCTATGATTCTGTGGTTCTACGGCTATGTGCAAATGATATGTGGTAAGAATTACAAGGCACAAGTATGAGCAAATGATAAAATCATCAAAGTACTATAGTACTTCAGAGGTGTTTTGTTTTCTACAATTATATTTTTTAAATATTTTTGCTGTTATTGCAGGAAGCCATTGGTTTCAAGTTGCTTATCTTTTTCTTCATAGTCTTTTTCATTCAGTTTAGTGATGAATTTGCTCCTTCCTCTTGGATGGCATGCAGTGATAGCAAATTCATTCCAACAATTCTCAAGCCATGTAAGAATAGCCACACAGAACATAAAAGCAATGTGCCTCTCAGCATTTTGCTTTTTATTGCTAATAGCATTAAACCTTTAATAAACAATTTATGGTATTTTACATGTGCCCTTGACACAGCACTTGGGATACAGGGACTAACATGAACAGCGTTATATATATGTACAAATCAAACCTTTGTCAGAGAGGTTGAATCTATACCAATAAAAAGTATGACAGAGAATGAACAGCTCTGTTAGTAGGAATAATGATGTTACTTGACCACTCACTTCCTGACTGAAACTGTCAAGAAAATAACCAAATTAATTTTAAACTTGCCAACCGCAAAATTTATTCTTTTATTCTCTCAAGAATTTACTGCCACGTGGTCTGTTTTTGGGAATGATGTAAAATCCTGAGGGAAATCTAAACAGTAAATACCATGTAACAAAATAGTATGCATGCAACAAAAAGGAATACACCGTGCCAGTTATTAAGAGCTTCATGTGATTTAATTACATTTGACAGAACCCATTTATTAGTTTTGAAGACTCAAATGATATATCCACAGAGTACATATCTGTAGTTGAGTATATAAGAATTTCTCCATTTTGGTTCAAAAACTGTTTCATTCCTGTTTAAGGCTTGACAGCAATGAGAACTAAATAATTAAATATCTCTTTCAGTGTAGTCCTTGATGTCTGTGCTGAGATTTTGAAAAGATAATATCTAATACCAATTATAATAAAGATCCTTGTGCTGGCAACATCTATCCCTTAGGAAATTATCTAATGTTGGATAAACTAACAGTTGTCAAAGACTAATTGTTTGCTGTCTGCATATAAGGACGAGTTTGATGGTAAGCTACTGGTAGAAACTTATACATCCCTTTGCAAATCTCCTGATCCATCTGTTTATTTTAGCATATAATTTGTTTATATGCACAGTGAAAATGTATGTTGTTATGGAGTATAACTAGCACACAAACACCTTATTTAACACATTTATTTTGGAAACAACATAATTAGAATAATACTGCATGGAGAAAGTAAGAGTACATATATTTTCCAGAGCTGTACAATGAGAATTATCTTGCTATATCCTATGTAGCTGTGGAAATTTAGAGAATTACTTATGCTGTATTCAGGGGTTGTAATTTCTTCCTTAGTAATATCTTGCAATTATGTTGCCTACAAGGTAACCCAAAATTTAAACAAACAATATCGTTTTCTATCTATGAGTTAGTTATAGATCACGTAACAAGCAGTCTGTTCATGTTGTTACTTACCAATTAATGATGAGCCTGTAAGCAGGCTTAGCTTTTAAAGGTCAGTTTTATGCTTGCATAAACCCTGACAAGCTACATTTCTTATATCTGTTAAAATATGAATGGATGAGCCTTTTACTGGTTTCTTACTTAGAGGTGAAGGCAGTCTCCTAAGTGTTGAATGAGGTTGTTGTAATCAATGTTCTCATTACCCTTTTTTTTTTTTTTTTTTTTTTATGTGTTCCATGTATCTCCTCATGGAAATTCTCGCCCAAATCTTGCCAGGCTTTTCTGTGCTTGAAACTCTACTTGCCCACTTTATCTGCTGGCAAGATAACCAGGCAGGCTTGTTTGTTTCAAAGTATGGTTCTGGATGATCTTACATAACCAGCAAAGATTCCTGTTACATGTCCTGTAAAACAATGTTTTGTGATGCTGGAAGAAAAAAAAAAAAAAAAACTATAGAGGGTTTTTGGAAATGTATATGCTTTTTGTCATGAATGAAGTAAAGTCTGGTGTGTTCCTTAGACCAATGTTATGGACAAAAACTGAAGCAAACTAAAAAAAAAAAAAACCAAAAACTAATCAGTTATTAGTTATGCCAGAGAATATTTATGCCAATTTAAAACATTTGAAAAGATATGTGGAACTGGATAACTTTTTATTTTAACTAGCTGTCTGCCCATGAAAATACTGATTTCCATGAACCTTCAGCTTCATGAAAAGGAATGATCTTTAAATATAAATCAATAGTATTGTCAACTCATGCACATAAACTAAAGGGGGAAGTAGTGATGAAAAGTCACATTAATGACTCAAAGACCTATTGCATAACCTGGAAAATAACTTGTTCCTGAAAAAATCTCAAGTGGCAATGTGAATGCAACTCAAAAAAAGAAACATCTAGCATAACTGTCTGTTGTTGATTGAAACTAGCTTAAGTTGAGAAAACTCTGCAGATCACTAATTACTGTCTCTTTGGATAGTCAACTGTAAGACAGAGGGTGCCTAAGATGATTCTTGCATAGAGATGACTCCTGAATTAGGTGTTATTCTTTTCTTTCCCCTAAGGGAATTCCTCAGTTTACTGCTTAGCTCGTTGTAACTTCTACAGTAGGCTTGCTCTGTCACATGGAGAATCAAGAAACTCCTATAGTGCCATATCACAACTTCAGCTGGTAACGCTATGAGATCTCATCAGATAAAAGAAAAAGCTATCTCTGAATATCTGGTTTGTTTTTTTCTCCCCGTGAAAGGTGACAGGCTGACGTGTGAACTCTTTATAACAAGATCTTTCATCACTGAATGGACAAGGAATAAATCTTTCTCTATACTTAAGCTAGCTAGTTTTTCTGCACACCTTGTCTATCTGATGACTTGATAAGTATTTTTGTCAATAATTATTTTAGTGAAGATAAATGTATCTGTATTTATGTGTTCTATACAGTAATTTGAGGATTGCATTAAATGTAACACCTGATCTCCCCTGAGACTGGGTTCCTGTGAGTGGTTTTATAATGTGGTGACAAAGGGATCATGTATGAGAGACTTCAGCTAAGGAGTAGATATTACAGGTATCAGAAAACTATTGAGTCAGGGAAGCTTTAGATAGTAACATAAAATGTACATACTCAAAAAAGTGCTCTCACCCTGTATGAAAGATCTTCAGTTTAAAGGGACAGAGGATAATTTGGAAAGAAAGTGTCAATATAGGACTATAACTTTTCCCTTTAAAAAGATAAGTAATGCTGTGCATTTAGATGTGGTTCATTTTGTTGTTTTGTTTATAATAAAAGTGAACTATCTTAGAAATTCCATAAGTTCTGTTCCAGGTGGTTTTGAATCACAATGTCGGCATAGTTTCTGCTAGGGAAAAGCATCTGTTTCTGTCTGATTTGAGGACAAAATTATGGTATTGCCCTCTCTTCATGGTGATTTGAGCAGATGAAAGAACCCAGAAATACTTGCTTCCTTGTAAAATTTAAACTTATAATGCTGAGTCTGGTGTTATGATAACTTACAAATTCATGCCGTAGTTTATATCAGGCAAGAAGAATAAAAGATTAAGATTACCTTTGCTTGAAAAGACATCTCACCTGTATCTCAGGTGGTTCATATAATTCAGTAGCTATTATTTTTATTATTTTTTTCTTGTTTTTTTTCCTTTAGAAAGGCTAGCAAAATGCAATTCTGATTACTAATTCTTAAGTCTCCATGTTGATAATAAATAAGACGGAAATACTTCAAAATTCTAACAGTCAGTGTTTTTTATTCTTTTACCATGAAATAAAATGTAATTGAGTTTTGCCTAATTACAGCTGTTATAGCAGTTCATATTTGAAGGCAAATCAAATTTAAAGGTTTAAAGAAACATAGGAAGTGCATGTTGATTATGAAATTAGTATTAATTTTTTTTTGACAACATAGTTTCTCAAAAGCCCATGAAGATTAAACAACAACTAAACTCTTACGGCAAAGATCAGTGGCTTTCACAACTTAATTTTTTGTATGTGTATAGCTAAAGTTTAACAATTTTTTTCTGCTTCTGAGTAAACCTATTTAGTACGTGGATTGTAAGACGTCTCATACTTCCTCTGCATCTGCATTCACTTTGTGAGCTTGCAGGAGAGTTTAATCAAGAATGACTGCTGATAACTTGTTTGCTGTTTAGGTTACTTTTTACAGAGACATAATTCCAAATGAGATGCATTTCTTATATCAGTGATAACAAGCAGATTAACCACTTGCTAGCTCTCTAACTGGAGGTGTCAAATGTGATTGTGATATGTCATTATCTAGGAACATCTAGAAATATATAAACTTAAAAAGTGCCAATCTATGCATTTTCAGGGAAGGCTGAACATCAACCATGCTTTAGGAAACTGAGTTCTTGATAGAGGATGAATTATGCTTATCTTTTGATTTTTCCGCATAAAATAGGGAGTGCTGGGTCGTTTTGAGCAAGTTGGGTTTGGAGTATCTAAACAAGAATCTGTGTTGTCATGGAAGAATATGCGGGCAAGTAGATTACTTAAGCATGTGCAAAGAAGGTATAGAAAGAGAAGAGAACAAATGGTTCAAACCAGGCTGAAGTAGCTAAAAGGTTTCTGCTGAGATAATGTTTACTGACTTGTAACTAGTTCTTAGCTCTCCATTGGTACTGCCTAGTAAGGTTTGCCCATCAAAAAGGAGTGACATGAAAATGTTATTTTTTATTTGTATAGGTTAGTGTTTCAGTAGGTGTATTGCCAAGTTCCACAAAGCAGAACTTGACCAAAGAGTAGAGTTTGATGGGTGCATGAACTGTGGAAATGAAAACCATATTGAAATTAAAACTTTATTTCCCAATGAGAAGGTGTCCTAGTGATTTATGTGCTCTGCTATTTTGGAGGTCTGTCCTCCACAGCCAACAGCACAGTATAAAAAAGCAACCATTCAAGCACAAGTCAGGATTCAAACTCATTTTGATTTGATATTACTGAAAAGAATCGTGATATTAACCATAGCATTCAAGTGACGTTGAAATGAACATGTGGTGTGGGCTAAGAGTATTATTTTGTAATAGGATTTTTCTTTGCTATAATCATATCTTACTAGCAACTAGTTTACTGTTTCTTCGTGAATGCTGCCCAAATTTAGCAGTGAGTTAATTCTCAGTAAACCTTCTGTTGGGAAGATTTAAGATCAGTGCACGTGTGCTTATGATGGAAACTTTCCATATAATTTGTCTTCAGATGAATATTCTCTAGTCTCTGTTTTTAAAGGAGACTTATAAATATAGTGATATCATGTTCCAACAAAAAAAGGGAATGACTTTTGTTCTCGTTACTGGGATACATGGAGGAGGGTGGAGGATTCCAAAGATTTTGATAAGAAGCAGGGTAAATTACAGTGTCATTTTTAAAATGAAAGGGCTGCTTCAGAACTTTCAGATAAGATGTCTTATGATGCTAGATTTTCAGATATTAACTGGAAACAGTGATAAAGTCTTAAAAATCTACTGAAAATTGTTAATATTCCTAAAAGCAGCAGTCAATACCATAACTAGGTTTAGCTGGTTTTAATGATTACAATGAACTTGAATGTGCAGCAGTTTAGCTGTAGTCCAGGCACTATTTCTATGCCTACTTGCACTATTCTTAAAACACTAAAGATTTGTTGCATTTTCTATTATATTTTCCCATTTTGTTTGGCGTTCATAGGTTTCAAAAAATTGTCACTTTTAGCTGTTTGCTTACTGAATATATACTCTATCTTTCTCAAAAACATTTTTTACCGTACAGCTCAAGATTTAAAGTTTTGTATCAGAAAGGATCACACAATACTTAAAAAACAGGGTAAGTTGTGGGTTAATTTAATGCAGCTGGCTTCCTAGCCCAAATAAATGGTTGATAGTAACTTTTCCCAGTCTATTACTTAAATAAGTATTTTGAGATGAACTGAAATGACTGCCATGGAAATAAGACAGGCTTTGAAAAACAAGTGAGCAGAGGCGACACTGGTGTGGAAAAGTTGGTCATTTTTAGACCTAAAACATTTGGATTCCAAACTGAGAAGACAGCTCACTGTTGTTACTGCCATTTCATCCTCTTTTCCCACAGAAACCAAGCTGCATGGTTCCTCTGTAAAACACACCATTGGATACGTTTACATGGGATACAAAACACAATTCAAGCATGGGTTAAAACTTTCAGAACTCTTCTCTTCTCTTCTCTTCTCTTCTCTTCTCTTCTCTTCTCTTCTCTTCTCTTCTCTTCTCTTCTCTTCTCTTCTCTTCTCTTTCTTTATCATGCTGCTTAGAAGATCTGAACTGCAATGTGTTTGATCAGGTAAATGCTCTTTCATTAACACGTGGAATAAATAAATGGAAACTGTTTTCTCTCTTATGTATTGCTTGTAGGTTTTAAGAATGGAGAAATGCACCTGTTGTCTAAATGCTTTTGTACAGAGAATTTATTCATAATTAGATAACTTTTAAAGTAATGCAGCATATTTTGAAAATGGAGTATCAAACTAGAAAAACTAGCTTGAGTAGGAACTTAATTAAGTTTGTGCAGTAATTACGGAGTGCTCCTAAAACTGTGTACTTCACAGGGGATTAGCTTGTGGTTACACTATACTGGATTTACCCCATTCTCCTTGCTGCTAGACTTTATTAACAGATTCAGAAATCTAATTAAATTATCTATGTATATTATTGTAATAGCTTTCACAAAGACATGATTTGATTGCATGTGGGAGAATATGGAGCATCACCAACATCTTCCATCCTATTCATTGTTATCCTATACATTGAATTAACCTAACAGGGGACTACAACATGCTGAAATTATTCCGTTCTGATATTTACCTTTCTTTGCAGAGAATTTTGAAACCTCTAGGTGTCAAGTGCCACAAAACTAGTATAAATAAGAAACCAACTCTAAATAACCTTTTGTTTATAGTATTTTTAATTTATTTTTTTGTCTAATAGCACTTTCCAAAACTAACATGCTACAAGAATATTTGTTGCTTTGTTGCCCCTCACCCTACCTGCATCATGCTTTCCTTTTAAGAGAAGAAAGACAGATACAGGGACTCAGTGTTCCCTGTAGAAATGTTCATCTGGAATGGTTCAATAGGATGGTTTTACCTGGAAATCTGAGATTTGAGTGAAATTAAGGAAAAATCAAAATTAGGTCTATTTACCCCTACTATAGCACAAGCATGGCCGGTTAGGCTACATGACTAACTGATTTCTCTTATTTTTAGTTCAGCTGAACCATACTTTTGAGAATAGATGTCCTTCACAAAATAGGAGAGAAGGAAATAGTGTTCCCTTCATGTCCTTTGCCTGGTGACTGAATATTCAAGTGGGATGTAAAAAACAGATTTTAAATCTGCTTTTTCCTGTTTTAGGAGCAAGATCAGGACTCTTCCCCAATATACCTCAGGAGAGAAAGGAGTACAAAGGATGTACATACGAATTTCTTAGGGAATGCTCTGCTGAAGTTGTACTTTATAAAAATAATTAAGGATTTCTTCAAGGAGGAATGAGATTGATTTGTCCCAGTTTGGGGTGATTTAAATTGCAAGACTTAAAAAAAAAATAACTAAGCTTTCATCCCCCTCTCTTCTTCCTCCCTCATCCCTCAAAACACCCTGACTCAGAGGGTTTTAAAAAGACATAAATTCCTTGTTTGCTTCAGGTTGGTGGTGACAGTCTTCTTCACAAAGATACACAGAATGACTTTTTATGAACTGTCCAAAACTAGCACATTGTAGAGTAATAATGCATTTTTATTCCACCTATGAAAATAAAACTATTTTTACAAAAAAATTTATTTTTTTTATTTAACAAAATAAAACTAGTTTTACAACACTATTAGTTCAATTTGGCCTAAGATCTCTAATAACTTTGATTGTCCTATACTTTACAAATAACTTTACAAATTCCCTCATTTATCCTGAGCTTTTGAAATAGCTCAGTAAACGATAAAAGGTTATTCCACAGGCAAAGGATGAAATCATAATAAGTGTAACACTTTAAGGACTAATGACTAAAACTGCATATGGCAATCTCCATCAAAGAAAGATAACTTAAAACCTTTGCTTCCTGGGATGTCTGGGTCATTCATCCCTGAATGAAAGTGCATTTAGAACTCCCTCAGAGGTAGATCTGGAATCACAGACTTTAGGCAGAAAAACTCTCCATTAGATTGGTTTTGTAAACAAGGTTGTCTTTTTTTTTTTTTTTTTTTCCCCTAATTGAACCAACAGTCCAAGTGACTATTTTTCACTCTAGCTCTGGTAAATTATCAGTAATTAAAACTGTTGCAGCAATACCTTTGGGGCCAGAGGTTGAAGAGCCTGACATCTCAGAACCTGGCAGAACAGAGATCATCTGATCTTTTATTAAACACCCACTGCTGGGAGTTGTACAGTTTTACCTGCGTTAGCTGGCAAGATGTTCTGGACAGCAGGAGTATTGTGGATTTGGTTCAACAGTAAATTATAGTCAATTAACCAGTAGCTATTAGTAGCTCATAATCTTTTCCTAGTGTTAGCGGGAAGAGTACATAATATTTGTGCTTTTTGTTTTCCTTGACTGCTTTTGGAAGTCATCTCCCCATCAACCGATAAAAAAGGTAACTACTTAGCTTTTACTTTTAAACAATGATTTATATCTATCTATCTTGTTCAAAGTGTAAGACTGAGACAAAAAAAAGTGCAAGTTATTTTTGGACCGAGAACAGTAAGAGAATGTGTCTTACACATCACGATTTCTAGTCTTCAAGGTGCATAGAGTAACCATTAATTTTAAATGGAGTTAAGGAGACATGGATGTGTTAGCATGTGTAAAATACTGAAAACCTCTCCAGCAATATGGAAGTACTATTAATAATTTCTATGCCACTGAAATCTCTTAGACTTTATGTGTACAGCCTTATGCAATTACACATCACCTTTTACTCTATGTAGTAAAGATCAGGCTATGAAAAAACATGAATATTTTGCCTGGATTCTTTGCAGCGATTTATCACCAGCAAATTATTCCTGTCCTATGAGAATCTACATATGCCCTAACAGATGTTAGTAATGTTCATAAGGAGGGCACTTTGATGCATCCTGCCTGTCACCTAGATATATGTGATCTCTAGATACTGGAAACGGATAAAAAAACCTGGAAAACTCTTCAGAACTCTGATTTAAAACAAACAAACTAATTTTTAAAACTCTAAAAAAACCTACTTTAGCTCAAATCATCTTACCACTGAAAGAAAAGACAAAATGCTGATATTAGTTATGCCATCAGCTTTCACACTGAGTCTTCTATGCATCAAGTAATGTAGTGGCATATGAGAACTCTTGGTACCTGTGTGCAGTATTGCAGGGAAATAGCCTAGGCTATTAGTGATGCCTGAGTAGGGATGAAATTTGGAAGCAAGCCCTAGAACAGCTTACTGAGCTTACTGATAGATGGACATGAGCACACATAGGTATACATCCATTGAATGAACAAATAGAATGTTTGTGGGGTATATAACCATGTACTTGTTACTGTACTCTGAACCTATGGGATTTTAAGACATGTTACTTGTGTTGCTGCAGCTGGTTAGAGAACTCTTATCTGTTTCTTTAGTCAAGGGAAAGCCAGCTGATTACGACAGATAGGTCCAACCTACCACTGTAAACCCTATTGTGTGTAGCACAAATACATCAGCAAAGGAGAGGCGTTTGTATGCTTTCTGGCAGGAAATGAGGTCTGCAATCATCAAAATGTTCAGGCAGAAGAAATAAATCTCTGAAAATATTTGATCAAGTCAAAAATAAGATGAACAGATCAAAATAAATAAAAAAATATAGCCCCCTTTAATCAGGTCAGCAGTAGGCACTGTTAAGATGGTCTTCAAAATAAGTGAGATTGGTGTTGTGGATACTGAAACAAAAGCGGGGAAGAATCTGCAGTCCTTTGATTTCCAATAGAGGTAGAGAATAACATATGATTTCTTCACCTTTCTGTCAACTTTATTATAAAATAAGCAGACAATCAGGATGCTCAGTGCAACCGAATAGGAATAACTTCGAATATTGCACTGAGAATTACAAACTCAGTGTCCTTATATTTCTCTATACCACTTAGAAATTAAAAGGAAGCTTTCATGAATACATTTTCTTTTGGCGCACAGTTGTAAATTGCAGTAAGATAAAAGTTTATATAATTTGAAAAAATTGCTAAAATTGAAATAAAATCTATGTATTAGTCTTAAACAAAATATATTCTTCCTTTCAACATGATTAATTATGTAAAGAAATATGTTTTTTAGTACAATTACGTGCAATTAACAGAACAGGAGGAGGTAATATAAGAAAGCTAGAAAGTAGAAGTAAATTTTGTTTAACAGCATGGTGCTCAGGTATCAGAGAGTCAGAGTTGTAGATACAGCTTCAATTTAGGTCTATGAAATACCCTGGAACACAATGCTTTTCATCACTTTGCATCAGCTAATCATCCCAGTCTTGGGAACTGAACATCTTTCACAAATGTCACAGAAGATGGGCTAAATGTTTCTGAAAGATAATGATAAACTGTGTACATAACATGTAAAACAAATGCAGAAAACACTTAGTATAACAAACAGGAATTCAGCAAAATAACAGTATCCTTTCAGTATCTGTTTATGTAGGATTTATGTACATAGTTTTTATATATGTCTTTGAAAGGTGTTATCCCATCCATTAGAAATAGCCTTTGATAGTGGCAATACGTCCTGCAAAATGAAAAGCATGCAATGCATGGAAAGTAATCATCTGGTTTATTTTAACAGGTAGTCATGAGTGCTCCCAGCTGTCCAGGAGTAGCTGTAACATAAACTGTATAAACATTATAGTTGCATGGGAAAGAAAGATATAAGAAGTCTTTGCAGAATTTCCTTACCATTTAAGGGGACTGAATTTCACCAAATACGTTTTCTGACCTGGGATGTGGCAGTTACTTGTGTTAACTAATATTACAAAGAAGATAAACCCTTAAATGAAACAAGAAAGCCTGCTTTGCTTTCTTTGCAATAGCGTTGTCCTGCCTGGCATCTGCATGGAATAGCCAAGCTGCCACATTTCCCTGCCTTCCCAACCACTGATAATTGGAGTGTTAGAAAGGTCCATCCCAGACGTACCAAGCAGCCAGAGTACAGGGGAAAAAATTAACTTTGAAAACTCGTGATTTATCCTGCAGATAGTCATTTTAACTTTGCAAAAACTACTTTTTAATATGCCATGTCCTATATTAATTAAGGGGGGGGGGGGGGTTAAATTCTTCTTTTTTGTAGAACAAGAAATAGTTTTCCAAAGTACTTCTAGTTATTTCTGCATTCATTAGCGGAAGCATGTTTGAGATTTTTTAGTTGCTCTCAGCCTATACTTAACTCTCTTTCCTGTCTGTCATTCATCTTCTCTTCTTTTTGCTGTTTTCTTTACTTACATTTCTAGATGCCTTGAAGTGCATGGTTATGAGCATACCTGTGATAATTACAGCTTACATTATGTCTAAAACCTGGTTTTCCAAACAGAGACTATGATTATATAGCATTAGTACATACAGGCCTCGGTGGAAATCACAGACTATTCATGATATGCTCTGGAGCGCACAGTAACATACTGTGCTTGCCTTCAAACATTTAACTGAAGCCTATGATCTTAAAAAGGATGCAACTTGCATAATTACAGAATTGATTTCAAAGGACTGCTTGTGGTAAAAAGAGTCAGGTAAACACCAAATTCTTTGTAGTGTATAGGGTGAAAAAACAAGGGAAGGGGGAAGGGAATAAAGAAGAAACTTAACTACAGAGATCTTAATTTGGGGTAATACATACCCACAATGAAAGCTCTACTGATGGATGTAGGAAGGGCATGTAGATAAATACTCTGCTAGGAACTATATTAAGGAGAGTTGCTATAGGAGCCGAAGCTGAACTTTTCGTGTTTGGAAGACAGTGATGATGAAGTCACGTTGACTAGTCCCTATTCAGTTTTTAGCGCATGATTTCATCAGGAATAAATGTTTGCCAATTAGACATTCAGAACCAGTCTAATTGGAGGAAATTGTGCAGACTTCATAGATGGTCCATAGCTCTGCAAGTGAAGAGGGTTTTCCATTTCCCTTCTCAGACTGGCAGAACATAAGATACACTTAAAGGAGAACTTGCTCTATACTGGTTAGCAATCTTCTGTGGAAAAGTAATAAAAAAAAAGAGGGTTATATACATGCCTGTCAATTACATGAACTCTAGTATTACCGAGTTTTAATTGGTCATTTGAAGCTAATGACAATTTATAATATTTGCAGTTGCAAAAGCCACAGTGAAGAGAAATTACACTTTACAGTTTAACGCACAGTATAAATGAAGTTATGGCTACTTTAAAAATTGCAGATATAGGTGTATAGAGAGAAAAAGGTTGAAACATTCATTGTACAGATTCCTTAGGTAGAGTTTTATTTAATAAAGCCTGCATATTTAGAAGATTCTCAATATTGATTTAGAGTTATAGAATCATACAATGGCTCGTTTGGAAGGGCCTCATCTAGTTCCACCCCCTGCCATGGGCAGGGACACCTTCCATTAGACCAAATTGCTCAAAGCCCCATCCAACCTGGCCTTGAACATCTCCAAGGATGGGGCATCCACAACTTCCCTGGGCAACCTGTTGCAGTGTCTCACCACCCTCACAGCAAAACTTTTCTTCCTAATATCTAATCTAAACCCCTCCTCAATGCCACTCATCACTGGTCTCTACTTGGACACTGAGCCATTGACCACAATTCTTTGAATGCAACCATCCAGCCAATTCCTTATCCACTGAGTGATCCATCTCAAATCCATGTCTCTCAAATTTAGTGACAAGAATGTCTTGCAGAACTGCATCAGATATTCTGCAAAATTCCAGGTAGATGATATCAACTACTCTTTCTTTGTCCACCAGTGCTGTACCCCTATCATAGAAAGGCACCAAATTCATCAGGCACATTTTACCTTTAGTGAAGCCATGTTGTCTGTCACAGATCACTTCCTTATTTCCCATGTGGCTCAGCAAAGTTTCCAGAGGGATGATGATCTTGCTGGGCACAGAGTTGAGACTGATGGGTCTCAGTAACTTAAAAATTAACAAGATATATGTCTCTATTCACATCCTTTTTGTTTCCTGACATGCAACATCTTTTTAGTTGTCCATGGACAACGTGTATCCACGTTCTTTTTATAAGTGCTTTGCAGTGTCAAAGCCAAAACTTAGCAATAAAGACCATCTCTACCTGTATTTGTGTGTATTTGTTGAACAGGTTATCCAAAATAATTCACATGCTTTGAACGGTAAGTTTCTTTACAAAAGGAAAGGTGACTAGATACATCAGTTTATAAGTATTCACAAAAGTCACTGTGAATAATGTACAGCCTCTGAAAGCTTTCTTTTGTAATTACGTGTTTTCTTAAGCTGAGTCGAAGAGTCTGTGAGTTCTGTCAGTGTAAGAAAGTGCCGTATAACAAAAATTGAGGTAACTTGCATAGTGTAAAGTAACTAAAACCCAGTATAATGCAACATTTAGTTTCAGTAAATTGCCACGTGCATTCAAAATGTGTTGAATTGAAAATATGACTTCAAAAAAATTAAACACTGTATTTGAATGAAATAATTATGAGTCCACACACACTCACTTGTGTGTGCATTTTATGTGTATTAAAGCTTAAAAATTTCCCTGGAATGAAAACACTAAAAACACAAGTCATGTCTATTTTAAAATAGTGTTTCAGCTTTGTTTTTCATGTTCTTTACACTACAAATTCTGAAAACAAACTTCTTCAGAAATAAAAAGCTGACTTTGAAAATTAATTTAAATACTTCATCTTGATTAATATCTTGAATGCTTTGCTGAAACTGATGCCTTATTCCATTCCCACATTAGCACCTGAAATGGCATGGCACTTTACAATGAAGAATTCTCAGATTAAACTAAAACTGTCTAATCCTCTTTTAGTTCAGGTTAGTTGAAGGAGAATTATAATGGTAAATGAAGAAAATACTCATCAAGTAAGAGTTCCTGCAGGTATGAACAGCATCCCAATACAATGTGCCAAATTAGATTTCAGCTATTTTAATCTATATTCTCTACAGCATAATGCTCTGTAGTGTTGCATATAGTTGTTTCAAAAATGCTATCCTAGCATACCTGAGGTTAAACTCTGGCTGACCTGATGTGGATTATTGGATGAAGCTGCCAAATGAGTCTTATATTTATCTGGCACATAAATGCCTTTGTCTGAGGGGAAAAAGTAAATCTAGCATCTGGACTGCATAAACAGACACCTGCCCTTGTAAATGACTATGGGTCTGTGATTTTTGGAAAAGCAGGGAAAAATATGAAAATACTGGGAGCTAAAGAGGGCATCATTAAATTTCTCCCTTGTTTCAGATGTGCGGATGTGGGCATGTCTCTTTCAGTGGGAGGGTCCAGTGCAAAAGCTGAATATAAGCACAGGTTCTGAATACAATAACAGATGGGGCTAATTTAGATCTGATGTCTTAGTACATGTTCATTTATGGTCTGGACAAAAACTGTTATCATGATTTGGCAAAATAATGCAATTGTAGTTATTACATTTGAGGGCCATAGAATAAACACGGCTGAGAAGAAGATAATTATCTACAAATTAAGCTGTTCATTTTGCTTTTAGTTTGCCAGTGAGGTATTGATGCTGCATGGGATGTTAACATGCTGAACAACAATGATTTAATACAGTATCACAAGTTTATTACACCTAGTAATATTAAGTATCCTGAATAGATTAAACATACAAGATAATATAATTAGGAAGAAATTGTATGATTGCTTTTGCAAAATGCCAGACTTGAGATAAATGCAAGCCTTTCAACTAAGTGTTAACTAAGATCGTATAATGTTTTTACATAAATAATTTCTTATAGTATCATGTAAATCAAAGATTAAAAGCGTCTGAACAAAGAAAGACCTAGCTGAAATAAAGTAGATATCATGGAAGGTGCCAGAATGGTGCACAGAGATAGCTTTGTGGGAAGAGAGATTGAACTAAACAGTTATCATATTTTCAGAGAGAAGACAAGTAGAAGGCATATGAAATGCAAAATAATGGACTATACTGACAAGATAAATGGTGACGCCTATTTACTACTTATCACATAAGAACAAGAAAATAATCACAGGAATTGAAAGGCAATACAATTTAAAAGTGAGGGAAGGAACTAATCATCTAACATATAAGATTCATGGAGCTTACTGTCCAAGATACCACTGAAGCTAAGAGCCCAGCAGATTTTTTAATTCTATCGAATGAGTGAAAATATGATATTAAACTAAAGGAAAGAAGTTGTTGGAAGAATTTCTCCTTTCATTTACTGTTCAGCAATGAGATTGCCCCATATTATTCAGAACCATTTGATATTGGCCATCATTTGACAAAGGATGCTTTACAGGTATGATCAGTATGAAAACTCTTAAACTGAAATTTACCTAAGTGATACAATGGTAATACACAATACCACTTGTAAAAATCCTTTTAAGTTTTTTTTAGGAGGAAGCATATTCTCTGCAAAATGCAAATATCTAGAAAAAAAGGAGAGTCCATTAACTTCTATAATGATCTTATTCATGACTGGTGTCTACAGATGTCTTGCTTAGGGGAAAGAATTACTCGTGTTCTGTTTAGGAAACAGCTAAATGTGTTCCCAGTAACTGGCTAAACCCTGAGGATAAGAATTCTGACATGATGATGAAGAAAAAAAACACCATAAGTATATGTTGTCATAGTTAAATTATCCAGGGTCCGTGGGGTTAAAACGTCACATGTATTCTTCAGGTATTTTGGAGCAAGTTTCTCTGACATTATCAAGTGATCTTATTCCTTATAGTGGCTGAGCTGCATATATACAGAATTAATAATTCATCTTTTCCACAAGGACAGCAAGTAGTTTCAATTGCTACCTACATGGCTAAGATATTAATAAGCACTTTGGAACTGCTTATGTTTGTTTTGCTGCCTTTTTATCTTTTTGTTTTGTTTTGCTTTTTTTTAGCAATGTCACTCATGACAGGTTGAGTCAACTAAGTCTACCATAATTTGATCTGCTGAAGTAATTATGTGACCCTATAGGCCTAAGTAGAATTAATTATCTGTCAAAAATGGTGTATTGTTAACAATATTAATGGTGAGTGTTTACCAGGCTCTGCTGTGCACATCTGTCTGGATGTGTGTCACAGGCATCGTTGCTATCAACAAGCTAAAAGGTGCCAGGTCAGGGCATGTGACGGCCCATGCTGTTTAATCATTAGCATGGTCATAGGCACAGGCCATCTAGCACTCCCAACAAGCAGACTGGATGCCACCAAAGTATTTTGAAGAGCAAGGTATTTCAGGGGAGTAGACACCAGCTGTGCAGCTTTTTCAGTGCAAGAGAATAACCCCTGGACTATTTTCTTTTCTGGTATAGGCATAGCCACAACTTCTCAGTGCTAAGAGAGAGAGTAATATCCTGCCTATATGCTAATGTAGACATTGTTAATTGCCTTTGGGTAAAAAAGAAGCAAGTTTTGTAGGAGAGAAAATGAAGATCCAGTGATTAAGATGATGATAGGCTGAAGTTGCTTGTGATTTTGAGATCTATTTACAGGCTGTGTCATGGACAGGTCTTCCATTTTGCTGAGGTCATGCTGTTTATCTTATTCAGTACCTATAAAATGAACCTGCTGATTACTGAAATCTTAGAGGATTTTCAGGGACTGACACATATAAGTATCTGAAATGGTGATGAGGATGATAAAACTCTTATCTTTTCAGAAACTTTGGGGTTTTTTTAGCTACACAGCAATAGACTTTGTAGGTTGCTCTATGCATGCATTACCAAAACACCTACAACTAGGGATAAATGTCAGTGTATTGTGACTTATTTCCCCATGCCTTCTCCCACAGAAATGTTTCTGTTTAATAATAACTGGCATGTGGGAGGAAAATCTTATTACACTACTTCTCCATTGAAATTGTTTACCAGACACTAAGGAGAAGAACGCTACAACATGAACCGTTCAGAGGCTGTACATTGAAGTAGCCTAGCATAAATCTGTTTTATTTTCTTTGGTATTTGTCATCATTTAAGTCACAAAGGAATTATTCTACCGAACCTTTGGGCTTGTCTTCTTTTCTAAAATCACTATAATATTTAAAAGGCTGACTTGCATGAGAAGGTGCAGAGGCATAGAGTGGTCCTCCTCTACATTATTTCTTCATCTATTTTCAATACGTCTTTCAGGTGATCTAGGTGCTTTCTTATTTTCAAACAATTTCAGTAGAGCACACTATTTTGCTTTTTGTGTTTCTTTTTAAACTCTCTGTGGGGCATTGTTCTGCACCTATACCCTTTTGTAAGGTAAAAAGTATTCTCCATATCTTCACCCATCACACACCCCCAAAACTATTACCTGGGAAGATGATCCTATTACAGTACAGTGACAGAGGTCATTGTGAAAACTTTATCTGTGTAAAAGAAAAGCAGTTGTCCTGAATGTTGTGCAATTACAGATCAGAGAGTTCTTGACCTCTCTTTTGGGGACAAAAAGAAAGAAGGAAAGAAAAAGCGATGCTATTTGAACTATCAAGGAGAAAGGATCAAAAGCATTCACTGCCATGAGATTTCTTAACAGTGTGAGAAGTAGTACTGAGTACTGCTCTAAGGTTATTAGGCTAAACCATGTTTATTTTATTTTTTACTCTAAGAGCCCCTTTAGTACAGATGAAATTGGAAGAATCTTGAGAATCTGAATGTTGTAAAAACCCATTGGAGAATTCTATACTTCCCAGTAACTGCTTCTTTTGCTTTTCATTGTTTGTGTGTTGTATAGTTGCTCCAGTCAAAAAGTTATTAAAATTAAAATATGCGCTGTTATATTATATACACAATATCGTATCCACTGCTTTCACATAAAAATGTTATACAATAAACAAAATGGTGCAGATTCAGATCTGAGAAAGACTCCAAGAAAACAATTAAGTGCAACTTAGACAGATGATGAGATTTTTATCAGCATTATTCTAAATAGCAGTTGTGGGTTATACTACATGGTAAAGAAAAGGTGTTATGTCAATAGTGCAACTTTGCTACTGCTTATTGAATTCTTTTTTTGGGAGGATGAAAATGAATTCTTTCAAATGCACTCATTGTTGCATCATATTAGATGCTATGAGTAACACTGTAATATGTCTCCATGGTGCAACAGTTACAAATAACTGCTTAAGCAAAGGAAAACTAATACGTAAATATCCTTGGGCCTACGTGATTGTTTTGGAGATCTTTGATTGTTTTTTTAAAATTCCAGAGAAAGACAAGTTGCCCAGAAATGCCCCTATTGTTTGGATGTTCTATAAGTGGGAGAATTTCCAAAACAATACTACATGTGAAATAACTGGAAAGATGTTTCAAGCTACATTTGTGGTTCTACGTACACAAATATAGTTATTAAATACATTACCACTAAAGTCTTGAGCACTGGATAGAATGAGTAAATGCACTGTTTCTATAAACTATTCTATTCTTTAAACTGGGCACCCATCTGATTACCAGATTGCAACCTCTGAAATTTTGAACACTCAGATTCCATAAAACAGATTTATGTTTCCAGCTAGAAACTTTAGGTAAAGAGCTTGTTTTCAAGCTAGATTTCATTGAAAGATGAAGAAGACATCATCTGATGACAGATAGCCTCTGAGGATTCATAGCTCCTGATGCCAACTAGATTTTCTATTCTCCCATTGAGTTATGATGATAAAGGGTTGGAGGAGATCTGATTTTTGTGATACTTGTGAGCTGTTACATGGTGCTTACAACGAGATTCACAGCAGCATAAAAAGTGTGAATCCAAATAGAATGGGAGGCTCTTCAATGCCTCTGTGACTTCAAGACACAAAAGGCAAGACAGGGAGTTGTAAGTTAGAAGAACTGCTGTGCTAGGCCATAATTCAGAAACACAGCAGCTGAGCACAATGGAGTGGCAACTCACCTGGAACTTGAGTCACTTTTGTCTTCTTGTAATGAATTTCTATGTGCAGAAGAGACTGCATTTCCAAATGTACAAATCAATGAAGAAGTGCAATGGGTTTAATGGGTTGTTATAACAGAAAATATTTATTTGCATGTACTTGGAAAGCATAAAAAGCAGTCCTGCTTTCCTCACTCAGGAAACCTAAAGTTGCAGTGTGTCTCATTAAAGTTCAGCATTGAGCATCAGGTATAGAGTTTTAAAAATGCATGTTCTGGGCATTATGTAAAATATCAAGCACATTTGTAGGCAAGAGAAAAGTTAATTTGCATATTTTAGTGCAATAAACAACCACAGCTGTTTGGCTTCATTAATAGGATTTCCAGTAGAAAGTAGGTCAATATACGTTTGCTCTTTGTTCTCTGAGGCAGCTGTCAAACTAATGGGTGTGTATATATTGTGGTGGGTGCTCATCATAGGCTTAATTTTCCAATAAATTATAGGTGAAACAAGTTTACATTAAAATACTTTGAAATGGTATAATACTATAACTTGTTTAAAATAGGATTTATTGGAATACATGTATCTCTGATGGAGAGAATTGCAATTTTTACTCAAATCTGTAAGGTAAACTGCTTTTTCATCCAGGTTTAAAATGAATCAGGAATGACACAGGAATACTGTGCCTAGAAAATGTGGTTTATGAAAGGACAGAAATTTAGTTCAAATCTCTGTTAGTCTTACTTTTCTAACATTGTTGGCTTATGACTTGAGTTTACAACTATGTTTTTTTTCTTTTCTGTTATATTTCATGTTTTCAACTGCGATATTCCACACAGAATGTATTTGTGATCTGTCTTTGGGATGTTTTCATTACCTCCTGTTTTTGACCAATTCACGTCAAGCCACTGAACTTGGCCCAGGGATTTAATTGGAGCTATCTTCCAGTATATATCACCATTGCACGATCTCTCACATAGCTTACTCTCCGCAAATATTAAAACTATGGCAGTGCTTTTGTCAGAATGTGCTGAGACTTGGGGTTAAAAGGTAGGGGGGGAAAAATGTTTTCTATATGTAATCTTGATTCCATAAATGTAAAATATGTAGAATATGTTAATTTAGATATAGGAAAGGATTACAGATGTGCTTAACTGAGCTGCTATGAATAAGTACATGAACATTAGAATACTGTCTTGACTTTTCATCATCTTCAACAAACCTTTGTCTTCAGAGTAGAAGTATGCTAATGTACGTATATTAAAGTAAGGGACAGTTACAGTTGTTCATCTTTAAAATTTTCTTTTTTTAAGCAACAGATGTCTTAAGGAGAAATATTTGAATAGTTAAATACTGGGGGTTTTTCACATCCAAGCTCACTTAAAAATAAGTCAGATACTATTGTGCAAACTATTTAAAATAATTCAAAATTCATTTGGTAGAATATAACATTTATTCTATATTGTATCTTGAAAGTAGATTTTTCAACATATGTGTATTAAGACACTGGTTTTTTTTTCATTCCAAAGTCATTTTATGCAGTAGCATCAAAATCTGGAGTATAGGATAGAGAAAACAATATGCACACATGATATAAAAATGCAATGCCTATATGTTTCTCATTTTCTCCCATAGCTCAAGGGAAAACATTTTCTAAAGAAGTTTCAGTTCTTCAGCTTTTCTTTAGTAAATTATCTAATAATAAATAGATGCTTTTTTCTTTATCTGCTTTTTAATCACGGTAACATATATCAACGCTTGTGTTAATGTGTAATAGCACACAGCACATGTTGAAAGCACAGGGCTTCACCTTCTCCTGACAGCACTCACTAAGCATATGTTATCTCTCACTAACACTTGCCCTGTTGTCTCTTGCCGCTAAACCAAATCACACAATCAACTGCATATCATATGTGAGAGCCCCTTGGGCTTAAGCCAGTTCTCTGTCGACAATTGGCGCTAGCTGTGAATATGTAGTCTGTGAACTCAATAACCCAATATTATATTAAAGAAATTCCTTAGGAATGAAATAAAATTGCAATCAACTTCTACTAAATTCAAATATGCAGTATTTAAGATTATGACTAAAATGAACCGATGAAATCTGTAAAATATGAGGCTAAGGCTAGGCATTAATCTTTAAAATGCCTTATGTGTATACAGGGTAGAGCTGATAGCAATATTACTTTACTGTCTTCTAGGAAGACTGAGAAAACCTGACAAAGTGGGGAGAGCTCTTCCGGCTTCAGATACAGTTTTTCTTTCTGTGAAGCTTCAGGCATACCGCTATCAGCCTTCCAGCTAACCTGTAGGCTTGGTTTGGAGTTCTCTATGCTTCCCTCTTGAGTATGATCATGATGAGGATGCTCTATTTTTAAGTGAAAATATTCAAGAAGAGCAGAGAAAATGGAGAAGATGAAACTGTTTGGTTGTGAGGAATGTTTAGGCAGCAGGCACTTTCTAGCTCTGAGCGAGGGACAAATTAGATAACTAGAAGCCTCTATTAAACCCCTTTGGCATATGAAAATAAGTAAAATGTATGATACATTCATAAAGATTTTGTTCATGCATACATTATTTTCATAACTGTTTTTAAAGTAACTCAGGAATTATTCAAGCCCCAAAAGAGGAAGGAAATGAAGCAGCTTATTTTCTACTTCAGAAATAAAGTAGAATGGGTCTTGTAGACTTTTCTTTTATAACAAGATTTCAGAATTGCAATTATTAAGCAGAATTAAAAATAAATGAAGGAGGAAAGCCTGTAACCAGGCAAAGCTGAATTAGTTTAGAAAAACTCAGTGCAGAACTGCTTTGTTTTCAGGATATGTCATATTCAAACAATCAAATGTTATGTAAAAATTCCTGTTACAACTAATCCTGGACATTTGCCATTCCTAATTAAGTCTATAATAACACAATTTTTTTTTTCCCAAACTAGCTTAATAGTGGATATAAAATTGACACACAAGGACAAATCCTTAATGCAAGTCTGGACCTAAATACAGATTAATTTTTAGTGGTTGTAGTATTGTACATTCACCAACAAAACCTAGTGTTAGTAGTGAGTCTCAATCCCTTGTGGTTTCCTCTTTATCCTTGTTCTCTCTGAAGTACTCCATCTGAGTTATGCAACATTAATACTGATGTAAGAGTCCTGCAACCAGTGATTCAAAACCTTACAGGTATTCTTTAAGCTTAAAGAAGCATGCATTAAAAGCAGTGGGAATCTCATTCTTCTGCAATCTTGAAACACCTAGTACCAGAACAATATTGCAATGCTACAACCTAAAAAAATTAATCTGGCTAGAATCACATACGAAACTGATAGTCTAGACAAGTATAAATAATTTTCCTTAACTCTCAATTTTACAAGTCTTGTAGTATAAGAAAGACATTTTATGTGTATATAATCATTTTGAAGTTGAAACAAACTTGGATATATAACTTTTGTAGAAGCAGGCTCATAAGATTTCATCTGAGAGAGACTGCTTTTTACACTTTTCTTTAGGGTAAAACATACAAGGATTTTTCTCAATGTTTATTTTGTGCTACACATCTGGGAACTGTTTTGAGTGCTTAAATGGCAGACACCATAGCACCAAGTGCAGCTGGGTTTCTGGTCAGACAGATCGGGCTGACAGATAGGGCATAGGGCTCATAGTAGATCCACTTGTTTCTCGAGAGATAGTGTAATTAAAAGCATCTGAAATTATATAAGACACAGTCTTAGTGTAATAGAATTCCCAAATTCAGTCCTGACAGAGACATGAAAAGTAGTACCTAAAAAATGAGGAATGTTCCATTTTATTCTTATTTTTAAGCATCTATTCAAAATTAATTTTCTTAGATTTTTGAAATGTGTAGCATTGTCATAAAGACTCTATAATCTACCTCAAGCACAGGTATTTAACTTTGCCTAATCTTGCTTAAACTACTGTTAATCCAGTCTTCAATATTTTAACTCTTTGGTACTTCATTGCCTGCTCACAGCTGACTCTTGTGTCAGGTTATTAGCCACGACAATTATTCACCTGTTTTCTGCTAAAAATAATATCAAGAATTTGTACAGTTGTTGAATGTTACTGGTAGCTTAGTTTAGTTCATTTGTATATATTGAAATAAACAATTCGTTGTAAAAACAGATTTCCACCTACAGAGTACTAGAGAAGTTTTTCATCTGTTAAGCCTGAAGCTAATGTTTGAAATAAAGATTAGTCTTGCGTTTTCCAAACACAGTTTTACTTTCAGATATGGAAACAAAGCTGTCTTCATGACAATAAGAAAGCTAAAGACGGTATCTGAGTAATGGAAGAGAGATATATAACAGAGGAAAACATAAGTTTATAGATAACACCAAATTGAGCAGCAGTGTTGCTATGCTTGAGCGCAGGAAGGCTCTGCAGAGGGACTTGAACAAGCTGGATCAGTGGGCTGAAGCAACTGATTGGAGTACTGCTATGGCTGGCTATAAACTCTTCAGGCATGACAGAAGATGAAGCAGAGGAGGAGGGGTGGCCCTCTATGTTAGAAAGTGAACTTAATGATGATGATGATAAAGTTGTGTACTTAGTGGTAAAAATCAGTGGAGCACCTAACAAGGCATCTCCTTAACGGATGAGGAAAGAGCTGCGGATGTAGTGTACTGGACTTCAGTAAAACTTTTGACACTGTTTATCACAGTATTCTGCCTGAGAAACTGTCTTCCAGTGGCCTGGACAGGTGCACCCTCTGCTGGGTAAAAAACTGGCTGGATGGCTGGCCACGGTGGTGGGCTTGCTGCTGGGTCCATTCTCTTCAATATCTTTACCAATGACCTGGATGAAGAGATTGAATATACCCTTAGTAAGTTTGTGGATGACACTAAACTGGAAGGAAGTATCAGTCTGCTTGAGGGTAGGGAGGCTCTGCAAATGGATCTGAACAGGCTGGATAGATGGGCTGAGGCCAATGGAATGAAGTTTAAAAAGGCCAAGTGCAAAATCCTGCATTTGGGATACAATAAGCCCATGTAACGCTGCAGGCTTGGAGTAGAGTGGCTCAAAAGCTGCCTGGCAGAGAACGACCCAGGGGTGGTCGTTGACAGTTGACTGAACATGAGCCAGCAGTGTGCCCTGGCTCTGGTGAGGCTGCACCTTGCATACTGTGTTCAGTTTTGGGCCACTCAGCACAAGAAAGATGTTGAGCTGCTGGATCATGTCCAGAGAAAGGCAGTGAGGCTGGTGAATGGTCTGGAGCACAAGTCTTAGGAGAAACAGCTGAGGTAACTGGGACTGTTTAGACTGGAGAACAGGAGGCTGAGGGGTAACATTACTGCTGTCTACAACTACCTGAAAGGAGGTTGTAGTGAGGTGGGTGTTGGTCTCTTCTCTCAAGTAACAATTGATAGGATGAGAGGAAATAGCCTCAAGTTGCACCAGGGAAGTTTTAGATTGGATATTAGAGAAAATTTCTTTACTGAAAGAGTGAAACATTGGAACAGGTTGTCCAGGAAAGGGGTTGAGTCACCATCCCTGGAGGTGCTAAAAAAATGTGTAGATGTGGCTCTTTGAGACATGATTTAGTGGGCATGGTGGTGGTATATTGGTGGTTGGACTTGATGATCTTTGAGGTCTTTTCCAACCTTAACGGTTCTACAGTTCTGCGAGAAAAGGTTGGAAGAGAATATTGTCCCTGTAAATTGATCTCATCAGACATTTTCACATTTGTCAAAGTAGTAGCATTAGTATCTACAAATGTCAATATTTCTTGCTTTTCAATCATATCAGTCACCTTCAATACAACCAGGGTTGTTTATCATATTGCTATTTTATTTCCAAAAGACTGTTGTGTATAGTTTTCCCAGGAAGTATAACTATCACAGATATTGAAATAATGACATTTAAATATATTCCTTGGAGATGAGCTCATTTTCACACTTGAAGAACCAGTATATTTGGGCCAATCTAACCACCTTCTTGGACAATTAACTTCCTTGTCTAGACTACCTGGGTAACAACATTAATGGAAGGAAAAAAAAAAAAATCTAAAGTCTTAACCACTTTTGAACTATTAAGTTGACATCAGATTAAATGATCAGAACATAATTTAGGACATGAGTGACCCACTTTTGTAATGATAACCTCCTTGATATAAGCTTTTAAGTGACAAGAAAAACAAATGAACCACTCAGATCTGCGTAATGGCCCTTATAAAGAAGAAAGTGTGCTCAGAAACCTGAAACATCAACGCTCTTTGCTCAGAGATATCTGTACATCCTTTGGGCAGTGAGCTCTGAGAAGGAAGAAAGTGGAAGCTTCATTAGAGTTTATTTCATTTCCATATATTATCTGATGAAGATAGTGTTGATAGGCTGCCAGATGTTTGAAAATCTGTCACTTTTCTACTTTTGCCTTGAAAGAAAAGACTATGTTACAGCATTTCCCCACTCCATCTCCTAGGTGAAAGATCTATTGCATTATTGCAGAAGTTGCAAGTGGAAACGGCAGAAGGCATGACAGGGTTTGCAAGGGGAATTTTATTCCTTTTCCAGAGGTTTATTCTTCCTGTTGTCCAGCTGAGAGAGGAGTGCATAGCAACTCATTTTAACTTATCCCTCTTTCTCAATAGATTAAGTATTCAGCTAAGCATTGTGACTCTACTAGTTTCTTTGATTTTCTGTTTTGACACCCTCCAGCACATGAGCCAATCCTCTCAATTTGGTGTCATTCACAAACTTGCTGAGGTTCCAAGTCTCCCATTGTCCAGGTCACTGATGAAGATGTGAAATATTTTCAAGCACTAGTGATAAGTGAAGATTAGTACTTATATACAGACTTTGAACCACTCCCTATCCTTCCTTTAGCTCAGCGGTCCAGTCAGAGGTACCACTCACTCTATAGTCTATCCAAAGAGTACAGGACAACTCAGTTTGGCTACTAGGATGCTATGGGCAATTGTGTCAAAAGCTTTGCTGAAGCCAAGGTAATCTATATCCACTCTTCTGCCTTGCGCACAGAAGCAGTCCTTTTTAGGCGCTGGAGTTTAGGGATCTTGATATTGCTAACAGTGGGATTTTTAACATTGGGGTAGAAGAAACAGAGTATATAATTACGTCTTTGGTTTGGCTGACAAAAACAAACTACGTTGTGGAGGCCATCTCAGAATCCTCCTGTTCAAGCTGCATTTAAAAATATCAAGTATATTAAAGTCTGAAACTTAAAACTCATCCTTGTAAATTTGCTTGATTATCTGCATATATGGAATAAAATCACACTAGAAAAAAGGGGGTTGGTGTGAAACCAACCACATTGTTTCATCATGAAAGATTCAGTAGAGTTTCCAGGATTTCAGAAAAATTGTATTTCATTTTTCAGCAAACTCTTTGATGCTTCTCCTGGAGAGCACTTGAAACTGTAATTACTGTATCCTGATTCTTTTTAATTTATGCTGATACTAAAGATGGAAATGTCAAGAAATACTCCTGAAGGGGCACAGAGAAACAAAAAAGGGATTAAAGAATCATGGCCCTACAAGAACATGACCGAGAAAAGCATTTCATTTTATTTAAAAAGAGATGCAACAAGGAGATTTTCATGTGTTCCTGCTCATGAAAGAAAACTCAAAATCCTTTAACACAGTTGAATGACATAGAGGATTTTTTTTTGCTGTTTAAAAATCCTTCACAGCACTGCAAGGCTCCTTACAATTGAGGTCTAATTTCATTTCCACTGCCATCTTGAAGCATAGTTTTGCACTCTGCAGTGGTTTTGTTTTTTTTTTTTCTTTTGTGTCACAGATATTTATGTTACTAGGCAATAAAAGAAGTGCTTGGGCTTGTGGAAAATATGTCAAATTGTTTAATGGAGCAAAAGCCATCCTGCCATTTCAAAAGTGCCATGAATATGCCATGCTCAGTCTTCTAGCTACAAGGTGAATGGCAATTAAGGACAAAATCTATTTAAATGTGTCGTTATTCTAAAGTTGCGCATATACACACGCTAATGAACATGCAGAGTCAGTAAAGCTATAGTTTATGAGTGAATTCTAGAGAGGTTACACTATCACAAACTATGTCCATTAATTGTACTGTTCATAGTTATACTTTGGCTTTCCAGCCTTTTTTGTATTGTCCTTATTTTCCAGTTCTTCTGTCTCTACAGGGCTCCTGACAGCTCACTTACTGTTTGCCAAATCCAGAACCCCAAAATCAGAAAAAATCCTATTCATTTCAGAGCCTGACTCCATAAAATAATGCTATGCTCTTTTTGGTCTCCTTTTTTTTTTTTTTTTCCCCCAAACTCTTACTATTTTATTTCCATTTTTTAATTTCGCAATACCTTCTTGCTTGTTTCCCTAGCAAATAGCTAACAGGCTAAAACTCCCACAGCGTGCTGTGCTTGCAACTTACTTAAGTTCCCACACTTTCCAGAAATCAGTACTCTAGTAGGATTGCTATTTCTTCTCCTTTCCCTTGAAGTGGTGATACTAGGATGTCAACTAGAATAGAGTTGAAGCACAAGATGACACCAGCAGCTGGCAAGGAGAAGGAGCAATATAATTCTTAAAGAGACATTCAGCTACATTTCAAAAATTTAAATAGCATTTTAAAGGATTTTCTTATCAGAAAACAAATGGAACAGTAACAAAAATTTTATGACCAATCACAAACTTTTTAGTTTGGAATATAGTAGACTTACAGAATACAGATGAAGAGCATAAACTCTCACAAGCAAAGTCCTTGGTATTATTTTTTGTTGTTGTAACATACTGAAATAATCTGCTTTATAATTTATGATATCTTACACGGTGCATGGAGTTGCAGTAAAATATAAACAAAGTTTAAACATTCTGTACGTAATATTCTTGGTCTCCCAAGTTCCTTGGCATTGGGAGCTGTTTTTATTCTAAGAAACTGAGCTGCTTTGATTATTTTGGACTTTAGCAAGACAATGGTTATCACATGATTTTACTACTAACACACAAACTAATTTCCAAATGAAAGATGATCCATGAAGTTATACTATAAACAGATATGTAATGCAAATTCTGCAGAAGTGTAGTCAGTGTTACAACGACCAAAACAATGCACATGGATGAAGAAAACAAGAACATGATTTCTGCATTTTTACAGCTTATATTCCCCTTCATTTCAAGGGATTTTGAGTAAACATCGGCCCTTGGATACCAGGCAGGAATGGCAATTGTGAGTAAATTTGTTATCTAAGGCTTCAAAATAATTTTCTGAACCAAATTACTTTCATTTTTAGGATTATCTGTTAAATATTACATCTCTCATTAGAACTGTATATTACCAGTCAGTACTTCCTGTATGAGAATTTCCTTACAATGGTTTCCTCCCAATTCTTGTATACATCAGTTTGTACGTAATGTGCTCTGTGTGTGTGGCGTGTTACTGGGGTGAATGTATATCATTACAGATTTGTGATCATTTCCAGTCTTTCTACAGAGTCAACTTAAGTTGGTAATTTGATTTTCAAGCTTGTTATTCCTACCTTTGTTTGTAGACAATGTAGACAATGCCAACAATGCCAAGATTAAAACTTGAAAACTTCTTACCTAATTTTCAGGTGTTTTATCTACTTTCACAGAAGGAGACAGTTTTTGACCTTGAAAGATAATTGCATAAATTTGCTTTTATTAAGAACCCTCCATACCCTCCCAATAATTTAATAAGTATAGAAGCCCAATAAATACAGTGTGTAATGTCAGTGTTATGAAAGTTTAATCATTGGTCATTACAGTAGAACACAGTAATTTAATAATTGCTCTGTGAAATGCCATTAGTGCATGTTAACTAATGGCTGTTGAATGCTAGGCATCTGAGGAAATGTGTGGTATCTCTCCAGAGCACAATAGTCACTCTTGTTGTACTTCAAAAAGCATTCCTCCAAAGAAGGTCTATCTACCCCAGAGTCAAACACTAAAGTGCCTGCTTAATCAAGGGAAAGCAAGCAGTTTAGTTTCCTGAACAGCTGGACTTTTATTAATCTTACAAATAACATAACAGCAGAGCCATTCTTGTGTTCTGGGTTTACGTCACACTCAGCACAAAGAATATTTCCTGTCCCTGATGTATTACAAAATGTGATATCCTCTTTCATGCTATGTTGTGTTAGATTACAGGCAGTGTGATGGGCTGCCCCTTCCTTCGATCACTCAGTAGTCTTGTATGGCCTGGTCACATCCTCCAGGTGCATGCATAGTACTGCAGATGTAACTCGGGGGTGGGGGACGGGACTGTCTTTATTAGCACTTTTGTCAGCTGTGATTTCTGAGAAGTGAGGAGCTAATCAAGAGAAACTGATATTCTTCTATAGAATACTGAAATAAGAGATTTAAGTATGTCATACGCAATTTTTAATCCTAGAATTTTCTGTCTCTGTTCTGCAAAACCTCCTGTTGTTCAGATGCTTAACCTGGCATTGCTGTTTCTTTTTACTTGTGATTTGGAATATTTTAAGTTTACATCTTAATTTGATTTTCAGCTATGCACAGATCAACCTACAGAGTCGGGACCTAAGACCTTAGTCATTTGGTTTTGGTTTGTATGGAAATATAGTGACCAAGTGACCAACTACACGCAAGGGACAAAGAAATATCATAATTGAAATATGTCCATAGGTTATATCCTGTTATCTATCCATAAACAAAACTGAGCAAACAAGATCACACTGCAAGGTGTGATCAGGAAGCAAAAATTTTATATAAGGTAATAACATTTTGAAAAGCAGAACCCAGACTCATGGCAGACAAACCCAGAAACTCTCTGTACGGTGGTATATCAAAACCAGTCAGACCTCTTGCCTTTGAGTCCTTTTTTTTTTTTTTTTCCAGCTGCTGGTACTAGATTATTCACTCATGAAACAGTTCAATGTAATACATTGCTGCTCCTGCTGCATCCCCCCTGTACTGTTAGGCCCTTGTTAGAATTTCAGAACAGGCAAATATATTAGTAAAAAAGGCCTGCTGTTCCTACAGTTGATTTTCATCACAGAGACATTTCATTAAGCATCCTGGATCTTAAAATGACCTGTTTATTTCCCATCAATACAGTTTACAATGAAGTCACGACTTAGTCTTTGAGGTTTTCTCAATAAAAAACCACAAAAACCAACAACCAAACAAAAGCCCAAACCAAAATATAATTAGCTTTTCTGTAAAAGAAGAAATAGGATGTATAGGATGAGAACGGAAAGAACAGGAAATCCTGAGTATACCTGTACAACCAGAAAGTTTCTCAGCACAGAATGGTTTCACAGGTAGTGCCTTTTAAGTTATTCCATGAAATAATGAAATCAGTGAAATTCGTTGTTGAACATTTCTAACAAGGGTGCTGAAGCGTGTGGGCTTCAGTGGACATCTGTATCAGTTTTGTGTATCTACATTAGGTCAAAAAATACTTCTTAGACGCTACAAAATTGTAACCAGTGAGCTGGCATTCACCTGTCAGATGATTTTTTAGTGATCTGGGTATAGCAGATGAAAGGTCAAAATGATTCACTGGAGGGCAATAAAATATTTCTATTAGATTTCTGTGATTCATCAGACTTTAGAAACAAAAAACATATTGGAAAATCTGCTCTGTAACTTTCTAACTGACTGTGAGGTCTGGGAAGATTTGAATGCTTTTAAAAAGGCAGCAGTTTTCTTTGTTTCTTAAATGGATGTTTAATGGCTTGCAGTCTACTCACAAGTGCTCTCACTCAACAAAACTTCAGGTTTCTGATTGCATATATTTATCCCTGCAGTGTTTTCTTTTCTGGAATAAACAATAAATCAGTATTCCCATAGTGATCCCATCCTCCACATTAAACTGGGATTTGTTAACCTCTCTTCAGTGAAAATGTTGTGCTTCCGTTTTCATTAGATTCTTTTTAAGGAACAGAACTCAAAATAGTGTCTTTGCACAGTTGTAAAATGTTTCTAGCAACTCACCTTTATTATACTTCATAAGCAGTGTCTTTGTAAACAATAGAGAGTATATACACCACAGTACAATGCTTTCAGTCAAGTAAGAGTAAAGAATAATGGGTGTTACCAATTATCACGTTTTGAGGTTAAGGTATTCTTCTGTTTGATTTTTATTCAGGACAATTAATTTCACTATGAATTCTCCCAATATGTAATATAATCAATGATAACTGTGCGGCAGATAAAATTATTATGGATCTTTGTGAATATCTTCGCTTTCAAGTAAGAGTTAACTGCAATTTTGTACTGTATGAGGTTTTTTAATTCATAGATCTGTAAGCAGTGAAAGCAGCAATTGGATGTTGATGTAAGGAGACTTTGTGAGAACACTCTGTTTGGCTTTTGGTCACAGCTGGCATCTTTATGGGCCATTGTGGATGCAGCTTAGAAGAGAATGTCTTCTGTAATAGCCTAAATAGTTAAGACAAACAATGCTGTAAATGTCATCTAGAATTATAACTCTCCAAATGTCCTAAAAGGAAGACTATGTCGTGAACTGACTGTGGTTTGCACCTTTATGCCAACTCAATATCTCCCCTTCACACACCCTTCATTATTACAGTTACTAGGGGAGTGCATGAAGCTAATAATGCCAAGATATAAATATAGGATGGGAAGCAGTATCGACTAAAGGAAATTAATTGCAGATGCTTTGTTTAATCTTTGTCACTTTCCCTTTGCATTAGTGCTGCTTGTATCCTTCCTTAAATGTGTTGCTAGGTATTGTTGGCAAAATGGATCAGTCACTCGAGAAGTCACATAAGGTTTAGATCACTGTTTTCCTTTTATTTTTATTTTCACCAGTTTAAAGAGTGAAAATTATCTCAGGAAAGTTTAGAAGTGTATCGCCCTAGGTTATAATTAGCTCAAGATATTACTTCTTGCAGAAGTGTGTATTCTTTGAATTTCCTAGAATTAATTTGACAAGCACTGATGTGCAGACGTTGTTAAAATCCACTATGTGGCCACTTGAAAGCTAACAGAGGCTCTGCTTCTTTTTCATTGACATCGACATAGCATTTTCAAAAACTCTATGATAATTTCAAAATATCTGACAGTTGTTTATACATTTATATAATTTTGAACTCATGCAAATTTTAAAACAGGATGCAAGGCACACAAAGTCATCCCTATTCTTGAGGAAAATCCTCCCTACTCTCAAATGATAGCTTTTCCCTCTTTCAGGAGAGACTTATTAAAAGACTGTATCTCCTATATTCTTGCTTTTGGGGCTATGAGTCATTTCAGTTCTTTCCTCCCTTGTGTACAAAATGGGCATGCACTGTTAGTTTTACTGTGACATAATTTCTGCTGCCTTGAAAACCTCTTAAATTTGGCTTTAGGAATTTGAAACATAGCTTTGAAGCATGTTCAGTTTCAAAAGTCCTGTCAGAGCTTCCTGACTGAGGTTTGGAATATACAGTTTTATTATAGCAAGCATTTCTTCATCATGGATTCTTTACATAATATGTGCACAACCTATGGTTAATGGTGTGGAGATATTTTATTGCAACTTCCTCTTCTAAGTAGATGTGTTTTTAAATTATTTTGCCTAAAACGTCTTTTATGTCTCCTGTAACTCATTCGGTATTAAATCCCACTTTCATTTACACTCCAAACTGTATGAAGCATATAAAAACTATCTCATCTTGCTTAGTGTTTCCTTATCCTACCTTTGCCAGAGCTTTTGATGGGGAATACTTTGTGGTTATTCAGTCACATTAGATGTTTTAAACTCCAGACAGGACAAAATAACATGCAAATAAAAGAATTAATAACACTGTAACCTGACAACACAGTGTACTGGAATTTGATAACAGACTGGCAAAGACATGAAAGAAAAATGTACTTTAATTATAAACCAGAAGACCCTTTTTCTCCCTCAGACAACTATGATCTTCTAACATGAATATGCCTTCAGTTGTGTCCTATCAAATGAAACTCGCTTTTGAGTATCCTTCACCAGAATATACTTTCTTGGTGTAACATTTTATTTCTTGCAGTCAGTTTTTCCTCTGGTCTACCAGTCTCCAGACAGTTTTAATCCTTTTCTCCCCAAACTATAAATTTCTTACTCCTTCTCTAAGAGAAGGCTGACCATAGCTCCAAAGTAATATGATGCTTTACTTAGAGATGCAAACATCTTTTGACTGGGTATAATTTTTCATTAAAAGGCTAACTGCGAACTCCTCAATTGAGCAAAGGATAAAACCCTCCTCTCTCTTGTTGGTTCACTGAGAAATTTCAGAGTGAAATATGACTTATCCTGTATGATCTAGCATGCTATATATATTGTTTTACATGTTAACTGTTTTTCTACATATAAACTGTGAAAAGGTGGAACTTACCAGTGGCTCCCAGTCTCAATGGGAATGAACTATTTTGACACAAAATGAGCTTAGAAGTGAATAGTCTTCAGCCTCCTCTTCCTAAATATACTATAGTAGTATGAGTGAACCAAATGTATAAACCAGCTCCTTCTAAAGTGTGTTAAACTGTGGGGGGCATGCACAAATACATAAGAAATATCCTACACTGTAGAAGAGCAAGGATTGGATGGTCTTTATTTCTTTGTTATAAACCTATCATTTGAATGTTCAGAAAAGCATTTAGGCAGTTGCAGTACTTTTTTCCCAGTGATCTCATGCACCATTTTTCTTTCCACCTGCTTTTTTATTTTTGGTATTTTGAAAAAATCTTGCATTTTGAAAGCACTGAGAAGCTTACAGTTCTGAGACACTGGGAATAGTAAATTAGTTTGGTCTCAAATCAGATATGTTTTCTTTATATGTCCTCTGACTCCTGTTATCTATTCTGTTATCTACTCAGGGAGGTGGTTAATTATCAGAGTCTTTTAGCACCTAGAAATGGTGTATTTGGTTATTTACGGATCTCCATGGCCTCTTGATTCAAGATATGAATAACGTCACAGAAACAAAGTCCCAAAAGATGAAATTAGATATATACTTATGGACATGGAAATACTAATTTCTACACATACAACAATCCTTTAGAAGTCAACAAAAGATGTACAACTTCTTATTTCTTGGATAACTGGTTTGGCCTTGTTCTCTATACTAGATAACCCAGTTTCTATTTTTATGAATATTATAAAAAGAGTGGTAACATCATGTAAGGAAACAAAAGAAACTGACTTAATGTTATTATTTTCGAAGGAAGCCAAATTGGTGGCAAGTAGTGATAAGTTAGACACTAACAGGTAAACAGCTTTTCATTGAGCTTCTACTCTATGAAATAGTCTTTAAGTCAAAGGAAGTGAATACTTTTAGATACATAAAATACAGCAGATACTTCTGTACTGCTTATCTTAGATCTTGCTTTCATCACTCTAAAAAACCAATGTAGTGCTATCTGAGCTGTGCTATATTTGTAAACTAGCAAATAGAGTTAATGGCTGAAGAATGACAGATGCCTTTTTGGTAGGTAGGAAAAAATCTTGATTCAGTCTTTCAGAATTGAGAGGGTCAACAAAATCTAGAAATAAATTACATTTCTGCTTTGTTAACTTATTTTGGAATGAGTTCAGATCATCAGAATGATAGCAGCCATTTTAAGGCACATCTTGTTCAGCAATACACCTTTTGCAGACTTTATTCACTCAGTATTAAATTTATTTTTTGTCACATTTTAGATAATTTTTGTTGTGCTGATCTAGGCAATACCACCAATTGTACTTTGGAAACCTGACTCTCAATTGCATATTATACAATGAAATAGACTAGCTTGTAGATTGTGATGTGCAAATTTTGCCTTCACAAGCATGTACAGGCTTCATCAGTTCCTAGGGATGAAAATATGAGTCTGAATAAACAGACAATATGTTAAGTGCACTTAAAAGCAGGAATGTGAAAAAAAAAATGGGCTCCAAGGGTATAATTGATATAAAACAGCCCATCTGTAAATGTAAAGTGTTCTGTAGAAGATTTGTTGAGGAGCTTGACATTGAAGTTTGAAAAAAGGTAGATGGTTACAGATACAAATTAAATATTATGCTACATTTTCACGTACAGTATAATCAATACTGTGGTATCACTTTGTAAATACACCCTAGCTAAACACTATTCAAGTAGTCTATAAATTTGAATTTTCACATCTCAATCCTAAGTATTTGGAGCATTCCTGAGTCTTGTTGCTTTGTCTGTCTTTATTTCTAGTTACCCATCAGAAACGTACATCTCATTGATTCAAACTTGGCTGTAAACTTTGATAGTAATAAATAACAATCAAGCGGGTGAACTTCTCCTTTCATTTTAATCTACTGCATTTAAACCATTGTATCTTGTTTTATATTTTTGTTCCCCCTTATTTATTGTTGAAGTTCTTTGTGTTTTCTTATGTCATGTAGACCTGTTACTTGACAGGCATGAACCGACTTAGTGGAATTTATCCTATGTTGATCTCTTCAAATTACTTTGACATTTTCAGTGCTATATGAAATTGCCGTAATATTCTCCTTTAATTTAAAGTGTTACAGTCAGTTTAAAGAGAAAACTTGTACTGCATATATATCAGCTGTATTGTGGTGGAGGTCACAAATAAATTCCAAGTAAATTTCTCTTTTCCTTATCTTATTGTAGCTATAGGAGCTTTTCTAAATAGTGCCAGAGAATTTTTGGCAGTTCTTTTTGTTATTTGTGATTATTTTTTATATTAAGAGGATTAATTTTAGAGTTAATTTGGTGGGATTTTTTAAGAAACAAAATATACCTCAGGAAAAAAAATACAGTAAGAGCAATGACTTCTATGCAGGAAATATTTCTTAATGTTCTGTGAATTAGCTTAACTCTACTGGAGGTATGGCACATTACTCAAATTTCCTTTTGCCTGTGGTCTCTTTTCTCCCATATTATCCTCCTCACCCCAGTGTTTCACCCTACCTCATCTTCTGCCTTACACTCCTCAACCCCTTCTGTTACTCAAACAGAAGTTATTAGTTGCCCTCATCCAAACTTTTTATTCCTCTTACCCCAAACCAGGTACCTTCTGCTATGTGTCCTGTGTAATACTGCATTTATGAGGAACCTTTATCACACCACTTCATTTTCTGCCTTCAAATACTTCCCTAACTTTGCTTTCCATTATCCTTGCTAAAAACTGTGCGGCATTAAGGCTGCTCTGCACTGCTGTGCTGACCTATTTGCTTGTTGTTCTGTTTGACAGTGTTTGCTGTTTGTCTCTTGCTGAGTTCACAGTGTGTAGGGTCTTAAAATAGAAAAGACGTAACTATTTCTTTGTTTTGAGTTTACAGAGCAAGTAGCCTATTAAAGCTCTCAGATGCTAGCCTGGACAGAAGAAATAATATACACTCTGCTGGGTTTGCTCAGTGTTGTAAATTCACAGTTCATGAACCTCAGAATAGTAGGGGTTGAAAGGGTCCTCTGCAGAACATCTAGTCCTACCTGCCTGCTAAAGCAGGTTCAGCCAGAGCAGGCTGCACAGGAATGCATCCAAGTGGGTTTTGAATATCTCTAGGGAAGGAGACACCTCTGCCTCCTTGGGCAGCCTGTTGCAGTGCTCCATCACTCTCACAGTAAACATTTTTTTCCTCATGTTCAAGTGGAACTCCCAGTGCTCCAGTTTGTGCCCACTGCCCCTCATCTTACCACTGGACACCATTGAGAAGAGTCTGGCTCTATCCTTTTGACACCTGATCTTTACATATTTGTAAGTATTGATAAAGTCCACTCTCACCCCTCTCTTTTCCAGGCTAAACAGACCCAGGCCCCTCAGTCATTCCTTATAAGACAGATGCTCCAGTCCCCTAATCCTCTTCATGACCCTGCAGTGGACTCTCTCCAGTTATCCCTGGTGTGTTTTGAGCTGGGAAGTCCAGAACTGGACACAACTGCACAATACTCCATATGTGGCCTCCCTAGGGCAAACGGAAGATAACGTCCCTGGACTGTTGGCCACACTCTTCTTAATGCACCCAAGGGTACCATTAGCGTTGACTACGAGGGCACACTGCTGGCTCATGATTAGCTTGTTGTCCACCAGGACTCCCAGGTCTTTCACAGAGCTGCTTCCCAGCAGGTCAACCCCTAATCGCAAACAGAATATCAGACAAAATCCATTTTACATAGAAGTTACAAAGAAAAACAAATGTAGGAGTTCCCCTACTTTTTCTTGGGTTTTTTTGACTTTTTTCCCTTTTTGTCCTATGTTTTAAGGAACTTATGAATCCCTAAAAAATAATCATTAAAACTTTCCTGATATATACTCGTCTACCTAAAAGGGTATTTTTTGCAGGTCAGTAAATGCTTATACTTATAGGATGCTGTTAAACTCCTCCTTCTGATAAAGTCTCCATGCTTCCTGTTTTTCACTGAAGAAAATATAAACAGAAAATTGAAGAGATGATGAAAGTATACTGTATAGTTTTTACAAAGCAAATAAAACCCAGCTTTTTTATTTCTTTTGAAGTTTATTTTTTAATTCTTATTAATTAGAGCTTCAAATTATTAATGTTTATGCAGATTGCCAAGGCTTCATCAAAGGTCCTTACAGCATAATGCTATTAAATTTCAGTTGATTAGGCAATTATAAATAAATGAGAATTTGTTCTATGTGAACAATGCACTCAGATAAACTGGTTTGTGGAACTAATGTGATAAAAGGAATGCTGGGGGAGGGTTGTCACATTTATTATGCAAACTTAGAAAATCCTTGGAATTTGGAACTTTTTAACATTCTGTTCTCCTCCTGGCTTCTACTGATTTTTGATAACAGAAATAAGATAAGATGCAAATTATTGCTCTTTTTTTTCCTCTTTAAGTCAATTATTCACCGTAAGCCATGGCTAGGAGCAATTGCATGTTTAATTCAAGCTTAGTTGTGCAAAAAAATCCATGCTTTGTACTTTTCAAATATTTTAATTAAACTAATGGCATTTATGAACATGAAATAAGTAAGAAATGCATTTTATTTGTTCAAGAGATTACTGATAGATGATAATATTCTAATTTGGAACAGTTTTCAGGTTCCTTAAAGTCTTTCAAAGCTTTTAATGTTTGATGTAGAACAATGCTTTTCTAACTTTAAAGTAGGCACTGCAGCAAATAATAAACCTCTTTTTATTCTTTCTGCTACCATTTCTAATAAAGACTAATGTGTATGCGGAACATACAACCTAAAACAAGTGGCAAAATATGTAGACCATGTGCTTATCCTCTTTATTATGCTTTATAAGATGAACATTTCTTTGAAAAAAAATTAATAATTTAACACTACCTGTTGCATCCTGAGATGGGCATATCTGACCAGGCATTCTGAAAAGCAAGAATGTTTATTTTTGTCTGTATTTAACAGATAGGAGATACTGCATAACCAGTTCTTGCTAATGAACCTTAAAATGTGACATGAGCTCTAAAATGGCACTGATTAGTGTCTTATTGTTATATCTTCTTCCTGTTCATGCTACTCTGGTGTCTTCAGTAAAATTATTCCCCACATACTGCAATCAAAATGAAGAAAACGTGATCACTTAAATGAAGCATGTACTTAAATATTTTGAAATATTTCAGTCACTGTCTTTTTTTCTTCTAGAATTGAGCCTAATTGAAAATAGGTCACATAATTGTCTAAATTAAGAATTAGATATTTTGCTGTGAAAGGAAAAATCACATTGATAGGTGAACTTGATTTTAATATGATCACCAGTGTTTCATTGGTCTTTCTAATCCCTTCTACTTCAATTCATTTTGAATTCAACATGGATTTTTCATGACCAAACCAAGATTCATCTTTTAGTCCAATTTTTTAAGGAAGGGAAGGTAGTCTAGCTCCTGTTTGTCTGCTGCTAATAACTTTTATATCCATTGACTCACTTAAACCTAATTTGAAAATTCAAAAATAAATAAATTTTTGTAGTTTTTTTAATAAACCATGGCTATATATAGAAAAATGACCAAATATATATTTTTGTTCTCATCCAAGATTTTGTTGTTCTACACATTTCTCTTTAGCACACCCTCACCAATTTGCTTAAGGTAGAAGAGAGAGTATACAGACTTCATGTAGTATAAATGTACATATAGGCCAGAAAGAAAGAGAAATTAATTTTTGCTTCATAGAAAACATTACATTTTTTTCCTCTTTAATAAGTCAGATGAAATGCATTTTTCTGGAAATTATATTTATTTTATAAAATCACCTTAACCTTTCCTTTTGCCATCATTCAGGTATTAAAGTAAGGGTTCAAACCTCTTGAAATTGAAAGCTTTTTATAAAATATTTTTTATTAAATTTTAAATGCTACTTAGAAATATTTAATTCCAAAAGTATTGCAAGTGATTCATCCTAAGTAAATTAATTTTTCTCTTGCACCAAATTATAACCATAGCCATAACCATTTTCCTGGTATGTTTTATGTTTTGGTGAATAAGTGTTATTTGATAGATAAGACATTAATTTGCAAAACGTCTGAACAACTCTTCTGTACATATGAGAAACAAGTCATGCTGACAGCAAAGTGAGGTCATTTCTTAGAGATGGATACACAGAGTAAAATGAAGGAGGCAGGAACATCTGGGCAGGAACACTGATATTTTCCTTTTGATTATTTCGTAAAAAAATTGAAATGCATTGCTTATTGTTTATGACGAATTACGTTCTTTTTCTTACCTCAGGTTATAAAAATTTAATTACCCAAATATTATTTCATTGATTCAATACGTTTTCCTACTGGCAAACAGTTCAGGAGTATATTTTCCAGCCCATTTCATAGTTCAATTTTGGATGGGTCTAGTGGCAGGATTTCATTCGTCTTCTCAGCAGCAGAATTGATCTTGCAATGTTTCTTAATGGTAATTTAAAATGCAGTTTGTTTCTTTATAGCTTTTTAAATGCAGTTTGGGTAGTATTGTTACTCTTTTATTGCACTAAGATAGGCCACACATTCTACCAAAAAAAACTAGCAAGAAGATATAGCAAGCAAGTTCAGGCTTGATCAGTGGTCTAATCATTTATCTGCCTTGATAACTGTAGTTAAGGGCAATACTTGATTTTTTATCTTTATTATTATTAATTTATTTTAATTTATATTTTTATTAATTATAATTTATTATTATATCAAAATAGAATAGGCCTATGAGCTATTTTCCTGTTTTCCAAATTGTTGTGGGCAGCTTTCTCTAATTCCTCACACACAGAGACACCCGCTTTCATATCCATACACCTTCTTGTTTCTGGTTGCCAATGTAATAGATTATGGTGGATAAACAAATGGAAACTGAAATAAAGGTGTGGTTTTTTTCAACTGTACTTCTGTGGAATTCTTTCTTTGTGAAAAAAAGTCTATGAGCATGACATCCTGGCAAGGTAATGTAATTTGTTTCTTTCATTTATTGTCCAAAGTAAACAAATCTCAAGTATTACAGGTGCCAACCAATCTTTTCCTGCCATACTCCCTGTCTTTTTGTAAATTAACAGCTCCTGATAAGGCAATTATTTTGATAGAGATAAAAACAGGGAATTAGAAAAAAAACCAAAAACCCTTTGACAACTGGCATAAGAAGGACATTTGATGATGCCATAGTGCGTTATAGGTGCAACTGACTATTTTTGTTTGGAAATGGATGTCCTGCTCAAAGTAGGAGTTTACTCACACACTTAAACATAATGGCACATACACAGACACACATAGGCTTACTTAAGTCCATATTTACATCTTTTATCTGCTTATGTACTTAGTAATTGAATCTGTTTCTGGTTTGTATTATTGGCAGAAATTCCCTGTATGTGTAGTTCAGAGTGGTCCAAACAAGACCCCAGTGTGTCCTGCAGGTAGTTCCCATTCTGCATCCTGGAAACACAGAAAAGCTATTCAGGCAGCAACTATATCTTCGTGTGTGTACAAGCAAAACAGAAATGGGACCTGTCTCTGAAACCACATGAAAATCTGAGATATAATTCTAGGACATGTAGGTTTGCATGGTGGTGCAATATGTTCTTTCAGTTTAGGAGAAGAGAGAGGGAAAGAAATATTCCAAGATTATTATATAGCTCCTGTAGTTTCTGAAGCGCAATGGCACTTCACGCAGTAGATAATACCATGGAACCTTCAAAGATGACACGACAACAACACAAATCATCAAAACAGGCTAAATGAACTTCATTAACTTCAGCAGTGTGGTGTTGATAACCAATAATTCCTTATTTTTCCATGTAAGAATTCATTTATGGCTATGTAATATTTCCTAGCTAAGTTTTTAATGCATCATAGGAGGTAAAAAGTGAGGATAGGGCTATATGGGTGTTTGAAATCATCTTCACCCTAATTTTGATATACTGTACATGCTAAGAAGCCTCTCATCTTCTCAGCAAGTAAGATTAGTGTGCACAAGTCTACATGCTGCCACCAGCAGATTTCTAGTTTGCAATCAGGTTAAGTTTCTAAGCTTCACTCCTCCCTTTTCTGTGAAGGGGCACTACAGAAGTATTATGTGAAATATCATAAAGATGTGTCACTCCAGCAAGCACTCTACATACGTAGGCAAATTGTTGAAGAGAGATTACTAGAACTGCTCCTTAGACCTAATCAAGGCTTTTCCCTTACTTATTTTCTAAAGGCAAATTTTATGCTCTTAATTTATTCCAGTATTAAAACCATAGAAAAGGGTTCCACTTTATGGCAGATCTGGTATTTCCAAGTTTCTAAATCACAATAAAAAGTGTAAATTAAACATTACATGTAATTTGCTTGAAAAAATAATTTTTCTCTCTCTGATCATGTACAAATATCATATCAGTTCTGAATTGTTCAGATATGAGAAAGGTTAAAATATGGCCTACATACTGCTATCAAACATTTCATATGGTGTTCCATATATATGTAATATGGTAATACACCATGAGTAGAGTTCACATGAAAGTTTTACTTTTTGGGCTGATATCAGAAGCACAGACTAAATCAGTTTGATTTTATTCCAATAATTTATAATCAAACAAATTTATTCTAATTTGAGACCTGCAAGGAGGCATCTTGTATTTAATTTCTTTTAGTTACTTGTCTGATGAGTATCTCCAATATCACTACATGTTTATGTAGAGCATGCAAGTGAGAAATGGATCTGACAGCAAGCAAAGTGGGAACAGGAGGTGTGGTGGTCTCTGAATACAGATATTTAAAGACCCTGAGACTATCCTTTAAGGTGATCAGTGAGTCTCACTAGATGATATTACATTAGTGTGTGCCATTAGGAATCCTACCAGGTTCTAGACATAACATGACCCCTCTCTGGTGCTTCCACTCCATGGTCCAGTACCTAAGTTACAAGCACGCTGACATAAATCAGCGGTCTGCAGGCCTATCACCTTCCCAAAGGGGTAGAAGAGGTGCTGGAGCTAGCCCTACTAATACTTGGAGCAGAAGCAAGAACAGGTTAGAGATTGTAGGTTTTCAAATTTAGTACATATTGATTACTTCTACATTAAAGGATAGTGCAGCACAAATTGAGAACAGGTTTCATTTACTACAGACTGTCAGGGATCCAGAACCCTGTGTGTCCACACTGCATCTCTACTGACAATGAAATCAGACAGGTGCCAAACTACTGCATGCATGCCAAGCAGGCAAAGACAAGAAACTAGTGGAGTAGCCTGGATCCGTATGGCAAGTGCAGTGCTCTAAATCGTGCCTTGGCATGTGACTTCAACCTCTGTTCCATTAAATATTCAAATCAGAGACTTCAAGTGCATAATGCAAGACAAAACTTCATCAAAATTAGCCTATACTGCTAGGACTTTGACCATAGTACATTTCATCATTCATTGAAATTTGACTGTGTTTAACATGTTTCCTCGGTGCTCGATCGTCATCTCTGAACCTGTGAGCAAACAACAGAACGGTGTGATTCATGCAGGATTTGATGGAATAGGAAAAGAAATGGAAAGGGAATTGAAAGGTCCTTCATGATTAAATCTGCAATAGTTTGTTATACGTTTCATCACATGATATACTGGCATCATGATGTATGGCAACCCTCCTCCCCCATAACTAATTATAGAAGGTACACTCTCTTAATGGGTACTATAAATTTCAGATTAGAAAGTCTTCCTGAATTTTTCTTTTTTAGTAGAAGTAGGGCATCCACAAAACCATCAATTTTCATCTGTATTAATATTCTTAGCAGACATGTCCAGGACTGAAATTTTATACAGTGAAAACCAAATCCTGAGTTAATAAAAATAATCATAGGCCTATTGATACAATAACATTAGCGTGATAAGAATGTAAGTCTTACACTAAGCTGATTATTAGAGCTTTCTCGCACATTTGTAATTTTTTTTGCTGAGATGAGATCCTTTCTGGATGCATTCAGGTAAATCCATCTGCAAGTAGAAATGGATTTAAAAATGTTTCAGTAAAGATGATTAATTGCTCTTCTTGGGCTTGCCTTATTGAAGAATGATGGATAACTCTCTTCATCCTCTGCTCCCAAATGACTGATTTGCCTCTGGTTTATTCTCCAGTTTGAAGAAAAGGAAGGAGAGTTTTTATGACAAGGTTCTTTGGTAGTGTCTCCAAAAAAACCCTTTGCACAGCTTCCAGGTGAGCCTGCATAGGCTAAAGGAAAAATAATGGTATGCCTAAAGCGTCTGCTTGCAACACTAGTTTCCTACCACTAATCTTGAGTAAAACAATGTCTTCAACTATTCAGTTGCATTTAAACAGTTAAAAATACTCTTGATTTTCTTCTATCAACAATAATAACATCATAGTATTCAAAATTATGGTCAGTTAAGTTGTAGAAATTGTCTATCACAGTAACAGTCTTAATGTCAGTACAGAAAGTTTTATACTATCACATTTGTTTCATGGAAGACTTATTCACAGGTGACAGAAATGTTTCACTATCATTAAAAGACTGTACCGGCACACACATGAACCAGTGTCTAATAAATATTCAATAGAATGCAACAAGTGAATTTAGGTTGACAACTCTCATTGCATATATGCAGTGAGTGATGGGATTAATTATTTTTCTCAAATTAAGATCAGTGCAGTAGGACTTTGAAGCAACTTTCTTCTGTCTCCCCGTTTCTTCTTGGGTAGAACATGCCTTAAAAAAGATAGTGATATGGGTGCAGTTTCATTACATTGTTACCAGAATTTCACGGCTCAAAACAACCATAGAAAATATATTCTATTAGTTTCTTCAGAGATTCCTTGATAAAAGTTTCAGCTTACCTTGCCTTACTACTTGAATTAGCTGTTTTAAAATTATCTCAGCTACATGTCTGACTGAATCATTTCTGTGACTATGTTGTAGAGACACACAGTCTGTAACTTTCGCCCAATACTTCTTGTTCCTTTCTGTGAGGCTGAGGGGTGGGGGGAAACTTCTACCTGTAGCATTTCATCTTCATTTTTCTGAAAAGTTATAGAGCTAGGGTTTCCCTTAAGATTTTGGCTTACAATGCAGTTGGTCTAAATTACTTTTGGTTGACCATTAGCATTAGAAGAAAAGACACTGTATCATGAAAGATGTTGTCTTCCTTTGAAATTGGCAAATGTCTGCTTTTCTTGGCAGAAATTATGTGAATGGTGTGAATGATGAAATAACTGTTCAATAACTGTTGGTTTATTTGATACAGGTTTTTGTTTTGAGAATTGATTGAGTAGAGTAATTGGAGTAACTCTTTAAAGGTGCGATAAACTTTCTACGGGTTATTATGAAATAAATATTTATTTATAATTTTTAATTGTGCTTAAAATGCATAGTCTCAGATGAAAAGCTAAAAAAAAATCAGGAATCATGTCAATGACATTGCTGAAATGAGTCTTGCAGTCTCAATCCTAATTTTATAACCTTTTCTTATATTACAATGAAGCTACTGAATAGTTCAAATCATTACAGTTCTATCTTCATGCATTGCATTCTAAGTAACTTAGAGTTACTTAGAGATCTTTAAGAAGTAGTATAAAAATCTTTTGCTCATGCTCGTCTGAAAATCTATTTTTTTAAGCAATACAGTAGGAAAAGCGGTGAGGAGGCAGAAATCCTTTATGCTATTTTGACTTCATAGGATTTAATTTTTAAAAGGATGTAAATCAAAGTATTTGAGTCAAAGGATTTAATTATTTACATTGGATGAGTAGCTATACTAACAGAATACTATTGTATAAATGTGATTTGGACTGGCATATGAAATGGCATTTTCTATTTTTAGTTGTAGGCAGTGGCAAAATGATCTTTGATCACTACCGTGCAGCACATTCAGCAATAGGATTGTAATGCGTGTATTTATTTAAAGTCTAGTAACAGTCATTTCAGTCATAAACTGATGGGGCTTTTTTACATGTTTACAATTTGAGTTACGAAACAAAATCTCTGGTGATATACTGCATCTGTTCTTTAACAATGTCCATACTAGCAAAAAATCTCTTTCATTACTAGTGAAATCTGAGAAAAAACATATGTAAAAAATAGTCTTCTCTTTGAAGATAAAATGGCATAATGTAATGCTCTCTAGGTTTGAGATGAAGAGCTGAAATTATAAAATAGTGGCTTATAAATTAACAAGTTCTAACTCATTCTTCAGCTTCTGAAAAGTACTTGGGATGAGTTTGTGTCAGGAATGTTTTCTCATAGGTGAAGGAATGAAAGAAAAATGCAGAGACCACCTGAAGACAAGGTCACAAATTTCCTGACATCACAAACTGCTTTGATCCATGCAAATACATCCGTATTTCTTTTTCTACATGGGAAAGAAGTATGAAATCAAATATATACTATTTACTGAAAGAGGCAAAAAGAATGAACTGAACTGTAATTAAATTCAAAACAGTGGTGACAGGCAATATTCCAGAGACTTGTCATTTCCCTTCAGCAAATCTGAGTTTTCCTTAAGAAAACTAGCTTTTGCTGGCTGGTGTGGGGTAAACTAGCGGATACGTGTTTCTTGGCCCAGAAGGGACAGCGGCTTTGGGTTTTGTATGCTTGTGTTGTGACTCCTGAGGTCACCCTGGAGGCAGGAGATCTCCCCTTGATAGGCAGCTGGTGCTGGGGTTGCCTGAAGGAGGAGAATGGCCCTGGCCATCAGTGCAGGGTGTCAGCAAGGGAGTTGGTGCTCACAGCCGAGCTGCACAGGCACAGCATAGGGATTGCTGCGGTATCAAAGGTCACTGAGATACTTGCAAGCAGGCTTGGAAGCAGTGCAGCGTTACAGGAGTCACACTTAATTCGTGTTCTGTTTAAGAGGTTGAGCTACTAGTTTTGTTTTTATAAAGTTTGTCTTTCAACAACTTTGGAGAGGGTGCTAAGTGGAGAAGCCTAGGTAAGACCCCTTCTCAAGGCTCTGGCCACCTCAGGGTTGCGTTTCAGCTGCACTTAAGAGTTTGTCCGCAAGATGCATCATTCTATAAGTATCTGCCAAGGCTGGAGCACCTCTCACTCACACTGAGCCCTGGGCCCTGCAATGCACAGGTCTGTGAAAGGCAGGAAGTGCCTCCTGGTGGGGTGGAAATGTGCTGTACTGTGGCCGGCTATGGACCGTCTTGAGTAGGGAACAGGACCACGGAATGAAAACCTGCCACTGGCATGGGTTCACCTCCTCCTTTCATCTCTGCTGTTGTATCTACTTAGCATAGCAATAGCCTTCCTAGCACAGGACTCTTGTCTAAGAACTGACAGACCAAAGTCCTCCAAGCCTTGTATCTTAGGTCAGCACATGACTCCCAAGCCTGGCTGCAAGCAGAGCACCATGAGGTTCAGTAATTTTGGTGCAGCAGGGCTAAGGATTAAACCATAGCTCAGTTTACAGATTATTTAAAAGGAGCACTTGGATTTTGTGTGTACTTCACACATTTCTTTCATGACATGGTGGGTTTTAGCATATATTCGCTATTTCTAGCTGAAGAGGTAGTTGAAGATGCATACGTGGTTACTCATAGTGCCAGCTGGGGTATAGTCCTGAGGTTAGCTAGGAATCATCCTGGACAATTCCAGAGGGTGGGTCAAGGCAGGTTTTTAACTTAGATGTACCAAAACCTGTCTTTCTCTCCTGACTGACTAGTTATGCAATAATGATGTTGCAGACTATATTTGCAATGGAGAGAAAGGCTAGGCCAAGTAAAGCTAAATTCTCTCTTCCAGAGGAAGCATTAATTTCTTAATTAATGTAAGGCATTAATTTCTTAATTAATGGGGAGGGAAGGCAAAACCTACTAATTTAGCGGTGTAATAAAACAACTATTATATCTGTGGAGAAAATAGATGGAAATGTTTTTATTTATTCATTTATTTTCAGACACTTGCCACTGCTTAGTATAAAAATGATTTCATGTTTTTCTAGTAGTGAGGTTATCTGCAAAACAAGAGCTTCAAGAGTAAGAGGAGACTGATACATGGTTCCAAATTGGAGGAGCCTGAATCCAAAAGCTCTGTAATTATGGGATATATTTATTATTAAGTTCTGGTTTACACTCATTCTTGGCAAATATAATGTATGATCTTGTGTTTGAAAATATTATGTTAAATGAGGCTTCCTGATCTTATCAGAGAAAAAGAAATACTGCTTCTTCCTGCCTAATGATAAAATACAAAATTTAGTATTAAAAAAGTCACTTCAAACAGAAACAAACTTATGAAACTCTTCCAAAAATGCAAAGTTTAATGGGAGAAAATAAATTCATTTAACACAATTTAATATGAGTTGACACAGTAATTATTAAACGTTTTGGAAGGATTTTTTTTTTTCCCATCGTATTGTATTCTGGTAGTAATCACGTGTGTATGGTAGAGATATTCAGTTATTTTTTAATATGAATTATTTAGAGGTGTTTGAAATACTTTCTAATTTACAGATTATATTATTTCCTAGTTATGTATACAAGATATATTGAAATGTTAAGAAAATATATAAACCAACAAATTATAAAATAAATAATGCAGTAAAAAAAATCTGAATTTTTGAAATGGAATATTGAAATCAGTGTCAAAAACATATTTTGCTTTGAGAATTTTACTCAATAAAATTGTAATCAAAATTCAACACGATTAAAATCTATAATCAAAACATAAAACATTTAAATGAAAATATTTGCACAATTTTGATTCATCTCTGAACAAATGATTGCTTGAAAACATGTACTGGGGAAAATTAAGTGTAATTTCCTTCCACTGGAGACAGAGATATGTTCTATTTAGTGCTGAAACAAAACATCTTGCATATGGATTTACCAAAATTTTTATGTTGTTGTTAAAATCTTACTCATCTACATTTTCTGATTTTCCAGCTAAGAAGAACAGAGCATTGATTCTTTTGAAACCTTTTAGTAATTTACTGTAATCAGACTACAAACTAATAAGGCAGAAACATCTCCCCACAATGGAGTATCGCACCAAAGAGGTACAAAGAGAAGACACTGAATTTTGTTGGCAATAATCATCATAAACTGTCAACCAATCTTTCTTCTACAAAAAGCCCACCCTAATTTAGACTCTCTTTTACTGAAGACTTTGTTAAATTTGGTTTAGTCTAGTTGTGGACGTGTCCAATCCTACACACACTGATACCAATCAAGAAAACAGAGTGTGATATAGAGAGAGAAAGAAAGGAGGGGAGAGGAGCGAAAAGAGAGAAGGCAAGGAAGGGCTCCCCACTCCAACAGCAGTTCCTCTGGAACACAGAGTCCCTCCAGCAGCAGCTCCTTCCAGGCCATGTGGTGTAGGTATCCGATTGCATTTATGGGCTCACACCCCATGTAGCTCCTGGAGAGTTTTTGTATAAGGGCAGCCCGTGCCCTATCAGCACCTGGGCAGGGGCTGCCATGGGTGCGCAGAAGCTCCTTCAGGAGGGTCCGGCTGTGGCAGGACAGTCAGGTGCGTGTAAGGAGGTTACTGTCCTCTGCTTCTCCTTCTCCTCCTCCTTCTACCCCTCTCCCCCTTGTAGCCAGATCAGGACCGGGAGCTCGACCAGGAGAGATGGGAGCAGTGTTTACCGCTTCACCTCCCCTTCCATTGAACCCAGTGCCACAGATGACGTCCTCAGACAGTACAAACATTTAAGACAGACAAGACTATAAAGTCATCCTTTGCACAGACATTTAATAAAAACACTTGGTGAATCTTAGGCCATTGCAGTTTCGCTTCGGAACTTGTTCTGAAGCCAACTGCTTTGCTAGAAAGCTGAGTGAGCCACCAGCTCCTTCCCATGCCCCTCACGTTCTTGATGGTGGCTGTGTTGCCTTTCCCAAGGCTCCCGCTGCTGCTGCTGCCTTCAGTTCCCACTGGCACCTGCTACAGTACCCCACAGCCCCGCTGATAGACTGCAGGAGTTCTATTGGGTAACATGTGAAGAAGTTGGGATCATAAAATACTTGTTTTGTGAGAGAGTGAATGAAGGACAAAAGCAGTTGCATCTTTTCACAGGTGTTAGCCAAGATTTTGTCTTGGCTATTTGTATCCTTTTGTGTTTATTTAATATGATATAAATATATTAACTATATTAATATAAATAATGTAAATAGAACATAAATCTTCATTCCTTTGTAGTGTGTATTTAAATTTGTAGTGGGTATTTAAATTTTGTTTAGTGTCGGGGCACTTCGCAGGCTGAAACCATCAGGTTCTCTGTATCTGTGATCCTAACTCACAATTATGGAGACTGGTTTAAAATTAATTTTGCATATTATTGGGATTTGACTTTCTGAGGCCCAGTTTTCAAGCTCCTATCAGCAACTGTGAGAACAGGAAATTTAAAAATAGAATTGTAATGGCACTTAGGAAATAGAAGGCAAAAGAGTGTTATGGTGAAAGAGTGTAGAATAGGCTTCTGGTCAAAACATGGATGTTCACATCACATGGAGCACCATCCTGCTGGTCTTATATATATGTGTGTTTAAAACATCTATGCTTCAAGACTAAAATCTCTCAAGAGATATTTAGTTCATTATTTCTCATATTAGGGTAACCTGGCAATATGTGGCAGAATATATAGTAAGTTAAACTAACAAAATCTCAAGTTATGACAAATGAGCCCTTTTACTCTTCCTTTTAGAAACAGAAAGAATACTTAGAAGACAGAGATCATCCGAGCAAAGTAATTAAAATATATGACTAACTGGATATACTTCATTATATATGATTATGGGGTGTTGCAGCCCATTAAAGGTTATGATTTTCTAAAATACACGTAGTCCTGAGTACAAACTGTGGAGGAGACAGCCTGAGTGTAAAATAACAATATCCAGGCAGAACCTGCAAATGCTAATAGTTGTTCCCCTCCCCACCAAAAGATGGCTTAGTCAATAATTAAAATAAGCAATCCATATTTGACTTAAGATAAAAAGAACTAAAATAATCTGGTTTTTTTCTCTTGGCTTTCCTTTAGCATTCAAATTTAAACACAAACAGGAGCATAAACATGCTGTCTTTGAGAGCAGCTTTTACCAGTGAGGCACTTAGCATGCAAATCTGGAACATAAATTTAGCTTATAAATGGCATTGCAGAAAGATTACTGTTACATCTCCTGTAGCCAGAAAGAATGTGGAAAGATAACTTGTTTCAGAAATAACTATAATTCGAGGAAAAACTGGCACTAGTTATTATAGTCTGATCACAGAAGCTTGCTTCTTAAACTAGTGCCTAGCCTTGCTAACTAGTGCAGGCATAATTTCTATTACTTTGAAGATAGACATGATTGCAGCAGGATGATAAGTAAATTTAAGAAAAGGCACAGAATTTCCCATGGGAAAGTGCAAGCATGGGTGTGGAGGAGGTGATGGTAGGAGTTTATAAACTTGATTTGCCAAATTTTCCACTACTTTCAGTTCTGACTTGAGCTTTTTCTTTTGTATAAAGACCTATTAATTGGGAAACCTCCCCTTGCTTGTAGTACCATTTTACAGCACATCACTGCAACTGACATGAATATCTGCCTAAGCTATAAAGGCAGTGACAGGATGAACCCAGTGTGTGTATAAGTGCTTGATGTAACTTCTGTCATTAGGATGCGAGTAACTCATAGAGATTTCTGCAGGATTACTGCATGAAGAGTAATCAGAGCTAGACTTTCATTGTATATGTGTATTCCCTCTTGAATGGCAATACATTCCTGGCTATGGGCTGGTGGAAAGGAGAAAAGTATTAGACTTTATCTTAAAACTATGGCACTTCTTGACAGTCTGTAACTAATTCCCTGTTAGCTCATTAATTCTTTAGAAGCAAAAGCCTGGGAATCTGAAGTTATTCTTTTATCTCAGTGGAATGAGTTTGGTTGTTCACAGTTTTAGCAGAACACTTTAATTAATTACAGGTAGTATTTTTCTCTTGCTTTGGAAAGAAGATGCATTTAAATCCTCAAAATTATATTGAAATTATTATTGTTATAGGTTCAGGATATTGTAAACACACATTTTTCTAAACCCTCCATTGCTGAGCAACTTCTCCTGATCAAGGAAGAGGGCAGTAGTATTTTAAATAAAACCTTAATATTAAATTATTAAAGTAGTTAATGATTTTGGAATAGAATCCTGTATTAACTCTCTACAGTAAAGATCCTAAGTTCCGAAGGTTTGCTATTTGAGGCAAGGCCACAAGAAGTTGGCCTAAAACATCAATGTCTTTACAGGTAGTGAATGGGCCTGCAGCAGAGCTAGCTTAGATTCAGTCATTCACATTCCTCGACATAAGCTTCTCTTCAGGCCCTACTTTTAGGTGCTCCTGGTTTGTACTTTAGCTTTGGTTCTTTAGACTTGAAAAGCTAGTTTCTGCATTGGATCCCAATGAGTTAACCACAGTCTGGAATAAGAAAGTATGCTACTGATCGTATTTTGTCTCTGTTTATAATTGCAACTATTTTTTGTATATAGTGATGTTAATGAATTTTCAAGGGTCCTTTCTTATGTCAGAGAAAATCATACAAGTACAGATATAGAGGTCTGGGGATACAGAGGCAGACATACAAGCATGAAATCATAGCCACGACTTTTAGTGTAAGTAATGTTTGAAGACTTCAACATAAGGGAACTTCTTTAAAAATTGCATCAGTAGTTAGTGGTAGAAATGTCTTTGTTCAGAACTGAACATTGAAAGTAGTTTAAATAAACAGTTATATCTCTTAAATATTACCCTTTAGAGTCTCAGTAGATTCTGTGTCCTCTTAAGTTAATAAGCTGTTTCCGCATCTCAACTTGTAGTTCACATAATTTTGTGGAGTCACATCTCACACTTGGAAAGCACAACTTTATAGCAGCTACCTATCATTCCTTTTAAGAATGCTTAGAGCACGTATAATACTGCTCAATTTGTCTGTGTGTTTTAATAGCCCACACAAGGTAGTAACAATGTCTAACTGTCATTTTGGTCATCCCTTCTTCCTCTTACGAAGATGCTAGACAAGAAAAGAGTCTTAGCTCAACTTCTGGATTATCGCTAATTTACCACTGCTGTCTATTGAAAGACACTAGTGTAGAGGAAAGAAGAAAAGCATTTTGCTCTTTCTACTTGCACTTTTTTATCATTACTCATTTTATCATCAATGAGCATTTTTGACTCCTTGATTGTCTGGTTCAACATAAGAAAAGGTTTTCAGAACTCACAATGAACATGATATTTTTTATACAATCACTTCATTATGCATCTATGTCCTAATATTTAACCAAATGTAGTCTGGGCATTTTCCCATTTCTTCTTCTTACTGCCTACTTGGAACAAAATCATTTTTCCCCATATGGCAGTCACTTTGATTTGTTGTGTTCGCCTGCTGTTGTCTTCACTTCAACTTATTGTTGACAGCAAAGATTGTTTTTTCTGTATACTTTTATGAAGGACACCATATAAACTAAATTGTGTTGAATTGCATAATGAAAAGCCTATTAGCGAGACTGCCTTCTTTCAAGGTTGTCATAATGTGTCCGTTTGAAAAAGAAGCTGTTTCAGTCCCATATTAAGTGTAATCATTTAAAATGCAATATACCTGAATTGGTTTATTTCTGCGCATGTAATAGGCAATTCTGAATTTTGTATCAAGGTCATTTTTGCAACTATCAACAGCTGAAAATACTGCTGTGATCCAACCTAATAAAGCACAACTTATGTTGGCTTTTACCTAAATGGATGACTAATTTTCTTAAAGAATATTCCTACAGTTGCTGAATTTTGTTACTTATGAAAATATTGTAAATCATTCCTTGGTCTTTTGACATGTCTTCTGTTCTTCTGTGGTTACCCGTCTCACCATTGCTTTGTGACAAGGTGGTGGAGATGGAAACCCATCTGAAATAGCGCCAAGCCCACATCTACCACTGTAACACTCCTGTGTTTTATGTATAGACTTTGAGCTACCTAAGGCTAGGCGAATGACAGTGGTGCCATTTTTGTATCTATAAAGAAGGGAAAACAAAGTTTTTCCCAATGAAAAGCAAGCTACCATGATTGCCTACACATCAGGAAATAGAATTAAGCTTAATATTTACCAAATTACAATATGATTTCCTAAGGAAGCAAGGCATGTACAGACATTTGGTCTATCCAGTACGAAGTTAGTAAAGTATGCAGACCCTTCAGAAACCAGTCTTTATTGCTGCCTTTCTTCACAGAGCAACTTGTGTGCAGCTAGTGAGTACCTGATAGGGAGTCTGCTGTCCACTTGTCTTTTTATACTGCAGATTGCAAAACTCAGAGGACATCTTGTCCGTTGAATGACATTAAGATTATTAGTAATGAAATTAATAAACTCATTAAATGGATATATCCAGGGAATGCTGTATTAAAATAGTTAAACCCACAATAAAGATTTGAGTAAGTAACAAGTACATTCTAAACAGGCCTCCAGCCTATTCTAGGCAGGACTCCTACACATAATCAAATCACACCGCATGATGCAATTATGTGTGATCTAAAAAGTCTAGTATAATAAGAAAAATAATAGAACCGTCTTTTTGCAAACCCTGGGTGAAGAATAGGTATCTTTAATGATATTCTGCACTTCCTTGCTTTTAATCGGAGCTATTAGAAGTACTTAATGTAGTTTAATATAATACTCTCCCATAGCTGAGAAAACTAGGATTTGGAACCATCCTGACTTAATCAAATAACTTGGCTTCTTGCTTTGCAGTTTCATGCTTAGACAGAAAAGCACACCATCTCCATCCTATTATTTGTAACTTTCCATTAGTTTCTATAGATTTCAGTAACAAAGTCTCAGTCTTAAACATATGTATTTAGAGTTCTAAAACTGTTTGAGGTGTTTGGAACTGAAAGCTTGCTGCAGTATTATGTTCATCTCCTCATGCTTCCAGGTTTTTGGTGTGGAGCAAGTTGTAAAAGAGATGTCTGCAGCATGAAAGACTAGTATTATTTTGGTGTTGTTTATTATGAGCTTTGGCCTCCATGGAATGATCTTCCTAGGCACAATTGATTCCTAGAATTTTAAACCATAAAATTTATATGAAACTAAATCCATTCTCTATCTTCTATTCTTGGAAACTGTTAATTCACATAACTTCTAGGTTTGTAGCAGTCTGTATGACATACATAGTTCTCCAAATAATTTATTCTAGCTTCCTGAGGTATTGTTGATGTTTTCTGTTTTCTGGATTTTAAATATTAAACTTTTTTTGCTTTTACTGTAGTCTAAGCAATTCTGAAATCATTTTTTACAGATTTTCATTTAGCTGCAGAACAAATATGTATCTGTAGAACAAATTATTTGTTAAATGCATAGTTGCGAATGGAAAATAGATAAAATCTACAATTTTCTTTTGCATGGCTTTAAAACCTAGAAGAAAATAATAAAAAAAAAGTAATCTTACTCTTCTGAACTGAAAGTTTAATTGAGAAATTTCTTCAAGAATAATGGAAAAAGAGAGATGATGATTAAATAACAGCGAGGGGAGGAGGATTCTTCCTGGGAGCAGGTAGCAGAACTAGTGAAAGTCTAGGATGTTCCTTACACCTTCAAACTGATATAAACTGTTACGATTGATATAAACGAAATGATATCAAGACTTCCTCTTAAGCACTGGATTACTGACAGCAGTTATGGTTTGTGGCTTTTCCCATCAGTCCTCAAGCAAAAGTATTGTATTACTCCTATGTCTGAAAACTCAGTTGGAGTCAATTCTGACAAAGGCATCTCCTGCAGATTTTGGCTGACAACCTGCTGTTTGATATGAACACGTCCACATGAATTCCTAGGAAATCTTGAAATATATATCGTGTAAGGAATGTGTATGTGTCAGTCTCTTCAGACTAACAAGCCACCTTCCTTAAGCATCATAATGACCTGATGACCACGAAGATTTTCCAATTTATTTTCTGCAGGATTTTACACTGGAAGTTTTTACACAGCTAAACAATTGGCTTAGATTTTAGAAAGAAAATAGTTTGGGCAGTTGTTTAACTTTCCTATGGCAAATGTGATCTGTCTTTAATAGTAAATTTATGAAGTTATACAGACAAACCGATATGTTCCTTGCTCCTGCTAAAGATGGTGAAGGTTGATTATGAACAAATTTATGCCCACTCATTCAACATCTCCTTTTTAGCTCCACGAACAAGCAGCAAAAACAAGAGAGAGCTGGAAATATAACTGTTACATAGTGTGGCGGCAACCCTGAGATGGAAAGACTTTTTGGTGGCTTATTCACAGAATTTTGAAAAAGTAGTTGAGAATGTGACATTGTATAAATGTGTGAAGTTAATCTTGCTTTTCCCAGCAAAATATTTCTTGGTCTGGTTTTATACTTATTTACATAGCTCCACTTCACAGACAATTAAAGGTATTAGATAATTATGAATGATATCTTATTATAGGTGTATTATATTATTTTATTCATTTATTGAAACTTGAAAATTACAAAATTTTTTTGATTACCCGTTCAGGAAAAATGAGGTTTTCTTGCTCTGATTCGTCATACAAAAATTTAATTAAGATGTCTATTATCATCTCTGTAGTGTCCTACATTTGGTTGCCACTTAATAATGTTTACTTAGCATGTTATGATATTTGTAGAATGTCAAATTGAGATGTTAGGTTCCCCTTGTTTCTGCTACGGAAATAAAAGTTTGTTAACAGTCACAGAAACATTCATTCAAAAAGATTTATAAATGTTAAGAGCAAGAAACTTAGCCTAGCCTTATGCATAAAACAGGGCATGAAATTTTCATCTGATAATTACTACATTTGATCTGCAATTGGGGGAAAATAGAGGTTATTCTTCACATAAATACTTCATTATTATAAAAAAAAAAATGCAGAGAGGCACCAGTTGCATTACACACTGTTCTTGCTCTAAATTTCTTTCAGCTGCTGGCTCATTCTGCATCTCTTACTAGTGGCTTAAATCGTTTTCTGCTATCATCAGTATTTTTTTCCATGTGGAATGATATGTAAAGTTCTATCAAAACTATTCTGCTAATACTGATGTTTTAACTCAATAGTTGACTATTTTAGTCTGTGGGTATATTTTATGTGCCTAATAAAATGTTTCATGAATGAAAAATCTTCAGACAGCAGCGTCAAAAGAGAAGGTAGATTTTGCAGGGAGTTTTTACATGCTTTCTCACTTAAATGTGAAGTTTAATATATAATATGCTTTTTATATATATATCATGATTTTTTTTTCTTGTGAAGCAATAGATTTATCTAACAGTAGATCAAGAAAGAGCCATCAATATTGTTACATTCATGGTGGCTTTGTTGAGATTTCACATAGTTCTGTATTTTGAGGAATTTACTTTTTTGTGTTTTAATTTGTATGATCATTTTATGTATTTGATTTCAAAATCAAGAGGTGAAATCAAGTGTCCCGAAGCATAGTTAGCCTGCATGTTCGTTTACACACTGATTTCCAAGGCTCTTTTAATTTCTCATTTGCTGTTTCATACTCTCCACAGATTTTCTGCTGCCTATTGCATAGGTCTGATATTGAGCATTCTAGGAAGAGCTGATTTTTCCTGCCTATTTGCTTTATATATAAGATAACATATGTGCCACCTGAGAGGTATATTGATAAATATTGTATTAACATTTTAATGTTTTTAGAGGGTTTCATGTGAAACCTAAACCTGTTTCAAAGACATCATTGTAAATGCTTTGTAACACCTTTTCCCCCATTGTGCTGTTTTAATTGCTTCCTTCTTCCCTCCTTGAATGCAAAGAATGAAGCAGATTTCACTGAGTTGAATATTTGTGAGAGTGGTTGTTTTCATTGTGGTCTTTTCTGAATGTTTCAAGTCTGCAATTGATTTCATAGAACTAGGGAAGGCAATTCCACTGAGAACCATGCAACATATGAACAGTACTAGAAGCTCCCTTTATGAATGATGACATTTGACATTGATATTTTTCAGGTGGCACAAAGAAATATTGGAAAAAACATAAATATGGAAAAGTATATGAGACCATACCATTTACCTAGTATTGCTTTAAAGAAACCAATTTTAAAATGAAATATGGAAATTATTTAAAATATTATCTGTTAGTAAAATCACTTAGGAGAAATAAGTGAGTTCTGCTCAAGAGATGCTCATGGAAAAGCCTCTCTGAGTCAGTTAGGAGATTAAAAGTTTACTAAACTTAATTTTCAGTCTGAATCAATCTTTTATCAACACCTTAATAAATTCAGGATTTTTTTTTCTTTCATAACACAGCATATAAACTTTTCAAAATACTCATAAAATCCAGGAAATGCAGACCACTGAAAGTGAAGATGAACTAAGTGTCTAAGTTAGTTTGGTCTTTCAACTCAGTCTCTCACCTATCCTTTTTAAATGTTAATGCAAAGCTTCATCTAAACTTTAGTGAAAGCAAAATAAGGCTTTTATTTGACTAATGTATTGGGCCGTTTATTCTTGGAGGCCAGCAGGCCAACAAAGTGCTAATGTTCTTGTATATATGTATGCAGTCTAATATCCAAGATGAAGAGTGAATGGGAGAAAAGGACTGTAATGAGATAAGTAACATCTCTGCTATCCACACCTGTTCTGAAAGGCAATTTACAGGTGCTTTTCTTGCTTGGTGGTGAAAAGGGAATACAACTTTCTACCAGCACTGTTCCACTGAAGCAAGAGAAGGAAGAGTCATTCTGACACTGTTTTACTAGCCTTGCTCAAATACTTGGGATGCACTGACACCGTAAAGTTTACAAATGCTTTGTTCCATAAGTTGCCCAAGACTGCAGCTCTCCATTAACCAAGCTGAATCATAATCTATTTTGTCAGTATATTTGGTCAAAATTATTTTATGCTTTTCTCAAAATCTTAAAAGAAATTACAATTTCTTCTTGCATTTTGCTGCTTATTGGTTATTAGTTGGATGAGTTTATTCCACCCTAGTTCATGAATCTTTTTTTTGGAGATTATTGAAATATATTATATTGGGTTGCGGGAAGCAACAGAAAAGTGATTACAAGGGGGAAAGCGGGAAAATATAACTTTAATGGTAAGAAAATACTGACTTTTTGAGTCTCTTATTCAGAGTCCAAGTCCTTTTCTGACTAAATCAGCTTAGTAATAAATCATAAATACTGTAATATTAGGGGAGGAGTTTGTTAGCTTTTAACCTAAAGTATCTTCAGTAAAGCTGCTTTATTTAGTCTCTGTTACTGGCATTGACATGACTTTGAGATATGTAACATGTAACATGCATGTATTACATTGTGTTTGTTAAACACATTTACATTTTCCTTAGATGATAATTCCAAATAATAAGAAAATATCTTTCCTCATTTTTTCAGTGATTTCTATACTTTAATACTTTATCTGTACATATATTAAGTCAATGTTCTATATTGTGAAGTCTGAATTCTGGCTTGATATCTTGCTAGGAGTCCGAGTGAAGTCAGAGGGACCAGTTCAGAACTATGCTATTAAATGTACAGTATCTGAACTATATGATAAATGGCCTGCTTGTATGAATTTCATTGTGTGAATGCCTTTATACTAATTGTTTATAACTCTTAGGAAAGTGCTGGGGATGCAAAGAATCTACCCTTCTCCTTTATCATCTGAAAAATTCTTATGATGATGCTTAGTCATTTGTCAGGGAAAACAGAGCAGGATGACAGCTGCATCCTATTCTCAGATGCTTAACCTAAGTTCAGAAAGCTATTCCTAGATTTTATTGTTAAGTTAGAAGTATCCTTGCAAGCAGGAGAGTGGGGGGGAAAGTAGACTTCTCCACCCTGAGATACTAATCAGCTATAAGTTTTGAGTGGGAGGAAGAGGAGATTATGTCAAGTGAGACTAAAAGGAACACAGAGTGATGAAAACAAGTCTTATATCAGCACAATTTTAAACGGAAACGAGATCAGTGCCGTTGCATACATGTAGCATCGCAGTGAAGATGTGGCATAGAAGTGTAAGCTCCCGTCAGTGACTTTTTAATAGCTCTTTGCAGTTCCTAATCAAGTAGATTTAACTTTTCAGAGCTGAGAAATACTGATGGAAATAATAGCCTATATCACTGTTGAGTAAGAAAATGTCTGAGGAGGTAAAGACAAGTAAAAGTGGAGGATAAATTAGTAATTCTGCTATGTAAATGTGATCAACACGTTTACTTTAGTAAAATATCCATTTCCATAAAATAAGGAAAATGGAGATTGCTCTGTCTGTTTCTTCCCATCATCATGCCAACATTTTATACAATGACAGGATGATAGTCAGAGTGGATATGATGATGGAGATGTTGCTGTGCTCAGTGTTGGCAACAGGAATCCTGTTAAGGACTTAGAAGTGTTTAAATGTGTTCTGATGCTATATCTGCCAAGATAAGCATTACCTACCCTTGGTTTTATCACTGAGCTTGAGCCAGTCAGTTTTGAAAACACTGGTAAGATTTGGCTAGGGAAGGTGCAGGGAACATCAGGAAAGAAATGGGAAATAGCACAAAGTAGAGCAGTCCTTAAGTATTGCTGATGTGCATTAAGCCAAATTTCTTAATTTCACTTAAAGCCAGCCTTACAAGTTGGATGTATGTTTAAAGAACTTAAGTAAAATTGTTGTATTAGTTTCTAAATGTGCTAAACAGCAAGGGTGAACAAGGTCAGAGTGAGGCCAGCAAGCTTCCCAAGCTCACTTCAGGATTTGGTTCTATGAAATTTGTGCTGCCCCCTATCCACATCTATATAATTCACTCACAGCAAGAATAGTAATATGAAGAAATCTCTCTGGTAGTTTCTCTAGCTTCAGTGATCTTCCTAGCTGCAGTGCAGATCTGTCTGAAGTATGTAATGTATGTGCATGCATCTGCTGAAGAAAATGAAAGTCATTATCAACACCTTTGGGTACTGTATTCACTCTAGTGTTGATAATATTGGCTGGAATATGTGAAACCTCACCTCTTTCCATCTGCCAAACTCCACCCCTTTCCTTCTCCCCAAAATCTGAACAAAGTCAATCCTTTTTTTTCCTCCTCATCACTAAAAATTAGCTGTAAAGGTATTTAATGATCAGACTGAACAGGCTGTAATTTTTATCTTAATGCTTCATATTTGGTGCCTTGGATTAACACCAAAGGCAGTTTTGAACCAATAAGCTTGAACAATTGTAGACTTTACCTGAAGTGGAAGAGTTTCGGTCTGTTCATGCTGGGAGTTGGGAAGTCGAGAGGCATCTGGGATTGGTTTGTTTGTTTATTCTTCCAGGAGTTTATTGGATGTGGGGTTGTGACGGAAGGCTCCTAGTTTGACCTAAATTATTTCTGCTTATGTTTGGAGAATGTTATGTTATGTAGTTAGTTATATTGGTTACACTAAGTTAAGGTGTTTAGCTTTGTGTTGATTAAGTGGCTTTGTTTTTTCCTCTTTTCATTCTTTTTATGTACATACCAACCTGCAAAAAAATTAGTAGAAGTCAACAGAGGCTGTCACTTAGCTCAATGAGTAGAAAGTTCTGTTTCTGAGACATATTCATCTACATCCTCTGCTGCTTCTTGCCTGAGCACCTGGAGTGCAGGATAGTGACAACACACAGTGGTGTAACATTACTCTGTTACAGTGCCATCTCCTAACACTGCAGCTTGTGCAAGTGTTGTGAAAAAAAAAAAAAAATATACCTGCTTCAAGACTTGCTAGAGCTTGACTTTTTGCTCTTTCTGATAACAGGTGGAAAAATCTGACAACTTCTTCCCAGGAGTTTTAATGATTTTGCTGTAGAGGAGAAAAATAGTTTTCAGCAGTCAATGGGTGTGTTTATTCAAAATATCTTGAACTGTCACTTATTCAGCCACATAACAAGGTTATTGAGGATGAATTGACTGAGCTGTGAGTCAAGATTTCCGGCCCACCTGCTTTACTTCCTTGTCAGCCTTGTCAAATTTCTCTTCTGAAATCAAGGAACAGTAAGTTCTTTAAAAGAAGTGATACATTCTCTGTAAGCACAGTTCCTTTTTCTTTCTGCCTTATAAATATTTAAAAAGTCTTAATCCTGTTTTTTATCTGACTGATGAACGTTGGGCAAAAAAATTGTCAATGCAATTTCATTACTGAACTTAGCTCAGAGCTTTTTGAATGTCATTACAGTCATTGTGTAGAATTTTAAAAAATATCTAAATTTCTTTGGAGCAGATTCATCATTTGAACTGTTTAGTAACATTGTTATTAATACATACACGTAGTTTGCACTGCTTTTGTGATATATTACCATAATACTTATTTATATGGCAGAAGGATTCTCAAAATATGACTCAAGACTTCATGTAATAGTTTTCAAGGCTGCCATATTCTGAGGCACTGGCTTGCAGATTCTGTCAACTTTACTTAACCCTCTAATTCGGATGCTTAATATAAGTGTGGTTACAAAAATTGTCACTATGTAGTACATGCAATAATTTGGCATTTCTAAGATTGCTGTCATTATTGTCATGCATTTTTGACATTTTTTTTTCCCCAGTGAGCTGTTCTTTTTTGACTGTGAATACTACATAATTAGACAGTACTGGAAAAAAAATGGAACCTGTTTAGTAGCAAGGTTCATTTAGGACCTTTAGGCATTAGGAAATCAGGGGTCTTCTGTGATTGTCTTAAGCCTTTGACGTATTTTTGGCAGTAGGCAGGTGTAGTTAATGAAATTACCTATGTAGTTTCTGGGTTTGCTATTAATGGGTCAGATGCCCACCTTTCAAAATTAGTCTCTGGCTTAATTTCAAATCATGTTTTAAAGATTCTCACCATAACCAAGAGAGCTGGAGATAACAGTTTTGCCATGTGGAACATTTTCCGTGGCAAATTCTATAGGTGTAGTGTTTTGGTTTTGTTTTATTTTGTATAAATGGAGTGCACCAGTTTCTACTTCCAAGAAAACAGATCAAGATATTTTGAAATTATAGTTAAAATGTTTCTAATAGCTGATGAGGCACAATGTGTAAAAGTAAGGTAACAATATTACATATATTTATGAAGAACTGAAGAAAACAAAAAATAAATGGGCAGCTAGAAAAGTCCTCATCCCATGACATCCTATTTCAACCTTACGTTCTGTTCTTCTATTCCCTTCTTGTCCTTTCTTCTCAAGAAATGCCTGGGGGCCAGGGGGGTGAACAGGTGGTGAAAGGGGAAGATGAGGAAGTTGTCCAACTCCTTTCCTTGTGTGAAATGAGATTTGCATCCTTTATTCTTCTAAGAGATTATGGTGCAAGGCAGTTGCAGTTGCTACACATGTAAAGGTTCATGTTACACTAAGATCATCTGTTATAAATTATACACCAAAGTAAGCAACTCTTTTCCAGAGTCTTTGGCTTTGAGTCTCTTTGGAACAATACATTTCAAGTTTTCACCTTGGTAGCTCCCTTTCGCCTTATTTTCTTTAGACACAAGAATCTGAGAAACAGGAACAATGCCCTTTAAACAATTAATTGATAAATTGCAGCTTTTTTTTCCCCTTAGCTCTTCTTACATCCTCTGTATTCCATTCTCAGTAACAGATGTTACTACAGATTTTTCTACCTTATAGGCTGTCCTCATTACTGCCAGTGCCAGAATTATAGAGTGCAGAGGGGAGAAAAGGAAAAGCAGGAGGGACAGGAGAGGGCAGGGCAGGTGAGATAAGTGGATGTAGCCTGTGGGACAAATGGGAATTTGCATCTTACATCCTCAAAGAAACTGTTTGTGGTCATCTTGGAGAATTACTGTCTCCTTCACCCCTAAAATCTGACAATTACTGAACTATAAGTATATATGGAGAATAAGTAGGAAGTTGTTGAGAGGGAATAGTTGTATGCAAGTATTTGCAGTTGCCTTGGAAGAATCAGAAAAAAAGAAGATAACTAGAATGGAAAATAAAGTATGAGTGTATTGGAGATGCAGTTGGAAAGAAATACTCTTTCTTGAGAATGTTTGGAGTCCATTAAACAAACAAACAAACAAACAAACAAAAACATGAAAAAAGTTAGGCAGAAAATTGTTTTGGAACCATAGCCTACCTTACCCAGAAGCAAGAGTCATATCAGTTTAAAGTTGTTTTTAGGTAAATGTTCTTCTCTGTACCAATGAGGCAGCTTGTAGTTTCTAATCATAAGAATAAAAAGTTTGTCAGTCTTTGTGGGCTTGGAGTCTGTATATGTAAATTCATGAATATTTCAAAAGTAATTAATGAACTGCACTGAACCGTTTCATTTTTCATTTTTTCAGAATCCACCACCTCTACTGGAATAATACAATATTGAAACTGAAGTACAGTACCTTATTCTAAGTATAATAGTCTGTATGTAGACACCATGCCAGACTGACATTCCCAGGTTTTATTGCATTTGGTTTAATACTTTTATAATTTAAACTTTGTTTTAATGAGTTTGGCTGGAGAAACTGAAACTACAGATGTGCACCTCTACAGCTTACATAGTAGGGCTGCCTTCCAGTATGGCCTGCTTTCTTCAGCCTGAAAGGAAAACTGAACGAGGGAAACTTTAACAGTTGCATTGCGGCAGGAGTCTGATACTTACTGCAGGATCAATGGTTTAGATTGGCAGTGATCCACTGTAGCAACAGAAGGTGTCTGAAATAAAATGCAGTCTGTGAATCTAAAGCAGATGATATGGGTACACATATAACTACCCATTAGTGATTGAAGGTGCTGTCCCTCTTGAAATATTGCAGAACCAGTATTTGCATTCACATTTACAGCCTAACGTAGTGGTGACAGTCAGTTGTCAAGTCTTTTGCTTTAGCCGCTCATGAGAAAGACACATTTTGTGTAACAACCCTTGGAAATAAGTGCCGCTTGCTGCTCTAACATGATATTTTCGCTATTTTCTTCTGACAGCAGTACCAGCTTCCCAAGGGTACTGCTAGATAAATGCGAAGAAAAATATAAATATGGGCTTCCAAAATAACTGTGTTTGAGTTTTAGCATAAAACATTGCACGTATCAGATCCACGCTTATGATCTCTCTCTGCCTGCCTTCACATTACTTCTATTCATTCGGCTGCAGGCCCTGGAAAGAAATTGCTGATAAGAAATGTTATTTAGGACAGATAGAAATGTTAATGATTATGTCTGTGTTACACCTGAGATTATGTAATAGCCTATGTGTTACAAAGGCTAATTATATAATTAGACTGTGTGATATGGATGAACTACAGAAATCATAAAGCCCAAGCTAAAGGAAGGAACTCTGGTGTATACAGTTTGGTAGAATTGTTGTCTTGGATACTGTTTGAACATTAAACTCCAAAAATGAAGGAATGCAGGGTGCTTTTGCAATGCCTATTCTGTCAGTACATAATTATTTTTTTTAATGTTTCATCCTGCCTGCTCTCCTAAATGCCTTGTTCATCTATTTTTTTTTAGATTTCCTTATATATATTCACAATAATTGACTCAAATAGGACCCAACTTTTATGACATAAATTCTAAAAAGCCATATTCCTAATTCTGAATGAAAATCTGTTTTCCTACACATGAGTATTATGCTGAGCAAGACTTAGAACAGCCAAGATTTTGGGAATAAAAGTTTTTAGATGCTAGAACAGCTTTTAAACTGCTAACTGCTAAAACCTAGGGAGGAGAAAAGTTGTGTTATATCCACTTGTTTTGTCCTTTTTCCCTTATATTCTCTTTCAATTTGCTGTCAGAGACAGGATATTTGCTTATGTCTGTTGATCTTTGGTCTGAACATAACAGCCACTTCTTTTTACTTTATTCTTTATCTCTACAAGTCTTTCTAATAAAGAAGCATCACTTCCATGTTGTATAGTGGAAATAGCGTTTACTCTCATCAAGTTTAGTAACAATATGTTTGTTAACTTCTCCCAGATCAATATAACAGATAATGTTTTATTAGATAACTTAATGAAGGATAAAGTCTGGACTTGGTAAAATCTTTTGAAAACCTGATGATGGGCCTTTTGTTTATTGTTTTAAGTAAATAAAGAGTAACTATAGTTCGCTCATGGTGTTTACCCTACAAGACTTGCTTAGGAAGAAACAGGTAAAATGACTACATATGCACATGTGATCACATCTAAGATATAGCATGCAGTGGCACTGACTCTAGGCTTAGAGTGACTCCATCACAAAATGAAAATTTCCCATGTAAATGTTCTACAACATTCACATTTTATGGACATAAATTTTATGTAGATCCTACAGAAGTGTTTTTAATTCCTTTTCCTGATCTTTCATTTCCTTTGAAGACTCTGCCTACAGCTAAGCCCCTTTTAAGTCTGAATATAAGGCTTAAGTGAACTCTAGGGCTTTTGTGTTTAATGAGAACTTCAACTTATACAAGTGTAGTTTTGGATTCCCAGTAGGTATCTCGGTGACTTCATCTAAGTGAATCAACAAGAGAACAGCAGAAATTCTCTTCCATTCTGATCTCTTACTGTGAATTTCCTTGTGCTCTGATGTCTCTGTACCATGGAATATCTGTGGTCAGAAACTGCTGTGAATAAGGTCCTGTGCTGCTGCTTTTGGTTTCAGTTCTTTCATGAATTGGTAAAGGAGCATCAACACCTTAATATCTGAAAGGAGGACTTTCATCCTGCATTTGAAACCATTACTGTATCATTACTTTTAGGCAGAAGGCTAGAATCAATTTTTTTTGGTATGTTAGGGTTTTTAAACTCTTCATTATTACTTCCTGTATGGAAAATAAGTATAAAAATAACTGGTGAAAGCCTTCATACAAATGCTTCAGATTTACTTAGGGAAAACTGTCGCTATTTTGTAAATAAGTGAGCATTTCAGAACTGCCAGCATCTGATGTTCTACAGATACTAGTGAATAAAAAAACTAATCCAATAATCTGTAATTCCTTAAAGAGAGAAGATCTAATAGATCTTAGTTGCTGAATTAATTGATTTTACATGTAAATGTAATCCTTTTTCTGAGGACATATTTGTTCCTAAGAATACAGGTTGAAGTAATGAGGTTGTGTAAATCTGACGGTGTTTCTACCTCATGTTTGAAAGCTTCAAAGATGAAAGGGAAATTTGTGATCATTTTGCAGTCAAGTTTAAATAATTCATTTTCTTGCTTACTATTGAAAGCATACCAATGAAGTAAAATATCTGTCACCATAAAGATTTCACAGTCAAAAATATTAAATGTGGAAATATAATTTTCTGAGCTTATTTTTGATCACCCCATTCAAATGCTGCTGTTGTGGATACTCTATTGTATAATTTTCCAGAGTGTGCAGTGCATTCATACTGTTTACTTATTTGCTGTGCAAACAGATACAAGGCGTAAAATCTTTGATGTGAACTGGAGAGGAGGTATATATCAAGAAGTATGGACTATAGTGAGGATATTTCAGTAAATCTATTACTACAGATACAATAAACCTTCATGTATCTGAAAGGTTATAAACAACACAGTCTTGTCAATCAAAAAGGACTGCGTGTTGGATGTCATATTGGAATTAATAACAGAACTTGCATAATCTTCATGACAGACAAGATTATCCTCCATAAAGCCACATGAGTTTTAATTAAGAGGGCACCCTTTAATGGAAAATAATACACTACAGGATAAATATTGTAATTTCAGGAAAAGAATTCTTGTCTGTTTAATGCTATCTTTTAAAATTATTATTATTATTATTTACTTAATCAAAACACTTTTTCTTTTCAGTGCTGGAGGACAAATCTCTCTCCTGAAAGAGTTTTTTGAAGGTCTACTACACTATAGATGTAGCTAATGTATATACATATATATTCCAAAACCACCAACAGATAGGTGATAAGATTATATTTTCATAAAGTGGAGACATAAGCATAAAATATGTTCAATGATGTACCATCACAGATTCCATTTTAATCACTTGAATATGAAATTTCCTCCTGTTTTGATGGAAGTTATGACACCGCACAACTGAATTATTCTAGTCAGAGCATGGATGAAAATGTTGATACAATTTAATAGCTTTTTAGCCTTGAAGGAAACATAAGGGGAGTGTGATAATGAAAATATGAAGTCTGATTTTTTCAGAAGTGACATTGTGATTGCCAAGGTGAATGAATGGTTGCTTTGCTAGATGAATATTTTCCTATAAAATGCTGCTTAAGATGGCAAGTTGGTTGCCATCATATACAAGGGCACTTCCATATTTTAGGTACTGTTTACCTTTATATTAATAGAAAAGTCACGCTGAGCAGGAGAGAGTTTATTTGATGAAAATGAAGAGCAAGAAGAGTTAATTTGCTGCAGCAAGATACATGTACTACCATTGTTTCAGACAATTGAGGTGAAGGAATTGAGAAAATCTTTTACTAGAAGGAACAGACAAGATTTCAAAGGAAGTATCAGAAAGTAGGGATGAATTCAACAATCTGAAAATATATTAGAAATCAGTCCCTAAAGCTACCTTTTCAAAGACAGTTGGGGTCATCTTTTGAATGGATCAATCTATTTGTAAATATGTGGATTTTTTAAATCTTCTAAATTATGAGCTTCACTGACAACAAATAGTTTCTGCAAGTCCTTAATTGTCTCCTCAGGAAATTAATAAACCCATGTATTATCATTGCATCCTGACTCTGATCAGTTTGATATTGTGTTAATCATAGTATGGTAGACAACTATGTTTCGTTATTTGAAATATTATAATAATACTTGATAAAAACAGTAGTAATAAAATTGGCTACTCATGGTCTTAATGTCTTCCAGAGGATAGCATTAGAACTGTAAAACTGTTTCCAACTAAAACACTACCATATGCACCACAGAATGACTGTAATTTTCCCTGGTATATTTATTGTTTACAGTGTCTGCCTCTAAGCTCACCCATTATTCGTAGAGTTAAAAGCTAAAGTTCACAGCACTTGTTAGGAGTTTTAATAAGTGCAAATCTCTACATGATATGTGCTTTAAATTAATAATGTAAGAATATGGTAGAAGTATTTAATGTTCTTATTAAGTATGACCAGAATAAACCTGTAGCTTTATCATCAATTTTACTTTTCTTGAACCTTTGGAATAAATGGCTGCATTTGGAGATATTTCTATGAACCTTCTTAATGCATTTTTTAAATTGTTTTAATGGATTTCCATTTTTTAATTGAAGAAGGGTGCTGCTGCAATTCCACAGCATGAAGACTTTCCTCATTTCCTCATTTCATCATTCCTATGCAAGCTTTTCTCACTCTTGAGGTTTAGAAATAACAGTAGCTTTTTGCATTCACATAAGAAAATTTTGCAAGTTTGTGGATAGCAGTGTCCTGTTTCTCTGGCATAATTCTCAATTACTTCAGAGATAGATTTCCTTTCTTAATTACTTGTGAGGATATTTAGGTTTTGTAAGATCTATTTAAGAGTAAGAAACAAAGTTTGTTTTCTTTCTCCCTCATATTTTTTTTTTCTTTCTAATGTTTGGTGGCTAAACATGAAATCTCTAAGTTTGCAAAATAGATTTCAAATAAATTAATGCTTCTTTAAAGCTCACATCATAATTTCACTCAGGTTGTTTAGATGAAACAGTATTTTAAATTTCAGTAATCATATTTGTAACAGTTGTATACAAATCTAAAAATCTAAATGTATTTTTAAGTTATTTATTTTTACATACTTAAATATGGATAAATTTGGAACTACTATATTTGATGGGAAGTTGAATGCTAACACGCTTTTTCAATCATTATTCTTTTGTTGGTTATACTAACTTAATTTTATATTTCCAGTGATTAGCCCTGATTTGTGCAAAGGCTTGGTCGCGTATGTGTAAGCAAAAGTGAATCACTTAAATTAGTGGTCTAAACAATGAAAAAAAACCCAGCTTTTCTAAGACAGTGACAGGTTTCACCGAGAGGTGTACTGCTAGACATATTATTAAGCCTTTATAGGCTTACGGGCAAGGCTCATAAACTAGAAAGTTTGTGAATAGTTCTGAAATACTTACAGAGTTAAATATTCAGTTATTTTTCAAGCAAATTCATTTTGCATTATGGGATTTTTAGCTCTAAGTTTTTCCATAAAATTAGAAGTAAGACAAAACTAAATCATTTTTCTGAAAACATATTAGAAACAAATTTTCTGTAAAAGGGTTTAGACCAGCACAGAGTCCCATTATCAAAATGTCTGCACGCAGATGTGTTTCAGGGTTTAAACCTGCTAGCTAACAAAATTCTCTCTCGCATAATGTAAATCTGAGATGTAAATAAATTATGCCATTTTTTGCATAAATCAAGGCCAGAAGTTTTGAGGAATGAAGAAAATTTGCCCAGAAAGGCAGATATGGAAGGCCATCAGAAAGAACTGTTAAAAATTAGAGCCAACATTTGCGCAGTTGATTCTGTATAGCAGTACTATACTGAAAAGAAAAGTGAAATGAGCTTTAGGCCTGATTCTAATTTTCCCTGATCAGAATCTGCCTGATTTACCAATTTGACTTGGCACAGAGGCACAGCATGCACTGCTCACTCAGTTAACCAACACATATGCTTTACCTGAATGATTACCTGCGGCAGAAGCACACAGGTTGCTGCTGATGGCTGGACAGTGACGGACATACTACCTGATCAAATAACACATTTTACACTCATGAGGACTCTGTAGTATTACAGTCAGTGTCATCAGTTGCCAGACAAAACATTAAAATACGGCATTCTAGCAGTCACTGTTGTACAGCGTATTTGGCCACTGTTAATTGTGACAAATGTATGGTGCTGTATCTATTAGCCTGACTAGAAAACATCTTTTAGTTTACGAATTCAGTAACAGTTGTTACCTCTACAATTTGCTAGTCTTAAATTAGGTTGAAAAGGAAGATCTTCTGTTATGTGTGTTTAATTGTAATTATATTTTACAGTTCCAAGTGCTGTGGAATTTGTGATAGCCTGCTTGGAGACTAAATTATGCTATTCTGTTTCATGTCAACTGTATAACAGTTTTTATTCAGTAGTAGTTCAAGCTGTCCCACTAATAACAAGAAGCTCACTTTCAAAGTAACACAGAATGAGGATAAAAGTTGGATCTGAGAGATTAGTTCAAATGTTCTCACTGAGTAAGTTAACAGTAAGAGGCCATTAGAGGATGTTTTGAGAAGAAAACAAATGCAAAAGGTAAAATAAGACAAATTGTCTGAATTTCTGAAACAGTAACTCTTGAGAACTCTTTTGATCATACCTATCAGAAATGAGTTGGTAAGATATGACATGATTACTCACTATTTAGAACAAATCTTAACATTCATAAATAAAAACTGCAGTAGGAAAGAAGTATTGGTGAAATAATGCATTTACTGAAAAGGAGAAAGAATATTTAGTAGATAATGATTTTTAACTGTTCAAGATAAAGCACATGCACACTCTCATTGAGTTCAAGGTTGCATTGTGTAACATGCATGGAAGAATGGATGAATCTGTGTTCCTGAAATTAAGTGTGCATGCCTAATACTATGTGATTATACCTCTGCGGTTTAGTGAGCAAGCTGAGTTAGAACAAATCTCTCTGGTGACCAGCAACAAAATAATAAAAACAAAGAAATTGATTTATTGAGACTTTATCTGAAAAAAATTGTCTACTTGGCAACATATTGCACAATAGGGAAATTAAATGTAGGCAGTGAAGAAGTTATTTTTCAGTGGAGATGCCATAAAAATCATTGACCTCATGCTGACCATAACTGAAAGGCTGCATTTGCATGGCACTGGAAGTACTGGCATTCCATGAAATATCTTGCAGTTGTTGTATTTCCTACTGCTTTCATTTTAAGACAGACATGAGTGCTACTGCTCTAGATATCTCTGCATGATGCTTTAGACATGGCCTTTGTATTTTTCCCCAGACCTCTGAAGTTAGTTTGAAAAGGAGAAGGAAAGCTTTCTAGTGTATTTTAAGCATTAAATCTTTGGTTTTCAACACAACGAGAACTGTGGGATTTTGTTTAAGAATTAATTGTAGTCCAAAATACATTTTTCAACCACGTGATATCTGAAACCGTCATTTATCATTTAATAAAGGTACTGTTGAGACATTACTGTAGAGAAGAATGTTAAAGACAGCTTTTAGTATGAACTTATTTAAATAATGTTGAAGAAAGGTTTTATCTATTAAGACATTCTCGTGCTCAATGATGGAAGTAATGAAGGTATTAATGGGATAAAAAAGCTAATATTCGTAGAAGGTGTTTCAAATCATAATTACAGGTAGGGAGTTAAAGGATGAATAAAACTGGTGGTTTGGAAAATAAATCAATAACGAATCTTATTATTTCTAAATATTTACACTAGTACTCCTAATTTTCTGCTGCTAAGAACAAATAAAATTTATTTCACTTATTTATTGCATTTTTTCTGAATTTAAAATCTTTGGAATTAATTTATCCAGCAATGTAGCAGGATGTCTTTTGTCATTCTACTTTTCTCTCTTTTTTCAAAGTCACAGTTGCTAGGGAAGCTATACAAAATTATCGAACTTGAATGAAAAAGCACAACACTTTGGAAGAGAGGATTCTGTTGCTTCTAGACATGAGAGATGGTCAGTGCTATTCACTATTTATTTTCTACAGTATACCTTTTTTTTTCATCTAATCATAGAATGAATCATTATATAGAGCGAGAAATCGGACAAGGAAGTCTTCTGGCTTATTTTACTTACATGCAGTTAGCTACTGAAAAGAGTAAATGTGCTTGCTGTGTAGTTTTTTTGGGTAGGAAATCCATTTTAACCAAGATTCAGAGTATCTCCTTTGTTAGGTAACATTTGATTGATGCTTCTTTATCCACTTTGCACAGCTGTTGTCACTCCCTGGATTTAGGATTTCCAAGGGTTTATTGCATACCTCTTAGCACTGTGCTGAGCTGTGTATTGTGCACTGATATGTCCTCTGTCGTTCTTTCTTCTGGGACATGTTGAGCTTTGCAGAACATATATGAGGATAAAGAGGAAATTTTGTAGCAGGACCCAGTCAAAAGCAGCACTGGTTTATAAGTTTGGCACAAAGAACATGAATGTATACTTCTTAGACTACTGACTTCATTTTACCAAACGGAGAAGGGAAAGCACTCTCATATTTAATTTGTAAGGCAAAATACATATGGGAACACACAGAGGAATAACATGAATAGCCTCTGCTGCATCTATCTGCTTCTCTTTTTTTTGAGATTTCATTAGATGCTTTGATTGGAGCTTTCTGTCTTTCTGTTGTTTGTTAAGTGTGAAAGCACTGGTGTACTGTGAGACTGAATACTTCATTTAAAAAGAAGCACAGGTAGTTAACCTGTCACTACATCAAAGGTGCAGGTGTTGTGAGAAATGAATATCCAAATCAAAGCTAAAACCATGACTATAATGCTACTGGCAAAGTAAGTTCATGTTTCTTACTCCTGTTCTGCAACTGCACAAAGTTGATTATACACACTTACTCATCCACACACTCATTTCAGAGTGTTTACAATCTGGTAGGGTGACTTTAAGGACAGAGAGTAGGAGGAAGGACTGAAGAAATTTATTATTCTCCTTAAAGCTAAGTTCTGCACTGAGAATGCATATTCAAAATGATGACAAGGAAAAATATAATTGTAATTCCTGATGTGAGGTACCTGATTGGTAAATTTCAGTATCTAGGACTGGTAACTCTCATTGACTTGAAGGTTGTCATTTACTGTGGTAGTTGGTGTTAGGTTTCAAATTTTGGCCTTAGCTCATATTGGTCTTACATGCATTGTTTTTCTTCTTCGTAGCAGTGCTTAATGGATGTTTTTGGTTTAATTCCCTTTTAAAAATAATAAATTTTGGCAGGTCTACTTCCTGTTGTATAGGGTGCATTGTGTATTTTCTGTCTTATAGGAGTTCATATTCATCTGGCTTTTAAGTGATCTACCATCTACCAGTGCTTAAAATCTGATCCTTTGCTCAGGTCTAGTCAGTTTTATTTTACTGGAAACATCACTGATATCAATAATTTTATATTTTTATGTGATTTTTATGATAGCTTCATTTGGGCAATTTTTGGTTGTCTGTTATCCTCTGGCATTTTCATATTCATATTTTTAACATGTTGGTATCACCGAACATCCTTACAATACTGTTCACTGGACTGCAGCTTGGTGTTATGCTTTCAGTGCTTCACTGTGACCTTATGCAGATGCTTTCATCTCCCATATCTCTCACCCTCTTCTCTAAAATATATATATTTATTACTTTCTTCAACATTTTCTTACTTTTTTTCTGAGTATATGAGACCTTGAACTGTGACCACCTCCTTACAAGTGGCTCCAGTGAATCCAAATGAATGAGGTTGTCGACAGTTTTAAGCTGATGATATACTGTCTTGTGTGTTTGGGACCTGTTTTCACAAGAACTTTAGAATCTGGTCTATGTCATATGAAACTCTTCATTGAATTTATTTTCACTGTATGTTTTCTTCATAGTTGGAAATGTTCTGGGTATTGAATTAGATAATTTTGGTACTTGGTCCCTGTTGCCTCAATCCAGAGGTTGGATTCAATTCTAAAGTTTAATTTAACTTATATCAGTTATAAAAAATTCTATCTTTGCATTTGAATTTATCCAGGAAAGTTTGACAAAAAAACACTGACCCATACTAAATCTCTCCCGCCAGTTCAGCATAAATGCATACTTCTCCAGCAATTTCTCCCTTGGTATTAATAGCCTTTTATTCCCTTCAATTTTAGGAAGTGGTTTTATCTGTGGATGCAGATCCGTTTGTTAATTAAACTCTCTTTCTCGCTATGGTTCCCTACCTCCCACCCCCCCTTTTTTTTGCATCCTGACTCAATTTATCAATACCTACTAAAAGAAAAGTACTAATTAAGAGTGAAGGTCTGGGATTTGGTTTGGTTTTAGTAGCATTTCCTCATGTCAAGAGGTTTTTAAAATGTGAATAATGGTCTTCGTTTTGAGACATGGGAAAGATCTGATGAATATTGTCATACTGGTCAGCTTTTCACCCTCACTTTAACCTACTTAAAGGGTGAGACAATGCATATGGTGCTAAACCACATTATGCTTTGCAGGCAAAGAATATTTTTTTTCCCCAATATTCTCTTATTTCATATTAATACCTTCAACTCCCAACCTTTACTTTGGAAAATGGGCAGCTGGCTTTAGACACATGTGTAACATTTAAAACAGTAATGCTGTACTGATGAATTGTTGGCTAGAGTTTTTCTTCCCACAAGGGCAATAAGAGGTGATAGTGGTTAGTACTAACAGATGTGGTCAGGAACCACATTGTATGAAACCACTTGAAAGCCTCCTGTAAGCTGCTAAACTCCCAGCTTTACTTGGAGTCTTTATGGGCTTAGCATATTTCAGTACAGTGATCTGTAAGATTTCCTCTTTTTATGAAAAAAAAAAAGAATTTTAAGGAATTTGTTTTCTTCAGCTTTGATAGTTTTAGGCAGAGCATAAGACATGTTTGTCATTACACTGTTTTACATACTGTTGTCTTGTGCTTTTACAGTGTTGTCTTTAAATAACAAATACCAACGAAGGCTGGACTAATTTCTTGTTACTTTGAGAAAGGTATTTTATTATTATTGCCCTAGATAATTTTTTCTTTTTGCCAGTAGCAGCTTTTAACAACATCTTAGAAAACAGGTAGTTAAAGGCAAATGATTTGAACTAATATTGCAGTGTATTTTGATGAGTATGGCATCTCATCTATTTGGTTTGTCTGCTAAATACAATATAATGTCACACAATATCATATGATATAAAGCATAAATATACCTGGTGCCAACTCATGTGAGTTTTGGTCAGATCTGGACTGCTGGAAATCTAAGCTACCCATTTTAATGTAAATTTCTCAAATCATTTTATCTGCAGGTACAATAAAAGCTTGCTACACCTGAAAAGGAAAATTGTTGCTTTTCACCTATAATTTTTGTTTGCTTCTCTCAGCTGCATTCAGAATCAGCATCAACCAGAAAGTATTTTAAGGTTTTTCAAACATTCAAACCCGTTATTTTACTAAAAGAAGACACTGAAGAATAAAGGTAGAATTGTAAAATAAAATGTATAATTGCTGTCATCATTTCCTGCTTCAGAGATACAAAAGAACATGTTTTGGATAATGGAACAAAATTTCTCATGATTCTTATAAACTGAATGGCTAGATTTTGTTTTTCCCTAATGACTGTGAAGGACAAATGTCCAATCCTTTGGACTAGAAAAAATGTGTAGTCAGTAACAAGACCCAACAATTGCAGAAAAGCAGGGCTTTTTTCATACTTTTATAAAGCTAGGTTGATATCTGGGAAAACTTACCTGTTTGCATTTCCGTGCTTTATTTGGATCCTTTGACTGGAACTACATGCAGGACACTCTCATGAATATATAGAAACCTGTTTTGTGGGTCAAGCTTGAGGATCTGTTGCTACAGAGTCAACTGAAGGCTAAACATCTCTGCAGCATCTTCAGAGGGTGACACCATGCAATGATAAATCTCATTGAAAGAGTGTAGATTGATAAAATATGAAAGGATACAAAAGAATATGTTGGAAGACTTCAGTAGCTACTATGTAATTGATGTTGGCAATTGCAAAAGTATGTGTTTCTTAGCATAACTGTCCTGAAGACAGAGAGTGATTCAGAAATATTACCTACAATTTGTGAACTTATCCCTGAGCAGAAGCTCTTTAAAATAGAGGAACAGAGGCCTTAAACTCATCAATATGTCGACTAACACCTTCTAACTCAACTAACGAAAACAGTTCTCACTCAAATCTCCAATTTTTGCATGATGGAAAGTTGCTCTTCCAAATGAGATGGATTTTTAATCAGAATTACTTTAATTTCTGAGTGGTATAATTTTTCAAAATATGACCTCGTATTTCATAACTTTGAAAGCTGCCTAATTATAATATTTTCCACTTTAAGGGAAAAAAAGCTGAAGGTCCAAGAAAATGTGTGCTATGAAGTCATTGACATGACGGATTTCAATATCTCTAAGTAATTAGTTAAGTTATGCTTGTCTCTTTCATTAAAAGCACCATTAGACCGGCAGATGCAGAAGATGACTGTGGTAAATGTTTTTTCGGGTAATTCTTGATAATGTTAAATGTGGTTGTCATTTCAATTGATCACTATGCATCTTTTCTTAAATATCCATCCACCTACTTGAGCTGCCAGCTAAAAAAAAATGTATGTGGAAATCATCGGGGTAATTTAAAGAAAATAATTCTCTCAATTTAACTTCTTGTTTTCTTTGTTTCTATGTTCGGGATTTTTTTGTTCATTCTCTCCTGAGATTGCTGAAAAAAATCTATACTACAGACATTTCTCTCTCCTTCCTTTCTTAGCACATCTCCTCCTATTTCAGGTTTCTTTGAGAAATAAAGTATATAATCTAATTCGCAGAGTAGAAAATTGTAAATCTGTGCAAAGAGACATACATTGCCTGCAGTCTCTGCTCATGCTTGCCTTGCCTTTTAGTGCGAGAAGCGCACCAGAATGTTGATGGGGGCACTGATTACTGTTTTAGCACAAGGCTGAACTAAATAATGCCTTCCTTTCTGTAAATGTACAGAGTTTGCCTAGTGAAAGCCCATAGCATTTCTGTTATTCTTCAGATTCTTTTGTTCCCATACTAATTTTACCCTGTAGAGAAGTTAGATAAAGAACAGAGCTGATAAAGAACAGAGAATGCAGTGTTTTGGCTGTTACTAAGTGCTTGAGTAATACTGACAGCGGTGGAGTGACAGGAGGGGAGAAGACAGCATGGCACAGTGACATTCCCAGCTTGAGATCAAATTCGTTAAGGAGTACACTCTAAATTTAATGTGCACATTGTTTGTATAGTGATAATAGCATTCCCATAATGTCCCTAATGTACCTTATAGCTTCTGGAGGTAAGATGCTTGTAAGTAGTCTTGAGTAAGTATCTCACAGTGCATCTTCCACGCAATGTGTCTGCAGAAGTAGCATAATGTATCTTGTCCACATGCGACAAAGACTCCACTCTCTCTTTAACCCCTTTCAATTCATCCTTTTATAATGCTGGGCTTTCTTAATTTTCTTTTGAGTAAAACTTACTCATGTAATGATGGTCCAGGACTGCAGTTTTCTGATCTCTAGCTGTGTTCAAGACTCCATTTCAAGTCTTTTCTGTTGCTTATGCTGGTTTTGTTGGACTGTTGTAGACTACGTTTGGTCCCATGCTTTGACATCAAAGAAAAGACAGTTCTTTTCTGGATGGAACTGTCGTTGGTGCTCAGAAGTGTTCTATTGTTTTCTCTCAGAACATGCTCTCTCACTTTTTCATTTGTTGTTGGCTTTTCTTTTGACAGCCTTTTATTCTTTTATGTAATGGTGTTCAAGCAAGTAAATACACGATTTCTTTGACTATCATATTTTATTGAAATAAAACAACATAATTAACTCATCATCCAGTTATGTGCTCTAGTAATCCTTTAATGTAGACTCCTTACAAATGGTGTTATTACAGATAGGAAGAACTACCATAAATCAGAAAAGTCAGATGCTTTTTCAGAGACTTTTTCTCCCCCTCATATTTTAAAGGAGACGATATTCTAAAAGTCTATTTTACAACTTATTTATTTCTTTACCTTTGGAGCTGTTTGTTTAACTGGGCTTTTAAAATTTAGAGAAACAGAAGCAGCAACTTAAGTTTGAACAACAGATTTGAGTAAAAGTAAGTTCATTAACATTTGCCACAAATGTAATGTCATGGTCAGCTCATCTAAGTTCCTGTATATGATCTTTTATGAAGCACTTTTTCTAAATATTTAGCATTAGTTCTACCAATAGGCCTTTGAAGTGTTCTATTTTTAGAGAACTGAAGACTAAATACAGTTTCTTATAGGAATAAAATGGGGAAACTATTTATTTAGGTCTAAAAAATCCTAAAATAAGGTATACGAAAAAGATTAAGAAAGGTGGGCATTCTGTGAATATCTCATTCCCATCAAGTGTACTAGAACTCTTCAGTACTTTCAGTACTGCTCAGACCCTGCAGTGGTGTGTGCATAGAGCTGCAAGCTAGTTGATTACACACAAAAGCGGCAGAAATCTGAGTTTAGGGAGGGAAAGGGAGTTGATCAGGACTGTGAGTCTGGAGTAGATACAGGAGGAAAAGTGAGGCTGGCTAGAGAAGACGAATTAGAGAGCAAGACTATTTAGATGAAGAAGCATTGGTGAAGATCAGGCAGTTTGGGACTAAAGCTAGTGACAAACTAGCTGGGATTAAAATGAAAGACAAGAGGCAACTGTTAGACAGATGCCTGGGAAAGCAGGTAGCTGAGAATGTCCATGCTGCCTGCTGAGAGAGTCTGCGTGGTAGATTCAGAGAAGAGGAGTAGGAAGGGGAAGGCAGAATTGTGGTGAATGCGCAGAAGAGGTGTATGCACTAAAGTTCACTTTCTTTCTGCACTCTAAATAGACCATGAGACTTCAGAGACTTGCTGTTCTCCTGTTGTCAGGAAAGCTCCATCACAAGCAGTCTTTGGTTTTGTGAATTCTCTGCTATGTTTTCAGTGCATAGACCTCCTCTGGGAATGGAAGATTGTATAGCAGAAATATCTGTATCCTTTTGTACTTTTTGCCAGATTTTTAATTTTTAAGATAGAAATATTCAGTGTTACCATGTATAATTCAGTAAGATCTTGGAAGACTGGAATGTCATTAGGCTCAATGTAGTTTCTTCTTTCTGACTTTCTCAACACTCTCTTTGGCAAGTCTTCGAGCTGGTCAATGTGCTGCATACATAATGTGCATATTTCCATCTAGTCACTCTATTGAATCTTCCTGAGCCATGAAACATCTCACCTGACTGGCTGCATCATAATTGTGACCCTGATTTTCGATGGCTACTAGCAAATTTTCTTCTAAGACAAGGTTATAATCTCGTCACAAATTCCTGTCAACTTCAATTTTGTGAAAAAAAATGTGAAGTTGAAATGTGTGGTTCTTCTCGTTTTGTTTGGTTTGGGTTTTTTTTGTTTTTGTTTTTGTTTTTGTTTGGTTTTGTTTTTGTTTTTTTTTTTGTCATAGGGTTTTCTCTCCCCACCCTCCAGATGTACTGAACAGTTCAAAGGAACTCTTCCATAAAGTGGAGCTACTGTCATTCTATGATACAGTAAGAGGGTGCTGTTGTCATAGGACTTCTGTCTTTTTTCAAAGTCATTGTGTAGTGGATGAGATGGCAGATTAGTACTGGATATAATTATTACCCTAAGGATTTTCTTCTTGCCTTTATGTTCCTTTGTAACACTAGGTAGTTACTGAAAACATGTCTCTTCAGTACAAATGGTTAATAAATGCACTTCTTATCTTTTTTCAGAGTAACAGCTTGAAATTTCAGTTGAAATATCCTGCAGAAATGCTGAGCACTTATAACTGAAGCCATGGGAATACTAGTTTGAATGGATGAAGTACCACATAGCAATCACCTTCAGAAAAATCATTTGCTAAAGTTATCAAGTTGGGTGTGAAAATTAATAGGATTTTTTCCTTAGTCTGTCTGTGCTCCAGTCAACTACCTGTAAAATGAAGTGATATCATCTTTCATTTTGCTGGCCATTTTAAAGATTGATTAAGTCCTGTGAAGCAATCCTCTGTTCTGAAAAGCACCATTGAAAGCTCAAGACAAATGAACAGATTTAACTAGTTCCCCACAGGTTTTAAAAGTCTGCAGTGAATATTGACCATATGATCATTAATAACTTTTCATTTATCACATGTACCTAACGGTCCAGGGTTTCTGTCAGCGTGGAGAAAAGCAATAATTTAGGAACTCCACAATGTATATATACAAATGAGGTGAATTCATCGTTGTGTAGCATACGCTAACAATGATGAGGTTTGGCTTCTTATGAGTTTGACTGTACAGCTTAAAATCACATTCTTTTCATGTTCTTTTGGATTTGCAAATCTAAATCTGTATTCATAATGCAGCTACAAAAACAAATACTGTTTCAGATGGTGTAAACTGTGGCCTTATTGAAGGTGATGGAAAAGTTATCGTCATTTACTGTAACTTTTCATTCACCTGTGATGAAAGAAATAATATATGAATATGCACATGACAAGCTTTAGTGTCAGGTTAGAAATGGAAAAGCTTTTTGCTTTATTCTTTCACTGAGACATCATGCTCTGGCTGTTCTCGTGTGGCACTCAGGTTGTGGTATAAGTGTGATTGTGGTGTCTTTTTCAGAATTCCTACTGTTACTCAATACTGCAGTTCTCAGGAATGCGCTTCAGTGACAGGTATCTCTTCAACAATGTTTCTGCCAAAAACACAGAACAGCATTGCGTTTGAGGAACTGCATTTGGCACCAAGACATGTTATGCTTAGTGTGACTGAAAGAGCATAAAAAATCTCTTACTGGGCACTCATCAGATTGCTGTGATTATCCATCAGTGATATGTGCTTTAAATTTTGACTGGCATATCATATTTAGAAATTAGTTGTCTCCAACTTTAATTATTTTTTTCCCAAACATATATTCCTTTTTTTTTTTTTAATATAATGAAGAATGAAACTAACATAATTAATTGGGATTCAAAGGGGGTGCAAATAGATACTGAAACGAGTATTTGAATGGGTTCCCCTCTAAAGTATTTACATGGGATGTGTAGCATATCTTTTGTGTGCCTCACAGATCATCTTGTTTAACCCAGACAGAGCATCCACAAACCCAGAGAGAACCTCCACAAAAACGTGCAGCTGTCCAGGTCTAAGGCTGCAAAGTGCCCGAGGCTCTCACTGGCAAGGGATAGCAGTAGTGAAAACAGCTGCATGAGGTGTGACTAGGTGGCTGATCGGCTCAGCCTGGTGGTGGACCTAAGAGAAGAAGTAGAAAGGTGAAGGAGCGTCAAGGAGCCTGAGAATGAGACAGAAACAGGAACGGCCACCAGAAAAAAAAATAAAAAAAATCAAGGGGATCCTATATCCCTTCCTACCAGGCCGAAAGCACTACCTCAAAGGAAAGGAGGGAATGGAGTCAAGTCCATGCTCAGAGTGGCAAGCTAACAACCTTCTTGCCCATCTCACCTTCCCAGACACCTCTGTACAACAGGTACGAGGCTCTGGAGGTAGAAGGCCAGTCAATGGAAGATGAAGATGAGGGACTATCTACACTAGAGGTGTCACTGTGATCAGAAAGGCCTGCTCCTGGTATCAAGACCAACACTGCAAAGAAGAAAAGACAGGTTATAGTAGTAGGCGACTCCCTCCTGAGGGGAAGAGAGGTCTGTTGGACAGACCCTCCTGTTAGGGAAGTCTGTTGTCTCCTTGGGGCCTGGACTAAGGACATTGCTAGGAATCTTCCTATTCTGGTACAACCCTCAGACTATTACCCATTGCTGCTCTTCAGTGTGGATGGTGATGAAGCTGCAAAGTGTATTCCAAAGTGAATCAAAATGATTCCAATCAAAAGAGACTTCAGGGTCTCAGGATGGCTAGTAAGGAAGTCTGTTTATTTTATTATCTGTTTATTTTCTCCTCTGAGCTTTCAGTTCTGGGCAGTGACACTGAAAGAACATATGCACCCAGTCTGTCAATGTATGGCTCTGTGGCTGATGTTGTCACCACAATTTTGATATCTTTGATACTGTGTGGCTTACATGACACCAGGCTTACTGGCATCTTGTGGGATTCACATTTCTCAAGGGGGAAGGAGGACTTTTGCTCAGGAGCTCGCAGCACTCATTGGCAGAACTCTAAATTAGGCTTGAACAGGGGAGTGGGTGGGTGAAGACAATATCAGGCTCGGGGAGACAAGCCGAGGGATGGCATAGCAAGTTTAAGTGGATAGGGTAGGGCCGAGGGCCTTCAGCTTGTGTCTCTGAGACTTGTTTGATACACCAGTACATAGCTGAAGTTTTACAGAGATGATCCAGGGGCTACTGAGGTCATAGGAGCCAAGAGGGATACACCAGTGAAAAACCTCAAATGACATAAGGGGTGTTCCTCTAAGGTTATAGGGGCCAAAAGCTCAGCCTCTGCATCAATGTTCTTCTACACCAATGTGCACAGCATGAGAAACAGGAGGAGCTGGAAGCCATGACACAACAGGAGATCTATGATATAGTTGCCATCACTGAAACATGATGGGATTACTTGCACAACTGGAATGATGCTATGGTTGGCTACAAACTCTTCAGAAGGGATAGGCAAGGAAAGAGATGTGGTGGGGTAGCTCTGTATGTTAGGAAGTGTTTGGATTGCCTAGAGCTTTATGATGGTGGTGCTAGACTGGAGTATTTTTGGTTAAGAAACAGGGAAAAGACCAACAAGACAGACATTACTATGTTAGTCTGTTATAGACCACCCAATCAGGATGAAGAAGCAGATGAAATATTTTATGTGCAGCTGGGAGATATCTTAAGATTGGTAGCCAGTATTAGGTTTATGAATGGACTCGGTGAGCTTAAAGGTCTTTTCCAACTTAAACAATTCTGTGATTCTGCTTCTTAAGTATACATTAGAGTTGCAGCTAAAGAATCCTAAAACAGAGTAGCACTCATGTGTTCAAAGTCTACCATCTCTCTAGACAAACAATAATGCTCTCAACAATTAATATTGTTGCTGTGCATTCCAGCTTACAAATTCTAGTTCTCTTTTTGCTTATGCTTTCTTTGAGGGGAAAACTATCTCAGTTTCACTACACTAAACACACAATCTATTTCTTTACTTGTTTTATCTTAAGTCTCCCTCCTTTTTATGTAATTTCTTCCAAACTCTACATCTCCCTTTGTTCATTGTTGCCTGACATCATCTTAAATTCAGTTGTGGCCAAATGAAATGTCTTGCATTCCTTTCTCCCCTTTTTCTGTAATTCTGTCAAAAATATGCAGTTATTCTCTATTTTCTCTTTCTTAATATGTTGCCATTTACCCAGACTGTAAGAAGAATAAAATGTTTCCACGTCAGATTATTTCAACATTTCAATATTAATATTTTCATTACTATCTCATGTTGGGGGAGAGTCTCTTGTGTTGCTAAAGAATTTTTACTAAAAAATAATGTACATACATCATACAAGTTACAGAAACTGATGATGCAAGCAAATAAAAATGTAAAGAAAACGTTGACTGCCGATGTGGAACTGTATTTAGGTGTCAACTGTTCAAATTGCTGTCTGCAGAAAGTTTTTGTAAACTTGCATCTTTTCAGGTTTATCTATCAGTCAAGTTGTATTATCACTGTTGGCGGAACAGTGAGTTTCTAAGATAATAATTTTGACTCAGAAAATTGAAATAGGTTATAGAGATGTATTTTCTGTTATGTGATCTTTTAATAGAGCTTTGATATTTGAGGCAGAAATTGAGATGGTCTAGTTTACCTGCTGTTCCTCTATTCTGGGCACGTAGCAATTTCAGCTTGTGTTTTGTTCATAGATCAGCCATACTGATTCTCAACAAACTTATTATTGGTTTTATATAAAGGGGAAGAGTAGAACTCCATTTTTTCACAGGACTAAATCATAGAATGATCCAGAGATAACGTTGCTGCTGTTTTGAAACAGTACTTCATAATCATATTCTTCATAAAATGCTTTTGAAAACTCCAGAAGATGATAACTGTAGTTCAGCAGGTAATTACATATGGTGTGCCAACCCCTGATCAAGACAATTGATGCAAGTTATACTCTTTGGCTGGTTTTAATCTGGAAAATTCTACTTTAATTGATGATATTATTATAATTTTACATCAAGGTTAATGAGACCAGGATTTGCATTTCTCATTAGCAAAATATTGTTCACAAGTTCATGCTTTTCTTTATTTTAGAGTTAATAGTCTCATAACAGTATTCATGACTAACTGTGGGACCTACAGAGATGTCTTCTGAAGTAGTAAGAGAAGGTGATGTCTGCTCAGTCCCCAGCTTTTCATCACAGGTGAACTTGTCCCTTCTAGACCTATTGTATAGCTCCCATATCTGTTGCTTTCTGGTGATACAAATTTGTGTGTTACCTCTGGGAGGTCCTTCCATCAGTTGTGTTCTTAGAGTCAGCCCCAGACTGTGCCATAGGAGCATGTTACTGGCATTTTCTCAGGCACCCAGAATGATGTCAGCATTTTTCCTGTCTTTGGAGGTGGTGTTGTTTCTCACTGTGTGTAGCCTTTAACTGAGTGTAAGATCGCTTAATGCTCTCAAGTGAGGAAATGTAGAGTCCCAAGTATGTCTCTATAGAGGGTCCCGGCCTGCCCTTACAGAATGAACTCACTGGAGTGCAAGTTAGCTGATGATTCTCTGTTTCCTCTGAACTGATGAGAGAAGCAGGAACAGGAATCTTCCATGTACAGCCCAGAGGTGAGTTCTATACACTTGATTTTTTGTGGAAAGGGTCATGGGGCACTGGAACAGGCTGCCCAGGGAGGTGGTTGAGTCACCTTCCCTGGAGGTGTTTAAGGGATGGGTGGATAAGGTGCTGAGGTACATGGTTTAGCGAGTGTTAGGAATGGTTGGACTCGATGACCCAGTGAGTCCCTTCCAACTTAGTGATTCTATGATTCTATGATTTTGTGTGGTAATAAAAGCTGTTGTGCTCTTCTTAAAGTTCTGTCCTCTTTACCATCAAAAGGGTAGAAAAGAAAAGTTCAGCCATCTTTCCAGTATTTTCTACTCAGAACAGTAGCTCCAGTTGGCCAATTAAGTAGTTTCCAAGAACTGTCAAGTAGCTACTTGTTTCAGGGAACTACTGTATACGTCCTTTATTGATTACCTATGAGCTTGCACTGGAAGTATGATGAGTGCTACAGTACCAGAGGTTCATTTGGAAATATTTGGAGGATGTGGTATATCAAAACCTCTTTGTAGACTGTCTAGATGCAGAAAGTTAAGATTGCATTATGTATGTCTAAATCTCTGTTATTTAGAGGACTAAAAGAAGAAAACTGTGAACTAAGCAAATAGCTCTAGGGAATCAGCATGTAGGCACCATAATCTACCTTCCTTAGATTGCTCTTGTTTGTCCTCAGAAATATGGGAAGTACCTGCAAACAATAGTTTCTTCCTGTGGTAGCACTGATTAATCTCAGCGTGAATTGAACAAAAGGTCCTAAAGACCACCCTACAACACAGAGGAATGACAAAGTCTGCAAGACTTGGCCCTGGGTCATGCTTTTGTAGCACACATATGGGCAACAGCATGAAACATGAGGTGATTTATCTGTTCCCATTATACTTAAGCCTAAAAATACTATAACAGCATTGAAAAGCTATTCAGAAGTCTTAGACATTGATTTTTTTTCTTTTCGTTTTTCAGGATGCTGACAGTCTCCCTGCTGATAGTTTGATAGATTAGATGTTTTCTGTAACTTTTCTTAGCAGGTTATTCTACCCCTCTCCAAGCCAATTCTTCCCTCCCTTGATTTTTGTCAGATTTACATCTGTTTCTTTAGCAAGCTACTATAAAAATGTCTTCAAGTCCATTTACAATGTATGCTTAATATCAGCTTCAGAACACTGAACAGAATGCAAAATGATTGAACTATTTTGGACAGACAACTCCAGATTTTTAAATTCACAAGATTTCTTTTTTATTTCCTTTTTTTTTGGAAGATCCTTGTCTTTGAATTGTTTGTGCCGTACTTTGTCTAAAGATGTGTTTGCATACTAAGCGCTTTGATTTGAATATAGATTAATAGCCGTATGTGTTTGTGTTTTCCTTCCATTTCCATAATTTTAGCAGAAAAAAAAATGCAGGGACAGTTCTAGCTTGTAAGTGGTGTGTTTTCGCACTGAGATTTAGTTCTATTGCATAGTATAGGACAATGTAACTCGGGCAGATAGTAGAAAATATGAACTAAGAATGATGGGAAGAGAAGGAACTTAAGGAAGATGATCTCTTTTGCAACTGTGCAACAGTCAATAACTACAAATTAGTCACAGCTTGAGTGACAGGCAAACAAACCTCAGGTGTACTCTAAGAAGAAATTGTAAAAAGGCTGCATATTAGTCACCCCAACTGCCATATTTGTATAATAGACTCAAAAAATGTATTCTCAGACTGTAGTGACCTTTTTTTATCTTTTTCTGTTAAAATTGTGATACTCAGGATTACATGGTGGTAAGAACAATAGCTGCATGAAATATCGTGACCTAAGAGAGACATTTTTCTTACTAAATTTCAGACTTTTTGTACTCCAACAAAATTCATTCACACCCTAGATGGTTATTGAAGCTGCATATGAAATAAAATCTTTACTCGTCACAGCTTCTTCTAAAGAGATTGGGTTTTGTTTCTGTGTTACTTTTCCAGAGATGAGTGATGATTAAGGGATGCAGTACAAACATCAGTAAAAAGAAGCCAGTTTGGCCATGTGTTCTCTCTGAATGACTGAGAGTCAAATATGATGAAAATTTGAAGGATCATTCAGAAATTTGATCTTTGATTTCCAAATAACAAATGTAGATAAAAAAGGGGAGAGACAGGTTTTCTTAAACGCATCTTGTCATTTGTCCTAAGTATCTCTTTTTAGCAAGGCATTGTTTCCCCTCTGTCTGAGATGCAGGTAGCTGTCTTTCATCAATGCAAGTGGAGTCCTGCATAATAAATTCATCTTTTAAGCACAAAGTTAAATCTGAAACTCACTTGGAAGGTTAGTTGATTGTACAGCAATGGAGAAAACAGAGGAGGACAAATATCAGATTCTCTCTGTTCTGTACCAATCTCTACAGACTTGAAATTAATTTCACTTTCTAAAGATTCGTTGTTTGGATTTTTTTCACCAATCCTGGGAAAAAAAGCAAAGCTATCGTATTTTCTTTGCTCAGGAAATGTGGTTATGCATTCCAGTTCAATGCAATTTCTCAGCAGCAGCTATACCACATGGTTCATATTCAGTTCTTCTTATTTCATACTGGAGTACTGAATAGCTGAAAGGCATTAGGCTACTGTTTTAAAGAACAAAAGCTAGGCTGTCAAGTTATAAATCAAAGTGGGTTTTTTTATCAGGAGAAAATATTCATAGTTTTTTTGTTGTGCAAGACTGTTTTTGAAAGAGTTAACTGCAGAATTCAAGCTTCTCAAATTTTTGTATTTTCAGACACTGTCAGGAACATCAATCAAGAATGTAAAGTTGTTCAGTCGTACAGTATGCCTGACTTCTATAGTGAAGTAAACTGAACTCGGTTTTGGACAAGTTCTCCTTCAGAATATTTACCAAATAATTGGGTTTTTACAAATAGCAAAGTTCTGAGTCCTTTTTGTGTATTATAATTATTCTCTCTCTACTTCTAGGAGAGTTCTTAGAGACAAACACAGATCCACTGAGGTCTTAATAAATTCTCTATCACAAATGTTTCCGTTTTGTTTCTGCATTACTTCTCTTCACTGTGTGATGTTTTGTAATCTAAGGTTATTTCTCTCTGATCTGACTCTGTTTTATTTACCTTTTTCTATGTTTATATTAGCAAGTAGCACTGTCCAACAGGAATGGATTTGTAAAGCAAATCAATAGGCTTTCAGGACACATTGTTTGTGTATATTCTGAGAGTTGTACTTTGGTTTAACTCTGGCCTCATCCCACAGGCCAGTCCCAGTTACAAAACGAGATGCGCTAGGTGCATTCAGGGAGTGCATCTTCCAGTGTTGGTTCATTCAAAAGGGATCCTTGTGTCCCCTGAGAGGCTTCACAGTGTAAGCAGCATAATGGGAAGGGAGACAAGGAGATTGGCTGAAAAAAACACACTTATGATCAAAATCAAGCTATAATAAATATATGCTATCTGTTTCTCTTGTTTTGGAGAGGGTTCAGAGAAGAGTCACAAAGCTAGTCAAAGGACTGGGAAGCCTGCCATGTGAGGAAAGAATAAGAGAAGTGGGTTTGTTCAGCGTTGAGGAAAGAAGGCTTAGGGGAGACTATCACCATGTTCCAGTATTTAAAGGGTGACTACGAAGATGGAGATTCCCTTCATACAAGGAATCAAATGGAACAGATGGGTGGTAATGGGTACGAGTTACTCTTGAGGGGATTCTGACTGGATAGAAAAAAATGAGATAGAAAGTTGGATAGAAGATTTTTCACAATGAGAACAATCAGCCATTGGAATAATACCCCCTAAAGAAGTGATGAATTCCATAACACTGAACACTTTTAAGACTGATCTAGTTAGGATGCTGGGCCATCTCCTTGGGACCACGCTTTTCCCTAGAAAGACCGGACCAGATCCCTGAGGTCCATTCTAACATACTATTATATGATTCTATGATTGTTTTACTCGAAAAGCTCAATGTTATAGAAACAACTTTACATACTTTACATATACTCAGTTTGTAGCATACAGCTAACAGAAACTTAATGCAGTTCTATTGCTCAATTTGATTCTTAATTCATTAGGGAAAAGTTGCACTCTTTGTCTGCAAGTTTTTCACTGTGAATTTATCACAGTGTTAGCAGGAGGGACAAACTAAATCAAATAATTTATACAAATATTCTCTAGTGTCTTACCAAGCTCTGACCAAAAAGTACTTTTACAGCTGTCAGTGTTACAAATGGAAATTACTGAGAATAAGCCCTCATGAAATCCTGACAACTGGATCTACTTTCAAATTTCAAAATGAGGAAACATCAGTATGTTGCATTTCAACTTCAAAGGCTATGTTGGTGTTACAAAATTGCATGGTGCATAGAGACCATTGGGAGCCAGTTTATTCTATATATTCAACCTTTCCCACCTCAAATCTTTGAATACCATGAGAGCTTAGGTCTAGCTGTCAGGTAGTAAGCGGCAACTCTTTTCAGATCTTCTTATGTCGTGCCATAAACCATTGGTTATGGGAGACTCTCTAAGGAAAAGAACAGATTACATGTTGATCTTCTGAAGGTTGGAAAGGGACCTTCAGCTTTTGTTTCTCTTGTGCCAACACCTTCTTGAAAAATTTTTCATTTTCATGGATTGATGGCATCCAGCAGGATTGCAATTTATGTTGGTTTTTAATTTTAATTTGTGTGTAAAGCTCTGGTGCCTCTTAGAGCTGGTAAACAATGTAGGCATTTCTGTATTAAATTTTGAACACATTATTATGATGTTGCTTTGCAATTTAGCAGCATTAAGGATCAGAGTTTGACTCTGTGTTTTATGTGCTTTATTATTTTTATGTCACTTTTACCACCAGTCCATTGAGTTGGAATTAATGAGGACTGAGAATATATCTAATGCATACTTTGTAACAAACTGCTTAAATTACTGCTCAATTAATTTGTTGCCCACTATAAGATTTTACTGTATCAACTATGTTGTATCTAGTGATTATAAATTTAATAGTTTTGGTAGACTGCAGTGAAGTTCTCTGAGGAAAATTATGAGAGTGGTCTAGAGCAAATGCATGATATTTTCCTGGTTGGAGCAAATCCGTAATTTCTATGTTCAAGCAAGGCAATTACTCCTTTACTACCGTCATGGACTGTTTTGTAGGATGGTAGCGGTTGTTGTTGAAGGGGTGGGAGGATTTTGAGGTTTTTTTGCAAATACTCAGGTGCAATAATATAATCAAGTTCTTACTGAGTCCAATATGAAATCATAGAATCATAGAATCACTTGGTGAGAAACAACCTTTGAGGTCATTGAGTCCAATGTACCTGTCCACTACTAAATCATATCCCTGAGTACATCATCTACCTGTCTTATAAATATCTCCAGGGATGGTGACTCAACCACCTCACTGGGGCAGCTTGTTCTAGTGCCTGATAACCTTTTCAGTGAAGAAATTTTTCCTGAAATCTAATCTGAACCTCCCCTTGCATGACTTAAGGCCATTTCGTCTCATCCTATCACTTGTAAGGAGAGAAGACCAACACTTACCTCCTTACAACCTCCTTTTAGGTAGTTGTAGGCAGTGATAAGGTCTCCCCTCAGCCTCCTTTTCTCTAGGGAAAACAACCCCAGTTCCCTCAGCCACTCCCACTGGAGACTAGTACTCCAGACCTTTCACCAGCTTCATTGCACATAGACTTTTCTATGCACATTTTCTAGCTTTTCTCATCTGATACTTCTAAATAAAAATTTGCTTAGTGCTAACAGCTGTCTCCTAAACTGGAAACACATAGTGCTAACCTTAATTACATGCTTCAGTCTCTCATCTTTTACACTAGCTCTGTCAAATGCAGACTACATTTTGTCTGATATAGGAGAGTTTAATCAAATCGAAATGAAAAAAAGTCAACTGCATTTTTTTAATGTGTTAGAAAACTAGTGTGCAACTTGCCTATCATGTAACTGTAACTACATAAGTGAGCTCCCTATTTCTTCAGGGCTGGAATGGTGTGCTTGTTAGGTCTTTCTTGGCAAAATGGCTCCCTACTAATTTGCCTGCTTCTGCCCTCTTCCTTCTTCAAAAAAACACATTGCTATGTTTACTTGGTACCTATATGCAATGTATTATACTTATTTTTAAAATCACCCTTTCTTTTATATTTGATTTTTGTAACAGCTATAATAGATTTGATAGTGAAATTCAGATAGAAAAAGTTATTTTCTCTGAAAAGGTTAGAGACATATACAAATCTTGCGTTCCTATATAATCCTATAGATTCAAATTGGAAATAATAATGTTTCGGGACACAATATGCCTTAGTACACCAACTGTAAGTGGGAGACAGGCACTATTTAGAAGAAAGGGTGTAATAAATAGTTGGGGACAGTTGAAAAGTTTTCTACTGTCACAGAGAAGTATACCAAAAAAATATATCTATATTTGGCAGTTTGCATTAGGAAACTGTTCTGCTTCCCTTCTGTCCTCTAGAAAAGCTCTTTCAGAGCCTTATATCACTATTCAGTAGGAACTGTCTTCAGGTTTGCAGCTTCCGTTTACTCATTCCCACTTTGTAAGCCTTTTTTCTTAATGCCAATATTTCTCTCCTATTTTCCGTCTCTGCTTTGGGATTATTTAACCAGGTGCTTCTAATGAATAACTATGTTACATTTCCAAACTTGTTTTACTGGGCTAAGTAAGCCATTTTTTTCCCATCTCTTCTTTTTTGACACTGGCATTTTGTTTCTCTGGTCATCCTTAGAGCTTGCCTCCATATATATTCTGGTATGAGTTCATATTTTTTTGATGTGGATAATTGGAATCAGATTACATGTCTCAGATGAAGTTTCCTCCATGCAAGGGGTTTTGTAGAAAGGCTCTAATAGCTGTCTACTTCTGTCAAAACACTTCTCTTGATGCATCTTAAAATTTCATTTACCTTTTTCACAGCTGCATCGTGCCCTTGGTTTATAGTCAGCTTATGATCAATAAATAATGCTAAGCCTTTTTATCATTTTTATCTGATGTACTCTCATTCTGTATCATGGATTCACGTTAATAACCCCTTGCCCTTGTTCTATTACACTCTATTCTATTTCAATTACAAACCTCAAAGCCACCTAATTTTTCCTGAATAATATTCTGTTCCTCCTTTGTATTGATGTCTCCCGACTCCATGCCATCATCTATTTTCATCATAGGACACATTCTTTTTGTTCTAAATCCATTTAATAGAAGTATTTATATGACACTTGGCCATGAGGAATTCTGGCTTTCTGTATGCTAATACTTGTTTGTATTACACATCATCCTTTAGCTTGTTTATTACTTGTGTAAGCCTTCAGCAATCTAGTATATTTTATTTGTAACTTATATATTCATTAGTTAGTATCTATGATTAAACACCAAGAGAAAGACAAATAAAGAAGTCCACACGGGGAGCAGAGACTAGAAAACTGGCAGAAGTGTCCTAGATTCCAAAAAACTCAGTACAGCTGCTTTAGTTTCTAAAGAAAAATCTCCTTATTTGTTCTGTTGGTAGGGCTGATTATGTGTTATGTGTCCCCATTCTTTTCGGCAGTTTAGTTTTTGTCAGAGGATCCTTACTCTTTAAAGCCAATTCTGTGGTATTATGTGTTGGGCCATCCCCTGCCTGGAGCCAGCCATCCACACAGCTTCGTGCTTGCTTCCTTCTCCCACAACACAGGGAGAAAATAGAAAGATGGCAAGAAGAAGCACGAACTGAGATATCATCGGTTTAATAAGTGGAGCAAAAGCTGCGTGTACAGGCAAAGAAAAAGAAATTTATTCACTGCATCATGTTGTCAGGCAAATGTCCAGCCTCTTCCTGGGAAGCCAAGCATCAACACTTGTAACAAACGCTGTAACTACGAACCTCCCCCATTCCTACTCTTCTCCTTGAGCTTCTATTGCTGAACATAACAGTATAGGACATCCCTTTGGTCAGTTTGGGACTGCTGTCCTGGCTGTGTCTCCTCCCAATTTGTTGCCCAGCCATAGCCTGTTCTCTGGGGGAGTACAGCATGAAAAACAGGAGACCTCAATGCTGTGCTGACGGCTCAGAAATACCTCAAACTGCTGGTATGTTGGTGTACACTATTTTAGCCATAGATCCAAACCAACGCCTTCACAGACTGCTATGAAGAATATAAACTCCAGCAAGTACACGTAGATGGAAAAATAATAGATAAACATATAGATAGGTTTTTTCCTCCAGGAAATTTACCAAACTAGTTAGTAGACCAGAACAATAGCAACAATATAAGCAGTGTGGAAAGGAGAGATACAGATCTACAGGACAGCTTAGAACTTAAAATAAACACTTTTTGGTATACTTACACTATTTTTTCTTTCTTTTTGGCCTTGATTATTGAGGCTATGTTTAACAGCTGATGTAATGAAATCCACATGATATTCATGTCATTTTCAGAGTGAATAAAGTTCAATTTAGACTGTCACATGTTTAACTAGACACAGTTTCTCCCTCTTAGTTGTTTCTGATTTCACAAAGAAGTTTTAGACCTTTATTGTGCTTCACTTGACTAACAGTGACAACAAGATTTTTTTCTTTGAGTGTATTTATGGTATTAATGAAAGTCATAAATTCATACCATTTCCAGCTATATTTAAAAATTCATCTTATATTTAAAATCTCATCTGTTTCTAGCAGAAAAGGTTTCCCAACGAGATTAGTTTCCCAACTATCAGAGATTAAATTCAGTTTCTAAGTCAGTAATTTTGAAACCAATGGAGTGAAAGTAGTTAAACTGAAGGAGATGCTCTGGGCAACCCGAGAAGAGCAACTTATGATAAAATTATGATTTTGGCTGGCAAGTCTGTTGTAAACTCATAAATCTTTAGAAGGGGTCCACTGCTTTGTGTAGTGAGTTACTAACTAACTGTAACACTTCTAGACTTTGGGCATGCAGAACTACTTCCCCCAAGGTCTGGCTTGACTTCTGTTTTAGCCTTAGCAGGGGACTGATATTCCTGCTGCATAGCTGGACTGGATCTGACATAGCCATAAACTCTGGAAATATATATATTTTTCCCCTTATGTACTGCAAGCTGGCATTTACCAATCTCTTTGAGGTACAACATGAGGAGGAGAGCTCTGAAGGTATTTCAGTTCAACTTGGGCAGTCTCCTTATTGAAATATTTTCTGCACTTTTCTAATACTTTAGCATCTCTAGAAAAACAATTAATTTATGTACCTGAAAATTATTACAGATGCAGAACTTCAGCCTCTTTGAAATTCTTAACATGTATTTAATTCCATAGGAAAATTAAAGCTATTCATTTCTCTGAAGATTTTATGGTTTATTTACCCTTAAAATAGAAAACAATTTAATAGTTTGTCTCTCTACTAAATGTCATATATTGTTTAAAAAATGTATATGAATGTCTTGATTCTGAAAACTACCTAGTATTGAGTATATCTAAAAAGTAGTTAAGGAACTAGCAAAGCTCATTTCTGTGGTATACTGGAGGCAAAGGGTAAAGAAAGTCAATGTCTAAAAATGCACAAGATGCCCCAAGTTGATTCTGTAATTGTAAAGGCTAATACATTGCGAGATTTGCAGTCTAGTTAAGCTTTTTTCCTTGTTGAGGTTTCCCCTTGTTCAGACATTTTTAACAGTTATGGTGTGGTACAGCACTACAATGCTAAAACACTGTTTGCCACTGCACTGTAGAGAAGAGGATGTCAGGTTTTTAATTTTTTTGTATTTTGTTCTAAGGGCTCGGAGACTCCAAAAGGGCACAATCCTCAGCTGTTAGAAATCAGCAAATTTTAGTTTAAGATGTTAGGCTATACCAGTGTAATAAAGATTTAAGCTTCCTGTTCATTAGTACTTATATGGCCTTCAGCCTCAACTGTTGCATATTGTGTTAGTTTTAAACACAGGCTTTGGAGAGCTAGACATTATTATGTATCTGAGATTATTGGGCTACATGTGAGCTTACATAGTATTACGGGAGGTTATTTAAACCAAATTGTTTGTATCTTTTGTTTTTCCTCTGCTGTAAAGGACAGCTATAGGTTTGTGCTGGCTTGGGAAAAAAAACTAAGCTGCCATTCTTATGTAAGGATTTGAGAAGGGTGTGAAACAGGAGCCTGGAAGCAAACTGATAACAGTGGAAACTTTTGCTTGTTACTTATGTTCCCAGCCTACTAAATACAGTAAGAGTTTTCCTGTGGTTCAATATATCAAACACCTGAACTTCCTTTCAGATGCTTCCTAGAGAATGCAGCACCATGACAGATGAAGCTTTCAGTCAGAAGGCTCGGTGCTTCTAAATGGAGGGAAATAACTGTGAATTCAAAGGGAAGGTCTGGTTTAGAAAATTTAGGGGTTTTTTTCCTTCCCTCAACATTTATCCTTTGTACTTGAATTATTCTTGTATTAATTTCCAGCTGTGCTCTGAAAGCTGAGTCAGAGCCTGAGCTCTCTCCCATTCCCAAATCATACATGCAGAAAAGAGCAAAAGTAGCCAGTGCTCTGCTGCATCTTTCTGTTTCCCCACATGAGAGTTCATCTTTTTGACCAGCTTTCTTCTGCTGGGGTTACTGTTGACACAGAGCACCAAGCTGGAAAGCAGAGATAATGTTTGTCACTGCTGCAGTTTGACAGCTACTCTCATTCTAACCTCTACCCCTCCCTTTTCTTTTCTCCATTGCACAGGTGGTGAAATCCTATTAGGATTGATTTAGCGAGTGGCAGAACAGGTTCATAATTCCTAGCTTCATTCCCTTTTGAGGCTTTAACAAGATTTTGAAGCATAAAATAAATTTTAATCTTTCCAAGGAAAGATGCTAATCTGTAGCTGGCTGTTGGCTCAATATTGGGTTCCTGCTGGCTTTGATAAGAGCTCATGATTTGTGGAAATTTAGCATGGATTGAGGTGTCAGCTTGCAACTCACACTCCAGGCTTCCTTGCCTAATGGGAAGCAGACAGGGGTTCATAGGGGGCTGGGGCTCTGCGCCATAAAATTTATCTATGCAGTTCATGAAGTTCTCAGCTTTTGCATATGATCTTTCTTTTTTACACACTGGGTTTCCTGGAAGAGACGTGGGTGTTCAGCAAGCTCTTAACTTCTCCACACAGTCTTCTGTTATCCATTTATTTCCACCCCACAGTCTTAACAAATGCTTTGATTTCACACTTTCAAGCACAGTAAAGAAACAACTTTAGCTATTGGGTATATAAGCAGCACTGGAATATAAATGTCCCAGAGCACTAAGGCATATGTAACTTCAATTTCAGTGATGTAAGATATCAGTGTTAAAAAGTTGGTTTAATATTCATACAGAAATTAGCAAAGCCAAAATTATGCTCACTGTCCATTTAGGATTAAAAAACTATTTAGAGGATAAAAAAGTCTAAGAATGTCAACTGTTCATCTGATTTACATGGCAAAAATATGTTGATTTTTTTTCTGTTTACAGTGACTTGGGAAAAATGTGAGATTTTTTTTAATTTAATCCTTTAATTGTCTGTTCATATGTTGCATAATATGTATCAAGTCAGATTCTATTGTCGGAGACATTGGTGTAAATCTACACTATTCTCCCTAGAGATAGCAAAATAACTTTCAAATTTTTTCTTAATGAGATCAGGAATTTTGACAGTACAGTTTAGTGGTTGCAGATTTGAATAAAATGTACTGTTTTCAGAGTAAATTTGGGAAGAAGCTGTCAGTTCTCCGAATGTTGATAAGACGCAAGATTGACAGCCCTATAATTTTGCTTGTTCTAAGCTTCTCTTTGTTCATACAACTTGGCTCTTTAAGATGAAATGACAAGAGCTGTTCACAGTGCTTTTGGACTTAGTTTGCAATTATTCCTGAAATATATGATACTGGAAGACAACAAGAGTCCAGCTTCTTTATTAACATCATTATCTTAAATGCTTTTTCTCCCTCATATTTTTAAAGATTTAAAGGCTTTTTTCATTATTTCAAATAATTTCTCATCCTGAAGAGAAAAGTCAGAGAGGGCTTCCATATCTTAAAATGCTGCTCAGAGCTAGCTTATTCTTTTCTGGCTAAGAAATAGATCTACTTTTTTCATTCATTTACATTTAGCACAAAGCACATGGGTAAGAGACAAATATATGCTATAAGATCTGCCAGTAGCACTGCTGGATCAGAGTTCATTTAAAGTGACGCTGGTCCTGTGAATCATAATGTCTGCTCAGTGGAGTGGCAGAAGTGACTTTTTCTGCAGCAGGCTCATATATCAACTTAAAGGGGAAGAAAAGTTGCCACAGAACCACAGTTCCAAACAGCAGCACCACTTCACAAAAAAAGTAATCCTCTGGCATTAATATCTTGTCAATGCTAGTGATGGGTTACATTTGCTAAGCAAGATGTGCTCAGCTGGGCTGCAGTATCTTGGAAGCGCAATGTAATATGTCACTTTTTTTTTTATTTTTTTGAGGAATGGTACATGTTGAAAGTGGTGGTATGTGAATGCATGCTGTAAATTAAGAGAAATATCCTCAGAAGTGCAGACATTGATCTTGGTTTCTAAAACTCAGTCTATGTAATTCGAAAGCTGTCTGTTCCTGAAAATATCTATAAATCCAGTTTGCATATGCGACAATTTTTCTCTTTTCTGCTCAAAAAGTTTAATCCAAACCCCATTCTGACACAGACTCAATCCTTACTGAGCATTCAAGGATGTGCTTAATATGAATTAGGCATGTAAAAATTACTTTGTGTAAACATAATCTAAGCCAGTTACATCAGCTTTGGTTTAATATAAATTTTCATTCTGAACACATAGCATTGATTTGCATTTGCCTTCAACATCCTATATGGGTATATAATGAATTTTAGTGCAGTGTCATTTTACAAAGGGGAGCCAAAGATAAGGAAGTAATTATTCTGCTTGTGGGTATACGATGAGCTGCCATCAGCACTGAAGCTTAGGAGCCATGTCCTTCATGCCATCACTGAGCCACTAGACTTTCACCTGTCTTGCTTGTGGCATTTGGATTTCCTGATGACTGAATGCAGGCTGAAAGTTGTAATTCAGTGAAATGGTGACTGAATTTCCTCCTTTTAGGAGGGAAAATGGCTCTTTAGAATCCAAAGCAAGGTGGAAGGGTAGACTGTCAGAGAAGCACTACAATCAGTTTTGAAGAAAATTTTGTGTGATTCAACACGGTTATTTTTTTCTCCATATCAATAAATATTTAGGGATGTTTTCTTAAGACAGTGTTCCTTGTCTGCAGAAATAGTTTCCCTTGCTCCTATTCAAATGTCAGGCAAGATTTATGGGGAAAACATTTTCAATCTTTTATTAAAAAAAGATGTTGTTCTCACACTTCTACATTTCTTTGCATTGGAGAGCAGTATGTAGGTGGCTGCTGAAAACAAATACTTTATCACAGAATCACAGAATCACAAGGTTGGAAAGGACCCATTGGATCATCGAGTCCAACCATTCCTAACACTCCCTAAACCATGTCCCTAAGCACTTCATCCACCCATTCCTTAAACACCTCCAGGAAAAGCGACTCGACCACCTCCCTGGGCAGCCTGTTCCTCCCTGGGCAGCCTGTTTATTATAAGTTCCCCACAAATCCCCCCAGTTTTTTAAGTTACTTGATGAATTTGCCATGGTAAATTGCAAATGATTTCAGTCATAATCTTTTCAAATCTGCTCATTCTTCCTAATTTGATGACCAGTTCTTGTTAATTATAATATTATTTGCAATAAAAATAATCTAGCTTATGGCACAGACTCACCTTTTAAAGAGATAGACTATTAAATAATTTGTCAATGGCATTTTAAACAATCATAGGATATTGGGAAATATATCTGTAATAACTGAGGTGTTTATGCTTATTTTGAACTAAATACTATTTAATACTGGAAGAAATATATTTTTAATGTGTTTACATGATTAGGAGCTTTATCTTTTTATTTTGAGTTACAGTTAGCCCTCTTCTTCACACTCATAAAAATAAATTCAGTTTTAGTTTCTACACGGTTTTTGTCAAATGCCACTGCCAGACAGAAAAATTTGTGTAAAAAATCTGAAGTGAAGTAGACAATACATCAAGCATGACCTTTTGGGTTTTTTTGGATGACAGGAAAAAAGAAAATTTCTAATATTTTCTTCCTGGAGGAATAAAAACTCCCAAAATATTGCAGATACCCTGTAAACATACACATTGTGACCTTTATAACTTATTCCTAGTTAAACATCTGCTGTTGCCTGCTGTTCTCAGTTATATAACTTCAATACTGTAAAATGATCTTTCATTTAGACAGCCCAGTCTATTACAGTTTAATGTTAGGCGTACAACAGAGGCAACAATGAAAGCACGTTTCACAGAGTGCATAAAAACATAGAAGTGCCCTCATTTTTTAACTTTCTCCCCTTCTAGTCTAGTAAGAACTAGAATTTACTTCCCTGAGTAACAACATTGCATTAGTTTACCTTTTATTTGCAAGAATGTCATCTCTTTTACCCTTGAAAGTGTGTTTCTGTGCTGAATTTATTTACTTTGAGTGATCCTCAGCTTATGACAGGAAAGTGCTTTGGTGTTTTGGAGACCACCCTTGTCACTCAAATCTAGGATAAATGGACTAATAGGTTCTTAAATATGAAAAAAATATGTACTGGAGGGCAGGCTGGAGCTCTGGTTAGTTGCTTTGGAAGCACCTTCTTTCCTAAAGTTTTGTGACACTGGAGTGCGGTGCAAAGCACAGGGTAAGCAGAAAAACAATGACAACCTGATGTTCATTTCTAATGGAAGTAACAGTAGGTGCAGTAAGTTCAGGTTTTCTTTTCTTTGCTGGTGGTGTTTTCTCTGCTTCTTTTTTAGCATTGGTGTTAAAATATGTATAGACTGCATGAATTTTTAAAAACTAGTTTTTATAATCACAAATAAGTCTGTGGCTTTCAGTGGCACTATACATGAAGGATATTGCTTCTGGCTATGTATAAAGCGACAGAATCCAGACCTGTAGCAGTGTGCATCTGTAAACAGTATATTGTATATGTATTCAGGCCATTTTTCCTTGCTTTTTAAAATGGAAGTAAATTTTGACAAAATTTTACAATCAATCAAACAGACAGAAGGACAAATCCCAAACCAGTAAAAAGTTCCATGCAGTCTGCTGATTTCTTCTGCTTTCAAACATTAGGTTGGCTAATCACGATTCTGTGTAGCTTTTGTGATCTTCGTATCATTCATTCTTCTGAAACCCAAAGGTGCCTTTACGATTTCCTTTAACACATTTACATTGTGGAGCTACAGCTTAAGCACTAATCCTGGTCGACATGCTGGAGGCAAGGGAAGCCATCCAGAGGGATTTTAACAAGCCTGAGAGGTAGGCCTGTGCAAACATCAAGAAGTCTGACAAGGCCAAGGGCAAGGTCTTGTTGATGGGTCGGGCAATCCCAAGCACAAATACAGATGGGGTGGTGAATAGATTAAGAATGGCTCTGAAGGGAACCACTTGAGGGTGCTGGTAAATGAGAAGCTCCACACAAGCAAGCAATGTAAGTTTTTCCTCCAGAAAGCAAAATGTAGCCTGAGCTGCAGGTTGAGGGAAGTGGTTCTCCCCCTCTACTCTGCTCTCGTGAGAACTCGCCTGGAGTACTGCATTCAATTCTGGAGTCTTCAGCATAGGGACCACATGGATATGATGAAATGAGTCCAAAGGAGGACCACGAAGATGATCAGAGGGCTGGAGCACTTCCCATGCAAGGACAGGTTGAGAGAGTTGGGCTTGTTTAGCCTAGACAAGAGAAGGCTTCTCTGGGAAGACCTTACAGCAGCCTTCCAGTACTTAGAAAGAGCCTACACGAAAGCTGGGAAGGGGCTTTTTATCCTGATTTATCTTGACAACCTGATTATAGTAACATTTTTACTTGGATGCCCAGATTCATAAAAGGGAATATTCTGAACCTTTGGTATCTCTTTTTCTTTTGTTTTATTGTTTTGGAATTTCATGTTTGTTTGGTTTTATCTCAGGTAGATAGAGCTAGCTGGAAAATGTCACCGTTTGCTCTGTATTTTGCTATGAAACATGTTGCTATGTAGCATTCAGGAACACAATGGTAAGACTAAGTTGAGTGGCACAACCCAAAACTTATGTATCAGATATGTATTTTTTGTGATAAATGTGACTGGGATCCGAGACATGAAAATTCCGGTCAGTTTTCTCCACATATCTGAATCAGTACACTAGACAAGCAGAGGAAGAATGGCCAAAAGATAATGTGAATTTCTATTTAGAGTTTCATTTTACACTTTGTTTATTTGATGAATACTACTGAGTAAATCAGTGGCACACTGCAGTCAGACATATGAAATTTATATAATGGAGCAAAGTGAAACAAAAACCACTTTTTTTTCTTTAGAATTATGTTTTTTGACAAGCACATTACATTTTACAGAGGCAAGATTCTGTAATTCTGTCATAATACATTTAATGTGAATTACCCGTTATTTGATTAGTGTTTTTATAAAACAATCAGAAGGCAATAGCATTCTGCAAAGTCCTTGTAAACTTACCTATAGGTTGGTTTCACCAACTGAAATTTGTATTTCTAAAAATGCTGTATGGAGAATCAGACCTTTTTCCTAAACTTTTAATTTTGTTTGAGGCTTCCTTATGTTTTTGGTTTTCTTATTTGTTCAGAAAAATGTTATGATCATTACCCTTTTTGTTATGAATCATTTAAATATGACATCAGTGTTACCAAATAATGTTATTCATCAACACAGTGTTATTATTTTTTAGAGTCAAGATATTAGCAAAAGGAAGGTGTTTTTTTTTAAATAATTATTTGTGCACTTTATTGTGAATGTATATGAAACTCCTTGTTTGCTAAGGAAAATGGCTGTGCCTCAAACTCTAATGGAATTCACATACGTGGTGTTTCTGCTGTAACTGCCCACATGGACAAACCTGGTGAACGTTGAATACCAAGTTATTTACAATACCTTTAAGACAGAAAAAGATAAACCCCTTCATCTACATGAACCTTTGTGTGATCGTAGCTGCCTCCTTTTCAGTAATCACTTTTTGCCCTTAATTCTATCTCTCAAATTAAAAGTGGCCCGTGTCTCTTGATCATTTATTCCAAGATGTATGTGAAAAGGGTGAGAAGGCTGAAAATAACACATCTACAGTACAACCATAGAAAGTTTCCTCTAGATTCATATAGGCCATTCTTCAGGCAGGTTTTGTGAATGGGCTAAATGTTTTACCACTGTGTCTACACCATTCCTGATGACTATGCTAGGGAATCCAGCTTTTGCTTGAGGCTATCTGATTTCTCTGCTGGAATGACACCATGAATACAGTGTTGTGGCTTGGTTAGTTTAACAGCCATTCTAAATAATGCTATTTGGGACACAGGTTTAAAAACAAACAACAGAATTTGGAGTGGGTGTTCCAGTGTTTTAACTTAATAGGACTTTTCTTAAATTACCAACTTTACATTTAGACTGCAGTATTTTTGTTGTAGTAACAGGTTTCTGTCCAAGACACGTGTATGCATATTTAAATGGAGAATAGTGTAATTGTCTTTCAGAGATTAATGTAATAAAACTTTTTTGTCTGCACAAATTAATTGAACAGTTATGAGAAGACGGATTGCTACTCTGTAATTATTACAGTTGTATTTTATATAATTAATACTTCATATTAGAATTGGTATGACATATTATTATTCTTTTGCACATTTAAGGAATACTTGTAACACTGTATTTGCCTGAGTAAATACTGTCACTGCATGCCACTCCCAAGAACATCTGTCTCTGATGATGACTCTCAAGAGCAAGAAATTCACAATTGTGAGCTTCACAGAGTTCACACTTAACTAACATCCTGTGAGAACTAACATGAAATCAATGGATTGTTTATTACCTGAGCTCTTTTACTTCATGTTATTATTTCTCATAATGGAACTAGTAATGTGAAAGATATGTAAGTAGCACACACTAGCAATTTGTTCCAAATGTTCTCTGAGCCAGCTAGTGTATTAGTTTCTAAAGAAAAATGAATCTATTTCTAGCAACGAATCGCAAAACTTTTACGCATTTTGTTCTTTCTAAAAAAACTATGAAAATTTCTGGAAACTGTAAGAAAAAGTACCCATGCATAAAATTAAAGCAGGAGGTGTCATGTCAGTGTAACTCAGTTTAACATTTTTCAGATGAAAATACAGTAAATTTATTTCTTATTATCGGATTATTGGAAAATTATAGAACAGGGATAGACTCAAACAGAAAAGATGCAATAAGGCCAATGTCTGATTTAATGTTTTAAGTAGCAATCCTGCTTTCGGACAATGTCCAGGGAGGTTCTAAATATGTTTATGAAGGCTATTATAGTAATGACGATAGTGTAGACAAATTGCAGTTATCTCAGTTCTTGCTGTTCTTCAGAAGGGTAGTTATTGTAAGTAGGATGTCAAATGCATTTTTCTAATTATGTTTCTTAACAAAAGTCCTAACAAAAATTCAAGGGTTTGAGCAAATCTTTTGAGTCTCTGCTTTCACTGAGCGTAATGCTTCGCTGCAAAATTTGAGACTACAAGTTATGCAGACTTTCTCCCTTACCTTACTACTGGTAGTCTATGTTCAAATCTTGTTGGGAGAAGCATAGCTGAGATGCTGCTAAAGTGGTCTCATACTTCACCAGCAGACAGAATGCTAGTGGGTTTTTTAAGAGTTTTACCTAGTTTTCTGTACCTGCCACAGAAGTTAAAAAGACTCGTGCCAAGTCCTTCAACTGCTTGAGGAAACATAGAGAAAAAAGTATATTGGCTAGTGGTTTTCTGTCATCGTGAGTAGCCAGTTCAGGTGAAGTTGCACTGTGAGGCATGGAGAAGATGACAGCATGCCCCCTTTTCAGCCAGTGGCATTCTGCTCATATCAAGAAAGTGTCTGTCCATTTCTCAGAAGCAGTTCTGTGACAAGAGGTTCTGATGCTGAGTCTCTTGTGACAACCCCTGGGCTGTCTGAAACATTGGAATCACAAAAGCACACACTACAGAAGCTCTGGCTGAAAGGTTTAAAATTGGATGCACTGCAATTTTGTTTGGGTATGACACCTAAGACCTTCATTAACCTGTTCACAAAAAGTCTGGATGAAAGCGAGAAAGAGAGATGATATATATTCAGCTAAAGAAATAAAGTGAAGGGTGGTGAAAGGGAAGGAAGTGTGTATGAAAATTCTGTCTTTAGTGTAAAGAGTAGGTGTGTTGAACAGTCAACTATTTATCTTTAGCTGTATATTTCTAGTACTATTTTTTTTCCTCTTACCAAAATAGTGCATCTCCTTGCTTCTGCTAATCCCAAGTGGGAAAACTTGGAGTAATAGAGAGCTTACATCATGGAAGTTTGGGTGGCCATGAAAAAAAGTGTGTGATGCAGGACAAACCCTGCAAGGCAAAGGTGGTAAGAATGTGACAGATCATGGTGACACAGAAGAGCATATATTCAGTTCAGTGATTTTCCATCAAGGCAAAATCTGTGAGGACTTTCAGAGGGCCACGTGCCTTTTCATTGTTTTGTTCTCTGCCTTATATGTACCCTGCTTCTCTTTTTCCATTCTATTACAAAAACTTGGAGAATAATTTATGTGGTAATTTTTGAGAATTAAGTGTCCTGGGAGATAGATGAACATCATTAAAATATTATCACATTTAAACTTTCCTGTTGCCAAAAGTGGAAGGCTAATTTTACTCCTTTAGTTTCTCATGGATTTCTTTGCTTTATTTGTGGTGGCCACAGATGTACAATTTGGTCCTAGATCTGTCAAGATGTTTTCATTTTGAGTCTTAGGAAATATATAGGTCGAGGTAAGTTTGAAGTACTTGCATGTGAAAATTGCTAGAATTTCTAGAAAAAGTATATAAGAAATATTTTTGGCAATGATATTGATTATTCTTACTATCTTGAAGAAGATTGCTGTTGTTCATTAACTTCAAGGTTCCACTTTGGTCCACTATGATCACCACCTGCAGATGAGCTCATCTTGTCATTTTTTCAAAGTTATATTAGATTCAGCAAGATTCTTTGGCTGCATTGTTGGGCCAAGAGCTGGCTTTGATTCTGTTCACTCTTAGATGATTTTTTACTTAAGAGGATCTTTTTTTCTTCTTGTTTATAACATTAATTTCTTTTTCATGAGCACGCAACTGGCAGCAGCCACATTTCCATTTCATATTTCATCTCTAGCTTTTCTATTAATCATATTACGTTTCCAATTAAATTCTACTTATGAATTTGTTTCAGTGTGGTTCTTAGGGGAATCAGTAAATGTGTTTTATAATTAAGTGCTCAAATATTAGAATTTAATAGCTCATAATTAGAGAATTTTTAAATTAGAAATCTGTCTTCCTGCGCAATTTGAGGATCTCAAATCTAATTTACATCTTCACCTTAAGGAAAATTCATAAAATGAACTAAACTGAAGTGGTGAAATACATTCTTAATTAAAGAGAAGAAACTGCTAATCAAGTGCAACTTAGGAACATAACCTAATAATGAAAGTATTTTATAACATCATATAGTTTCTTTATGGTAGAGAAGGAAACACAGAGATTAAAAAAATTAGGTGAAACATCACTCAAACCAGCAAATTTCCATTTGCCATATGAAGTGTCCCATGGCAGAAATATTCCCATTCTTTTCAATCTAATTGTAGAAATAAATATATACTAACTCAAGCACATGAACAAGGACAAATAATATTTGCATTGTTCAGTGGCATGCATGCTCTCATGCAAACACCTGATACTGCAGGCATCTCTGTGTGTATACATATATATGTATCTGTTTACAGTTATTTTCTGAGGTGCAAGGAGTTATATTAATATTGATGTGTATTTAGGGCTGTGTTCATAGTGAGAAATTCTGCATGGAATATTGGACAGGTATTGAACTGAAAGCTTCAGAGCTGAAAGAGTGATTTTCCTGTACCAGCTAAAAAGAAAGGATCCTGAGTTAAGATCAGTATTAGCAAGGGTGGTTTAAGATGGAAGAAAAACAGGCAATTGCCTACAATGGCATACTGAGGGGATTGGCCTCTAGGAAGACACTTGTGATTGTTTTTGTGCCTGATGTCAGCCTGGATCTGCAGAAACAGCACTGTAAAGTTCCCAGATAACATGTACGTTTCTGGGCACAAAAGATTTACCCAGTTCTTGGGCCTGGATAGATGCTGAAGCCACATCTTGATCCAGTCTGAGCAATCTCTCCATCCTTACCCAGATGTGCAGACTCATCTGAAGACACTGCTATTTTCTGTAAGCCTACCTGCAAAACCAGAAGATCAGGTCTCCAGTGTATCCCTGCAAGTAGGTCCACTGCATTTTCTCCAGGTTAATGATGTCCTGAGAGCAAATAAGCATCAGTAGCCCTTGTCCCTGACTGCATATTTTCCTCTAGCTACCCTCCCTCTCTGTCCCTGCCTAGCTGTTGTGGTGAAAAAGGTGTATAGAAAAGAGCAACCATGCCCAGGAGAATGGGGTTCCTGAAGACTTGTGCTCCCCTTCTGTCTGAGGTGCGTGTAGGTCTCTTCTCTCAAGTAGCAAGTGATAGGATGAGGGGGAAGGACCTCCAGTTATGCGAGGAGACATATTAACTAGATATTATGAAATATTACTTAACCAAAAGGGGTGTCAAGCACTGGAACAGGCTGCCCAGGGAAGTGGTTGAGTCACCATCCCTGGAGGTATTTGAAAAATGGGTTAATGAGGTACTCATGGATATGGTTTTGTGGTGAACTTGGCAGTGTTAGCTTTACAGTTGGACTTGATGTCCTTGAAAACCTTTTCCAACCTAAATGAGTCTATGATTCTGTGAATGGTATTTGCCTCAGAAATCTGACCCTGCCATTTGCCTTGATTTCCTGATCCTCTAATGACATCCCTGGTGCATATCTACTTTTCATCAAAGGAGTTCTGGTTTGTCCAGTAGTAGCTGATAACCCAGAAAGAAGTCCTCAGAAGCGTCAACATCAGCTGGTATATTCATGATATTTATCCTCTTGCTAGTGACTTGTTGACATATTGAAGGCAAATCACTCACATCTCCCTAAACACTTGGTTGATTTAAGGAAACTTCGGGGTTTGCCTTATGCCTGTAGATATGATTTTGCCTTGTATTAAGCTACATTATACTGCCAAAGTAGAAGAAAATTATCTAAATGGAAATGGCAAACTGAGGCACAGGATCTGCTGAAACTGGTCTTTATAATCTTGTTGATGGTCGTTCTGGTCATTTTTGACATTATGTGTTCTGACATTACTATGTGCTTCTGTTGTCTGGGTTAAGCGTGTAGGGCAATTGACAAGATCTGTATTTAAAATTGTACTTTTACATTCTGATTAGCTGAATTCACATTTTCCACTGAATTACAGATTGAAAAATTCAGTAATAAATGATGCTGATTTATTTGGCAAGATGATCAGCTGGTGCATATTCCAGAATGGTCTGGGTCACAGACTGTAATAAATAATTACTTATGTATTATGATCTTCATTAATATTTCAGGATTCAGACAGTTAACAGGAGCTATTTCTCTCAGCATAAGTTAGAATACTGTTTTATAAGATTTCATGAGAAGACAAGATTAATGCTAACAATGTTTTTTCATTGACAGGAAAATAGTGTTAACATTAGTAACTCACTCTTTCTGTTAAAAGTACAGCATTTGTTTTACAGCTATTCACAGCAGCAAGGTTAAACTGAAAAAAACATGGATTATAAACAAGGTCAGTCTATAAAAAAGTAAAACATGAATCTATTTTCCTAGACTAAAATGTTATTAAAATGAATATTCTTCCAGATCACAATGAAGGTGATGAAGGCTATAAAGGTACTCAAGAAGAATAATTCAACTTCAGTGTCTCTTCATTTCAGGAAGTGGCTATTTCTTCTTTTATAATCTCAAAGAGTGAATTTGAAATTCAGCTAATTAAGCCTAAAGTTTGTTATGTTTTGTAGTGTCCTTGATTCTGAAAATAATACATGTAACTTCATTTCACTTCTCAAGTTTTAAAGCATAAACGAACTTGGTACAGAATTTCTTGAAGGTATATTGAGCAAAGCCTATATTCAAGAAAACAATACATTTGCTGTATTTGGGTAAATGTTTCCCCTTCAGAATATATTTGGCTTCATTAAGATGACACATAGATATGAATATGGAATATTTAGTTCCTCTGAGATTGCTCTTACACAGCTAAGGACTTTTCTAGGTTATAGCAATATACGTGCTGACACTAGTATGGCATTGTTGTAGTTGTACGGATAATATTTTAATGAAGAAGCAAATAAGTTTTGTATTAAATCATGAAACTATATTATATAAATTAAGGCACTTCATAGAGTGTAATCTACAAATATGCACAAAAAGTACTTTTATACATACATTATGATTAAAGTACAGAATAGATAAAAATTTATGTGTGTATACTTAAAAGCTCTGTATTTTTTATATGTCCCACAACATAATGGCATATTGAGCCACCACCTTTCATGTCTATGTAATAGAAAGCATATGTTCTATATCAGCATTCATAAATTCTGTGTCAGTCCACATGCGCATATCCACACAAACAGCATATCCAGGGAAAGCTCTGGTATAACAAGAACCAGACTCGAGACAAGAACTCGTGACTGGAGACTTCCCACTATAAACTGTGTTCATAAGCACACAATCCAGTCTTTACATTGCTCATGGTCCTGATGAATTTCCTGGCTACTAGTCTCTATATATAGTTTTCTGTCTCTCTAAACATTTAATTACAGAAAGATGAGAACTAAAAAGCAGAAACAGAAGAGCAAATAATTCATAAACTAGTGATAGTAAAGTATGCTGTCTAAATACATCAGGGAAGGGACTTTTTGATTTTCACTTCTCAGATTTGAGGAGTGCTTTTCTAGAATTTTCTAGATTCATACGCAAAAATTGTCCTCTCATATAAGGAAAAATATACAGCTAAAAGAATGGGAGTAAATGTCCTTCTCAGTGTTTTCGTGTCTTAGCTCTTCAATATTTTAAATAAGCAATCAAAAATAGCAGGACATGTATGCATAACTGTGAAAGTAGATGTTGATGCAACTAATACATAGTATCAAAATTTTACTTCTACTATAGATGTTCAGTCCTCCCTGAACTCTCTTTGTTACAAGTTTAAGGCAGAGTTATGTCTGTAACAAACATAACTTTTAAATAGCACCTTTGAATGTCAGTCTGAGGTAGAAAAAAAAATCATGCAGCTCTATCTACAAAGATTTGGCCTGATATTTGTACATTTGCATAGTTGCATATTATGTGATCCAGAACAGGAAATTGTGCATGTGTTCTGTCCCGTTCATCCTCCACAGAGGCTGCAGAGCATATTCGCACAAGCAGTCCTATGGATGTCACTAGGCCTGATCATCTAAGCATGGTTCACACCATCTAATGTACAGAAATGTAGTTTTGTGAGTCCTGTTGCTTGCTCTGTGATGAAACAAACGAGGCTTAAAATAATTCTGAGTATTCAAGGTTCTTACTGTTTTCTAACAGAAGCTGACTTGCTTCATCATGTCTATTGAGTTTTGAGCAGTCCAATTTTAGCTCCTCTAAGATGGAATCAAAGCTCCTGAAAAATTCTAATCATGGTTGTCAGATTGATGTTTGCTTGAAACAAACACCAGCAGTAAACATGGCCTGCAAGATTTATTCAAGGAATAAAGCATAACATTTACACAGAAAGAGGGCAGCATTAGAGTGAAGAGAGATGATCAGGGCTGACCTTTGGCAAGCAGTACAAATTTCTAAGTATTATTGCCCCAGTCAAATAGATGAGTTTCCCGAACAGTTAATTCCTCATGAAAGAGAAGATCAGACAGAGAGCATATGTGGGACCACTTTGAGTTTAATTTATTCGAGTGTATTAAACAAAAATGCCAGATTGCATTGTACCAAACACTCTTTAATAAAAGTAATTGGTTGATTAATAATAAAATATTTTGAAGTATAAACCTAGAGCAAAATTCCTTCAAAAAGTGAAAGAATTGTCACTGGAAGAGGAATTACTTTAACTGAACTGCATGTCCTTGACTGAAGACTTGTGATTTTTCAATGTCTTCTTTGGACTTTGGGTGGATGTTTCTGGGTAAATACCTACTTCCTCTGTTTGCATTGTTGTTGTTGTGTGCATAAGTTATTTTAATTTTTTCTGATGTTCCAAAATATCTTTGCAGTTATTCTGGTTTTGTATTTTGTTGGGTTTTTTTAGTGATCAGTTCTGCTCTATGGAGCAGGTAGCCTTTTCATCTTGCATGCCTGTGCTGAGGACTGTAATTTATGCTCCCCATGAAATATCTTTGCTACAAATACAATCCTTGTCTCACATGAAATGGCTTTGCTATAAGTGTGACATTCATGTAAGCCAGTCAGCTTGCCAGATTGTTATTAGTTTGTAATAAACATTTAGAAAAATGAAGCATCATTAAAGGAAATCAGCTGTTTCATGTTGCTGCTGCATATTTATAGACTCTCCGCTTACATGAATTAATTAGTCCCTGATTGGGGGAAACACGTTTTATCTCCACCCTTTGGCATCTTTCCATTCTGTTTCTTCTTTTACTATCTTCTACTGTAATGACATCTACAAGATAAAATCAATTACTTTTAAACCACTTGGAATAATACAAAGTGATTGTAATACAACCTTAGCATAGGTATTCCTCAATACTTAGGCACAGCAGAAGACCATCATCTTATGATAATCTTCTACCCTAGTAAAATTATCTGTTAATTAAAGAACAAGCATTATGCAGGCTGTGTTATCAAGCCAGGTTATTTTGGGTTTGGTTTCACCTCACCGTTTTGGGCAGAACAGACTGCTGCTCTGTGATCATATAACCAGAAACCCGTCTGAGCAGTCAGATTGATGTTATATCAAGTTAGTTATTTACTGCTGTGATTTTAATATCGTTCCAAAGCCTTTTAAGATACTTACCTAGATGAAAGTTGGCATTGAGAGAGACCTTTAAATTAATATGGCAGGCCTAGATTTATATTTGTCAAAACCTTCCTTGTTCTTGTTTGGTGCCAGTAAAATAACTTTCTGCTTGTCAAAGTATTAGTTATGGCAGCAATTTAAGAAACATTTTGATACTCTTTAAGCATGTTTTTATTTTTAAAATTTCCTACTTTGCCCAGCAGTCTGTCATTTGTAAACCTTTATTCATTAAGAACATTGCAGAATAGATTAAACTCATTATAGTGAAGGTGAATACTTCTGATGTTACTATTAAGGTTAGTTCAATATAGTATGTCTGCCAGGTTTTTCTTCTTAAGCCATCCAAAATCTGCATTGCTAGAACAAGCAGTTATATAAAGCTAGAACAATTAATCATGTAAAATATAATGATGATCAAAAAGGGGGAACTGCGATTTGAAAGAGGTATTCCGTGTAGCTGGAGATTACAGGAAAGCAGAAAGGAGTGCATACGACCTTAGCATGTAAACCAAAACATTTGTCCTTAATTTGCTGAGCAAAAAAGAACAGTAAAAACATAACTGAGCTTCTTTTTTCAGAATGAGATGTTCATTCAGATTCTTACGCTCATCACTGTCGTTCCCCCACATTTTTTCAAAAGGTTGTTGGGACTAGGACATTTACCTAATACAAATCAGAGTTATTGCAAGAAAGGTTTTAATGGGTGTTGACCATTGATGCGAATTTGACCAAAGAGACCAGATGGGATCAGATGAGAATCAAGTGGATTTCCAAGGACAATAACACACCAATAAAGAGCAAGTGCTTTGCTGTAGTATTGCATAATATAAGTTGGATGTCTTTCTGATGCATTTGTGGTCAAATATCAACACAAATTCCAGACGGAACAATTTCAAGTCTTAAGTAACACCAGTAGAAAACAGGTCCACTTGCTGTTGGTTGTAATGGTTATATTAGCAACATTTTATAAGTGTCATTCAGTGCACCCTGACTTTGGTTAAAGCTGTTGGGTGTCCAGCAGCACTGATAGATAGATAGATAGATAGATAGATAGATAGATAGATAGATAGATAGATGTGTTCAAATGAATCTCTGCAGTCTGATTCAGTATGTTGGTGTTTTTAGATAGTGTCATAGCTGTATTTGGAGCTTCATGGTATGCATTAAAAGGCAAGCCTGCTTTTTTAGAATTCATATTCTAAATGAAAGGATCAGAGCATGATGGGTAATGACAACTATTTTTCAGAATGGAAGAGGACAGCATGTGAATGGCAATTTCTAATAGCAATTTAATGCTTTTATCACCACCAGATTAATAATCAGTTCTACTTTTCAGTAAACTAACATTCACTTAATAATTTTAATATTACAACTTTACATTGCACTGAACTTTTACATTACAACTGTAGCATTGAAGTTGTTATTTAAAACAAGATTAGTATTTTTAATAGAACAGCAGCAACAACAGAGAAAATTGAAATAACTTTGTCAATACAAGCAGGTGTTCTTATAAAGTAGAGTTTTACTGTTGGGGGAATGGAGTAGGCCTGAGTAGGGAAACGAGCATTGCAACAAGAAATGTATCTTTTTTATAACTACATGACAAATTGCAATGAAACAGAAGCTTTTGTGCAGTGCCCTGAACATTAGGCTTTGCAAATTATTCTGTGTTCCTGGGTTGCCAATGACCAGTTTATTTTAAAGCTGATTTCTCCGCTCCTTACACCAGAAAGCTGGAGTAGGATTGGAGCTGTAATTGGGCAATAGATGCCTTTTCCATGAAGTAATACTAGAGTGCACAGAGGTTTCTTGAGCACAGTACTGTAGTGATGTGACATCTCTGCAAATCACAAAGCAGATTTGTAAATGAAATTTTTCCTAATCATCACATGGTATATTAACAGATTAGGTTTTGGCTACACTTGTGTTGTTTAATAAATGTCTTCTCTTGTGCACTTATCTTTTTACCTTCCCAGGGGATTATTATAGCACTTTAGCAGAACATCAGGAGTCTGCAGTTTGTTTCAGTAAGAATTTGGTTCCTATTTTCATCTCTTACTGCCAGCTTTCCATTGAAAGGTAATTAGATTATACTCTAGGTCTTTTCCCAGCATGCACTGAGTACATGTAAACTCAAGAGTCAAGTTTGCTTGATATGCTGTCATGGCAAAGCTTTAAAATAAAACAATTAAAAGGTGTTTCCTGGGAAAAGTCCAATGAATTTTGTTTGTTTGCTTGTGATTGCCGTTTCTAAGTGACTCGGAAACATGACTAGAACAATTACAAGTATAGTTCCACCATTCTGTATAATTGATATTAAGCATGCATATTTTATGAATAGGAATGTAATCTAAGACCTGAATTCAAAATTGAGTTCCTTTGGTTAGTATAATATTATCAGATCTACCGGACTTTTGCGGATACCTGTGCAACACACTTATCTTCATTAATGATGTGTAACTACAGGAGATAGCAAAAAATTAATATTTGTTTGGAACAATATGTCGGTTCTATTGCGAAGCTTGATGGAAAACAGTATCCAGCTATCACCTCTTTCGTACCCTCCTTGCCTATGTTTTGTTATTGGTAAAATCCTCCTTCCCCCAAAAAGGGCAATGGCTGTGAAGCCCGTACACAGAAGAAACTTTCTGCAGTAAGAACTTATAATTTCTAGAAGTCGCCTTTCTGACAAGAAGTGCAGGGAAAATGCATAGTTAGCAACCATTATTGTGGATGAAACATGTTTAAATGTAAAAAGCTTCCTCCTTGTGAGTTTCACAGCAACCTAGTTAAATTAGTTCTCATCCCCTGTATAAAAGCATTTAAGAAGGTTTGACCACTGCTTGAATGAGGTGAGGTCATTGGTATGTCCCCTAAGTTAAAAGTGAACTGAATTAATCTGTGTTAGAAGATTGTATGGGCTTCAAAGATCCATTTAAAAGTATTGTAACTTTTATTCTGAAGGCAAGGGCTTAGAATCAGAAAAGAATTTTTCCTTAAAGAGCTATAATTAATCTTACTCTTTCTGCTCAACAGTTCTGAATTGTTGCTTTAAATTACAGTTTTAAAGTTATAAACTAGTCTACAGTGCATCCTTATTCAGTTATGCTCCTACTTAGGTTGCTTTCTCATTGCTTCTGGTAGCTTTGTAGACGTTTTAAATAAATTCATTTGCTTTTCAAGATGCCTTTGATCTCTGTTTTCAGCTTCAACCATTCATTAGGGGACATTTTGATTTTGAATGTCTCTCTTGCATAAATCCCCGCAGTTCCTTGATGTTTTAGCCACTTGTTCCATGTAAGCAGTTAGGAATTATTTACTATGCAGAAAGTACAGGAACAGAATAACCTTTCCAGATGTTTTTAAGCATTTCTTAAGCTTAATGTCTCTCACTTAAGAATTTCTGAGAATATTTTAGATTTATGTACTGTTGCCTTGCATTATTATGTTCTTAGCAGGCATTGAAAATTAAAGGGAATTTTCCATATTGTGTATTCAAGGTTACTTTTTATTTTAAAAATATATTCTGGGGGAATAACTCTGCTTTTGTATTTATTTTACTTCTTGTGTTTTGCTGAGTCACTTGAAAATAGGACTACACACAGGAAAAGTGCAGATTTAGGAAAGGGTATAGATTATTGCTAAGTTTAGCTCTGCATCTGTAATATGTAGCCTTATGCCTGCTCTTACATCAGCGTCCCAGCTTAGGTTGAGTATTAGGCCTAATATTATATTTTTCACACAAAATACTAGTTGAGAAAGAGTTTTCTGCTTTTATTCTCCCTCTTTTCCCCCCCCTCAAGCAATGCACATCCATCAGTGGCTTTCTGATATAAGTTACGTGTATGTTGTTCAGTTACATGTATTTTTTTCAACTACTGCATGTATCTAGAACGAAGAAGGAGTTGCAGTATTGACTTGTCATGTTCTTATATTTGTTCTTTTGTACAGCCTTTGAACATAAGCCATATGCTATGCTGAAGATGTGTTACAATAGATGTGGGCTGGGCTGGTTTGGGACTTCAAGTGCTAGAGATGGAGATTCCTCCCCAAGGACTGTGGAGTGGGTATAGTCGCTGTGAACAGTGCTGTAATATTCTGGTTGGAACTGTGGGAAGTCAGTGCTGTTTCTAAAGAATCAGTGAATTCAGAGTAACTGAAAGTCTCTGATTCCATAATATAAGATAGTTTTAAAGACCCGGGGCTTCCTGTTTCTTTATTTCCCTGTTTCTTTTTTCGTTCTCCTTCAAAACAAGCTCTTTTTGATTTCTGCGCCATGCATGTTTGCATTCCAGAGCACTGGAAAGACAGAAGATAGAATGTAAAAGTTCAAGACATCCATGCAGTATGGCATGAATAAGTCACACATAGTTTCTACCTTTTCTGTTTCTCTGAAGACTGAAATCAACCCATAGGTTTCTCGGTTATATTTTCCTATCTGTGGCCAGGCAGAAACTTCTCACCTGTCACTGCCAAAGGCAGCAACAGAATAAACTCATGAACTTCTTTTCAGAGAATCAGAGCAAAGGCCAATAGCTACAGACATATGATATATAGACCAAACGGAGGGGATGTATGAAGAAATAAATTACTTCACTGCAGCATGCTTGTATAGAACAGCTGTTCCACACATTCTGAAGTAACAGTGATTGATGCTTAACTCACAAGCTCTCTGTTTTTAAAAGGTTTGCATTTTGTTTTATTTTTTTTTTTTAAATCTCAGCTCCTTGATGTAGGCAGCATGTTATAATCTCATTAAAGTGTATCATAAATTGATTTTTAATGGATGTTGAGCTTTGAAATTGGGTTGTTAGACTGTAAGGCTTCTGTAGAAATTGTAAGAATTACTTTAAATGCATAGGCAAGTTCATCTGCACTATATTTACAGATATTTTTCATTAAAAGTTAAGGTTTTTCCATGTCAAAGTGTTTGTTTCATTGTTCAGAAAAGTGCTTTGCATGTCTTTTAAGATCATTATTTCCTTTTAATTAAAAGTTTTATTTTGTTTTAAACGAAATTGATTCTTCAGCAAAGTTGACCTATTAATTTGTTTTCGTTAGTTGTCTATCATTTAATGTCTTTCAGATTCAGTAAAACCTAGTTATTTAATTATTTAGAACACTTTGTGTTCATGAAAAGAAAGATGTCTAGTACATAGGAAAACGACATTTTTCGCAGGAGAAATTCTTCTTTTATTATTCACAGTATAAGGGTATTAATTGGGAAAAGAAGATGACTGGGATCTTCAAAATTCACACACACACTCTGCTAACAGTTGTATTTCAGTAATTTCCACCAAAACATCAGTTGTTCTGAACTTCAAAGGTGGTGGCATCAATGGAGGCATTACTGTAGAAGCCAACAACTCTCTTTGTGTTGCCAAACTTTGAAAGGTGCCTTTGAAAAATGCTTTTCAAGGGCAGTTTTTGGCCTAATTGCTCAGTTTTCCTCTGGACACAATGCAGCATGCTGCCTAACTATAAAAGAAAGGGAAAGTGTTCCCAGTCATCCAATAAAGTACAAACATGTTTGTTAGGTGTTTCAGTTATTATCAATTTAATTATTATCATAAATAAGTTGATTTGTCATCAGAAGCAAGACCAGCCACTGAATTACACAACCTAGTATTACAAGCAGTACTTTAAACTCTACATCTTGAAGATGAATCACTATTTTTATTCTCTAAGATTCATTTAAGTGATACATTTTAAGACATATGCAAAGGAACTTTTCTTGTTTTCAGGGCTGTGTTGCTTAGATAGATTGCTTAGGATGCAAAGCATCTGGTTACATTTATTTAAATAAAACTGGTGCCAGCAGCATAATTGAAAGAATCTAAGGACAAAAGCAAAACGGTAGGTATGGTGTTTCCTTTTCAAGGAGATTGTTTCTTGCCGTCCCTGATCTCTTTGTCCGGTTAGCATTTGCTCTTCAATATGATTGTAAAAATAGTAGGTTAAAAGTGGTTTGGCACTAATGTTTTTCAGCTGTATAACTACAAACTGAAAATCTTTGAAAGTCATCTGTTTTCTGTGAACTCAATTGATTTGATCTGCAAATGCTACCAGGAGGTTCTTGTGAACTGTTTCTTTTTTGGCAATCCAAGCCTTTGTTGTGCTACTTCCTCTTATGAGCAATTTAGGCATGCTGTTCAATGTTCAATTTTATTTACTTCTATTAGTTGTCCTCCAAGTAGTACCCGTCCTTGCATAAAGTGAGTTTGTAAAAATGCATTTATTCTTTTATTGGGAGTTACAATGTGAAAAAAATATAGTTCTATTTATTCCAGTATGACTGAACACCCAGAGGGAAAAAACTGATTTCCTTGAATGATCTTTAACTATTTCTGAATAAGTTAGTTAATAACCCTTTGGATGATTACTGCAATAGCAGACAGTAGTGTCTTGCCACAAACAGGTTTAAAATATCCCACCAGTCACACCATTTCCTTCTGTAAGTAGTATAAAGAAGTCTGGTAGGATATACACAAGTTAGTTTAGGCTTGTCTGCTCGAAATTAGTTAAAAAAAAAAAAAAGAAAACAAAGCTAGCAATGTGTTCTGTTTATTTGGGAAGCAGCTTTTGTTGCACTGCTTCATCTTCTGCCTCATCCATACACTATTTAATCAATTTCAGATGGGAAATAAAGATATAAGGATTTTTTCCAAAGGTACCTACAAAGTTCTGTTCATATCTCATTTTCCATGAGTCTCAGGCATTTAGGAATTTTAATACTCTCTAGACAGGAGATTCCTTTTGAAAATGGGAGTTGTGGTCCTCAGCCATATTAACCATGAAGCATCATGTTAAAAACTGAAGCATAAATTCCCAATAATTATGACAAAATGAAGTAATATCCATAGCTATTTGTCCAGGATACTGTCCATTTCAGGCAGTCTAGCAATATTAACCTCAGCATTATATTGACAGGTTTGCAGTGCTTCTGTCTCTGGGATTAACTAGTTTATGGTGACTGTGGGTGAGTATCTGGGCAGTGCTGCAGTGAGCAACATATGCGTAACTGTAAGGCACATCTGAAACAGTTTCCCTTATTCTGTTTTCATTGTCTCAGAAAGATGTTTGTGTAAGAGCTGGGCATTGACAAGTTAGTGCCCAGTAACCTGGATGCCTTCACATTGATCACGTGTGCATACAGAAGCAAATACAATCTTAGATTTGAAGTTAGCAGTTTTAGTCAATCTTCATGTCAAAACATTGAAGCTTGGAATTCAATACAAGAAGGATGGTATCAAAGATCAGCTTGTCCTTTTCAAATGGATGCTGGAGGCTTTGTACAGCAATCATTGACATGGAGAAAGGAAGAGGTTAGAGGAAATGTTAGAGGAAAATAAGTAGGAAAAGGTATGAGCTGCTGTATTTACAAAAGTGTTTAGGTACCTGTAAATGATATGGCCCGCATCTACTTTGACAGCTGTCAGAAATAAGGAAGTGGAATAAATGTTACATTTGTGTATCATAGGCATGGAATCAAGAGATCTAATGCTTTCATTCACAAATATAACAATATAAAATTATTTAGTAAATTTAGTAAACTGTTCAGAAAATTTCAGACATCATTGATGCTCTTGGATGATGTCTACAGACTTACAGAGAATTGAAGCTGCATTTGTTATAGGAGGTAGAATACACAATAAATATCACTGCCTCCTTCCTAAAGGAAATCAGTGATTTGTGATGGGAATCAATTTAAAATAAAATTTTGGTATTGATCGAAAGCAAATAAAGGTCAAGAGAAAACCAAATCTCTGCTGTCCCTATAAGTCAGGATTATTTAAATTCTAGCTGAAACATTCTTAACAGTTGTACTTGCTAACTAGACGAAGAGGGTGTGTTTAATGTTCTGTAAGGTAAGTCTTCTCAGTTACATATGTATTTGGGAGTAATTAGAAATATGCCCTCTCTTTGCAAAACTTGCATGGTACAGATGACTTATCATCTCCAGAGTCAAAAACCCAGCTGTGCAAAAAAAAAAATATAATAAAAAATATTCTGCTGTCATTGATTTTATATTTTATATAGTCATATTCTGGTAGAATTTTGGCTTCTGTGTTTTATAAAACACATCCAACATTAAGATTCTTCCTTCTCTTTGTCTTAGTTTTTGAAGTATGTATTAACTGAGCAAGTATGTTACAGTTAACAGTCATTCCTGTAGTATGTGCTTATATTTGGGTAATACAATCAGAAGTCAGACTCTAACACTGTTATACTGAGAGAGGAATTTTTGTCCAATTTGTGGTCTGCTACTATTCTACGGTAATGGGATTTTCTAGCAAAGATCAATAATTTTGTTCGTACAAGTGAGAAATTCTTATACTGTACTTCATACAGTGGCACTAGTCTGTACTTTTGTCATCAGCTTTTAAGCATAGCTCTTAAGAATTACAATAGATTCGTAAATGAAACTGAATTTGAAAATCTGTTCATCTTCCAGTCCTTTACTTCAAAACTAAATAAAAAATTTGGATGCATAAAGAGAGGTACAGTTATATGCTGTTTGTTTTAGTTTTCGGATCGGTGATCTCAAAGATGAAGAATTAAGTCCACGTTGACATTAGTATTGTAATTGCAGGACAAATTAGGAAAATAAGAGAAAATCATTATTCTGGGATAACATCTTTGATATAGCTTGCAAAGGGTTGTGGGAGGGACCAGAAGGTTAGTGATTCCATCTTGTCCTCCCTCCTCTAAGGATGAACTTAAAGAGGAACTAATGAGATAAAGCCTTTGCAGGAGCTTGAGCACTTGCTAGCCCTGAAACAGAATGGCATGAAATGAGAGAGGACAATCTCCTCTTATATTTCTTTACTTTTGTGCACTGTGTGGCTCAGTTATAGCCAGCAAATTGAGAAGATGCCTTACCCAGCTCCAAGAGACAGGATTCGGTGACTTGCTGTGACTTTTTCTCTGGGCAAAGTATAAAAGGTATTGAATAAGTAGAAAATAAAATACTTTATTTTTAAAAATTACTGGAATTTTACAACTTCATACAAATACAGACTGTCAGGAGTGTTTTCCAGTTAAATTCTTTAGCTCCTTTCATATTTGTCAAGAGCTTTTGCAGTAGCAATGAAACAACAAAGGGGTCTGAGCAGAAACTTCATCTCTCACAAAGAAATTCTTACAAAAGCAAAAGAATGGGCATTTGTTCTGAAATTACAGAAGTATTTTGTTAGTGCAGTTGTCATTGTGTTGTCAATCAGCTTCAAGTAAGGCATTTGGCTTTAGATAGCCTATCAACAGATTTAAGCATTTTGCTACTACTATTCTGAAAAAAGGTGAAAACTCTTGCATATCACAAGAACAACTACACATGAAGTCTCAAATGCATGCATAGAAAAGAAATTAATGAATGATGTCTTTTTAATCATTTCCATCCAAAATATTTCCATTTTTTCTTAAGAAAATGGAAGAGAAATAGCATATTCTTCTATTTGATTCCTTAGATGCATACTTTGATGACAAAATTTCTTTTTGTTCACAGGTGACAATCGGTAAAATGTTAAACTTAACAGAAAAATAATACAAAATCAAGTTAAATAATAGTTAAGAGGAAAAACTAATTCTATTCCGAAAATTAAGTGTACTATAGGGGCATTTCATTAGAGGACATTTTTTTCAGGAGTTCATCCTTATGCCTAAATTCAATGTGATTTGGTCTGGAAAAAAAAATTGTTTATGTTTTGAATGATTCTACCATGCTAAATGTTACTTTCATGTGTAAAAAAACCATAGCTGCTTTCCTGTGCTATAGTAGGTCAGAATTGTTCTATTTAATAACTTAAGAATTCTGAGGTTTCTTAGTTCTTGTTGAGGTGAAATAGCCTTTATGTATTTGAAAAAGAGATGAGATACAAAGCAATTCTTGCTTTAATTCTTACCTAATCTTCTCTTGAAAGAAAAGATACAGGTATTCCTTTTCTGTGGGTTTTTTTTTTTTTTTAATCTTACTTTCTAACATTGTATCTATATAACTGTTTAAAGTTTTGTGTTTCATTAGACTTTTTTTTATATATTTGATAATATATTCTTTTGGCTCATAATCCTAATTTATGTAGGAAATAATATTGTCTATAGGCTAAAATTCACTGACTTCTGCAGTGGCTGTTTTTCCTATGAGAGAATTATAACCTCCAGCGTGAACTCCATTGGATTTCAATATCTGTATCAAAATGCATTTATTTCAATGTATAGTCAGTCTTTCAGCTTCTGTACAGATGTTTTAGAAGTGAAAGGTAAAATAAAAATATATTAATTGAAATTATTGTGATCCTCAGATTGAGACTCTGCTTATTTTAATGTAACTCCCATTGCACATGTGTTGTAAGACATTAGGATTATATGACCAAAACTGCATGTGGGTTATGCAAAAAGAAAAAAAAGTGACTGTGTGAGATACAGCTTTAATTTTTTTGACTTTATTATATTCATGTTCTTAGCTTAACTCTGAAATGATGCTGCAGCATTTAAATTGTGTTTATGCGGATTCTCCATCTCTTTGGCTCAAGTTAAGGTCAGCCAGAACAACCCAATTATAATCAAAACATTCCTATTTATTTTTAAATGAATGAATTAGGTTATTCTGACCTATTCATTCTTAAAAATTGTGATTTGAACTTCTGGGTTGTTCATTAGTAAGTGTTTGATCCCCACCCCTCAATAATGAATCATGCACAGAGCAGGTCCATGTCCAGCATGGAAAGTCCATATACATATATGCATACTTATTTGTACATTATTCATAGGAAGTGGAAGAAGAGTTTGCTTGATTAAGCAACAATTCCAGGTGTACTGTCTTCTGCTCCTAAGGACAATGGGAGTGTTTGTGGCAGGCTAATTGTGTATGTCTTTCTGATGGGATGTTACTTATTTCCCCTGAGATTCTGTGAAGATGTTTCAATCCCCGTGACTTTTGCAGGCGAAGGAAGAATAAAAAAGGGCACGTCAACACCAAGTATTTGGAGCCTAAATCCAAGTCTCTGGTGTTTTCTTTTATATAATACAAAACTTTTATTGACCTTCACATAAACAGCCTATGCAATATTTAGAGATTGTTTTCTCTCATCAGAATACCTCGTAGGATGAGGGAATTAATTCCTACAGATTTTGCTGCTATAGTTGAGGATCTCAGTGCCTTCTTTGCCTCTTCTGTGCTTTACAGCTGACAAGGTTAGTGCTTTCTTCAAAACACTTAGATAAGGCACTGTAACTGCAGCTCTGAAATCACAAGCGATGAGTATATATGAAGGTAAAAATCCAAAGGGACGTTGAGAAGAAAAGACTATAGTACCAGAGGCATTTCTTTGTATCTCTGAGTTTCCTCTCCAGTGTTGCTGGTTTTCTCTCCCAACTTCTAAAGAGAATAAGTAGCACTAGTCAGAAGAATAACCTCTTTATGTTTGTTCACTCATCTGTAAAACAGAGAATATCACGTGTGTAATGCCACTTTTAGGATGAATATGTTAAAGTCCAAAAGCTTTTTAAGAGTCTAAACCACTATGTAAATGTGAAATATTACCATACCTTTCTACTTTAATGAGAGAGAGAGATGCTGTAAGAGTTCATATGCAACTCTTTAAGTCATTCAACACAAGCCAAAGTGTCTTTGAGAACAGTGTCCTGAGAGAATCTATGAAGTAGCAAAAACCTTATACTCCAACTGACTTCAACACACTCAGAACTAAGTATTATGAGATAGGCTATTAATATTATTTCTGTCTCCTGTCATATTCACTTGGGACTGTTTTTGTAATGAGCTGGACATACACTGGAGGAAGCATCTCGCTCAGTACTGTTTAAATTGTGTGGTCCTTAAATATTTCTATCATATGCAGTAAAAGCAAAACATCCCAAACCAAACCGTTTTCCTCATTTCATCCTGCCTATCCCTAAGAAAATTAAAGTTGTACTTTAGTTGAAAGCTTTTGTTTGCTGTAGGGAGGGAACACGAAGTCTCATTCATCTTGTCCACCTTGACATATATAGTACAAAAATATGTTTGCAGTATTTGAAGTCAGAAGGTAAAAATAATTTGCCTAGTGCTTAATCTAGTTCATAGTGAGAAAGCCTTCTGGAAGACGTGCAGAGATTACAAGATGCAGAAGGCATGGCACCTTTGTATTATTTCCATTCAAAAGCTCCGCCTCTTCTGGACAGTACAGTTAGGCCTCAAACATGGCAATAATACAGCTTGTGTAGGTGGAGACTTATGGACCTCACACACTGTGTGTGTATTTCCTTGTTAATAACATAATATGATATATCTTTCTGTTTAGAAGGGGGATTAAAGTCTGCAAAATCTATTGTCTTGTTTGAATCTCATATGTTTATATTAAATAAATAAAACCTCCTTATATATCTAAGACTGTAGAATTATGAAAAAAAAATTACTTTGGTGCCTGAGATAAACAAGGTTAGTTTGGGGCTTTTGTCCTCATTTTTTAATTAAAGAACATAAACCTTTTGTTCTAGGCAACTTCTGCGCAGCCATAAAATGTGCTGTGTCAGAGAAAGGACACTGGAAGGCCATTCAGATAAGTACCACTACAACTGCAAATTTCATGCCTCTCTGCACACTTATGATGCAGTTTATCAAGGTTCTTTTAAATGTTTCATGCTATGGAAAAGACAAAAACTGTTACATCACTTGCTGTATTTTACCCAAATGTTGTTTATATTTCTATTTTTCTGGTACGGCAATTGAACCTGAAAAAGTGTGGTTTCTAATTGACAACACCACATTTCTCACCTTTATAAATAGTCAAAGACATCTGGAAGTAGTGAACTGTTGATGTGCTTCACCTGTGATACTACTTAATGAGGCTTTCTCATACATGCAAAGTTTTAGTAAACTCTAATTAAAGCTGGCTTGAAATGTTTAAAAGACCACATAAGAAGGCTTAATCTTTAAAAATGCTCGGCTACTTCTCTGCAAAAGACTATGTGAGGGTTAGAGTCACATCCAACCTTTGGCTCAGACGATTTTATGCTCCCTTTTTCAAATTCTTTCATCCTTCTTTTAATAATGTAGCAGCAAAATTACATTCATGTAGTGATACTGGTTTCTGATCTCTGACCACATAAATGTAAGACTTTTCATTGTTTAGGTGTATCACTGATGAAATTTCCAACGTTCTAGGGAGTGTTAGATGCTCCTGTAATGGTTCCCCCCAACCTTGTTAAAAATATGCTTGTCACAGTTTAGTCCTAGTCCAACTTGATCAATAGCTGAAGTCGATCAGTTGATGGTCCCAATTTCTTTCACTCCCCGCCTCTAGGGAAAGAAGAAAGGGAAATGAGAGAAAGACTTGTGGGTTTCTAACTAAAACAGTTTTAATGAAACAAAAACAGTAATAATGAAAATACTCATAAGAAACTCATGAAATATACACAAATATATGAAATTGCCCCCTGCCACCTCCTCGATGACTACGCCATCACAGATGCTGCAGAGCAGGCATGGGAAAAATGTCCTGGACTGGACTCTGGCAGGAGGAAGCTGATCAGGGTCTGGATTTAGGAATGTGCAGATCAGGGCAAAAAGACAGACTAGGTCTTCACTAGATATCAGCCTTCAAAAGAAAAGAGATTGATCCTCTTGATCTCTCAGCTTTGTATCAAGTATGATGTCTATGGGATGGCATACTTTGTTGGTCAGTTTGGGGTCACCTGTCCTGTCCACCCCTACCTGCAGGTGCGACTCTTTTTCACCTCTTTGGCTTAGAGCATTTCATCAGCTCAAGGATGGCCTTGGTTTCTATAGGAATAAGTGTAAGCAGTGGCCTTTCTGCATATCAGTGCCCCATGTTACCACTTCTAGAGAGAAATGCTGTCTACATGCAGTTAACTTTCAGAAAATTAAACTACTTAGACGAGGCTTAGTTGGAAAACTGATTCTCCTTTAGCTCAAACCAGAAACGATAAAGTTTAATTCTTGTTGGTTTTGGTTTTTTTTTTTTTTTTTTACCAGCACTGATAGAATTGCATTTTAAGTCAGTTAAGATTCAAAATCAAGAGTAAAACTGAATCTTAATTAAGGCTCAAGTTATGTCAGGACATTTGTGCAGAATGCTGTACTTCTTTCTTTAAGTCTGTGGTAAAATCACAGTCGTTTCAGAAGCATAAGGTGGAAGATAGTGAAATGGTTTCCTGAGACTGAAATAAAATTGAGTACACATACATGGACTGCCCAAAAATGTATTATTTTATACAAAAAGGAATATGGTAGTTTGATTCATTCAATTCCCCGTATAACATCTTACCTGATTATTATTGTTTTTTTCTAAATAATGGAGAAGCCTTGAATTTTAAAAGCTAACGAGCTCAGACTCTTCCAAAGTTGAATATGTTATCATTATATTCATGTTAACCACAATAATACACTAATAATTTAATTTTGATATTATCTCTGTGGAAGGTAAATTTAATAGTGAAGAAGACAAAATTATTATTTCTAAAGAATAAACTTTAATCATAGAATCATAGAATCACTAGGTTGGAAAGGACCCACTGAATCATTGAGTCCAACCATTCCTAACAATAACCTAAACCATGCCCCTCGGCACTGCATCCACTCTTCCTTTAAACACCTCCAGGGAAGGTGACTCAAAGCCCTCCTTGGGCAGCCTGTTCCAGTGCCCAGTGACCCTTTCGGTGAATTTTTTTTTTCCTGATGTCCAGCCTGAACCTCCCCTGGCAGAGCTTGAGGCCATTCCCTCTTGTCCTGTCCTCAGTCACTTGGGAGAAGAGGCCAGCTCCCTCCTCTCCACAACCTCCTTTCAGGTAGTTGTAGAGAGCAATAAGGTCTCCCCTCAGCCTCCTCTTCTCCAGGCTAAACAACCCCAGCTCTCTCAGCCGCTCCTCATAGGACTTGTTCTCCAGCCCCCTCAACAGCTTCGTTGCTCTTCTCTGGACACGCTCCAGAGCCTCAACATCCTTCTTGTGGTGAGGGGCCCAGAACTGAACACAGTACTCAAGGTGCGTTCTCACCAGTGCCGAATACAGGGGGAGAATAGCCTCCCTGGACCTGCTGGTCACACCGTTTCTGATACAAGCCAAGATGCCGTTGGCCTTCTTGGCCACCTGGACACACTGCTGGCTCATGTTCAGTCGGCTGTCAACCATTACCCTCAGGTCCCTCTCTTCCAGGCAGCTGTCTTAAATCCTGAGACAGTGTTTTGTTCAAGTAACACAATAATAACTTTTATCAATGATTGGTATGTAGTGATTTCACGTTAGTGGTGAACCATAAAAAATAAATTTTCTCAGTTAAGAGTTTAAAGTGGAATGCATTTTTTATTGAGTCTAGCAGCAGTATCTTGAGTATATGCTACTGGCTGGGCCTATTACTATTAATTTATTTCAACCATCTCTTTTCTGAAAGAAAATCTTAAGAAAACATATTAAGTTGTTATGGTTTTATTTCAGAAAATTTTCATTAGTTTATATCTATTATCTTTTAAAATGTCTTTTTATATCTTTTATAGTTCTAAAGCTTACTTGTTTTTTACAGAACATATTAAAGGCAAATACTGATCTTGTAAAATCAAGACAAAATTATGAGTAATCATACGAATACTGTGTTTTACTTAGCCTGCATATTTAAGTGAATTGCAAGACAGGTGAAAGATTTTCATTTTGTCCTATTCATTTCCCTCTTGGTTGTTTTAGTAAATAGACTGTTTAATTATTATAAATAATAACATTAGTCCCACCTCTAATCCTGCACTTATGATAAAAGTTACGTTTTTTTAATATCCTAGATGAGTTTTATGATTTTAGACTTAGTGTTGGTAGGTTTTGTGTGTAGAAAAGTTGGAGATATACCTGAGAGAACTGATTAGCTCGGTCTTATACTTGTATTCACTGGAGGATATACCACACTATTCTTTTGATTCCAATTTATACAAAACTTAATTTTAAGAAGAATATATCCATATGCTCAGTATTAATGAGGGACAAGCCTCTACAAATATCGTATATTTTGGTTATTCTAATGGTAACCAACTTTTCAATATAAGTATATGGGACTGGATATGTTTTTATTTATGCTTACATACTTTAATCTTTTTTTCATTTGATAAATGTTTTATTGTGACTGCTACATTTACCTAACACAGGGATAAGCTTGTAGTATGGATCTTACTTGTTTAACAACAGCTAATATTTTGTCTGTTTACTTCTTGTTCCATTATTTTTGCCAGGTATGATTTTAAGTGAATATTGTAGCAAGTTCTGAGGGTTTAAATTCTAGGTTCTTTCATTTGAAGCACTTTTTTTGTAAATTGCTAATTAAAACTGTGCGTCATTTTCAGAAGACTTAATTCAGTCAACAGAAAATATAGGTTTTACTTATTAACAGGTAGCTGGATATGGCTCCAGGGCTGAATTTACACAGAAGCATTGACTACATAAATGTTTAACAAAAATCACGTTAAAGATACCTTAATTTATTCTTATGCTCCTCTCACTTTATATTTTCAGTATTGCAAACTTACCTAAATAATTTTTGGGTTGAATTTAAAGCCTTAATAGATAAATACAACAAAATAACTTGTCTTCCACACAGTGCCTCCAAGAAATCTTATGAAAGATCTGAGAAGTAACATTTAAGACATAAAATAGTATCTCAATGAGGATTATTTTACTGGGGCTACTAACTGAATATGAATGTCACTTTAACATTAACTATTTTTTTCCTCATGAAAGTTTTTACAGATTTTTTTGAGTTTGTGTTTGACTTGAATTTAGTTTTAAATTGCCTGTGTACGTGTTTTATCTTTCCAAAAGTCATTTTTTCAATATTCTGCTGCAGCTTGGAGCATAGAATTTTGGAAGAAATGTTTCAGTGTCAAGGATGTGAAAACCAAATATTAATTACCAGATTTAAAGATTTGTAGCTTCTCTACAATTTTTTTTGTGAGGGAAAGAAAATCTAGATACAGAATTATAAAAGCTTTTGTTAGTTTACTAAGTATGAAATCCAAGTGTGCATGCGCATAGTTTGTTAGGGCTAAACTATGGAGCTAATGGGATTCATCCCTCTAAATGAATGTATCTGGGTCCTTTGTTGCTCACATATATATTTTGTAGATGAAAATGCTAAAATATTTCATCTGCCAGTATAGTATGCTTGCATACTTTGTAGTCACAGCTTCAGTATTGAATAGTTTGAAGTAATGAAGCGGCAGAATGTTTGTAATTGTTCCTAAGTGTAGTGGAAAGATGAATGTTCTTCCAGAATACCACAGGTTTGGGAAGAAAGTTACTCTATTGTTGAGTAATTTTTACTTAGTGAAAGCTCTGGACAATGTAGTGTTTGGTGGATATTAATTTATGACTTCAGGCATTTAAAAATGTGCAGTATGGATTCTTTGGGTGCTTGTCTATGAAGCAAGCAGTGATACATTGCTGAGTTTGGAAAATAAACTGTCAAATGCCGTAGTAGTACTACCGCAGCCAGGCTGAAGCAGTTTTGAATGGGTTGCTCCTGAGTGGTACAGTCCAACACCGAAAACTGGGCAGAATCAGGCTGCGTGGTTTTGCATCAAATTTTAAATAGAAATCCTGCTGTGTTGTAAAGGTTTTATATTTGGCTGCTTACTAACAGCTCTGATTGTGTTAATGTATGTCTTGAGATCTGGTTATTAATTTGTTACCTAATTTGAGTTCACGCAGATCTTCTCAAAAGGAAAAGAGAAGTAGGGGTCATCATTGTAGCCAATGGTCAGCAACATCTTTAGTTGAACTTCTATTTTCTCATGACACAGTTAAGAAATTGAAACTGAAAAATTTCCAGGTTTCAGAAACATAGGAATTCCTGCAGAAAGAACTGAATAAACAATAGGATTCAAAGCCTATAATAAGTTTAAGAAAATGGAAGATAGAGCTATATAAGGTAATTTATGCCCTGTTTTGGTTTAATATATTCAACTGAATTTGATACTATCTTCAACAGAACTAGTACATTTTATGTTAAAATAATTTAGAATTCTTTTGTTAAAACTGATTGTTTTGCTTTCAACTCTCTTCTTATTAAAGCTAAGGATAGTTTCCCTGAAGACATTTGCATCTATTAGCAAAGGGAATACATGTACTACTAGAAAATACTTAACCTAGGACAAATTTGTGACAGCAGGATATTGAGCAATTAAGTCTGTGTTCTCAGAGAGGATGTGAGGAAAGACTTAGATAAATGTAACATACTTAGGTTGTGTAATTGAGCTGCTTATATATTTTTTCTTTCTGAGAAAAAAAATATGTATAAAAGCTTTTGAGGATTTTGCGGATATTTTTTTTTTATTCCAAGAATGTTCAAAGCTTTCTATGGAAAGTGTGAGAAACAGTGTTTTATTGTTTCTACATGAAATTTGCTATTTTCAGCAATGGATTACCTTAATGTATACATGGGAAGGATCCAGCACCAAGTACACTGTCAGTCTAATGACAGACTACAAACCAGCTATAAAAAATGGTCACTACGAACACTGACACTTGATTTCTGCTTTTCCTTAAACTAGTGTCATAATCCTCTCACTTTTCTTCAGTGTCCTCTGTTTTCGGTGTGATCAACCTTAATGTAAATGTGACTGCAGTATATTTAATCAATTGTATTTTGTGCTATATCATTCATTTTTAAAATGCAGTTTTCACTACTGACCTTTGTTTTGTGATAGTTAATTTTTTATACATTTGTAATACTTTTTTCTGTCAACTAATGCTATATGCAGTTATATTTTATATTATTTATTTATAGGAAAAAAAATATAATTTTGTGTGTACTGTGCTAAGTTTCCAAACAAAACACTTCTCTGATCTTCAGTCTTGTATCTCATAAAGTTTAGATGACCTCCCTGATGGAAAAATACATTTTGAAGTTTATTCAACAATTTTTTTACCTTCTTGTTGAATGGTCTCTGTACTAATGTCCTAATGTTATCGTAAGTATTACTGTAGGTGTTATCAAATATTACCCTTATTTTCCATTTAGAGAACATATATGCTACCAGACTTTGGTATTGAATTTCTACTCATCTCCACAGACAGGTGGCTCTCTCAAAGTAAGTTTGAAATATATTATAGGATAAAAGCACTGTTTTCTACAGGCAATAAGATAAATCTATGGATTGGTAGCCCTTTTCCTTATGGGATATTTCAACATCCTAGATATCAACTGGGATACCATAGTGCTGTGATAAACATGTTTGGGAAATTCCTGAAGGTTATGGAAGATAATTTCTTGTCACAAGTACTCAGTGACCCAGCTAGGAATGGTGCTCCCCCAGGCTTGTTTGGGAGTAAAGAAGGACTCATGAGAGATATAATGGTAGCTGGCTATCCTGGCAGCAACAATCATGAGATGATCAAGTTTAAATCTTTTGTCTTAATGAGAAAACAGTTCAGCAGAGTTGCTACCCTGAGTTTCAAGACAGAAAACTTTAAGCTACTTAGGGAGCTAGTTAACAATGTCCCCTGGAAAACTGCTTTTGAGGGCTTAGGGGTCCACAAATGTTGCTTAGGCTTTAAGAACCATCTTTTAAAAGGACAGGAACAGGCAATCTGGTGTGTCAGAAGTCAAGCAAGCGGGGCGGATGACAAGCTTGGCTGAACAGGCAACTCCTCTTGGAACTCAGAAGGAGAAATAAATAGTATGATATCTGGAAGCAGGTCAGACTTTGTAAAAAATCTTACAGAGGTAAACAAAAATATTAAATGGTTCATCTGTGCAGGGAGAAGACAGGAAAGGCCAAAGCTCAGCTGGAGCTGAAAGTGGCCAGTGTTGGGTCAGGCAACAAGCAAGGCTCCTTTTTCAGCATGTTAACATCTAGAGGAGGTCCAAGGAAAAACTTGGACTGATAAATTTGACAGTTGAAGATGCTTACCTATCAAATAGAGACAAAGAAAAAGTGGACACATTCAGTGCTTTTTTTTGACTCATTCTTTAATAATACTGACAGACCTTGGCCTCCCTGGTTATCTGATTTGGAGGACCATGAGTATGGGAACAGTAACTTTCCATTTTGTGGACACTGACACTGTAAATAACCAGATGTATCAGTTGAATGCTTTTAAGTTCATGGGTCCTGATGAAATTCATCTCAGAGTACTGAAGGATAGTGAACATGATGGGACCCCTCTCAATCATCTACCAAAGGTCTTGGGAGTCTGCGAAGGTCTACACTGGCTGGAAGTTATCCAAAGCTATTCCAATTTACAAGAAGGACTTGAGGGAAGATGCAGGAAACTACCGATCCATTAGTCTCACTTCAGTACCTGGAAGAATTCTGGAGATCATACTTGATACTATTGAAAGGTATTTAAAGAACAATGCAATCATTGGGTACAGTCAACATGGGTTCGCAAAGGTAAAGTCCTGTTTAACTAATTTGATATGTCCAAGTAGAGACTGGTATCAAGTAGCATTTCACAGGGACCAGTATTTGGATGGGTGTTGTTTAACATCTTTGTTGCATACATGGACCATGGGATTTAGTAGCAAGTTTTCCCAGTGACACCAAGCTGAGCAGAGCAGTCAACATGCTAGAGGGAAGGGATGCCATTCAGAGGCCTTGATCAGCTTAAGAGCATGGGCCTGTGCTAAATTCATTAAATTCAACAAGGCCAGGTGCAAGATTCTACACCTCGGTCAAGGCAACCCCAAGCTCAATTACAGTCTGGACAGAGAAATGCTGGTGGGTGAAAATCTCAATATCAGCCAGAAATGTACACTTGCAGCCCAGAAAGCCAACTGTGTCTTGGGCTGCATCAGAAGAAATGCATCCAGCAGGGCGAGGGTGGGTGGTTCTGCCCCTCCACTCTGCTCTCATGAGACCTCACCTGGAGTACTGCAATCACATCTGGAGTCCTCAGCAGGGGCAGGACATAAATTTATTAGAGCAAGTTCAGGGGAGGGCCATGAAGATCATCAGAGCACCGTCTGGTGAGATAGGGCAAGACGTAAGCTGAAAGAGGGAGGGATTTAGATTCGATATTAGGAAGAATTTTTTTACTGTTAGAGTGGTGAGACATTTGCACAGGTTGCCCAGAGAAGTCATGGAAGCCTTGTTCCTGGAGGTGTTCAAGGCCAAGCTGGATGATGCTTTGAGAAACCTGATGTGGTGGAAGGTGTCACTGCCCAGGGCAAGGGGCATGGAACTAGATTGTCTTGAAGGTCCCTTCCAACCCAAACCATTCTTTGGTTCTGTGATATCCTTCTACAATACAGACAACCACCTGGTAGATGACAGGAACATAGTCCATGAAGTTTTTCTGGATTTTAGTAAGTCTTTTGGTACTGTCCCTCACAGTACCCTTCTCTGTACAGGTGGTCCAACTGTGAGATGAGCAGGTACATATTGCACTGGGTAGAGAACTGGCCATACTGGGTCTCAGCATTTAAAAATGTTGCTGATTGACTTGAATGTGTCCCGAGGAGGGCAAAAAGTAAGTGAAGGGACTGGCAGGCAAGTCCTCTGAGAAGCAGCTGAGGACATTGTTTTTTTCTTGTTTGGAGAGAAGGAGGGTGAGAGGTGACATCACTGCTCTGTACAGCTTCCTGAGGACAGTAAGTGCAGAGGAATGTCCTGAACTCTTCTTCCTGGGATCCAGTGCCAGGATGTGTGGGAATTGCTCAAAGCTTCATCCATTGGGGAGGTTCAGATTTGACATGAGGAAACATCTTTACTGAAAAGTTAGTCAAATTCTGGAACAGGCCTCCTTGAGAGGTGATTGATGCCCCATGTCTGTCAGTGTTTAAGAGAAATTTTTGACAACACTCTTAATGCCATGCTTTAATTTTTGGTCAGCCCTGAAGAGGTCAGGCACTATATTCTAGATATTGTAGGTTCCTTTCAACTCTTCCATTCCATTCCATTCCATTCCATTCCATTCCATTCCATTCCATTCTTCTTCCTACCTCTTTTTTTCCCTAACAGTATCTGCTGAGGAAGGAAGTCTCTGATGACGTTTCTTCCCAGCTGTGCCCTAGCACAAGGGATTGAACAGGCAGTCATGTCCCATTGCCTCTGTTGTGGGAAGGAGGCATATACGTTCTGATAAGGCTAAGAGCTGATGATCATCTCAAGATCATTGGATCATCTGCACAAATTTGCACAGCAAATGTGAGGTGTAATTTTTCAAGTCTTCTGTGTTCATTCAGTTTAGCTGTGTTTCCACAGGATGGGAAAATCCCCATATCTCGGGTGTTAAGGATGCTCAAAGATCAAGTCATCAGTCTGGTGCAGTACATGCTCCTGAACTGAATTGTTGCAATCTTTTTGAGGTGAGCAGTAACTCGCTCCCATTTCAAACTTGGTATGGGCAAGAGAGCCAGAGACAGACAGGGCATGAGTGGCACCTCGGAGGTGCAAGAGTAGCAGGCAAGAAGCCAACTGAAAGGACTCAGAGAAGCCCTGACAAAGGGCTATGCTCAATGCTACAGAGGAGAAAAAGCAGCCTCCACCCTAGGAGCCCACTCTTGGAGTCTAGAAAACACCCTCTCCCTGTATGAGTGGCACGACGGCCACCTTTGTGGCACATGAGCAGCAGGCATCTGTCCAGACAAATTTTTCAAGGAGGCCTGGCAAGGGGCTGTGCTCTGAGCTGCAGAGGAAAGCAGAAAAGAAAAAAAAAAAAAAATTACCCCAGGGACAATCTCTAGCCCGCCATGGTGAAAAAAAAGCCTTCTTCCCCTAGCTGTGGGGCACGACAGGCCATCTTCCTGGTGCATGAACAGCAGGCAGTGACCCAGCCAAAATGAACAAGAGGAGCCCTGACAAGTGGTCATGTTCAGTGCTGCAGGGAAAGGCAAATAATTCTGAGAACAAATGCTAATCTGCCCTGGAGGGAAATTTGTTCCTGACCCGAGTGGTGGCACCACACCTGGCAGCATCTGTGCATCTTGTTTCTTATGGCTGATGCCACTGGCTCCTCAGGGGATGAGGATAGCGGGCTCCCCATTGCTCCTCCTGAAGGCATTCCCTTAGTCTGGCCATGGTTATCCAGCTGAAAAGGATTTCAGTCTCTCAGATGAGCTTTGAATGTGGCCCCTCCAGGAGCTGGCTGTGTAGTGGAGAACCTCCAGCAGCCTTGTCCAGCCTCCTCCAGTCTTCCTTCCTAAGCCCCCTCCAAAGACTTCCTCTTGAATCTCTTCAGGCTGCCTGTGGGACTGCTCTGGCAGTAGGACACAGGAAAAGGCTCCCTTTTATCCTGCCCCAGGGCACCGTGACTGCTCTGTTGCCAGTGGTGCACCTGTTCCATGGGGCTGAAGGGGTCCCCCACGCACAGCCCCATCTGTTGCCCCTCTGCCTAACAGCCTTTGAAGGAAGGCATTTGGGATGCTGGCTCGGAGGCAGTCTCTGTGCCTAGGAGGCCCAGCAGGCTATCCCCACCCCTGGTGGCCATGCGCTGGGCACAGCTTCTGTCATTCAGATCCCAAGGATGACACTTGAGATTTGAGTTATGCTTGAAAATGAACTGGTAGCCTGTGCATTTTAAGACCATCCTTTCCTCTCTGCAAAGGACCCCAGAAGGCAAATTAGTGAGGAAATAGCATGTCCTGAATCAATTAGCTATAGCTGCACTAATTGCATTCCTGTTCTGTGCTATAACTAGCAACAATCCAGACTAGAAATAAAACATTCCTAGGTAATTGTACTACTGCCACATCAAAAAGGAATGGTCATGTCTTTCAGTCACCGATGAGGGATTTTTTTTTTTTTAAATAAATGTTACTTGGCTTCCTTCTGCCTTCAACAATCCCTTGGCTTTTCTTTTTTTACTATGTCCATTAATGGCCATTGATCTTGGTTTTATCTCTCATTGCAAATGTTTCCCTATGACCTCCTGCCGTACAACAGGGCTTGTCTGCATGACGATTTTCAGCATGAAACAAGTGCTGTCTACAGCACTTGGAAGCAACAATTCTACTCACATTCTAGTGTTCAGGTGACCAAAAACTTCATTGTAGGGCTAGAAACATCTGGCCAAGCACATTCCACGTATGTCTTCCTCCTCTAAATCCCTTTGCCAGCCATGTTTCAGGCAGCTGATGTCAACATAAAGACAGAAGCTTTAAAAGTATATTGTGTCTGGCCACACTGGCCTGGTGGTTTTGGATGTCTGGGGGACAATTTGCTATGGGGCATTATCCATCATTTCCTTCTCTTCTCAAGAAAGATTCTCCAGAGGTGACAATTTCATTAGTGAACAAAATGTTTGACATGACGCACGTACTCTTATAGTATGCACAGTATCAGCACCAGTCTTTGAAGTGCAATAGTGCTTTGCTTCCTGTAGATTAGGTTTGATGATTGCCTTGTGATTCCAGTGCTGGTGGCTTGTGTGATAGGAAAGGAAGAAGGTGCATAGAAGCATATACTGCTTTGTTTGTTCTGGACTTCTCCGTCTGATTATTTCTCATGATGTTTCCTATAGGGAACACTTGCCCTTTTCATCGACATTTGTAAGAATGAAATTGTTGGAAAAAATAATCCTAAAGGCGATATCATTTTGGTAGCGTGAGCTAGCACAAGGTGGAAAATAAATGGAAAGAGTTAGGCACTTTCAGTATCCAAATTCAGCAGCTAGGTTAAGAAAACTTTTCTTGAAAAGTAAAGACTAGGGTCATAAGCAATGACTATTAATTTCCACTGGCTAGATGTGATTCCATGCTCAGTCTGTCTGCTTCACAACAGGACTTGCAAGCGTTTGGTGCTTTGATCAAGTGAGCCAGAATGGTCATATTAATGCAGATGCGGATGCCACTCAAAGCCTACTTCCCTCAGCAGGGCATCCAAAAACCCTGTGCTTGTCCTCACACAGCTGCCAGGCACTGAGTGAGCAGCATCCTTGTAAGGAAACCGCATGAGTACTCTGTCAAGCTGGACATGTCTTTTAGGGATTTGTATTGCCTAGAAAAAATAGCTGATGTCTGGGTACATTTAAATTTGGATTTAGTCCCCCGTTTCTTGTCTGTAAATCCAGAAAACAGACTTAGGTAACGATGGTCTGTCTCCTTCATATCTTTTTCTTTTATTTGAGAAATAGTTTGCTGGTTTCTGTGTTACTACTCTGGTAGCATACTTAAATTTTACCTAGTCTCACTTCTCTTTTCACTTTAATCTTTCATAGATCTTTTTCTCTCATTCTCACCTGCATGGAATGAAACTTACAGATTCCCGCGTAAGATTGCCTGTCTAGGATGTCTCAGCAGGCAGGAAATAGGGAAAAATGTCATCAGCTTGCTTAAGATTTCACTGGAGATAAGGGGCAGTGCCTGTTGCTCATATGTTATGCCCCCAATGTAATACATTTCTTCAAGCATTATTTTCTTATTAATTACCTAAGAAAGTAAAACACAAAACCCCCTCGAGACTTAGCTTATAGCTCCCTCCAAGAGTGGAGGGAACAGACAAAAGATAGTTATAGAACATGTTCAAATCTGTCACAGTGAGACAAGGCTCAGCTCCATCACTTCACTCAATACAAGTGGACATATAGTGAAATATAGACATTTTCTTACCCTTGGTCAGCACCATCCTAAAACACTCTGTTTGTGAAGGAGTTCTTAGTTCATAATATACTTGTGCTTGATCACCTACCCTGTTTGCCAGACCTGGCTCCCTGTGATTTCTACTTGTTCCCAAAGATCAAGTCAGTGCTCGAAGGAACCTGTTTTTTTGTGAGTAGGTGTGAAAGCAAAACCAACAGACATCTTCAACAACCTTTTAGAAAATGGTCTGCAGAATCGGTTTGAATGTTGGCAGCATTACATGCAGCTGTGTGCCTACTCAGAAGGGAACTATTTTGAAGGTGATGATCGTTGATTTTCTTAATCCATTAAATAGAAAGAGTCAGGCATGGTGTCTTTTTTGTGTGTCAGATCTCGTATATTAGCATTGAAATGTGGAAGAAATACTTAAAATTGCATATTTCTTTAAGTTACTAAGCTTAATAGTTGGTATTTGAACTAATTGACAATTCTAAGTAAAGAAATTTGGGAAAAACCTATAGAACATTAACTTTTAAATCTTTGGATATTTAAGCCTTGGGATATTTAGTAAAATGAATCTTATCTGACCGACTTCTTTAGAAAGCAGAAAGGCATTAGGAAAAATTTAATAAGGATGCTACCTAGGAGACCACACAATAACTGCTCCAGTGAGTCAGAGTGAAGCTAATACTGGTATCTTGATATCTTGTGACTTTTTTCACTCCTTTAAAGTCAGTTACATGGTACTTCTTGTGCCATTCTCCAGGACCTATATGAATAAGATATAATGCTAATTTTCAGTTCCTGAATTTATTTGAATGCTAGCCTCATGCTTACAGCACACCCAGAAAGTTTTCATTTTTCATAAAAACATAAAGAACTGCCAAAGGAGTACAAATTTACATTTGCAGTTACATAGCCAGAATAAAAATGAAAATCTGTGGTCTGGATTTTTTTTTGGAGCGTGTGTGTATCTAAATGTGTAAAGAAATAATAGAACAGTGAACTGGATATAAAACAGAGAGTGATAACAGCCAAGAATTTGATTACTGAGGAGAAAATTTTAGGAATATTAATAAAAAGGAGTGTATCCTCATGCAAAGAACTTAACCTAGTTAGTCATCCATAATACCAGTGATTTCCAACAAAGTATCTTTGAAATATCTAGTGTGTTGAGTAACTCTTAAAGGATGAACATAACTTGCCCTTTTTTAAAAAAAACCTGAAGAGAAGTCCTCAGGAGTAGTGCAACTCCAGTTACTTAAACTAGGAGTCTGATATACCATCCAAGATAGAAATATCACAAGGAGAGCTGACCTAGTAGCTAAATTATCTAACACAGCATTTGGGATTGGGAGATCAAGTCAAAGTGGCAGTGGCTATTTTTATACTAATAAATTAAACAGGGCCAAGGACTGATTTCTAATCCATAAAACAGATGACATAGCTGGGCCACACCTATACTACATGACACATTATTTTAAGACCCTGAAACACAATAATTATTTTCAATGTTTTCAGGGGGTAGGTGGTGTTTGTTTAGGGATTTCTTTGTTATTGTTTCTGCCAGTTGAAGATGTCATTGAATACTGTTTTAAAATATATTCCTATAAACAAACTTTACAGGCAAAGATTATTTTTCTCCAAGTTCATTTTCCATGGATGTCATACAGAATTTCCAGGTTTAAGATCTGCACAGGAAAGGGAATTGGAGAAGGTGTGTACTGAGGGGTGCATTAGGATGACATTGTTGAAGTAATTTGCAAAGAAGAAAGATTTTCTGAAAATTTCTCTAAAGATAATTTCATAATCATAGCCAACATTTGTAACAATCCAAAGTAAGTGGCTTAGAAATACCCCTTTTATTTGTAGCTGAAGTTATTAGCTACACACTATGTACAAATTCTCCTGCAATCAACTGTTATTTATTTCAAAATAAACAGTGTGCAGTAAGGGATGCAAAGTACATCTTGCATAAACTGATTTTGGTTTATTGCATCTACACATTGTTTTGGGAGGCCTTGACGTTAAAAATACCCCATAATTTCATAATTAAATAAGTTACTACCATCATTATTTGAGGAGATGAAACTACTTTGTGAACAGGGAAAATATGCTAATAATGTTTCTAATTTTTAGAAAATTTTTTGTACCAGAAATGGTTTTTGGTTATTTTATACGTATCTTCTAGCATTTAATCCAGATTCAGGAATATTACTAATCATCTGTTTGCATGATACTAAGCATTCAGATTTCTTCTACTACATAGAAGTTAAAATACTTGCTACAAATGTTGTATCACTAGATTAACTGTACATCCTGTGAGCCTCATCACTCTGATGTTTATACAGTAATTTAGAGAGTATCCTGTGTGCTTAAGAAGGAATCACGTCTATTTAATGCAAATATAAAATTCAGAACTGGAGACATTATTATTGAGAAGTTATATTCAGTTAGAAGAGCAATAAAAACTGGATACAGACTTGCAAATAAAAGTTCTAATGATCTTGCAGAGGATTAAATTGTAACCAGTGAAATCATAAACAAAGCCATATTTTTATTATGCTTAAAGGTAAAATAAACCAAGAGTTACAGTTACAAGGGGAAAAAAAAATATATTCTTTTCTTTTTACTGACGCTGTCACCCATAACTAGTGTTGACTTCAGTGTATATAAAAAAGCTGATGGTAACCTTATGAGGAAGACCATTAATGATCTTAGAATTTAACATGGAAGCAAGTGTCCCTTTCTAAAACTGTTATAGAAATAGTGCTTTGGGTTAAACAGATAAAATGAAAAAGAGTAAAAAAACATTTTGTACTTTCCCTGTCCTATTCCTCAAAAAAAACAGCCCTCCAAACTAACAACATAATCAGAAACTTCAACAAAAAAAAAAAGATATTTCAGGTATTATTGATTTTCTTCCTGGAATAAAATTTTTTTCAATTACATGTTTGAAGATCTATCTATCTATAGATAGATCTATTCACATTTAAAAGAAGAATTCTTTCCACTACAAACCAAGCAATTCTGTCTAAAATTAAGTTGACGTAATCTAATTTATTTTTCTTTTAGTCTTATCCTGCAATCCTTCCTTAAAAGTCATCATAAAATTCGTATTTTAAGTATCACAAAATCATAACATTTTAGAAATTCTTCAACGCTGAACACATTTAATATGTTAATGAGTTCCACCTTTGATGATGTTATTGGATAGTTTTTACCAGTATTCTGAGACTCCTGTTACTTGGGCAGAATAGATGCTTGAAACTCTGCAATTGCCTTTTCATGAAAGGCGTTGAGTGTTGTTTTTCTTGTGAGGTTTATAGATATTTGCATCTAATCCTAAGCAATATTCAGGACTCTCACTCTGCTGGACTGATGTTTTGCCATTCCCAACCCAATTAGTTAATTTCTTCCATAAATAATAATAATAATAATAGACATAGATTTATTTTTTTACTTTTCTCATGCTGTGAATATCACAATAAAGGTATCAATGGACAGATAAAATTTATAGTTACTTACACTTGGTAATTGTGTCTTTGGCTTAACGTTAAAACTTAGCATACTTTTACTTTTATTACTTTGGTATGGAGTGATTATTGTGATTTGTCATGATACATTTCTTTTTCATTTTGACAATCACGGTGAGATCTTGTATTTTTGGAGTTAAAAAAGAAGTTTTTTCAGAGTTGCAATAGAATTTAAGTAATGACAAGAATATGTAAGAAAATAGGCAATAGTAATGACAAGAATATGTAAAATAGTAATGATAAGAATATGTAAGAAAATAGGAATATATAAAAAAATAGGTGTCTGAAAATGTTACAGGTAACCATGATGCGTTGTTTGCCCTTTTCTCTTCTTTCCAACATGTATATTCTATATTTCTTCACCCTTTTAACTTTACATGTTCGTCTCTTCTGTCCAGGCTGTCTGAATGAGTCTTCCTTGAGATTCTGTTTGCACTTTATTCACCCGCTTTCTTTTCTCCAATGGCTCTGTAGCAAGTAGGACATCTGCTTTTATAGCATTTTCATCATTATTATGCTGAATGTCTGTCAGGACTGAGCCACGAATGAATGTCAAACTGGGAAGTCCTGCAAGGCAAACTGCAACCTTGAGAGGCTGCTGCTGGCTCATGCAGAGACTTCATAATTGAATGTTCTACATCATTTCACCCATTTACAGAATCTCACTTGTTACAGTTTACATGGTAATTTAAAATGTTGGTGGAGGGTGAGGTAGTTGCAAATGGAGCAGAGGGGTCTACTCCAAACATATCTTTGTTAGGAAAGTCCAGAGCAAGTGATTACGACACTCCCCTCCAGCAGGAAGATCCAATTATGGAGTCTTTCTCTTGGCAAAAAAAAACCCAGCAATGTCAATCAGCATAACACGCCCCGACTTCTTTTGCATTAGGGGTAGCACAAACTGTACAATGTGAATTTCTGTAGTGGCAAAAAGGTGAAAGATAAAGCAGCACTTAGGTGAGAAATATATCTTGTGCAGAATGAGATAAATATTGATGTTTAAGGTGAGAATCATACAAACAAGATCACAGCTAGTAGCATGCACTGAACCTACTAGTTTAGTTTCACAGTGGAGGATGGTAGTTGGCATACAGAGAAGTATAGCCTCAACAGTCTCTTTATAGATATTAATACAGCTCTTGTGACAAAAAGATTTGAGAGATCAATGTTGAAGTTCTCATTATTGTTGGATCTTTTTATGGTCAATGAGAAGAAGGAAACAATGAGACTCCTCCCTACACTGACCAGAAACCCCAAAATGAGGTTTCTGTTTGCATCTCTAGTTATTTTAGGGGCAGACTAATCTTCTAATTAGGGTGTCTAAAGTTGAACCTCATCAAAACCAATCCCTTCTCTTTTTGATGCCAATCCTTTTCTACATCCTTGGGTATTTTTTGTGATGCCAGAAGCAAGTCTGCCAGTGGTGTCTCTTTGGCTCTGAAAATATTTTTTTCTCCTCCAAATTTCTCTCCCTCTCTCATGCATAAGTTTCTATATTTAATCTTTTTGGCACTTAGAGAGTACAGGTCAGAATATTTACCCAAAACTGATGTCAGCTGTCATCATGTTGGCAAGTTTTGGTGTTCTTAATGGTTTAGAAGAAATCAGTTTTCAATGTTTTTGAAACAATTTGGCTATTTGATTATTTGGGTGAATAGAGCTCTGCATGAAGGAAACCTTCATTTTTGTTTCGCTTTGATCTTGTCTTTTATTGTATATCCTTGTCTGCAACATAAAGGAAGGAAGAGGGCTATAATAATGTCTTGGCAGATCAAAGATGAGAAAAGATGCAGATTTTGTACTCACTGTTGAGTCCATTTCTAATAATGGCTTAGCTAGGAAGTTTGAGGTGGTTTACTTTTTTAGCTGAGAACTGGCAGTCATCACCTCTTCACGTAACTGTACAATTGTGCATTTATGTGGTTGTGTCTGTATAAAGCCATGAATGTTAAAGTTCACGTTTCAGGGACAGGTCTTTTGATCATGCAAATTATTTCATTCCATTAAAGTGAGTGAAGTATTGTTGAGGCATAAAAGTTTGTACAAATTATCTGAGAGAAGCATATAGCATTGCTATGCTTAATTTATGATGTTTCTATCGGTTGTATTGATTGTGCTGTAGCAGGTGGAGATATCAATGTACTAGCATGTGGTTTAGCAACAAGTGTGTTAGACTGTGGATTTACTTCTCTCTACATATTTAAAAACTTTAAAATTAATGCTGATTTCAGCATTACTGCTCCATTCAAGGCCTCAGGCAATTATTTTTTAATCGGCATTTGAAGAATTCCTTTTTCACCTTAACAAACATTTTTACGAATGTGGAAATGTACATGGTTTCTGCAGGCAATAAGGAGCTATTAGAATGGGGAGTGAGGAGCATTGGGGCTACGGTAACTATTTTGACAACTCCAAGGAAACTTACTTAATACAAACTAATAGGAACTCTACAGTGATGCTCTACAGAGGGAGAAATTTACTTGTGGACCAGAATCCCAGATTAGTAAAAGAAGCCTGCAATCAGGCACTAGAGATGTTACAATCCCATGTAGTCCTGTGGGTATGTATATTCCCACGTGGAATCCCAAATCAGTTCAGATTTGTATAATACATGTACACGTAGTACATAGTTTATAGACTTCTGTAAAATACAACAATGTAACGATCTGGTAGAATGCCAAATTATAACATTGAGTGCTAAATATTCCCTTGTTTTACTTTTCAACTAAAACCAAATTATATAATTTTATCTGTACTTTTCACACTAATACAGGGACTTTCTTTAGATGGAAGGTTTAAAATATTCTACCAAGAATAAGATCTGTAGACTGTATAAAACTAAACATCTTCATTTGTTCATTTGATGTAAGAGAGCATTACATAAACATAAAAATCAATAAACAACTGTTAACCTCAGACACTCAAGAGCAACAAAACAGGAGAATAGATAACCCACATTCTCTGCTTTGAAACCAAGCAAATCCAAAATATATTGAACCAACATGTGAGATGAGCTGAGAAGAATTATCCTATGTGGCTAAGGTCCTTTAATCTAATGTTTTCATATTACATTAGTTTACACTTTAATCAAAAGTTATTGTAAGGAATATTTATCAAAAAAGAAGTATTTTTTCCAATTTCTTAATATATTAAGTTTTCAAAATTGTTAGACATTAAACATGAGGGTACGTACTTCAGACTGCTTTTCGTTACGTTTTCTGATTACACTCTATCAAACTTTATATTTAATTTGTTGTCTATTTGTAAAATTGTTGTCATTTTTATTGTTAACAGAGTGATATTTTCCCTTGGATAAAAGGAAGATGTCTTTAAAAATTCTAACAGCTTGGGCTAACCACTCTAAGATAAGATACAAAGCCAACAAATTGTCAAGTTTTTTTTAGCACCAGATAGATTAATATAAATATACAACTCTTGAATATGAGTATATAACTTGTTAGTATAAATATTTGAGGTTATTACTTGTACAATAGGGAAAAGAGCATTTGTAGTCAGCTATATCTAAAGTGATACAATCTACAGGCACTGTACAGAGATATATCAGATGTCAGGAAGAGTGACTGGAAAAAAAAAAGGCAAAACTTCCTACAGATTAAAATTGAACTTCGAAGATATGAACGGTTTGAGCCAGGAAACTTTTTTTCAAAGCTGTCTTGTTTCCCAGCTGGTCTTCACCTGATGTGTAACCCCTGGTTCCTTCATCATGAAATAGACAACAATTGTCCAGATCTCCTTTACAAAGTATCACTAAAGACAATCTATAATGAGAAGAGCCTTATAAAGGAATAATGTTTTATAATAACTCTTAGTTTAAATTTAATTTTCTATCAGGGCTCCTAGAAGTTAAAAGAACCATAACAAAACACAAAGAGGCAAGCAAAAACTTTTGGAGTAGAGAACTAGTCAAGAAGAGACACTTGACTTGAGATTTAACTTCTCCTTCCCTGACCTGAATAAATCTTTCATCAAATCCAGCTTTTAGATGTTTTTGTGCTATAGTTTTGAATGAAGATAGAGAGACATGCAGATTATGGACAGAGTATGACGTCCTTATATCTAACTCATTAGACGCTTATTTTTTCTTTTAGGATTTATACAGGAATGATTTTGAATTTAATGTGTTTTTTGTTTTAAACAGAAATAAGCAAAAAAAAAAAGAAGTTATGGAAAACTGAAATCAGTGAGTAAGCCTGCTGGGAGTACATGAAAAGGATTTTATAATGAAAACCAACAGTTTTCCTAACATAATTTTTCCAATTTTAAGTTTTGCCTACGAATTCTTATATTCTGTATTGAATATTTTGGGAGGGAGCAGTGGAGTGGCAGTCTGAACTCAGATAAGATACTTTCTGCTTTATCCAGTGACCAAAATATTAGATTAGGTCTTCTCTTAAGACATGATTTGCCTGCACACATTAGTCAGCCTGCCTTTTTTTCCTGTGGACTGGACTCCACGCAGATTTAATCTTTCTATAGTTAATGCTCTGAGGGAGTTATAGGCTGTATTAAGAAGAACATGGTCTAGTTGGTAGCCCAGCCCCTAAGGGAACAGATATGGGAATATAGACCTGAAAACACATTTGGGTTTTTTTGCAAGGCAATGTTCTTTTGCAGAGAAAAATATAATTTCAACTGAGATAGTTTGATAGTTTCAGTGAAATAAAACAAAATCTTTCAGCTTGAGAAACGTCATTTCAGTTGAGTTGTTTTGATTGAAACTCTTTGAAATATTCTGTTTTGTCATTTTCAAAATTATGTTTTCATGAATTTGTATTCCGGTACTTCTTTTTTTCTAAATACTTCGCCTTTTCACTCCACTTTTCGGTAGAAATGAACAAGTTCTGAAGTACCATTCCACCAAATGCTTTCAGTCATTTATCAGAGACTTTTTATTTGATCACACAAAAGATTTTTTTGGTAGTTCTACGTAAAATAGCTGCTGCCAAGGTACAACAGAATAGATGCTTTCAGAATCAATTATTACCATTAGTACATTTGTCAGAGATCCTATGTTCTTAGAAATTGGAGATCCTTTGTCTATTGCTTTTCAGCAAAGACAGGTAGCAAATAGCTGTGTATTCTTAAAACTTGCTTTTTCAGGCTTAGTTTGGCTGCTGTTTTTATTAAAGTGATAGAAGAACCTATTTAGAAAGACTCAGGAGGGGATAATAGAAAAAACATTATTAACAGTAAACAATATAAAAATAATGCTATTAGGCGACTTATTTGCTTACTATATTCCTTCAGCCAAGGGCTGTGGTTTTGACTTATGGAATTATCCCTTCACTAAAGTAATGGAAAATCATACTTAGCAAGGAAATTGTGTCAAAATTAGGAAAGAATACCAACATAGAAATGTACTTTATTCTTGTTTCTTGAGAGCAACGATACGTAAAACAGAATAAACAGTCTCAGTGTTTTTGGAAACTATTTATGATGCTGCTCTTAAGAAGTCTCAGTTTCACACATTGAAGTTTGTACATGGAATTCACAAATTGAAGTTTGTACATGGAATTCACTGTAAGTAATCTTAGCTGTAAAACTGCTGGTTGATTTGCATGGATTCAATTTTTCAGATAAAATATGGGCTAATGTACTCAAGAGGTATGGAAGATGATAATTTTCAATATCACTGTTATGTGCAGACATCTTATTTGGAGTCCTGAGCCATCTTTGTAAGCATATTATTCTAAAAATAAAAGTAGCAGATGCAAAGTTAGATATATATTACAGGTGTCACAATGTTTCATCTTAGTTATTAAAATCAGAAATACAGACTTATTTCCTTAAACAATTCAAGGATCTGTGTACCTTCCCTGTGAAAGCAGTCTGTCCTTTGTTTTTGATGGCAGGTTTATAAAAAAGAGTAGCCATAATAGTTATTGGAGAGTAGGAAACATGTTTAATTCTAAAGAAGTCTAAACAAAAGAAATTTTCGGAAAATATGTAATTTAGCTGAATTACATCAGTAATTCAGCTGTGTGCTCTCAGATCCTAGCAGTGAGTTCCACCTGAACAAGTGTCTTTATTTTTGATATTCAACACACTGAGATACTACCGGAGGCTAAAAGTACAAATCCAAACCTGTCCTATTTGTGGTAGTGCTGTGCTTGCATCTCACAAGGTGCATATTGAATGATGAGAGGCTTTTTATCAGTCATAAAGCAAGTAGAAAATGGAGAAATTATTTTTCATTTTCTTCAAAAGACATTTCTTCATGACACGGTTGTAGAGCATCAAGTACTTAGCTTCACACTTTCATCCACAAACAGTATCAGCAACAAACAAAACATGCCTTATCAAAGCAGCCATTCATAATAAATCCATTACAAATTTCAAACTACCTAGCAAAAAGATCAGAAAACAGCCATTCAGGATGTGACCTGGGCTGGGGAAGAGTGACTAACAGCAAAGGAAGGTAAAACCCTATGCCTTTGGCGGGAGATGGAAGAAATCACTCAAAGGAGGAATTTTCATGAATGTGGTTTTCATTAACCTGTGAGCAAAAGGGGTGAGCAGTATCCTTAAATGCAAATGGTGTCTCTTTAAGGTGACCTGCTCTGTTTATACACTTTGGGTTATTTGAGGTTGTTATTAATAAATACATAATGCTTTGATCTAAAAAAGAAAATACAGAATCCAGGTAGACTATGAAAATCTCATGCAATTCTTCAGAAAACTTTCTAGTGGTAAGCTTTGTTCCCAGTGTTATCATGGGCAAACCTATACTTCTCTGCTGATTCATTGGTAGTGTGTTAAACAGGAAAAGAGAGGAAAGCTATCTGGTCATTTATTCTCCGTTTTAGCCAAAACAAAGCTCCACTGCTTCCAATGTTTTGCAGATCCTTCTGTCTTAAGAGGTTCATCTTCTCAAATTGGTATAATCTCAGAATGCATTACTAACAGATTCGATCTTTGATGAATGAGACTTTTAAAGAAAGGTCTAGAGTCAAGATTCTCTTGCCAAAGGGATGACAACGAATTTGTAGCTGCTGATGTATTTCACTTACGACGTGCTGTTGAGCTCTAGTAGAAAAGCACGTTAATTTATATTAAACAACTAAATAAGCCAAAAATACAGCAAAACACAAGTTTTTGCAAGAATTGTTTAGATTTGGTTTTTTTTTTTCTGAAAATATAGTGGTTTTTTTCTAACACCATCAAAAATCATCATTCATGAAAGCCAATAGACTGTTTTTGTTCTAAAATCCCTTAACATCTAATTTACACCGCATAGACAGAAATTTAAACCTGAAGATGACAGAAAATATTCTAGATTTGTTTCTTCGTGTAAATCTAGGGATCTGAAACTTGCTTTCTAATAAGAGATTGGAAAAATTTTTATAACAATCAGTTTTCCTAAAAGCAATATTATTTCTTACCCATTCTTTCTGGTAACTTTTATAAACTCTATTAGCTGTAGTGAACCACATTGGAAGATAAAGTCTCTATGATAAATGTGTTACTACGAAAGTTACATCTAATATACCAAAGCTTTGGATGCTGATGATTAATTTTGCCTACATTTCATTGGATGTTGAGGAAAGCTTGAGTAGAGTCTCTCTTTGTAAAAATGGGTGGTTTGTAAATGAGGAATTATTATAAAGTTTGAGGAATGTCTGTTCTTGGAGGATGAATTTGCACTATCTGTTCCTGACTTTGTGAGGATAGCTCTAGTGTTCTGATCTGAAGCACTCAACACTATTTCTTCCAGAGATGCTTTCACTTATAAATGCATGGAAATGGAGCTTACCTATTTTCAGTTTCATCAGCATTTACCAGTTTTCACTATTCAATATTTGGAAACGAAGAGCTGGGGTTATGTTGGGTTTTTATTTAACTGTCAAAAATATGCGATTTGGTCACTATCATATCAGTGTTCACCGGCCAAAGACGGAACTAACTTTTTATAGGAAACAGAGGATCTTGAGTGTGTAATTATAACAGATTCCTGCAGTAATAAAGAAACAATTGTGACATGTATTTCAAAAGAATATTAATTTCATTCTTTTTCCTTCCTTTCTTGATTCTCTCATTCTTGTTGCTGGCACTCTGATGTTACTTCTTAGATAACTATGAGGGGTGTGCTCTGCTTCTTAAGTGATAACTAAATTTGTGTTTAAAAGGTAATTCTTCTCCAAATAGCCTTGAGCAGCTTTATTTAATCCATGTGGCTATTAGTATGATTGCAGGTCCATAGCAGAGTTTTTTGTTCTTTTGTTTCATTCTTCTCACTCAGTGTTTTAATATTTATAGAAAACTGTTGGATATTACTGACGTATGTTTTGAAACTGAGGATCAACATTTTCATCTTCCTTGCAAACTCTTGAAAAGGAAAATGAATATCTTACAAGTCTGATCCTGCCCTCTCTTGTACAGTTTGGCATGAAATTTCATCACATAGCTTTTCCTCTTCAGCTTGTGACCTGAATATAAATCATCAAATAAATAGATTTGTTCTTGAACAAACACTTCTTTTTTACTTAAACTGCACTAAGTGAAAGGTCAGATAAAAGTTACAACAGGATTAAACAAGAAACATGTGGGACTGTTTGCAGGTCAACAGACTGCTGAGGGAGAAGAAAGAGGCTTTCATGGCATCCTGACAACTACATCCAGTGGATCAAGTACGTTGTCAGTCAGTATAGAAAAATTTATAATTTGATTTTAAACACACACACATACACACACATATATACATTCTGAAGCTATCAAAAGATTTGCATGAGGATGTATTATTTAAAAATCAGAGCTTTACCCAGTATATTCTTTTTTTCCTCTGTCTCCCTTGTCTGTTCTAATGGGAATACAACTATCATCCTAAAAGAGAGAAGAAAGCAGAAAATATTTGTTTTTTCCTTATTTTGACAATAATTTGCATTTGGGGTTTGCATCTGTTAGTTTAATTACTACTTACAGCCAGTTTTGTCTTAATAATACTTTCACAAGATTAGAGCAAAATCAACAGTTTAAAAACATACCATATATATTTACAGGTAGCTTTTTAAGAATATTTATCCAATTTATAGCACCATTTGCTTGACTACACTTCAGTTTTTTTAGATATTAGCCAAAAATTATTTTGACATATGCATTTGGTATTTGAGTGCATAATTTTGTATAATTATGTTAAACATAATGTACGAAGAGTGTAATTTTCAGGGCCTCTGGTTAGCTACCTCTCATTACTTCAGTTTAGGGGTTTTTTTGCTTCCTAATTCTCAACATCAAGAAGCAGGTTAAAGTAAAAAGGACTTTCCTGACATCTCCTTAGGACAATCCCATTTCAATCACAAACCAGCAGTATTGTGTGCTCTTCATAATCACTATTTCTTTATGGAAAAAAATTAAGATGAACATCTTCAAATTCATAGTGCTTTAAAAAGTATGAAATATGCTTGAATATAGAGAATATGCAATTATGTTGGAAGAACATACATATATTTGAATACAGACACTAAATAAGCAACTTTGCATTTTATGTATAGTTATACTTGCAGGGGTTACCTTGCTTCCCATTGTGTGTAATGATGAATGTTTTTGGCTTCAAGACATGAACAAAAGAAAGTAATTTCAAGCTATAATGATTTCTAGGAGTTGACAAAAAACAATCTAAACCTAACCAAAAAAACAAAAATAAAAAACCCAGTTAAAATATTATTTTAACCTTCCCTGCTACTTTCTATGGAAATATTGATGCAACGGAGGCTCCGACATACTTTTCCATCTTGTGATGCTTGAATAGAAGCATTCTACTTCATAAGGAAATCTGTTTTCTTGAGTAGAATAGTGACTTAAAGAAGTATGTTCATCTCTTTACCAGGAGTGGCTTTCAGAGTCTTAGAGCCTTATTTTCAGCTTATAACTTTGTTTTCATTGCTGCTCAAAATTGAAATGTTGGAAGAAGACAAAAATGCATTGACTGGTGTTATAATGAATATTTATTTAAACTTTAGGTGGAAGAAAAACACTGGTGACTATATCCTTCATTTCAAGAAATGGATGAACATATTAAGCATATAATACTTCCATGGGTAGATTTCTATGAGACATTCCACCTATTCAACAATTCATAAGCGAAATATTGAGTCACAAATTCATCCTTTTCTTTATCTTGTAGATAACCCTGTAAGGATATTCAAACCTGACTGTGGGACCACAGAGATGTCCCGTGGCACAATAAGAGGAGAAATGACCCAGCCGCTTATCCTCTTTCTCAAGTGACTTTGTCTCTTATAGTACTTCTAGATAGCTCCTATGTTTGTTGCTTTCTGGTGGTTCAAATTTGTGTGTTACCTTAAAATATTGGACATGGACCTGTTTGAGTGAGGCCAGAAGAGCACCACAAGAATGACCAGGGGCATGGAACAACTCTCCTATGAAGAAAGACTGATAATGTTTGGGTTGTTCAGCCTAGAGAAGAGAAGGCACCAGGGAGACCCTATCGTGACTTTTCAATATTTAAATGGAGTTTATAAGAAAAATGCGGACAGATTGTTCAGTAGGGGCTATTGGGGTAGGACATGGGGTAATGGTTTTAAACTAAACGAGGGTAGATTTTGACTAGACATAAGATATTTTTCTTATGATGTCCCTGCTCATTGCAGGAAAGTTGGCCTGGATGACATTTAAATGTTTTTTCAGCTTTAGTGTGGAAGCCATTTCAGGTTTGCTGATATCAAGTATATACTGATTCAACAAAACATAAGTTACAGAGAGAGAAAATATGGGAATTTCATTTCCATTGAGTTACTCCAATACTCCAAAAAGGAAACACTCTATTTTTTTGTTTTCAAATTATTTCATTTTCTGATCTAATTGTGCCAATCAGGATGCCTTTAGACGCTTCTTAAGTACTTTTGCCATTTTGAAATGAATTTATTCTTTACCTGTGTATTAATTGTAGATTAGTGTTCTTATACATGTCTACCTATGCTCGTATTTTGACCACCTACTCAGCAGTTCAAATAATTTCTGAAATGAAATTCCATAAGGCCAAACATAGAAAATATTAATGCATGATCAAAATTTATGCAGGAATGTACTGCAAACACAAATTTATGAATCTTTCAATACAGTGACTCAGACCTTACTTATTTTCACATAATTATTTTGTCAATTGCACATAAACCAGAAAAGAATCCATATTTAAAGAAAAATTATCTTTTAACTAATCTATTTGCAGTTCTGTGACCTTCCTTCAAGCATAAACCCAAGTTAGCAGATTTTAATCATGCCCCTTCCCCGACCCATCCCAACAAGTTGCTGTAAAGGGAATCAATCGAAACTCAAGAAAAGTGATATTAGCTACCCAGCTGAGTTCTTGACAATATAAGTAAACCATATTAATTCTTTGGTTTCAGAAGCAGTTTTGCCTTTCCTGATACACAAGGTCAGAAATCTTATTCCAGGAGCTGTTTCTGTATTATCTGTTTATGTAGATTTATCTCTATCTAGCATCCGGTTCTCAACAAGAATTAATTTGTAATGGTGTTTATTTAGTGCTAGTATTTTTAAAAATGTATTTCAAGTACGTATATTGTCATTAATAATCAGGTGGATTCTGAAACATGCAAACAGGCAGAGTTGTTACAGAGCTCAACATCATTCAGTTCTCCAAATGGGACTTTTTTCTGGATTTCTCTTGTAGTGTGCTGGTTAGTGACATTGGGAAATGCATAAGACGAGGTAGTAAAAAGGGAGTGGAAATAAGCCTAGTACTGTAGAATGTTTGGAAGCTATTTTCTCATGTGTTTCCAAGGTCTTCAGAAAAAGAAGAAAAACACATGTTAAAAAATGGTGTTTACATTGATTATGGTTTTGTTCTTTCCCGCCCATGTTCACAGAGCAGTGGATAAAACAATGAAGATAAAGCAATACACTGCTGGCTTGGAAATGTAAGCTGGCAAATTAGAGGTTAATTGGTTTGAAACATTTTGCATCTTTCTTTAAAAAAAAAGTGGATTTTACATTGCAAACCATTCTCTTTCTGTTTTTATTCAGAACAATAAGCAAGATAAAAGTCAGTGACTTAACTTTGCTTAAAAAAATAATTTCTACAGTCATATACAAAATGAACAACAAAAGGCAAGAGAAGGAATGAATGCCATATTATAGTGTCAAAATAGAGATAGATTCTCCCACATTTCTGTTATCGTTCCTTTTTATAAGTATTTAATAAATATGAGTCAATTGAGTTCCATGTATGCTTTTATTATTCTACTTTTACTTACTTACAATTACATTATGTGAGTGCAACTTTTCAGGTGGAATAGAACTTGATGAAAAAGAAAAATTAAAACAAATCTGAATGAGAAAGGAAAATACTTGACAAATTGTATCCCTGAGTCTAAGGAGTCTGATAAGAAAGAGACTGAGTTCCTATGCCTTAATTCCGTGTCTTGTTTTTGCCATCAGCTTTTACCTGGTTTTTTTGTTTTCCTTTTGTGGATGGAAGGATTCTAAATGCATCCTATGGATGGAAGAATATACATGCATAGAGAGATGTCTTATGCACATAGGTCAGAAAGTGCATGTTTCTGAAGATTTTTTTTAGCACTAAACATAGGTAAGCATACATTATTAGTTGTAGCTGGTTTTCACAGAATCACAGAATCACAGAATCACACAAGGTTGGAAAGGACCCATTGGATCATCGAGTCCAACCGTTCCTAACACTCCCTAAACCATGTCCCTAAGTACTTCATCCACCCGTTCCTTAAACACCTCCAGGGAAGGCGACTCGACCACCTCCCTGGGCAGCCTGTTCCAGTACCCAATGACTCTTACTGTGAAGAATTTTTTTCTGATATCCAACCTGAACCTCCCCTGACGGAGCTTCAGGCCATTCCCTCTAGTCCTGTCCCCTGTCACTTGGGAGAAGAGGCCAGCTCCCTCCTCTCCACAATCTCCTTTCAGGTAGTTGTAGAGAGTAATAAGGTCTCCCCTCAGCCTCCTCTTCTCAAGGCTAAACAACCCCAGCTCTCTCAGCCGCTCCTCATAAGACTTGTTCTCCAGCCCCCTCACCAGCTTTGTTGCTCTTCTCTGGACACGCTCCAGAGCCTCAACATCCTTCTTGTGGTGAGGGGCCCAGAACTGAACACAGTATTCGAGGTGCGGTCTCACCAGTGCCGAGTACAGAGGGAGAATAACCTCCCTGGACCTGCTGGTGACCCCATTTCTGATACAAGCCAAGATGCCATTGGCCTTCTTGGCCACCTGGGCACACTGCTGGCTCATGTTCAGTCGGCTGTCAACCAGCACCCCCAGGTCCTTCTCTTCTGTGCAGCTCTCCAGCCATTCTTCCCCCAGTCTGTAGCGCTGCATAGGGTTGTTGTGCCCCAAGTGCAGGACCCGGCATTTGGTCTTGTTAAACCTCATCCCATTGGTCTCGGCCCAGCAGTCCAGCCTGTTCAGATCCCTTTGCAGAGCCTCCCTACCCTCCAGCAGATCCACACTTCCTCCCAGCTTAGTGTCATCTGCAAACTTGCTGAGGGTGCACTCAATGCCTTCATCCAGGTCATTGATAAAGACATTGAACAGAGCTGGACCCAGTACTGAGCCCTGAGGAACTCCACTTGTGACTGGCCTCCAGCTGGAGTTAACTCCATTGACCACCACTCTCTGGGCCCGGCCATCCAACCAGTTTTCAACCCAGGAGAGTGTGCGCCTGTCCAGGCCAGAGGCTGACAGTTTCTGAAGCAGAATGCTGTGAGAAACTGTGTCAAAGGCTTTACTGAAGTCCAAGAAGACTACATCCACAGCCTTTCCCCCATCCAGTAGTTGAGTGATTTTGTCATAGAAGGTGATCAGGTTAGTTTGGCAAGATCTGCCTTTTGTAAACCCATGTTGACTGGGCCTGATCACCCGGTTCTCTTGCGTGTGCTTCATGATAGCACTCAAGATTACCTGTTCCATGACTTTCCCTGGCACTGAGGTGAGACTGACAGGCCTGTAGTTCCCCGGATCCTCTCTGCAACCCTTCTTGTATATGGGCACAACATCAGCCAGCCTCCAGTCTAGTGGAACTTCCCCAGTCAGCCAGGACCTCTGGAAGATGATGGATAGGGGTTTGGAAAGGACATCCGCCAGTTCCTTCAATACTCTTGGGTGGATCCCATCCGGCCCCATAGACTTGTGGACGTCTAGCTGGGCAAGCAAGTCTCTAACCGCCTCCTCTTGGATCACGGGAGCCTCAATCTGCCCCTCTAACTCTTGGATTTGTAAACAGAAGGAACAACTTTCTTTGCTATTAAAGACTGAGGCGAAGAAGGCATTAAGTACCTCAGCCTTGTCCTTATCCCCTGTCACTGTTATTCCTTCTGCATCCACTAGAGACTGGATATTCTCCCTCGTCCTCCTTTTCCTGTTAATGTACTTGTAGAAAGACTTTTTGTTGTCTTTCACAGACTTAGCGAGTTTTAATTCTAGTTGGGCCTTGGCCCTCCTGATTTTTTCCCTGCACGATCTCACTTCGTCCCTGTAGTCCACCCAAGATGCCTGTCCTTTCCTCCAGAGCACATAGAGCTTCTTTTTCTTATTGACGCATCTTGAGATCACCCTGCTCCACCAAGCTGGCTTTTCCCCCCGCCGGCTCCTTTTCCGGAACACAGGGATGGCCTGCTCTTGAGCTGATAGGATTTCATTTTTCAAGAGCGCCCAACCCTCATGGGCTCCCTTGCCCTGAAGGACTGTTTCCCACGGGACTTTGCTAATCAACCTTCTGAACAGGCCAAAGTCTGCCCTCTGGAAGTTTAATGTGACTGCTTTGCTAACCCCCTTCTTAATCCCACCTAGAACTGAAAACCCTATCATCTCATGATCACTTAATCCCAGGCGTCCTCCAACCGTCAAATCCCCAACAAGACCTTCCCTATTCACAAACAGCAGGTCTAGGAAGGCACCCTCCCTTGTTGGTTCGCTAACCAGTTGTGCAAGGAAGTTGTCTTCGATGCACTCCAGGAACCTCCTAGACTGTTTCCTTTCTGCTGTATTGTACTCCCAGCAGACATCCGGAAAGTTAAAGTCTCCCACAAGGACAAGAGGCAGAGATTTAGAGACTGTCCCCAGCTGTTTATAGAAGAGTTCATCAGCAGCTTCTTCTTGGCTGGGTGGTCTGTAACAGACTCCTATCACAAAGTCCCCTTTCTTGTGGGCTCCTCTGATTTTAACCCATAGGCACTCGATCCCGTCCTCACCGTAATCCAGTTCGAGAGTTTCAAAGCACTCTTTGACATAGAGGGCTACCCCGCCTCCTTTCCTACCCTTCCTGTCCCGCCTGAAGAGTTTATATCCCAACATAGCTGTAGTCCAGTTATGTGAGTCATCCCACCACGTTTCTGTGATGGCAATGACATCATAGTCACCTTGCCCTACAACAGCTTCCAGCTCATCCTTCTTATTGCCCATGCTGCGTGCATTGATGTAAATGCACTTCAGCTGGGCTGATGAACCTTCAGCCCTCATAAAGGGAAGAGAGTTTATTCTCGATTGACTGGTCCTTGGAATAACTAATTCCACAGACCCAGTTTTATCCTTACTGTCCCCACTTATACTCGCCCTCACTTGCCCTATTGTGGTGTACTGGTGGTCCTCTCCAGCACACCATTTCTCAGCCGCTGGTTTCCCACTTCCAGGCTCATTCCCAACTAGCCTGGTCTCCTCCCCTTCCCCCTTCACATCTAGTTTAAAGCTCTATTTAAGAGCCTAACCAGATTTTTAGAGATAACTTTAGTTCCCCTTCGAGACAAGTATGACCCATCCCTAGTAAGAAAACCTGGGGGTGGGTGGGTCACCCCATGATCAAAGAAGCCAAAGCCTCTCTCCTCACACCAGGCTCGGAGCCAGGCATTAATCATCTGTACGTTCCTGACTTCCTGCTCCATATTCCTTAGTATTGGGATGGAGCTAAACACCACTTGCGCTCCAGAGCCCTCAATCATCTTCCCTAAATGCCCCACCACCTCAGATGGCCACCCCACCGCAGTACTCACCGTCCTGCTGCTGGATGTCGCCGAAAAAGCGGTTTTGATGGTTTGGCCGCGTTTAAATCTCCCGCGGTAGCCGCCGGGACCGCCCCCTCCCGTCAGGCACCGCGCGGGACCGTCCGCTGCCGCGTGTCAGGAGCCGAGCACCGCCCGCCCTGCTCCCGTTTAGGTTTTCCTAGGCTTTTCCCGTCACAGGGAAGTGCCCCACCACCTCAGATGGCCACCCCACCGCAGTACTCACCGTCCTGCTGCTGGATGTCGCCGAAAAAGCGACATATGTCTTTTGAAAGACATAGTTTCATTGATCCCAGTGGAGGTTTCCAAGCTGGTATACAGTTAGACAAAAGTCAGGATCTGCCCCACTCTCCTAATGGCAGCTACTGTTTTCCTTCTGACAGCTGTGTGACTGTAAAATATAGATTTAAAGTCACAGGTCAGAAATGTAGAGAGGCATAATTTTATTTCAGGTTGTTTATATGAAGGGCTTTCCAATCTTGAGTAGCCACTGTGACTTGTGTCTTTCCATCCAGGTCTTAAGAAACTACGCTGACTAAGACCATCTGGAAAAAAAACTTGTGAAACTCTGGAGATGAGCGTCTTCATTTAACATGAACACATTTTAGTGGATGCTCATAAAAAAAACCTGTTATCTCCTCTTCTTCGGAGACATATGGAAAGCTTAAGGTGCTCTCATGGTCACAGAAGCAACCTATGCTCATAAATCCAAAGTAAATTTTTAAAAAAAAGTATTTTCAGACTAGTTCCTGAAATTCCACAGGTCAGAAAGCAGCATTATGTCATTCCAAGTGCATTGACATAAAGACATGTGCAATTACTTAGTGTTACTATGGAAGCTGTTCGAACACCTGGACGCTAGCTCATCAAGGTCTCTAGAACTGAGGAAATAGTTCAATTTCTGTGGCCCATTCATTCTTACCTCTTTGGAAACTGCCAGCAAAAGTAACAGTTGGGATATAGACAGTTGTCCACCAGGACTTTGCCTGAAATAATCAGTTTTTCATACATAGCCATGAGCAGTTGTTGGATTTTTTAGTTACTATTAGTTTGGCATAAGTTTGAGTTGATGACCTAGTGGGGAAGGGAGGGTAGAAATATATGTGCAGAATTGTTGTTTCTCTGAATCACTCAATTGTCTGAAACCGGATTTTGCGAACTTTTGTACTTATTTGGAGTGGGAGGAAGAATAACAATCTGGACAGGCATAGATTTCGTCTATTGCTGTTGTATGTATAGAAGTCAAAGACAGAAAAAACAACTTTAATCATATCCTGTCAATTTAAATGTTGGTTATTTTATTTCTTTTTTTTTTTTTTTTCTTGGAAGCTATATCACACAATCATGTAAGTACCAGACAGGAACACCTGCGGAAAAGTGTTGCCATAGTCTAGATTTTAAGTACATACCCTAGCAAGACATTTTCATTTTCAAAAGTCAAACCTGCCATTATATTTACAGCTTTGTTTATATTCTTTTTTTCTCTTTGTGTATCTCCATCTAGAGTTTATGAAGAAAATAGACCTACTGTGATGTGAACCCCAAAGGAAAGATATGCTGCCTCTGTAATATACTGAAATGTCAGGAAATCATTTATTGAACCACTGCTGCCTTTAGTGGCTGGTTATAATTTGCTTTGCTGTCTGATAATGTGTGTGTTTGTAGATCAATTATCTCAAGAGCTCTTTGGAGCCATAAGGTCATCTTTTGCATATTTGTCAGATAGTTATCTGCAGTGATGCGCAGTAGCACATTTTTCTTCCAGAACTTAATTGATCACCTCTCAAAGTAAGTGAAGAAAGGGATTATCTGATCATGGCAAGACTCTCAATGATGTAGCTTTGCCATACTTTTAATATGTTTGTATAGATACATATAACCAGTAAATTGTGGGAAGGAATTTTGTATAAAAATATAGCATGTAGCCTCTTTCAGATTAGTGATTGGTTATTCACTTTGAAGACATTATTCAAATACTAGTATTTTAAAATTAATTGCAAGCAGATGGACAGAAGAGTCTCATAACACCAGTACCATTTCTCTCTGTGGTCCAAGAATGAATAGCCTTTTTGAGCAGAAAGCAACAGCTTTCTGCAGCCAGCTATCTGTGGCAGACAACTCTCCACAGGACAGCCCTACATGGCTGACTCTCCATGGGCATATCTCTACGTGAAGAGGGTTAGGGTCTGGAGCTCCCTGCATAGAGCTGTCTCTGTAGAGAGTGGGCTGTGTAGAATCATCCCACAGAGAGTTGGCCTCAGAGTTTTGCCCTTGACCCTCCTGGGAGGAGTCTAGTCTTTATTTTGGGGAACTGGACTTGTTAACATGAGCATTGCTTTCTTTTCTCTTGGGACTGTAACGCTTTAATGTGTTTTCACTGTGAATTGAGGAGCTGGAAGAGGAAATAAGATGAACTCACAGTATGTCAAACAGATGAAGTTATTCAATTCAGAATCAAATAGCAATAATAATTTAATAGCATCTTCACTGGAAAATATTAAGGCACCTTGCAAATATTAATCGTGAGGCAGAAGTGCATAAGAGATAGTTAAATTATATGTGATTAACTTAAGTGCAGAAAGCTAAAGTGGTACTATAGTATTTAATCTTAATTATAGAATTTCTGCTGAGAACAGTCCTAAAAATCAGCTCTTGTTTACACTAGTTTTGCACTAATGTATATATTTAAATAAGTTAGCAGTGTATTCCTTCAGATGTGTGTAATATTGTGCGACTGACACTCTTGACATGATTGATCCTTGATCCACTGGTGGTCTGAAGGGTGACCTCAGGCATGCCACTGCCATGCTTGCATCTTAATTGATAGCTCCTGAAAATGGAATACACAAAACTGATGGGTTCATTGCAAGAAGGGATGGGGAACATTAAGCGTAGGAGAAAGGGCACGTGAATAACAAGTGTCAATAACAAGTGGCAATATCTCAGCCAACACCTGCATTGGCAGGTAGGGCTGGCCAAGATAGTGGGACCAGAAAGCACAATGGCACTCTCTATAATATCAAGACTATAATTTTAGCTCTAGTCTGACTTCATGGACAAACCAATAATTATTGGTGGGATATCTTTCACTTCAGCTCAATATAAGTAAGTTTGTGTGCTGCAAGACCGTGCTGTAATGAAAGGGAGGCAATTCTAGGGTTCACTTGAAAAGCAAAATGTAATATGAACCTAAATGCAAATGTAGACCTACCTTAAAAGCAGGAGAATTGGAAATGCTGAAGGAAGAGATGTGCCTTAAGTTGTGCCTCTTCTTTACTTTCATGACTTTTGCCACACTGTGTCATGAACCTGCATAACAATTAAAATCCTCTCTTTAAAGTGGCCACAGACTAAGTTTTGCTTTTAGCACTGGAAGGGGAGGGGCAGATAACTCTTGTTCATATACTGCCCTGTAGGCTTGCCTAAGAAGTGGAAAAACTTTCTTTTTTCTTTTTCCCTTTTTCCTTTTTTCCCTTTTCCTTTTTCCTTTTTCCTTTTTCCTTTTTCCTTTTTCTGTTTGTTTGTATGTTTGGGTTTTCTTTTGTTTATCCTGCCTTCCTGAATCTTCCGAGGTTGTTAAAAAATGTGACTCACAGCTCTAAGGAAAGGGCTTCCAGTGCCTACTCTGCTTTGCACGTGAGCATGGGGCTTGTGTGGTCATGACTTGGACCAAACTGTGACATTAGGCAGCCAACAACGTGAGACTGATGGTGCCGGAGAAAGAGCAAGCATACAAACTCCTACATAACTTGGTCATGAGGACTCTCGCCTTGCTGTAAACAGTATTTACACATTTTAAACAGGGACTTGAGGTCAAGGGAAGAAAAAGTATGGTAAAAAATCAATCTATGGTCAGATTACATGCGTTCACTGCCTCTGATATTATGTTTCAGTGGAAACTTCCCACTAAAGTGAAATTTATATGTAAATTAAAAAGATAAGGAAAAACAAAATGAGGAAAAAACATTATCTAATAGTCATTCATGTAATCTGAAAACATGCAGAACATATTAATAGAATTTACATGGTACTTAACTCCAGATAGGAATCAAAATTTCTTATTCTTGAAAGATTTTAGAACTGAATGTTCTAAACATCTTCAGGAGAGGGGAGGAGCAGAACCAGAAATCAAAATAAAACAGATATTTGTGGTACAAGATTTCTGGTTATAGACAGCAAAGTTAGTAGCTGCAAGCTTCTTCCGTTTGCCTCGTGTGTACTTATGGAGACCACTGATGGAAAAACAATATTTTGTTTTGGACCTCGAAAGCCTGATGCAGCTAGGAATAATCTGTTTTGAGATCCCTTGGTGTGTTGAATTGAATTTATAGAAAGTAAATAAATAAGAAATAATAAAATAACTATTAAAGTGGAAGAAAAAATGATTGAAACATACCAACAGAGGAAAATAAAGCAGATGACTTCTGAAGATCGTAGAATAATTCCCATTTCAATTACATTAATCATAATTGTTATTAGACTGGTGATTAGACAGTATTTTCTGTTTTGTAGCAGCAGATAAGCTTAGAGAAGTGACATGTTTGGAAATTGAGTCATGCAATACCAATGAAGGTCACACAAAGTGACTTTATTTGTAGAACTAATGGTTCAGTGTACCTAAGAAAGAATCTTCAATGGGCTTTTTAAGCTTTGTAAATGTAATGCAAATAACTTCTTTCTTTTTTTTTTTTCTTTAAAACTTTTGGTTATGATTACTTGTCATCTATGTGTGCTCTCCAAGAACTTTTGGATCCTGAGAGCTCACAGGCTTATGGGATGGCATAACTGGCTGGTTAGTTGAGGAGAGAACAGTGAATAATTTCTACTTTGACTTCAGCAAGGCATGTAGCACTGTCTCCCATGACATCCTTATAGGTAAGCTTAGGAAGCATGAGTTAGATGAGTGGACAGTGAGGTGGACTGAGAACTGGGTAGATGGCAGAGCTCAGAGGGTTGTTATTGGCGGTGCAGAGTCTAACTGGAAGCTGGTAGCTAGCAGTGTTCCCCAGTGTTTAATGTTCGGCCCAGTTTTGTTCAACATATTAATCAATGAGCTAGATGAGGGATGGAGTGTGTCCTCAGCAAGTTTGCTGACGACAAAAAACCGGGAGGAGTGGCTGATACACCAGAAGGCTGTGCTGCCATTCAGCAAGAGCTGGGCGGTCTCAGTCTAGAGAGTTCTGTGGAGAGGAACCTAATGAGGTTCAAAAAAATGCAAGTGAAGAGTCCTGTGTTTTGGGAGGAATAACCCCATATGTCAGTACAGGTTAGGCGTTGGCCAGCTCCAAAGCAGGTCTGTGGAGAAGGACTTGTGAGTCTTGGTGAACAACAAGCTAACCACAAGCCAGAAATGTGCCCAAGAAGGCTGATGGCATCCTGGGGTGCATTAAGAAGAATGGAGCCAGGAGGTTGAGGGAGGTTATCCTCCCCCTCTACTCTGCCCTAGGGAAGCTGCATCTGGAGTACTGTGTCCAGTTCTGGGCTCCCCAGCTCAAGAAAAACAAGGAACTACTGGACAGAGTCCAGTGGAGTGCCACAAAAATGATAAACAGGCTAAACCATTTCACTTGTGCAGAGAGGCTGAGAAACCTGGGTCTGTTTAGCCTGGAAAAGAGAAGAGTGAGAGAGGATCTATCAATGCTTAGAATTATCTAAAGGGCAGGTGTCAAGGGGATGGAGCCAGACTCTTTGCAGTGGTGTCCAGTGAGAGGACAAAGGCCAGTAGGTGCAACTGGAGCACTGGAAGTTCTGCCTGAACATGAAGAAAAAAATCTTTAATGTGAGATTGATGGAGCACTGGAACGGCTGCCCAAGGGGGCAGAGGAGTATCCTTCTCTTTTGAATATCTCTGGAGAACTTTAAGTGAACCTGCTTTAGCAGGGAGATTGGACTAGGTATCTCCAGATCTTCCTTTCAACCCCTACCATTCTGCTATTCTGTAAAACAGGAGGTAAACAAATTCCTCTTGAGAATAAAAACAAGTGCAGGAAAATGGTGGTTTTCTACAGACAGATAAGGGAATTCTAAATTGGGATGTTAAGTCAAAATTACAATTAGAAGTCTCTTTGGGATCCTATTCACAATGATGAGAAACATTAGGAACTAAGGCTTTAGGAGGAATGGCCACCATGAGCACATGAAAGCAGCAATCTTACAGGTTCACCAGGAGAATACTGTTGTATTTTTTTGGTTGGTTTTGTTTGGTTGAAGATTTACTTTTTCCAGTGTAGATTTTCAAGTTTGCTAGTGCCCATATGAACTAAGAAGGCTCAGCTTTTGACAGAGTTGTTTTTTTAAATAACAAACCAACCTCCCCCAAATATTTCTAATAGGGAAAACTAAGTTATCATTTTTTTTACTGCTTCCTTGATGTATTCCTTAATTTATAATTCTTACTAAAATGTTTCTTCTAATTATTTTGAAATTCTGTCTTACTCTTTGATGTTTTCTACTCATAAAAATGATTAACTTAATCCTAGTGTTGCTTGGAGTCACTGAATGTTCTGTAGATTGCCAAACCAGTACTGTAATGAGTCGTAGAAGAGTTACGCATTTTTTTCTCTCTATGTGTGTAATGGCCCATAATCCCTGCCTTCTTGTGCTGTGTTGTTTGTGTAACATCCGCCTCAAAGAGCAAATCTATATATCTGCATTTCAGTTTTGAAATAAATAGTAAGGCATGTAGTTAATTAAAGTTACACGGAATTTTAATGTCATCTACATTCTTTTATCAGAACTGATATCTTTACCCTCTTTATCCTTCCTGCTGTGGTCTTTTCTGTCATAACACAAAAACATTACTTGTTCCTTTTTCCCATGCTGATCATGAATTCAATAGGGATCAGCTCCTGCCAGTAAAGGCTGCATATTTATGTTATTGATTTGTGAGGGAAGGAAGCTGAGGACTTTTTGTATTCTGCTATAAAATTAATAAATAATGATTCATCAGGACAGCATCTTTCAGCTCATGGGTGAGCAGTAATTTGATACAAGGGTCATAATGCTATTCTAAATGTGCCCAAGATCCCACAACAGAAGGGGCTTTGCTTGTGCAATATCTGAGCACAGTCCTAAACTCTGTCCTCTGGGATTTGCCCTATCTGAGGTAGAGAGGTGGAATAGCAGGAAGAAGGCAGGGTATCTTCTCTGCCTTCTCTCTGCAGACAATTCTCCCTCCAGCAAAACAGTGAGGAGATCTGTGTTCAGGTGTGCTGGGAATCCTCAGGTGCCAGGAAAGGACTGCAGTCTTGTTATGTTTTTTTGGCTAAGATAAGGAGATCCGCATTGCTATGTGCTTTTTGTCACAGGAAAAGCTCACTGGAGACCACCAATCCGATTTTGCTACGGAGTGTGAAGAAAAAGAAAACAAATGTTTCCAGCAGAACCAGTGGTCCCTTTTCAAAAGTATCTGATAGTGCTATTGTCAAGATTTAGCCTTTCCCCCTTCCCCCTTACCAGGGAAAGGGAAATGAGAGAGAGACTGGTGGGTTGGAAACTAAAACTGAAACAATAATAATAAAAAGGAAAATAATATTAATAATAAAATATATACAAATATGCAAAGTTGAACTCTCCCCCAGTGACTATATGTCTTCACTGACTCTGCAGCACAGGCATGAGAAAAGGTCCTGGTAGTGTAGACAGGGACTGGATTCAGGAACTGGATTCAGCAATGCACAGATTCAGGGGGCAGAAGGACAGATGAGATCCTCTTGGCCATTAAAGAAAAGAGCTTGATCCTCTTGATTCCTCAGCTTTATACTGAGTAAGATATATAGGGAATGGAACTCTGTTCATCAGTTTTGGGTCACCTGTCCCGCCTGCTCCTTCCAGCAGGTGTGACCTTTCATCACCCTTTTGACTTACAGCACTCCACTAAGTGAGGATGGCCTTGATTTCTTTAGGAATTACTATAAATAAGGGCCTTTCTGCATACCATTGCCCTATTACTTTGTAGATAGCTGTAAATAATAAACATCTTCACTTCTAGAGACAGACACTGTCCAAAAAGCTTTCTGAAAATGTAGTTACTTAGATGAGGCTTAGCTGAAAAGTTAGAAAAAATGCTTCCGCTTTAGCTCAAGCCAGAACATTCAACTCCTTCTTCTATAATGTTTATGCCATGCTTATGTCGTTACTAGCATGTTCAACTATACATACATAAATACATATCTCACTAATCTATGATTTATCTACACAAAAGTTCATTAAGTACATGATTGTGGTTCTCCAACCATTACAGCAGTCTCACAGGGCAGGAGGGATAGTGTGAGGAATCATCGTGGTTCATGCCCACAGGCTGCAGGCTGTATTCTGAAACCTTTTATGTCTTTCGGGACTGTTAGGCTCTTTTGACTGTTTGGCACTGATTGTGCTCATCCTTAATACAGCCCTGATTCAGTCTTTCCTTAAGCCGAATTTAGTTGACATAGACTGTAAAAATCTGAGCTCAAGAACACATATGAGAAATACTGAGCAGGCATTACAAAATATGTTTAAGCTAGAGGAGTGTTTCCAGTATGCATTAAATTTGGCTGTACTGGAAATATGTTGTTTAATTAATTTTGCGCCATAAGAGAATTACAACATGTAGTCTTGCAGACTGTCATGTGATAGTTTTATTCATTTCAGCAGTTACTAGCTCCTTTAAACTCATGAACTGTAAATAGATTGGAGCATGAGTGGTGGCGAAGTTGCATGAAATAAACATGTACAGAGCTGCATGCCCAGGGTTATATGAATTAGCAGAGATTTCCTATTTCACGTTTGACAGATCTTCAAGATCACAATGTGTAAATCTCACTGTAAGACAGCAGGGAGTCCTGTATGTAGAGAACAGCGTCAGCTGTGGACTTAGTGGATTTGGGACTCCAGTCTTTTTAATTCAGTGAGGAAAATTTAGATGCATAGTGTCTAGTGTCAGCTACTGCATGTGATATGCCTGAGGGTACTGTCCTTGTGGTGGACCAGACCTGAAGTTGAAAAATGAATGAATAGAAGAAAAATGTAGTGGCACACAGTAGGTATGCATACATCAGAATTGATAGCACTGTCACTTGTTATGATTGGCAGATTCCTTGTCTAAAGGACCAGATGATACCTCTGGCACCTGACCTGTTTCAGGGAAATTCAATTTCTCTCAGTAATATTTTCTCTTGTCTGCTTCTGAGTATAGAATATATAGCTTACTTACTTCTGAATCTCAGTGCAATTAATGCTCAGAAATTAATCCTTGCTATTGGCTTTGGAGGGTAAGTAAGAGAATGAATAACAGCATTCTAGTAGAGTGTGTCACTACAGTATAAACAGAGAAGAGCCAGACAGATTGTCTTTGTGGTGCAACAACGGCCAAATATTTACATTTCCTGCAGCAAAGCTGAGAGCACAGGAGTCATCTTCTCAGCATGAGGGCTGAGGTTAGAACCTTAGTCTTTTAAATACACTTGGGAGACTACCACTGATGTAAAAGGGTAAAGGTGATCACAGCATTCTGTTTTATTCATTAAAAAAATATGTCAAGACCTGAAAGTTGACAAGAATCTTTTTCTTGCTGTAAGCTGGCAGTCTGGAAAGGAGATAGAAACTTCACTGAAGATCTGTATGTTTCTCCGAATTGAAGCAATGAGTGCTTTGAGTTTTGCACTATAGAAGATTTAACTATGTTCATGACTCATTGATGGAAAATAAAAATCGAGAAAGTAGCCTATGGAATTTCAAGTATGGGTACACGTACACTACATTCGATATGAAAAGGACTACAAACAAAAACTATAGATCATAAAGGAAGGAAGGTACCAAGTTAACTCTTTATAAAAATATTTCATGCCTTCACTCTTTTGTACTGTTATCTTCTAACTCCATGGTATCCTGCATTACAATTTTGATCTTGTTCTTTTCTGAAACTTTTTGCCAATCCATGCCTTTCCCCAGGTGTGTGGGGTTTTTGCCTCTTGTTACGTGGTTTTCAACTGGGACTTTTGTAAACAGTTCTGTGAACTGTCAGGAGTCATTCAGTGGATGATACATGTAGGATCCTTTTGGTGTGGAGAAAAAGATTTTATAGTTTCTACTTTCAATTCATAATATCCTGAGAGAGTAGAACTGACAATGATCACAAACCTTAACTGCAAGTTAAACCAGAAATCTAAGACAACCTTCAAAGCTCCTAAGAGACATCAGATTTTCTTGGTGTGAGCAGAGGAAGTAAGAGTGCTGTCAAGATTTGGTGGGCTCCTGGAGAAATCTCACAAGTCAGAGAGAAATTTTGCCCAGATCTGGATGAATGTGTTGTTTTCATGACTTATATTCACAATGTGGTAGAAAACATCTTGACCTCTTGTTGTTATTTCCTTGAGAATAAAAACATTTCTGCTTTTGCTGAGAGTGTGTTTATCTTTGGAGAGCTCCACCAGAAAAAGAATTAGTTTCCCCGTTCACTCAGTCTGCAATGTTCGCATTTACCCATGTAAGGGACTTGGAAATCCGGTAGCAGTGATAAGGGACAGAGTGTACTAATGCACAAACATTCAGCTGCTCTCAGCAGGAAATGTCTTGTCAATACCGGGAATAAGTAATGTGCTAAAGATTTACTGTCAGGTGGCTGTCTTGACCACAGCAGGGTAGAAACTTGCAGCAGGTGGATGGCCTTACATATTTAGGTCACCCGTGTTTACTTTGATGAATGTGTGCAGTATTCTTGGTCTGCAGTATTACACTGAATTGAGAGGATACTGTAGTACCTGCTAAACCCAGAAAAAGTGTTTTTCACCATTAACAGAGAAAATAACAGTCAAATGATTGGACAAAGGAGGCATCCACACTGCTATTTTCAGTTTTTTTCTCAAGTTTCTAGCAGAGTACCCTGTGTTGAACTGAAAAGCTTCTGGTTATGCTGTTTGCAGTAGAAAAAAGTGATTGAACAATGTGGTTGCCTCAAGATTATTGCACTCATATTTCTTTTTATTAATTAAAATCTATGATATTCATTTTGAGTTTGTGTAGTTATTTATTTTTCTTCAGAGATAATTGACATCTTTGGATTTCTTATGCTTTTTAGAGCACTGGGATCAAATATGTTTGCCTTTTACAGCCAATCTTGTGGTTGTTAAAAATAATATCACTTTGCCAGGTATTTGAAATTTGCCTATTTAAAATGCACTAACAGAAGAGACTGCAAGTTAATAATAGATTGTGAGCATTCAGTGAGCCAAGTTCTCAGTTTTGTGCGTTTGTGTGTGTAAACACTAATTCCTTCCACAGGAAGAACTTTTATGTTTATTTTATTTTTAAAAATCCTGAGTAACTCTAGAAACATGGAAGACTTCCTCTGTCACCCCTAAGTGAATCCCTCTGTAAATCCATGCTGACTTCCCCCAATCAACTCTTTGTCCTTTCTATGTTTGGAAATGATTTCTAGAAGGATTATTCACTCCATCACCTTCCTAGAGAGAGAGGAAGCTGACCTGCCTGTAGCTAGCTGTCTGGATCTTCCTTCTTGTATTAAACATGTTCTGGCAAGCCAAGCCAATGAAATAGAAGTGTCATGAGCTTTGATTTATATCCCTAAATGATTATACTTAGAATTTGACATTGTAGATGTAAACTTTTCTCTTAATTGAAGACATGCTTTTACGTCAGTTACAGTTTTGTAATTCAGAATATTGGAGACTAATTCTTTACTTTACTCAGAAAAATGTCTAAAGAAAAGATAGTAAATTTATATCTTTATTCCATTCCCTTTTATATTACATTGGTGTTAGAGCATGGAACAATTGCTCTACAAAACATCCTCTGGGCAGTTAGTTTAGTGTCCTGGGTTGTAAAATGCCTCCAAGCTGCCCTGAGTACCAGCAAGCTTTTCCAAAAGCACTGAAGTTATATGACTCACCAACAGACAATTTTAATAATTCCTTCTACTTCTTATATGGATATGAGAGTTCCTATGACCACTTAGATAAATATGCATCCTCTGCTTTTCTGATTTAGATCGGTCACTAGTGTAATAATTAATTCAGTCTTTGCTCCTGGGCAAAAGGTACATGTAAAAACAAAACAAAAAAACCCTGCGTCCCAAATCAATCAATTTTCACATTTTAATCATATGTGCATTTCACAAACCACTTTTCCAAACCTAGTCTTCTCTTAAATGGGAAGGATTGTCTAAATTTTGGATTAAAGTCTTTTGGACTAAACGTAAAATCCAGACAAACATCAGTGTGACCATCTAAGAATATTTTTCCCTATTTTACAAGTTAGCGTAAGTTTTCTCATGTTCTAAACATGAAAAATTTGAATACTCTTGGTGATTCAGGGTCAAAATCGGTTTATACTTCACTGCATGTGTGTTTCAGTTCCCTCTCCATCTTAGGCACTTTAAAGTAAAATGATATGTATCTCAGGTGCTGACCTGTTCTTGATTTACTGGATTCCAGTAAGGTTTATAAAAGAGGTCTAACATTCATCTGCTTATACAGATGGAAGTGCACGGGTTCAGAATTGTGGAAGCAATCTTTGAATGTTGTTTCATCTCAGAACATTTATGTATTTTTTAAAGATTTTTTAAAATAACTCTAATTTTGTACATGAATGAACAAGTGAGAGAGACATGATTTTCATTAAATAGCAAGGGTATCATATGCCTTTCCCAGCAGCATGAGGCAAAACCCAGACCATTATTCTTGATCATCATGCATTTCCATCATTAACTACAAATAAAACTCATGTTGTTATCTGCACAAAATGCCTATATGCCAGCTATTATTCTAGATACGGTATGTGTAATCTTAATAGCAAATGTGATGGGAATAGAGTGTCATGTCACTGTTCTTCAATAAACCAAGTTCTGGAGCTTGAATTCAAGTGTTTTTTTCAGAAATAAAAAGTGATTCCCTTGTCCCTTTTTCCATATTAAGTTTTTGAAAAAAAATAGTATTTTATAAACATTATAAATATAACTATCACTGCAACGGAAAACATTAGAAGTACTGGATCAATCATGTGTTGTGTGGAAAATTTTTGTAGTGCTAGGTGTCTGGTGTTTTTTTTTTCAATTCAGATTGCTAAACTGGTTGAAATGTTGGCTGCATTAGCTGGGAGACAAAAAAAATCCTCTTTCCTTCAGCCATTCCACAAAGAACCCCAAATACTCAGTAGCAGCAATAAGTAATTGAATAAAATATTCCGCAACACAATGTAGTTGCATTAAGAATGATGAAAACTGAGTGTGGCTTTTGCAGGGATTCAGAATCAAAGAAAATGAATTAATTTAGAGCAGACAAGACAGGAGACATCCTTCTTCCTATTTTTTTAACTGATTGTTATTGACGTCTTTGTTACATTGCACTCTGGTGGTATGAATTTGCACCAAAGTCTCATGTGAGTCCATAAATATTTCAGCCTCAAAACCCATGCCTATACGAGTACATGAAGTGCAAGAAATCCTTCTGTTAACATATTCTTCCTGCCCTTCCAGTGCTGAGAGATACTGCCTGAGTGATGGGCTGAGGTTGTCAGGGGTTGGGGCAGATAACTTGCTCTGCTCTGTCCTCTCTAGATGAGAAGCAGAGATGTTTCTGTTGGGTTTGCAGCTTGGCAGGGAACAGCCAAATGTAACTGTTAAAAGCTTATTAGAAGATGGGTAGGAGAAATAAAGGAAACTAGAAGTCAAAAACTGCATGTTGGTTAACAAGCAAGGATTTGTGGACAGTGTTTCCAAATACATGCTCTACTAACCTCTAGACATTGATGCTTCACTTTAAGTGAGTACTCCTCATCAAGGGGCTGAATTGTGAATAAATATAAATACATAAATATGGGTTAATGCATGGGATGATTTAACCTATAAGGATTGCCAGGCAAGTGCTGAAAATGTGTGACTTTCATCATGGATGTAAAAGGCCATGGTGCCTTTATCTTCAATGCAGGACTTACAGACTACAAATGCAAATTACAAATTCACATCTCCAGGGCTTCCACTTTGCTGGGGAAAACAAAGCCTCCTAGCCCAGTGGTTGCAGAGATAATAGTCCAAATGTGAATCTGAGTTATACTCATTAATGACTTGACTTTATTAGTGCCTCAATACAGTATATTTAGGAGTGTGAGCTTTTTGCCACTCTGCATGAGCTTTGCTGAACTGTTAATTTTAAGGCTTCTTCATGGCATTAAAGGTTAATGTTGCCTATTCAGTGGCTGTTGGCTGAAGGAGAACAGGAAGTATTATAGGGAGTATTGAGAGTTAGGATGGCAAAGAAAAGTAGAGGAATAAGAGATTCTACCACCTCTTCAGACTTGTTGATGAAGATAATGATTTAATTGTGTTTTTAGTTTCGGAAGAAATACGTAACATGTCCTTTGTAATTTTTGGCTAGGATTGTTATTTAAACCTTTCAAATTAGTGATTCTTACTGAGAGGTATGCTAGCAGTGTGTTGCTTATGTCTCAAACAGCTAGAATTCTTATCTGTAAAACTAGAGGCATAAGGTTTGGTACCTTTATCTGCCACAGGGTAGTCAAGCTTACAACTTCCATCTTCTGTGCACTGTTTGAAAAATGTTGCTTGAGCAATGAGGGAAAAGGAAAATAAATGGGGAGGCATGAGGACAGAAGACTTCCTGTTTTGGGCTGAGTAGTCTTTCTACTACGCTTTTTCTAGTCAAGTTCTCTTGATTGTTTTCCTCCTAAAATGAAAAAAAAGTAATAAAGAAGGAAATATCAGCAATATCACATAAAATACCAGCAGACTATGATCCATTTCAGTAAATAAAGACTTTTAGTATTTCTCTTCTGATGCACAATTCTGTAAGTCAGAAAAGCAGAAGGTTACATATTGGAGAACTGCAACAGAAACAAAATGTTTCTGATTGCTCACACACACTTTATTCTAAGAGCAGTGAAAAACAATCAGCAATCAAACCAGTTACAACCAATGTGCAACTGTTAGAAACCTTCCCTTCAGCTCTCATCTTTGGGAAAGTGTGTCTGAAGGGAAAAGATCTAGGTGAAAAATTACGGGTGGTCTGTATTAAATTCAGTATCTGCCTCATTGACTTCACTAAGTCTGTGCTCACTACCATAGTTACTATGCCTAAACTTGTTAGAAAGGTAAAATGAGAGGAAAAGGAACCTGGAGAAGACTAAAACAACACTGGAAATAGGAAAAGCAAAACTGTTTTTCACTAGAACTCTATGAAATATTTCACTTGATGCTAGTATTTTCTTTAATTCAAGTAACACTTTTCTAGTAATCCTTTCTAATGTCTGCCCTTCTGTGGATCTAGCTCTGTGTCTTCTAAGTTTGCTTGAATTCATCTTTCATTTCCCTCCCACTTCAAATAACAAAATAAACTACTAAATCAAAAGTATCCCCAAACATAGGCCTGAAAACAGAGTATACTATTGTACCAAGAGACGAACTCAGGTAGCCTCCTGGGATAATTATCAGGTTGGAAAGATCCTCACTCAGGTGGAGGGGCAGTAGAAGAGTTGTAACTGTATAGTTGTGACTTCATTTGCTATTATCAAAACAGTTTGTAGAGGGAGGATCAGAGGGACGAAAGTTCTTGTTGTATCCTACTCTTGTCAGGTAAGTTCTTTGTGTTTTGTAAGATCAGACATGAAGCAAGTTGACTGGTGATGGTTATGAAGGCTATGGTTGAGTTTTGTGCTTGAATTGATGATTCTGCTTCAGGAGGTAAGAACTAATTCATTGATTTTAAATAAGTGTAGTCTTGAGACTCAAAAAGCCTTTCTGTCAATTCAAGGTGAGAAATTTAGGACAAGCTTTCTAATCCAAGCAGTGTGTTAGTGAATTGGAATAAGGCGAATATATATTTGTGTCTTGATTCAGAGGATTTATTTTTGTGGTGTTTTTGTTGTCTGGTTGGAGGTCTTGTCCGTATGTGTGATAGCATGAATTTGGGTGCATGCTACTGTATAGAATTTAAATTCTCTATAAATGGAAAGCAAATTTACCACACAGAATACCAACTGAAAAAGAATTACTAGAACACCATATAAAAAGGAATTACTTTCATTTAGAAATTTGGTATAATGGGGCTTCCGGAACAAAACTTCAAATCATTGCAATATCCCTTTTGAGTTGGTAATAGCTTCACAGCTGGAAAAGGACATCAGAAAAGGAAGACAATCTGTGCTATGCTTTCCATTACAGTGAAACAGATGGAAAAGTCATCTGACTGACTATGTGAACTTGGAAGAGAGTGAATGAGACTTGATAGCTTCACCTCACAGATCTAAAGCATGAACCAGTATATTTTGAAATGGGAAACTTGGTCTTGTGGCTTTGGCAGTGTAGAAAAATGACTCTAACTTAAGAAAAAAGCTGAAAAAAGCTTTATTTTCATTAAAATAATGACGTTAGGAAATTTTCTAAACATTAGATTTTTCTTTTTATGTGCGGGTGATTTTTTCATGAACAAAAGAATAATTCATTTCTCTGTTACATATTTTATGATATTTAAATATAAATTTAATTCACTGAAGAAACTTATCTCTTTACATGACTCAGAGGCATAGTAGAAATAAACCCAGATTAATTTTGTTTTAAACTGAATGTTCTGAATTAAACGTGGCTTGAGTTATTTTAGGTTTTGTCTTTTTTGACTATTTTTTGTATTATTAAATGTTTATCTCACTCCTATCTGGTTAGAATGAGATGAGTCCAAGTTAAAATGACTTTTCTAATAGCATATGCTCTTGAAAAAGGGCTCTATGGGGGTCAGGGAGCAAAGGGAAGAAATAAATAAAAAAAATAATTGTTGTTAAATATAACATGGTCAAAGATTTCTTTGTAGGAAGGTTTTTGCCTTTTTTTTTTAATATTGCTTTTTTAATGTCTCAGTCCTGATTCTGGACTATGAGGAGAAATATCTAGATAATTTAAAATATAATTTGAAATGTTATAGATGGGGTTCCTCCACAAGCACTTCATTTCTTCAGGTGTAGGTCATAAAATTGATCTCTTAAATTTGAATAAAAAATAAAACAGTGTTTATTCACGTAAGACAAATGGATGTCTTTTTGTTACAAGTCACTAAAAGATAAAATGGTGAGTTACATAATTCTGTTACTTTTTCTTTTAAGCAAGTTTTCCATTTAAATAACATTTGATATTTTGTTGTTCTTGTTGGAAGTTCTTACAGATGAGATGCTTTTGAGAGATTCGTTCTGGATTAAGTTGTGTTTAGTGGCTTTGCAGATTTATGAAGAAAAACCTAGACCTCAGGGAAATGAGATCAGTGCTTTGTGGACTTTATTTAAACTCAAGGATGCAGTGCTAAACTGGAGCCTCTCTGTCTCATAGGACTGGTACCAGGGAAAAGCAACCAACAGAGATTTATTCATTTGATAAACGCCCTTAGAAGTGGTACTAGTAGTAATATACCTTGCTTTAATAGATGCAATTTTTTCCTGTGCCAAATATAATACCTCCAGAGCAGAATTTATTTAACTCTTGGACTGCCAAAAAAAATGAAAATACTACTTCAGTAACTCCTTTCAAATAGTCCAAAGTGCAGTCAGGTCTGGAAACCTTTTAAAGAAAGCGAATTTTAATGTTTACTCTAAATCAGTTCTGTCAAACATCCTTTGAACAACCAATCTCAAAAGCACTCTCCTACTTGCCCTCAGTCCCCCATTTTTTTTCTAACAATCCACTGGAATTAAATGGACTAAAATTGGGTCAAGTACACTGCATCTTCACTCAGTAATTTTTCATCTTTTATCATATTGGACCTTAATACGATATTTCTTCTTTTTTTTTTTTTGGTTCTTCCCTGTTATCTTTATCCATTTTCATGTAAATCTGTTGCCCAACTCCTTCCTCTCTTCCTCACAATCCCTTTCCAGCAGGAAAAGAATAAGGGGAATCCCATGTAGACATTGCCCTTGCTTGGTGTCTTCTCTAATTTTTATAGTGATTCAGACAAGTATCTTCTGTTGTTGAGGTATGTTCTGCAGCTGGTGTTTCTTTTTTTCTTGTATAATTTAACATTTTCAAGTTCTGTTTTTATTCTTGTAGTTTAATGTATCTAAAAAAAACCTTCACTGAGTATAGTTAATGTGCAATTGAATTATACACATATGTACAAACACATCAACACATAAACATAAACGTCTTTTCCCTCTCCCTTCCCTGCTGAAGACAGTTCAAGTCACTTTCAAAATGCCTTTCATAGTAACAAATATATGGTTAGAAAGCATTGTTGGTTTTAATTTACTTCCACACCCTGAAGTAGGTTAGGAAACAGGTTTCTTGACGTAAATATCTTGGATATTCTGTTGTTCTTCATGTAACAGTGCTTAATTCAAAAAGTTATTGCGTAGTAACTTCATTTGTGAGTTAGATTAATATCATTAATATTAATTTCTATGCATGATCAAACTGTAATAGATTAATTATATTTAAAGGAAACAACATGTGGCTATATCTGAGTGCAGGATGCTGAGTCTAAAAACAGCTAGATAAAATGTGACTTCCCTTTTAAACATCTGCTTTTAAATTTTTGTTAAAGGGCAAAACAAGGGCAAGTGCCCATTTACTTTCTTGTGCAGGATCAGCTTTTACTGCTTTGTATTCATCATAGAGCTTGTACATAAATAAAGGCATGACCAAGGGAGATAGATTCTCACTTCTAGTCCACACATTAGGCTCCAGGTCCGAATTCTTCCCAAGATTTCTTGAGTTTAGTGAATAAATCTTTGACCAGTGATAACAGTTAGAGGTCCCCAGCTGGTGCCCAGTTGATTGCTGGGTTACAGTTTCAGAAATGTCTCAATTCATATTAGCTTGTTCTGAAGTCTCTCAGATAATATTTCTCAGATAATATTTCAAAGAACGTGTGAGTTCAAGTTCAGAAGCTGCGTTGGGAGAAGCACAGAAATGTTTAAGTGGTTGTTCCAGCTTTTTTGACAGTAGAGTATGAAAATGCCAAGAAAAAGCATTCTTGAAAGATTTATAGTCTTTTCTAGTTTTCTCTCGCTGAGAAAAAAGAAAGATTGTTTTTCTCAGAATTCAACACTTCCATTTTCGGTCCTGGAAAATGTATTGAAATGGAGAAAGGAAAATGGAGAGGAGAGAGAGGAAGATGGGCATTTACTCTACATTTTGGAGGGAGAAAGTCCATTTGCAGACTTATACCAACAGTATTTTGTGCGTCTTTTCCAGTCTCCAAATATAAGGAGAAATGACCAAGAACATTTTACCTCAAGTTTATTACTTGAAAACAATGGAGGAAAGAATAGCTCAAGCTGGCATTTCTTTTGACAAAATGAGTTCGTAAATGGTCTTATTTTGAAGTGCATGTGTCTACTCCAGTAAACCAAAATCTTAAACTGAGTTAGAGACTAAATCTTCTCCTCTGGTCTGCAAGAATACCTCTTTCTTTTAGTTTGTTTATGATAATGAGATGTATTTCTACCAAGTATCTTGTCCTTGTGTTCTTGACAAGCAGTATATGACAATAATATTAACTTTAATTTTATGGTTTCAGTTTGTAAGCATGACATGTATCATTTATGCACAATGGATCTCACCCTCTGAAAAAAACTTGCCCAGAATTTTAATCTGCCTAAATTCAACTCCTGCAAGGTTAATCTGTTGTTTGCAATAGTTACACTTTCTCCAAAATTAAGATATATTAATTTTATAGGTGTGAGTGTCTAGTGAGTTAGTCTGCTGCTTCTGAGTTTCTTTAAAATTTCATAGGATATTTTTGTTTTCTTACCTGGGTACAATACTTCTCAATCTTCTGATGATACATTAATTTTAATGTTTTTTCCCTATCTTGTGTGATAGTTTTTACTTGTGTCACAGGATTCCTTTCTAAACTAAACACTTGTAACCATAATAAGCTCTCATGAGAAATCATACTTCAAGGTTTTTCAAATCTATATAATTTGTTGTGTCCATTTTGTTGCTTTTTCCCTCTCCAACCTTTAATTAAATCAAAGGAAATTATTACCTTTTGGCTAAAAGCTTTTCTCATAAATATTCATGTTGTCATCATTCTGATTTAACTTTCTCTTTTTTATTTTCTTGTTTGTGCTAATCATCTTTAACCTTCAGCTCTATACACAGTCTGCTTTGCAATAAATACTAGATTTCTGCTGCCAGCATAAAACATAACCATGGAGTTAAAAGTGTTCTAAACAATTAAAGTCTAAATGCATAGCTATCAATTTGGCTTTATAGAAGGAGTAGAGTAAGAAAGTCTGCCTTTAAGAAAGGGTACCAGGAGATGTTCCCTGTTTTGGTAAGAAACACTCAACACCGACCCAAACCTTAACCTTATTGACTTAAATTTCATAAATCTAGTGAGGTTTCACACAGGGAGCACCCCAGTTTCTGGAAGTAATCAGAAAATTGATTGAAGAAAAGGGACTTTACATACATTTGTGTTTTGCTTTTGTTTTATTTGATGATACCTGTGATACAAGGGCTCAGAAAGAGATCCTATTGTGCAAAGAACTTTACTAGTATAGGTTTTGTTTTGTTTTTTTTTTTAAATTTGGATTTATTATATAAATATCTTGTACAAGCTGGAGAAATGGGCCTGTGTGAACCTCATGAGGTTCAACAAGGCCAAGTACAAGGTTCTACACTTGGGTTGGGGCAATCCCCAATTTCAGTACACGATGGGGGATGACATGATTGAGAGGTGCTGTGTGGAGAAGGACTTGGGAGTGCTGATTGGTGAGAAGCTCCACATGAGCCAGCAACATGCGCTTGCAGCCCAGAAGGCCAACCGTGTCCTGGGCTGCATCAAAAGAAGTGTGGCCAGCAGATCAAGGGAGGGGATTCTGCCCCTCTATTCCTCTCTTGTGAGACCTCATCTGGAATACTGTTTCCAGTTATGGAATCCATAAGAATGATATGGAACTGTTGGAATGGGTCAGAGGAGGACTACAAGCAAGATCAGAGGGCTGGAACACCTCCCATATGAGGACAGGCTGAAAGAGTTGGAGTTGTTCAGCGTGGGGAAGAGAAGGCTCCAGGAAGACCTTATAACGACCTTCCAGTACCTGAAAGGGGCCTAACAAGAAAGCTGAAGAGGGACATTTTACAAAGACTTATAGTAATAAGACTAGGGGTAATGTGTATAAACTAGAGAGGAGCAGATTTAGACTAGACATTAGGAAAAATTTCTTCACCATGAGAGAGGTGAGGCACTGGCACAGGTTGCCCAGGAAAGTTTTGGATGCCCCATTCCTGGAGATGTTCCAGGTCAGACTGGATGGGGCCTTGGGCAGCCTGATCTAGCGAGAGGTGTCCCTGCCCATGGCAGAGAGGTTGGAACTAGATCATCTTTAAGGTCCCTTCCAATCCAACTGTGATTCTATGATTCTGTGTAAATTGAGACTGGTTTATATCTTCTCAAGGTTTGATTCACCCTCTTTCACAAAAGTTAAGCATTGATATAAATAGTGTAAAAACTTGTAATGCAAGTTAGGAAGTTTCTGTGAAGTGCAGTGTGTTTTGTAGAAAACAATGAGAACAGAAACTTCTCCTACAATAGAAAAAAAAATTAGAAGAGCTTTTTTTTTTTCTTACGGTTTGAAAAAAAAATCTTTTTTTAACAAGCGATTCTATTTCTCTCTAATTAATAAATATCACAGACAGTGCTGCAACTATTTCACTGCTGATTAACTAGTAAAACACATATAAACTGCCATGCTGTCACCCAGTAGTTATTTGTTTGTGGTCTGTAGATACCACTTCAGTTTATCAAGGCTATGGAAGCTAGAACACAAGATCCAGCAAATGCATATCTAATTAAAACTAGACACCTTTCAGTACTCCTTAATTTTGAATAGGAAAAGATTACACAAAGAAGAGGATTAGAGGCAGGAAAAACATCTTTCACCCTCCATGTCACACAAAAAGGAAGAACAATGCCTAACTACTTGAATTTCACAAGGATAAGCGGTAATGAACTTACTTATCTATGAAATGTTCCCACCTAGTGTTAACTCATAATGCCTCTCAAAATGAGTACAAGCTGACTATAAAAGACTTTAATTCCTGAGAAAAGGAAAGGCATAGTGCCAAAACAAAGGGCATCAACTTTCTCTTCATTTCCAGTGACAAAAGCCTCACAGAGACATGCTAGAGGCTGTAATCCAGAAGGGTAAACAAAGCCCTTGCTTGGTATTAATTAAAAGACCAGACGAAAGACACTTCTTAGACACTTAAAAAGTAAACTTTAATTGGATTAACGACTGAACAAATTCCAAGATTAAATTACTTGTTTTTAAGAAAAAATATAGGGAGATGGAAGATTCATCTGCAATAGAAGAGCTAGAATGTAAAATGACATTGAAAAATATGATCATATCTTGCCTGTTTTTATCATATCTTTAGATGAAAATAGCTTGTATGTGGTCCTGGCTGACCAGGAGGTAATATGCTTAGCTATGGTTCGCAGTGAATTGTTTGGGGCTGCAGGTGAAGGGTTTTGGTCTTTGTCCAGGAACCTTCTCAAAGTGATAAAATCCACCAACAAAAGCATTCCCTGTGATGGTTACCAAAATGACAATATCTTAGTCTTTGTAGTGGGAAATTGAAAAATATTGATTTGGATCTGAACTTCAGAAAGCCTATCTAGGCACATTTTTGATCTAAAATTCTCATTCATCCACCTGGACAGATTAGACCACTTGCTTGATTAAAACTGAAGATTTCTTTGTCAGAATAAAGAGATAGATATTTCTTCCATTGCAACAAATGGATCCCTGTGTGAGGGTCTGATACATCATTAGAAGTCAGAGTGTGGGCACTGCACACTCTAGAGTTAATGTTGACTGCTGTCATAGGAAGAAAAGGAAGCCCACAAGTACTACCACTTAAAAAGGGTTTAGGGACCCCTCACCACAAGAAGGATGTTGAGGCTCTGGAGCGTGTCCAGAGAAGAGCAACGAAGCTGGTGAAGGGTCTGGAGAACAAGTTTTACGAGGAGCGGCTGAGAGAGCTGGGGTTGTTTAGCCTGGAGAAGAGGAGGCTGAGGGAAGACCTTATTACTCTCTACAACTACCTGAAAGGAGGTTGTGGAGAGGAGGGAGCTGGCCTCTTCTCCCAAGTGACAGGGGACAGGACAAGAGGGAATGGCCTGAAGCTCCGCCAGGGGAGGTTCAGGTTGGATATTAGAAAAAAATTCTTCACAGAAAGAGTCATTGGGTACTGGAACAGGCTGCCCAGGGAGGTGGTCGAGTCGCCTTCCCTGGAGGTGTTTAAGGAATGGGTGGATGAAGTGCTTAGGGACATGGTTTAGGGAGTGTTAGGAATGGTTGGACTCGATGATCCAGTGGGTCCTTTCCAATCTGGTGATTCTGTGATTCTGTGATCTGAAATCTAAGAGAAACAGTTAGCTTTATTCTTAACAATAGTATTCTCAGTGTAGCAGGCAAAAGCATAACTTTCAGAAAAAAATATAGTGTTGTCTTCACTTAAAATAACATGATATGCGTTCACAATTTAATGATCTAGTTTTAAAATACTTCATTTTGCATGGGTGACTAATTTTTGCCCCCGTACTTGAAATGGTCAAACAACTGGATCAAGCCAACCTCTTTGCAGAATCTGCTGTTTTTCTGCTACATGAGTTAAAACTGAGGAGAAACTTTGGTTTTACGCAGACTGAAGTGCGATTTGAACATAAGCCAACAGATTTTTCAAATCTACCTGAAGTGTGAATGGCTGTGTAGTAGAAAGTACAAGCACTGAGTGATTGATACTGAATCAGTGATGATGGACAGAGCAGCCAAAACAGAACGCAAGTGGACAATGTGGAGAGCCAGCCTCCTTTATGATGTCAAAAACATGGCAGGACCTCTTCTAGGAATCTGAAAATAGAAACCATGAAAAATGTGTCTTAAATCCAGTAGTATGGAAAGGATGTTGATTCTTGGGATTAAACAAGTTGCAAAAGGGGAAAAGAAATTAAGGAAATCGAGCAATATTGTGATGAAGGATTGGACACTACTCTTCTGGTGCCTCAGTTTGGAATGGTGTAAAGTTTTTTCGAGTGTACCCCTGTTATTGTCACTAAATCAATTCTGTAATACATATAACTACTTCGTTTTCTAGCACAGTAGTTCCATTCTGGCTTTGAAGTACAGGTGACAGACAAAACCATCTCAAACATGTGAGGGGCAGAGTACATTTGATAAAAAAAGAGATAATATCTTATGACAAAGTAAGTCCATACCTCTGGTGGGAGGTGAGTTTCAGTAAAAATCTGCTGCATGATCACATCCTGCTCCCTAACCAGTGTCCTGCAGAGAGTGGGACCCAAGAAATGCCTGATCACCTTTCTAAACTGATTATAGGGGGAAGGAAGGTACCTAATAGGGCAGAAGGAGGGTAGTTAATAGCTCTGTAGCCTGGTTGTATTTCAAAATAGCTTAGAAAAATACGTTGCTTGCTACCTTAAAATGAAAATAAATAGTGTTTGGTACATGTCAGGAGATTAAAACCAGGAGGATGCTATATCAGTGTTCTTACCTCTTATAGGGGATTCTATAGAAATTCACCAAAGATCTGTTTGTTTGTTGTTGTCTCAGAACTGTTACTTTTACGACTGAAAACTTTGAGAGAAGGCAGCTAGGATGGTTTAGACATCCTCTTGAAAACCTTACCTCTACATGGCTAGCCTCAGTTTGTCTGCTAGTTGTATCCCCTTGCTCAGTTTAAGAGCTGTTTAGCATCAGAGTGCCTTTTTGTAAGCAGGAACTTTAACTTCATCATCAAATCCCCTTAATGATCTTAGTGATAAAAAAGGTCCAGTTCTTTCAATATTCCCTTCCTGCATGGTAGGTTTTTTTGGTATGGCTAATGTAAATTATTTTCTCAACATTTCAGAGATGTTCAGGAATTTTCAAGAGCAGACAGAACTAGAATGTATTTCCACAGGTCTCATTAAATCCCAAATAATGAGGCAATATCTCTTTACCCAGCTCTGATGTCCTTCCATTTAAGTACCTGCTGGTTTTATGGTTCTGCTGGAGTTCATGTTCTGGTATCTTCCAGTATGATTCATTTTTTTTTTTATTGTTATTTTTAATTTGTAAGTTCTTTTCTAACTTGCATATTTCCGAAACGAAATTCCTTCACTGAGTAGTTTGGCACTATATTCTTTATTTCTAGTTAGAGAAATAAAGAATACGTGAGCAAAAAAACAGCCTTCGTTAACACAATTAAAACTGTGTTATTTACATCAGTAATATAAAATAATTTATTTGCATCACAAAAACCTCTTCTGCAAGGTTTTATAACTGTTTAAAGAAGTTGATAATACAGAATGTATGATGAACAGTAACTACTGCAATTTTTTATAACTAAAACCAATAATATTTTTCTCTTCTCTTACTGTCACAGTGCCACAGCTGTCTGTTTGCACAAAGAAGTATGTCATCCCCTTCATTCTATCCTTCATGCCACCACTTTCCACCTTTAACTTTCAAATTTCTGCAAAAATAGCATCTCTACACCAGTGCTGTTTTTAACATTACTCTTATTTTTTCTCTAATTTCATAAAAGGTAAAAGGAACTGCTGTACAGACTGACACACTGTAGCAGTACAGGATTTTCATTATTCTATTTTGTCATGCATACCAAGTAATAGAGACCATTTCAGGCGCAATAAACAATATCTCATGCAACCAGAGATGTGTTTTAGTGTATGTAAGAGCTATAAAAACATCCTCTGCTGGAAGGGAAACGTTGTATGAGGAGTATTTTAGTTAACATTTCTTTCCCCCATGGTCACTTTCTCTCATAAATTTATATTGCTTCTTCATGCTACACCTCTCCTTTTCTTCTTTTTCTTTGCCACTGAGTATAGTAAATTATGTACTGTATTTCTGTAAAAGTTCTGAGATATTTACCAGTTATCCATGCTTTCTGTCTCTTCTATTTTATTGATACATGTATTTAGGTGAGTATGGGGAGAGAGAACATGGAACAGTCAGGTCCTCTTTAGTGAAAAGGGTGATGGAGCGATCAGCTTGACATTCGTAGCTGTTGAGATTTCAGCTACACATTTTCCTCTTTTGATGCATTTGCTGAATTGTCTACAGGACTGGGAATTAGTCTGATTAGAATGTTTTATTTACAGAGAGAAGGATGATTGTTTCAAAATAGGTTTCTCATTTTTTCTATTCTGCACCTGAGACACCTGTTTTATGTGAGGGATGGAAGTACAGTTATGACCAGGTCCCAGAGAAGGTCTATTTGAAGGAATCTGAATAGTGACATTAAAATCCAGGTGATGTCTGGAATGATAGAGGTGATGGTGTGTGCTGGTTAGTAAGAAGTCAGAACTGAATCTACTGATTTAGAGGAAAGAAGCTTCTGAAAGCAGAGAGGAGGTGAGCCATTTGAGCTGTAGCTAATCCAGACTACAATGGTGCCCCAGAGGGCTAGTTCATTTTCTTGAATCAGAGAAGACAAGGTATTCCCATATGCAGTGGCTTGGTAAGGAGAAAAGTCTCCATGAATGGCAAAACCATCTCCCTCAAAGGGCTTGCATCCATAGCGGACTGTGCTAGGGCTGGTGACAAAAGAAACACTCTTTTCATGCTTGTGCTTGGATTTCTGTTGTAAAATGTCAGTGTTGGATAAAACTTAAGAGGAATCACTTTGGTAAGTTAACACCCATGACAATACTTTCTACATATGATTTCTTGTTTGAAGTTTCTGTCTCTTTCATTAATCTTATTCTCTTCTGTCCAAGCTAATAAGTGTTTGTTCATTTATATCTTTCTGCTGTGCAGGGCACTGCTGTTGCTGAATGCCCAGGCTGCTTTCTCATCCTACAGAAATTCTCAATGCTTTCTTTATTCTGTAATGGGACTGGTCAAGGGTCTTTAAAGAAATTTCGGATAAAACCAAGCTGTGAGTCAGACATAGAGCAGCATAGTTAATAACTTGGCTGTTAGGGTGGCAACATGGGATCTCTGAGATCCCAAATTTCTTACACAAAGAAGTCCAAAGAAACTGGGAGAAAGTATGGCTCTTTCTGTGGAATGACTTAAACTTTGTTTTCTCCCAACTTAATTGAGATTCTTTGTGCAGGGTTACTGACAGTGAGATAGCAGCAGAAATAGCCTCCTTCAGCTACCAAAAGTGTCATCCAGAACCTAAACCATCGGTGAGCTGGCAAGATTGATAGGTGCCTGTGGAATGTTCTTATTTTTGAAAATCTCATCCAACTTGAAGGCTGATGAGAATGTTTGATTACAAAAGTGCCAACAGGCATTTTGAGCCAGATGGAGATATCAATCGCCTAATTATTCTTAGAAATTAAACTGTGTGTGAATACGGGCTTAAATCATTAACATTAAAGGTTACATTTATAAATACTGTTGTAAGGTTTCTATATCGCTTACCTGCCATTTAAAATATGTGCAATATAGCTTCAGTGGGACTCGCATAATGTGTTATTTGCCATATGTTATTTCTTCATGTGTGGAATGAAATAAACCTTTACTTATTATATTTGAAATTTTACCATTAAAACTAATTTGATCCTTTGAGAATCGGGAAACCGTTCCTTAGTTTGAGGGAGTAGATATGCAAACTCCAAACCTGGGTCCTGCAGTTGAACTTCTGGAAGGGTGAAACCAATCTGTGAAGGATGTGATATTCCAGAACCGTATCATGTATTTGCAATGCTTCAAACATCAGAAGATACTTGGCTATAGAACTTCCTGATGCTCAGCTTTTGTGTTACCTGGGGAGGCTCCACGAACTTGGCCAGTGTTGCCGAGTGTTGGAACCAGCTCCAGCTGAATCATTTGGAACCAGCTCCTTCTTGATTCTAATATCTAATTAAAATGTTTCTTCTTATAACCATACAATTACCATTTTGTAAGACAACAAGAATTTCTATGCCTGAATACTCTCTTATTATTCATCCTGTCTAGCCACTAAACAATAGCAAGACACAAAGTGAAACATGACTGATTTCTGACAAGATACAGTGGCCTCTTGATTGCCAGTAGCGTTGATAAAGACAGCTCCTGAAGAACACTGCTAGCATTCTGCAAGTTTTTGCTATTTATTGGGATGAATTCATCTGGCAGCGAAGTGCATTTTATTCTATTTGATGACTTTATTTTTTTTTCATAAAGTTTCCACTCTGAACTCTCAGCAGCTGTCCTGGTTTGCTTTAGCCTTTATGTCAAAGCACTAGCTCACTGACCAAACAGGGAAATATTAAAAATAACAGAGTGCTGGCCAGCAGATACATCTATGCATTATTAAATTTGCACCGTGTACTTAAAATATATCCTGGGAGAAGGAATTCATCTCAGTCAGACTATTTTTACTTACAGATGTGATATTAATGATTATTGTGTCTGTAACTTCTCTTAATTCATCATCAATAATGTTTATAATTTAAGATATTATCATTGTAAATTAGGTAATTAAGAGTACCCTTGTAATGGATATTTACAGTTGTGCCCTTTGGAAGAATATTGCAATGTTCCTGTTATAATTTTAATGCCTTTTAATATTAATTGTTTTTTAGTGATAGTTCTTACATGGTATTCTTCTAGAAGGTTAGAAAAAGATAATTAATCTTTAACTTTTAAATGGCAGATTAGTTTGTGTGGAAAACATATTACGATGATGTGCCTGGAATGAGAGTGGAGTGTGATTTAATGGTAGGGGAGCAGGTAATTTGTTTTCTACACGAGGAAAAAAATACTAGACTAAAAATAAGTGTTTGTTTATTTTCTATAATTTTTTTCTTCACCTTCTCAAGTGGAGTATTAGGAACACTGCCCTTAAAAATAAAAAGACACAACCTTATTTTCCTTAAAGCAAAGATGATAATAGGTGCACACAGTTTCTCTTTAGAAAATTAGCTGAAAATTCAAGAATGTTGGACACTTCAGTTTACAAACCTGATGCTGCCCTAAGGGATACACTAAAGGAAGCATATTACTGCTTTCTTTGGAGAACTTTGAAAGACTTCTATTTCTAGTTATCCGGCAGATGTTTTTAAAATTGTTTTTAAAATTCAAGACTGCAATAAATATGAACAAGGGTGAATAGAGGCAGCACATACCTATGGAAAAAGATACCACTAAAAGTTTGGGAAAAGAAGTAACAGATGTGTTCTTCATTGAATTTGAAATTCTTATGACAGATCTTCAGGTGTGTGCCCTAACAGTGCTACTGGAGATGGAAGATCTGGCCCAGGAGATAGAGGTCAGCAAAAGAGACCTGTAAGCTGCTGTAGGAATGTTAGTTCTCCTCTTATGAGATTCAAAGTATCTGTGAGTATACAGAGATCATATTACTGTCAATCACATTGGCAGCTGACAGGTGGCTTTGGTCAATGAAATGTTGCAAGATATGTGGCCCTGAAAGGGAGATTTGTAAGGAGAGAATAGAAAACCCTAGAAGACAACTGGTATAAAGAAGGTGTGACAGCTGGGATGAAGACTATTGGAAAATAGTTTTGAAGCAGCATTCATCAAGCAGTATCTCTCTTCAACTATGTATCTTATGTTAAGTTACATGATAAATCCAAAGAGTCAGAGGAGATAAGATGATGCTAGATATAGCTATTTAACTTAATGGAGAATGTGGAACAAGATATCTGTATTAATCCTGAGTGTGTTTTTTGCAGTATCCATGCCACAGTGAAAGTATGTGAAATGCAGAAAAAAAGTAGAAATAATTTATTTGCAAAAATTCAGTTTTATAAAGATTGAAGCACTATGCTTCTGAGCAAGTCAATACTGAAATAGAAAAAGTGAAGAACTGCTTCCCAGGTAGCTGAGCAGTCTTTGGAAGAATTTTGAAGAGATATAAAAGACCCTCAGAAAGCTCTAGTACTAACTGAATTCTTCAACTCAAATTGTAAATAACTTTTGATGGTTTTGAAGTTTGAAGAAAATTTTCTGATTGACAAAAGAAACTTTTATCACTTTTATTTTCAGATAAATGTGGTTACAGCATTTGAACAAGTATTTTTATCCATAGAAGAAAATAAGATTACTTAGGCTTTTATAAAAGAAAACAATATATGGACTACAAATTTCAAATAAAATAAAAAAAAATGTATATCAGGGAAGATGCAATAAAAAACTGAAGGAGGCCAGTGAAAGAGCAATTTCTGCAAATGCAATAAAATCCAGGCAGCAAGAGGCAGAGGTGGAGAGAGATGATGATGATGATGACGAGTATCTCTTGGAGGGCTATCTATTTAAATTTTGGTCTGCAGATTAGAAGAAAAAAAGGGAGGGGAAGAGCAAAAAAAGTTGGTGCTGATCAAGGCGTAAAACGTTGCAGAACAGTTTACCAGAATGGAGCAATACAAGTTCTTGGATGGAAAGAAGGATAGAATCAGAGAACTGTTTGGTTGAAAAAGACCTTTCTGATCCTTGAATCCATCCATACCTGTCCACTATTAAACCACATCCCTGAGCACCTCATCTGCCTATCTTTTTGAATACCTCCAGGTATGGTGACTCAACCACCTCCCTGGGCAGCCTGATAACCCTTATGGTGAAGAATTTTTTCTTGATATCTAATCTGACCCTCCCCTGGCACAACTTGAGGCCTGTTTCTCTCATCCTATCTCTTCTTACCTGGGAGAAGAGACCAACAACCACCTCACTGCAACCTCCTTTCAGGTATTTGTAGACAGTGAGAAGGTCTCCAGCCTTCTTTTCTCTAGGCTGACCAACCCCAGTTCCCTCAGCTGCTCCTCATAAAACTTGTTCTCCATCCCCTTCACCAGGGGAGAAATCTGAAGAGGGAGGATAGCACATTACCAGTATCTAAGTCCTCCTGGCAAGGACCCCTGGATAGTGATAACTTATAAACCTGGCCTGCCCAGTCCTTCTTGAAGAAAACTGGCAGGAGTTAGATGATTAATGGTAGGATGAGTTTACACCAGAGAAAGGGATAAATATTTGGAAGTATTTTAACTGTATCATTAAAGAAGTTTTTCTGTGTTAAATAATACAAACTATTAGACAGTTAATACATTAAAGTAACAGACGATTCTTACCGGTATCTAAAAGGTGTTTTGTTTTGCCTATAATCGTCCCATTAAGATCAGTATTTTACCAATAATTTATTATAATTTCGGGCTGTTCTGCAAAATTAGCCTTGTTTAATTGAGCTTTCAGTTAGATGGTAATAATTTGTCTCTGTGATTAGGTCACTGCTGGCTTTACTGGTCACACGTGCACACACACAGGATGTGCATGTGGCAGGGACCAAACTGTCTCTTTAATGTAATTAAAAGAATGAAATTATATCCTGTGGCCTGATATACTAGGCAGATCATAGACTTGACTGCTTCAAGTCACTTTGCTCTGCATGTTATAGCTGTACGTTTTGGGGTTTGTGAATATTACTTTTTAATCGACTAGTGGTACACATCCAAGAAACTGCTATACAGAGCTCCTTGCAAATAAGACACATACCTGCATAACTTTTAAATGTCCTTTAAAGCGTAGGAAATCTGCCAGCCACAATGAGGGTGAGTGCCTTAATTTCTTAGGCAGGAAATCCATCAACTGTAAAACTGAGCTCCTAGATGTAGCTCGTGAACATGAACACTATGTGCTTATATGTCATAACAAACAGCTGGTGACTGCCCCATTCTACGCTGGCAGGTGCTTAAAAGAAGTGATTTTCGTGCTGCTCTTCAGAGGGCAGTGTCTTTGCTCAGGTCAGCTCCTTTCATCTTCTCCAGGACAGCATGGCATGGGGCCAGTTCACAAATATAGAGAAATCAGAAAATTGCAAATAAATGAACAGTTATGAAGTGTTACTTCAGTAAGAGAACACTGAAACTGTCTGTAACTGATAGGTGGATCTGTCTTTAATGTGACAGTCAGAGTGCAACAAAACTGCTGGTTGCCCTTGTGCAGTCTGTTTAGAGGATGAATGTGCAGAAGGGGCTGCAATCATGGCCTTGTTAAGGGGAATTGTAGCTTAGTAATTTGTGTAGGGGGTTGATTATACTTAACTTGTCTGCTTACAAGCCAGTAAGGACTAGCAATTGAATCTGGATTAAATACTACTAGCAAGTGTTTAAAAATTATTGGTTTCCTTTAGAATTTATTTTTTTCTTTGACAGGTGGTGAATAGAATAAAGTTTTTTTGGTGTGTCTGTACCACATTTTATGGAACATCCTGTTTTCTCAAACAAAGTGCTCAGGAGTTTTTTTTAAAAAAACAACATTAAATCTGGACATGGGAATGGAACTCCTTTACCAATAATATGGTTATATTATGTATCATCTTTTTCCTCTGTGTACCTACTCTCTCCTTGTCTTGCGTGAAGAAGGTTTAAGAGGGTATCTGAGATAGGACTGGGTTGGAAAAGAGGATGCAACTGACATACAGTGCTCTATTTGTGAGTTGTTTCCTTGAAACACACTGCTGTAACATGTTGAATGCTTGTTTACTGAAGTCACTACTTGTTCCATGTAGCTGTTATGCCTCAAAAATGCTGTCAATTTATTTTGAAAAAAAATTGGAAAAAGTAAGACTGCTAAAAAATATTTTTTTAAAGGACTGTATGAATCAAAACCACTTTCTCTTAGTACAAAGAAAGTGCTACTGGAATTACCTGTGGTCACCTTCTATAGAGAATATTTTAGCTCTGGTAACTCCTTTTACAGGGAGAAAAGTAAAATGTTTATAATATTGAGGAAAATGACCTACAAAAGATGCTTTACTTTTAAAATTAACCCTTAGAAAAAATAATGCGGTTTGTCAGGTTAAATGAAGCCCCATTAAATGAAAGAAACATATAAAGACAGGTACAGGAGTTTCCCAGTGGCCCATACTGACAGCTGGTCATACAAAGAGGTTGTTCAGATTATATGTGCATCAATAGCTTTGATTTTTGGCACTTGTTTACCTCAGCCTTAACAGTGATGGGTTTATGGGAAAAAAGTAGAGTTGTTCTTCTCTTATCTTCTAAAGAAGAAGTTGTTCTTCTTTACATTATCCTCTACAGTCATATGTTTGCAGAAGAACAGGGGCTTATAACACCCATCAAGACTAAACTATCTATAACTACCTAATTTAAAAGGAGATTTTAAGAAGAATCCATTGTTTGTAGCAAAGTATCCAATGCAAAGGGATATAAAGTTAAGTTACTGGTATTTCTGTTAAGTCACTCAGGTGACTTAATCCTCCAGATTTTTCTTTCGAAGATACAATTCCTCATGTGACTATTGTGGTACTGATGTGACAGAAGTGCATGTGGGAAGTGTTCAGGGGGGAGGGACTACTTTCTTCCTTCCTCATGGACATCAAATGTTTGTAGCTCCATTTCCCTCCAGAGAAGCAGAGCTCTGCAATGAGTGCCTGATGGTGCTGGTCTGTCAGATGAGCATTCCTCTTGATTTCGTTTGAGTCTCATTTTTGCTGTCTTAGAAACTTCCTCTTTCTCTTGGTGGAGAGGGAAAGAAAACTCCAGGATCAACTATATCTTCAGTTCTTGAGGAGATTTGTCATTTAACGTTTAACACTGATTCTACATAAATTTACAGAACTCAAGGCAAAAACTTCCTTCTTTCCTGCCATGTTACCATTCATATGATGCCCCATACTTGGTACCTCCTGACAGGACAGCTCTGTGCCCTGTGTACAACAGAACCTCTGTGCTCTTCTCTCCGCTCTGCAGCTCCCATTCCCAAGTCTACCCTCCGCCCACAACAGGAATGGGTTGTGAGAGCGTTTATAACAAATCTGCTTGGTTTTCTGGCTTTCTTCTTTTCAGACTTAGCAAAAATATTTTTTTAAAAAAGTAATGTTGCTACAGTTTCTTTTTTATCAACACTTGGATAAATTTACTTGCATGAGTCAGATAAGACAACAATGCTGAACATAAAATTCATGTTTATTAGCTATCTAATTGTAGCATTCATGAGTAGATCTTGGAAACATGAGTTGTAAATATTATAATAAATGTTATTTTGTAGATAATCTATCTGCATGTCTTAGCTAAATGAAATCTGAATCTATTATTATTTTGAGAATATTTCTTTTTTTTTTAAAAAAATACTCTGTATTTTAAAGCTCCTTCAATGTTTTAGAACAGTGTTCAGATTTTTTTTAATTTTCTATTTCTGTACTCTATTATAAACAACATTTAAATTGCATCCATCCCTTTTTTAAAAGAATTAAGACTTAAACTGAGAGGGTTTTTTTTCTTTTTTAATTATCAGTATTGCAAACACAAATACTAGTTCTAGACACTGAAAAAGCCTGAACACTGTGAGGATTGTGTGTCTTTGATTAAGGCCTGGCATTCCCTAATGCAGTAAGGCAGGTTTCTCTGGCCTGATGACAAGTGGGGGAAAAATTAAGCTTGCATCAAACACAGCAAAACACTAAAGTAAATAAGAATGAAAAGAATGAATCTACTTGGAAAGGGAGGGTTGTCTTTTCACAGGCAGCTGTACTTATTAATTAGCAGTCATTCACTTGTACTAAATTTCAGTCTTGCTTCTCTGAAATTTCCTTTACTTTGTAACTTCTTTGTAAAGTGATGGGATTCATGGGGCTTGTGATGTCCTTTTGTGTGTTAGACTACTTGTAAAGTGTGGGCTGCAGAATGGGCTGCTTCTCCAGCGTTAAACAGGATAAATCTGGCAAAAGTCTTCACTTTCATTTAGTGATTAACATGGCCCCAACAACAGCAATATATGTATAGAATTTTAAATACTAAGCAGCAGTCATGGCAGCAAAAGCAGCCGCTAACACATGGTACCAGGGCACAGTTAATTCCTTAGTTAAAATGAATGCATCATAGCACTAATATCTTTCTGTATTACCATATGTAATTAAAATTATCTGAAGCTCTTCAGTCTAAACACTAACCATGACAAACATGAACTCAGCAGAATAATCTCATCCGATGTGTATTCTGGGGACTTAAACTGGGACTTAGGGCAGTGTCTTACTACACTCTAGTATTGTGTTGGCATCATTCTACTATAGGAGTTCATTTTAGGAAAGTAATAAAAAATGCATACAGAGAAAGCCGATTTAACCTGGTCTTGCAGCCAATTTAAATGTAATATTATTCACATTGACACAGTTATGATCCCTTTACTGTAGAGTGGGGAAAGCTGTTGTCTTTCCTCCATTATTGTTTGGAAAAACTACGTCAGTAAGAACTGAAAATGAAAAGTTACTCGCTATAGTGTTTATTCCCTTGAAAAAGCATAGATTTAAGATGACCATTCCCTTCCTCCCCTAGCATTCACTGCTTGTTTTCTTTCCATCTATAACATTTTGTCTAAAATTTACTGATCAAATCTAAAATATTCTAATTTGATTTAAACCATATTCTAATAGGTTACACAGTGGGAAATTGAAAAACAGGATCAGGAGTCTAAGGCCAGCCAAGAACAGGCTGCTGTTTTGCCTCGTTATTGGAGAATCTTCAGCTGTTTCCTTGCTATTTCTTGTAACATTCATTTTTAATACACGCAAACAGTTGAAAAGAAAATAAAATCGCTGTGTCCTAAGAAATACCTTACACATCTGTCCGTTACTGGAAACTGTCTCTGTCCTTAGTTTACTCAGCTGAAGCCAATGAGACCAATCTGTTTGGCAGTGCTGCTGAAAGTGGATCTGATACTCATTTGGCACTGGCTTCTTGCCCTGCAACCATAGCTAGGAGAGCTGGACTAAGATGTGTAGGAATAGCAAATTAGCTGGTGAATCATGTTACTGGTGCTCAGGATTTTGTTCTGGCTTACAAAAACATATTTCACATTGTCTCTACCATTTCTTGTCTTCTGTTCTTTGCTCTATAGACCCGACTAGGAGGGCTGTAATACACCTAGTACACCTTCTTGACATTTTGAAGAGTTAGCCAGCAATACTTTTTCTTCAGAAAATTGAAGCTTAGAGGCAAAGAAACTTTTTGCCTGAATTTTCTCAAATGAATTTTTAGAGGGTCAATATAGAAGTTCACAAGAAAGGATATCTTATACCCACCACACATTATTCCTTGACTTAATTTTGGTAATATCTACCAGTCCATCACTGTTCACCAGGACCTTCTATATTTCTTTCATAGTAAGCACACATGTACACGTATATACACACGTATACTATGTCGCTGTGTAAACCCTTGAAAAGTCATTGTCTTGGACTGATGCTTTGCTTATGGAAAAAAATGTAGTTATATAATGAAAAGTCTAGTTGCTTTTTTCCAAACGGAAAGATAATTTTTGACAAACTCACTGGAAGAAAAATTATTTCAAGACATTTGTCCTTTTTCTTCTCAAAATGTAACTGACTGTAAAATTAATTGCAAGAAATCTTGAAATTTAGGAACTTTTAGAATCACTGATCTTTTGTTCAAAGCTCTAGCTGAAAATACTCAGGTCCTTTTACACCCCTGCACACTACTCTTCAGTTCCTGCTGAAATTGAATCTAGTGGAGATTTTAACACTACAGAAAAGAATATCAAGCCTTCAGTTATCATTCAATTGCCTAATTCTTCCTAATTTGCTGGGAATAAATGACTTCACAAATGTTTCCTTTCTCTGTTTAATTTATTATTTGATAGTTAATTACCTGCTAACATTTATCCCCAAGGACCCATGCAATCTGATTAAAAGCAAATAAATAATAGAAGCTTTCTGCATAAAAATCTATTTTCCTTTTGTTTTACTTCTTTGTGAGCACCTTGCTCAGAAGCTTGTTACTCATGCTGATATCCATACTGTGCAAGACCTGTATTCCTTTTTTTTCCTATTCAAATGTGTTTATTTTTTCTTACTGCTTGATAAGAAGACAATCTCTTTTCTTCATTTACTTCATTTACTTTTCTTTATAGTATTAGTATTATTCAAAGAAGAATCATTTTCTTGTGTGGCAAGCAAAGCTTGTTTTTTAATCTGTTAGTGACAGACTGTTCTTGTATTTGCAAACAGGGATGTCTTGGTTTTAATTATTTGGTTATTTTGTTTTCTCCAGAAATTACCTTTTTGTAGATATATGAGGCTTAACTTTTTCATGTCTTTCAGGTTAGTTTCCCATGTATTATGTAGAAGCATTTACTGCCTTGTTTTTTGGGTTTTTTTTTCTTTTTTTTTCATGTTGCTTTTCAGCATTTGCATTATTTTCGTGTATTTTTGAGATATAACTCTATTATTTTTTTTTCTGTCAATTTAACATAAAAGAGAGCTGGATTTTTTTGACTGCAGCTTGTGACTTCTGATCAGGAAAAAAACAATTTTAGCTAGCCATAAGTTATGTCTAGCTACAGATGCAGGTTTTTAAACAGGAATTTGGGGAGAGAGGTGGTAAGAGCAATGCTGGTGTTACAGTCTCTTTTGTACCTCCATGTCTGCATTTAGACCTCCTGTTCTGATTTTTTTTTTTTTTAAAATGCAAAGTTCAATTATTGTTTGTTCATTTTGAATACCAGAATTGCGCTTAGGAACAGTTCCGCTCAGCCTCTGCCTGGTTTATTATACACACTCCACCACAAAAATCACTGTCAGTTTCACAGACGTGGCTATTTTAGGCCGTAAGTACTGATGTCTTTTGAAGCCTATTTTCCTTTTAAATTGTTAGTGAACCAAAAAAGACCCAGGGTTGTTGCTTTAACCTTACCATGTTACCACATGGTGTGGGATTATCAACAAAGGTTATGGAAAGATTGTGCATCATACCACACAGTCAGATCAGCCTGAGCTCCCAGTGGATGAAAATAAAGCTATTACAGTCCCGATATTGTAATCTGAACAAGGAGATGTGTAGGCATAGTATTGTATTTTAACTTAAGCTACAGGCGTAACTAGTAGCTGAAACTGGAAAAAGATTAGTTCAAGTGAGAAAAAGGATATGTGCATTTCATAACAGCTATTACTTGCCATTGTAGTGAAGAACCTTGAGTAAGTCCAACATCAAAACTGGCTGTTTTTTTCAAAGATCTCTGTATCCAAAACCAAATTATTGAGGGTAGGAGCTGGATGAAATGTTAGACATAAATATCAGATCACTACTTTGGCCTTAGAATTAGGTTATTGAAACAATAAGAAGTAAAATATTAAAACATGTTATAAGTTATTATGTTCCTACCTAAACTATCTGCTAATTATGAACAAAAAAAAAAATTGCTACTGCTAGAAAGAGACACTAAAGTCATTTATGTATACGGTGGAAAGATGCTGCATTTTATGTAAATGTAATATGAAAATGTAGTTCTCTCCTGAGAAATCCAGGGAAGTATAGATGGCTGTAGTAAATTTCATTTGCACTTACATGAAAAGTGGCAGACTGGCCATTCTACATTTCCCTAGTGGCAATGGGTGATGCCTTTTTTAAGGTATTATAAAATTAAACTATAGATAAATATAAAATTAAAACATAAGTGCATAAATAAATTACACATTCAGTAAAACAGATGAAATACTAAAATAAATATATTGTACATAAAAATATATTCTATTAATAATAACATCCAAGGAGAACAGAGAGAATCTTTCACTTAGTCTTACTTGCGTAAAGGATCCTCAGACCCCAAATATCTCTGGTGTGTCCTAGAAGAGAAGATACTTTGTAAACTGCAGGAAATATGAAGAGCTAATTACAGAGTTTCTACCTGCTTCTGCTCCCATGTTCCAATGTTCTGTCTTACCTAATACCTGTCATCCTTCTTTTAGGTGTTATTATCCATACTATACTTATTGAATCCACTTAAAATAGAAGAATGGGCATAGGTATTAATTCTTCCTTTAGTACAGGCATTACTGAACTTCATAATTAGTCTCATTATGGTGTCATGCTTTATGCTATATAACACGCTTAGATGGTGCAAAGGCTATTATATAATAGATGATGATTTCATAACAGGGATCATTTCAGGTAATTACTCAGAATAACCACAGACCTAAATTCAAAGTGTCAGTAAAGATCTGCTTTATTTTAAAAGGCAGTGTCTGTTTCACAAAGATTAGCATGTACATATGACGGTTTAAATAGTGGTCCTAATACAAGTAAACACTTATTTTGCTTATTTCCATTTTCATTGTAATATTCAATGATTTGGGACTCTTGTGCAAGAAATAATTTACAAGTAAGCTTCCACACTGACTTTTAAATAAACAAGTTTGCTACCGGCTATAATATTGAGACATATAATATTGAGACAAAAAGACAGACTCCTTCACAAGGAATATCTGAGGTGAAGACAAGACACTTGGCAAACACCAGCACAGTACGTCTAGAAACTTTTGCTTCAAGGAGATGTTTAAATATTGAAGATTGAACAAAATAGCCTATTGGAAGAATAATTCTCCCTTTGTCCTCAATTCAGCCTGGAAACATCTCACTTGTATGCACATAGCAATCCTACTTTGAGAACATATTTTTGAACGCTTGTACTTCCTTGTGGCTTTGCTTCTTTGACTTATCAGTATGGGCTGACTGCTGACTACATTTGTGCTAGTGAGGAGAGATGAATTCCACTAGCAATCTTCACTTAGCCTGCTCTGAGCTGATTCCAGGGCTAGAAGGGCTAGAAAGTCATTGTCAAGAAGGAGATCACAGGCTGAATGAGCTCATTCTGTGTATCCACTGCATGACCAACAGGGATGAGTCTAGTCATGGGACTGGATTGATGTGGGCAGTCCCACCATGGGAAGGTACAGGGAATGTGAATTTAGCTTACAAGAAGCAAAATAAGAGGCTACATGGCTTGTCTGAAGTTTGAATGCTGGCTTTAAAACAGGCAGCAAGGATGTCTGAACCTGTGCCTACAGCTGCTTGATGGAGAATGAAATGCTCTCAGCCAGCACAGTTGTAAGAATAATGTATGCTTCTGAACGTCACTTCTGCCACACCAAAATATGTAACAGATTATTTTGGACCTAGGAGAACATTTCACTTCTCTAGAAAGGGCAAGTTGGACAAATATTTCAAAGGCATTTTAGGGTGATTTTCAACAAAATGTTGCTGTTCTTAACTCAGTCAATAAAACAATGCTCTCCTCCCAAAATTACTTGCACACCTTGACTGAACAATAAATGAATAATCTTCTGAAAAATGTAGCAAAATGGTTGTTAATTGCTGATCTACATTAGACCCTACCAAATACTCAGTTCTCTGTGTTTTATTTTGTGGATGTGAAGGAATATGTTTGTGTACAGAATAACTATTGATGTTCATTGCCCTTTATGATCAGGCAAAACAGAACAAAAATTAATTACTCTTCCTGAATTTAAAGGCCTATTAATTCACTTCTCCCAGAGGAAATTACCTTATAGGTAGACTATTTCTGTAAAAATGAGTCTATATTTATTTTGGATAGGGAAGAATATGTCTGATGCTATGACTTTGGATACAAGGATCTGGATGGGGAAATTAAAAATAGCAACTGCTCTTACCTTGCTTTTCTATGTCAATAGCTTATGATAGATGTGCAGAGATTAAAATGAAATGGCTGTGGAAGAAGAGCAGTCAGAAAAGCAATACCTTCTCATCCAATGACCTTTACAATTTAAAGGATGAAAAGATACATTATGCACAAATATTTTGTTATCTTCAGGAACAAAGTGCTAGAAACTGAACTCTGGATGACATGGCTGGAATACAAATGAGCATCCTAATTGAGCTGATTTGATCGTTCTTAAACTATAGTCCAAGTCAATAATATAGTGTTACTGAAAGCAACAGTCCTCTCATTAGAGGTGGCATACCATGACAGAGAGTTTCCCACAGTGGCATCTGTCCTGTCATTGATTACGCACTGCTTATTAGTGAACTGTGGCATTAAAATCAAAGGGCTTCCTTCTGCTGTCAGCTTCTTTTTTCCAGGCTCTTTTAGGTTCATTTCTTGAGCAAAATCAAAATCTTACCAAGAGAAAACACAATGTTATGCTCACCCTGTTATAGAGGGGTTTGTTTCTTCTTCTTTGCTTTTTTTTTCCCCTTTAGAGGAAGGACAGGAAAAAGGAATCACAAATGATGAATGTTAGTCGCACTGCTTCATATGATACATTACAGACATAAAGCAGCTTAAAAATCAGTAGGGTAGAATGTCTTTCTCCAATATGATCAGGAAGAGCAAAGGAGAAAAAAAATTACACTGTTAGTACAATATACTTAAAAAAACCACCCTCCTTTCTTTCTACAAAATATTGCATTAGAAATTCATATTGACTGGGAAACTGGCTTCTTTTCTGTGGAAAATGCAGATAACAGTTCTGACTGGAAACTCTGATTGAGATGATTATATTTATAAAGTCATTTTCCTTATAGTTATTCAGAAGGCAGAATTTGTGATATGGTGTGTTGCTTTCTAAAGTGTACAACAGCAACGTGTCCTATGTTGCATTCACTCAGTTGATTTCCGTTGTGTAACAGCCCCATTTGTAAGCCATGGTTGAGACTGTAAATCTCTACCTGAGACCTCTTCTGCAGCCCCTCAGAGTAGAAGTTACTCAGTAGGCGAGGTGCTTGAAGTAACTCCTCTGAACTACTGAAGTGAGAGAAAGGGCTGCTAGTACGTTTTTTTGTGGCTACCTTTTATTATATAGCTAACTTCAGGGCATTGCATATGTTTAGTTGCTCCCTCTGACCTTTAGGGGGAAGGAAAGCTACTAACAGGTTAAAATGTAGGAAATAAATACTGTATTTTATGAAGTTTAGAGGCTTTTGTGTATGGGTTTTTGTTTAAGGTTTGTTTTCTGTTCTCTTCCCCACCCCATCTTGTGTGGTGATAATAAAATGCTCTATCAATGTTATGTAAATTCTTGCAAATTCTGGATGTATCTGGTAGGCTTTCTTCACACCTCCCCCCTCACCTCAGTTATTTACAAGTCAAAATAAATTCACTTAATATTCCTCCTCCCTTCCACTCCTAACCTGTAACAGTGCTGTGCTCTGCTGAGCAGCTGCTGTGTCTCATGCCACCCATGGCTTTGCTTTGGTGGGGACTGTGATGCTGCTTATGTATAAATAACATGCATGATCATTTAGTAGGGACTGGGATTTTGGATGAAAACAGATTTATAAATGCAGGTTCGTTATCAACAGGCGACACATTTTAAAAGGTAATGGTGTGCCAAATCAGAACATAGTTTTAATTTAAATGAACTCTACTAAATAGTTCTGACATGTTAATTCAAAGTTGAAATGAAGCACTAGTGCTTTTGCAACTTTTTTATAAGAAGAAAATTCAGTCTTTCTAGAGGATATCTTATTTTGGACTACAACTGTAATTAATCCAAATGCTTTACTTCCTCTCCACCTCCAATAAATGTAACTATCCTTTGTGAATTAGTTGCAGAAATAGTACAATGGGATTAAAGTATACTGTGTGGGGTTTATATCTATGCTAAATTGAACATAGTTGTGTGAAACTGGAAATGGCATTTTTAATTGCTGGAGTTTTGAGCATCCAGCAATGACATTTTGGTTCAGATATCCCAGTAAGAATAAAAGATTCTGAAATCAGAAGCAAGCACTTGACTTTTAAAATTTTCAAGTTGTCTGCTTTGACTTAGCATATTAACTATCCTAATGCCTTTTCTAGGGAATATCCATGTGCTTATGTAACAATCATGGTAAATCTGGGCTCTGGTTAATATTTCTACTACATACTGCATAAATTAAGCTTCCATCCTTGTCATGGTCTATTGCTCTGGATAGCAATGCTAGTTATCAGATTATGCAGAAAGTACTATAAGAAGACATAATTTTTGCATATTTTGAATTATAATTGTACTTAAAATCCCACTAAATTTTGATCTCTTTTGCTTTTCAAACTCCTTTGTTTGTAGTGTGTTCCAGTTCAGACTTGTTTCCTCCCCTTATGTGAAGACTTATTTAAAGTACAAAAATGGAATTAGCTCATTCTTCTGTGGATGCAATGATTAAAATACTGTGTATTATCACTAACATAGATAGCTCAAGGTGAATTAAATGGAATTGGCTGTTTTGCATGATGAGTTTCTGATTTTTAATTAAAACATTTGAATTCTGTTTGTTACAATATAGTAGACTGCATGCCTTGGATCACAATGTACATATTGGGCTAAGACATCAGTATTGTCGATAAGAACCTGGAGGGCTTTTATCCCAAAGGTCTTTTCTATGCTTGCCTTTGCAACCATTTATGCATAAAATCTCTTCAGGCCTTGTGAAAATATTTCATTTTGCTAACACCAACCCTGCTATAACAGTAACCCTTGTGTCCAAGTTCCACCTTTTTTTTCTTCCCTTTTCAGCCTTATTTAAACAAATTTTGAAGCATATGGTGTCTAGCTTCCTCAAACAAACTGCCATGTAATTTATCCACTTTTGCCATTATGTCTGAATTCTATTGAAAATAGCTTATGACAGGAATAGAAAATTTCATTACCAGTACAAGGATGAAAATTCTTGGTATAGGTTAAGATTTACATGCTATGTTCCTCTTAAATCTCATTTCAAATAAGTGTAGTATTTGTATATATGCAAAGCAGCATCACTGAAAAATGTAGTCATATACTAATAGAAATTAACCCAATGAGGCCAGAAATAATGGCATTACTCATGGCATATTTCAGTAAACATAGGTAACTTTCTGTAATTTGGGAAGTAAGTGGAGTTTTCTTGTTTTGTCAAAACTGGTTATTGATGACTATGGGTGCTGGGAATTGATAGTGTCTTAAGAAGTGTCTACTTAAGAAGGCCATTTTTAAGTGCCCTGTATTTACGTATGTTTATGATTAGAGAAAATGTACAGGTGTGCCGTTACAAACACCATGCCACTGTACAGCCTTGATGATTCAAGAATATTCAACTGCCCTGCTTTGGAGCAGTCTCTCTTGCAATAATGTAAATCATAAATGCTCTAACAAGGGTTTCTTGTATTTGAGAGTCTTCTGCATTTAAAGAGTCTTCTGGCACCTGACACTTAAAATGTCTGTTTGTTGCAACTGGGCGTAGTAGATACAGAAGTAACTAAAGGATTGTTTAAATGTTTTCCTCAGAAAGATCTGATTTTGTTGTTGTTGTTGAATTATGTAAAACAAGTTACAAATAGCTTTTTAATTAAGCAGCTAGTTAGGAACTTCTGACCAAAGTAAGAATTCAGAATTTCGCTGATGAGTTTTCTTTCTTTCTTAAAATAGAGAAAAATTAACCCAGGTGGATTAGCAGGTCAACAATAGCAAAACAGACAATTAGTAATTTTTTTTGTTGCCAATTAAAATACAAAAGACAAGCTAGCAAAAAAAAAGCAAACCTATCCTCTCACATTACTTAAAAAATGTGGAGGAAGGAGGGAGGGATGTTGTGGGCTTTTTTCAATCCTCCAACATCCATTACCTGTTAAAGGTGACAGAGCTTTAAATACAGAGTATTTTTGGACAAACAGAATAGTTGTTGCAGACAGTGTAAAGGCAAATTAGAATATGCTGATATTAAAGTGTTTTGATTTAGACCTGCTGAGTTTTGTGGGACTTCTAACTCCTTTTCTGTGTTTCCAGTTGCAGCTATCATTTTATTCCTGACTAATCTAGGGTTCCCATCAAGGAGGAGCTCTGCATTTTATTAGAAGATTTGCATTGTACAACTTTCTGTCTTTCTTGATGTGACTTGCTTCTTAAAATGTTGTTCGGATTACCCAAATGTTGGCAGGCTGACACTCTTGAGTTTCTGATATTCTTTGGGTAATTCTTAGCTCTTTCTATTGGCAGTTCCACTCTGTAGAGGGCCTAGTGAGTAGGCTTCTCACTTTCTACAACCTCCGTATTTATTCCACTAAATCAAAACAGACATTTATTTTCCTTAAATAAATAAATAAAATTCTTGACTTCAATGGAGCTCAGTGATTTATGAAGCTATCAAACTACATTTATTAAGTCAATTTCTCTTATGAGTGTAACTTATTTCCACTGAGCTTCTCTGTTTTGTTCATTCATACCCTGTTTCTCTTACTTAAATGTCTCTTACTTCCTTTTGCTCCTTAATAATTATTTTGTCTTTGCTTTCTCTTCTAGTTTGCCTTCATATCTCATTGACTTTTTTATTTTAAGTATTCCCCCTGCCTTATACTTTCCTCAGCTCTTCTACTCCCTTCTGACCCATAGCTGGTGAATATTTTACTGATACCCTCTTAACCACCTATCAAATTCTAAACTTTTCAGTTTTCCAGGACTGAGTTTAGAACAAACAAAATTTACACTTTTAGTTTCATCCATATTTAAGTAAAGAACAAAATACTATGTTTACATTGGTCTTCCTTCCCATACTTAATCACCAGTGCATTGCTTTACTTCTTTCCTGCAACACCCTTAAAAATATCTTTTCACTTTTTATCTTTGTGGGTGGTGAACACAGATGATTTTATTAACCAGATGTTGGTAAAGAGATCCTGGAAAATTTCTGCACTCATTTTGTTCATGCTTCCTCTAACATTTTTAACATTCTTCTTTCTGCATGATTTATTTCATACAACCTGACAAGTTTCCACCTTTATGTGATTCATCTAGCCAATGGATTTTTGTGCTCAAGAAATCCAGTGAAAATAAGGGAAAAATGAGCTGTTGTTCAGTTTCCATGTCAAAGATACATACAAATGCATTCAGTAAAATTACACCATCAGGTGGAACAACATTCAAATATATATATATTAATATGATTACTAATTTTATATATATAAATTAGTAATAATATTAAAATTATAATAATGTACTGATTTTTGATTGTGTGAATTAGTTACTACTAAGTACCGAATGCTGATACAGCATCTATGAAAGCTGAGATCTGCTAACATTTCTATGAAAATGCGTTTTCTTTTTCTTTGGCTTGAACAAGCAGTGTCACTAGAGGGAGCTTTTACCCATATTCATGTGTACTGTCAAGGGCAAAAAGGATTAAAACTAGTTCTGCCTGCTCATAATGCTTGTAATGAATTGCAAGTGCATAGCACTGGTATATTATCAGTGGATTATATCTTTTTAAAATTTTACTTTTTATTTATAGAAGCCAGTGAGTTGGAGGGGAAACCTGGCTTAGGCTTTCAAACGGTAGAATAGGTTCTTGTATCAGTAGATACAAGTAGAATTTTTGGTAGAGGTTTTTTATCTCTTTTGCAGTCTTATCTTTCTGCATTCTACCCATTATGTTAATTTTCTAATTCTCCTTGGCAGTTTCCTACTGAATAATACTTCATCAATATCTGTCTTTCTCCATATGTTTTAAGTGACAAAGTTTTTCAACATTTTATGATTATTAGTTCTCACTTTTTCAGTAAAACCACCATGATGAAGCTCAACCATCTGAATCACGAATCTTCAGCATCCTTTAGGTCATCTTAGGCTAATAGCTTAATTCTGTCATGACTTTGAGGAAAAAAACTCCAGCTGGAAATCCTGAACAAAATGTTTGCTATCTGCTTTACAATTATTTGGTGTCTGCTTTACAATTGTAACTCACTTGATAGTATGCCCTACTGGTGCCTTTTCTGTGTCCTGTCCACAGATAATGTGAATTTTAATGCCTAGTTGATTCTCTTACACACACCCTATACTGTGACACAAATTATATGAGCAGATGCTTTTACTTACAAGGATGCCTGGTATGATACGTAATGAACTGCCTAGCATAGTCATTAGGAGTTTTAACTTTGTCAGCCTTACTCTGTCCTTATTCATAGACATTTTTCTGCTAATAGCACTCCTTGCTCATTCAGAGTTTTTCTTTTGCACTGCTTGCACAGGTACTAGCTGTGATGAAACCATGTCTTCATGGTGTTAAAATGACATTGATTTCACAACACAGTACATATGAATTATTAATTATTACCTCTAAAATTATGGCTATACCTGTAATAATAGTATTATTCTAAGCTTATTAGCTAATTTTTTGTTGGTCTGTTTCACGCTTACACCTTGTTCTACCTTCCATTTTCACTTACACAGAAGTCATTTTCCTTGTATCCACTGGCAAATATGACAATGTATCATAAAGAATGATCAGAACTGAAAAGCGGAAGGATAGTGAGCTAATTGCTATGTAATCAATGACTGAAAACGGTAATGCTGGCACTAGGCTCAAATCTGATCTCATTACACTTCTATACATAACCTGTTGTCTCCTGAAGTCAGTTATGATGCTTTAGTATTTCAGCCAGAATTCAGCATTCTTTGTGTTTGTCTTTCAGTATGGCTGCAAAGAGGGCACTTTTCCAAACATGCAGGACATCCATTCATAAATTTAGTCTGCATTCTGACAGCAATCAACCTGGCTTTTCTACAACAGGGAAATACCTCCAAATATTTTCCTTATACAGTCTCTGAGCAGGTGGTGTGCTTAGTTAGGCACTTGTCAAGACTAAGCATTTTATCTTGGTAAAATGAAAGCATAAAAGGCTGTCTCTCGTATTGTTTTATTGTAATTTGAAATTTCTATGTGAAATGCTGGACGAAATCTATATCTCAGTCAATATACTATCATATCCAGGCACAGAGGAGATTGGTTAGTGGAGACTGATTTACCTCAATTGAAATTGAAATGTCAAACTCTAGAACCCTTCAGGAAATATTTCTACAACCATTTCAAGCTTGTAACAAATTTTGAAGAGAGATTACCTGAACACAGTGTAACTGTTACATCCTTTTGCCATTCTTGTGACTCAGGAAGCAATGCATGTCATATTCTTGGTATTTCTTCTAAGGCTACAAATGGCTCCCAGTGTTTCATGCAATTACCGCCAATGTTTCTGAGGAACAATACAGGAGGATAGGCTTCATGAGATGGAACCACTGACCTGGAAATTCTATTTCAGGCCTTAATACCGTGCATATTTCTCAACGGGAAGCCTTTTCCTTACTAAACATTAGAAGAATGCTAAATGGTTTTCAACTCAAGGAATCAGTTTTCCTACCTGCTACCTAGGTCTGATTTCTCGGGGCCTTCTTGCAGCCTACACTAAGTACAGTGCGTTTCTTTTCCAGTTTATTTCAACACCTATATTCTACCATTATCACATCAAAAAAAGTGAAGAATTTGTGTTGATGACCAGGTATCAGCTGAGAAACAACAAGAATCCAAGAAACATGTTTCAGAGTTGGTTCACAGAGTAACAGACCCACAGATTGACAACTCTGTTTCTACATCATATTATGAATAACAAAACAGATATGACATAATGAATTCCTGTGCTACCATGATAGAAAAGGTAATTCAATGCGCATAAGTTAAGAATAATGTAAAATACAACATACAAGTATATTTTAAAATTATATTTTTATTTGAAAAGAGAAGGCCTTTTTGTTAAAATATCTCTAATAAGTAATTAGCAGCTTTGGCAGTAAAACTTGCCTACACTCAGAGAGTTTCAAGAATAGTTTGGGCATTTGAAATGAACTTGTTTGAGGTCAGGATAACACAACAGTGGGGCACTATTTTCTTCTATTATGTAAGTAGTGCACAATATGTTTATATCAGCTAATCTGTTTGAGCATATCATCTTCTTTTATTTGAAATAAAGTAACGATTATGTTCATTAGTGTTTTAGCAAGCATTTTTCTCTTACTTCTTAACTGTGATAAGCTCTATCAGTCCTGGAGGCTTTTATTATACTATTTTCCTGGTTTGGTTTGGTTTAATTTCTTTTATCTACTACTACATGTGAGATGTCTAATCGTAAGATTTAATTAATAGGTCTCTATTTATGATTTCTGAGCATCAGGTATCATACAATGGGCCCCAAAGTTGAAATTCCTCCATGTTCTTTGAGCTACATGTGAAAGCTAACTTGAGAACAACTGCAGTCTTTTTCTTGAGTGGATATTATGCGTGCGTATCACATTCGTAATAACACAACATCAGTGCTCCTTTGCTTATTTATTTACTGTGTTATTTTTTTTACCTATTTGATTGCAAGCCATCCTAACATGCCCATAAGATGGGCCATAAAATTCACTGCAAGTTTTGCGTAAATGTTTATTGCAAACTTAATTTTCTGTTTAAGAGCAGAAATGGAAGGAATATTTGCAAACTTGTGCTTATAGTAATAGAAAACAGAATTATGCTGTCCTGCTTCTGGGCCACCTTATTTTTCTTCTCAATAATATTTTACTTGTATGCTTATAGTGAATAAAAAGCAGTTATGTATGTATGCATGTGCTTCCAAAAGATGCATGGATGCTGGGAAAGGCTCATTAATCAAACAGATGTAGTTTCAGTAATTATGAAATCTCCCTATTAAGCAGGAGCAGTCAGTCATTAAAACATCTTTTCCAGCCTTTTGGCTAACATCAACCAAAGCATATCTTCTCTTTAGGATAATGGTTCTCAATAAAATCATATTCCATCATTCTCCATAAGGGACCAAAATGGAACTATTTTGGTTAACTACAATCACTTAGTCATTCATTTTATCTTCCTGGAATCTTGTTCATTCATTTATAAGAGAAAATTAATTCTTGACACATTGAGCCTACTATGCTGGCAAGCTGCACTGAACATAGAAGTTAACTTTGTAAATCAATTTAAGGGTGGCTTAATGAAATTAATCCCGAGAGTGAAATGAATAGAAGTGAGAAGTACTTGGTGTTCTTTTGGGGGAGCACTGGGTTTTCTTTGGTTTTTTTTTTTTTTATATATCAGGAAGACATTAATGAATAAAAATTGAGTTTGTTAAATCAGAGGAGATTTATTGGGGAAAATCAGATTCATGACATAAATCAGTTTAAGTTTTTCTTTTGCTATTGTCTTTTTCACTTGAATTTTACATACTGATTATTTCCTAATTGTTTTGAACACCTTTTGACTCTATTTTTCTGCAAACTAAAGTTCTTAATGATGCGTATTTGATTGGCTGTATCTTCATTAATCGTTTATGGATTTAGAAGTGGAATAGAAAAAACAAGGCTGAAAGGTGCTGTTTTACATGACATATGATCTTACAAATTATATTGTAGCAGATTTTCCTTATTCTGACTGAATATCCTTCATTTATAGCTGAGTGAAAGGATTTAATAGATTTACTTTTTGCTTCAAGCTTTCTCGTGATTTTTACTCAGAGTAATTCTGGATAAGAAGTAATGAAATAATCTTCAGTAAAAGGACAAGGCACAGTACCTCCAGTGCATTGTGTAAGTTATTCAAGGTTTGATGAAAACTTTCAAATCTTTTTAGAGGTCTAAATAGGAGACTGTCTTATTGCATTATCACTGCGTTTATGACGATTTACAGGACAGAATTTTTAAAGTTCCCAGTGTGCTATTGGCTATGTACATGTGAAGATAAATCATAATGTTATAATGAAAGAATGTTTTGCTGTTGATGCATATATTCAAGGAAAAGCAAGTTAAAATGATTGCTTGAAATGCACGATAATATGTGAATTCAGAATAGCTGTCATGCTCACTATTAAAATACTAATGTCACTACTAATACTACTATTATTGCAAGTAACTTGCCATAGAAATGAATGGTGAATCCTCCAATTCAGCCACTGGTTTCAACAAATTGTGCTGGATGTTGGATTCACAGCCCCAGCTCAAACTTGAGTTGCTGTGTTGAATAGACAAGTAAAACATTTTCCTGGCTCTCTGGAGATGTCTTTCCTCTCCTGACACGTAGCTATTCAGTCAGCTACTCTGTGATCGTTAAGAGTGGGACTGAGCTAAGTTCAAGCCTTGTAATTGTTCTTTGCTAACAGAAAGGACAGCATAATTAGATTGCTTTGGTATCTTCTCATTTCTTTTATGGATAAGGAATGCTGTCTGAATTCCATTCCTCCTCCAAGAGGCTCTGTCTGTTACAGGTGAAAGCCAGACCTTCACAGCTTTGTTCTGGGTGTGAATATTGTACAGAAGGCAGTGAGTTAAAAATTGAAGTAGAAAGCTGACTATATAGAATTCATTTTACAAACGAATTTGGTGTTCTTTAGACACCCTTGAATAGATTTATAAAAAGCATTTAATGTTTTCACACTGCATTTAGTCAACATTGTTGGCATGAACTTGTGTGGTGTCTCTAACAAGGAATGTCAAGTCAGCTTTCTGGTATTTGACTGTTAAGCAGTGTGTAGGGTTGACCCTATTCAGCTGCCAGACAACCCTAGCCGGCTGCTCCCTCACTTCTCTCCTCAGCTTGACACAGGAGAAAATAAGATGAAGCAGCTCATGGGTCAAGATAAGGACAGGGAGATCACTTGCCAATTATAGAACCATAGAACCATAGAATCATGAGGTTGGAAAAGACCTTTGAGATTATCAAGCCCAACCGTACTCGTCCAGTACTAAATCATATCCCTAAGCACTTCATCTACCCACCTTTCAAACACCTCCAGGAACAGTGACTCAACCACCTCCCTGGGCAGCCTGTTCCAGTGCCTAATAACTCTTTCAGTGAAGAATTTTTTTCTAATGTGCAATTTTAACCCCTCCTGGCACAACTTGATGCCATTCCCTCTGGCCTATCACCTATCACTTGAGAGAAGAGACCAACACCCACCTCGCTACAACCTCCCTTCGAGTAGTTGTAGACAGTGATAAGGTCTCCTCTCAGCCTCCTTTTCTGTAGGCTAAACAACCCCAGTTCCCATAGCCACTCCTTGTAAGACTTGTTCTCCAGCCACTTAATGGGCAAAACAGATTTGAATTGGAGAAAATTAATTTAATTTATTGCCAGTTAAAATAGAGTTGGATGGTGTAAAACAAAGGCAAAAAAAACCCTAAAATACCTTCTCCACTGACCTTAACCCTTTTTTTCTCAAACTCTCCTAAACCCTTTCCCCCCTCAGTCACAAGAAGCACTGGGAGACAGGGAACAGGGGGCTGTCATCAGTCTGTACTAGCTACTCTCTGTCAACCCTGCCCTTTCATGCTGTTCCTGTGCTCCAGGGTGGTCTCTCTCCCCATTGGCTGCAGCTCCCTCAGGAGACTCATGTCTGCTCTGGTGCAGGCTCTTTGCCTCACTCCTCACTGCCAGGCAGCGCTTTGCCAGTGTTTTGCTGACCACAGTGCCAGGAGACCCCCTGCCAAGGCCAGGGCTGCTGCAGCCAGTACAGCTGGAAAGTCCTGTGGATGTTGTTGCTTTGTTATGTACAAGTATGTATACAGATGTTCATATGTATTTACAAGAAGCATCCTTCACTTTGAACAAAATGGGAGTTCATGATCCAGACAAAGGTAGTAAACTGTAATATTTGCAACTTAATATTCAGATATCTGATTAAAATTGAAGGGAATGGGCTATAATTATATCACATTCATTTTTCAGATATGCTAATTTAACTGTGCTGGTTTCCTTGGCTGACATATTAAACATGTAGCAATAATAATATTTTATCATGTACTCTTTGCCTTAAAAATGCCTCAGTAGTAACTGTGCATTATAAAGAGGATACAATAATAGATGATGCTATTGTCAACATTATTTGCATTTGATAATTAGAAAAAACCAACAATTCATATTCAAAAAATGCTATATGACCAGCAGGGTAAGCTGGACAGCTAAGACTGTTGTAAAACATATTGACGTGGATTTCTATCGCACATTGAAATAAGGTACATCTTGTAATTTAAATCAGTGAGAGAAATGCAGTGACAGATCTTATCTAAAAGTCTATCTTACACAACCATATGCATAGCACCCTCTCAGTCAGCTTTTAAGACAATGAATTACATTACTATTCTTTTTGAGGAGTGTTTCTAAATCAAGAGTTTCTGATGAGACAGGAAGAAAATGTGAAAAAGGAAATGGCTCTTGGGCCATTGTGATTACATTTGCTGTTATTTAAAATGTTTCCCTCAAAAAAACCCTTTGGGAGCATCTGAAGTTACATGGAATTGTTATAGCTAGCCTTCACAGTGAAAGAGAACAACGGTACACAAACCCTCTGCTTGATTAATCCCTTTTAAAACTCATTTTGATCCCCATTAAGTAGAGAACTGTGTTTCTTACTTAGTGTTTTCTCCTGCTCTAGCAGCTTTCCTCCTCCCGTCACACATCAGGCAAGTATAAGCAAGGCATAAGATATTTTACTGTGGATGGCAAAGTCAATTTGTTTTAATTTCCTTAATTACTTCCCAAAGCAGATGACTTTTTCATCACCATCCTTCTATGCTTTCTCTCCATTCTCTACTATTATGACAGAACTATTAAGATCTGAATCAGTAACACTGATCAATGCAAGCAGTTGATGTCCTTTGACTTGGATTTTATAATCTGATCAGAAATTATTTTTCGGTTAAGTGGGTCTTTAGAAACGTTGATGCAGTCTGTTTTGTACAGCAGAATACAAACACATTTTTGCTTTCCAGGGGCAAAACTTATTTAGTCACAATGTATTTTATGTATTTTATGGACCTGTTTTCTGACACATATCTTGTGATGCTCTTAGGGCAGAGAAGCCTGTGAGCGAAGCTTTTTCTCACAGTAGCAGTGCTTTAAAGAGAGAAAATAAGCAGAGGAAATCTAAACCAAGATGGGCATGGAGCACTCTGAAACAAAATATTGAGGTTTTTGTGTTTATCTGGACGTTTTATTTAACATCATGACTTGTTCAGGTATTCTGTGAAATACAGTGGACATTATGTGTTTTTGATTGGATGTCACTCCATTAACACGGAACAAAACCAAGACATTACTTTACAATGATTGCTTGTCATCTTTTCCCTCCTTAAGGCGCCTTCAAGCCAAATAATAAAAATAGTTCTTGTGTGTGAGACCTCTAGCTACTTTTTCTTCCTTAAAATGAAAGAACAAGTAGCAAATAAGAAACTGAACATGATGTAAATTGTTTTGTAAAACTCTACTTCCAGCTGAAACCCACGTCATTTACCGACTGAGTAGACAGGAAATAATTAAGAAATAATAAATAAAATTTCTTCTTCTGAATAAAAACTGAGCTATTATAAAATTTGGATATTTATTTTCCTAATCAAGTGCACAAACCGTGGCTCTTAACTACACTTAAGATTGTTTGAATTCAGAATCCATCTGTGCAATTATTTAATATTACTTCTTGTGTTCATGCTGTGCATTAATAAAGGTTGGCATTAGCTTTCCTTGCACTGGAATTACATTGCCTTCTAAGAAGACTATTGAAGGACTTGAAAAACTCCGCCCCTCCCCCCAGTTTTATTTTCTCCGGTTGTTGTAGAACTAACAGCTAGAGTTTGGGTGCACCACATTTTATGGAATGAAAAACTGGTTGGCATCTCAAAACTGGAGAATGCTTTTTTGACTGGTTCTTCTGGCTTTATTTATCCTCAGTTAGAAAAGAACTGACCTCATTCATATGTTTGTTTAAAAATGTTTGCTATTTTCTTCTGATGAGAATAAATCTCTTAGTTTAAACATTGTCTTTACACCCAAGTTTTACTCCTTCTAGAAAACTGGGAATCCAGGCAGACTGACAAGGTGTTTGTTTGTAATACTGGTTGCCCTGCCCTGTGTCAGCACCACAAGTCCCATAAATACTTCACTACTGTGAGTCAAATATTCTCAACTTTACAACTTGCAAGTGTTTCATAAGGAAAAACATTCTGTTCAGCTTCAAGTATACAGATTTTTGCAAATCTTGATCTGTTCTTATCATAGAGATGTGACATTTCCTTTAGTCTTTAGCAAATAAAATCTCTTTCTTTCATTATTAAATGTTAGGCACCTTCAGACTTTCAGGAATAAGGTAAAATGTATCAACACTATATGTGTCCTATGAAGCCACTGCCCTAAACTGACTGACTTGTTCCTTCATGCTGAAACTCCAGCGTGCTTAAGGACACTGAACACTTACTGGAATTGACTTGCAGATTTGGTACTGACATATGAAAATATTTGTTATCGTGTTCTGACATATATTGCTTCTCAAAGGTAATAGCGAAAAAGGATTGAGCCTCTAGTGTCAAAATTCACAGCCATGTTACATAATTGGTTTGAGCTTACCAGTACATATAACAAGCCTCTGAGAATACTGCATCTCACAGGCTGGTTGTAACACAGCTTTCTCTTTTCAATCTATACGACAGAGATAAGTTCAGAAACGTAAACTATGTTCACATTTTCCCATTATCCAATGTTCCTTATTTTCTTTGTTGTTGTTGCTTTCCTTTTCCTATCCACAGTTCTATTCATCAAAATCTGGATAAGATTTTGACTCTAAAAAACCTTCAAATATATCAGCAAATTCTGGAAACTTATCTTCTGGTTTGGGGAAATCGAATCAAGACCAACATCATCTTAAATGTCTGTCATATATACCATAGATTAAAGCAACAGCAAGAAGAAAGATCAAAATTATTTCTTCTTTCTCCTGCTAAAATATCTTTTCAAGAACATTTTGTTGATACTTGTTGAGAAATCCATGTATCACGACAATTTAGCTTATACGGTGAATTGTTACTTCTTTGGAAACATGGGAAAGCATGCTCTTTAACGTAAGAGTTTGCAAATTACAATCAGAGCTAATCCTCCTATGCTTCAGTGATAAGAATTGGGAAAGCACACATTTTATACTTTGTTGGGTGGGAAACAACCTCAAGAAGAAAAGGGAGGAAACCAAAGTTAGAACTTATCTGTCTTTTCCTTTCAAGAAAAAAAATAATCTGTCAGTCTAATATGGTTTAACTCATAGATCACACACTTTCTGGGTTTTGCTTCTGTCATCACTTCTAACAGTAGGTAATTGATGTATAGAAAACTTAGCTTCTGCTATAAACGTGACATATTTTTTTTTCTCCAAAGGGGCAATGAAAACAAGTAACAATGCACAAAAATGGAATTAATAAGACCTTTGGAAAAAAAAATCCACGATTTTAAGCTTAAGTGATGTTTACTTTCTGCTGTGCAAATTGAGAAACAATTTTCAGCTGCATTTTGCATAGTCTGTTAATTTCTATTTTTTCTCATCTAACCAAAAATGGAATGTGTTTTGCATGCTTTGTGGTATTAAATATATCCTCTGTCTGGAAGAAACAGAGTCTCCTCCCTAGCCATTATAGGGAAAGGGTAGTTTTCTAGTATAAAAGACATGCAGACAGGAATCTATAACATTTGCTCTGAGTGAACTTTATTATGAGATTTCTGGTGAGCATCTTAACCAATCTGTAAATTAGTAGACAAAAATATTTTATCTCTTCTGAGGCTAGCTTCCTTAACTTTGTGAAACTATTTTATATCCATAGTGGTAGGTTCGACACACCAAGTTTAAAATATCTTTCTTCTGTACCTGTGTTATATTATTTTGAGAGTTGATATTTGGCTTTCTGTAGGTTTTTATATGCAAGTGCCCAGCAATTTTAAAGTCCCTTACTGGCTGTTTCAATCTTGCCTGAATTAGGTTAAACTTGGGATAACAACTCTGAATTCAGAAGATTCATGCTGATATAAAACTGCTAAAATTAAAGAGACTGTTAAAATAAGCATGCATTGTGAGGAAAAAAATTACATGTTTTGTTCTTGTTAAAGACAAAAGATTAAATTTAGAGATGGAAACCTGCTAAAATGATGATGAAAAGCAAACTGACTGGTAAATATATTATTCAGGAAACTAGTTATCATGCTTTAGTGTCTTATCCCTGGGTTAGAAAAACATACAAATCTAACTAAAAAGCAAAAAAAACCCTCAATGCCCTCAACAAACAAACAAACAAACAAATGATAGTTGTTGATATAAGGCTGACTGAGGAAAAACATAGACTAGGTAACTGGAAATATGTTTTAAGCTAAATTAGACTTGACAAGATAATTTGGGAAGATCTTGAGTGTTTTCTCCTCCTGACTTGTAGGTTAGTCTTCTATCTGCTGTAAAACTTTTTATGTGACATGACTCTAGGCTTCTCCATGCTTAACTCAGATAGGTACTAGGCTGTGAAAAATCATATCAACCCGCAAAGATATTTAAGAAGGATCTTCATTTGCCGTAACATCCTCTGAAATATTTAAGTATTTCCCGTAGTGAAAAGCCATAGAAGACTGATTTCTGACTATTCCGTATGCAACTGACTTGATTTTTTTTTTTAGAAAGCTGAGCAAATAATATGGCAGATTTCTCATACAACTTTCCCAGCTGCACAGGGTACAAAGCATTTTATAAATTTGTTCACAAAAACCATAGTAGCACAATGGCATGAAGTTCTCAATGGACTGTGGAATGTTCTGCAAACTCTAAACCAAAAGAAATTCAGACATGTTGTTGAGGCTCTGGAGTGTGTCCAGAGAAGAGCAACGAAGCTGGTGAGGAGGCTGGAGAACAAGTCTTGTGAGGAGCGGCTGAGAGAGCTGGGGTTGTTTAGCCTGGAGAAGAGGAGGCTGAGGGGAGACCTTATTGCTCTCTACAACTGCCTGAAAGGAGGTTGTGGAGAGGAGGGAGCTGGCCTCTTCTCCCAAGTGACAGAGGACAGGACAAGGGGGAATGGCCTCAAGCTCCGCCAGGGGAGGTTCAGGATGGATATCAGAAAAAATTCTTCATGGAAAGAGTCATCGGGCACTGGAACAGGCTGCCCAGGGAGGTGGTCGAGTCGCTTTCCCTGGAGGTGTTTAAGGAAAGGGTGGATGAAGTGCTTAGGGACATGGTTTAAGGGAGTGTTAGGAATGGTTGGACTCGATGATCCAGTGGGTCATTTCCAACCTGGTGATTCTATGATTCTATGTTTTTGTATTAAAGTATTGTAAAAACTTCCTCTGTCCACTCTTTTCCAGTAAAAATGAACCAAATCAACCACCAACAAACTAACCAACCAACCGACCAGCTAGCAAAACACTGGAAAACCATTGATCTATATGCAGTTTAGGGACAATAAAAGGGATGTATTTAAAAAAAAAACCAAAAACATTCAAAATTGAATGTTATTAAATAATAAATTAAGACAGAAATTTAGTTTTAAGGACCTCTGATCTTTCCAAATGTAAAAGATTAAAGAAAAAATACATTTTTGTAAATTCAGAATTTAAAATATTGATGGTTTCCTTAAAATTTGAAGTGCACAAATTTGGGGTACAGTTTTCTGGTTTTCCTTTGTGAAATGCTGAAATTCTGATAAATCTGAAATTCAAGAGGCTGCTTTGTATACTTTTATACTTGTAATGATTCCAAACTTAAAAATTTAATTAAAAAAATAAATCCCAATCTCTCTGCTTTAAATTGTAGATTGAAGTAATTAATGACTTTAATCCTTTTCTCATTTTCAGTAGTTAAAGATAGAAGTATGGAGATTACTGTGGAATATGCTGTACGCCATTGGAGGAAAGGCAACGCAGCCAGAAATGTCTGAGAGCAGTCATATAATCCATTGCACATTGTTGTGATACTATACCATTTTCAATGTTTGCTAAGTGTTCTTACAAATATTTATTAATAAATCTTAAAATATTAAAATTTGTTTATTCATTAGCAACCCAGTCCTGGGAGGGAATTGGAAGAATAGGACACACATTTATAAGAGTCAAAACATGTAGCCATACCATGACCTTGAGATTACTAAGGCTTTGGCTGCTCTGAAAACTAAGCAACAGGTATCAGGAAAAAAAGATACTTTGGAAAATCTTGTAAAGTACTGTCTTGTTTTGGGCATCCAAATGTATTTTTATAAATGTGACCCTGGTGGCGCATCCAGTGTTGCCCAAAGTCTAATCTCTGAATCGGAACCAGAACAAAGAAACAGGCCTGACTGCTGGTGTTTTGCTGTAAGCAAAGTAACCGCCATAAAAACATTACCTGAGACTTGTTCCTTTCCTTACAGAGCTCTACAGAAATAAACCTCAGAACAAGTAACCTTGAACAGTAAGGGCTGTGTGCAGACTACTAAATTCATGTAATTTATGGCTTTGCCTTCGAGGGGGAAAAATAGCTGCTATGCTTTCTTCTTTTTCAGCAGCAGCCACCATCTTGAGCAAGAATGCGTTATCTCTATTTATGGTATGCAACTTCAAGTGGAATATGAAACATCCCAGGTGATCAATATGAGCTGCTCTAATCTTTTAGATTACAGCTGAGCTCAAGAGATATTTACCGAAAAGCTTCAGCTGGGATCATTTGTTCGTGAAGCTGAATTTTACTTGGCTCCCTAGCAGTCTGTCAAGACTGTCCTGTGAAATGTCACTCATGTGAGGAAGCTGCAGACACCTGCAATATGGAAAAAGCACTATGGTCACAAAAACAGAGTGAAAAATAACAGATCGAAGCAATGGAGGGCAATAGAAATAGCAAACAAGAAGCAAACTGCAAGGCTTATGTAAGACTTGCACTGACGTTCTTACGTGCAAATGGGAAAGGTAACTGGGAAAGTAAGTGCAGGGTGTGGACAGCTCTGTTGTGGTTTCGGGTATTTAAACATTTGAGTTTGTTTTCATTACCTTTCTAACATAAGTATGGTAAAACAGGAGTCTCACTTGAGACAGTAGGCAGGATAGAAGAGAGTAAAAAATGAAGCTTCCACTCTACCAATCATCATCCCTACCTAGTCAATAAAGCAGTCCAAGAGACTCTCTGTGGAGTAAAGTTAGCTTTTTATCTTAAAGTAACAGTTTAATGGTGGATTTTTTTTTTTAAAAAATATCTCCCACAGTCAAGAAAAACAAATGCATAAGAAAAAACATTATTGAACCACTTAAAATGTACCAAAAGCTGGTACATTTGGCCAATACACCTGATAGACAAGCCTTTCCTTTCCGGATAAGAGTAGGGCTTCCTTGATAAACGCTTCACTGATTTCTTGCTGACTTAAGAAGTTGGAGCATGAGTTGTATCCTACCTGGCATTTGCCAGCCATTACCATCAATATCTATTATTTTTGTTAGTGGCCCTTTGAGCACTAAGGAAAGGGCAGGCTTCCTTTCAGATAGGAATATGAAAGGTTTGGCTAGAAGCTTATACTGAGCAACAGGCTTCTAACAAGAGCCAAGGTTGCTTTTGTCGTCATTGAAATTAAACCTATGATAGGCTGCCCTCAATAACACCTGCTTCTAAGTTAGATTTTTTTTTTAGAAGGGTTGCCATTGACCATAAGCTGCTTTATAGCATCTCATACTTTTTAGTTATCATTGCTTTAAAAGTCCATTTGAAACAGTGCATAAAATGTTCTAGTAACTTACGCTTATTTATTCCTACTCTTCAGGGGGATATAGTCTTGTGAATTAAACGCAGTGGATTCTAGCATTTATTTCAGATTATAAAAAAATATGAAAAGTAAGGCTGTCTCAGCATACTAATAAGCTGCAATCCAAAACAGCCACATTAATATTCCTGTTGGTTGTCATTGGAGATATACCAATTCCCATATGTATTTACCCACATTCCGGAGTGCCCTTGCAATCCCATGACTGCTTTTCAAGAAGTGCTTGGTGGTTTATTCTTTCTCCTCGGCGTGGTACAGATAAATCACTCTACATATTGCAATTGGAGGAGAAAAATATGTTTAGGATAACTAGCATTTTGCACACAGTACAAATTAAACCCAGATGATATGATTCTCTCCCTTGATCCCTACATTTACATTTAAATTCATATTTACAACCAGAGTATTTTGCATTACAAGTAAAGATTAAAAGTTTCTTTAAATTTTTCTTTGCAATTGTCAGGCATTTTTTGCTTAATTAATGAGTTGGATATACTGGTAATAGTTAGGATTTGGGGCTTTGTATTGTAAATGTTCTGTTTGTACAGTGAAAAATTTGCGCAAAAGAGAAGTAGTTAATGATTTTTTGTCAGAAAAAAATTTTGTGTATTTCTGTGATTTAAAAAAAATGTTGCTTCAGATTGACTCATCTGTTTCATATTCTGCTAGTGATTAACTGTGGCTACACACTATTGATGCTGATATTGTAGTCAGTTGCCTTTTTGCATTTAAGTTGATCAGCTTTCAACTTCTTTTCTGACATACGCATGCAGGGCATAAAGTTGTTATTGATAGTGTATTTATGTCTTAGAGCTAGTGTCCTATAGCAAATGTATGCTAAAGGATTAGAATTTGATAGGAGATTTTGACTGAAGATATTTGAAGAAGGAGGGTTGAATTTGTGGATTTGAGACTTGGTGTTTTTTTTAAAGATCTGTTCCTCAGTGCACACTGGACTATAATTATAGAAGAGCATTTTCTTCAAAAACATTCTTAAAAATCACTTATTTCTGGAGAGTGCTGTTCATCGGTATCTGAATATTTTTCTTGTTTAGAGGCACAGTACACATCTTATCTCTCTTTTTACTTTGCTGACAAAATCTCTGCAAGAGCTTTTAAGAGATCCTCCAATGCAGTTTCAAAATATTAATAAAACCACCTGTGACTATAGTGTATGTATACTGTTCCCATTTCTTAACATTTCTCAACATAGAGTTATTTGTGTGCATTCTAACCAACTGCTAGATACAAATGTCAAGAAGATACGGATGAACTGCAGATTGTCTTTTTCATCTACTCAGACTTCTTTGATAAGATATGTCAGCTACTTTACAGGTGACCTGTTTATTGATCAGGATGCTAAGCATTTGAACAGGCTTCTGTGAAGTAAAGCATTGAGGTTTTTTTTGCTGTGCTTTGCCCACCAAGGATCACTGAAGTCACTGGTATAGCAAGGATTAAACTTTAACAACCTCTGGGGATGATACTGGAAGAGTTTCCGTGTATGTGGTCTGCTTTGTGCTACAATCAAGGCCCGTCCCTTCAAATTGTCTGGTCGCTATTTCCCAGACAGTTCATGGCAGATCTTTTTTAGTCTATCCAGCATGACGAATAGGCTATATAAATAAACTATAAACTCTAAATATACTGTAAACCAGGAATGGACAGGTATCCTTTCCTGGTTTTGTAGCATGTGAACCCTGGAACATGTGAGAGGCTGCACTTGGTAGGACAATGGTCCATCTCACCAGGTGTCTGGTTTCCAGTAGCCAGGTACCTGAGAAAGCAGGTAAGAACAGAGCAAGTTCACAGAAGTTCTTCCCCTCTGTAGTGTTCAGGTATTGAAAAATTTGAAGCTTGTGAATTGCAGAGGTTTTGCATTTGTATTTAATGACATTAGGTGATCTTTCTTCCATTGATCTAATTATTTAAATCTCAAAGGAACTTGTTCCTGGTGGACTATGCTGTAATTTCTCTCTGAATAGGAAAGTCAGAGTAGCAAATTTCATCATACCTATGACAAAGTTATCAGGTCTTTTTTATCTGAACAGAATGGAGTGGAAGTGTGGTTTTCTTCACGAAGTTAACATTTAAATGGACCTAAGCTGGCTTGGATGTTAATACATCACTGAGATAAATGATATGGAGGAGAGTTTATTTCTTTGCTGCTACCATGCTGGCAGGAGAGTGTGTACTGTAATTGATTAACAGGGCACAGTACATTGACTTATATGGGGAAAGCTATTATATCTCAGTAACAGGAAGGTATATATGGTTCTGGATTTAGTAAGTAAAAAATTGGATTCTGTGGGAAATAACTAAAACTGCTGAAAGAACCAAAGGTACCCAAGGATTTTTTTTTCTCTTAAATCTGTGGCATAACAGCATTTCATGTTATGAAGGAAGCTTAAATAGTGCAGTATATTTAGTGGAACTTTCATACAGGGCTAGAAATACTAGCTTACGTAAGCAGTCTTGTAACTTTTGTTCTACTGGGCCTAAAGTCATGAGTTATTGATAAGATTTAATATCTTCTCTAACATTTATTCGATTGAAATATAAATATTCCCTATAATTCATACATATTTATTATGAATTTACTATATTTTCAAGCCCAAAAGAGCAGGCAGACTGGAGTGTGTGGTTTTTGCTTTTAAACAATGTTTAAAACAATGTTTGTTTTCTTCTTTAGCTTATTAGTTGGTAGCCCAGATAGGGCATAGTAAACAAATGCAGTTCAAAACAACAGAGAAGAAAAACTGTAACATATCAGCTCTGTTTGGTTTTGCACCTTCCTCCCTTATCCCATATTGGCAATTCCAACGAAACTAAGAAAGCAGAGGTCCAGATTCAATACTTCAAAAGCACATTTACACAAAATGAAGCACATATGTGACTCTCTGCAGTGATCACAAATGCGGAAAGCCACTCGCTGGGGGGGGCGGTATTTTTATTTTTCAACTGTCAGGTTTCTCTATCTATTTCTTTTGAATCCAAGAGGACAGATTAGTGAACCAGAGAGATAAGGCAAGCTGTACAAGGGGATGAGAATTTAGAAACTAGCACTTTTTCCTAAAAAGATTTTCCATATTTCCTGTTGCATAACTTCATCAATAGTATAACAAATATAGTAACTGTCAAAGTAAAAGGAGGGAATTTTTTCAATAGTTACTGGGATCACTAAAAGAATTTCTGATTTCAATTCTGATGAGCTTCTACTATTTGCAACAGGTTTTCTAGCAGTTGTTTTGTTACTCAACACATTGTCTACAATCCAGGCTGCAGAAATTAAGAGTTTGTTTACCTTTTACCCCTTATTAAAAGTTGGGGATTTTTGTGACTTAAGGAAGTCTGTTTTTTTCAAAAGGTTTTTTAGAATATCATGACCAATATTTTCCCAGGAATCGCATAAGTAGCAAACATTTTTGTAGCTAAATATTTCGATTCCTAATAGTCTTCCATAAAGATGCAGGTTTTAATCTCCATTCCCGATCCCTTTGTTATGAAACTATGAGGAAGGGAAAATTGTATGAATGAGAATATACTTTTTTTCTTAACAGTAAATATTGTGAAAGAAAAGCATAGGAAAAATGCTATAAAGAGATTTTGTAATGCACTTTTTAAACATTTATGATTATGTGTTCTACTACTTCTGTTTCGTTCCATTTTTAGCTAGACAACAGGATTAATGACAATTGACTTCAAATCTCTAGTATCACTAATAATGAAGTAGCAGCAATAAATGTTTGCTAGCACTACTTAAGTTGAAAACCTATTTCTATGAACTATCAAAAATATGTTCTAAATAAAGAAGTGCATGAGATCTTTGTCAAGTAACTCTGTCTTTCTGAGATTTTGACAGTTAGAGCAAAATCTATAATGAGAACATCAGTCTGTTGCTCAGTTCTACTCTGAAGCTCTAACTGCTCTGCTTGGACTGAAATAATAGCAGTCTGGCACCCAGGATCTTAAAAAGTAGGCCTTCTTCCCACAATGAAGGACTGCTCAGGGAAAGGTCTTGTGCAACCCGAGTCTGCTGCTGGTGTGGTACAATGGGAGCACAAGGCACTGTACCTAGTGGGCTGCAGGCTTCTGACCCCGTGTGCTGTGTGTCTGCAGCCAAAGCAGGGAGAGGAGGGAGGAGAGGAATCCATCCTTATGTTTTGTAGTATAAACTATAATGCTTAAAATTACTTATTTTCCCTTGTCAAAATTCCAATATTAAATAGCATGGTAGTGAACTTTACAGTCATTGGAATTGTCCTTTAATTCAGTGCAAAGCAATTGCCCTTTACTCCTGCTTGTGCTTTTATGCTGTTATGAATTTGGTTTTCTCCCGTAACAAACTCTGAGATTTGTGAAGGAACCTTATTTAATTTGTTAAATGTCAAAGTACTGATTCATGAACTAATGTAATTCTGTATTTCTGTGCTTTGGTTTCTGTTGCTCATTTTATTTTTCATTATATGAGACTGAAGATTTTATGAGAGTTGCATTATTAATGACTTGATTCACCCACAATCCCATTTTCCCCTTCAGTTCCTCTTTTGAGGGTAGGATTAATTCCATCTCCACATGTGATCTGGTCAAGTCACAGTTTTCTAATTATACCAAAAAATACAAGGTGTGGCTGAGTGTTTAATATGCTTCCTGTCGGGGTGGTCTAATGCTTTCTAGATGGATAAATAGAGGGTGTTTGCACTTAGAGCAGAGCCTGTGTTGCAGTGCGAGTGTTTAAAAGGATTGGTCAAGCACAATGGTGAAGTTTACATTTTTTCCTACTATGGTAGGTTGTACCTGAAATGTAAACAAGGAATTTAGCCTACGTGATTAATGGCAGCTAACATGGCTTCACCAGGGGCAAATCCTGTATGACCAACTTAGTGGCTTTCTATAATGGAGAAAAGTGGAGAAGTGGGCCCGTGATAACCTCTTGAGGTTCAACAAGGCCAAGTGTAAGATGCTGCAACTGGGTCGGGGCAATCCCTGTTTTCAGTACACGATGGGAGATGATGTGGTTGAGAGCAGCCCTGCAAAGAAGGGGTGCTGGTCGACGAGAAGCTCAACATGAGCTGGCAACATGCACTCGCAGCCCAGAAGGCCAACCGTATCCTGGGCTGCATCAAAAGAAGCATGGCCAGCAGGGCGAGGGAGGTGATTCTGCCCCTCTATTCCTCTCTTATGAGACCTCATCTGGAATACTCTGTCCAGTTCTGGAATCTTCAGCATAAGAAGGATATGGAGCTGTTGGGATGGGCCCAGATGATCAGAGGGCTGGAGCACCTTCCCTACAAGGACAAGCTGAGAGAGTTGGGCTTGTTCAGCCTGGAGAAGAGAAGGCTCAGAGTAAATCTTGTAACGACCTTCCAGTACTTGAAGGAGCCTACAGGGAAGCTGGGGAGGGGCTATTCATAAAGGCTCGTGGGGATAGAACCAGGGGCAACAGGTATAAACTGGAGAGGGGCAGATTTAGACTAGACATTAGGAAGATTTTCTTCACTGTGAGAGCAGTGAGACACTGGAATAGGTTGCCGAGGGAAGCTGTGGCTGCCCCATCCCTGGAGGTGTTCAAGGCCAGGTTGGGTGGGGCCTTGGGCAGCCTGATCTAGTGGGATTGGAACTAGATGATATTTAAGGTCCCTTTCAACCCTAACTGTTCTATGATTCTATGATTCTATATTTCACCCATCTGTTGAAATAACTGAGGAAAAACTAGAACAAGGGGCAATACGTTAACTAACTAAGTATTTGAAAAATCAAAAGCCATTTCTCTTTATTCTAATTTACATAACTTCATACAACAGCAGGAGATTTGTTTTAAACTGCTTTCTTCTTTAGAAAGGTAAAGATTCTGATTTTGTTTTTCTTCTGTCTTGAATACTAGTACCAAGTTAATAGTCTTTATACTGAGTAAAATAGAAGTGAAGTACTCAAACGGTTCATAGAAATTATATTCAAATATATATATTGTTATATATTGTTTTTTAGTAAATCAGTAAACTGTGATGATTCATAGGCATTTATTCACATACCTTGATTTATTTTTTAGAAAATATTAGGTTATTGGTATTTCTATTACAAAACTGACAGTATTTTATTTAATTCTTACAAAGCTTTTATGCTGATAGTTTTCTATAGCACTACATTTTCAAGTCACAAAAGCATTCCAGGTATATTAGGATATGCTTTTTTGTTTGTTTTTGTTTCTAGTATCCCTAAGGAGACTGGTAGTCCATGGTTTGGCATTACCATTACCTAATTTTTTCTTAACTTTGTTGAAGTCTTTATTTTCTCATGTCAGGTTGTGTGTCTGAATGTGTGTATAGTGCTTGTTCATTTATGGGTTTTCCTGTGGTTTTGGGAGTGAGTTTTTTGTTGGGTTTTTTTGTTGTTTGTCTGTTTGTTTACTGAAATGTTGGGATATATGCATTCCACAAATTTATTACAATAATAATAATGCTGTGTTATTACCCAGAAGGAAAATAAAGGACACATTGCTCCTTACGATGTTGAATAATGAACAGCGTAAAGTTAACATCTTTTCTTGTGTTTCAGAAAAATGTGATGAACCTCTGGTCTCAGCATTATCCCACTCCTCCTTCAGCAGTTCATCATCTATGACAAGCAGCTATGCGCCAGGGTATGCCAAGTTAAACAAGAGAGGAGGTAAGGGGCGTGCTCTACTGTAAACCATTGAAAAGATATTTCAAGAGAAAATGATGAATGTTATGTTGAATATGAAAATGACTTGTATGTAAAATAATATTGCTTATATTTGTTCCAACTAAGTTTTAGCTGACTGACAGACTGGTTTTGTAAATGGAGTGAAACTCTGTTTCATTGTATTTGACAGTAACTACATTCCATTGAACCACAGGGATAAATACATTACTAATAATATGTAGCAGCATAGGCCACATGCCTAATGTCAATGGAGCCATACAGTACAGTTGCATAATTGGCTTGAGTTAAAAGGGCATACCTGTGCTCATTGTGGAAACGAAGAGTTGCAAGGTCATGGTCGCTGGAGCAAAACTAAGCACCTTTGATGTGTTTTTTTGATTTAACTTGTTTCCCATCTTAGCAATGACTTGTTGTTATTCAGCTTTTTCTTCCACAACAGGAACTTCACCTTTTGCTTGTAGTTTTGTAATGCAATGAGCTGTTGTTCAGAAGTAAGAAAGCCACCTCTGTTTTCGTGAGTGGAAAAACAGGTGCATAAGTTTGATAGTCTGCCTGGTCTAATTATATACTTAGGGCGAGGCAAATTTATTTCATCATCTGAACACAAGTTTTTACCATCACTCACAGGAGTTTTCATAGCTTTCTTTGTTATTTTGGATTACCATTTTGATATCAGTCTCTGAATTAATTTCACAGGAGTGATACATTTAAACATAAAACTTTAGATCAACGGACAATTACTCTTCTGAATGCTACTGATTTTTTTTCTAGATATGAATGTAAAGGTACTAAAATTTCAGATTCTTAGCCAATTAGTTTGTGAATCAGTACCAAAATTTATTCTTTCCCCCAAAATACATGTCAATGGTATAATGAATTGACTTAGTGGAAAGTATTGAGAAATACTTTCACTTTAGAGAGGAAGAAGAGAAACCAAGTCACTACAGTACCTTGATCTTCTAAATCTTGAAGGTCTATAATAATGTCCATCAAACATGTAGAAGATTGGGGCTTTTGCACTGCAGCTTTATTTTTCCTGCAACAGAAAATATGTTGCTTCTGCCTAGATGCCATATTCTGCCTCTTCGAAAAAAAAACACAAAAAAAACATTTAACATTTAAACAAAAGTGGCAATCTTTTGTCTGTGTGTGTTTATAAACAAAAATCTTGAGCACTTTCAAATGGTAGAATACCTTATAGGTTTAAAGCAAGATCTTTGGCATCAAAACTGTTGCCTAGGTTGCCGATGTTGTCCACCATTTTTTTATGCTACTGTTTGTGCAGTTTCTGAGTCAAAATCCAAGAACTTTATGAGCAAAGCCATGAATTTACTATTAGCCTAATTGTAATCTTGTTTGAAGAATAATTATTGGCCTAGCTATTATTAACAAAAAAACCCAGACTGCATACGCATACTTCCTTGGGTCTATTCTTTTCCCTGGTATTACACTCCCTCTGTCACAGCTCCTCCATGTCTTATGGCAGATGGCTGTGTCTGAGATAGAGGCTGTACTGTCAATCTCCCAAACTCTTTACTGTGAGGTGGACACAGATGCCAATGACAGTATTGACCAGCAGGATCTCCTTGAGGTTCATTGTGTTTGCAGGGAATGGCATGAAGGGAGCTGCACCATGAGTGGGGGCAAGCTGGAGACATGGGCAACCTTAAGACAGGTAGTGTCCTGGCTGCTGGGGTACAACCCTCTGTGCACAAGCAGAGTATGCTGTGCTGCTGGCACCAGCAGGTTCTGCCAGATGTCTGGAGGTCATCGTACAGGAAGGAATGAGTCCAGTGTGATGTTGAGCTAGGAATGTTAGTCCACAAAAGGGGAAGAAATGGAGCTGGGCTTGGATACACCAAGGACATAGTTTAAGTAGGACCCGGGGGGCTGAAAGAGGGCCACCAGGCCTATGGGCAGGGGTGTGGGTCCCCAGGGGGACTGGCGGGGTCAGTTATGGCCTTTAGGTACCCTCAGGGCCCTGACGTTGTTCTTTGTTTATTAATCTGTTACTGTCTGAATTCTCTGTATATGTGTGTTGCACCTGTGTAATTCTTGTTCTTTGATCTTTCTCTTGTCTTTCATTCTCTAAAATCAGTCTTAGCTACCTCCCAAGGTTGCTTTCTTCTAATGACAGGTAACTGACCTGGTGGGTTGCTTATGGCCCTCCTCCCTTTGGTACCACCTTGTGCCTATACTTTCAATACCTCTGCTATCATCTCATGAATGTAGTCCTCTACAGTACATTTTTATTCTACAGTAGTAGTTTGTTCTTTGCAGTATATCTACTTCAGGTACAGAAATATATCAAGATTGTTATACCAATAGTCACTAGCCCATACAATCACATAGCTAAGTTAAAGGTAAAACAGATTAGGCTACATTACTTGGTTGTTACAAAATTGCTCTTACGACTAAATGAGCTAAACAGAAGCTAAAGACTAGCTTAGAGAAAATATGACTGATGAGCTCTAGTCCTGCAGCCCTGCAGAGCTGATGCAAAGCCTGTAGATAGCACTAGAAATTTCTTTGCTTTTAGGCCTGCAGACTAGTAGATAACATTTATTATTTCAGAAATTTAGAAGACGGCTGCTGAATGAGAACAGACACTATTTCATGCTGGCTTTGGGATTTTACTTCAGTTGTCTTTATTACAACTTTATTACATAACTTTTAGGAATTCTCAGTCTTTCTGTTGCAATATGTCTGAACATAGGTTTTGATAGGCTGTTGGGTCCGTTAATTTACCGTTTAACTCTTCTTTGTCCAGACAAAAGAAATAAAGGAACTAAATTCTAAAACATTGTTCATCATTTATGCTGTATTCAAATGTATCTGATCAGAGTTAAGTTCATTTGCATTCTATTCCCTGTTCTAAAATATAAAAAAATCATTAGAGTCTCTTCAATAAAATAAAACTTTGCATCAGCTTGGTGTGCAGGATTTTCGAACTGATTTTAGATGACTATTTCTCCTTTTAGCTTACTAGGCTTATTATTCTTTTGTAAGAGAAAGGCAAACCAGACATTTGGAATTTATCTTTTTTTTTTATTTTAATTATATTTACCCTCCCCTTTCCTGCCCTTGTAATCACTAAACTGGAGTTTCTTTTAGTGGTGTTTCTTTAGCAATATGGATCTACAGTGCTGCCATTAATCAAATATTAGCTTAATTTCCTCTATCAAAGGTCATTTGAAATTTAGTTGCATCTCTTTGCTTAAATAGAAACTTCTTTAGATTGTTGTCATCCATCTCATAATACCTATAAAGTTTAGCATATGTGTTTTTCAAAAATGAAGCTTCGACATGTGCATTACCTAATTTTGCTTTCCTAACTCTAATGCCAGTAACGATACTACAGAATTCACGGATCTGTTTAACATAGGGACTCAGCCTTCAATGTGTTTTTGCTTCTGCTTCTACAAATGATGGAAAATAGCTCAGTTTTAATGCTGAGCTATTTTACAATATCATGGAATTACAGATATTGCTAATCAAACCTGTAATAAGGAATCCATTTTTTTTCTCTCCAAAGAATCATTATCAGCTAATAGGTTTCCAACTTAAATGTGCTATTTAAACCACACTCTGCTCAAGTCATTAAATAGAAAAAACTTCCCCTTCTCTCACCCCAGACCCTTTAAATTAATGAAATATGCACTGAAAATTCTAGTCTCCAGCCGAATTATATTTTTCTTTGCTATTTTCATGGCATTTTTCTCTGGACTGGAAAACGCTTCAGTGGAATAGAGAGTGTATTTTATTCTATTGATTAAGACACTGATTTATTGAACAGTCACATCATGTTAATGTTACAGTTGTGACTGAAGTTGTTCTGTTTCAGTTCCCTGCTGTAAATTTTGCAAGGATGCACATCAAAAAGTTTAAATTTATCAGCAGTTTTTAGGGGGCTTCAGAAGCAGAAACATCCATGAATTTATTCTAAATGTTTAAAATCACTTTGTTTACAAATCCCATAACTAGTGATCTAGGCAAACAGAACTAAAACTTCATGGAACGGCATTGATCTGGAAACTAAGCCTCTGGGATGTATGTTTAGGGTATTTTGCTATTTCAGTATATGAGAATGTTTTACATTTTCCACAGCTGTCTACTCGGAGCCCTGTAAGCCTTTGCTGACTTATAGATTAGTACACATACTTAGTTCAAATGAAATGCAGATTTGATGGACAGAGTATAACTTGATTAGAAAAGTGAACTTCACGAAATCTATTAACTTAGTGCTTTATATTCTTCCGTGTTGCCTCTTGTTCCTGTTCTGATCTTCATTTCTGGTTAGGCTAAGCATGGAGAAATATCTTGATCTTTCTTGGGCTGAAAAGGAAAGTTATTTTTTATTAGAGGAAAAAATGATGAATACAGGAACAAATATTCAGACCTGCACGTCTTTCAGTCTCTTGAAATTCATACAAAAATGTATTAAAATTTTGAAGCCTCGATTTCTATGTCAGGGAGTAAATGTCTTTGATTTATATAATTGTTACAACTGTGAATCTATATTTCCACAATCTCAAAGATCCAGAGGTCTGGGGATGCAATGCATGTGCTCATTTCACACCAGTTGTCTCTTTTACTGATCCCAAATGCACTCCAACTGTGTCATGGGCTGCGTTCCCTCTTCAATCTTCTTGGGTGCTTTCAATCCTAGCAGCCATGAACAGCAAAAAAATGCTTTCGTTTCATTATAATTGAAAGAAGCGGGAAACAAGAAGGCCCAGAAAATGTAGACTATTTTGGTTTTTAATCTTTGTGGGCAAGGGATGGTAGTTCCTCCACTGTACTACTACTTATCAACGCATTTAACTGGAGTTAGTACACAGTGAAGCAATTGCTACTATTCCTGTCATGCCTGGAAAGAAAGGGAGGTGAAGAACCTTTGAAGCTTTAGGTGTAGCAAAACTTATGCGGAGGCTGGAGTAATGCAACGAATTACATACTTTGTAGAAGGTAGAGCGTGGTGACTCCCGACTTCTGTTAAAGCTTCGTGAGCAAAAGCTTGGACTTAAACAGCTAAATGGCACTGAATTAGCAGCTGTTCAGACAAAGGTTGCGGTAGTCTGATTCTATTAAATTCTGTCAAATCTTCCCTTCTGAAATTAAGATGAAATTTAATTTTAAACAACTAAGTGCACTGTACTGTATTGTAGGGTTTTTTAATATTTTTTAAAATTATTGAAATTACTAGTGTGTTGTTGAGTGCCAATATAACAAAGTTTCAGATTATTTTTTAAATGTCTGTGGCTTATATGAGAAAATAAAGCACCACAGAAGTGGAGAAGTGTACATCGCTTTTCTTTTTTGTTTCTATCATTATTACTTTTATCTAAATAGATGTAAACATCACTAAATTGTAGAATACTATAAAATCCTAAAACTTTTTACTTTGGATGAACTTCTTAAAAAATACTTCGAGTATTCTCTCAGTTATCAGCTCACATTCTATACCTACACAAACCAAACATTACTAAATGTATTTGAAGAAATATGAGATTGTTACCTTTGAGAAAAATGTTTAATTTTCCTTTTCAAAATGACTGACACAGGAGCCATTCACATTTGCACATAAATATATGCCATTAGGTTCTTGACAGCACTGTAACACATTATAACTGAAATCTAATTAGCAGGCTAGACAGAAAGATTTCAGAGTTCCTTCCTTTCCTGTTCTTCTGCAAAAGTAGTCCATATTTCTACCACCTTACTAGCTAAAGTGGCATCAGAGAAAGGGGAGATTTCAATCAGGTTTTAAAAAATCTTTCGACAGTACCTTTGCATATGTGACATCAAGGTTATAAGGTCTAACATCTTATGACCTGCTATCAATAGAATCAATGGACTGCATCACATCATAAGGAGGATTCTTAGCACACATTTGATAAAATGCATTATCAATCTTCCTTTAATGGTTCCCAAGCTATTGCACTTTATACTTCTCACTAGTACAAGAATTAATGCTGCCCATCATCCACCTCATACCATTTTAATTTAGGGAAGAAATTCTACATTATTTCAACATAATGTAATGTTATATAATATAATTGGAGGCTGTTTGAAACTGAGTAGAATCTCAGAACTTCAGAAATAATCCCAGCAGACAGTGAAAGTATGAAGGTCATAATGAATCTTTGGATGTATGGAAATTATCTTTTGCACAGTGGAATAAAGAGGAAGAAACTTGACATCCAGGGATTGCTTTCAAGTCCAGTAATAAAGGTGAATCTGAAGCTACCCCATACTGCTAATACAGGGGGAAAATTCTGTAGGACAGTAAATGTTCAAAAAGCAGTCTTTTTATCACCACTCTGTAACTCCTGTCTAGGTTTTCATGTTGCTTTTTAATCAGGATGCTGACCTTGACATGTTATTGGAATTATTGATGTGCCTATAAAACAAGCATCAGAAATTTTAACTGCTGGCATAGGTGTAATTTAGACAGCATGTTTTTTCTCAGTGGAGTTTTAAATTTTGGCATGTGTATGGAAGATGCAAGAACTTATCTATAATGGGACACTGTTCTTTTGTTTCCCAAATTATTCACGGTAAGTCAATAAGATGTGTCCTGCAACAGCTCTTCCAACATGAAAAAAGTCTTGTTAGTCTCACCTGAGAAGAAACTGGGGGCACTTAGTCTAGGTCTTCTTTTGCATGGGTATTAAAACCTCCAAAACCAGTACCACTGTTTCTCCAATACTTAATTTCTTTTCTATAATGGTAAATGAAAAGGATTTCATAGAATCGTAGAATGGTTTGGGTTGGAAGGGAACATTACAGATCATCCAGTTCCTACTCCCGTTCCATAGACAGGGACACCTTCCTCTAGACCAGGTTGCTCAAAGCCTCAACCTGGCCTTGAACACTTCCAAGGATGAGGCATCTATAACTTCGATGACCTCTCTGGACAACCTGTTCCAGTGCCTCACTACCCCCACAGGAAAAAATGTCTTCCTAATATCTAATCTAAATCTTCCCTGTTTCAGTTTAAAACCGTTACCCCTCATCCTATCCTTGCACTCTCCTCTATCTTTCCTGTAGCCCCTTTAAGTACTGGAAGGCTGTTATAAGTTCTTCCCAGAGCATTCTCTTCTCTAGGTTAAACAACCCCAACTCTCTCTGACTGTCCTCTCACAGTTTTTCTTTTGACAAAGTGAACATAAAAGGAGTGGTCTGCACCAGTCTGGATTCCGAGAGATGTTTGTACTTGTCCATTCATGGGGCTTGCCAAGAATTCAGTTTGGGTGTGAATCTCAAAGTAAGGAGGTGCTCACTCTGCATTAATGTCGTCCAGATAAGGATAGTGGGGAGCTTATGTGCAGTAACTATCACATTAAATACTCCAGTTTCCTTGTGTTAGTAGGACCTTTGGGCATACTGAGAATACCTGTATGCAACCTAACTCATATTTTGATTAAAACCCTCTTAGAAGAAAGTTATTACAGAGTTGCCAGTGGTTTATAAATTCATTCCTCAGATTACTGAATGCTGTCTTTTCAAAGTAGGTAATGGATAAAGTAGCATAAAAAATGGAAAAAAAAACATAAGAAAAGAATTATCTTTCACTTAGCTTTTGCCTGTCTATAAGAGTTTAACTGAGTAAGATTTTTTAAATAATTAAAACACAACTGCCTTTAAATAAATAAATAAATTATCCCCTTTCTTTTAGTGAAATATATATTACGCAATCCAATAGAGTTTATTCGCTGCAGCTATGCTATGTAGTACATACTAGATCATATTAGGTGATGAGAAGTCTGGGAAAATGAAATGGTACCTATTAAATAATTATTTTTCAATTTAAAAAAATGTGAAAAAATTGATTGTAAAAATCAGTCCTCTAGAGGTTCATTTACTAATGCAACCATAGACCCACGTTTACACTGGGCATAACATTCTTTGTGTTGCTAACACTATAAACAACAATATTTCTAGAATGTTTTAGAGGGAAAACAAATAACTGATAGTTTTTTGTTTGTTTGTTAGTTTGTTTTATTCACTTCAAACATAACTCCTGTAGGAGCACCTTTACTTGTAAGAGTAAATGAAAATACTTCCATTTTATTTGTAGTTTGTATTTTGATATTATTCCTAACAATTTTTTTTGTACACTAACTTTAACATCTATCTTTTTCCTCTTTAAAAATCCTTAAGTAATACGAGCTCAGCCCATTATTTTCAAGTTTTTTTGGAACTGCACAGGAAAGCCTTTTAGGGCTCTTGTCCCATCATGGCTGCTATTTCATGTTCAAATATTATTGCTGTATGTCTTTTATCTATCTCATTTCTCACCACTTAAATCAATTTGGCTTATTCTTCACCTTCAGAATAAATACCATAGCTGGGCACCGCACTTTGATTTATATTGTGACTCACTTCAGTTCCATGAGTGCTTGTATCTCTGTTTTGAAGACAGTTGTTATTGATTGGCGCCCAGACTTTAGGACTTCTTTTCTGTTCTTCAGTGGTCTGGCCTTAATGAAACGTTTGTCATAAATATCTACATTTTGTAGAAGGAATTCTTAAAAATACAAATAAAAATGTTTACTCGAGATCATTTCTCTGAGACGACAGGTTCTTTCAGTCTCTGCTCTTTATACAAGGCAGTAGGAAAAACATGCACTGCAAGAACATAGCATGTGTTGTGAAGGGCAGGAAAAAGAAGTATCAAAAAGGAGAAAACACTGTACAGACAGGTCAGAATGATGTGTTTAAAAACTTTAGAAAGGAAAGACATTGCCCTTTTCATTAAAAACACATTCCAAGAAACAAAGTCTGTGGTAAGTGAAGCTCAAATAATTGGATTAAAATAAAGCACAGTTAGCTTACGTTAATTCACCCTAGCCAAATGAACACAGAAAGCATGACTATTTTTTTCCAGTTCCTAACTGATTTGTTAATTAAAGTGTTCAGAACACCTAATTGGCTTGTTTAAGACTTGCCTAGATGAGGAGGAGGAGAAAAAAGTAATACTGAGCATTCTCTCAAACTTTGTGCATGGAACTTTCTACAGTAATCATTTGCAGAGGCAGCACTTCCAGCCGCAGCTGGAAACAAAAGGCAAAAGGACAGCTGTCTAGGTCCACAGACAGCCAGGGCCACAGATTCACCCTGGCTCTGCTCAGCAGCTAGCTTTTTTTTCAGACAAACTCAACTTAGTTCATTAATTGTTTCTGAAGCTCGTGAACAGCTGACTCTGGCAGAAAAGTAGCAGTCCTTGCGGCAGAGTGGGTAGCCTCAGAGACAACCAGACTGGATCTGTATATCGCAGATATACTTTTCCCTTACCCTTAGAGGTTGGTGCAGGTCTGGCTGTTTATCCCCAGAATAGCCAAATTCAGCACTCTTGACTATCCTGAAATCCCAGAGTTTAATTTGAACGTTTCTTAAGCAGCATCGAAACATTAACCTGTAAATAGTTAAGAAATTTGTTTAGGTGTTCTTACTGGTTTAATCTCTGTCAGTGCCTTAAAAAGGCAGATCAGATCAGCTCTCCAGCTCCACTCAGAATACTTAGATTCTTATTTGCACTTAAGTCAAATGTTGGGTCGCTGACAAGTTTATGCCTGAGCTTCAGAGGCAGTGTGGTATATCTGGTCTTTTTCTTACTGTTACCAGTCAGTTGCTTCAAATTTCACATGGATGTGCCATGCACATAAGGTAGCTTAAAGGTTCTCACACTCTTTCCAAATGTTGTTAAACTTGTATTGCTTTTATTTGGTATGTGTTTCAGAAGCGTTCATCAAGTTTATATTCACAGATATATCACCTGTACATGGATGGAGGTGTTAGTCAGCTGACGCATTAGTGTTTGTGCAAGAGTATTGCCAATGGCAGGTTCTTGCCTGCATAAAGACAAATTTTCACAAAAGGACATCAGTCCTTGTGAATTAAGCGCTAATTTATATAATAAATCCATTTAAAGAGTGCAGGCATTACTTCTGGTGTCTAATTTAAATTCTTAAAATGGGGAGTGGAGTTTTATCTTATTTAAAAACCCAGCACACTCTAAATTTTAGAGTTAATATAGAAATATAGAGGGTGAAGCTTTGGCTGAAAAAATGCACAATAATGACACATTACAGTTTTGCTAGATGCCTTCTGAATCCAATGCTATATCCAATACAGGGATATCTGAAACTCATCTGGAACTGAGGCAAAAATGCAAGTATACAGAAATGCACTGTCAGCTGCTTCCAAGGTAGGTGCCTCTTGTCAGACACTATGAGTGTTTCACCCTCTCCTGCGCACAAAATGCAGGTTTTCCTCACATAGATGGATGTAGTGCGACTGGGTAAGATAGCTTCTTCAAGCATAGCCTCTGCCAAATAAGTCATAAACAAGTGTAAATGCCAGTAGAAATGGGAGTTATTTCACTACCATTATAACCTCGTAGTACAGTAATAAGCTGAAAGAGAGAAAAGAAATAATATGATAAAATGAGGATATTTGCTGCAGGATGGGAAGGTGTAGCTATTATTCATGTTTCAGCCTTCACAATTAGACTTAGATTATTCACAAGTAAATCTGAGCTGCACAGTAAGAGACAACATTAATACTCATTTTTCTGTATGTGAGTTATTACATAAATCACAAAAAAGATCCCTGTATCTAGTAGAGTCCGACTAGGCATCTAGTCCCACATCATAGATTTGCTGTTGGGTTTACATTGTTTTGTCTCAATTTCTTAGATGAAGCTACTTCTAATCTGTTTGTGTGTGAGACTAAGTTTAATATCAATGAACATGATACAAGCACACATGCAGTTGAAAGAAAAAATGTGCATCAACTCGTGATAAACAAGATCACTTATTTTAGAAAACTTGCGCTTTAGAGAAGCCTTGTATAACCAGCTAAAGGTGAAAAGGGAAGAGGTGAATTATAGACTGTTGTACAGATCTCACTCAAAGTGCTCTGAACAAAAAATCCTTCCCTTGAGTAAGAGGGAGAATAAGTTTCCTTTATTAGCTTATTACTGCAGCTGAGCTTTGAGTCAGCTTTCTGCAGAATGGCAGAAAACTATAATACTGCAGAGTGAGAAAGTTTTGGTCTAATTAAGAAGCAACAGTTTAGTTATTCCGGCTCAGACGTGTCTATACAGATAGATGGATAGATCTATATATATATACACATATTTATATATACATATAGATAGAGATCTATATATATAAAGCTATTTACTTTCTGTGTTGTTCTATGTATGGAAATTCATAGTGCAGAATGATACCTAAGGAACAAGCAACCCTCAAAAGCATGTCACTTGTAGTTTAACCCTCTCCTCATTCTATCTGCCCTGCTTTTCTACTTCTTAAGTGATCCATTTGTTTAGCTGTGATGTATTGTCCTTGTAGGATAATAACTTTCTGCATTGAACAGCTGCGACAGTTTGTCAACCAGCTAAGAAAGAACTGAATATTGATAATGAGCTGTTGTCTCTTCAGAGCCCGAAACTTTTCTGACTGCTCCTAAGATATATTTGTATTTAGTTTAGAACAGACATATTCTTTGTGACAAAACTTGTTTGAATGGTCAATTTTCCAAGTTGGTCAGTGTAGATAAATTGTTTCTACTGAGGTTCATGGGGCTGTGTATTTGACAAGCAGTGAAAAAACAAGAAAAAAGCTTAAAAAGCTGCTTTTTCAAAAGTTGTATTTTAGATGTCTTCACCTTTCAATATTGACTATCATCAAAATTAGCATTCCTGCTGGGCTTGTAGGCGCTTTACTCCCAGTGAGATAATTCTGCTTTGATTAAGGAAGTTGTCAGAAATGATCTGATATTTGTAGGCATCAAAGAGTCCTCTGGTACTTCAAAAATATGCACTTGACTGTGTCTATTAACTACATAATATTTCTAGATCAGGACTCAGCAGCTGTAAACTATCTCATAGCCATCCTTGGCTTCTTAGTTTTTGTTAGTACAAACCGGGTCATTCGAAGATGACTTAGTTCTGAGGGAAGAATAAGGTGACATTGGGCAATATTGTAAAAGACAAGTAAATAAGATTGCTGAGCGAAATAGGGTATTCTGCTTTTGCTGAAAAAGATGTTGTTTAATATAGTAGTGGGCTTTAGTTGACATTCTGCCAAATGAGGAATATATAGAAATTAGATGTTTCTTTTTATACACAAGTCAAGTTGTCTTTAATATATACTAAGAGGGATAGTACATGAACTGCTTTGATTTTTCAGTGCCTTGAAGTTGTCTGTTTTCCATGACTGTGAAAGGATCGCCAACAAAAGCGAGTGCTGGGATAAATTTGCTGACTTTAGCAGCTAGTCAGCAACGTTCCCCCTAAGACATTTGGAATACGTACAGATGATTGCTGCTTGTACATGTTGGCTTGCAAGCAGTTTGTTGTTGTTGTTATGGGGTTTGGTGGGGTTTTTTTGTTGGTTTTTTTTTTTTTTCTTTTTTGTCCCTAATTGTGATTAACCACTTTCTAACTTAGGTTAAAATGGTGCTTAATTACCAGGAAGAAGAAGTTGCATGCCAAATTTTGAAAGTAGCATTTATTGAGAGGCCAGAGAAGCTATTAATTATAACCCAAATTATTACAATAAATCTCAAAAAGTTACTTTAATGATCTTCAAGTTTCAAGGCAAAATTCTACATATTGTATACAGAATACATTATCTTAAACACACTGGTGATGATGCTTTAGCTCTTTTCTTCTCTTGAAACAGTAAATAATGTGAAATGCAGCTAAAATTGCAATGAACTGTTGACCAGCAATGGCTGTTTGATGAGCTGCATCCAAAGTCATCTTGAAATGAGTAGTATAGCTGGATATCAAAGCAAAGACACCAGAAACTGAGTAGGAATTGGCAATAAACTATTTTAAATATTCCACTACTGAGGTTTCCACTAGACTTTAATTAAAGGAATTATACTGAGCCCTTCACAGAGAATGCTTTTCCCATAGCTGTCTTCTCTGAGGCTGGAGCACCTTGCCTATAAATACGCGGTATTGGCCACCCTTTGAGTAAACCTACTAGCTTACCATTTCCCTAGCTGTGATAAGGCAATTCCTACACTGTTATCTTGTTCTCTTACAGCTGTTCCCTCCATGATGCTGGACTCACAATGGCAGGGTTTACTGGGAAAATCTGTAGGCCTATCCAATTTTATGGATGATCGCAACACTTTCAGATTTTCAGCCTACAAAGGCAAGGATGTACAAAGGAACAAGGAAAGTTAACTGCAAGCAAGAAAGAAGACAGGAAAGCTCCCCCTCCCCCCCAAAAAGATTACCCTGTTGGCATAGAAACAGATATAGAAAAATAGAGTTAAGGCTCCTAAGTAAAAAGTACAAAACAAGGTCATAAATTAATAGATATAAGGAAACAACATGAATAAAGCCTTTGGTTTGACTAGAGCATTGGAGTTAGCAGAATCATTAAGCCATGTCATTTTCAGTCACCTTTAAGAGCTTTTCCTCTTTGTTTCTATAATCTGTTCCCCGAAAACAAAAGCGTTCTCATTTTATTTCCTTAGTCACTGGCAAGTTTTTCTAGTTTATGTTTAGAAATTTGCACACATTTTTCAGCTGGCTGCATAACTGCAAAAATAAATTGTCTACATAGTCTTAAATGAGTCATGAAAAACAGCTAAAAGCTTAGCTCTAGAAATGATTATCTTGATTTCAGAAACTTACTGTTCATTACTTTGTGAACAAGGAAATTGTAAGCTTTTATCTTGTGAATTTACCCTAAGAACTTTAAAAAGGTCTAAAGATTACAGTTAAAGAACAGGATGCTGCTGATCAGAGTAATGAGCAGCATTATGAGATTTCAGCTTTCTGTCAAGGTGTTAGAATCTATCACAGAAAGTAATCTAATTATGCACTTAATTTCTGTAATAAATACGAATTGACTGTTTCACTTCCAAAATTTCCAATTAAAGGTAGGCATTATTTATCCATAATACCGGATGCTCATTGTTAGCATTTTGCAGAGCAAAGTCCCTTGCCCAGTAGAGGTGGGACTGTTGACTGTTCTCCTGCTTTCTCCTGTGCATTAGGAGAAGTGTAATAATAGAATCATAGAATCATAATATCATAGAATAGTTAGGGTTGGAAGGGACCTTAAAGATCATCTAGTTCCAACCCCCCTGCCATGGGCAGGGACATCCCACTAGATCAGGCTGCCCAAGGCCCCATCCAACCTGGCCTTGAACACCTCCAGGGATGGGGCGGCCACAGCTTCCCTCGGCAACCTGTTCCAGTGTCTCACTGCTCTCACAGTGAAGAAAATCTTCCTAATGTCTAGCCTAAATCAGCCCCTCTCCAGGTTATACCTGTTGCCCCTGGTCCTATCCCCACAAGCCTTTATGAATAGCCCCTCCCCAGTTTTCCTGTAGGCCCCCTTCAGGTACTGGAAGGTTGCTATAAGATCTCCTCTGAGCCTTCTCTTCTCCAGGCTGAACAAGCCCAACTCTCTCAGCCTGTCCTTGTAGGGAAGGTCCTCCAGCCCTCTGATCATCCTTGTAGCCCTCCTCTGGACCTGTTCCAACAGCTCCATATCCATCTTATGCTGAGGATTCCAGAGCTGGACAGAGTATTCCAGATGAGTTCTCACAAGAGAGGAATAGAGGGACAGAATCACCTCCCTCGCCCTGCTGGCCACACTTCTTTTGATGCAGCCCAGGATATGACTGGCCTTCTGGGCTGCGAGCACACATTGCAGGCTCATTTCGAGCTTCTCATTGACCAGCACCCCAAAGTCCTTCTCTGCAGGGCTGCTCTCAACCACATATTCTCCCATCGTGTACTGAAGTCTTAATCTTGTAATGCGGAAGAACTGCAAAACCATGTGAATGGCATAATAGTGTCTCAACAGTCGCTGATAGCCTTTTTTAAAATATAATGCTAATACTGGAAGTCTAGTATGGGCTGTTATTATATATGTTTTTCATCTATCAACACTACCAGTCAAACAGAAAAATTTTGAATGCATTGAATGTGGGGTCCATAAAAACAGGATTCAAAAGATTACACCTACAGTTAGTTTTGATATTGGTTGATACCAGCAGGATTGGTTAGTAAGTATTGACAGTGTTTTAAATAATGAGTATATGCAAGTTTCTAGCAAGCTATATTGAAAACATGCTCCCCTTCCTACACCCCACAAAGAAAAAAACAAGGACTTCATAGGCAGAGAAATTTGTAGCTCTTTTGGCAAATTAAATAAGAATGAGCTAAACTGTAAGGTGTACATGAATATAGAAAGAAGACAAGAAATAAAGAGACCTTCAAATGTATGTAAGAAAATTGTGCCTTTAAATACCATCAATTTTCCAGGCAGGTTTAACACATAAATCACTTTCTGGTTTTAATATTTAATGGAGGAAGTGTCGGGTTTTTTTCTTTATAATTTACATGGAAAACATAAGGCAGGAATAACATTTACATGGAAAACATAAGGCAGGAATAACATGAACGCAGATCTGTTGAAACAAAGTTACATTGACATGCAGGTAGCTATAGAGCTAAATCAGTAAACTGCTTTCGACAAGTTAGGACATACTTTAAAAAGCAGCTGTTATCTGAATACCACTGTCTAGTTCAAATTGAAGGTACACGATGCACTTTCTCCCGTGGATAGTGCTGATAAAGGAAGATCATGTAAAAAAAGACAACTATTTGTGTTTGTTGCTAAAGAGACCCTCAGGCCAGAGAGTTCATAAAGGTCTTGAGTTTCATATGTCCCTATTTGATTTATTTTTGTTCCCAGAGGGATTATATTATGCCTTTTCACTAGATGTGTTTGAAAGTATAGAATAAGCTTCTAGAGTATAGAATTGAGCATCAAGCTTTTCTTTGCCAAATAGATTGTTCAACTACAAAATGAGGTTCACCAATTTAACTAAACATTTATTTGAAAGAAGAGCTCCCGTCAAATATAACAGGAAAAGTCCAGATGATGTGGCTAGCCTTTTTAACAGTTGTCCCTTATAAAAAGAAGGATTTTTGTCATGAAACTTTTCAGTTTCTTTATTGGTGTCTCAGCACTGTCAATTAAAATCCCTGGAAGTGTCCAGAAACTCAATTTAATACCACAGTATTGTCTGGATAGGGGGGGAGGGGGTGGAGAAATAAGTATGTAAAGATAATTGCAGGTTATAGGTACAAAACTCAAGGAACTCAAGGACTTCAGCTTTCTCTCAGAGTTTGTTCCTATGAAAAGGATTCTTTCACATATGGGAGAAGACTGAACTTAAGACACTGTTTGCATTTGATGCCAAGTGGTACTTAAACTCTGTCAAAAAAAGATATGTTAAACATATGTCATTCTCTGTCACAGCTGTTTCCATGACCTCTGATTCCAGGAACAGATATTTATGGCTAAGGGAAAGAGGCATCACAACATAAAGGGAGAGATCACCAAAAAAAGTTTTACAAGGTGTTATGACAGTAAAAAGCTGGTGGCTGTGGCAGAGGCATTAAGGTTGTGGCAGCACACAGTTGTTTTGGTGGTACTTAGAAAGAGAGTGCACTGCCATATTTCACAACTTGATCCCAACTGCTGATGGAAGAATGTCCTTTGATTTTGGTAGCTTTTGGGGCAGGTGTTTTGTTGGCACTGTAGTCTTTCTATGCTAGGCAGGCATCAAGCAAGCATGTGCTGCAAGTCATCAGCCTGATTGAAAAAATGCATAATCATTGCTCTGGTTTTGGAACACTGGAATGTGTATGGAGATTTTGCAGTTGCTTGATTCTGGAGGCTTGTCACTTCGGAAAAACAGCTTTTCTGTTGAAGAAACCAGTCACTGCAGATCTGGCATGATAGAGCGTAAGGCAATATGTTCTGAATAGCATGTAGTTCTTCAGCTGATGGATGTAGCTCTAGGGATGTTAACATGGCACAAGCTACTGTTTTATGTCACTTTCCATGGTGCTTCACAATGCACAGCCTTAGAACATGAATTTGTCAGGCAAAATTGAACAAAAATTGATAAAATCAGTGACAACTCAAAGTATTTCAGTTACTGTGCATTTAAAGATTTTTATAACAACAAGCAACGTGATGTTCTTGCTAAGACGTTGACTGTGATCCAAATATGCATTGTGCCAGGAGAGATATAACGGAAAACTTCAAGTCTCTAAATAAAGATGGGGAGAAAACCTGTCCTCTGAGGAATCGTGTGCCCAAAAAGCTTTCCCTATGTTCTTTTACCCATTAAGAATCAAGTATGATGTTTTTCCCCTGATTTTTGATGAAGAATATTAAATTACAGATGTCTCGACTTTCAGACTTCTGAATTAGTTTGCAAATCCAGCACCTGATCATGCACACTGCTGAGCTTGTTGTCCGATTCCACAATATACACTGGCATCTGTTCCAAGGTCACTGTGCAGACACTGACGCTATTTAGTATAATGAGCTGTAAGGACAATATTCAGAATTTTGACCCAGCAGCAGAATACTGTAAAAGGTACAGAATGATTTTTATTTCTGATATAAGGCAATCTTAATCTGTTCTTACTTTTGTGACTATAAGTATTTGTTCAACTATGCTAGCAGATGACTATTGAAAGAAAGTGAATATATATATATACATATATTCAGGCTAAGAGAGTTGGAGTTGTTCAGCCTGGGGAAGAGAAGGCTCCGAGGAGACCTTATAGCCACCTTCCAGTACCTGAAGGGGGCTACAAGAAGCTGGAGAGGGACTTTTATAGAGGCATGTAGTGATAGGAGTCAAAGGGAACGGCTGTAAATTAGAGAGGGAGTGATTTAGACTGGACATAAGGACGAAATCATTGGAGAGGGAGTGATTTAGACTGTACATAAGGAGAAAATTATTCACAATGACTGTGGTGAGTCACTGGTACAGGTTGCCCAGCAAAGTTGTAAACGTTCCACCGCTGGAGGTGTTCAAGGCCAGGTTAGAAGGGGCCTTGAGCAGTCTGAGACAGCGGGACATTTCTCTGCCCACGGCAGAGGGGTTGGAACTGGATGAACTTTAAAGTGTCTTACAATTCCAAAAATATTTGAGAGTCTATATTATTATCAATTCAATGATTCCAAGGTAAAAAATATTGATAAAAGTTTGTGATAAATTTATACTTTGGTTTTACAATATTAGGATCTCATTATTTTAAAAAATTGCATTAATATATAACTTTCTTTACAAAGCAAGAATTTGATAGTTAATATCTATTTTTCTGCTTTCCTTGAGCTCATTCCTACTTTTTATTCCAGAATGAATTCAAGAAGTACACTGTACATCACTTAGACTTGGAGTTTATTCTTTTGATCTTATTTATATTATATTGAATAATATTTAGTATGGAGTTAGAGAATAATATTTATTATTCTCTAACTCCATAGCACAGGTTCAAGAGTGCTGACTGCAGGGTTTGGTGTTGTTGCTGCCTCACCCTGAGCGCCGTGTGCAGCTGGGGCTCGGGTGTTTGAGAGGGATTTGAAGGTGTCCAGGGGAAGGCAAGCCATCTCTTTTCAGGATGAATGAGCACTTGTCCCTTGGCCTCTCCTCATAGTACGAGGAGAGCTCCAACCTCCTGTCTATCTTTGTGTTCTTCACAGAATTTAAGACAGCAGAGAAACATTAAAACCCAGATTTGAATGAGAAGGTTGTGTATCGGGTTGGAAAGCAAAGCTACAAAAACAAGGCAGACATCAGGAACATAGATGCAGTGAGATGGGATAATATGGGAAACCAGAGGTCTGGATGTTTTTGAGACCTGGCATGTCGGGATCCAAGAGGAAGCCAGGGAGGGGTGACATTGTGATAGGAATTTGTTACAAGCCACAACATTAGGATAAGAAAGTGGTCTGCGTTTTCTTCTAATAAATTCAGAACCCCTTCAGATTAGATACATCTGACAGCTTCTGGAAGGGCATAACAGTGGGAGGCAATCAACCAGGGTTTCGGGAGGCTGCCTGGGATAAATTCAATACAGGCACTAGATGTGGAGTCTGAAGTGGAGTATGAGGAGGCATAAACTAGAAACATTGTCAGGGAACTTCAAGTCTCCAGCTGGAGGCCAGTTACAAGTGGGGTTCCCCAGGGCTCGGTACTGAGTCCAGCCCTGTTCAATGTCTTTATCAATGACCTGGATGAAGGCACGGAGTGCACCCTCAGCAAATTTGCAGATGACACTAAGCTGGGAGGATGTGTGGATCTGCTGGAGGGTAGGGAGGCTCTGCAAAGGGATCTGAACAGGCTGGACTGCTGGGCTGAGACCAATGGCATGAGGCCAAATGCCGGGTCCTGCACTTGGGGCACAACAACCCTACTCAGTGCTACAGACTAGGAGAAATCTGGCTAGAAAGCTGCCTGGAGGAGAAGGACCTGGCGGTGTTGGTTGACAGCCGACTGAACATGAGCCAGCAGTGTGCCCAGGTGGCCAAGAAGGTCAATGGCATCTTGGCTTGTATCAGAAACAGCGTGACCAGCAGATCCAGGGAGGTTATTCTCCCTCTGTACTTGGCACTAGTGAGACTACACCTCAAATACTGTGTTCAGTTCTGGGCCCCTCGCTGCAAGAAGGATGCTGAGGCTCTGGAGCGTGTCCAGAGAAGAGCAATGAAGCTGGTGAGGGGGCTGGAGAACAAGTCTTATGAGGAGTGGCTGAGAGAGCTGGGGTTGTTTAGCATGGAGAAGAGGCTGAGGGTAGACCTCATTGCTCTCTACAACTACCTGAAAGGAGGTTGTGGAGAGGAGGGAGCTGGCCCCTTCTCCCAAGTGACCTGGGACAGGACAAGGGGGAATGGCCTCAAGCTCTGCCAGGGGAGGTTCAGGCTGGATATCAGGAAGAAATTTCTCAGAGAAAAGATCATTAGGCACTGGCAGAGGCTGCCCAGGGAGGTAGTTGAGTCACCTTCCCTGGAGGTGTTTAAGGGATGAGTGGATGAGTTGCTGAGGGGCATGGTTTAGGGATTGTTAGGAATGGTTGGACTCGATGACCCAGTGAGTCCCTTCCAACCTACTAATTCTACGATTCTATGATTATTCCAAATTGCAGTCTTCTTCCTTGTGTAAATCCTTAAGGAAAACTTTAAAGGAGTAAAAACATTGTTGTTCAACATTATTTTAATGAAACACCTCATAAAATATTCTATTATTAGGCAAATGTTCTTAAATGTTCTTACACGGCTTTGATATTTGACTAAAATCCAGGATAATTATAAACTTTACTTCCTTTATTTTAATTTACAAAATACCTCAACAAAATATTCCTCATATTTTTATTTTCTTGTTACAGATATTGTCCCAGTCATCAAGTGTCAGATCCTTCTAAAATTTGGCTTGTGTTTCAATAAATCATGTTGATACATGTTAATGCACTTTTTTTTTTTTTCACTGAAGTTCCAGCCCCCCTCCCACTAGACCAGGCTCCTCAAGGCCCCATCCAACCTGGATTTGAACAACTCCAAGAAGGGGGCATCCACAGTTCCCCTGGGCAACCTGTGCCAGTGCCTTCCCACCCTCATCGTGAATTTCTTCCTGATGTCTAATCTAAATCTTCCTCCTTCCAATCCAAATCCATTCCACCTTGTCCTGTCACTACATGCCCTTGTAAAAAGTCTTTGTTGTTTAATTTGCTTTGTAAAATCTATGGCAAATAGCACTTTCTTTTCTCCAAATGATACCTAGCTGCTACTAAGAATTTTCTGGCTTTTGTGACTCTAATTCTATGATGCTTAATTAACATTGCCAAATCAGAGGTTAAAACTGTGGTGTAAGATTCTTTTAAACCCAGAATTCACAACAGCTTATTTTAACTCTTTCATCCTCTCAAAAAATCTCTGTTTAAATCTATATTCTAACCATAATACATGCAATTATCATATCACGCTTTCCATTTTTAAGCCACATGGTTTTACCTTTTTAAGACCTTTTTATAGCAGAATAATCATAGGATTCAGTTTTTACAGAAGTAGTGACTTAGCTAGTAGTGGTTTGTGTTTTAGAAGACCTTGCTGCATTCTTATTTCCTGGGTTTATGCCATAAGGAAAACCCCTCTGTCTTCTGTGGGAATGGTATCCATGTAGCTGGAAGTAGAGAAGGACTAGCTGTCTGTCATGAGTGAATTTTGTCAATATAAAAGTGAATCGGGAGAGCATAGAATTTATGGTAAAGCTGCCTTACAGTTGCATGGATGGCTCTGGACAATTTCTCTTGAGCTGCAGTGGTGTTTCCTTATCTAGGCTTAGCAAATGGAAATTTTCTTGAAGATTGTTAGGGAGATTTGCTTATTCTAGCATACAAGAAAAATAATGAGCTTTATTCAAGATGAGAAGGATGTAATCTTTATAAGGATAGAGCAGCCAGCTCTATGGGAATGGAGCTTTGGGTTGTGCATGTATAGTGAAGCAGGAGAGATTATTAGCTTTAGCACTACAGCATTTTTCATAAAATTTCAAAATACTGTTTATTTTCACAGTTGTCTGTGCGAGTCAAATGATGTGTTACCGTGGCTTACAGAGAGGCAAAGTGAAGCATACAAAACTATTTTTATCCTCACTTAGGTTTTTACTTGTCTGGCCTTCTGCCAAGTAAGATGATTTCTATCTTGAGAACTCCTTTTGTGGCTGTCACTGTTTCTTAACTGCCGACTAAGCTTTGTACAGGCAGAAATTATTTAGGTACAATCTGCAGCCTAGCTGTTTGAGGTGGTGTATTTTTTTCCTTTTGGAGGAGGGCTGGATATATTGAGTTGGTCTGGACATGCAAAAAAATCTCAGCCGTGTTATACTCAGCAGTCTTGACTGACAATATAGGAAAAAATGCATTCAGAACAAGTATTTTGACCCATACCCTGAACAGTTTCAATAAGAGTGTGGAAACTGCAGAGAGATTAATTTCAGCCCAGGGAGCCACACTATCCTAAGAGTCTTACAGAGCCAATGGAGGCAGAAGAGAAGAGGGGATGATTCAGGGCATCTGAAGTTAAATCCTGCTCTGAATCCCCCAGACCTTCCTGGTCTAAAGCTAGCATTTCATTTTTCTCCTCACTCTGTAAGTTAAAATTTAAAGAACAAGGGCTGGAGTGTGCATTTGGGGTTTTTAATTTATTATAGTTTAATTTTTGAAATGCTCTGCTGCATGAACTTTGAGTTCTCATTAATTTATATGGAATAAAAACCCTTGCTGAATTTCATTCCCTGGTTAGCGTCTAAAATATATCAGATTAGTTATCCCATGTGGGTGAATTAACATTTGATGCCACTGATAAGAGTACTGTTACTTTTATTAGTGTTATAACTCTAACTTTTTCTGCCGTCTTTTTTCCCTAGTATAGTATCTCATGATTATAATGATTTTGTATACAGTGCTGTGTTTTGGCTCCAAGGAGCATAAAGTCATTAGAGAATAGTCAATATTTATTAGTAGTTTACCATAGACTTCAGGCAAATTGTTGCTCTAAAAAGTTGAATTCTGCTCAGTTATAGTCCTATCTTGAAATGAACATATTATTTTGAAAATTAGAATAAAGAATAAAATTCTTTCTCCCATGTTGTTGCAAACCTCCATGTGATATCAATAAATATTTTGCCACTAGCAAAACAGAAGGCATAATATGAGCTTTCACCATCAAAATGGATGCAGCACAGTAATTTTTAGAAGTAGAATATGTTTTCTTAATGGAGATAAAAGATAAGAATCTGGGTACTGCCTGCAATGTATGCATTAAAGGGAAAAAATAATTACTCTTCTGCTTGGTTAAAAACAGAGAACCCTTCAAACCCATTGTATCCAGTATATAATAGATTTCAAAAGAAATCTCACAATATTTCACAATTCTATGCTCCTGCTAGTTGTTGTAAAAACAAGAGTGGGAAGCACATTTACTAACACAGATGAAACAGTATCAGTAACTTGTATTCATTCATGGCACTGATAATACCAGAGCTCTGTAATATCAGAAGCAAGGTCTATCTCACAGAATTATTTTTCAGGGGTGGCTAATCAATGAGGCTGACGGGGAAGAACTCTGTCCTTCCTGTTCTCAGGATTGGGTTGGGTCAGTGGTAGTGTTGGCACAAATAAGAGGATATTAAAGCTGTAATTTTGTAAGCAATTTGCTTACCAAAAAGATTCAGATACTTTTTTTTAAATATTATGAAACTTTCAGTACAGCTGACTGATTCTCCCATCCCATGACATTTTGTTTCAGAAAAGAGAACCTCTTTATGTGAATTCATTGGCTTTGCTTATAATTTTTGTGGCAAATTATCAAAATGTGCAGTAATTTTAGTACTCCAGCTCTCAAGGAGAAAGGAATAAGTTAATCAGAAAAAATATTTCAGACTTCTTTATTAACAATTCTGATTTTTGAGAAATCATCACCGTTAATCATAGAATCACTAGGTTGGAAAAGAAGTCTAGGATCATCGAGTCCAAACATTCTTATCAACCACTAACCCATGTCCCTAAGAATCTCATTTACCCATCTTTTAAATACCTCCAGGGATGGTGACTCAACCACCTCCCTGGGCAGCCTCTGTCAGTGCCTAATGACATTTTATGTGAATTTTTTTTTCTTATGTCCAGCCTGAACCTCCCCTGGTGGAGCTTGAGGACATTCCCCCTTGTCCTGTCCCGGGTCACTTGGGAGAAGAGACCAGATCGTTCCTTTCTCCAACCTCCTTTCAGGTAGTTGTAGAGAGCAATGAGGTCTACCCTCAGCCTCCTTTTCTCCAGGCTAAACAAACCCAGTTCCCTCAGCCTCCTCCTCATAAGGACTTGTTCTCCAGCCCCTCACCAGCTTCATTGCTCTTCTCTGGACACACTCCAGAGCCTCAGCATCCTTCTTGCAGTGAGGGGCGCAGAATTGAACACAGTATTCTAGGTGTGGTCTCACCAGTGCCGAGTACAGAGGGAGAATAACCTCCCTAGATCTGCTGGTCACGCTGTTTCTGGTACACGCCAAGATGCCATTGACCTTCTTGGCCACCTGGGCACATGGCTGTCTCATGTTCAGTCTACTGTCAACCAACACCGCCAGGTCCTTCTCCTCCAGGCAGCTTTCTAGCCAGACTTCTCCTAGTCTATAACACTGTGTAGGGTTGTTGTGCCACAAGTGCAGGACCTCCAGCAGATCCACAGTTCCACCCAGCTTCGTGTCATCTGCAAACTTGGTAAGGGTGCACTCAATACCTTCATCCAGGTCATTGATAAAGACATTAAACAGGACTGGACCCAGCACTGAGACCTGGGGGACACCATTTGTGACCAGCCTCCAGCTGGAGTTAACTCCATTTATCACCACTCTCTGGGCCCGGACATTCAACCAGTTTTCCGCCAATCAGAGTGTGCGCCTGTCCAGGCCAGAGGCTGACAGTTTCTGAGGTGAATACTGTGAGAAACTGTGTCAAAGGCTTTACTGAAATCTAAGAAGACTACATCCACAGCCTTTCCCTCATCCAGCAGGCCAGTCACTTTGTCATAGAAGGCGATCAGGTTAGTTTGGCAGGACCTGCCTTTCATGAACCTGTGTTCACTGGGCCTGATCACCCAGTTCTCTTGCATGTGCTGTATGATAGCACTCAAGATCACCTGTTCCATGACTTTCCCCGGCACTGAGGTCAGACTCTATATGGTCTATAGAGGAAAAGCAGTTTTAACCTGGATCAGAAACATGAGGGAAAAATCTTCAACCTAAGCATACATTTGAATGTACTTTTTTCTTGCCAATTCCAAAAGAAGCAGCTTGGAAAAAAAAAACAACAAAAACCACACAAATGAAAAAAACAATAACAAAGAAGAAAAGAGAGAGAAGAAAAGTGAACAGTGTTAAGGTTCTGTAACAGTCTAGAAGCTCAGGTCAAGTATTACAAACATCATTCTGCAGCAGTCAACAGGTTGACTTAGCAATCAAGGAAGGATCTGGACTTGAGAACTGCTCTATTTAACAGCAGGGGGTAGGCCAGGTTATTTTTTGTTCCTACTGGGCTAAGAGTCTTTCAGGGCACATGTCATGAACAGGCAACTTCAAGGGAAAAATATCTCTTGGGGGAGACACAGACTAGGAGATTTTAAATTGCAAAACGTTGATAGAAAACAGGTAATGAATGTAATGAAACAATCATACAGCTTTTACTTGTTAACAGTGAGCATTTCAAGGCAGTGTTGTTTCCATATCGCTGGAACACTGGTATACATTAAATCATGATGGCACAAACAATATTCACTACAGGATCTCACACAGCAAGTCTCTGCGAGACAGGAGATTTAGTTGTTATCTTCTACCAGCAAAGACTTGTCACAAAACAAGATATCTAGGACTGAATTATGACATTTAATCATCTCTCATGTGCAATCATTTGAAAGAGCAAAATATTAATCAAGATAGGGTAGAATATAATGATTTTACAGAAATTTAGCTTTGTCTTCCATCACTTTGTGGACTGCAGTAATGGAACCAGGACAATTTAGGTGACTAAAGTATTTAGGTATCTCATTGGTATTGAAATGGTATAGATCAGGTGCAGGAATACTTTATTCCTTTTTCTCTGTCATTTCTACTTAGGAGAAATCACAACAGCTACAAAGAACTAGGAGATCACAGTGAGCTTGTGTCTGGATTTCAAAGTGTTGTAAACGCTCTTCATTTACAGGAAGTAAAACTTTACTACTCCCGATCTGACAGTCATTAAAAACTTGGATAAGAATCTGCTAATCAGGGCTCAATTGCTCAGCAGAGACAGTGCAGAGTTAGTATCTGCTATCCATTAGCTATACACTTGCTAGTTCTTGCCAGGGATATGACCTGAGTTGTTAGGAAAACCCCAGTGCTGCAATTCATAAACATGCAATTTGTGTCTTGGTACTTGAAAAGCGGGTGTTAGGAAAGGGAAATTTCTATACTTTCTTCCTTGTCTTTTGTATGCCACTGTGGTTATTCTGTATGCAAGGGGTTTGTATGCCAGGGTGCAGTGATCCGTTGCCTTGCCTCAACTTTCTTTCTAGAAAACAAGAAAACACCTCATGGAGCAGGAGCTGCTTGATGCCTTGAATACAGATGATATGCACAGAATATTTAAATCTCAGCCAAGTTTTGTTTAAGATTCCATTAGGATGCAATTGTGAATGAGCTTCTTTTTGCATATGTAATTAGAAAGCAGAACAGATGGGAAAGGCATAGTTTAAAGTGATGTGTTCATTAAAATAACCAAAGCTGCAAAGTGTTTGTTCCCCAACAGAGGATTCAGGATGCAAGTCTCCTCAGCTTTACTACTTTTTTTCCCCTGTTTTGAGCTTGACAACTGTGAATGACAACTACGAGATTTTTTTGTATAATTTTTATTGTTAGATATCACCACTGTTCCTTAGGGCAGATTGATCGTTCATTCCTTCATGTGTGTTTTATGCTCAGATGAGATATACTAGAAGGAGTGAGAATAAAGAAGCAGACACTACATCAAGGGACCTATTTTAATTGCGTTTAATGTAAGAAAGATCCATTGGGATTTAAAAAAAATAATACAGTGATTTTAATGTTCTTTAAAAAAAGATGTGTGAACCGTATCCTGACAACTACTGTTATCCCTTGGGTTATTTCTACTCTTAACTTTCAGGTTTTTAAATTAAAATGGAATAATATTAACGAATATAATTAAGCCCCCCTCCCCTGGTCTATGTTTTAGTAGAGAAGCATTGCATCACTTAAAGAATCAATAGAAATGTTACCAGTGACTAGTAATGGACACTGTACAGGCTGGTGGGCTACTTCAGCTTTTCAGAAGTCAGGATTAATGCTGATACTGACTTCTCTGTAGACTGGCAACTTCTAGCTGCTATGGTGGAAGGCTAATGTGGGGAGTATATGTTGGATCTTTCCTATCTTCTGCTATCCCTGCAAAATTAATTTTATTGAATTCTAGTGAATTTAGAGAGTCAAGGCTTACTGGAGCCCAGTTCTTGTTGCACCTCTGGAAAGCTGCTATTGAAACTTAAGGGATTCAGGCCAAAGGCTGTGTTTAATTTGCCAGCTTTTAGTGATTATGCTCTGATCTGGGGTAAATTCTAAAGATGAATTCTGGGGAAGAAAAAATCTAGTTGTTTCTGTCCTCTTTCTTCTTCTCTGTGCTATTTAACTTTTTACCAAATAAATAGAGGTAATTTTAAATAGAAGGAGCCTATAATCATGCTGCTATTTTCTCAATATCCACTGTCTTCTAAATGTAAACCTCTGCTTCTTCTGAAGTGGAACGTTCATTATTTGCCCACCATCAGCGTCATGCATGGCCTTGTCTGTAATTATATCACTCTTGTTATGTGCTGGAAAGAAAAACTCTTCAAACATGCAAAAGCAAATACCTGCCCTGGAGACAGAGAGTGGATTACAAATCCAAATAAAGCTAGAACAGCAGATGAATAAAAGAAATATAAAAATGCATGCTGTTTGTGATAAAGAAATAAAAAACATTTATCCATGTGACTATATAAAAAAATTTTAATTGGAAGTGGAGCCCTACACGAGGACTGGAGTTTCTGTTCAGAGGACTCTACCTAATACAAGGTAAAAGCAATCCTTGCTCAGAGCAACTTAGAGTTGAAAGTATTAAATCATCCAAGACTAGACCCACTCAATGCTATTGGGTTATTTGCTCTGTGTAAAATTAAGTGTTTTACTGTCTCTAGATGGACAATCTTTATCTCCAATGATAAAATGAAGAAGAGGAGGAAAACAAACCAAAAATGGATACCACCAGTCATGTCCTGATTTTGACTAACAGTGTGGCTAGATTTATGCAGTTTAGAAGTTTGGGTCTTCTATATTGTTTTCTAGGATAGTATACAAAATGACTGCCCATATTTTGTCTGAAGTGATGAATGATTTTGGTATTTCAAAGTTTTCCATTCTGTTTTGATTTATCTTTAATGTAGAGGAATGACAAGCAATGTCTTGGAAAACAGCGAGGTATCAAACAGTATTGATTTCATGCTATTGCAGTGACCTAGAAAGTGTTATTTCTCATTGAAAGATTGAGTTGTGGTTTTCCCTCCCAAATAAGCAGATCCTAAGTATAAGAATGCTTCAGGTTATTATTACATAATTATTAAAAAGCGTATTTCTTTTATTTCCTTGCTGAAAGGCTAAAGAAGTTTTCTATGATTAAAGTAATCCCTTGAATTATAACTACCACAAATCCTAAATCTTCTATCTATAGCTTTCATAGTTTATTTTTATAATTAAATTTTTGACTAAGTATCCCCTCCTTCTCTTGCTCATGTCATTGAAACATTTTACTACTGATTTGAAAAGAGTAGAAAACTAGACTTACAGCAGTAGTGGTGTATTTTATTTTGTGATTTGAAGTATAGAGTGATGAACAAGTGTGACTAAAACAAGAATGGATTCTTCTAGTGCAAATTAATCTTTCCAGTTTCTGCTATGAATGAAGATGTAAGTGCCAAATTTTCAAAAGAAAAAGAACAGTGCATTAAATGGGAGCTAGCTTACTCAACTTTGAATAGGGAGCTGAGATGTATAATTAATTAAAAGGAAGAAATTACACATGAAATTTTGCAAAATAGGCCCACATTGACTTGAATTCTTTATACTTCTAGAAATATACTAAGTGCTATCTTTTGTATGTCATTTAGAGATAGACTATGTTTTTTATATTGTTTTCAGTTCCACAGAATGAACCTGTAGAATAAAATTCAATAAAAACACGAAAGCGATTTGGGTTTTCATAATTTAAAAGCCTAGGTCTTGGAACTTCATCTCTCTTTGTAATGATGCTAATAGTGAAAAATCCTGAAAAGACTCAAGTTTTACAAATTCTTAGTATTCTGGGTATAGCTTCATGTGTCTTCTGTATCATTGCGTGCATTTTTCAGTAGTGGACTCATTACACGTGTTTGTTCAGTCTGCAGTAGGGGCAGTTCAAATAACTAGCTGTAGATTGCTTTGAAAGTAAAGTTTCAGGAAAAGTTTCATTCGTAGCCACCTTTTACCGCAAGAATGCTGTGCCTGGCTTTGCTGATTAAGACTCTTAGGCTTTTCTGTTATTTAGTCTGGAGACAAGCAGATCAAGAGGCAAGGTGGGTGTCAATCTCTTCTCCCAAGTAACAAGTGATAGAACAAGAAGAAGCAGCCTAAAGTTAGTTATGCCAGGGGAGATTTAAACTAAAGATTAGATATTAGATACTAAAAATTATTACTACACTGAAAGGGTTGTCAACATTGGAAGAGACTGCCTAAGCAAGTGTTTGAGTCATCATCCCTATAAGTATTTAAAAGGTGCATAGATGTGGTGCTTAGGGATATGGTTCAATGGTGGTTTTGGCAGTGTTACGTTTATGGTTGGACTCAGTGATCTGAAAGGTCTTTTCCAACCTAAATGATTCTGTGAAAATATTTAATGATATGGTGAGATGTAACCACATGCATATTTCTGGGGATGTGAGATTTCTGTATTTGCTTAGAATGAATGGAGACAAAAATGTACTTAAATTACTCTGATGAAATTAGGGCCTTTGCAACGACCTCACAGTGGGTAAATTTTTATATAGTCCAACTTTTGATAACTTATTTAGAGTGTTCATCTGAAAAAAAAGAAAGAATTTTATTAATACTTGTGTCAATAGAAGTTACGTATATTAGAAACAAAACGACCAAATTAACCAGGTCCCTCAAATCACACAGCTCAATGAATTAATGGGGAAAAGGAACTTTTAACTGAACCCCACCAGCTGCATCTAGTGAATGGCTGACACTTGCCCTGCTGCACAGACTGATGACCATTGCCTTCCTATGCTGGTCTGATAAGCAGCACATTTAGTGATAATCCAACCTGTTTCTCCTTCATCCTTTGTCTATTTACTTATTTAGTTGCTTGGAAAAGCCCAAAGGCAAATGTGAAACTGAGATAGACAATTAGGTCAAGAAACCAATAGGATAATATTGTTTGCTGCTGTCTGTGGTATTGACTAAAAGTCTTGTCTGTCACTTATTTGAAATGGTTATAGGATAGGCTGTCTTGCAATACTCATGTTTTCATCTCCTGGCCTAGGCGTGACTATTGTGTCACATTTCTTTTAACTTCTGCTAGGCATGATATGTAGAATGTTTTCTACTTCTTCTTACATCAATAAAAAGGAAAATGAATATTAGTACTCAGTTTTTTTCAAACTTTACAATGTAGATGAAGACCAAAGAAGCCCAAAGTCTTGTCCTAGTAATATGAATGTACTATGAACTTTCTTTAAAATGTGCATAACTAAATCTGTTTAAATGCAAATCTTCCACATAACAAAATCTCCTGCATAAGTAAAAGGTGTAGAAAAGTAAGGTCTATTTTAGCCTTTTTATAGTTCGTTGTCATTCTTTTTCAACAACAGCATTGCTGAAGGACTTTTTATTGATGGATTTCTCATCTCTGTCTTTCATACTAGCTTTTGAATGCCCACTTTTGGACTTAACTTTTTCTGGACCAACCAAAGGACCCTTTTATAAAGGTGGCTTTTGTAAAGGTGTGGCTTCTTTTTTTTTCCATGCCACCAGTTTCAGATATGCTAACGGGACAGGTATGTTAGGATCCGGAGAGAAAGCAGTGTCTCTGCTATTATGAGAAATGTGTAGAGCTAATTGTTCTTTTCTTTTGCATAGTAGTCATGAAGAAGCTATGTTCTATTTTTAAATAGCCAGTTGTGGTCTCTACAAAAATACACCTAGTTTGAATTTCTGAATATGTGAGAATGCTTTTTTCCTGCAAGTGCTCATAGTAAGGGTTTTTAATACTATTCTCTATCTCTAGAAACCTCTGCTTATATTGCTAGGCATGATTACCCATAGTTCAGGGACAAAGCTCATATTGTAAATTTTAAAAATTTTAAAAAATTAGATATCATTGGCATAATACTACAGCTTTGATTACAATAAAAGCCAACCACTTATGACATCAAATGATCCCATTGATCTCACAACATTCAAATTTCCTGTGACCTGCAAATGTTAACACCTGTAAGGGCTGAATGAGTTCTAGAATTGTGTAAGATTGAGCCAATGCTGCCGCCTAATGATAGGAGTATATAAGATGCAGTGTGGCAAAGTTATTTACTTGGCAAGCAGGGTAGGTTATGACATCTGTTGAAGTTTATAAGTGAAATTAAAAGCAACAAAACTAGGCCCGTGGGCTAGACTATGTGATTTCATGGTATGCCAGGCCATTTATTTGGTTCAAACTTAAAAGAAAGGTACACATTCACAAACCCCTGTAATCTCTTTAGTTTGTAAAGTTTTTGTTTTCCGTGTCTTAATGTCTGCTGTAAAGAGAATGTTTCTCTACTTTTTCTCTGTATTGATAGAATTTTTTTGATGTTTCATCTCTTTCCTAATACTTATCATTATGGTAAATATACCATTATAATATCTATCTTTGAATTTTTATTGTTCTCTGCATTATCTGACTACAAATTTTCCCTTAATATTTTGTATTTCAAAGGAATAAGAAATCGTGTTAATGTCTCAATGCTATGTTTCTCTATGCATCATTAGCCTTCTTTATTTAGAAAACTGCAATGTAGTCTAGTGTCTGAGAAGAATATTGTTAATAGCATTACTGTCAAGTTAATTCATAGACCCATAAAGAGCAATAACAGGTCTGTAAGGCATCTGCTAATGTAATCTGTGACAGCTTGTACACTCAGCAGATCAAAACTGGATCCAGCTCTGCAGTCCCTGCCCCTTTTTCAGTTCTTCTGGTAAATCTTTCAGTCTGAACGCTATAGTGAGACATAGCAAAGCAGAGAGCTTGCTTATTCCTCCTGTTCTATCTATATTATGTCTTTAATGTGAAATGCTATTGAAAAGGCATACAAAATCCAAAGATTGTTATGGATTTGTGTCAACTTACTCTGACAAAAGATTTCATGGCAAATTGATCAATCCTTGAACAATTATAATTTGGCAAAAATTAATAAACTGTAATTAAGGCATTATAATGGCATTGATTTGTTAGCAGGCAGCCATTGTATCATGATAATTATATCATAAAATGATTAAGGCAACAGAGTCTGTGCATTTGAAACATATGCTAAAGATACTTTTTTTTAAAAAAATATGCAATCATATTTCTCTCATTTAATTTTTTTTTTTTATATTATGCTCCTCTCCACTGGGCTGCCTTCCAGCAATCAGCATCTTCGTAATTTGTTCACTTCAAAGTGAGTGTTTGAGGTCTAAATCTCTATCTTCTGTTTTAACCCAACAGGTGCAGGAGGTTGGTCTCCATCAGACAGTGATCATTACCAATGGCTACAGGTGGATTTTGGGAACAGGAAGCAGATCAGTGCTATTGCGACTCAAGGCAGATACAGCAGTTCTGACTGGGTCACTCAGTATCGGATGCTTTATAGTGATACTGGGAGAAACTGGAAACCGTACCACCAGGATGGAAATATCTGGGTAAGTCTTTGGTGTACAATGGAAACATATGCTGTAGTGATGTTAATTGACTGTGTTTTTAGGAACTGTACATCTTGTACAACACTTTGTGATTGTTTTTGTGAGGATAGAACTGAGCTTGGCTGAAAACAATGGTTCAAGTTGCAGCTACTGTCAGAAGACCTATCCCTGAAGTAGCAAAGCCCATTTGGGATGATGGTAGTTGTCAGAACACACAGATATTTTCTTTGTTGGTGTTCCTCAATGAGTCTCTTATGCCTTGACATCCTTTCCCTGTTATTTCTTTTTACTAATTTCATGGAGTGAACTTGACACACAAAAGTAGTTTTGAAAATTCTTTTCTTAAACGTAATACTTTGGAAGGCAATTTTTTCTCTATGTGCATATGTGCTAGGGAGCAGTTTTTAGCATGTATGTCTTGTTTTCCATATAGATGCAAAAAGCATATAGTATGGTTTTGTCTTTTACTTTTTTCATGGATAAGCTGCTGATTTCGTTCTTGCTGAAAAGAGTAGCCTTCTGTTTTGCTGACAAAAAAATGATAGTTATTACTTAACGTGCCTGTCCTCATAGCAGTTATTTCAGATGGTTATTCTTTGTATACTTTGAAAACATCAAAATGCTATCACTCTTTCTGAAATCAAATTGAATTAATTAGCTATTATGCCTCACCAGAAAAGTATTGAGAAAGGAGACAAAATTTAACATTGCACTATTTTAGATTCACATTTTTGCCAGGTGCTTTTTTTAAATAAAGATATGTCATTAAAAATGGATGTCAAACCTGGTGCATAAGGTGGATGATTTTATCTGTATAAAAGAAACTTGCTTAATATATGGAGTACATAGAGGCAGTCATTTTTTATTAAAGTGTTGATTTATTGAAAAATCCTCCTCCATGTGCCAGATAGGATTCTAAAACAGGGATAAATTAAAGCCAGGGGGACAGAAAAAAAAACATTGGGTACTGCTTTAAATTCCTTAGGACATAATGGTATGGATGTTGTTCATAACGGTTGAGGGAAGCTTGTGCTTAATCAGGGTTAATATAAAAAATTTCTCTTTTAAGGCTATTTATGTATATAAAAATACTTACAGTCTTTAGTATTTATGTTATCTTAGATGTAGAAAAGCTTCTTCCACAACTATTGAAGTAGTGAAGACTTTGTCTCAGGGGAATGGGAGAGGGCTATGTAGCTGACTGAGTAAAGGATACATAAAGCAGGACAGCTAGGCTGAGGAAATACCTTCAAGGGAAAATCCTTTTTCAACATATGATTTGGTTGACAGTTCTGATTGTTTCCAAAGTGGTCCAACTTTCTGAGGGCTTTGTAGAGAGTCTCTATTCCTATATCACCTCTTAACACAGAAATCCTCATAGTTTCTTCACGAAAGAACATTTCATTTCTGTCTTTATTAGCATTTAGGTATGTTTGGTGCATCTAGGGGGTATACTGTTGGTCTATTATTGACCACCAATACCACATGTAAAAAATTTTTTAATTGGAATACTCAAAAAAAACAGTGACTAGGAGTACTAACTCTGCTTCTAACTTGCCTAAACCAGCATTGTTTCTGTTGTTAAATGATGTCTAAGCTTTGATTTAATCTTAACAACACTGTGCTTATTAGCTATTGTTAAATCTTAAATTTAATAAGTTTCCAAGACAGGGAGAGTTGACTGAGCACAGAGTGATACTGTAGAACTATTGTAGTAGTGTTACAAGGAGACAGACTTCCCTGATATGGGAATAGGTTGGTGCAGAATTTTACATCATGTCTTTCTCTTAGTGTCACTTTGTACAAGAAATTAAAAAGAGAAGAAGCTGTGAGAGCCAAATCAGACAACGTGAGCCAAGTATCCAGTACCGGCAATTTAAAGTCATAACGCTGAAATGACTGTGATGATCTTTAAAAGCTCACATGATTCTAGTGCCCTTAGAAATCCTTTTAAGTATTTTGTCTTTCCCTTTGGGTTTGTACCTTTCAGAATTTTTACCCACAAGAGGAAGGTGCAATATAGCCTTTGATTAATGTCCCTCTTACATCATCACCATGACTGTCATTGTTTCCTGACAATAGTAAATTTAAAATTAAAAGAGAAAGCAAAGGAAAAGAGGAAAATAGAAGTGCAGAGTTTAACAATATTTAATACTGAAGAAATTATAATATCAAATGACACAGCCAGAGGGCAAGAACTGCAAAAAGAAGGAAATAAAAATAAAGCTTGCTAGATGAGTTGGAGAGAGAGAAAAGGAGAAAGAAGTTCCAACAAAGATTTGGTTAAGAACAAACCATGATAATCTGCATAAAATACTGAAATGGCCCCCTTCTATATGCATTAGTCAGGGCAGAAAAAAAAAGTCCTATAATTAACTCCTAAGTAGGAGAGAAATGAAAAGGCTCTCAGGAAGTTTGTGATGGGGAAAGCGCTTTCAAGGTGAATTTAGACTAAGCTGCTCAGTTCTGTGAAATAGATTTTCTGACCCCACCCCTCCTGAGCTTTTGGATATTTTCAATTTCCATGAATTTTAATAAGATGAGTGAATGTGGCCTTTTTCCATTAAATGCCTAGCAAGTAGAGAATTTTGATCACCTTTCCTACCTTCACTCTTGTAATCTGATATTACGATTTTGAATAGGTCGTGAGCTTCCCTTCATATGTTAATCTACTGGGGCATTTCTTATACGAAACATATCCTTGTTTTGGTATAGATGTTCATCTTGGTTTCCACATCAATGCCATCTATCTATTTGTCTGAAGAATGCATACAAGACGTGATTCTGTTTCCTAACTCAGATATAGATGTTGTAAATGCCTCACACTAAGAATAATGCAAATATGCCCTCCAGGTACAATAAGAAATTGCTGACATCTTATGGAAGCCCTGGGGCTCAAATTATGAGTAGTAGTGGCAGAGCTGAGCACCTTTAAGATCCAGGCCTTTCCTAAAGGAAATTGGAATATCTTTGGTACAATTGAAGATGTCTTATGAGGTATCATCTTTTAAAATGTGCTTACTCTGGTAGAACTGTGATCAACTCTCATCCTTCTTAATTTCTTATTCTTGGGGACATCAAAGTTATGGTGTTATCAGTCCAATGCTCATTCTACTGGGAGAGTATTCTCTAAACCTCACCCTTGCTTCATCCCTTTATATGCTTGGGGGCATGCCTTGCTAATAGGCTCATTTCACTAATTCCACCGCTTAATTTCCCACCCAAAACATGCACCTGTTCAGGCATGTTCAGCTCCTAGCAGTTGTTTTGTCTGGTAGTTTTATCCATTATCAGAGTAGACCCAGCACCGCAGTCCACATGCAGCTGTCTGGGCGAGGAGATCTTCAGGTTAGGTGTGATGTCCAGACAGACCAGTTCTTTCTGAGGTGTAATACACTGTAATTATGAATTTCCAAAAATATATTGGCGGGAAAGTTGGAGTGAAGATGCTTTACACATGACCTCCAGCTAATATTCTGTAGTTGGCTTTCACTTCAGCCTCAGTAAATATCAGTGGAGTTGCAAAGATGTAGATGAAAGCAGATTTTGCTTTTTTACTTGGACCAAGTGGCTTCTGTTTCAGTTGAAAGCAATTATATTTTTCTGGCTTTCATGTTGTTTTTCTTTCAGTTTTAATTAATCTTAAAGTATATTATGCATAACACCTGCTTTTGTAGTATTTTTATTACTGAAAAGATATTAAGTGATTACTTAGCTTTCACTGCGAAGAATGATTTTTGGAAAGGAGTTTAAGTGATCTATTTACCTACTGATTATATAATTTTTTTATTTTTTAAAAAGATTCTGCTCATTTTGTTCCTATTTTAGGTGAAATAATCAGAAACCCATTAAGTTAAGTGTAAAATGAACTTTTCATTTCTCTGGACACCGAGGAGCAACTTAGTATTTGCAAAATGCAGTCTCTTCATTTCTATGGCTCCCCTGGATATTGAAGGAAAAAAGTCATACAGCGCAGTGGATTTAGCTTGCATAGGAAAATGAGCTATCAGCACTTCAAAGTATTTTGATGTTGCATTGAGCCACAGTTCATTGTGAAAGGAAGCACAAGCGAGTTGGATGATTAGCTTTTTCAAGCCATGTGAGATTTCAGATCTTTAATACTCTTGGGTGCCTTTGAAAATACCAACCATCAGACAGACCTAGAGTAACGTTTATCATCTAGGTAGATGTGAGGCAATCATCTGCATCCCTACCTAGCTGAAACTATGTGGGAACGATATGCTTGGCATTTCTGTTTGTCCTGACATGCGAATTCTGGTTAGACTATTCGGAGAAAAATCTGCAAGTCTTATCACATTCCCAGTTCCTTCCACCTGCTCTACAGAGCCTCATTTATAGCTAACAAAAGACTTACTGCATGCATCTTAGAGTACAATGATTTGTGTTTAGCAACTACAACCACCTTTTTTTTTTTTTTTTTTTATGATTAAACCATAAAATCTTGAGCGGAAACTTGCATCATAAAAAGATTTGCTAGTATATCGGGCTTTTAGGTCTGTTTGTTTGCCTCCCTTTTTTAAAAAAAGAGAAAAAAAGAACTACTTTTATTGAATGAAATGATCTTATTAAACCAGTTTAGGTTATATGGCATTCTAGTCACTTGCAGTTATAGGGAGCATTTAAAAGAAATATGAAATGTAATTCGAGTGGTCTGTGACCTGCCATTTGTTGTCACTGGACTGCTAGTAGAATATCTGATATTGTGCAGGTTGTCTTAAACATGACATGATTTGATATACAAGTCAGTGCAAAAGTTTTGACTAGTGTTTATAGCAAGGCCTTGAAGTCTTTTGGGAAAGTCGTGAATTTATTGTTGTTTTAAGGATGCCCTGACCTATCCTGTCTGGAAGCATTTTTATGTCTTGTATCTTGCTGTCTCCACAGCAATGCCTGCAAGGTGACCACTGTCATTTTTACTGACTCTTAATTCCCTGGGTGTTTTATTACTAGTAACATCTGTTTTAAATTTTAACTTGCTTTCCATGTGGGTAAAAAAAATAAATCATTTTTCCCCTTGAATTTGCAGTGCACCTTTTTGTAATTTCTTTTTTCCTTTAGCTTACCTGGACTTTATGTCTCTGAGTCCCCGTCTCTCATGCCTTTATCTTATAAAGATTGCTCCATTCACTTGCAACAGCCAATATCACCTTTATGGGTGTACTGAGTGAATGAGGAGGTGTAACTTCCACTAAAGTCAATATGTCTCAGCACTTAGTGCACATTTCTAGCCTATATATGGAAGGACCATGACTGAAAGGGTATATAGGAAAATATTTCTTTTCCTGTAGTGAAAGTAACCTCTCTTATAGATCTAATGTAACAGTCTGCTATTATGTCAGAAAAATATGACAAAGTGTTTATAGGACACCTTTGGAAATTCAGATAGTTGCTAACAAGGAATTTTTAGAAACCCTGAAGAAAAGAAGTTTACAGATAAACATCAGTGACATCCTAATGAAGCCTGTTTCTTAATCTCCTCTCCTCTGTGTGGAATCTGTTAAGACAAATAGTATACATTTTTAAACTACTTAGAGAAACACACTAGGGATTATTTGAAATATCATGGCAAAGCATATCTATGCCAAATGCTGTCACAGCCACTGACTGTATTTGGATTAAAATGACAGAAGATCTGATGGCATTTTAAATGTTGGAATACCAAGATTAACACCAAAATGGGATAAATGCAATGCTAGTTAAAATTCTGACCTTTCTGAAAAGCAAAATAGATACTTACAAGACTCTAACTAATAATATATTTCACATATGCTGTGGCCTGATTATAAGACCACCTAAACATATTTTTGTTTAGAATCTTTAAAATCACATGTTTTGTGCAGGAAGAAAGACATTTTTTGTTATTTTTAGTGGAAAAATAGGTTTGTGTGTTTGTTCATAATTCTAACTAACATTTTTAAGGGGAAGCTACACTGACATTTTGAAAATTGATTTGATCAGATGGAAAGTTATGACTTTTTTTTTTTGGTGCAAACTACTTGCCCTGTTTCTGAAAGAAATATTGTATAATTGTATTAGGCTATATCCAGAGGCACAAGCAGAACTATTTTAATCTATCACAGAGTCTGTCAAGTAGACAGAAGACAAAATTGCTCCTGGTGCTATGGCAGACAGCGTCGGAACCCTCCCTTGGTTCTGTACAGGCCATCAAATAACAACTAAATTGGGATAACGTATTAAAGGTTTGCACAGTAGTGCACTAGAGCATTTCCATTCTAAAGGATCATTTTCTAATCTCTTGTGCTTAGCCTGGGGACTTCTTGTCTCTTTATGTTAAAAACATAAAATTTTAATCACTGATGTCTAAAGACAGGCACTTAAATCCATTTTGTAGTTCTCAGGTGGCTTGGTTTTCACATACCTAAGAGTGTCATCATCCCACAATGAACAAAATGTGCAGATCCTTAAGGAAGACATCGAGTACTTAATAAGCTCAGCAATGACAATAGTCGTAGTCATGAATGAATGGCATCATGTCTCAGCTAACACATCTTTCTAAGACACAGGCATATGCATAGCACCGTGCTAGGCCCACAAAGGTTGCTACATTTGGCTTGCATAACAGTAATGCTTCCAATTCTCAGCTAGTAGGTACAGAGCTGCGTCGAGTGCATCAATATGCTCTTAAACTCTCAGCATAGTTACCAAGCTTGTCCTCAATTTATTACAGAAAGCCTGACTACTTGCTTAGATGATTGAAATAGAGCTGAATTTTCTAAGTTTCTGAAATTTTATGTGTTCTTTATAGACATATTTGAAGGTCTAGATTAAGATATATTGAATGTGACTGAATAAAATGGACTGTAGTAATTTCCTTGCTGCTTACTAGCTCTCATTTGGCTATTGTGCATGGTAGCCAATATATCAAGTGATTTACATGGCTTTTGCAGCAAAAGGCAAACATGTGACCAAAAATTTGCTTATCGCACTCCTGATCTTTTATTGTTGATAAATGCTGATATTTATATTTTATAATATATTGAATAAAAAGTAGATCTAGCATACTGTAGCTAATATTTCAATTCATAGAAGCATGGATAGATATAGAATTTCTAGCGATCTCCACAAATTTAAAAAAAGAAAAATAATGATACATTTATTTGACATGCCTTAAGTTAAATTATACAATACAGAGTTAAAGTTAATGTCTTGCCCATTTCCATATTCATGAAGATGCATTATGTTAAAACACTTCTGCAATGTATGTGACATGCATGCTACACTTCTGTATATAGCTGTCTTTAGCACTGTTGAAAAGCTGATTTGCCAAAGAATTCCTCTGTTCCTTCCTTTTATTCCCCAAAGGGTAATGAAACTCTAGAACACATTGCCTGGAGAGGTTGTGAGGGAGCTGAACCAAATGACCTGCAAAAGTTCCTTCCAGCCTTTGATTCTGTATGGTGTCTGAGATTTGCCCAAACTGTTAACTGTTGAAACGAAGAGGCAAATCAACCCTATTATATTGTGTGCTTCTCCCCTTTCTGATGCATGTGGCTTTCATTTCTGTCTGTGATTTATACCTGGCTTCAGTTTCTGTAATGAGATAGATCTTAGAACATCCCTAAAGGTTAGGAAACTTAAGATATTAGTTCTAACTACAAGGCAAAACCCATCCATAGCACCAATAACATAATGGTGGTTCAACATTTACCTCACAATTGTGCATTTGCAAAATGCTTCAAGTTCTGATGCATGAAACACTGACTTCAAATGTTGAAATTGAAGTAGTAAGGCTAAGTGTTTAAAATTGAGTGTACATGGTCAGGGAATGTGTCCAGGTGTGTTGGTACAGTACTTGGAAAAATAGAAGCTGTGGTCTTCCTGGAATTCTTTGGGAATTACTCCACTGCAGATGATAAAAACCTTACTTAAATGTTAGGTAGGTGTAAAGCAGGAAATATTCCCAGTTTTAATTTTGTTGGCACTGACGAAAATGAAACTGTGCACAGAGCTATGTCATCAGTCTGGGTACTTACTTGAGAGATTTTTTCTAACAAAAAAGCTTTGGTTTTACTTTATTAATGAAAAGATACTTGTATCAGAATTGCTTTTAAAGTGACACAGGCAAAATTTAAAACCCTTAGATTGAGAGATGGTCGTATCCTATAGCCTTTTATGTTTCTCTAAAATGTGGCTTTTGAATGGTCTGAAGATTTGTGTTCGGTGGAATAGCTGAGTTTGTGCTAGTACATGAAAACTGTGATTTTGGCAGTTCCCGTGTACTGAAGGCGTTTTGCTGTATTACTTATGTTGCCTGTGAGTTCTGGTATGCAGAAAGCATAGCCTGTGAAATGTTGGTTCCCATTTGCCTCTTGGCTCATTAGGTGTTAACTTCCTAGTGAAGAAGAGGGTAATTACCTAGGAGCAAGAAATGGCTCAATCCACAAACATTCACTTCCATGTAAATTTTTGGGCTTGTGCACAGTGGAACGTAGCTTTTAGCCTCTAGTCCTCCCTGGCCAACTGGTACTTGTTAACCGGGGAGACTGAGCTTTGCACAGAAGAAAAAAAGTGAGATAATGCACTGTGAGAGGCTGACAATTTAAAACTAAACCTCTACATTTGTAAGTGCCTCACTTCAAAATCAACCCAGTTCTTCAAGTAAGTTTATGCAAAAGTATTACCTTGCACAAATACATGAGATCTAAACCCCCTTAACACCAGAGAGTGGACTTCTTCATTTATGAAAATTAGTTTCCATTCTTTTTCCTGGAACTTATAAATAAATTTTTAAAAAGGGAAAAAAGAAAGACTCTCAGTTTTTTAGCAGTGTGGAAACTTTGATTGGCTTCAGAGCACAAGTGCATTTTATGGGGAAATTTGCAAAACGTCTGTGACTGTATAGATAACTTCAGCCTGAGAGTTCTTAATCTGACACCTTTCATAAGCACATGAATTCACATTAAAAATATGAAAAAGTTAGATTCCAGCCAAGAAAACGTCTATGTACTATTCCTTAAATTTTGTTCTTGCCTTATTTGTTTTTTTTTTTTTTTTAAATACCCTCAGATTCCTTAAGGTAGTTATAGTTAGAGAATAGTATATTGCTTATTGACATAAGTCCTGTTCAGAAAAGTATGTAAGGAAGCCCTTAACTTTAAGCTGGAAATTAATTCTTGTTGGGTTCAACAGAAAGCATGAATAAACTGAAAGTACACTTAACACCAGAAAAGGGTTACTTTGTATCATCATATAGACTGTACTCTCTGTGGTATTTTACAAGTTGGTTTTGTATACATAATTTGTTATAAATAGTTGCTATTTTACGTATAATAATGTTTTTCAGTACCTTTTATAGGGTATATGCTTCTACACACAGATAATGAGTTAATCTTTACTAAAAACTGTCTTAGTAATTTTAATTGAGTAAAAAAACCCCAAACAATTCTGAAGTTTCGGAGTTGCAATATATCATTGTTAGACATGACAAACCTCTTCAGCTGAAGCATTACTGTGGATTAATAGTGCTGTAACCTTGATTTCTTGTTGACAAACAGAAGAAAACTTGCTTTAGTCTTTTTCCAGTTTCTCTAATGTGTCTATCACATTGTTCTATGTTATATATATAAATTTAATTAAATTGACATATTATAAACTTAAAAAGCTGTAGCACGATTTGCATTTATGCACTTGCAGGCGAAATTGATTCATATTGATGTTTAAAATTTCACGTGGAACTGTTCCTCCTGACACTACTTGTCTGCAGCACAAAATGCCACAACAGAGGAGTATGTCTTGGCTATTATAGTGAAAGGCTGAATAAGGGCTGTCTTGTCTTAGATATGGTATAAACTAGTTTGACTTAACTTGATGATAACCTTACCAATAGTGATCATCTAACAATCATATTTTTTCTCTTAAATATTAAACAGAAAAATCATTAGCTATGCTGAATGCTGAGTTGTGTTTAATGCTAGTTTTAATTAGCATGTTTTCCAATGTGTTTAGCTAAAGCTAAGGTCCATGGTGGAGCATTTGTCAGTGCATTCATCCTAATGAGACTACTCACAGGAAGACGTTCTTCCTGTTTGGAAGAATAGTTGCATTGTCGCAGTGTTATGAAGTAGAAGTGTCAAAGTCATTGTTTGCAAACTGTTTTCTAAAGTATTATTCCTAATTTGTCTTTCAAATCAGCAATCAAAATTCTTCATAAAACAATCCACGAGGTATTAATAGATTTTTTTACTCTCAGATCCATGCTCTGCAAATGTTAGGAGAAAGCTTATGCAATGAATCACCGTGATCATGGAGGAATTTTTTTTTTTTATGCTTAGATCATAAATAAAGTAGATTATAAGAGGAAATGACTTAAAAAAAAAAAAAGGAACATATAGAAAGTATATACTGCAAGAAAGAATGTCACCAAACCTTCTAGCCAAATCCAGCATACGAAAATGCTTCTTGTACTCCATGATTTACAGAGCAGAGTGTTTTTAACCTAAAAAGTAGAAAGGAACTGGGGATGGGATGAGGAGGAAAAATACTCTCTTCATCTCATCACTTATTTGACCTTAGTTATTTCAATCTTTTGAAACTCTTGGGACAATGAAGTCAGTTTGTAATGTCTGAATTTGTTTTCTACACTGTGTTACAATATTTATTCAGTGAGGTATGAAAAAGTTGACACCAGCTGAGATAGATTCAGCCTTTTTTAAAAGTTTTCAGCATTATTGGTCTATATCATAGGTTTACTGGTAAATGAGTACAGTTTTGTACACATGCTTTTCCTGTTCTTATCAGGTCAGCCACCTTAATTCATAATAGATTTTACCAGAGAGCCAGAGAGACAGAAGTAAGGGAAGAGAGAAGAGAGAGAGCAAGAACTGTTGGACAAACATACTCAAGATGTGTTTTTAAAGCAGCATTTTTGAAGCCATAAAGAGTTCATATTTATAAATTAGGTAGCTCCCAGTGCTCCGAAAATAAGGCAAAGCAGTTGACATAGCACTGTTGTTAAGTATCCATAGAGAAAATGAGTTCAAATGCAATTGGAAGTGACTATAACATGGACTTAAGCCTTTTGAGACTTGAAAATTATGATTATGTTACACTCAGGCTTTTTTTTTTGGATATGAAAAGTATGGGACAGAGGTTCTGCAACAGAGGTTAGGGCCTAGGTTAAAGGCTATCATTGAAATAAAGAGAGATCAAATTCTGTGTGTATAGAAGGAGAAAGAAAGAACAAATTGATATTGTACCATGTTAGACAATAAGACAATGAAAATTCTGTGGATATTAAATGGCTAAACCTTTACTATGTCCAATATTAAAAAAAAAAGTTTTGAAAGATAATTGTTAGCTTTACAGGAGAGGATGGAGGGAAAAGCCTGTCAACCTCAAGTATTTAACCCATGGAAAAAAGCTGAACTCCAAGAAATTCTTGGTGTGGCCATGCTGTCTCTGTCTGTTCAAAAAAGAACAAAAAGGCTGTAAATAAAATAGATCAATGACAAGAGTTCAGTTTTGACTATCTCACTAAGCGACTTATGGATTTATTGATCATATTTTTTCCCCATATTTCATTCAAGTGTGTGACTAGTGAAGTGCTTTTATTATTGCTTTTGTTGTTTAGCACAAAGTTACTGACAGACACATTAGTTTGAACTGATTTCAGATTCATTATTCTATCATTATTTTCAAGGTTAGATGATAGAAAACTATTAAATACGGCTACTTCCACTTATACAGACCTGAAGGTTGTTTATTCCTTCTCTGAGAAGCATGGGTCAGAATAAACTTCTTTAGCTGATAGTAGCTCCATCCTAGAGACACTCTGTCATTTGTCTTCTCAGACATGCTGGTAAACGAAGTCCCTGTTTTTCACTTTTGAGGATTTCTGTATGATGACTTATCTTGCTAAAGATGACTGCTAGAAATACTAGAACCCTGTTTATATTATAGCTAGATTTGCAATGAAAAGGTGGTGTTTGTGTTTGGTTTATGAATTCTTGAGGACATAAAAACTAATTCATATCTTCCTAGGTTTCACATACATAATATAACATGTATTTCAATACATAACGTGTTAAAACTGAAGATTTAACATATCTATTCTAAATACTTTGACATACTATGCATCACAAAGGAAGAAGCTATTTTTATGTAAAGTTGCAGACTCCCTCCAGTTACTATTATAGCTGTAAAATCTGTAAAATCCAAAATTATTATGACTTAAAAGTATTTAAGCAAATACTGTTGTCACAGTTCAGTTTAAACTGCATCTTTCTGAACAAGGCATTTGGATAATGACATCCATAACTTTTTCTAGCTATATTTTAACCTCTTTTTTAATTTTTTTTTTAATTTCTTTCTCTAGCTAAGTCAGTGGTATTCTTGCACACACTAGAGCCACTGTCTGCTATCAATAAAATCCACCCTTGCTCTTTCCCCTAGTCTTTCCTGCCATTGTCAAAATAAATTACACTGTGTGTTACACATCTGAGGACAATGTGATGGATTCAGTTTGCTGCTGAAATTATTTTGTTTTCACTAACTTTTCTCAGTGTGTTTTGGTATTCCCCCTGCATTGAAGGTGGAGAGAACCTTGAGTTGTTTGGGGGGATATTTGAGACTCTAGAGTCTTTAAAGACACCTCTTGCACAGGGAAAGGGGCATACAAAGAAAGTGAGGACAGAAGTCATAGGCAATTTTGTTCTAGTGTTTTGGCATTCCTAGTCTGAATACAAAGGAACATTTCTACATCTTTTCCTTGTCTCATTTCTTCTGGCATTAAACTGTGAGATACCTTTTATTAGAGAAGTTGTGATTTTCAGTTTTGGGGGAACATTTACTGAATATTCATATTTCATAAACCCACTAGCTCTTAGTTGCTCTAAAGTGTAGTTGTACAGACTAAGATAAGCAACATTGAATAGAGCTATCCGTAAGCCTTGAAACATTTAAAAGGCGAAGCCAGAATTTAGCAATGTATACATTTTATTGTAAAATATGATATTTTTGCCTAATAATGGCATCAAAATGTTAAACTTGGTCCATTATGGAGTAGGTTTCAGCAACAAAAAACTTTAGAAAATGTAGAAACTTATGTGTGGCAGAGAAAGTAGATACAGATATGGTTTAGTAAACCTTCTGTAAAGAAAGAGAATTGTAGGATCAGTGGCAGAGTAGAGGAGATATTTCAGTTCCCTGAACTGTGCTCTCATTTCATGTGGGTAGAAAATGTGCAAAATCACTGGTACTAAAGTTTCCCAGTGCTAGTTAACATTGTCTCTTTACTCACCACTGAAAGCTGAAGCCCAAAGAACTATTGTTGTCATACAAACGAAGAAAAAAAACCCTATTATAAGTATTCTAGAAGATTTTAGAAATAACAGTTTTCTGATGTAGTGTGTCTAAAGATGGATGTCCTGGGTATTTTTATACCGCTTCCACAAAACTTTGTTATATTTAAAATGTAATATTTTTAAATCTGATGTGCAAGAAGTTGTGGTTACTTCTTTCTGTCATTTTGGAAAATTAACATCTCTGCATTAATCTCTCTTCATAAGCTATGCAAGAATTTTGTCATGCAATATGAGATCTGAAGTTTGAGCTGAATGTAGATACAAATATTTGAATGCAAATATGAACCCCAGCTTTATATGAAAATCAGCTTTACATGTAGAAACAGCCTATAGTTCTCCAGAGTGACACTTAATCTTCCTTAGCCATGGCATTAACTTCTCTTTCTGCAATTTCTTGCATTGCTTGCTACACATCTTTTAGCTCATTCAAGAAATTAGTATGGGGGGTTAACACTCAGCAAGCAGTTAAGTCACTAGTGTATGACAAATGTATTATGGAAAAAATAATATTGTTGTATTAACTACAGGTTATACAGAAATGCCTAAGGCAGAAAGTAAGTTACAAGGGCAGAGCAACTTTCAGGTTTTAGTGCATAATCTGGCAATTTTCATATCCTTTTAACCTAGCTATAAGCACAAGTTCTTGTGAGAGTGAGAAATAAAGATGCATCATTTTTCTTCCACTCTCTCTGCTCTTCATATAAAACTCTGCTGTTTTCACTCTTCATTGTATATTACTGCCTCTCTACTTCCCGTGTCTCTTTCTAGTAATCATAGTCGGTTTTTGCTTGGTTCACAGTGAGCAGGCTGTTTTAGAGATGGCTCAGCTTCTCTGTTAATGTAGTCACAGAGCTTTTGGGTAACAGCTACAGCTATGCTTTCTCCCGTATCAGGTCACCTCTGATCTTCCATCATATCCCCTTTCCAGCCAGCTTCCGATCAAAACACCCCAGCAGTGATGTGTTTGCCCAAAACAGTTGCAATGCTTCCCGTCTGACACACTCGCTCATTTTAGCTGAAACTTTAAAGAGTAAGGAAAAGTCAGTTAATGACCAATCTCAATGTGCAATAGGTTTGAAAAAGTCATAAGTAACCCAATACTGGATGTGAAGAGGCTTGCTAACTGAGCATGTAAGCTTGCCTTAGATATTTTATTTTTTTTAAATCTCTAATGGCAAATCCTGTGTCTGCCCTCCACATCTCAAAGTGACAGGACCATGAGACCTGATACAATCTTGTTTCATGTAGTCATTCTAATCAGTGTCATCATCGTACTTGTAAATGATCATTCTTGGTTTAGGTACCACTGATTTTTTAATGCACTAATAATCTGTGTACACTGATCCCTCAGAATGCTGAATAGTGAAGGCTTGTTGCTCAAGCTCTTTGTTTCAAAGGGTTTTAACCTGCAGAGAATGTTACCTCTGTGTTACTGTGTCACCAAACACTTCTCATAATGATGCTGCTCTGATAATTTAATGTTAACACCAATTTATTCACTGAGGAAAAGACAATTTATAAAAATTCAAACTAGCTTCCTGGCAGCAGAAACAGCATCAGTAACTGTAGTCATAGGAAAGAGATAGGGTAATAGAATTGAGCAGCTCGCAAGACTAAGTGCTTGGCTGAAGGCAGCTTAGCTAAAAATGAAATTACTCTTGATGCATTGTAATGCAAGTCTTTAGGAAAACAAAATCAAGCAACTGCAATGATAACAAAATCATCACGTTAAGAGCCAGATTTCATGCTTTGTCACTGACAATGAAATTGTGCATGTTGCCTGTCCTCTCACTTTACTCTTGTTTCTTTGAAGTTCTATGATCTCCGGAGTTGCCGTTTGAAACTGATCTGTACACTGCTGAATGCCACTATTGCCGTTATCCCTATCGAGTATCTCTGACCGGGCTGCTTAATTTAAGTCTGTCTCTGTTAAACAAATTAGATATAACATAACTACTAAGCACTGTGGAAAAGTACTCCTATACCTGTAAACAGTTTCCTCTTCTCACCCCAAATGCATACCTTTGTTGCCTGTTCTTTACCAACTATTTAGATTCCACTAATGTAAAAACACTTTCACACTGTGCTTTATAAAACTAGGTTGTGGTAATGCTGCTTCTCAGTCATCTTAATATGAGAAAGCTGTAGTGTAGGGGACTTGTTTGGCAGGTTTATCTTGATGTCCTTTAGATAGACCTTTTACACAATAAACGAACTAAGAGATCACTGCCAGAATACATCAAACAGTCCTACTCAGAAATCTCATTTCACCAGCAGAATAATTGGCTGGAAAAAAAATGACTTATAGAGATTTACACTGTAATATTCATAAAATGAACCTTTACTGAAGGGATGGGAGGGAGCAGGGAGGACAGTGAGGTCTGCTGCATATATGAGGCTCTCTATAAGGCCATTATTTGCATTAAATCAATATTGGTATTAAGTCAAACTTGTCAGTGGATTGCAACTAAAGGAAAAACCAAACACCTGCAGCTTTAGAAATGGTATCTCATGAGGTACTTATGGTGTTATACTAGCAGACAGGAGAAAACAGATAAAAAGACCTGAAGGAAGGAAATGGGATATTGCGGAACATAAATAGAATTTTGAATAAAGAAATGTTTTACATCTGCTTGCACACATAAAAATCTTAATTGTTATTGAGGTGTCCCTTTAAAGATTTAAGTATCCTGATCAATTCCTTGTTTGGAACTCCCGGTTTTAGAGTTCACTGTTGTCTTACTTGGAAATTAATTTAAAACCTGGTTTGTATTAATCTTGACAGTATCTCTTTTAAAGTGTAAAGATTGTATGTTGCCTGAAATAATCTGAATTTCTAACTTAAAGTGATTTTTATAATGAAAACTGCTACTGTTAACTACCAAACTTGAAGTTAGTTGCTGTTGAATAATAAACCTACAGATGTTTGTACACTGTAATTGCACTATACAAAAAGTTTGTGAAAAACAAGATTTATTTTGATCCAGATTTGGTTTACATTCCTTAGCTGAGGCTTGTGTTTTGTTGCATTATATGAAATCTTCTCTTCTGTGTCTTTTTTCTCTATGCACTGTAACCTTTATGTAATAATTTTACTCTTGATTGCTGTACATAAGTTGCAAGTATTAGAGAAAAATGGAAGATTCAAGATCAAAATCTATTCTGAATGAAATTTTGTAAAACAACCTTTCAATAAGAGAAATGGAGAAGTTTGTTGAGATAAGGTTATTAAAATGCTAACAAACCTTGTTCAATAGGGAAATCTTATTCAAACTGCAGAATAAGTTGGATAGCCTTTGGGAAGAAATTGGGAAGTATCAAGGAGAAATTTCTAATCCTGTGTTCACAGAAACTGCATAAAGCTTTAAAGATAACCCTTTGATCTGAACAAAGACTACTTGATCTGCCAATGTTAATTGGGATGAACCCGTTCTTGGAAAGAAGGGATGGAAGTCTAATTAACAGTGTAAAATGATGTTGGGTTAAAAGTCTAATATTAATGAGAAATTTTAACATTCCTAAATATCACAAGAAAATAAACAGAAGCACAAGTCTAGAAAGAGAACTGAAAGTTCTTTTGATGGCTTATAAAGGAACAGACCTGAAGTCAAGATTTTAATGCTAGCAATCAGTACCTTGTAGTTACAGGCTGGGTCTCCCAGTAGCTGTTATATTGTTCCTGCTTGAGAGGTGCACTGATGAGATACACAGCCATTGGTGGGATTTATCATTTAGAAACCATACGTTTGTAATGGCCACTTACAAGGACAAGATATTTTCTTCTTGAAATGATGGATTTGTCAAGGCTTTTTTTCTGAGCTATCCATACATATATTGCAAATCAGCAAATAAGAGGGAGACTATACTAAGAAATATTATTGCTAACACTCATTGAGTGAATTTGATTTATAGGAGACATTTTGAACCTGAAAGTGAGATAAAGCATTCACTACAGGAGAGGTTGTTGAAGAGAAAATCTGCCATTAATCTTGTAGGAAGATTTTTCTTTCACTAAAGAGAAAGATTTCTTTCTGTGACTAATGCAGACCCATGGGGTTTCTTGCTTCAGCATGTTTTATGCTTTCTCTCGTTACTTCTGCACTGTTTCATGTTGGACAAACCTTGCAACAACCGTGGACAATGATAGTGCTAAAAATGAATATTCTGGAAAGGTCATACTAGTGACTAGACAGTTCTTTCCATCAAAAGAATATTACCAAAGAAAAAAAAAATACAGCATATATGTTCTTATACCTCTAAAGATAGACTTAATCTATTACTGCAGCTAAGAGTCAAAAGGACAGCTCATCAATTGCTGCACAACTTGCAAGTGTTGGGCTCCATAAGAAAAGATGTTATACATTAGTCTCACTTATTTCAGAGAACTTAAGGTGTCCTTAAATAGCTTCTACAAAAACTGTCACCAAGTGACAAAAGCTGCTCTATATTACATGTTTCATCGGAACCATCAAGCTTTTTCTTGGAGGAGCTCATTATTAATATCCAGGAAAAGGAGTAATCACCCTCAGGAACTCTTCGATGTACCTGGCAGAAAAGAAGGGCAAAGCAAGGGTATGTCATAAATATGAGAGCAGGTTGCAGAAGGTAACTATTAAAGATCTGTGCAGATGAGCTTGCTTTCTTCCTAATAAAACACCAGCTACCAAAAAATTTACATCAGAGCAGATAAGAAAAAGCATTCACTTTGAGATGCCTTTCTGATAAAGCAGACTCAGGGTGGTCTTTATGAGTGGCCACCATTTCTACTTATTCAGGAGACAACAAACTTAAGTCAGATGGCAGCAGTTTGAAACGTACAGACACAGTTTAGGGGGCATGTTTTTGTTGCTTTCCCTGATATTGACTCAGCAAGAATTTGTTTATTATCCAGCCTCCATCTGTACACTGCAACACTGTGATATTGTAAATGCTGAACAAAATGGGATTTTATGTTTTTAAAAATGTTTCCAAGCATAGCTGTCATGTAAGGACCAATAATACTTCTATTTGTAGACAAACCTTATCCAACTGATCACTTCACACACCAGGCCAGTTCATGTTAAGTTGTGTTTTAGAAATAAAGTGTTACTCTTTCAGAATTATCTATATTGGACCCTTTGTGTAAAATATCAATATTTTAATTAGGGATTAATGACAGGGAAGCATCTATTCATTTAGTGCTCAAAACATTTCAGATGATGTTTATTATGAATGAAGTCACTTTCTAAGACATCAGTTTGGTACTGTCCTAGTTCATAAAATGATAGCTCTGTGAATCTACAGGACACTTTTTACTTTTCATTTGTCATGCTGTTTTGTCAAAAAAGATTTTGTAATTGCTATAGTTTTAGCAAGTAGCATTTATAGCTAATCTATAGTTTGCATTTTTCCATAATGGTAAAGATGTTTTGCACCCACATATGAGATTTTTACTTAAGTGAGTTATTCTGTTTCATATTAGTAATCCCATAATGCAAGTTAAGACTATATACCTTAGAGAAATGCGCTTTTAGGATGTACAAATTGCTTTTTGTCATATTCAGGCAGTAAAAAGGGACAAAGAGGGAAGGGTCAAAAATAATGATGGGGATTATATGATAATAATGCTTAGGCTATGTGAAAAGGAAACATGAAGTTGAACCAGAAGCCCCTCTCAGATGGATGGATAATGTTCATGCCATGTGAGCTAAAGTTTCTGTAACGTGTGGAAGTTGCATCCCACTTACTGCAATGCATAACACAGTAACATGGGTTATATTCTGAAGTGCTTTTGTCGCCGTTCACTAGATTTGCTACCCAATTAACTGTATGGCAAGTGAATTCACTACTCCTTTTCCCAGAACTCCATGTCCTAACTAGTCTTTTTTTCAGATCCTTAACCTGGGCCATCAATGGAGATACAAAAGTTACCTAGTGTTAAGTAGGAGTCGTCTTGAGGAGGTTTTCAAATATTTTCAGCCCTAGAACCAAAATGACTGGGATACTTGGAAAAGTAATGTAAGAAACCAAAGTATCTGGAATATTGTCCTACACGCGTGAGCTGGTTCTCAGTATTCTCCAGATACTTTGAAGAGAGGTAAAACCAGGGACTGTCTTTTACCTTTGGGATAGTGGAGTCCTCCCCCATCCAAGTTTACTAATGCTTGGCATAATCTTTCCAGGTCTTATTTTCTTCCAGTACTAATGGTATACAATTTGTATATGAGTACCATGGCACACAGGGGCAGAAAGTACACTAAATGTGCACAGCAGCTCTTAGCACTATTGTTTCTGTATTTAATATGTATTTATTCTCTTAACTGTTGTTTCTTTGGAAATATTCTATTTGCTACTACTGCTTCCCTATGTCACTTAGGACTGTAGAGTTTGTTTGGAACCGGAAAATTTTCCTTTTTTTTAACTCTTTCAGTAGTAAAGGTAGATTAGCTCAAAGTGCAGAATGTGTCATCTGTTGATCAAGCTAACAATCAAACTGAGGAAACTGATCTGCCTAAATTCAAAAGTTTATTGTTGTTAGTCCTTTGGAATGTGAATACTATAATCATAATCCACTAATATGAATAGTATTACGACAAAACTTAGAAGCAATAGTCATAGGCCTACCTGCTATATGAAAGGGAAAGATTTTTTCTCTGTGTTTATCTAAACAAACGAGCAGATAAGTAACCAGAAATTCATGTCAAAAGCCATGCTTTTTTGCCAGTGTCAGCTAGAATTCACTCTGGCCATTATTGTAAGAAATAACAAAAATTGTTTTTACAAATAAATTGACAAGAGAGCCAAGGAGAATCTTCATCCTTTATTGGATGTGGGTGGGAATCATAAAAGCATAGAATCATGGAATGCCAGTTTGGAAGGGACCTCAAGGATCATTTGGTCCAACATTTCTGAGTGATAACTAGTTTAAATGAGATGGCTCAGAACCCTGTCAAGCTGAGGCTTAAAAGTGTCTGAATATGACATAATATGTGCCCAGGTGGCCAAGGTCAATGGCATCCTGGCTTGTATCAGAAACAGCATGGCTAACATGTGCAGAGAATTGATCATGCTCCTGTGCTCAGCCCTGGTGGGGCCACACATTGAATGCTGTATCGGTTTTGGGCCCCTCAGTACAGGAAAGATATAGAGGTGCTGGAGTGAGTGCAAAGATGGGCCACAAAAATGGTGAAGGGTCTGAAGAACAAGTCTTACAAGCAGCAGTTGAGGGAACATAGGTTATTTAGTCTGGAGAAGAGGAGGCTGAGGGGAGACTTTATTGCTCTCAAACTACCTGAAAAGAGGTGCTTTCGAGGTGATTGTTGTTCTGTTTTCCCAAGTAACAAGCAATAGAAGGAGAGGAAATAGCCTCAGGGTGCCTCAGAGAAGGTTTAGACTGGATATTAGAAAAAATTCTTTACTGAGAGAATGCTGAAGCATTGGAAGTGGCTGCTTAGGGAGGTAGTGGTATCACCACCCTTGGAGGTGTCCAAAAAACGTGTAGACGTTGCACTTTGTGACATGGTTTAGTAGGCATGGTTTTCTTGGGCTGATAATTGGGCTTGATGATCTTAGAGGCATTTTCTAACCTTAATGATTCTATGTTGACAGTTGTTTTGTAGCGTTATTGGAGGAATTGTGATGTTAATTAACAGCTCTTTGAAGCAATTTCATTAAAATATGTCTTTACTTCTTAACTGTTTTCAGTACAGCATATGATCTGTAACCCCAGTGCCAGTTTTTCTGCAAATTCTGCCAGAAATGATGTTTGGTAATGTAGGTTAATAGCTATGCAGTTTCTGACAGGTTTTCAACACAGCTGGAAATTATCGTTCTGTTTCTACAAGTGTGAAATTCTCACATCAAGAATAATGAGAGAGGCTTTGCTGACCTCTTCTTCAGTAGTGTGAATCAGTTATCAAATGAAAACCTATTCTGAGCACAGTTTTTTTTTGTTTTTTCTTTTTTTTGTTTTTTTTTTAATGCTTGAAGGTTTGGAATTTAGCTCAGGCAACAACTGATGCGTGCTGTGCAGAGTACCTGTGCTGATAATAGCCCCAAAGCCTCTACTCTCTTCTGTCATTTAAACAACGTAGTACATAACTTCTTTGTGCCAGTGTTTATTTAAACAAATCCAATAAACCAAGTTATCAAATATGTCTTCTTGTCACCAAATCCTTCACATATCTCCCATAAACTCTTGATGCATTCACACTGGCTCTGAAAATGCCAAATTTAATCTACCTTCAACTCTCCTGTTCATGGCTGATTCCCTGGAACATTGTATTTATGTGTCCATTTTTAGGCTTGACTAGTATTCTATGAGCCAGTTGCCCATTTTGATAACAAAACATTTGTGTTGCACATGATTTAGTTCACCTCAACTTTTTCTTTATCAGTCAGATGTTAATAGCTTACTTTATCTTCTCCTTTTTCTATGTCCTAATACTTCATTATTCTGCTTAAAATCATAAGAAGTGTATATGCCTGGTAAGATTAATTTGTTCATTAAGTATGGATTGTCATAGGTTTACATAGGTTTACATTACTTGGAAATTTAGGTGCAGATAAAGTGGATCAAAACTTGAACAGTGAATGGTGGCGGGATGGTTACTCAGAGACTTTGGCTAAATGGAAAGCTCAGTGCAATTAATGAGCAGTAGCTGTTTTTCTCAAGTATCTGGAATACGCTGCCTTTCATTTGTCATACAAATACATGTCTATTGTATTAACTAAAGGATTCTTGTATTGTTTTACAGCAGTGCCTAGAGAAGACTTGAGGTGTCACCTAGGGCAGCACAGACACCTTCCTTATCTCAAATTCCCATGGAAATACCTTGTCTCTGTTTAGATCAGTTTGCCCTGGAAGTTAATTGTGAGCAACCTGGAAGGGAAGGTTTCCCAATGCAAGTATTTCCACTTCTTTTAAATTAATTTCTTGAGGAAGCTATCAATATTCATGCACCATACAAGTTTTTCTTGTGTATGTTTATGTCTGCCCACCAGGGCCTCTGATTCTACGTGAGAATGACAAGAAATTACAAAGAACAAGTAGGATTAAATTGAAAAGCTATTTATTCATGGCTGAGGATTTCAAGGGAAAAATAGTCTCTGGCTGTGGTAGGATTCTAGTTGTTCTGCTGAAATGCTTTTTGGTAGGGTTTTTTTTCAGGTTTTCTCCCCAATAAACAATTTATATCCTTGGGGAACTCAGAAGATTTACCTTTTCTGTTTCTCAGCCCTGTGAATACAATGAGCAACAACTGAAAGCTTCCTGCCTAATACTGGTTCCTTTCTCTTGGTGTGAAAAGACAGGGAATGGTGGTAGTGTGTCATTAGACCTGTCCTCTGAGCTGAACACCCCTTCCCTTTCCTCAAAATAACCCTGAAGCACTCAGCAAGTTGAAAAGGGGGAACGAGTTTGATTCCAGTGCCAAGCCTTCTACATAAACAAGGTAAAATGTCGCTGAGCACCAGTAAATACTAGGCTTTTGTTGGGGCTGGAGCAAAGCCTTATGAAAGATTTCCAATAAATCTGTCGGGAAGACTTGGAAAAAGTCTTATGATAAATGCACCAAATAGACTTGTAAACCACAGTAAGGAAAATAAATGTGTTGTGCAGTACAGTGGTGGTCTCTTGATGTGCATTTGTTTCAAGCATATCAACAGAACAATATACAAGTGCCAGGCAGGGGATGGTTATTTGCTTTTTTCGGTGTTGTTTGAAAACAAATGATGAAATTAAAACTTATGGCATAACCTGCCATCCTGCCATTATTACCTGCCTTTAAAAAAAAAAAATCATTAAAAATAGGCTTTGTTATCTGCAGAAACTGTATTGGAATCTACCTCCATTCATAATTCAGATGGGGTTTGAAGTTTTCCCTTGTGGACAATGTCTTGTATCAAAGGGGTTTTGCGAGTGGTATGATTCTACCAAGTTAGTGGTCCCTGCTTCTGTGAGGCACAGCAAAATGTTAGTAATAATTTCTCCAGAGAGTCCAGATATTTTTCTATATCTATTTTTCTGGTTTTTTTTTTCTGGGACACATAAGTGTTTTGATTGAGGCTGTATAGGAAATGCCCCTGAAAGCTCAAGAATCAGACTGAGGGAATGGCTAGAACTGCTAGTTTCTGGGTATGGAGCAAACTTTGGGAGTCCAGCATTGCCATAAGACAGATCTGGACTGCTCTCACATTCATAAAACATTCTCTGTTTTAGGACACTTATTTTTACTGTTTACAAAGTGACCATCTAAAGAAAAGATTCTCTTTTCTCCTATTCTGCCATTTTCAACCTGTGTCCTAATCCCACTTCCAGCTGCAACAGAATTTCATCCTAGTTCAGGCTCTAGCAGTCCCTTCCTGTCCAGGAAAACTTTTGAAAGAGGACTGAAGTCTCTGCACTCCCTATTGATGAGGCAACCTGTAGCTGTTTGATATTCCATCATGTGGGTGTACAGCATCCTTGCTACCCGAAAGACAGTGCCAAGGTTGTTGCCTAAGTCAGCATCAAATCAAATGCCAGACAGGTCTTTACAAAGGGCCTTTTTCATGTAGAAAGCAGAGAAGATTTGGTAATCAATTTTCCCATAAGCCTATTTTCTCTGAACTTCTGTGTGCTCATTTTTTCCATTGTTTGTGCCTGAAAGTAATAGTTATTATTCATGAGTTCATGTATGCAAGAAATTATTCTGTTTTTAATTTAGTGTTAATAACTGATTTTTGGAAGAATATTCCAAAAGTAAGAATGTCAATACTTGTATTTTTTTACCAAAATTCTAAGGTGCAGCTGTAACATACTAGTAGTGAAGTTTTAGTGAAAACTGAGAACTTATTTAGAAGAAATAGAACAAAATTTGGACATAAAGACATTTCTGCAGTAAGTTATGTTATAAAAGTCATCTTGCATTGTGTTGACAGAAAGCTGCTGCAAATTTGGCAATTTTTTTTCAAGTGCCAGTATAGTTTTATGAATACTCTTGAGAACATTCCACAGGGAGTTGCAGAAGTATTGCAGGTGAATTTTGAGTATGATTGCAAAGCATTCTTTATCTGATGTATTGGGGTTTGGCGGGGAGGGGGGGGGTGGAACTCTTTTGGCAACTTTTCAAGTCCTGCATGCATATACATTTCATACATGCATATAAATTTTTATGTATTTACTATATTATCCTTCTGGCTTGTCTAGTTCACCAGCTATTAGAAGCCAGCTCTTAACAGGTTGGAAATAGGAGTACATTTCTTTGTGAGAGGTTGAGAGAACAGGAGCATGCAATTAAGAGCATGATTTGCTCAGGATTCTTTCTAATATGAAACTTTACTGGTCTATGATAGAATGGTTATTACAGGATTATAGTATTCTTTAAGTATATGATGCTGTAATGTGAAATTCTTACGTACAAGATCATTTTTCCCTTTTGAGCAATTGTTTGGCTATAGGTATAGCAAGAACAACATAAGAAAAATCATTGTTCTGCTCATTGTATGTGGTACAATTTGGATTATCCTGGCAATGTGATAGTCCTGAGGTCTGTTTTCTCTTTCATAAATCTTTTACAAGAAAGATGAGTATAGAGCCATTTTGAATACATAATTGAGTTATCTAGGAGTTAGAAAGGACATAATTTTCTCAAAGGTTTAGCTGCAGTATGTTAAGATCTTCTTCTGCACCATCTTGTTAATTATATTCTTCCCTCACTAAGCTAAGCTAAGTACAGCTGTGAAGCTTGTGATGATATTGATGACTTTTGTTCTTCCTCAAGCAAATTACCAAGTTCAGAAAGAACTAAGATTCATATTTGTTTACAAAAAAAAATGTTTTACTCAAAGACCACAGCAGCTAATGATAGTGTTTCCTCTCACAGCTTCCATAGTCACCATCTGCTCACAGCAGAACCAAATTTTCCCATAGTTAAACTGAGCATTAAGCAGACTTCTAGGATTATAATTACTGATTTACTAACTACATTTCTGCAAGCACAGAGAACTGCTTGAGTACTATTCCTCAAAACTAAAGCAGCTCACTTTATTTTGTTTTCCCTGGGCAGTAAATCAGATCATCTGAGGCTACAGAAGACTTCTGTTGCTACTCTTCTTCTTGTAATACTTATACTACATCTAAGAGGCAGAAAAAGCTCTGTGTTTTCCTTTTCTGTTCACCTGATTTGTGAGTAATTTTACTTTTGTCTTATGTTTCTCTGCTTACTCAAAAATATCCATAAGAGGAAACCTTTCCTTGGCTCTATTACCTCTCTCAGTACCTCCTTCTGTATTAGTTCCTTCAAAAACACCGATCATCACTGTTACTTTGTACTATTTATGCATAAAGTACTGTAGAAGAGTGGTCTTTTTTCTCACAGTAAGCTTGCCTGACATGCCAAAAATCAAGTTAGTTAAAGACAAGATGGATCTTGCCCATTGAGAAATAAAGATTCTCAAACTGCAGAAGACTTATCCGTAATGGTCTGAAAACTGCTCCAGAATATGCATGAGATATGCGAACACCTCTAGAGCAGCTGTATGGGTCTACAGGAGAATGGCTGCAGACCAACATAGAGCCACAAGCTGTTAAAGATCATTCCCAAGGCAGTATCTAACTAAAATAATTTTGGGAACCTATGATATTAAGTTACTAATAGCTGTTTTACAGAATTTCACCCCATGTTCTCCATGCAACAGGTGTGTGAGAGGCTTCCTGGCAGAAGGGCCAGTTTTGCACTCATGCTGAGTTTATGTATAGTCAGGAACTTGTGAAGATACTGCAGTCACAGGAAGCTGTGTGTTAAAAGTTATCAACTTCTGTGCTAATGAATATGTATGTATTGGAGAAACTGGAAGTTTAGAGAAGGTGGAAGGTTAACTGGAAAGAGAATCACAGGAAAACCAAACAAAATAGGAGTCTTTCTCTTATTATTCTGCTGCTCTTCCCTGTGATTATTTCGTCTTAGTTGCTGTTTCTGGAAGTAGCTGAGTGCATTGTTGAGGAAATATTGCAGCCATACATTCCAGTGAGAAAACCCTGATATATTTCTGCACTATTACTTTCTATTTTATTGTCAGCATTTTGTAAAACCATGTCAAATTCCCTGTTCAGGTGAATGGCTGTTTCTTGCCTTGCTGTTTTCCAAGTGAGTTTACCATAGTTTTTTTTCCATATTTTTTTTTCTATGATCTGGATGAACTGTCTAATATCTTGCATGTTCAGGGATCACAGGGATATTATTAGGACACTAGAAAGTTTTGACCATGTAATATTTGTCTGACTGGATAGAAAATATTGTGTTCAATTACTTAAAATCTAATATTGGTTTTAAAATAAAATTTATTATTTCAGGATAGTTAGCTTGAGTGTTTTGTGAGAAAATTTTTTCAAGCTAAACATGGAAGGTAAGAATTGCTGTTATCCTTAGATCTGGAAACTACTTTTGGATAATAATAAAATACACTAGCAAGTATTTTAATATAAGCAATTATAGTTTGCTTTCCTAAAATGCATTCAAATAGTTTCAGATGGAATATATACTTGTCATTGCCTATCTTAAAATCTTATATAGTACTGCAACTCATTATTAAAATAATTTACATGTTTAAATCCCAAAGTCAGTATTTTATAAATGAAAGGAGGAAATGGTACTTGTAAAATTATTTGAAAATACTTTTGAAATGCAGATAAACCTTGACAAAGATCATGGTAAGCTGACATTTATCATGGGCCATTTATTTTAGGAACAATGTAATATGTGTCAAATTACCAAATTTTTGCTCTTCACTACTAAAGCAAGTGAAGTTCTTACTCCAAGAAAATAAGTATCCTCGCAATTCCACAGAAAATAACACTTGGAGGACAAAAGCTTTGTCATGCTGTTGTTATGGATTCTCAGTTACCCTGTGAACCAAGAAAACAGTACAATTTCAAAGTACAACAGATTCAGCTAATTTATTGGAAGATCTCCACCAGCATTTAGAACAATAAAGTTGAAAATATTTAAATAAATAAAACAAAGAGCACATATTGTATAAAAACACTCCCCCAATAAAAAAAAAAAAAAAAAAAAACCAAAAAAACCCAAAAAACCAAAAACAAATCAACACACACTAACACCAGACATAAAAAAAGCTCCTGTCATACCTTGTTCAGGTGAGGAGGTGAATAGACACAGCGTGTGAGTATAGACTGCTATCTGTGGAGCAAATCTCTCCAGCCCAGCACCCCCAGCACCCACAGTTGAGGAAACTGTATTCCTTTTTGGATCATGAACTTTTAGGAAGAATTAAAGCAAAGAACATAGGCCAAAGAAAACAACTTAATCAGCTGTTCATAAAATAAGGCCTAAGGAAAAAGAGACCACAACCGCAGTGCTTCATCTTGACAAGACTTGGGCCTGATAGTAGTCTCGATGCAGAATTTACAATTTATGTATCAGAAGTTCATGGAAGATACAATTATATTTTGTTTCTAGTAGTGTGGAGTATAATAATATGATATACAAAAGTAATATGCCCACAAAAGGACTTAGAATTATCATATAATGCAGAGGTTTGTTTGAACAATGGGAAAATCCTAAATAGAAAGAGAAGTGCAACACAAGAATAGGTAAGTATGTGAACTTCTGTTATTTGCTATAAGGACACAATAGCTATGGTTACTCTTGTTATGTTTGAAGTGTGGACTGTGCAGTCTCCAGCTGTTTCTTGTAGTCTGTGACTTGGGGAACACTGGGCAGTGGGGTAGGATAGCCCTGTGGTGGTTCTGCCTTACCCAGGGAACAGAACCATCCCAAGAAAAGTCATGAGGTGATATTTTAAGGACACCTCTTACCTTATCCTTGAAAGATTTAATATGTTGAATCTGTTTACCCATCTTGAAGATATGGTGAGTAATTTTAGCGTAAATGTAAACCTGAAGGTGTACAATTCCATGGGACCTGATGAGATGCATCTGGAGGTCTTGAGTGAACTGGCAGGTGAAATTGCTGTGCTACTATCTGTCATATTTAAGAAGTTGTGGCAGTCTAGTTAAATTCCCACTAATTGGAAAAGGGAGAAGCATAACCCTCATTTTTTAAAAAAGGAAACCATTCTATGACAATATTATCAAGTCTCAACAGAATCACCTTTTGGGAAATAATTGATATGCTGCTACATATAGCTATCTGGTATTTGAACGCATGCACTTATCTGAAAAATATCCACATACTCTAATTCAAGCATAAGTAGTTAATTTTGTATAATGTATGAAATCTTCAAGCTCAGAAATTCAAATCAGAAGGTTGGCTGATTTATATTTTGTGCATTTTTTTTTTCTGAAAACATGCTTCTGATAATGCTACTGTTTTTTCTAACAGCACTTGTGGTAAGCCATAGGCATTTTCAAACCCAAAGCTATTTTGTTTCTTTTGTGGAAGAAACAATTTGCGTATTGGTTTAGGCAGAGAAAGGGTTGAGTGATCTTAGAGGAGATTCATTAAAACATAAACATTTCATCTAGTGAGTAAAACAATTTAATTTTTTCTATTTGGAATTATTGCTTCAGAATGCTCAAAACTGCTTTTGAGTGTGGATAGGGATTGCCCACACCAGTGGTTTTAAATCTACTATTGAGGCTCAGCCTAACATTTACTGGACTATAAGGTCGCTTTTACTAAAATGTATGCAGACTGACCTTGTTTGTCAGTAATATAACTAAATCATAGAATGTTCTGGACTGAAGGGAACTTACAAGGATCATGATGACACCAAGCTGAGTGGTGCAACTGCATCATGCAGTTGTCACAACGGAAGGATGGGATGTCATCCGGAGGGACCTGGACAAGTTGGAGAAGTAAGCTGGAGCACCTCCCATGTGACGACAGGCTGAGAGAGTCAGGGTTGTTCAGCCTGAGAAGAGAAGGCTCAGAGGAGACCTTATAGCTACCTTCCAGTACCTGAAGAGGGGCTACAAGAAAGCTGGGGAGGGACTTTTTACAGAGGCTTGTAGTGATAGGACTAGAGGCAATGGGTATAAACTGGAGAGAAGCAGGTTTAGACTAGACATAAGAAGGAATTTCTTCACTATGAGAGTGGTGAGGCACTGGAATAGGTTGCTCAGGAAAGCTGTGGATGCCACATCCCTGGAGGTGTTCAAGGCCAGATTGGATGAGGTCTTGAGCAGCCTGATGTGCCCCAGCCATGGCAGGAGGGTTGGAATTAGATGATCTTTATGGTCCCTTCTAACCCACACTATTCTGTGTTTCTATGACTCTATGGAGTCAGACTCCTGTCCCTGCATAGGACAACCCCAAAACTCACACCAGATGTCTGAGGTTGCCATCCAAATGCTTCTGGAATCTTGTTCGGCTTGGTGTCATTACTGCTTCTGGAGAGCTGTTCCAGTGCTTCACCACTCCCTGAGTGAAGAACCTAATATCCAGTCTAAACCTCCTCTGACACATATTCCTGCCATTCCCTGGGTCTTATCAGTGGTAGCCAGAGAGAAGAGATCAGTACCTGCTCCTCCTCTTTTCCATTGTGTGGAAGCTGAAGACTGCAGTGAGGTCTCCCTTCAGTCTCTTCTGGGCAAAACATATCAAGTGACTTTAGCTGTTCCTCGTATGGCTTACCCTCTAAACCCACCACCAACTTTGTGGCCCTCCTCTGGACGCTTCCCAATACCTTTATATCCTTTTTATACTATGGTGCCCAAAACTGCACGTAATACTCAAAGTAGGGCTGCATCAGTGCGGAGTAGAGTGTGACAATCACCTCTCTCAACCGGCTAGCAATGCTATGCTTTTAGACTGCAGTCTTAAAATAGCTCTAGTAATTCAAAGCATTACATTAGCACTTTCTGTGTAGGTTCCTATGACTTGTTCTCTCGTCATTGGGGCTCTAGAAGCTGCTCCATTTCTTCTCTAGCACAGTCCCAGGGCCTTGGAAGAAGCCTAAATGGGCTTTTTGCACGTAGTCTGATGACACGATGTTCATTAGCTCCCCGCTAGAACTAGTATGCCAGAGGATAAGTATTTAGAGCACATCTCGTGTCAGTTGTGGTTTGAGGGCTTTTCTTTTTTTTTTTTTTTTTTTTAATAAATGTGAAGATCTACGTTTGCTATGTTTATATAGCATAAAGCTTTATAAGAAATACACTTGCAGTCTTCACATTCGAAGATTTCTGCAGTCACAGATTCTCAGTTCTGCTCCTGTTTAAATCAACAGCAAAACTCCAACCATTTTTAAAGTAACAGGATTAAGATCCTTCAGCCCTTATAGAGCAGCAGTGAAGGACTAAAGCCAGTTTGTATTCTTGGCTTATAAACACATAAATATTCTGGCTTATGACCATAGGTTGGCTCAGTATCAGCCTTGAATTTGAACTCTGGAGTTCTAATTCCTCGTCTTGTTCTCAGACCATTTGATCTAGACCTTGACATCTTCCTCTCCATAAAATGGTGAGAAAAGAAATTAGGTTTAGCATGAAATTGATTACCTAAAATCCCATGAGACTGGTTCCCCTCATGATACTTTGCTAACAATTTAATGATCCCATTTATTTCTTAATGCATAAAAAGGGACCCCAGTGGCTTACCTCTCAGCCCTTAAAAACATCTATAATTTTATCCTTGAGGATACCTTAGAAAATTGGAGCATGCAGTCATTTTTATTCTCTTCTGCTGAAGAGCAGATACTTGCAGTCACAAAGGGGTTACCAGTTAATGGTATCTTTGGAGGGTCAAAATTGAACAGCTTAATATACTTTTGCTGTGTCATATTTGGAGAACAGATGTTATTTATGTCCTGAGTAGAAACTTGACATTTCTGACTATTTATTAAAAACCAAAAGGCACAGAAAGTGGATTTTCTCTGTGCAACAAAAGAATCCTGCTGGATGAAAGAAAGCGACAAAAGCTAAGATCTTTGCCTGCATTTTATTGTAATGTAATTTGTAACTGGAGTTTTTGTTTGATAGCAGCGTCATCCAAAGTGGAAACAGTGCAGCCAGTATGAAGAAGTAATTCGCTGCTGAAATTTAAGTCACCACTACATTTTGTATGCATTTTATGGCTAGTACTAAGAGAACCTAGTTATTCTGTAGTAGTAGATGTCATGTGTGAGTCTCGGGTTTTGGTTTAGCTTATTGCTTGTCATTAACACTTAAACATTGTGAGAGTATCCATAAAAGTTCTAAAATTTAATCTTGTCTTGTTCTTGTCTACTTTGTAAGTTCTCTGAACTGCAGACAGATGCAGCCATCTGCTGCTCTCTAGTATATACCTTTTAGAAGTGAATTAAAATGGATGCTGAATTCACTCCTTAGTCTCCATAAGAACAGTTACTCTGTAAATGTAACACTAATAGGCTTTTCTGTGTAGGACCAATTTAAAAAGCACTTACTGCCATGAATAGTTCTTTCTTGGACACACAGAATAACACAGCACTTAGGGCTTATGGCTACCTTTAAGCAATGAAAGGCTCTATTGACTTCATGCACTAAAGTGCTTTACTGGATCAAGTTTATTTCGAAGAACTTCTCAGTTAAGAAAAGGTTTGCAGAATCAGACACTCAGAGAAAGACTGACATGAAGATGTTTCATCAGGGAATAGTTATTATACCCATTAACTAGATCTTTTTTTATTTTTTTCATAACCTAATGAAGATATCGGGGAAAAAAACTAACAAAAGAAATGAAAATGGCATAGAGAAAAAAATAGAATAGTAGATTTGAGCGGGAGGGTGGGAAATGATTCTGTCTCAATGCAAATGTGAATATGGAATGAAAAAAAAAAGTGCAGCTTCTATTTACAACCTATGCAAAAAGGCTGTATATTGCAGAGATGATCTGTGTCTGTGTTATTGAGATATGACTCCTGCCTGTATCAGATCTAGCTGCATTACAGAAGCTTTTCTGCACAGGTGAACAGTCACCATGTCCTTGCCTGAAAGCTCAGATTTTACCAGTCCATTTTGCTGAATTTCTCCCCTGACTGCTACTCTTATTCAGATGTATGTCCGTGAAATATGCTACAAGATGTGATATGCCAGCTTGATGTGCTGGCTGCAACAGGTTTCAGAAACAACCCTTTGAGCTCACTGCCCTTTCTCAGTAATGTGATGAGAGCAGCAAAATCTGTTCCAGCTTCATCCATTTAAGTCTTTGGAGGAGAAAAGTCCTTTTTTAACAGTTGCTAATGCATGCAGGTGGTTCTCTAGTGTGTGGTATGCATATCTTCTCTGTGAAGGACTGTGTGGGACTTTGAAATTAATGTATTGGCTCTGGGTGAGCTGAAGTAAAGAAAGCCCAAAGACAGTGGTTACCTGGCATGAACATCCCCTGAAAAAAGGACATGACACGGATGACAACCGCCTACATGAGCTAGGCCACCTATAGAGCTGTATGATCTCTGGAAAGCTTTATTGTTATTTTTGGTCAAAATCCAACTGTTCAAGAGTTCATACTGGTTGGCTTTTGTTTCTTTTGGTTTTGTTTTTCTGGGGGGAGTGAGGGGGTGAAGGTGGGTGTTGTCTTGAGGTCTTTGTTAGTGAGATAGAAAAGCTTTGACTGTAACACTCGAGTGTTTTAATACATATAGGACAACAGAATTACAGAATGTCAGACAAAAAGCCTTGCTAGCAAGAAATTGACTTTCCATAGTTAGAAATGAGTATTCCTCTGCAGTGAACCAGAGAGACGAAATGACAACTCTGGCAGTGCAAATATATAAAAGCCAGAGCAATTCATTTTCTGTCTCTCTTAGCTAGAGCCATGTAAAACAATTCTTATTCTTTATTTTATTTTATTGAATTTGTCTCTAAATATTAACATACAAGAAATAGAAATTAATGATTTGTATCCTATTGGTTATATCCCCAGTTCCAGTAAGTTATTCATGAACTGTTTATTGCCAGTATTAAAACTGAGATACCCAACATATAACTTATGTAAATAATTATGTTTGTCTTTAAAAATGAAGTGCAGAATCCTTGAACTGTAGATACAGTGTCAAACTAAAAGACAACAGAAACAATCATTAACTCTTTGTTTTAAAACTATGATTTGGTCACTGCTTAAAGTATCCAAATTTAATGACCATTCTATTAAACTTTGAAAAATTCCTGGAAATTAACAGATAAAGGATTACAGAAAAAATGATCTTACTACAAAATTGAAACAAATCTTGGTAAAATTGCTTTTTGTCACTACCTAGCTGCAGTCTAAACTGCCAGTGTCAGTCACTGAAGTGCTTTTCTCCAGCAGAGAGGTGGCTAATAGAAATATTTCTTTAATCCTGTTGAGATAGCATAATGAATGCAGATACTTGAAGTTGTTGTTTTCCTGGTCAGTGTTTTCTGTTGGTATGTATTCTATAAAATTAGATTTGTACCTCACCCAGATGAGTGCTTGGCTCATGATTTTCAGTTATAATAATGCATCTGATAACATGTCAGCAGTTGTCCAAAAAAGTCACCCTACAAGAGAGGCTTCTTTACAGAGTGCATGAAAAACTGTGTTTAATGATACGGAGTATTTTCCCAATCATTTGAACATCTATATAAAGAGGCCTAGCCCCTGTGTACTGTAGTAGTATATATTTTGCATACCATCCATTATTATTTTGAACTCTTTAAATAGATTTTTTCTTCTTGTCCTTTGCACATACAAATTGTTGTGTTAGGAGAAGAAATTTGAAAAGCAAGAAACTTAATGAGTTCTTAAGGTTTGTGGTGAATAAGCTGCTGGTTAAGTGATTAAAAATTCTGTTTGTGACTATCTTCATATATTACTGTGACTGATAAGAAGGTGCACCACTTGCATCAAGATATATTATTACCTTACAACTGGTAAGATTATCAGTCTTTTAATAAAAGCAAGATACAAATAAGCAGTTTCTTTTATTTATTCTTGGAGATGAAATTGCATGTGCTTTTGAATGCATGCTCAGTAATTTTAGATTGAAAAAATAATCCTACTATACTTTAGCAGATGAATTGAGAATAAATAGCATTAACAAGGAAATGATACATGCCTTTAAGGACTCAGTAGCTATCCTATACCAATATATAGGACTACAATAGGTCTTTTCATTCTCCAGGCAAGGCAGGCATGGTAACTCTTTAGCGATGTTTGGTAAATATTAACTTTTGACTGTCTTTGAACTTGCATGTTTTGTTCTCTTTATTGATTACGTTATTTCTTTTATGGCCAAAATAACTCATGCAAGTTTGGGGACAGATGATCTAATCTATTGAACTATACATTAAAAAGCACATGCAAGGAGAACAAAGAGAGTTTGTGGAAAATGGTCTGCAACACTATGAGCAGGGGTGCCAAAAAAATGCTTTTTAGTTGCCATCTGTATGTTTCACATGATGATCCAGAGTTGATGGACTCTTACTTTTTCTGATATTAGTAGATGTTTCTCATACTTATTTCCAATTCCAGCTCTTTTGAATGAGTAATGTTCAACAGAGCAACCTGCTGTGTGCCATGGGCTAATGGATTAGATACCCCTATTCCGGCATTTGCCATTGGTTTTGTTTCATAGTTACCTTTACAGAGCTAATAACAGCAGAGCAAATACTTAGTAGGAATTGAGGTTTTTGAAAGATTCTGTGTTTAAAAGACAACAGATGCATACATCAAGAATTTACATTTGACCTATTTCTGCTCATATATTTTCTTATTAAATTACAGGAAAAACTAATTTCTTGCATCTGTGTTTCCACTGGTCTGATAAACTGTACAATCCTGGACAAGTATTTGAGCACTACCATGCTATTAGAAATTAAATAATCATCAAGAAATCTAAAGTTACGCTGTCCCGCCAATGTAATGCAATGCCGCACTTCCAATTGTTTCTCAGATATCCTTTCCAGGTTCAGGACAGAAAAAGAAGTATTTTTAAGATACAGTATCTGTAATAGTGCTTCAGGGGGAGATGCTTTTCACAGAGTGCTTGGTGATCCTGGTCTTACCAACAGAAAGCTGGAGTGATGGACAGGGAAAAATCTTCAGTGAGCCCCTGTGTACTCTGGGTATGAGGATAAGCAGCCTGCAGGACAAGTGAATTGCATCCACCCTTTGGGTGAGCCCCAACCACCGTGGGCATTCCGAGAATGTGTGAAGCATGCTGAAGAAGCCACATGCCTTGCATTTTTCAGACAGCCAACAAATGCCATGTGTCATTTATAAACTATTTGAGATTGGATTGGAGCTTATTTGCACCAGTTTCTAATGTCTTATGGAGACTATTGCTACCATTTTGTTGTGTTAGGCAGCATAAGACAGAGAACCTGCCTTCCATGCTCCTGTTTTGATGCAATCAGTAAGACAACAGTGTTTTATACAAAGAATTCATAATTCATAAACTGTACATAAGTTGTTTGCATCATAAGTTATGTCAACCACCACCATCATTATAGCACAGGCAATTTTCTATTTTCTACAAGCACTTTCTTTTCAGGTATTGATTTTAAGCAACCAATCTATTATCACACTACAGTACTTCTCAAAAATTTTCTGCATGTATCCATAGATTATTAAATTACATAGATGAATTTTTTGTCACTTTCATTTTTATTTGTAATTCTAGTTTCAATTTGCACTTGTAGAACATGTTTTGCAAAACAAACTTTGCACAATCAGATAATATGTTTTCATTATCCTTTATCTTACCATTCTATTTCTATGATCTAATTATGTATCTGAATACCTAATGTAGTTGAAATTAATTTTTCATGATTGCTATAACAAATCCTATTTCATAAATGAAAATAAATATGCAAAGCATTTCAATCCATATATCTCAGAGGACACAGAGATTTATTGAAAATCTTATTGTACTTCTCCACTATTCAATATGCTTCCAAATCTGGAGACCCTGATTTTTCACTTTTGGACTTTTTGTTTTTTCCTTACACACAGGAGAGAAAGTCTGCCTGTTTCTGCTTAAGAGGTTTCATTTAATTTAACATCTAACGGAAAAGCAGAGTTGATGCTGCTTCTTGCAGAGGGACAATCAAGGGTTTCAGCTGTTTATCTCCAAGAATATTGGAATTTCAGCATGAGATAGCACTGTGCCTGAGTGTTTCTGTGCTTTCACATCATGTTTCCAACCCAGCCACTTTCCTATACACTTACTCAGAATACAGTCTGAATGAAAGTCTGGAATATATAGGCTCTGTGGGGAAAATATGGAAGACCTGAGCTTGTTGAATAAGAGAAAATAATTATTCATAGGAAGACCCAGTAGAAGTCTTCACATATGTAAAAGAATCTGTGAATTAGAAGGAAATAAACTCTGTGTTAACTGGGCATAAGAGAAATCATAATCATATGTGGTAGTAAAGGAGCTGTAATTTGAACATATGAAGCTCTTTCTAACTTTAAGGACAATTAGATGTTCTAGTATACCTTTAACTTTGAGAACAAAACAAGTAAGGATGGAAGAAATAATTGTGATACTGTTGGTTCTCAGTTGCTGCAAGAAATTGGATGTGCCAATTTCTCTTCCAATTCTTTTTATATGGCTGTTTCTATAGGTATTTGCACTAGAACTCAGTGAGGACAAGGGTGGGAAGGTAGAGGGGGGATACATACGTTAACCTTAAATATTTTTTCTGTTCCTGCAACTACTCTGTTTCTTATTTATATTCTTTTTTTCCTGTCTGGGGCCCTACAATCTCTTTCAACCTCTTCCTGAGGAGTGCTTCTAAACAGAAAGAGGGAAAATAAAGAAGGAATTCACTCAGCAGCTGTAATAACTCTCAAGTTATTCCTCTTACGTCTAGAAAATCCTATTCTATAATGATGGTGAAATCTGGAGTGGTCTGTCATGTAGTCTTTTTCAGTAAATCCGCAACAGTATTTGATACAGCCTTAATAGCAGTGTTTAATTCTGCAACTATCAGTTACCAGTAGACTCATTCTTACAGGGAAACGTGCACTTATTTTTAAAAACAGGATTCTAAGAATTAATCTGAAAGAGCCAAAGTGAATTATAGAGACATTTAAAATGTATCAAAACTGAGCAGTTGCATTTGCCATTTTTCTACTTTTTATATTGTATATTGGAAAGAAAGATTTTTCTTAATTTCTGGATAATGAATAGTCCAAAGTAAAATAAAATAATTTTTCTGTGATACGGTGAAGTCCAAATATTTTCATTATGCACTGGTGAATATGAAAGAAAAGGGAGATCATTTTGGACTCGGAGAATATTCTTTTTAATGTAGAAATTATTTTCTGGGGATTAGGCTGAGAAAACAGCCTAATCTGATTGCATCTTGCACAAAAATAAAAGATAACAGTTCTCAAACTCTTACTGATAATATGCACTCATAGTGTAATTTTGCCTGTTTCTCTCCACATTTAGCTAATCCTAAAATATGATACTGCAGGCACATGTCTCTGTGTTTCATGTTACTGATGAACATGTCCTGTGGATTACCACAGTCTAATTCTGCATGATTCTGGAGCTGTCTTGACTGACTGGACATTAAAATGAAACAAAACAAAACAAAACAAAAACATAGCATGAAATCTGTTGCGAGGGAACTAAGTATGTTGTGTTCACCTCTCCTTGCCTTGGAAAGGAAGAAAGTGGCATGGATGTGATAAAGATATGAGAAAAATTCTTTTCCTTTTATATCTCAGTGGCTTCTTTCAAGAAGCAGAAAAGATGGATTCACTGCCACTCTGTTAGCAGCTTAGCTTAAACCCACTTTGTACTCGCCACTTGCAAGAGTTTCCAAACTACCCGGGCTTTAGTGGTCTGAGATGGACCTCCTTTGATTTCTTGTGATGGTGAGCCCTTCTGTCTTGGACAAAATATTTGCACAGCCTACTAAAGAGACAGGAGAGGGCATGAGTGATAGTCTAACCTGAGAGGCATATCGGTGGCCTAACAAGCTTCCATGGTGTTCCCAGTATCTACTGTATACAGCAATGAGATCATATGCCAACCATCTGTTCCTATGAACCTTCAGTTAAGAAAGCTCAAAAGTTCTCCTCATGAGCCAGATAGAGCATCCTGCTCTCCAGAATACATTTTGGCTGGTAGTTGATGTGCCACCTTGGAATAGCTGCTGATCTCCTCAGGAGACAATCGAACTTCAGTTTCCCATGTTCTTTGGAAGTGTTAATCTACTGAGTACTTGTTTATGACATAAAAGTACAGCACAGTTGTTACTTCCACCTCCTTGTCTCATTCTTTCCTACTAGCATTTTTAGAACTTTGGAATGATATTTTGTAAATAATTCTTTTCCCTGTGATATATTGTGTCTGGTGCTACGTGTGGATGGAGAGACAAGGACAAGAGCTCTAAGTATTCCAATAGGCACTTTACCTGTGTTTGCATTTTGCTTGCTTGTAGTATCTGATTTGCCTAATCATATACATAGGTGAATATGAGACTTATAGACTTGTATGTGACAGTGTACATAATGATTTTAAAATATATTTCACAGTTTGTTTGGGTTCTTTTTTCACTTTTAGTAAACGATTGGTCCCAGGAAGGAGCTGAACCGTGGAGGTTATTTTGCCCTGTTATAATGAGATTTACGATTTAAAAAAGATTTCCAAGTAGAATCATAGAATCATAGAATAGTTTGGGTTGGAAGGGACCTTAAAGGTAATCTAGTTCCGACTCCCCTGCCATGGGCAAAGACGCATCCCAATAGATCAGGCTGCCCAAGGCCCCATCCAACCTGGCCTTGAACACCTTCAGGAACGGGGCAGCCACAACTTACCTGGGCAACCTGTTCCAGTGCCTCATCACTCTCACAGTGAAGAAATTCCTCCTTATGTCTAGTGTAAACCTGCCCCTTTCCAGTTTATACCCATTGCCCCTCGTCCTATCACTACAAGCCTTTGTAAACAGTCCCTCCACAGCCTTCTTGTAGGCCTCTTTCAAGGGAGTTGCTATAAGATCTCCTCTGATCCTTCTCTTCTCTAGGCTGAATAACCCCAACTCTCTCAGCCTGTCCTCATATGGGAGGTGCTCCAGCCCTCCGATCATCTTTTGTAGCTCTCCTCTGGACCCATTCCAACAGTTCCATATCCTTCTTATGTTAAGGATTACAGAACTGGACACAATACTTCAGACCAAGTCTCACAAGAGAGGAATAGAGGGGCAGAATCACCTTCCTCGCCCTGCTGGCCATACTTCTTTTGATGCCCAGGATAGGGTTGGCCTTCTGGGCTGCAAGCGCAAGTTGCCAGCTCATGTTGGGCTTCTCATCAACCCAAGTCCTTCTCTGCAGGGCTGCTCTCAATCACATCATCCCCTATTCTGTACTGAAATAGGGATTGCCTTGACCCTTGTGTAGGACCTTGTACCCTTTTTAAAAATGGGCACAATGTTACCCTTCTTCCAGCCACCAGGAACTTCTCCTGATTGCCATGACTTTTCAAATAATATGGAGAGTGGCTTGGTAACCACATCAGCCAATTCCCTCGGGACTCTAGGGTGCATCACATCAGGTCACATAGAACTTATATATGTTCAGGTTCCTCGGGTGGTCGTGAACCTGATCCTCCTCTACTGTGGGAGGGGGTTTACCTCCCTGGTCACCATCTTGTTGTCCAAAGAAAAATGAAGATCCTTCAGCAGCTTTTAAATCACTTCAGAAAAAAACAAGGATAAAGTTCTTTTCTCCTTTTCCACAAAGTTACTAGATGTACTGGAACAATCATGTATGGCATCTGGGCTAGATTATCGAAGACTTGGTGGAAATACAGAATCAGAAGATAGGACCAAAATTGTAAGAGAGTTCAATAGCATTCAAGAAATTAGCATATGCCTTGTACCTATAATAACTTGTGAATACAGAGATTGGGGAGCTTTCCAAGTACTCACAGCTCAGTCTCCTGGCCTGTACCTAAGCGGTTGCTAATTCGTATTAATTTTTCATTATGTCAGCCACTTACAGAATGAGCATATTATACAATTAGGGGAAAAAAATCACATTTTATATTTTCTTAAATTGTTATTAAATCATTTTGCCATCATTATTTTAGCTAATTACATTCTTTTACTTTTCAAACGTATTTCCTTTGATTTTAGGATATAATCAAGATTTTGAATTATACTTTTTGGGAAGTAATTTTGCTTTCTTTTTTATGCTTTTGCCTGCTAAGCTATTTCACTTTAACAACTGGTGTTAAAATCTCTTCAGTTTGAAATCTGAAGGTACAGCAAAGAATATATTCTTAGGAAAATTACCTTCGAGACCTAAAAAAGGAAAGAAAATGTACAGGACAGGTTACTCCTTTTTCTGTCCTTGTACCATGCACTTTTTCAATAAAAACTTCATTTTCACTCTTTAAAATATCTTTTGATCATGTGATAAATACTCACGTTATCTGATATCTTCTAAAATCCTAGTGAATACAAAGCACCGTAGCTTTACTATAACAGCAGATAAAGAAGCACAGATTTAATACTCTGTTTCATAATTAGAGCTACAGGGAGTTAGCCTGCACTAGAGTTTCCTTAGTTTGTATTTCCATCTCCACTGCTGTAAAATCTGAAAATACAAACATTTACTTCTCCCGTACCTGTGTTTTTTCCCCTTGCAAAGCACGGATGATAAAACTCCCTGTCATCAGGAAACACCTTACACTGAAAGTACTCAAAACCAAAGTTAGACATGTTAAGAGGTATTATGTTTGAAACCATACTGCTCCCTTTAAAAAAAAATCTCCTCTAGTGTCAAATAATAAAGAAAGAAATATGTAAAACCACAGCACACAGATTCATTGCTTCATGGATAATTTGGAAGTATTTTCTGTTAACTGCCATCATGATCCTTTCTTCATCACAGAACAGGGAGGCAGTTACTAGAAAAAATCTGTTAGTGAAAATATTGTAGTGAAATATGTTTGTCTGCATTCTTCTACTGCTCTAACATTTTTCTTCTCTTTTTCTTTTTCACAAAATGAAGACAAGCTTTAGGTGGTTTTCGGAAAGAGGGAGGTTGGAGTTTTTTGTGTTTTTTTTTTTTTTTGTTGTCCTAGAAAATTTTAACTAAGTTTGAATGGCAGGGAGGTACCCTCTGAGAAGATATCTTCTACATAGTTCAAGAATGTTGGTATCTTCTGTAGCATTCTCCTCCTCATAAGATGTAGCGTAGAGAGATAAGAGCAGAAACCTATCCATTGTATTGGCAGATTTCCAGGTCCCCTCTCTAAGGAATACTGCCAGGTTGAAGTAAAAGAGGGAGATGAAAGTTTAGTTATCTAAATAGTCTATTCTATTTTCAGTAGAATTTTCAGCCTAATTCTATGTTCTTTTTTTTTGTGTTTGTTTTTTTTTTTTAAATTTTTTTAGATTTCAGTAGGCTTAAGGAGACCACTACTTTGGCTGGCAAAGCCATAGCAGTGTAACTCAAGTACCAGGAAACCTCATAAAATCTTCCAAGTCCTATTGATGATCTTCTGTGATTTTGGGACAATCTAGTCACAGTTTTTTTTTTGCTGTTTATGCTTGGTGTCTGACATTGCTGTGAACGGTGATGAAGGACTGCTTTGAAGGCCATTACAAAGACAACTACTACAATTGTTCTCAAGGAGAAAAAAAGGCCTGAAGGTCTGCAGGAGATGATTTGCTGATTATACAGTTCTATGTCTCTGGGAAGCACTTTTCCTGGATATATCCAGTAGGCATTCTAAAATGTTATCACTTACAAAGCACAGGGTAGGGCTTTTTTTTTTAATTCCCTGACATAGCTTCATCAACGCTTGGTTATAAAGAGAATGTCCTTATCCAAAAGTATGTTTAATTTTATCAAACTGTGATTTTTAGCAAGAGGTATCAAGGGTAATAGGGAAAAGCTAAAGAAATAAGCACAAGCATTGTTAACTTTCATGCTGTGGTTGTATGACAATATTCTGAGGAAATGCGATAAAATCTAAACAAACACAGATAGACGACTGCTCGTTTTAATATCAATTTGGACTGTCACTTGCAAACCGACTTTGCAGCTTTTAATGGAAAGGGCGCTTTATCTTGCTTCCTGATTTCAGCCGTGCTAGCTATACTAAATGTAATGCACTGCCATGCTGCTGATGAGAGTGCTTTCTGTCTAAAAATCACTACAAAAGGCAAATAAATTGTTTCACATTCAAAATAATGTTTCAAAATATAATTAATGTCGTCTGATACCATTGATCCCATATATGCCATGTAGTGCAATGGCATTTCAGAAGACAAAGGCCTTTTCCCCATTTTCCCCTGTTTGAGTTGGGAGACATTGCATTGAGATTACCGGGGATTTACCTGACAAGGAAAGCTGGCTAGGAAAAAATATCAGGCACTCTGTGGTGTAAGAGCACAGACAGCATGCTGTGGCAGGGACTGTGGGATGGAGGCATCTGGCTGGGGCAGCTGCTCAACCCTCCTGGTTTCAGCCATTGCACAAAGGCTCCCCCAGCTCTAGATATAATTTTTCTGCCGAAAAGTTTGGCAGTTGAAGTTTATTTTTAAAGTATTAACCTTCTACCGCCACTGAGGAGTCAGTCTTCCAAGATGTCAGGAAAATACCTCTGCTTAAGGTTTTTAAGAAGAAAACGCACTATTTTTTGAGATCCCCTAATTGTTTTCAGTACTGGGTCAGTGACAAATGAGTGTATTATGTAACTTAATTTAAAATGGCTTGTCAGAGCTCCTCAGAAGTAATATTACTTTATGCTGAATGCATTGATCAGTTCATGAGAGAAGTCTTGTAGGAGATAATTACTAAATTGTCCTGAAATTGGGTGCATTTTATCTGAAGTAAATAGTCTTTGATATAGTACAAGCAAGTCTATATGGAATAGGTGCTAGTCTGGACCAAATTACTGGCGCCAAACAGCTCCCAGTCATCATAAAGAAGTTTAATGTTTGTCTTCTAGTTTGATGACATGAAATGTAACCAGCAATGTGGCAGCCTATAGATCCTGAAATTGTAGGATAAAGTACTCTTGAGATGTTCAGTGGTTTCAAGTTTGAAGTCAATATCTTAGACAGATTCCATCAAGTTAAACCTGAAAAAATATAGTTATTAATATGCAAAAGAACCTGTATAATAGGAAATTTCCCTTGACTTTGAGCAATACTTAATTCCTTCAGAGGAGAATTCCCCGTTCTCTTTTTTCTGTTTATGGAAATACCTAAAATCAGTTGGTCTAAGCTCTGGATGGAAGGAAAAAGAAGTCAGAACATGAAAATATTTAAATTCTAAAGCAGCTGTGTGCCATTCATATGTTCCTATCTTAATTCAGAATATATTCATAATGCGAGTATCTTTGATGGATGATTCTTCATTCTCAATTATGAAAAATATCAGGGGTACAGTTTGTTGTTATTATTATGCAAATTGTGGTAATTTAGATACAGTTTTGCCTCCAGAAAAAAAGGAAACAGTCTTTCTTTTCCCCTATTTTACTTCAGCAAAGTCTACATTGTAGGAAGAGGTATATTCATAAAAAATACCTATCTTGAATGGTGTTATTGGTATAGCAAACAGTTGGATAACTGATAGAGAGCAGTGCACCTTTCACAATGTTCTACAAATGCTAAAGTAATCCCTACAAATGACCACTGATAAATGAAGTATTTCATTTATATATTTCTACTGTTTCTGTTAACATATGCTGGTTAAAGTAGTAAATACTACTGGATTTGATATCTTCAGAGGTGGTCTCATATTCTGGATGTGATATGAGGATTTTGGAAAAGTCAGTTGTCTGAGAACAAATGATCAGTGAGCACTTTTACACTGAAATGTCCCCTTTGCCAGTGGAGGAGACACCATGCATTTTTTATTTAATTCATATTGATAACACCTATTGATATTTTCTTTACATTGTTGTGCTGTTTTCTATAATGTGGAATGGATTTGCTCTTCTGTCATCTCACTATTAGGTTGAGTATTAATTTCTTTACTTTGATGTGTGAATACAAAATGGTATTTTGGAAACACCTTTAAATGCACAAAACCTCCAAGCAACTGTCCCGTGTTCTTACAGATTTTAGCATAATGTGATCCATGAACCCATTCATCATTGTAGTACCATATGGTAACAATTCTGCTTTGGTCTGGACTATTGTACTTCACATTTTGATTTCTGAGTGAATGCAAATGACAATACATGATATAGCCAAATATCTTACCTGGGCTACATTCCAGCTTTAATCCTTCTTCTAAGAGCTGTTTCCAGGTTATTGAGTTTCTAGCACCACTATTTGTGGGATGTTTAGGGCAAAGGTAGCTTAATATGTTTCCTGTAGTTAAGAAATGCTGGAAGTCAGCGATGTCAAGATTTTAATAAATACTGCAGCAAGTTTCAGTAGGAGTAGGTGTGATGTAGTTCATGCCTGTGGTTAGAAGAGCAGAAAATGTATCCAGCTGGATGATCTGACTTCTCTTTTCTGGTAGTGTTGTGCATGAAGCAACTCCAATTTGATCCACAAATACATTTTGAATGAAAATTTTCCAGGAATGCTTTGTGTCAAATGGGGACAGAAGTATGACAAAGTAAGGAGTATGACTGGTGCTGACAGGGAACATCTTGAAACATCAGCAACTGTGCATTAAATCTTCAAGTAGCAGAAAACCTTTATCGTCGCCCTAGGTTAAATTTGACAGAAGAGCTTAGCTCCTGTCAAGGATGGGTTTTTTTAATGTTTCCAGCCTCAAGAAAACAGAAAGGAATGTGTGTGTTAAAGCTGTAACAATTTGGCTTCTGTGCAGAAAATTCATCTTGAGAGTTCAACTTCTTTAAAAAAACAGGATTTCTTGGAGTTGTCTTGTTTTCTTTTGTATAATTGAACGATGCTTTGAAAAGAGCTTGGTAAATAATGAGAAGCTGATTCATCTGGAGATAATTTTAGCCACAGTCTTAATTCAGAACTTCTGTCAAATACTTGCAAAGAGCAGATATATAGAAAGGTGCTAGAAAGCTCCTCTTAGCTTGAATTCATTATCTTCAGAAGTACTGGGTGCATCACACGTTCAAAGCCTCATGTATATTATCTCTAAAAAGTGTTTCATTTTTTTCAGACAGCAGCTGTTACTATGAACATCTGCAACTCATGTGAAGATGTGCTAAATGTAAATCATTACGTTATTGTCTATAAGGAAGTGACTGCAGTGCTGAAAAGTTAATGACTAAATGCATTCTAATAATCAATACTTTTAATTTTCCATTTCCTTAGGAGTTTTTTTCAAAGCCTCTTAAATTACACTCTGGTTGAAAATTTTAGGGCTCAGGTTGGGGCTGGGGAACAGAACACCACCATCACCCACACCCACATGCAAACAAAATTTGCAAATGTGGATGCAATGTTCAATTCTCTTTATACAATTAGATTTTCATAAATCATAGAATCATTAAGACTGGGAATCCTTTAGGTTGAGTCCAACGATTCAGATGGTGAATGGAAATACTGTCTGCATAAATCTTTAGATTTCATAAGGCACCTTAGTTTGGGAATGTAAAAGTTGTCTGTACAGTCTTAGTGACTTGCTAATGGTAGATTCAACCATTTTTTTTTCCTCATCTTTGACATCAACTGGTGCCAGATGCCTGAATTATTCAAAATGATGTAACCAGGTAGCATATATAATGTGAAATCTTAACAGTTGTAAAAGGAAATATAGCTCCTGCTAGTTTGCCTGTGAAAACATGAAGAGTTTCTGCTGGTGCCAGAGGGTAAGTAAGGTAATAAGTCTTTCACCTTTGCATCATTCAAATTAAGAGACTGACGTGAATTTCTTGCACAGGCATTGCAGTGGAGTAGCTGCACTCTGTATGTGTCCTTATACATACTGTATACCTTGTACAGTGTGTCACAGAAGGGATGTCATTCCTACATCACAAAATACTTATGAAAATTAAAAATATTAACTACTCATAGAATAGCATGCCAGTTGGCATTTTACAGGGTCATTCAGCTTTAGCTAGAATCGATGGTCTAAATGTCACCATTTCTTGTGGATTTTTATTTTTTCAGAAGGCAAACCTTGTTAGTGTCTCAGCAGTTTCATACCTGTGAGTTTTTCTGAAGCCTTCTGATAATAATGATGACAAGTGACTTTACAATCTCAGCTTTTTGGAAAATTGTAAACTTTTAAACATAAATGTTTAAGTTTGGAAAAAAAGTTGATGCAAAACTGAGTTATGTGTATATGATATGCCATTTTCACCTTTTCTGGTGCTGTTCTGTTTTATATAGATTTCTCACAAATCTTCTTTGGAACTGAGAGTCTGTTAAAAGTAACAGCTTCTATCTCAGCAGTAAAACTGCAATTTGTATGATAGTTACACCTTAGCTTCTTGTTGCAAAGGGGGAAAAAGCAGTGATTTCAGTGCATTTAAAGTGAGTAAGCCAGATGGCCTTTGAAGAACTACAGACTTTTCCTTTGCTTGTATAAGCAGGAGGATCAGGAAGATGCTTTTGAACACAAATGTCATGAAACCCAGTTACTGCTGCTCTTTGACTTGGTGACAGGCATAGGTTGGGGTTTTTTTCTGGTGGAAACTGAGGATTGTAGAAATTGCTTGTACTGTGTGACAGTCCAGTAAAGGTAACTTGGGAGTAGCTAAGTGAGATAGCAAGGATCCTGAAGGCAGGATGAGGGAAGCTAGACTGAAATGTCTGCTAACCAGAGCTATGCTGAGAAGTACTCCCTCACACCTCATTTCTCTGCACAGTAAAATGCACAGATTCCTTGAGCTGCCTCTTGTTTTACTTTATCTTTTCTTAGTCCCAGGCCTAACAGACTAATTGCTTTAGCCTGGCTCTAAAGAACACAATGGTTTCATTGTCTCTCCAATATGAAACTTCCTCTGTAACAGATAAACAACCACTGCGCAATTCACGACCATACACAATATTTTCACCTGAGAGTTGTCACCTCTCTGCACAGAAACAAACATAAGCAGCTTTTCATTTCAGCTACCTCAACTAACCAATGCCCTGTGATAGATGAAAGCAGTCCAGGAATTTCACCTGTTCAGTTCTGTACATAGTCAGGAATAATACTGGAATATTACACCAGTGTTCACATCAATGTGGACAAGTCTTTTTCTCTTCATTCATTTAACTTTCACAAGATGAGTTTTTTTATATAGTCTTTATAATCTAATATACAGAGTGATTATATCTATGTCATTTTTGATCAGGTTGTCCTTAAAGTAGCTGCTTTAAATATGCATGGTTTGTATGGCAATTCTGCACAGACCACTGCCAGACTCTCTGCCTTAGACTCATTGTCACCAGGCTTTATACAAGTGATGAGCTCAGTCAAAATGCACTATACAAGTTGTTATCTCAATTTTCTGGTTCAGCAAATAACATTGCTCTGGAGGTTTTGTGGTGATGGCTTACTGTAATACAATGTAAAATGTAATGACGTGGAGAATATTGGTGAGCAGCTAGAGGCCAAACTCCTGGACCACTTAGAGCTAATTCACGAGTATTATTCTAAGGCTGCTGTAACACCCTTTTATACATGCAGTGCTAAATATAAGTGCCATTATACATTTTGAAATAGGGACACGGAACAATAGCATGCAAAGCGTGAAGTGCTGTATATCCCTGGAGGTCAGTTTCTTCTTATTAGCCCATTAGATAATATTTCAAAGGTTTTGAGACTTCACTGTAGCAGTCTTGGTGGCTTTCATGGATACTGAGACTGATAAAGCTTTGGTATTTTGGGATGAAATAGAAAGATGTTTGCAAGAGGAAAGATTGTTTTGTGACAGATCCTAGTTTTCTAAGTCTTTCTGTTGCTAGACAGTGTGGAAAGACATGACTAGAAGAACTTTTTTGCTCCAAATGACTAAGCTACATACTAGAAAGTAATAAGCATATGTAGTACACATGAAATTAAAAACAAATAAATAAAAAACATTATACAATGCCTAATGACAAGAGAAGTGTGAACGGCAAAACAGTGGAACAGTGATGAAATGACTCATAGATATTTCACACGTTTCTCAGGAGCTCTTTACAAATGAGTGTGTTTTGATGTGCATTTCACATCAGCTGAGCAAAAAGTAAGGCTTTTTCTTAAGCTGCTTCAACACTGGAAGCCCCTCCCTCTGTGGTTAATAATTGACTTGAAGTGTTGCTTTTGCTGATGTCATGCCGAGACAACCCATGAGTAATTCTATAAGTTTCCATGATACTTTCTTATTCTTTCCCCTTATTCCAAAGGTCACTCTATCCCTTTCTAGCTTCTGCTTTCCCTGAGTTTTCTCTTTTCATTTTTATTTTTTTTCCTGTTTCCTTAGGAGGATTAGGTTTATGATAATTAAATGATTCATAGAAATAGCTACAAATCAACAGTAGCAAGTCTTGGAGATGTAGGCATTGGGTTGCTCTCAGCTTTCATCTTGCCATGCCATAGCTGACTGCCAGTTTAGTACTCATGGCTTGGATGTTCCCATGTTGCTGTCAGATGGTAAGTTACACTAAATGGTAAAATGGGAGAGCATAGGCAAACCAATGTTTTTGTTGAATGGATGAACAATATGAATTATTGAAGAACAAGTAAACAAGAATGCCTCCAGTAAGACTACTTTTACCAGAATGGAAGCAATTCTTAGTTTTTATAATAGAAGGCAAATTTGAATTTGAAATGTTGATACTGACTTTAGCTTACAGTTCAGAGACAAACAATCAAAAGTAATTTTGCATAGCATGATGATGTGTTTTTGTTTGGCTGGGAAATCCAGTCTATTCATTTATATTCATCAAAAGAAGCTTTTTGCAATGCAGGCTCTTATCATGAGCTTCAAAGTCCAAATTACATATAATCCTTTTACAATGTCTTCATAAATATGAAAAAGGTATACTATTCTCTTTGTTTCTTTTTACCTCTGAAGTTGCTAGTTCCAGTGACAGGAAATCATTCAATGTGCACTGAATGGAAGAAACTATGAAGAAGGCTGGATAAAGCATCCTAAGATTTAAATGGCTCTCCCTAAAACTGAACAACCCATTAAAAAAAATTAAATCTAATTAATGATTATCTTCCTCTATCTCCCACCTTCTTCAAATACTTTTGAACAAGGACTCAAAATCCCTCTTTCTGCTTGTATTCTGCCTCATAGTAGCCACTATATTACTTTAATAAACAATAGAGGATTTGGGGTTCAGAGATGCTTATTGAAATGGGGAACTGTAATAGGTATTTGAAAACTAAATTTATTTGATGAGGAAAAACAAAGAGGAAGAGGAATTTAAAGAAGATACAGATTAAAAAAAACATTCAGACTCAGATCTATCTCCCAAATAATGTCAAGATGACCGTCAAAGTCTTTCTATGACTCCGAAGATCTGAAAATGATGTAAGCACAGGATGGATTAATTCTCAGTTGCAGTGTGAAAAGTCGTGTTTCTGCCAGCCTTTACTTTAGAATGGGGACAATCTACCTGCATAGTACTGTTGGGATTTTTTTTGCAGTATCTGATGTTTGCATGATTTAGTAGAGGGTTAACAGTTTTAATGCTGTAACACATTTAAGCATTAGTGAAACCATGGAGAGTTGTCACATATTGCATACTTACACAAGCTTGCAATTGGTAACATCAGCTGAGCAGAAAAAGTGCTTAGGAGAAAGCTACAGGTCCTAGGCAAGCTAATGGTCAGCTTGTTTGATTTCCAAGCATAACAATTTTATTTTACTCTTTT